>NC_060212.1:94317500-95637500 GCF_021130785.1 Homalodisca vitripennis | reverse complement strand
AACTTGAAATCAACAAAGAGATTCCGAAATAATATTATAACCATTTGAAATAGTATGTCTTAACCTAAGTACAACGACAAAACGAATCGTCGAAATAAAAGAAGGAACATTCTTTAATATCTGCTCTTAAAATTAAGCTCAATAGATCCTAATATACAGTAGGAACGCAAAAACAAAAATGAGTGAAATTGTTAATGTTTGACAATATATTTAAGAACAGAATATCAAATTTAAATGTGTTGGATCATAATGTGAAGCCGGACGTGTTTATTTCCATGTACAAATTAAATAAAAATTTAATTTATGTTATATATATATATATATTAATTATTATTATGTTATAAATATTTCACTATGCTCTATACTATTAACAAAATCAACTATGAGATGTGAATTAAATATTTATTACTCAGTGAGTTGAGTCCTTATACTATACTATAATCAAAAATAAAATTTGAAATTTTATATCACATATTTAATCATTTAAATCAACATCGGGATAAATAACTGCGTTGGAATTATTTTTACTTAATTGCCTTTCGTAGACGTCAAATAAATTATGGTGTCTTACAGTTTATTTAATTTAGTGCACTTCTGTTTTCCACATTTTTACATACCAGATGTTATGCCAGTATTCATCTTAGAGATAAGGTTACAATTGCTTTTATACCCTCAATGTCTTACGATTGAAAAGTAATGTACGTGCGTTAAAGTAAGTACCATTAAGAATCATTAAAAGAAATATGTGGAGACAATTATAGCAGTTAATGTATTTCTTTGTTTTAGACGAATAAATTTAACATCAGTTTTCAGACAATTTTATTGACAGTATAAATATTTAAATTCGGAATTAAAGCTTTCCCAGATTTGGCTAAACCATAGTCTGAAATTTGGACGGCCCCATAGACCGCCCAAATGGTAAAGATATCGACGAAGACCGAAAAAAGAAAGCAGACATGTAGTCTGGACAACTCCGCCCACACTGCAGCGGAAGAGAGATATGCCTCGAACCAATTACCACTTAATTAGGAAGTTGGCAAACCTGACATAACCTAGCATTGCAATTAATTACAGCGTCAAACAGACGGTTCCGGTAACGCCGCATGGATAGCGCGCCTGCCGCTGAAAATAACGTTTCTGACACCTATCATCAACTACCTAACTTGATGATTTTCATGAAAAATTTAAAAAAATTATAAATATGTAGTATATATAATTTTGTGTAAGTATAAAGAAGAACTACTCTTGAAAGTATATGGAAATATACTTAAAATGTATAGTTCTTTGCACAAGGTGTAGGAGGACAGATGTGACAAATTTCTAGCGAATGTTCAAGAGGTACATTTACAGACTGCAGGTCCTTTGTCATACCAAAACTCCCACACGTTTGACCCAAATTTTACCCTCCAAATTTTGAACAGTCAAGGAATATTTCCTTGAATAGCAGCTTCACTTTTCATATATTTGGTACATAAATATAGAGTACTAATTGTCCTAAATTCACTGCTGTCATAAACTATCATGTGAGATTGAAAAAGGCCATTAAAAGATGTTTGACTTATTTTGCCTGTGGCTAAATTTAAGACCAATAAATGGCTCATCAGAATGTTCTAGAATTGGGAATTGCGATACTCTGTACTTTTATCTGCGATGTGTCATATTTTGTATAGAGTCAATTTGAAGATAACTTTCCATACGTAACTTTCCTGCCGAGAATATCCGATGCATAATAAACAATATGACAACGAAACTATAGATCAACCACTCGCAAAGAAACCTGCGCAGAAGCAAATATCTGAGCGGCCACGCGCAGAGGTGCCCCCTCCAGTGGTGGGGAGTGGGACAAGCATCTCTGTTTTATCAGCTGTATGGATCGTGTCTCGCTCGCGCCATTTGGTTTATACTACACCTACTTACCTATTTTGGAAGTAAATCGTATTTTTGGTGTAGGCCTATACTAGTTTAAAATGTTAATTGAACAAACAAACGTAGCATTAGACGTATCCAGGGAGTTTGCGTTTTGGTGTGAGGTTTGTTTCTAAAAAGAAACTTTTCAATTTAGAGTTGTTTGGACTTCGATAGGGGTGTTCTTTTGGAGCTCAAAATAATAGGAGAAATATATGGGAAAGAGTTGTAGAATAACAGGTTTTGATAACTATAATAAAGCATAGAATTTAATTGTGTGAGTTAAGATATTGACTGTATATGACCATATATTTGAATTCATATACGGATATTATAAACTAAAGAAAATATAAAATAAAATCACAAGGTCTGTAATTAGGATCAGTCAAAGGAATTTGCTAGTGTTGGGCTGGTTACGCCAATGGTACTACTAGGCCTGGTTGGCTGATCGCGCTGTGTATATTGAGACATTTGTTTAGTCTTTTCTATAGACGGTCAGTGCTTTTGCAACGGACAGGATTTTGTTCAAATCAACTGGCCCTCCCATTATTATCATAGAAAGTTAATTTTTATATAATAATAATATAATACTGGAGTATGTTTAAGTTTTCTTTGATCTCAAAAATGCAATTCGGCTAGTCGAACCTTGTTTGAACTATATTTTTGAATTCACTAAAAACAGCTTTGATCCATGGCACTTTTAAAACAGCATTTTATATTATTGTTATATGGAGGTTATATTAAGAGACTGAGTAGAGAAACTATATACTTTTATCTATCGAATACCTTTTAAATGTAAGATAAAATAGAGATAAGAAACCTTGGCCGGAAATTCGTGGAACTGAAGTCGGGTTCGGGTTATAGATAGTGATGGAACATGTTTGTGACTGAAACACTTTTGATCAGCAATGTTTACTTAAAGCTGTACCAACATTAGTTTGTTTACAGCTTTTTCATGATTGAAGGATTGTGAAGGAACAGGTTCTTTTCCATACATTTTCTCTTCAGTGATACAAGAGATCAGTAACTCTACGATCTTATCAACTGTTCGCCTTATTCTGTTTGATAATATCCTGATAAACGCTAGGGGTTGTAATCTCCTTTTGAAGTTAGAGTCGGGCCGAATGTGATCTTAAGTGCGGATAATTGGACGGTGTTTCGGAGTTACCTCATTAATTTTTTCCATTATTGAGTGAGGTAACCCATTCCTCCTCGCGGCTCATCGAGGAATTGGAGAAATTGGAAATCGGTAGTCGGGGAGGAAATTTGGGTACCTTCCCGGTCGCTGTGATCATAACACTGTGTAGCCCGAGCTGGCGAGGTGATTTCGATCAGCATTCGTATGAACCCCGATTCCGTGACACGGTTCTAGGCTTCCTTATTATTTCTTTATAGTCTGATACGACCCCTGGAATTGCCCCCAGGTGAGTGGTCTGTGGCAACTCTCTCGTGGCAAAATTTGTCAGGCTTTTGGGAAATTTGTCACAGGACATTGGAGACAGATAGAATAAGGTTAAAGGAGAACGTTGTGGTTTATTTGAAAAGAACTAATCTGTTTTGGGAGGAGCAAAGAAAAAAGTCGTAATACTTCAGCTTAAGCATCCTACTCGAAATACCCGTAAATACCACCGTGACGTATTTTTCTGGGCGAATCGACGTCATGTAATCTTGCACTCGAGAGGAAGCGACTTCTAATCAGTGACTGGTAAAGGCAGTATGCCGTGTGTGACACATGAGTTATACGTGTCCAGATAACCTAGTAACGACTAACTCCGGGAAGACTTTGAGGAGATGCAAGCAAGCAAGCACGCCTACCGCAGACTGTGGAGGGTGACATACTGAGCTGGACGTTCAGATAAAGCATGTTAAACAGTGGAACAGAGATTTTATTCAATTTCGAACCAAACATTAGATGTACATAAAAATATGAATATACAGTTTCTAAATTACTTCCAATGACAATGTTTGTCTTTTGTTTTAAATTTCTGCCAACGACGTACGTACTGTCAGCACGTCGCACTATTTTGTTTCGTGCATTCCCACGTAATATTCAGAACACGTCTCTACATCGGAGGGTGTATTATTCAGCAGACTTGATATGGTCATTGGAATGAATCCAAGGACGTAGTCAGCGAGAGGGTCCAAGGGGTCCGGACCTCACCCCCCAAATTTTCAGTGTTTTGAAGACAAGAACCACAATACCGCAAGATTGCCGTTTGGCGACCGTTAAAAAGAGATGATGCAACAATGTAATGTATATAAATCATAGTTTTATTAACACATTTTTCATTGTATACTAAATATAAATTTTAATTTATGTGGAGGTTTTAAGAGACCTCCTGAAAAAGATCAGTCAACCTCGTTTAACAGCTTTTAGTGTGGGAAATAGTGAAAGTACGTATTTATACACAAGCCGTACTCAAGAATGCAGCCTTGTGCTTACAAGCTTTTATTTTATTACTTAGAAAAGATAAATCACTCATATGGATGTGGTGTGCTGGAGATCGAACGAATATATCAGTTAGTTCTGAGGTCCGACGCCAGTGCGCGCCACTTAACTTTGATTGTTTTTGTTCTCACTCCACAGATGGCACCCCGAGCGTTCACTTTTGCTACGCCTCAGTTTATAGCTCTGGATGATCTAACTCTTGTGTGACTAATACAATCAAGTACAAGGTAAATGTATACACAGGTGCAGATACTCACACGTGTTTCGACATGCTTACTCTCAACGCAAGAACACCGTTGGCGACCGTGAAAGTGAGATTATACAACAATGTAATGTATTGTTTTATAAACATATCTTTTATTGTATTATAAATATATATTTGAATTTGTGTTGATGTTTTAAGAGGCATGCTGAAAAAAGTCAGTCAACCTCATTTAACAGTTTTTAATGTAGAAAAACAGTGAATTTTTCATATTTCACATGAGAGTTTCCCATTAAGTAAAATAATTGGGTATTGACAAAAATTGTTGGTTATTCTGTAGATGTCAATGTACATAAGCACAATTTTAAATCTACGAAAAACAAACCAAAGCTAGACATTTTCCTTAGAAATAGTACTAAAAACCAGTCGCTAGAATTCGGTAGTATCCAACTCTTATAGTAAACGATTATTATTATTTAAATAATTCAGTATTACTGACATGTACTGCTTAAAGATCTTAACAAAGAAAAGAATCAAGAACTTTTTAAGGAACAAAATGGGGCCTTATTCTCTGTCCATTATAGGAAAATATCAGTTGTCTGGACCCCGCCCATTTTCCTGGCTACGTTTTTGCTCTTTTCTGTGTCTTTTCTCTTATTCTTTTCACAGTTTTAACTTTATAAGTCGTTTGCAAGTTTTCATACATATTACATATTATAGATGTATTTATTTTTTTAGCATCAGTTATTAATTTGGATAATACCTCTCTGTAGAATAGCGACAATGCGCTCCATAGACAATCCAAATCCAGAGCCCCATGATGGTTAGTAAGTACACCAATCGACAGGGTGCGCTAGTGATGCAATATGTCCCACCAATAGTTCTTAAACTGGGCCGTCAGATTTCGCTGTGAACAATATTCCATTGAGTTTCTGCGTGATTGAGTCCATCTTTCCTGTGACGTGCTCTGTATAACATCTAAGAATTACTTTCCACCTGACCTGGTGTTCTAGTATTCAAGTTCTCACAAGAAATTAAATACTAGTTAATTCTCTTAACACGAAAGAACGATTTAGTTGAGAAACGTTAGCTATATCTGTCTCTGACAATTTAGCACTTTCTCTAAGTACCATCGACTTTATTCACCCTTATTCTGTTTGATAAAATCAACACACAGGTAAAGTAAAGACTAACAGAGGATCGACCTCTTATTAAAAATACTAAATTGCCATTTTCTTAAATCATAATGCGTTTAAAGACGTCCAATTCATTTAAGTCATTATACACGCGAATAAACGAATCTTCTGCCTTCACATTCAAAGGTTGAAGCTTCTTCGCCAAGCGTAGTGTGCGGGTACACTATTACATAACCCGTGTTTTACACGCCGGGCTTGTGCTAAATGTTATGGCACTCGCCACCGCTTGTTGACGCCTTGGTGTAGATACTGTAAGTATTGTTACTCCTTGTTACCATTACTTCCGCTTGTCACGTGAATGCTGTTTTAAACATTATCTTATCCACTAATGCAAAGAAAGAACTCATGGTCTTTAGGTTCTGTCGTTGTTGCACTTTGGTACTGTTCGAAGTTTCGTTCAGACTCACGTTTCTTTACCATTCCACATAAACTATCACACGTGACCAAAGTGAATAGCGTCGTATCCACTGCATACTTACAACCTATGAGTGGGGAATCACAGATCAACTCCATACTTACAAACTGCATGTTCCTTCAAGGCTGCCATAAGAATGATTATTATGGATTGAAGCATGCGTATGATTATATAAATAAAGTTGATGTCGTATTAAATATCCTTGTCACGCACCTACTGTGGTGTATTTTGGGTTGACAATGGTCCAGCGAGTAGAATAGAATACTTCGCTGATAAGTACGGATGGCTGCTACCAACATCGTACTTAGGATCTGTTTAGGTCAGGACTAATTGGGAAATGCAAGCCTCAGATAGGATATGTGCCAAGTACCAAATATGAATAAATGGGCTGGAAGCTGTTCAAGTTTATGTCGTAGGTCATTAATGCCGAAAACGTAGACTGAAAGAACGAAATACTATCATGTGATTAACAAAAGCTACTTAGATTACGCTCTTCTCACAATACAGCCGAATCAGTTGTCCACAAACTGTCCTTATCTCTTTTATTCACTGCACACAGAGAAAATATTGCCTTATTTACTGTGCGTGTATGTGATTGTGAATACAACATAGACTGTAAATAAAGTTTTGTATACAATATGCTGTAATAGACCATAAGTAAAGTTGTGGATACAACATGCTGCAGTGGACTGTACGTAAAATTGTGGATACATCATATCGTTGTTGACTATTAGTAAAGTTTTGGATAAAACATGAGGTTAGTAAAATTTTGGATACACAATGCTGGGGTGAGCTATAAGGTTGTTTGGGTACATATTATAGTAGACTATAAGTAAGCTTGTGGGTACAATACAATGTTCAGGATGACTGTAAATCGTATAGGTACGGGGTTTATTCAACTAGAGAGTAACAATAGGAGTTTCATGTTGAGTTGGGGTAAAATCTCCCTCTCTCCCCCTTCTCCGACTGACCCAAGAAGGTTATATTTAATAAAGGAGGTGCATCTAATTACAAACATAACATTCAGCAAACGTCAAGATAGGTTTTATAGCCATTCATTACTTCAAAATAACTGTCACTAGCTGCTCATTTAATTAAATGTGGTCTATAGTTAGCATTTTCATATATAGATAATTTTTATATGCGAATAGATAATTGGTCGTTCACTCAATATGTACATATTGATGATAACCACAACAAGAACACTTCTGCTGTACTACAGTAGCATTTCAACATCATGGCGTAACATTGCACATATTGAAATCTATACTTTCCGCCCACTTGTGTAAGAGCTAATTACAAGAACAGTAAAACATTGCCATGAACACGTGTGATATAGGAGTTTACGTAAGTTTGCATATGAAGAACTGGATGCTAAACTATACTGGATTTCTAAAATAGGAATTTGAATTTATTTTGTTTTCAGCCAAACTGTATTGTCATAATCGACTATTTTGACAAGGTGCATTGTGCGGATAGACCGTACTCGTAGTGAACGCTATTTTAGGGTATCCGCCTCTGGGCTCTATTTTTAGTGGTGCATTTCAGTCAAGTTCAGTGCAATACTGTGTTGGGCACAAACTAACCGTATAGGAGGATTTCACAGTTGGTAGGGAAAGCGTGTTGCCTTGAAAGTGTCGCAAATACAGTGTAAAACATTTAACTGAGAATTTTGAGGATTTTCAATCTGTGTTATTTTGTTTTGAACATTCGGAGGATTAGTAGTAAATATGATGTAAAATATCTATAAGTATGTTTTCAACGAGGACATCGGCATACATAATGATGTAACCGTTGTGGGAGATCTAGATAGGAGCAGATTGCAGAGATGCGGATCTCTTCAAATGACCAAAACTGACCTCAGTGATTTTAGGAAAATGTATTTTTCGTGTTTGGCTTCGGGGATGTCTCCCTTTGGCATGGTTTAGGTTCAATATACTTCAAAGAACAACAACATAGGCAGTGCAGAGAAATTACAATTTTTCAAATTTCTCTTTTTATAATCAGAAATGCTTTGGAAAATATCTTGTTCATTCCATAGTCCCAAATGCCGCTCCTGTAGTAGGTATTTGAACAAAGCATGGAGCGGGTTTCCGAGATGCCATTTTCTTCCTATATCTTTACTTGTCTAAGAGATGCTACGAACATTCGCTGCTCGTATTGTGGTTCCGAAGGACATCACTGTTAGAGGCAATGCTGCATCTGTCCTGCTGCAGAGATTCTTGCAGAGATTGAGATTTATATTCCTCACCTGAGAGCCGAGCATCCACTGATGCCAAGGATATATTGCTCCAATCCTGTTACAAATCATGATGGCGCCGCTTTTGGAAAGCCATAACCGATCAGAGAGAAGCAAGACGGAATCATAAGCAGACATGGGATTTTTCCCAATGACAGTAAAGCCTCGTAGGATGAAATTTGTAGGTATTATAACTAATTGAGATAGAAGTATAATACACTTAAAATTCAGATGATATATACAATTCTTTATTGAATAACTTAGCTGGCAAGCAGATGAATTATTATGCTTATGATTCATAGCTTTATTGTTATTGTACAAGTGCTTGCATTAACGAGTATAATAATTACATTCACTATCCTGAAGCTAACAGATAAAAGTGACCCTCATGTAGAAATAATATCGACATTGACATTCAACTATCGCAATCACAACTATAATGTTATGTAATCTATATAATATAATATAAAATTCTAATCTCTCTCTCTCCCCCCTCTCTCCCCCTCCCTCCCTCTCTCTTTCTCTCTCCCTCCGGGGTACGCCCCACTGTTAAGGACTTGGCTTAATCAGCAGATATTAAATGTTTCTTTTGTCCTGTCAAAGTCAAGAATAATAAGTGTCATAATCATTTATTGACGTTTAAACAGGTAAACGTTTATTGTTCTAGTTACACTTTAAAAGGTCGCGCTACGCGCTGAAGTTTGTTTATGTCACATAGAAATAAATATGCACACATATCTAGCACACACAACGCGATTACCATCTCTGTGCTACAGGTAGGCCTGCTACCACAGGCGAAGATAGTTAGTCCTTCTACCCTCATGAGAAATTAAGAGGGATGGTTCCATTCACGTACTCTTATACCAGGATCTAACATGTTCCTAATTTATAATGTTCGTACTATTTTTAAAATCACCGTTCTTCTTCTGCGTGTGCATAGTATTAAAAACACAATCTCGTACTTTGCCTTACACCCAGTCTTTTCTGCACTCCCTTGCAAATTTACAATGGTACAAACGATCGTTCAGTCTATCCGATTGAATAAGTTATAGTGGAAGTTGGCAGAAATCACGAAGACAACCCAAGGAAGTACGCTTGTATGAGTGATTCACTGTGTTAATTTTGCAGGGCGAGAGTGGCGCTAATGAGACAGTCCCGTAATGGTGTCAGTGAGAATGCAATGTCAATGCCGAGTCAGGTGTTTCTTCACAGGGGACCGAGGCCAGAACACCCTGACTGAAGACTGGTAATTGAGGAACCCAAGAACTCTTGATAAAGAGGGTCTTGAGACTTGGAACTTGATTCTTCTTGGTCCATGAAAAACTCTATTGATTTTTAGAGGCAAAAAGCCAAAATCCTCCTTATTCGTGCCGACCTTCAACACGTACAAGAAGGCACCTAAGAATGAGTTTCAAGATGACACATGATTCTGAATTTTTCAAGACGCGCTTGCTTAACACATTCTTCACATATTACCAAGTAAAGAGTTATTTACGAGCTGTTAAAAATAGGAATCTGTTAATCTTCCTGTACAAAACTTCAGAAGTAGTGATTGTCCAATCATAGCTGACCTGAGTGAGATATTCATCTGTATTACAATAAAAGTCAAACTGCACTCTACCACCTCTACCTTACTCCTGCCAGTGCCAGATGAACCTTCGTTTTAATGGGCTCGTGTTCGGTAACACATTAATTATTTGAAAGCAATGGCTCAGAATTGCAACTTGGGATCATAATTCTTCTTGGGTCCGTCCACGAACACACAACAGCTGGTGTAGTCTTGAATTAACAAACCACACCGTAATTTATACAGTTCTATCCAGCTTCTTTTGCCAGACAAATGGGCAGATGTAAATGAACCTGTTAAGTGAACACCCAGCATTAAAAAAAGAGAAAAATCATATGTACTGGTAATAGGTGTTTTACTTCAGACGTTTGTTCCTCATTATTAAGTTTTGGGATGATTGAGTCACCTCTTTATTAAATTCAATTCACAACAATTCAATTTAGTTTCGGCCCAGTTTATTTACACAATTTACATTTTCTCAGATGTATTACTATTTATTCAAGAATAGTTTTCAGTTGATTCTGTCTTGTATAGGTTGTTTTGCTAAGAGTCAGGGAAGCCTAACACTCAAGGAATTGGAAATATTTAATCTCTGTCTGTTCCTACAATATCTCTAAAACGCACAAACCTATCTATTTGAAATTGTGCATGAAGCTTCATTTCTATGTGGGGAACATAAGTTTGATGACGGTGCATGTCACTCCATGAGATTTGGCTGAGCGTTAGCGAATATTTTACAGTGGTCTTACGGGTAACCATGGCGACAACAAAAAAATATAAAAATACTTAAATTAGTAAAAAAATTTAGTTCTCAAAAACAATTCTAACCTTTTTACGTATTTTCCATGTAGCGTAACTATCCCAACTAATACAACATTACTTTATGGTGGTTTGATGTATAGACTGTTATTATTAAATCGCCGATATGAAACCGAATTGGATAAAAAAATGTGATGTATCATGTGGCAAAATACCTTGAGAAATATTTCATCTGTAAACTTTAAATGTTGTATGATACTTCGTTACTACATAGACAGAAATGAATTATCGTATATGTTGTGTGTAGAATGGTGCATGTCCAACTATGGAAATATACTGAGCTCTTTGAAGCCTGTCACTCAGTGGGCTGACGCAATGTCTCTGTTGTTTGCAGAGGGATCTGTCAATAATGAAATTAGCAATAGACTTGAATTTGTTTCATTAAACCTCGGCGAAGCCTGTTGCGCGACACTGGGGTGGCGAACTCCTTACACTGTTAAATACTTTATGCGTGTTCAAAAACGAGATATTTTAAACACGAATACTGTTGTGAACTATAAAAAGGGAAAACAATATCTAATTAAATATTAATAAAAAACGCACAGTTTTAATGCGTAAGTCGTTTTCGTGGAAGAATGAAACTCTCGAATCCATATTTTCTTGGAAAGTTTGTAGTAAATCATTTGACATCCACCCCCAAAATCGGAACCTCTGGCCATGTAAATTTAGCCATTATTCGTGGCCCCAACAATCCTGCCACATTCAAACTTACGACAAATTGATACACTCAATTTGTCCATCACATCGCCAATTGCCAACACTTCCAACGCCAGAGTCAGTCATCGAATTAAGTCCCAGTTAAATGCCAGAAACTCGTTAACGCTGTAAAATGCGTTAGACGCTAGGAAGCGTCTCATACGTGTTTTTGATGTCTTTGTTGTTGGACCTGCAGTTCTGTGTCTTCCAGTAACTCTTTGAAGTTCAACTTGGCGATAACGCGAATCGCCTTTTTTCTGCAACCAAAAGACCCTCAGAAAATGACTGCTTGCACAGGCTTCCCACTGAACCATCCCAAAAGAACGGTGGGGGTAAATCAAACCATAATATGCCGGAATCAGTTGTTTGCTCAATCTTATACCATTGTATTTAACCAGCAGCATAATAATCAATTGGAATTTATAAGCTTTAGAACGGCAGCGGCAGACTGCAGCAACTAATTTGTGAAGGAATGTATGGAGGTGAGCGAAGCCAGCAGAGAGAGAGGGTGGTGGTAACATGAGCACTGCGGGGTGGTGAGATCAATAATAGACCCGGTGCTGTGCAGCGCTGCCCCAGTGTTTGGGGCATTGCTTACGTAACTGTTACAGAATTAGAGCTGGAATTAGTGTTATGCAATATCTGCAATCCTTAATTTTGATCCGGTTAAAAAGATTTAAACAATGTGCTTGTTAGAAGCAGTTATAAGTTTTATATGTAAACTATATGGAATACCACAATGGCCAAAACTTGGACCACTTTTTTCATAATTTATGTCCTAAAACACATAGAGAACTCTAGAACTTGGAACTGCAGTCGCTCGTGTTTGTGGTAATTTTGAAAATTGCATAAGGAATGAGTCACAAGATGGAGTTTAGCTTCCTTTCAATCAAAATCGTTATTAATAACATAATGAACTTGTAATATTCTCATGTATAATTGAAAATATCACGTGAAATTTTCCTGAAGTTATGAAACTTGATCTGTCATGATAAACCATTTAGTCAAGTCTTATTAAATTTGGTATTTTCCTACGAATCGTGAATAAATTTAAATAATATTGATCGGCTAGCATACAGGATTGGCCGGCGTTGGAAACACCTGAAAATAAGACCTAAACGAAATACAAAGGTAAATAATTCAAGGCCATCTTAACACTTAGGCTTATGTGGCTCTTTTCATAACTATCATTCGATATTTACAGTACATGCCAGTGGCGTAGCGAAGGGGGGGGGTCCAGGGGGTCCGGACCCCCCCCCGAAATTTTAAGACATTAAAAAAAGAAGCATGGAGCAGGAGAAAAAAGGTGAGTTATCATTACTCTTGTCTACAAACATTAAATTGATTGATTTAATTGATTAAAGTGACCGTTGTTAAAAATATAATTGTCCTTTCGTTTAAATCATAAAGTATCAAACGATACTTTTGGGCTCGGCCTTTCGGTTAGTCTAGTATAATCACGGTATTTCTATAGGGCGGGGTACGTGACATCGCAAAGTAACCTGAACTGTAACACGGCGAACAGTTTAAATTAGCGACCACTTCGTTCAAATTCGTCCTGGGGACGTAAAATGACCGCTTAGAATTAAGTTACGACGTTGATTTTAGGTGTTATTACACTGTAGACGTGTATATAATTATCGAAAAAAATATAAAAAGTCACTTTTGGTCGGAAAATACACTTGAAAACTCTACTGATTAGAATTTCAACTAATTTGGACTTCAGTTATTGAGGTAACGTGGTATTTTTGATTGAGCCAGAGCGAAGATTTTTTTACCACTAAACTGTACTCGACTAACTATATAATTATCGAGAAAAAAATAACTTCCGGTCGGTAAATACCGAAGAAAAGCTCTCTACAGATTCAAGTTTTGACGATTTTGGACTTCACCGGTTGAGTGGTTAAACAACTTCTTATCAGTAGGGTTTTTCCTGTGTATTATCTGACCGGAAGTTATTTTTTCAATATTTCTTCGATAATTATATAGTTATTAGTCGACGTTCAATTGATACCCAAAATCAATGTTCTAACATAATTCTAAGTACCACTTTTATCTCAACGACTCAACCAGTGAAATCCAAAATCGTCAAAACTTGAATCTGTAGGGAGCTTTTCTTCGGTATTTACCGACCGAAAGTGATTTTTTTCTCGATAATTATATAGGTAGTCGAGTACAGTTTAATGATAACAAAAATCGTCGTCCTAACTCAATCAAAAGTGCCACGTTTACCTCAATACCTTAAGTCCGATGTAGTTGAAGTTCTAATAGTTAGAGTTTTTCAAGTGTATTTTCCGACCAAGTGATTTTTTTTCTCGATAATTATGTAGTTAGTCGAGTACAGTTTAATGATAAAAAATAATCGTCGCCCTAACTCAATTAAAAATACCACGTTTACCTCAATAACTGAAGTCCGAAGTAGTTGAAGTTCTAATCATTAGAGTTTTTCATGTGTATTTTTTTTCTGACCGAAAGTGATTTTTTGTTTTTTCCGATCATTATATACTCGTCTACAGTGTAATGATACAAAAAATCGTCATTATAACTCATTCATAAATACCTCAATCAGTGAAATCCAAAGCAGCCGAACTTCTAATCAGTAGAGTTTTTCCGATGCATTTTCTGACCATTAGTTTGATCTGTACCCGAGCAACGCTAGAAAATTGCCCTCCTTTTCTAAAGGGTTTTCATTTTCTCCACAGAATATAGTTGTGTCAATTATACGCTTGAGTGAAGTTCTTTTTTGTTCTTCTTCTTTCTTATCCAGTAAATGTAACATCACATTGGTACCTTCTACTCGGCCAGAATCGAACTTCGTAAAGTTTCTGTAACTATACAAGAAAGTTTGTGGTACTAGAGTTGCTGAAGAGTTGAATTTGCCTATTACATCTTTCCACTTTCTATAGGGCGTAGTTACTAAAGCTCCATATTTTTGGTATTTACCTTTTACCAGTGAACTCATTGGCAAATAACACACAAAACGTCCCCCGGATCCCCGGTTTCGGACCCCCCCCCCCCGAACGAAATTTCTGGCTACGCTATTGGTACATGCAGTGTCGGGTTATCGTGTAAACATGTGTAAGTTTAAATATTGTTGATTAAAAATTGTTTTTGGTAGTTTTTCGATGCGTGTGAACCGAAACTCCTAAATGACTGACAAAGGTACAGTTAGTTTTGTTTCTCTTTGTTCTCTTTAGAATACTCGAGGATAATTCGCACTAGTTATGAGTATTCTGTTAAAAAATGAAGTTTTCTCTTAACTTGTTTTTTTTTTTCAAAATTTTGAGCCAGAATGTTACTGCAACTTAACCATTTATTTTATTTACGCATTCGTTTAATTTTAGATATCGTTAAAATCTACTCAAGCTTATAGTCCAATGATGTTTAATGTCGATACAATGTCAATTATAATATCGAAATTTTCCCTTTTAATGTTGAAACCTGATGGAGAATTGGTTTACATGGCATTTTGAAGTATTTTATTCATACGAAATAAATTGGTAGTTTTATTTCATATTTTTCACTGGTTCTGTCAAAATCTATAGTCTTGAAAAGAACTTATTCGATTATATTCAATTATATATTAGGCTACTATACTTAAGCTATTTAAAACGTTCTTCTTGGGTTAATTATTGTCAATGTAACTAATTATAAATTAGCTAATCAATTGTACCTCGTAATTTATTCTTTATAACTGAAAAGAATAAAATAAATCAATTTTAGCATTATATACAAATCCCATAAATTAAACTCTTATATTCGTTTCTAATAAAGTTTTCCTTGATTAATTACATATTTTCCTTATTTTCTCCAACAATATAGTTTTGTGAATGTTAAATTTTGTTCCAGTTCACCTTCTTTTCTTAGTGTAGAGTCTCAAGTCTGACGTAGTCACAGATTTGACTCCTGGAATTTGTAGTCATGTTCGTCTGAAGAGATAGAAAAAGTTGGCAGCAAAGATGCTCAAAGTGAACTATTTGTTCTTGATACGCAACCTTGAAGAGTTCATTTTGAGCTTCATCGTCGCCAATTTTTTGGGATCTCTTCAGACGAACATGACTCAGATTCCTTGAATCGAGTCTGTGATAGCATCAGATTTCAAACGCTGCACTAAAAGGAAGCCGAATTGAAGCTACACTCAACGTTCGCATTGAATCAACCATTCCCACCATAGCTACAATACACATAGCTTTATGGAATGTATAACAGGTAACTCAAAGAAACATAAAGCATGTTTGTGTTGCAGCAAAGATCTTGTTGTTCTACTGCTGTTTCTACGCATGCCTCATCGGGTTTTTCTCCGCTATGTTGGCAATATTCTACCAGACCCTGGACATGAAAGTTCCCAAGTGGCAACTGGACAGTTCCCTGATTGGCAGTAACCCTGGTGAGTTTGTTTAACTGTCTTCAAAGTAAATTTGCTTCCACAAGACTGTAAAGCTCGAGTGAATTACTTAAGTTTTAATTGAAGTTAATTCAGTTTGTCCAGTCAGGTCTCCAGAAACAATGTATGATCTCACTGACACTGTTAAGTCTGTTATAGCTGATGCATCTGTAGGGTTACAACCAAATAGGTTTTTATTTAAATCACGCTAAAACTCAGAATATTGCATTCACTCTAGGGTCTTTTAATATACCTCAATCAAATTTTGTCAATATGACTAGTATTAAGTTCTTAGATGTGTATATAGATAATCAGCTTACACGGTCAAGTCATGTAGACAATATTTTGCCTAGGTTGTCAAGAGTAATTTATCTCTTGAGACGATTAACGTCCCCTGTCACTATAAATTGTCTTAAAATAGTTTACTTTGCCCTCTTCCAATCAATTATAATATATGGTCTGTTATTCTGGGCAAACTCGAGCCACTTGGATGAATTATTAATTTTACAAAAAAGCCGTCAGAATACTTCCTAATGCTGAATCCCTTGACCACTGCAAACCTATTTCCATAGAACTTAAAATCAATACTGTTGTTAATCTCTACATATTTGACCCTGTTTCAATATTTAATGAAGATGTTCATAGTTATAATACAAGAGGTAAACATAAACTATCTTTTGGTCATTGTAGGTAGAGTAAAACGGTGATGTCATAGAGAGTTTACAATAAGTTTAGTAACCTCAGTAATAACTATAACATACAGACACTTAAACATACAGAAGTTAATTGCCTGGCTCTTCAAGAACCTCTTTTATTCTTTGACTGACTTCTTGACATATCAAGATATATCCTTCTAATTTAATAATTTGTTATTGATTTGTTAATTCAATAAAATTGATCTTTTTGCTCATTTTTGTAGGTTCAGGCCAACCAGCATTGTTATCTACGTGCCATATTTATTCATAATCCTCTTTTAACATTGATGTATTTGTTAATTTTTATTTTTATTGTTGTTATTTATGCTGTTTCAATTTACTTTTTATGCAGTTAATGTTGCTCTAATTACTGTTTTATATTAAGTATTTTTATACAAGTTCTAAAGTTACTATTTTAACTATGTTAGTCTACAGAACTACATCCGATATCTCATTTTTACTTTGTTATGTAATGATGTATACATTTGACTGAAATTTGTCTTTGTCACTGCATGTAACTGCCATACGACAGTAAAAATGATTTGATTTGAATGTGCTTGCCAACTATTCGATGAAAGGTTTGTGAGCTCAATGTTAAATTGTTGCAGGTCTGGGGTTCCGACCAATGCCACCCGAGAGCCACGTGGAGAGCACACTCGTCTGGTTCAAAAAGACAGATTCTCAAAATTTGAACATCTGGATCAACAAGATCGATGAATTTCTCCAGCGTAAGTTTCGATGTTTACACCAGTTTGTAACAACCGTTCACTTAAGTTACGAATAAATCATTCCAAGTCATTACATTCTAATCACGACATACTCCTACTCCTCCTCTTGTTAAAGATGTACACGATTATGATGTAGTTCCGGACGCCGTGAATTACTAGGTACGTCTCAAATGTATAACTTGACCTGAGAGAGGACGTTAAAAGATCTTATCTTCGACAAAACGTTATATAACGTCATCATCATCATAAAAGATGTGTTCAAAAAGTGGGTTTTCTGACATCCCGACAGAACATTTAAGATTACATTTTATATACAATTGTAAAATGGTACATAGCTTACACAATAACAGTATTTAACTTGTAGGTCACAATATGTTGAATAAATATGTTTATGGCAATCCATAATTTAAATGTCCACAGTTAAAAATAGGAACGTTTACTTTGTTGTAACGTATCGTTTGGAGCCAAGTTCTATAAATAAGGAAAACTAATAAATTGATGTAAGGTTTATAATACTCTTTTAAAATACACATACTACATACGACCATAGATTCAAAAATTTAAACAGTTTTTTAAATGTGTGTTTAGTTTTAGCCCAAAATCTTTTAATGTTTAATACAACTGGTAATTTATTTCGTAAACATAGAGAGTACAACGGGGTGGAGGCCCCGTCTCCAAGGTGATCGATGACTTGATTGTAGTAATAGAACACATTTAGTTTAAAACATTACACTTATAATATCAAAGTAAAATGGTGACACTAACATTACTCTGGTGTATAGTGATCAAGTTGGTCCAGTTATGCAGACTGTTTCAAGTACTTTGACTGACACTAAACGTCGTTTTAATGTCCGATCATTCAAACTTCGATCATTAGAAATTCGTAGTATCTCAAAATACTTGGTATCAGAGGGCTATCGCCATTAGGGTCAACGAAGAACCTTTATATTTCTTGAACCAACCGGTGCCTTGGACCCGCCTTTCCCTCAACTATTTAAGCCTCAAATCAGTCGAAGTCCCTGCCTCTGGGGCTTTGACAAGAAGCCTGTCATCTTCTCTGGTTTCAAAAGGTACCTAGATTTGTTTTGGTGATCATACAGTTTGAACTACCTGAGCTTCTGGCTCCAGAACGGGTCCCTTAGATTACTCGGCCACTTGAAGTTCTCGACCACGAAAAACCTGGTCTTTGTAATTTACTCTAAGAATATCGTTACAAAAACCCATTTGAATCGTATGAAAATATAATCATGAGTAAGTAGAGGTTAAATACATATGACCCTGTAGACAGCGGGAACAAGTAGCAGCACTCATACAGTTAATGGCCTTTATGGTAATTAAGTAAACGTTCTATCTATCTTTTACTGAGCGGAAAATTAAGGCACATTGGATTGGATGGTACACATCTCTGATTGTTTTGAAATGATCCCTCTGACGATAATTCCAATAGTTTCATTTGTTTACATCATGTTTAATGAATATTGGACCTTGCCTTAGATTCTACCTAAAACAAGATCCTAAGATAAAAAAGTCATTCAATACATACTGTTTCAATGTAAAGTCATATCAAATCAACTCCTT
This sequence comes from Homalodisca vitripennis, assembly GCF_021130785.1. NCBI lineage: Eukaryota > Metazoa > Arthropoda > Insecta > Hemiptera > Cicadellidae > Homalodisca > Homalodisca vitripennis. The sequence goes on along the minus strand of NC_060212.1, from coordinate 95,618,627 downwards.
GTAAGTGCCAAAATTAGTTGTACAACATTCAAAAGAGCAAACTACGAAATGTTTCCCTTGTGTTCGAACCATTTAGGCACCTAGTAAACCGTTCAGACGGAACATGGAGCTCCGAGGTTAACAGAGCCGGAACGTCCGGAACTTCTAGGCACGTACCTGTTCCGACGGAACATGCAGTTCCAAAGAAGTGAACTGTTCCAATTCTTTTGGCACATCTCTAGCTGAAATTCTTACTACCAACGAGTATGAACCCGGTCATAAATGGTAACAATGCAGGCTCTCTGGTTCAAATTATGTCAAGTTTCAGTGAGAATTGAACATTCTACAAAGCTATGAAAGTACATCATTTCTAACAGAAAAACTAAATATTTTCTAAAATAATATATCGTGATGAGTGTGATCTTTACTTTTTAGTGACATACTCTCCGGAAATTCAAAAACAAGTCACCCTAGTTAACCTCATGAACTGGTAAAAATGCAAAACATTACTGTTTCCATTAGGCAAATTCTAATGTTTGCCAATTTCCAAATCCATTACGCAATAAACAAACATACAGCAGTGTACATTTTTGTGGAAATGAAAAACTTACACTACATAAATTCATCATCATTTAGTTAGTGATTATTGTCTAAAACACAGTTTTTAACGTTTTAGAACGTTGTTCATTGTTGTCTGTTACAGCTTACAGAAACGTAAGTGTTGGAGGTAACGTGGTCACGTGCAACTACAACAATCCCCCGCCGGAGGGGAAGGTCTGCTCTGTGGACATCAACGAATGGGAACCGTGCACCAAGGAAAAGGGCTACAGCTATAATAGGGGCACTCCGTGTATCTTCCTCAAACTGAACAAGGTATCAAATCGATGTACTTTGGGAAAGTGTTCATTTAAATCAATGTTTTCTTAGGAATTCTATGAGCGTTGATTGTACAAACACAAGAGATAACTCAGTCAATGCTGTAAAAAGTGGCAAGGGGAAGGTGAGCGCTCGGAGTGCCATATGTGGAGCAAGCGGTGAAGTAGTGAATATTTGAACGGTACGTGGCGCAACTCTAGCGTCTGACTTCAGAACTAACTGAAATAATCCCTCCGGCCTTCAGCACGCCTCGTCCTTATATACATTATTTATCTCCTATGTAACCAATAGACTACAATTAAAGCTATGAGTAGAATAAAGACAGCGCTGGCCCAATTCAAGCCCGGACTTTACACTTTGTAACAGTAGTCTACTAGTAGACTACTATTCACACTGTACTGTACAAACTTTCTCCTTTACGTTAGTTGTCTTTTTATATATCTTCAGGCTTTGGGGGTTGGGTAGAGTAAGGGTAAAAGTGAAAAGGATAAAAACCATACCCTGTACTTATATGGTTGTATTTTAATCGTACTTCATAATATGAGATTCTTCAAGGAAAGTGAAGGATTATATTTGACAGTTTGGATGTCCTGTCTCTCTGTCAGAATAGGATAGTACATTCTAGGATAGTATTTATACAGGATGTATTGAAATATTGGTTTCTTACCTTTTAAATGTGACGAAACTATTATGTGGAATGAGGAGGAAGAAACAGTGTGTAGTCACATTGCAGCTAGACAAATAATAGATTCATATTTAGTTGATATAACAAATTAGTATTATATATTTAATGAAACTCAGAGCTTCACTATTAGACAGGTTTTTATAAGAATATATAATTTTATATACTTGTTTAAATAATAACAAAATCTGTTCTACCACTTCTCATTCGTGTAATTCAATCCTCTTACAATACACAAGTAATAATTTAATTAAATTAGTCAGCTTATAGAATTCGTTCGCCTCAACTTTTATTGTACACAACTTACTTACAAAAGTGCATGTTTAAACTAGAAATCCATAAGTTCTTGAACTGCGTAGTATATTCTGTGCTATCGATGAATTGAACAGTTACCCCACGTTTCTTACCTCTTACCAAAAATTTCTTGTATCTGATTGCTCTTATTTTCAAAGTAGTTGTTTATTTTCATTCGATAAATTCTTGACTCAATTACATTAGCACAGTCCTCCCCCGTAAACTAATGGTTATAGTCTCGGCTCTGTAACCGAGAGATCACGGGTTCAAATCCCGGGGAGGTCCAATCAATGTACTTTGACAATAAAATCCAGTGAACATCGAAGCCGGCATAGCTGACGCTGAGGCTTAAATGAGAAAAAAAATACATTACCACAGCTGTTATCATCTTTGTCATTATAAACTCTCTTTTTACTTTTACAGTTTCATTTGTATTATTCAATACTGTATATTTAATCTTAGATATTTTAATCGCTGTTGTATATTTTACTGCCATTTGGCGATAGCATACTGTGTATATTTCTCTGAAGTAAAATTAAATCATTTTACAACTTCAATACTGTTTCACGTCAAAAGCAGTAGAATTACTCCGTTCACTCACAAGAAAAAACCTCAAAAGGCGAAATGTTTCAACAGTAACAAATTATGATGAATGTTTGATTTCAGTTAAAGGACTTTCTAGTTATATTATTTTTGTTGCATTAACACTTTACACTAAAACCTGTCTTTTAACAATGCTCAAATATCCGAAGTTGTCTGTTCGTAGATATTCAACTGGATGCCTCAATACTACACAGGCGTGGGTGAACTGCCGGAGAAGATGCCTCAAGATCTCAAGAATCACATACAAGCCGAACACCTCAACGATCAAGCCTCAGTAAGTTCTGGATTTGGGCATTACATAAGTGCATCATGACTAAAAAAGGAAGTCTAGGTTTAAATAATGAATGAATTGGTTTTTAACATTTCAATTGCTAATGTGTCTAACATGTGTCCGAGACCGAAGATGCCAAATGGTATATTACTGTTATTGCATTGTTTATAATCTTGTATAATTTATAAAAGAGGGTTGTTCGTTAGTACCTTAGCTAATCGCATAATGCTTTGGAGTTTTAAGTAACCTTAATTATTGGTATACCCTTTTTTATTAGAATATTATCAATGTCAATTATATACAGTATGTGTTTGGTTACTTAAATTGTAAAAATATTATTTAACTTTTCCAGATAAAACAATAATACCAAGTTAATATAATAGTAATAAAATTAAACGGTGAATAATGTCTATAACATTGGCAAATGCTTGGCTAAAATACAGTTGAATAATCTAAGTTTACTATTAAAACCATAAACTCGCTAAAAGTATGTGGTTTAAAATACTTTTAAAATTTCTCGCCTTTCACTCATATTGTCAAAAACTAATTCGGTTCCAAATGTATATTTTGAAAAAGATTAGTTGAATATTTATCATCCGCTTGGTTAACTAGAGAAATTAATCAGTACTGCTGACGACAAAAAATCACTCTCTGAAGACTAATATAATAATTGGAAAGAATTCTAACGATGAAGAATGATATACATGAATTATTTGTTTAAAAACTGACAGTGACCAGTCAAAGATCATTACTTTCTATGTGGGGGTGTTTCTCTACTGACTGAGAAAACGACAATTTTGGACTCACACAAGTACACCAGTGTAGTTCACCTTGTCAGCACTTATCGACGCAGCTCCCAGCACCTGTAGTTCTGCTCCCCGTGGGAGGATATCTTTCTTGTCTGGTCGTGCTCAAGTGGCTTGCTCACTAGAAGAAGGTTTATCTCCATAATCCGAGGGTGAAGCTCCTCAGCGTTAAAACGGATTGTTCCTGTATTAAACTACCCCCCCCCCCAGCCAACCATCCATGGCTGCTAAGGCATACAGGCACTACCCTTGTGCTATGCACTTGGTTTGAGCAAAGGAGCAGATGCTCCGCGTAGTGAAGCTGTTTCGACGTTGTTTCGTCTCTTAATACACAGATAGACAGCATGTTCCAGCTGTCACTGTGTTACAGCGTACTCAGTTGAAGATTGAGAGCTTTGCTTTCTCTTCGAGTAGTACTATCTCAGCCAGTGTAGGAAACTAACCTCGACTACTAACTTTCCTGGCTAACACGATCTGATATATTCACAAATAGTCTATATATCCATAAAATATTAGTAATAGCTTAAGTACATAGGGTGTATGAACTGGTGTTACAAAAGGGTAATCAGAAAGCTGAAATTCAATATACACTATTCTTCTTTTCATTGTAAAATACGTATTTAACGACAACAAAATGTCAATACTTTATTAGATTGATTTAAAAATGAATTTTTAAATTAGCAAGTGTACTATAGATTAAGTTGTACTTGCAGATATCAGAGTTTTAATTTGAATTAGATATAATAATTGCTACCATTAAATTTCACAGTCAACAAAAACAATTAGATTGTTAAGGTCTCTTGTCCCAATGGTACATCAGTCATGTTGTTATCCAGTTAAACACGGTGTGGGTGAGCTGCGAGGGTGAGAATCCAGCTGATGTTGAGAACATCGGTTCCATCCAGTACTTCCCAAAACGAGGGTTCCCGGGGTACTTCTTCCCATACAAGAACCAAGAAGGTTACCTGAGCCCGGTGATCGCCATCTGGTTCGAGGCTCCCACAAGTGAGTTTCTCTTTTGTCGAGCAATAATTACCGTACAGAAATAGTGGTAAAGAATATTAAAACACCTTTTAAGTTTGTATATTTTTAGTTTATTTCGTACTTATTTATTAGTAAGACAATCCTTATACCATGATGAGGAGCTACCGAAATACATTTACCAAGCACTTGTATGAAGTGTACATGAAGCCTAAAGAATATAAAACTCGTATTTCGTATGTAGATATGCCATGAGGTATTATCCGGCACGACACGAAGTGACTAGTGAACTCTAGCGGCAAAGAGGTGGAATTACTGGCGACACTAGCGCGATGTTGGCTCAACGATTCACTTTGAAGAAAGCCTTATACAGGCCATAGTCCTGATACTATGACGTCAAGAGACCCGTCCGACCGCTTCGCTTCATTCAATGGGAATATAAGCGAGCGCTTGGCCTCATAATTGTTAAATGCTTTATTTACTAGAGAACATTTTGCCTTTTAAAGAGAAGTGTGTTTAAAGGTTATATTTTCTTTTAGCATTAAGATTTTAACTGAGGCATACGTAGTAGTTTGTAAACTTTCATACAACAAAAGAGTTTGTAGCAGACAACTAGTAGCAGATGATTGCGTACTTATAGCTGTGATAAATGCGTGAGGAGTGTACGGCAGGCTGGACGGCTCTCCAGTCCGTATTATTGTCTGGCCTCGGCTGAAGCCTAGAAAGTGAGTCACACTCCACCCTCTATAAGTATCTCATCTCTATATGCAGAGTGTTTGTGTCTGTATTCTCTTTAAGTCATGCCTTGAGAAATCTTGTCCTGATTTCAGCACTGAAGAACATGTTAATTGTAAATTTGAACTTCACTTGAAGCGAGATAGTATTGTTGACTGAGCGGTAGCAAAACCTATCACTTGATGTGCTGGACATTTCTGCCGTCTGCCCGCACGATATCTCGAGAACTAACTGACCTATAGACTGAATTTTGCACGAAGCTTCATTTCTACATAGAGCAACATCGAGTTCGATTATTGTGCATGTCACTCCGCGGAATTCTAGTAAATATTATCGAACCGTTTTACATTGGTCTTGTGTTTAACCATGATGCCAACGAGAGAAAATAGCAGAATAAATACATTTGTAAACAAAATTAATACACCCATAAGAGATTCAAATGTGACATAGTAACAGCACACCTCCACTGACTGTTCTAACACATACATCATTATTAGGGGGGCTTGCTGTGTGGACTTTTATTATTTAAATACGTGTATGAAAACCAATTTAATGAATTAAAATTTGGATTTATTATGCAGTCAGATATGTAGCTTCAAAATTTCATTTATATTTGTGTGTCCGTCTGTCAGCACAATATCTCGAAAACGAACTAACCTGTAGACTTGAAATTTTGAATTAGGATTAATTTCATTGTATTCTATGATGGAGCTTGTTGTCCCTCCATGGGATTTGGATCAAAATTTTACATTGGTCTTATGGGTAACCACGATGGCAACGAGAAATTCCCTGAATAATGTAAACACACTGAGTACAATCATTAAATTTGACATTTTATCATGTAACATAGGAACACCGCTGTAACGGTTTATTGTACAGAGTAGTATATTAAATTTAACAATTATTTTATTGTGATAAATACAAACTTCTTTATCACTTTGTGACGATTCCGTTGATCATAAAGTTCTGTTTTCCAGCTGGGGTTTTGGTCAACATCGAATGTAAAGCCTGGGCGAAGAACATCATGCACGATCGGATGGAGAGACGCGGCTCAGTGCACTTTGAACTCATGGTGGACTAAGCTGTACAACGCTCATCGCTAGTATCTAAGTGTTTTAGATTCGCAATTGAACAAGTAATAAGAATTCGGTCATTTCATCTGAATAAACATTTGCATTACTTTCAGAGCCAAGAGTGTGCTGTTTTAGTTGTGCTGTAACTTAAGTTTAGATAGTTCAGAGTTTTTGTAAAAACATTCGGCTTGAGTACAGAAACACGAAATTTTTATATTTTAGTACGTTTTAAGTTGGTTATTGTGATTGTTTTCCTACTCTGTGTTGTATTGTCAGTATTTCTAAACACTTTCATTCAGTAAAATTAAAATTGTTATTTTTGTCTAAGTTCTATATTTATTTGTAAGGTAGTTCTGAAATTTTTATTTACAAATAGGCATACCATTATTATTATTTTCCCCTTAAATGCAATTGACTTTAGGTTGTACAATTTAAGAATGTGTGTTATTATCTTTTACTAACTCGTATATGTAGTATAGGCTGTGTTCAATCTTGTGTTGTATTGTTAAAAAAATAAAACTTTTCAATTTGTTGAGTTCAATCATCAAGCAGAAGTTATAATCGTGAATAAATAATAATGTATAAAACGTATTCGTGTTTAAGAAGTCAAGGAACTTTTTCAGGTCCAGTTTAATTTAAGACTTATTCCTTGTTAACTTTTAAAATGTTTTAACAGTGTTTGAAAATCCAATGATAATAATAATGTACATAAATTCCGTTTAAAATCTTATTGAACACCATGTAAATGTGTGTATCTGCCTTAGCCTGGGGAATCTGTAAGAAAGACGGTATTATTGGATTGTCCATCAAAGCTGTGCAGCCGCAGCACCTGAGTTTTCAACTATTCCAATCGGTTACAATAATTTTGATCCGTTACACTGAATAAACTGACTTTTAAAAACGCAACAACTTTGTCTTCAACTTGGCTACTCATTGGTTCCTCTCAGATTTAAATCGAAAGCCAAGAAATTGTTTGAATAGTCACAGTTCTATCTACCTTACAGCTTCAGTCAGTACACAAACACTTTTGTATTATAATATTTGTAATTCCTAGTTAGATGCAAATGGTTTCCAAGTAATTGAATTGTTAGTTTCGTTAACTAGCGTAAACTGCATTCGCGGTTTCAAACCGAGGTAGGGATTTCCTTAGTGCATCGACGACACCATAGGTTGTTCTGTTGATGTTAGTTTCTAAGCTGCCACTACTTGCATTGTATTCTTTCGTGTCCTAGAACACTATTGTACTAGATCTAGTCATGAGAGTACGTGGTTAGAGTGCTTGGATCACGCCACATTCCCATCCACGCTTCACCTTGATACCGTTTCTTATCGTTTTTCATAACCTCAGTTTGTTATTTACGAATGGTTTGAATGTTTACTACGTGTGTTAATTGTCCATCTATGGGTACGATTCATCATTATTGTATTTTTAGTCCTAGCGTAAGGAGATGTACAATAATTTTAGTTTAGTTACAACTGTGTTTGTATAAATCTATATTGTCTTCGGACATGCTGTGTTTTTCGTTGATACTTTCTAAATGCGTTGGGTTTCTCATAGTGTAATTTGTCCATCTTGTTGACCGTATAAATGATAAGTGCTACAGGTTCGAGATACGATGTGATTGAATGTAATACTTAAGAGCTATGTTACTTGGGAAGTATTGTTAGTAAACAGTATATAAATGGTTTTAATGTTAATATACATACCTTTAAAACGGTATCTATCAGTACCATTGAAAAGAATTTTGTTAAAGCTGTTCGAATTTAGTTATCAACTAAAAATGTATATTGAGAAAAACTATTGCTCATGTTGAAAGTGAAATTAAACTTTATTTAATGTTGTGTAATTGTGGTTTGTACTTTGTTAAATAATTTGTTGCTTTAGTTTTCTACCTTAGATTTTAACTCAATTAATTATATATTGTATGAAGAAAATTGTACACAAAATCTGATCGTATTTTACCACAGGAAATTGGCTAAAATTACTAATCTTTAAAATAAAAATATAACTGATGTACATAATCTGCTATGTACAGTATATACTGTATAGTCAAAAGTGTGCAAATCACTCGAGACACATGGTATGTACTAATTAATTAATTAATACTAACAGATTTGCAATTCATTATTTTTTATTTTACTCGTCATTCAATTTATTACCCGAGGGGTTTGAAAAGTTTAAGAATACAATCAAAAAAACCTGTATTGAAACATGTTCTTAAGAAAAATTTAGACCAAAATAAAGAGTGACAGAAGTGCTGGTTTTGCCACAACAGTATTATTGTATATTGTTGTCTGCAAACTATGTTGTGTAATGTTATCTCAAATATAAATTTATTATTTACAATACACTATATATATTTTTCTTTTTTCCTCACCCATACATTCCTTCACAAATATAAAGAAACGAAAAATGCAGCTTCTTAAATGATACTAGGGGAATCCAATTTAAGAAGGTTTGATAAATTCCATGCATAGATTGTCAAATTGAAGGTGGTTTTAGCCATGAAATTTTCAATTTTAAACCTGCTACACACAGTAGGTGAACGCTAGTAAACAAAATTTCAAATTTAAAACATTTTCAATTATTAAAAACTATTTAACTGTTTCAAATTGCCTGACCATGACATTACAAAATTGGCAGTTGTCATAAACATCTGATATTTGCTATAACTTTCAAAATAATATACGTGAATATCGGCAAAGTTGCTACATAAATATATAGTCAAAGTTTGTACATGGAAAAGAATGGTTCTCTCTCTATTGTTTTAGAGTTAGTGTGCAAAGAATAGACACACAACATGGCTGTTGTTGTTCCTGATTTATGCGTGTCACAGCGCTCTGGTATATTTTGTTTACTTTAACCTAGAGCATTAGATTAGGCATTTACCTGAAGAAGAGATTAGATTTCAGATCTCGAAACGTAGTGCTACTGATTGTATGTATCACTAAACGATGGCAAGCTCAGGAATAAGACATGATGATGCTCCTCTCTACATACTTCCTCCTTGTCTTTCTAAATTATTCGACACTTGATTCAAGCACTCCCATTCTGATAATACGTAACAAAATATCACGTCTAATGTCAACATACGACATTGCAAACAACACAGACGATTATCACAGTGCCGATCGTAATAGGAGACTGAGACTAGTTGCTCCCCAGCCACGTGCGCGGGCATGTCAGACTACAGATCGTGAGCTCTACTGTTCGTGTCCAAGAGAGTGGCTTTCCGAGGGACCCTGTCTCAGGAACGGTATTTCATCACTACTCACGCAAATATCTCTCTTCGTTTTGAAGGGAATATGTAGCACTTAGATAAGGATCAAGGAAATGTTTTATAAATAATATCATTAAAAAGGATGAATAAAAATGTTTGTACAATATTATACAATATACCTAATATTTAATTTAAAACATTTAAAAGCTATTACTTTGAATGCATTATGAAAAAGACTTATAAACATATTCAAAACATTAAAATGTTTCTAGGTAGGTAACAAATCAGAAATCAATTCCTATTTTTGTTTTATAAAAATATATATTCGTGACTCTGAAGACGACGTTGTATTCCAATTCGAATCCTTGGAAATGTACATACTGAGACGAATTAAATATTCAATACTTATATTGCTTGATTTTATCAAATATTTTAGTAGTAAATATATGATTGTTCCATAAGTTATGCTTTACGGTTTTCCCGTTGGGGTTTTAGTTAACATCGAGTTAAATCCTTGGTAAAAAAACCGGACGGACAAGCGTAGTTCAATTAATTGTTTTATTAGTTTATTATATGTTAATTAACCACTGTTTCATTAAATTAGAAAGATTATAATTTAGCGTTTTTCTAATTTAACAGACATTGATTTGAGAATATAGTAGCTTTTTCATAGTATGAAGACAGTGTGTTAGAGATAAAGAATATCAGACAATACTTATCGCTCAATCCTTGTTCAGGTGGCCATCATAATCTATCTACTATAAGCAGTCCCTCAACCCAACACATATGCGGCTTTTATGCGTTCTCTCTCGTAGTAACGGTAGGCTATATTGAAACCTCCCCTTTATAATTTTTAACAATATTACCTGTCAAAACCCTTATGTAACCCTTTCAAACAGTGACTTGTGCAAGTGTTACTGCAAGATGAATTTTGAAGAATTCCGTGCGCGACTACCGCGGCTGTTGTGAACTAACGATGTGCGTTATGCGTTCGTTATCCGTCGTTTGAGAACTACATCTCTTCAACCCCTTTGAACACTCTCCCAGATGTGGACTCGAACTCGCGTTAGTGGTAGCATAGCGATCTAATGGTCCTCCGAAATAAGGTAATGTGAACCCACTGCAACTTTAAATATTGCTCTTTTTTCTATGCTCTGTTATTACAAATATTTTATTGTTTTTATTCTATTATCAATGCCCCTCACGAAACAATAACACTATAAGTAACGACAATTTGGCAATAATCCGAAATTAAATTAAATTAAAATTAAATGAAATAAAAAATGTCTTTATTGAATACAACGAAAAACATACTCAATTGACGATGTTAGGACTATCAAGTCCTCTCTTACAACTAACTATTAAACTAAAATTAATAAACTATGCTATTAGTGTAAAACAAGAGCCACAATATAGTCTGCATTACTATTTTACATTCAAAAATTGTAATCTATATTTATATAAAATAATAAAATTAAAAGAAAGTTCTTTATGAAAATAAAAATAAATAAATAAAATAAAACTTACAAGGAAATTAACAGACATTCACCCATCACCATTCATACAAAGCCATCGTCCTATACCCTCTGCCACGATATCGTTAACCCGACGAGGCCCGAAACAGATGGTCCTTAAGCACCCCCCGAAACCGCTCCCGACTACGAATACCTCTGTTATGATCCGGGAGATTATTCCAGAGTCAACAAGCAGAGACTGTGAATGATTTGCTGCAAATAGAAGATCTATGAACGGGAATATACAACAGAGGGGCTCCACGTCGAGTATTCCAATTACTTGTTTCAGAAATGAAAGAAAAGCGTTCAGACAGATAAGAAGGGGGAATAATCGTTATACAAAATATAATGTAACATGCTAAGAATGTGGAACTGACGGAGTAGATTCAATTTTAACAGATGTAACTGATTGATGAATGGTGTTATACGATCATATCGTCTAAGGTTGACGGTAAAACGAACACAATAATTTTGAACACGTTGTAATCTGTCAGAAAGCTCTACCGTTATGTCATTTATAACTTTGCTGCAGTAATTGAAATGGCAGAAAATCAGGGTCTTCACTAGCATGACTTTAAAATTCAAGGGTAAATAAATAGCAAATTGCTTAAGACGATGAATGCTAGCAAATACTCTACCACAAGTCTCAGTAACATTATCTGCCCGACTAAGAGTTTTTGTAATAGTCAGTCCAAGATTTTTGACCTTGTCACTGTATGAAAGAGGATGACCGTTCAATATGAGTGTAGGAGAGTTGTTCAAGTCGATACTGCTCAGAAGTTCCAATGAGGATAGTTTGAGTCTGCTTTCGTTAAGTTTCAGTCCGTGTTTGAAGGCCCACATAGCAATAGCGTCAATGTCAGTGTTCATGTCAGCAATAATGTTTGGATAGTTTGAAACGGGAAAGTGACTGTAAATTTGCAAATTGTCAGCATACAGGTGAAAAATAAGTGTTTGATCATAGCAGTTAAATCGTCGATGTAAATTGAAAAAAGAAGATGGCCAAGGACAGAGCCTTGTGACACTCCTCGATTTACAGGTTTCCAGTAGGAGTCTTTGCTTTGTCGTTTGTCCTAACACACTGCTGACGGTCTGATAGATACGACCCAAACCACACTGCCATCAGAGAATCCGATTTTAGACCATTTCAAAAGAAGCAATGGGTTGTAGACGCAGTCGAAAGCCGTTAAAATGGTGTAAAATAAAAAAGCAATAAAATGGTAGTAAGGCTTTTGTCCATTGCCGAACTTATATCTTCAGTTATTTAAAAAAAAAATCACTGGTTGTACTGTGATTAGAACGAATTCCTGATTGATAGTTGGACAACATTTGATTGGATTCGAGAAAGAAACATACTTGCTGATGCACGACTTGTAATCTGTATTTCTTATTTAACAAACTACGGATCCAGTAAATGATAAATTATTATATTCTATAAGTTATTGTACCATTAGTATTAGTATGTATTTATTTTAAGCTAGTTTTGAGTAGTTACTGTTTATGCTGAAAATTATTGTAATTGAGTTTAGATACGTTTATTTTTATCGCATTGGATTTATTATGATTTTAGACTATACATTTGAAAATAAAGATACACAAATAAGTTGATTAAATTTACAAATTTTTATTTATATTTTTCAAACGAAAAATAAGCCCTAAAAATGACTAGTCTTTATGAATTCAAAGTATATATTGGAAAGTTCAATTTAGTTTATAAATTACTCACAATTCACTATTTAAAACAAACTTCAATACAATGTGATGTTAGAAGAATACATTTTACAAGTCATAATTCTAGTAGATTACTTATTGTAGCACTTATTTTGTTATAAGATTTTGCGAGTTGTGTAAAATTTACTGCAGTGTATTGGATCTCTGTGGAACCATAACACCATGCAGAGCTGTCAAAAACTCTACATCGGTCGGTGAAACAGGCATCAGCTTCATAAAACTATATAAAAACATGTTCCAAGAAAACGTCAGAACCTTACAAGTTTTTGTTAACTATAAATTAACGAACATAGTAATATAAAAGAACATATGGAAATAATTAATACACGCAGCCAAAACCAGAAAACTCAACACCTTTGAACAAATATGTTTGTGTGTGTGTGTGTGTGTGTGTGTGTGTGTGTGTGTGTGTGTGTGTGTGTGTGTGTGTGTGTGTGTGTGTGTGTGTGTGTGCGCGCGTAGGGTGTTGAAAATTTGTGGAACCACCATTTCATCAGTTGAGTGGTTAAAGAAAAGAAATTGAGATTTTGTATACGGGTATACTACGGTTTTACCTATCTATCTTTTGATGCCTTATGTAATTTTTTATCACTGATAAGGGGCGTCCTGAAGAGGATGCAATAAAAGGTTCTTATGAAAGCCTATAGTAAATGACACCTCAATTTAAAGACCATTGTTTCTGAGTAAGTAGGTTCAAATTTCATGTTAAAAGGACCCACCCTAGCAAAAATGGCGACTATTTAAAATTTTAAAAAACATTGGAATTTTGTTTGGTATTTCTGTTAAAAATAAGTTAAGGAAAACAGCACGAATAAAACATTTAGTCAAATGTTTTTCCTCAGTAAGTGTTTATTTAATACATAGCAAGACAATGGTGTTTATGGGCAATGTTTTATATTCCTTTGTAAGTGGATTGCATAGCTTTTAGAATGGCAATAGCAGGTCGAAGTTCCTTTTAACTAGAAGCCACTTTTCTTAACGAAGACGTTTGCTTGTTTTGGAATGTTGGGTTTTCCAGGGTCATTGGATAAACAATAAACTCTTCAGTCTGCTACTAAGTGGACTACAGACCAGGTAGTGTGTTGTTATGTAGAACTGTGCTGTTGTATTCTGCAATGCAATTCACTGAACGTGAATGAGTGACGCTATTAATAATGCGAGGCTATGGTGACCGACCGTGTCAGGTACTTTCGTGAAGTGTGAGATTTGTTCAATGACTTATTTCCAGATAGGAATCCAATATCTCATGCAACAGTCATAAAAACTGTTTAACGGTTTGAATTGACAGGTAGTGTAAGAAACCGTTCAAAATCTGGAAGACCCATAAGTGCAACAGTCGACGAACATTCTCTAGATGTTTTACAGTTTTGTAGAAAATCTATATACTTCCCTCAAAAAAGTATCCCAAGAGCCTACATAGAGAGGTACATTTTAGTTCAGTGCATAATGTTTTTTTGAAGAAGAACAGTTTTAAGCCATATAAAATCTATTTATTACAATAACTAAATGAAGATTATTTTGATAGGAGAATGGAATTTAACGAAATAATGATGAGGAATTGTGATCAAAATAGTGATTTTTTTTATTTCTTTAGTTTTTTCTGACGAGGCCTCTTTTAACTTGCATTGGATCGTAGATCGGCACAACCGTAGATATTGGGCTAGTGAAAATCCTCACTGGAAGGTGAAGTCTCATACTCAGCATCCTCAAAAAGTGAATGTCTGGGCTGGCATATGTGGACGCCAAGTAATTGGACAACAATCAATGGGAATTTGAACTCAGAGACGTGCCGTCTTTGCTCCAGAACCAAATACTCCCTGCTATTGAGAATCTATTAGGGTTATTTCCTACCGTCTGGTTTCAGCAGGGCGGAGCACCTCCTCACTTTTGAATACAAGTACGACAGAGCTTGGATGAAATATTTCCCTCTTTTGCGGGCATTTCAAAAATAATGTTTACAAAACACAACCTCGTGACTTAGGTGACCTGTGGCAACGAATTATGGAAGAAACACACAACATTACTGAAGAAGCTTACACAACGTCGTATCAGATTTCTACACTCGAAGTGCACACTGTCAGACTGTGGAAGGAAAACATTTTGAACATTTGTTATAATTTCGTATTAACACTTTGGAACTTGAATTCCCATATCTTCATTTACAAATCGGTAAGTAATCATATTCATTTATACTGTATTTTACACACAACAATTAAATAATTAGAATGTGAAATCTTATTAAACACTTTAAAAGTCATTTTCCAGTTCACTAAATGAAATAGCACTTCGTAACTGGCTTGTAATAGCATTGAGCCGGTTCAATACCTATATCTCCCCGGCTCATGTGTGTTTTATATAGTGTATGTGTGTGTGGTTTATTGGCTGCAGAGGCCACTGACCATTTGAAGGCGTTTGGCCTTTCCGGGAGAGTGGCAAAGACTCCGAGCCGTGGTGTACAAGTTAGGAGTAGCTCCAAGTTAAAATTTAGTTTAATTAAGTGTTTGTTAGTTTTGCGGAGCTGTTCTCCTTCTGACATGTGCGGCTAAGTTTACGGCCCCTCACTGATGAGGTCCAGGAGATGAGTTGATTTTCTGCTGTCATCTCTCCATCATGCGTGGTCGCAGAGAACCTTCGCTTTTGCGCTCTGCTGAAGGACGGCCACCATGATGGACATTGCTACTAGTCAACATCTGTGATACCCTGCTCATATTCTTTATTTATTTGTTATTGTTATTGTTGCCATTTATATAGTTTATATTTTGTTATTTAATTTTAAGTTAGTTTTAGATATTATTTAGTTATTTCTTGGATTTCATTAGGAGCCCGCCCTTAGCCGAAGGATACCGGGTGGAATTGGCATTTCTTGTTTCAAATTATGGCGTTTCTAATTTTTGTATGCAGGTGCACCTGATAAGGATTGTTTGAGGTATATACTACTGCAGGCACTTTTTATTTATTTTTTATTTTTTTTTATTTATAGTATATATACTTATATATTTATATTGACTAGATAGGCCTATATTGTGTCTTAGTAAATGAACCTGAGTATGCTGACCACGGTGTTCTTTTTTTTACCTAGTTTAGTTTTGATCCGGCATCCCGTTCGCCGCCATGGGCGCGCGCTTCCCTGATGGTTTGCTGTGGGTGTGCGAGCGGCGATGTACGGTTTCAATGGTAGCAGAGCGTGGTTAGCTGCTCTCTCAGCTGTCTCTCAGTTCTGGTTTTGTTTGTTGGTGTAGGTTAGTGTTAGGTAGGGGGAGGTTAGAGTACACAACTTTTTTTCTTTAGGAGCTCGCCCTAGCACAGGATACCGGGTGGAATTGGTTTAGTGTCTTGCTTCCTGCAGACTTACCCTTTGCAGGGAGCAAGGGACTCTAAATTGCTTAACCGCTAAATTTATCTAACTGTACTCTACTTCTCCCCTATCAATGTGTTGTTTTGTTATATTTATTGCTTCTGTGTTTGTAGGTTGTGGTTAGTGTATATTTGCAGGGTATCCTTCTATTGGGTAGCAGGTGTTGAGTTCTTCACTTGGACCTCGTCAGTGTAAGCCTTTTGTGAGTTGAGTCCACTTAGGTTACTAAGTAATTGTTGCGTACGCTTTGTTGTTTATTGTTGTATTTATTTGTCTTAATTGTTTGGTATGGCGTTTTTCCTGGTGCCTGAACATCTACGCAAGCCCGAGTTGGTTTTTGAGGTCCTGGCGAGAGGACAGAAGCCCGAGGGAGATGTGAGGGCATTAAGAGCTCAATTACGGGCTTGTATAGCGTTGGACCGCAGCTGGAATGCAGAGTTCCAAATTAACACAGAATTTGAGTTTTGTAAAACCCGAATGGAGGAATTAGAAGACGATATTAATTTTGAGTCACTTCCCATGTCCGGGTCAGCAAAGGCTAGATTGGCATCTCAGCTTTTACATTGGCGTGACAGAATAGTTTTACTTATGTCAGCTCCTAGTTTAGACTCTGATATTAAAAGTTGGGCTTTTTCGGCCAGTAACAAATTAAAACAAGCCTTAGATGGTTTGAGTGAGGTGCGCTCGGTGAAAGAAAAGGGGGTACTATTTACCGCTGTCACTCCAACGGAGGTTCCCACTACCATTACTTTTGCTAACCATCCTCCGGCTCTTTCTTTCGAGCCTCCCAGAGTTACTATGTCTCCGATGGGTAGTGGCCCTCCTGAAGCGGCTGGTGAGGCATCATCTATAGTTGTGCCTTCCTTTTCTAGCTTTGGCAAACTGCCCCATCCTTTGGGGAGTGTTTTACAACACTTCCCCAGAGTTGATGGGCTTGACACTAATTTACTTATCCATTTCCTTCTGGAAGTTTTTAAGCTAAGAGAATTTCCTGGTATGACAGACGCCATGCTTATGCAGATTTTAGCGCAGTTTTCCTTAAGGCCGCTTTTTGATCGCCTTCTAGACTGCCTTAAGAGAGGTGCCACCTTTGACCAGTTCCACGCCGAGATCTTGGAGTTCTTTGTACCTGCTCGGGTTAGGGAGCGCTTGCGGGTGGAACGCGTTTATCGTCCTCAGGCACCAGACGAGACGTTGAGCCATTTTGTCGGGGAGATACGGGATGTAGCCCGGGTGTTGCGCTTGAGCTTGAGCGAAACGGAGTTGGTGAGCCTTATTTTGGAGGGCATGAAACCTGAAGAACGCTCCCGTTTGATTTTTTGTAGCCGTCCCGCATCTTTTGCGGATTTGGACCGCCTCTCCATCATCTCTAGAGGGGTTCAGGATGCGGATGATCAAAGGGAGGCCATGTCGAGGCATCTTCCTCACTTGCCTCCGGGGCCGGTCCATGCTCCGGTGCAGTCTGAGCCAGCAGCTGCTCCTTCCCGTAGGCAGCCTTCTACCTGTTATGGCTGCAAGCAAGTGGGACATATTAGACCGTTTTGTCCACTTAATAAAAAAAACTAGTAAGCTTGCGGACGAGTAAGCCCGACTCGTGCCGTAAAGGTAATTTTGAGGGCAAATATGTACCTAATTTTGATGGTAAAGGGGTAGCTGGTTTAATACAGAACAGAAAGAAAACAGAAAGAAATAGACTTGGGGACAGTTATCATCGTTGGCCGAGAGGGGAGGTTGCTGCTCTGGCTGCGCAGGGAGTAAGGGCTGCCCGCTCAACCTGCCCACAACTGGATGTACTTGTGGGGAATGTGGTGCAGAAGGCCCTGGTTGATTCTGGGTCAGCACGCAGCCTGATTTCTTTGTCGTTTTTTGAAGATCTAAAATCCTCTGGGCTAATACGGCAGGTTGAGCCTAGTTCACTTATCTGCTGGACTGCTTCACGCACACCTTTACCTATTATCTGTAGTGCCCAGATTCACATCAAAATTAATTATTTCTCTTGGGATTGGAGCTTTTTGGTGGCTAAGGACCTGACTTTTCCTTTCATCTTGGGAGCAGATTTTATCGGAAAAACTGGCATGATTTTGGATTTGGCCTCCAGTCATGTTTTCTTTGCTTTCGCCAGGCGGGTGGTCGTTCCCTTTTCAGATGTCGAGTCTCGTGGGACTGCTGCCTTAGAGATGGAAGATAAGAGCTTGACTCCTCCTGACCAACTAGGACATCTTACGCCGAAAGAGGCTGAGGACATAAGGCAGATTTGTTCCAGTTCTCCTGAAGTCCTAACTGACAAACTGGGCACGACCAATCTCTTGGAATACGAGATTCGTCTTACAGACACCCGTCCTGTACGTTCCCATCCATATAAGCTTGCTCCGCCCAAGATGGAAATTCTGAGAAATATGATTGAAGATTTACTTAAGAGTGGGGTAATCGAGCCGTCTTGCTCAAATTTTTCCAGTCCAGCGTTTCTAGTGCCGAAACCTAATGGGAAGTCCAGATTGGTCCTGGATTATCGAAAGCTCAATGCTCAGATAGAAATTGACTCCGTGCCTCTCCCCGATTTGCATTCTGCTTTCGACTGGTTTGGTAAGGCCAAGTATTTCTCCATTTTTGATCTTAATCAGGCATATCATCAGATTCCTCTAAAACACGAGTCTCGACCTCTCACTGCCTTTTTGCTTTTTGTGTGCCTTGGAATTTGTACCAGTTCACCCGAGTGCCAATGGGCTTGGCTGTGGGGGCCCAGACACTCACCAGACTCCTGGATTCTATCTTTCATGATGTCAAATTTAAGTTCGTGTTCAACTATCTGGATGACCTGCTTGTGTACAGTGAGAGTTATGAGGAGCACTTGACTCATCTAGAGGAAGTTCTAACTAGGCTGCGAGAGTCTGGCCTTACCGTCAATCCTGAAAAGGTGAGTTTTGCTCAGCCTGAAATATCGTTTCTGGGTCATCTTGTCTCTTCTCGAGGTGTTTGTATTGATCCAGAGAGAACCCAGGCAATCAGGGAGTTTCCTCCTCCTATGGATGCCAAGGGGATTGCCCGTTTTGTGGGAATGATAAATTTTTATCGTCGTTTCATCCCCAATGTTGCTGAAGTGGCGGCCCCTCTGAACTCTCTTAGGAAAAAGGGTGCCAAGTTTAAGTGGGGTGAAGCGCAACAGACTGCTTTTGAGCAGCTGAAAGAGGCAGTGATGCAGCCTCCAGTCTTGGCTATGCCTGATTTCAGTCGTAAGTTCGTCTTGCAAACTGATGCTTCCTCCTTAGCCGTTGCTGCTGTTTTATCGCAAGAAGTAGATGGTATCCGGCAGCCCATAGCTTATGCTTCACGCACGTTAACCCCTTGTGAGAAGAAGAGTTGTTCTGTTTATGAGCTGGAATGTTTGGCTGTCGTGTTTGGAATTAATAAGTTCAGGCGTTACCTAGAACATAAAGAATTTTTGTTGGAAACCGACAACCAGGCACTTTCTTGGCTCCTTGCCCACCCCCGTCAGCTCGGGAAGATTGGTCGCTGGGTAGTCCAAATTTCTGCCCTTAAGTTCACAGTGCAGCACGTGCGAGGCACCCAAAATATCATAGCGGACACTCTGTCACGCATGTATCACTTACCCAACGACCACCAGAATTTATCAGAGCCGCCATGTTGTGGCGTGCTCCTAGACTTTCCTCTGGCATTTTCGGACATTGTTCCACACCAACTTAAGGATCCCGAGCTGACTGCTATCATCAATGAGCTTAAAAACGGAGGTGCCCACCCTCCTTATTTTCTGTACCGAGGTGCTCTATGCTGCCGTGACAAGCAGCGGAGAAAACCTAAGTTAGTGCTGCCAAGCTTTCTTGTACCGATGGTCTTTCAGTATTTTCATTCTTCTCCTGTGGGCGGACATCTAGGAATTCATAAGACCATCGCGAAGATTAGGGATCAGTTCATCTGGAAAGGTATGGACCGGGATATTGCAGCTCGAGTACGTTCTTGTGAACTGTGCTCGCTAAGCAAACCCGCTCAAAATACCAAGTTGGGTCTTTTGTCATCTGAGGTGGCGGAAAAACCTTTGGAGAAGGTTTTCATTGACTATGTTGGGCATCTCCCGCGTAGCAAGTCCGGAAATAAGTTCCTATTTGTTTGTGTGGATGCCTTCTCCAAGTTTGTTTGGTTGTTCCCATTGCGGAGTGCTACCGCGCAGCTCACAGTGCAAGCACTTCGTAACCATTTTTTTCAACACTTTGGAATCCCCGCCACCTTAGTTTCCGATAATGGTTCACAGTTTGTCTCCAATATCTTTAAAAGAATGTGCTTTGGGCACGGAATCCGCCATGTGACTACTTCCCCTTTCTATCCTCAGCCTTCTCACGCCGAACGGTTTAATCGCAATCTTCGATCTGCTCTCATTGCCTTTCATGCGGAAAATCAGACCACCTGGGATCAACAACTACCTTGGATCCAATTTGCCTTTAATACGGCCCAGCATGAAAGTCACAAGGCGGTACCTTTCGAGTTATTATTTGGCTTTCCGCCAAACAACCCTTTGGCGAACCTTTGGAAAATTAGCGATCGTCTGCCACCTCCTGGTACTCCCAATGTTAAAGCCACTTGGGAGGCAGCCAGGCGGAATCTCATTCGGGCTAGGGAGTTAGTAAGGAGGAAGTACAACCGAGGTCGTATTGCCAATCCCTTCCAGGTGGGGGATCTAGTTTACTGCAAGGCTCACCCAGTCAGTTCGGCTGTGGATAAAAGAGCTGCTAAACTTTGCTACAGGTGGACTGGTCCCCACCGCATCTTGAAGTTTCTGACTCCGGTGACTGCCCGACTGGGAGATCCTCAGTCCGGGAAGATTTTCAGGAAGGCGCACATATCCCATCTGAAGCCTTGCCGGAGTCATCCGTGATTTCTCTTTAGTCTGTGCGGGAGGGTTTTAGGTCCAGAGGCCTGATCACCTCTGCTCCTTCTTCCTGATCAAGGTTCCTGTTTTCTTCTTTGTACCCACGCAACTCTTGGAGGGATTTCTTGCCTCCAACTGGATTTTCTTAGTTTTACCTTCTGCAGACTTCAGGGTTTCCGGTTTATAATTCTTCAACCATTGGGGGGAGAGGCATTTCGTTTGGTTCTTCATTTTGAAGAAATTAACAGAGGGGAGTTCCTCCTTTTTGGGGGGGGAGTCTGAGCCGGTTCAATACCTATATCTCCCCGGCTCATGTGTGTTTTATATAGTGTATGTGTGTGTGGTTTATTGGCTGCAGAGGCCACTGACCATTTGAAGGCGTTTGGCCTTTCCGGGAGAGTGGCAAAGACTCCGAGCCGTGGTGTACAAGTTAGGAGTAGCTCCAAGTTAAAATTTAGTTTAATTAAGTGTTTGTTAGTTTTGCGGAGCTGTTCTCCTTCTGACATGTGCGGCTAAGTTTACGGCCCCTCACTGATGAGGTCCAGGAGATGAGTTGATTTTCTGCTGTCATCTCTCCATCATGCGTGGTCGCAGAGAACCTTCGCTTTTGCGCTCTGCTGAAGGACGGCCACCATGATGGACATTGCTACTAGTCAACATCTGTGATACCCTGCTCATATTCTTTATTTATTTGTTATTGTTATTGTTGCCATTTATATAGTTTATATTTTGTTATTTAATTTTAAGTTAGTTTTAGATATTATTTAGTTATTTCTTGGATTTCATTAGGAGCCCGCCCTTAGCCGAAGGATACCGGGTGGAATTGGCATTTCTTGTTTCAAATTATGGCGTTTCTAATTTTTGTATGCAGGTGCACCTGATAAGGATTGTTTGAGGTATATACTACTGCAGGCACTTTTTATTTATTTTTTATTTTTTTTTTATTTATAGTATATATACTTATATATTTATATTGACTAGATAGGCCTATATTGTGTCTTAGTAAATGAACCTGAGTATGCTGACCACGGTGTTCTTTTTTTTACCTAGTTTAGTTTTGATCCGGCATCCCGTTCGCCGCCATGGGCGCGCGCTTCCCTGATGGTTTGCTGTGGGTGTGCGAGCGGCGATGTACGGTTTCAGCATTTAAAGAAAACAGATCCTGGCCACTTAAATACTGATGTTTATAAATTTCGAACAGTCGTCATTCTTGCGATGGTAGTCCTTTTGTGATGAAACTTGTGGCTACTTACTCAGAAAAAATGGCCTTTAAAATTAGGTGTCGTTTACTATAGGCCTCCATAAGAACTTTTTACTGCGTCCTCAAGACGTTCCCTATCAGTGATAAAAAATTCCCTAAGGCTCCAAAAGATAGGTAATGCCATATATACAAATTCTCAATTTCTTTTCCTTAACCACTCAAAAGATAAAATAGTGGTTCCACATCACTAATAGGGAACAGTAGTATACTTTGGCCGTTCCTGGGACAAAGCACCCGAGACCGGTTCCGGGACAAACCGTGTGAGACCGAATCTGGGACAGAATTTTGTAGAGAGCGACTAAGAGTGTGAGAACGGGTAGTCAGAACCGCGCCGCGCGAATCACCACGCATGTCATCGCTGTCCCGCCACCGCGCAGACACCACGCGTTTTTATTTACCACAATTGTGAGTATGTATGTGTTTGTGATTTACTGATCAGATCTAAATAGACGATGTTGTTTACATGGTTGTTCTGGAGCAGTTGGTTGTTTTGGTCTACAAGTGTGATTGTGATCTGTTGAATCTTTCGTAAACCGCTCCGAAGAGGTATGTAGTGTTTTTCTTGAGGTGATTGAGATATTTTGTAGCCGTGTGGTACATTAGGGGAAAAGGAGTAGAGGATTGCTGTCTCCAAATGTTTGTGAGAGTGAACATCATGATTGACAAGACTGTTGTTGACAATATTGCAGTGTATCTCGATGACATCAACGGCTCTGAGATTCGGTGGATTCGATGCAATTACATTTTCATTTGAGTTGAAGTAAGACGATTCTTTTTGTAAGTTTGTTGCATCAGATTTTTCAAAACCTAAGAGATCACTAACGGTTTTATCCAAGTAGAATTTAATTGGAGAATTAATTGATATTTTGTCACCATCTTTAAAGATCTTGAAATCGTCAGAATTTATACTAAGATTCAACGATTGTATGTAATCTCTGAAACTCTTTTCAAGTTTTTCAATGGTCCAGTAACCACATTGAAGTATCAGTGGTTTCGGAATGAAATGTATTTCCAAGTCCCAAAAATAGACTTTTGCATGTTGCAACAAGTTGTATATGTTGTTCTCAGAGTAAAATCCAACAAGAGCTATATAATACTCTATGTTTGGATCCAAGTGGATGGGGTGTTCTAGATGGAGAGTCAGTACAGACTCAGTTCCAGTTAGTTTGAGTAATGGCATGGTTGCATTTGTTTATATACTTATAATTCTATACAAGTTTTAGATGAAGTTACTACCATCATGGAAGTCTTCAAAACCTCTTTCCATATATTTTTATTTCGTTGTTGAATTTTTTCTGCATGATGTACGTTCTGCACCAGCTGAATCTCGTCGTAGAACCTCCAGGCACAAATGTGCACAGATAGGAGGATCATCAAACCCCTGAATACGCTCTGAGTTATAAACCAACCCTTTTGACCCCAAATACCTGACTACTTCTATTGGAGGATTGACATCGCCATATGAATCAAAATAGAATTTCTTTTCACCACGTTTCACATAACACGTCCAGTGAGTACCACCAGATGAAAGGTCACCAAGATTTACAATACCACGTTCGATATTTGTAGGTTTGTCGGGAAGTAACTGTCGCATGAAAACACCTCTAAACTCATTAATGTTTAATATACCTGCTAATTTTTCTATTTCACCAAGAGACAGCGGGAAGACCTCTTTTTTTTATTCACAGACAACAATGCATCAAACTTCCGACCAATACGTCGTTTCAACCCTCTACTCGTAGGATCTTTTTCAATAATGGTGTCTAACTCCTCATCGACTAAACTCTTTAACCAAGGTATAAATTTTTCTCTCAGTAAAGGAGCCAACTTTCTTCTTATTAATGGAGAGATGAAACGTTTACCTCCAGGAACTGACGAAACCACCATTTCCATAATTTCCTTCAAAAACCCTCCTTGTTTATTAGATACGAGTTGGTTGTAACTTAGAAGCAATTGTAAACCTTTTTTGTTCTTAACAGCTCTAGAAACGGCTTTGTGTTGCTCTCCAGAAAGAAGTATACGATCACTTCCGTGAGACAGCTGTTCATTAGATAATCTGATTACTGTAGGTTTCCGTTTTTTGTACGCTGTACGAAGCTTACGTTTTTGAGCTTCGGATAGCCGAACTGTATAATTATGCTGACTTTCCATTCTATACGCTTTCTTATATACAAAACACTGACATGAAAACAATAATTGCCGCCTACTAATGAAAAAAAAATTTTATTTTACATTTTTTTGTTTTTTGTTGTTTTTTTATTTGTTTTTACAGGAATTTGATTATGTTTCGAGTAATGTCATATGAGAAATGTGCCTCAGATACAACGACAACATATGCTGTGGTGCCGCTGCTCCCCTGTGGAGATGCAATAGCTTTTAAAAAATCTAATTCAATCTGAATGTCACTTCGAGATCTGTCTGTTGTTGGTTGATGTAGATGTGTGTCAATTACAACCAAAGGTGAGTTATCAATAAATTCTTTCAGGTTTACTAACACGTTATTGTCTCCGAAGTTTATTTTTCGGAACCCTAGGTACTGATCGTACATGATCCTGTATATACCATTAGTAATATCAAAATTCTGCAATTCCTAAGGGTACCTTTCTCCATTAATTTTCACAGACACAATTTTGATGTTGCAGCTGTCAAATCTACTAGGATCTTTTGCCTGGGTGTTTGTTCTATTTGTCTGAAGTGCGATTATAACAAATCTAGGATTGTACACATTTCTGTAAACACTTGTAATATCGAAGCTGAACGATGAACCGAACACCCCTCTTTTGTCGATGCATTGCCATTGAAAGAAGTTGTAGACTAAAGCATCCTTGTCACTCAGATGTTTCAAACCATCAATTAACTGGATTTTGGAAGTGCTGGTATAATCGACTATGGGGACTCGTAACACAAACGACTCTATCACAATTTTCCCATCGCCAGGATCCGTTGCTGTGGACCCTGCCCCTTTCCAGTGAAACAGCGCATCATTATCTTCATTCCTAGTAAATGTGATTTCAAAACCTCCCTTGTACATCGGGTAACGTAGGTGGTCAAAGAACCCTAATCCTAAATGCCCAAGTGTGCCGAGTGCCTCAAACTTCCCACCTCCTGTAAACGATGATGAGAAACCACTACTTGAGAGTGTTTGTTTTTCAGTGTTACTGTAACTAACAATCCCTTTTATAGTGCTGGTGATGCCGGGGAGTTCTACTGTGTCGATCAATGTATTGTGTTTCCTCAGCTCTATTCTTGAAAACAAGAAGGCCGCGAAGTTGTCTACCAGTTTGACGGTAGAGTTAGTTTGATAATCAGATCCATCAGATTTTTGCACATACTTTCCTTGAATGTGGTACATTATGCGTGAATCATAAAATGCGTCTCCATGATCCAGTTTTAATGTTGTATTGTTGTTGGGTGCATTGAAGTTGAGCTCTGAAACTGGCATTGCAGTTCTATACTCACTTCTTGCTATACCGCTCGAAAATTCAATATACAGTTTCTCCATCACTGGTTTTACCACTGATCACTGTTCTAATATATCCTCTCTTATATATAGGGTAAAAATATTTGCTTTCATTGCTTTATATATCTGATGGGTAGATACATCCTGAAGTTCCTAACCCCATACCGAGTTTACGTTTCAACCACATTCCTCCTGTTGTTGCTAGGCCGACCATACGCTCATTCAAGTCAGCATCATCTGAGGTAACCCTCTCCCAAGCTTTATTTTGTAATATTTTGTCCGCCTCCCACCTGTCTTCTGTGTTTTTATGATCCCTATACCATATATCATGCTTCTTACAAGCTTCATCGAGGGGGTTAATTCCCTTATCTCCCCTCTTGTCAAGCTGGGTGCCGGGCCCACAGTAGTTGTACGTATCAAGATTCCAGTTCTTGGGCGCATGTAACTCGAATGGTAACTTGTTAATGATGTCGTTCAAAAGCCCTTTACCTTCTATAACATGTTCAGGCAAAACAGACAAACATCTGACTAGGTACTTCAACCCTTTAGGTGTAGCAATTAGGTCTTCCATTTCATCGTGAAGGAAATCAACCACAGACAGTTTTTCTTTATGAAAGTTGTTGTTCCCAGCTTCTTCCTGCGCTTGAATGCAGTGTAACCTGTCAATTAGGTCTTTGAAGTTCTTTATGTACTTATATTCGACCGGACTTTCATTGTAAACCTTTAACCCTGAACCAATTGTTGCCACTTTTCCATTCACCAACTCATCCCAAATAGGTTTTATCATATGTTTCCACTTTAGTCCTTGACTTGCTTTGGGATCCTTTACTTTTGGGATTGTTTCTTTGGAAAAGCGAGTTTGTCCTCACCAACATGTCCTTGTAAGAGTTCCAGTCTTCATCGGTGTACAGATCCTTCTCTACTATATTGTTTTTCATCAACAATCTCCAAAGACCCTCAGTCCCTTTGTATTTCTTTTGAGAGCTGACTAATATAATGTCATCATAATCAAATGTAATCGGTTCGGAACCGATCATCGGCTGCTCTAGATTTTCATCGTACCAAATACCAAACTGTTTGTCGTTGGATTTTGGAAGGTATCGGGCTCCTAGAGAACCAAGTGTTACTACTTTAGAATCCATCAACTGTTTCATCGATTGCTCTTGAGGTTGTACTTGTGGCTCATCATCGTAATCTACATCCTCAAACGTTCGACGATCTGATGCTTGAAGTTGAAATCTTACCAACTGTTTCATACGGTTTTGACTACGTATCTTTTGTGTTTCCAATTCTCTATGTTGTTGTTCCCTAATTGGCTCTGGTGATTGGTTCGTACTTTTTCTCATTTTCACGAACATCTTCTAACTCTTTGAAATGGGTCTGAGCAAACTCACTTTGTAATTTCCGGTTTAACTCATCCAACTTTCTAGCTTTAGAAACAGTGAGCGGTCGATCATGTGTTATTGATATGTTACGATTGGCAGACGTCTCATTAGCATTTGATGATATAGTATTTTTGTTTGAGAAGTTTTTTAATTCATCCTGTTCAGCACGTTTGAACTTTGCTGCCAAGACACTCTGAATTTTTTCAAGTCGCCTTGCTTCTTTTGCATCTAGTTTATTCGCCATGTTGTATACTTATAGTAATAGATACAGAGTTATTCTTCAAATCTTTCAAGTCACGTTTACACTGGAACGTCAAATTACGTTTATGAACGTCAAGTCACGTTTACACTGGAACGTCAAATTACGTTTATGAACGTCAAATTACGTTTATACTGGTACGTGATAGTTTTACAACGAAGTATTATTCAACACTTAGTTTCCTTTTTAAATTGCACATATATTTCCTTTTTTGTGGTTTAGCTGTAGTATTAATAGATATGAATCCATGAGGTGTTTTCCAGCACTCAAAACAGAGAGCCTCAAATTGGTTGAAAGTCATGTCAGAACCTACAAAGTCCTGGAACACTCTCTTTGTATAGTACTTGTTCATTGTAAACAGACACAACAGATTAACATTGTTTCGTATGACCTGCATATCAACCCGACCATAGCTCTGACTCAGGTAGACACAAGAAATCCCTTTATGACGTCCTCTAATGAAATAGTCTTTGATTTTAGTTTGCTCTTCTAGGAGGCAGTCATCGAATACCACAAGTGAGTTTGGTTTGCAGTCATCGATAGAAATGAGATCTTGACAGGAAGAATAGCAAAACGCAATGTGTCTTCTGAGGTTTTTTTCTAATCTACTGTATTGTTCACGCAGATCTACATATGCAGGTTGTTCTATTGAACGACTAAACACGTATAGATTCTTAAATGGAACTCCATCTTTGTTGTAAATGAAATTCAATAACAAGTTCGTTTTACCACACCCAGACGGTCCTACAATAAGACACCGTAACGGTCTAGGTAAAAATTGGTCTTCGAATTTCTCTCTGCAATACACTTGAATTTCCATAGTATGTTCTCTTACATACATTTACAATTTAACAGTTTTCGCATATTCTATGATGACCCCATGCTAGGGTTCGGATATTGTCTTCAAGTACGAAACGCTTGTCGTCCTTTGATGAAAGTACCACTTTATGGTGTTCTACGCTGTAGAGAATGTGTGCTTGACTCCGAATTGTATTCACCGTTTTGTAGTGCTCGATGTTACTAAACAAACAGTCTTTATAGTTGCTAAAGGTAATTTCATTTTCAACTACAGCTTTTTTCGCGCCCTTAGACCTCTTTATGAAATGGTTGTCTTCTATATTGCTCGCATACATCTTGGATCGTAGTCCTACAAACTCTCGCATGATTCGACCATTAAGTTCATCTTTCATTTTACCCAGAACTTTTTTGTTTACGTGGGGAAGCCCATATTGGTTGGGGTTGGGGTAGTCACTTGTATCAAATAATCCAATTAAATGTTTCATGTCTTCATAGAAGTTTTTCGTTTTGATGTCATATATCAGGGAATCGGTATCGGTGTACACCATTTTTATATTAGATCCATACTTCTCTTTCATTACATTGTAGTGGAAATCATACATCAGTGTCTTTGATATGTCTAGAATACTCATACCTACGTAAATAGGTTTATTTAACAAAAGTTTTTTCTTACTAAAATGTACAGCAACTAGGTTTTCTGTAAAGATGGTTCGACTCTTAAAGTTCGGTTTGCTAACCCATCTTTCCACTAATTTGGACTTAGTACCCAAACGAATGTCCACACGATTTCTCATATTTTCCATAGTTTTTCCAAAAACTGAGTTGTTCATAAGTTTGAAAAAGTCTTTCTCAAAATCATTTTTCGCCTTTGTACGCTCCATGGTATTCAGATTAATGTACGGTTGCAACCAATTGCTTTGACTGAAACTAAGAACTCTATGAACATGTTTTAGTTTCATACCCAGACTCAAATAAAGCTTTAAATTTTTGTAGTGTACGACATACTTTTCTTTGCCGTAGAGAGTTGTCAGAAGCTTTGCCATTTTCGATCCTGGTGGGACTCTACGTTCTGGAGCGAGAGGTAGATCAGAGTGTACGTCGTGTAGTTCTTCAGGATATTCTAAATCAACTTCTAATATGTAGCCTGTGGGTGAATCGTCACTAACTTTCATTACATCGATGTCTGTACTGCTCCACTGAAAGTTTGCATATGGTAGTTTTACAGACATTGCCCACCCATACAGGTTGTTTGCATCCAAGTACATGAGGTAGTTGTTTGGTTTCGATTTGTCGTAGTCTTTCATGTAGGGATTGTTTGCCTTCGCATATCGATGAGAACACTGTGAAATACCACCACGAATACCCTTTTCAACCATGAGTACCATATCGATGTCAGTCAATAGGGACAGTTCGACTTTTGTAATTTTTAGCATTGCGTTCCAAGCCAACCCAGGTGCTGTGAAATACCATGCAGGATCTAATTTGTATGTGTTGTGACATACATCCCTGAAGTTTTCCATTACATCTGCAAGCAGCAAGACATCGGTTTCGTTATATAGCATTGTATATTCTTTCATGTTCTGAATGTTAAAGGCGGTCCATACATCGCACGCATGTTTGTAATCTTCATTTGTTATGTGTTGTTTATTCAGTCTATTGTAAAATTCTTCTTGACTAGGTAGTGATGTTTCACTATATTTTTCTATACTGTCCATGTAGTCGTAAGGGTACACTCCTTTTCGTAGCAATAAATTGAGGTCCTTACCATTGTAATATGTTGAGATGTGTTTGAATTGAGATCTAGTCAGATTCTTTGCCAACCTATCGAGACTTTGTGACATGAACTTGAATGAATCGATGAATCGTAGTTCAATTCCACCTTCCACACTGACCGTAAAGGAAATGTACCGCTCCTCGTTGTTGGGTATCAATGATATGCGATTTTCGAACTTATCAAACTCTTTAATGAATAGGTGAGTGTCGTAACCTGCTAAATTATGAATGAAAACAGGAATGAACCTAGGTTTTTTGAAATTAATGTTACACTTTTTGTGAGCTGCTCCTCTAAACAAACCCGTCAAATGGTCATGGTCTCTAACACGATCATCACCAAGAAAATTTCCACAGATATGACACGTAGTAGTAGATTCAAACATTTCCTGTTGCTCTTTTGTCATCAACTGCATGGGGACTATTGCTCCACTCTTGTAAAGTTCATTAATCCTTATCGACTCCTCAATCAATGATTTTACAAATACATGTGCAGCATCGTTTCCAAAGTATTTAATCGGTGGTTTGGAAAAGCCGTCCTCTGACACCCCATACATACAGAAGGAAATGGCATTATGTTTCTGATATTTAATAGTGAACGACTGATGATTACCATTACAATCCACTTTACACGGTTGACATGTTGAAATAGGTGTTAGACAGCATTCAAAGTCTGTGTAATACACAAAGGGCACTCTCATTGAGCAATTGAAATCTTTAAATCTAATTACAGTTCCTGGCTCTGGTAGTTCCAATTTCACAGCATCGTGTGTGTTACAGTCTTCTCTATGCTTGATGAGTAAATCCTCTCTCGTAAAGTGTTGTAAACACCTATTGCATATCCACATCTTATGTCCATTTCGTGAGATCTGTGAACTAATCAAACGGGACATATCTTTGATCCAGCAGTAGTGAGTGTTTGTTTTTTCTCTGATAAACAGTAGATTAACATGTTTTTCCATCTCGTTATCAGTTATTCTCAGCGGGAATATATCGAACTTGTCATCATAAGCATAGACATTAACAGAAATTCCACTACGTCTTTCAAACTTTGCTATATCATCAAGTTTCATGGGGCATTCGCAAGTTGCTAGTGCATGAAGCAGCTCTCGTTTGAAAGGTTCGTAATTGCTGATTCTTTCTGGATGAACCTTAACTGGATGTAAAGCTGCCAGAATAGACCACATAAAACATTTCTGATCTTCGTTTTTTACATTAATAACAGCCTTTTTGGATTGAATCTGTTTTGGTAGAACCACATAGCTGGATCCGTGAAAAGGAACGTATCGGTTGACTCTGATCTCCAAGTCTTTCACACTTTTTAGTGACCATTGAGAACCGTTTGCCTCAAACTCCTCCATCTCAACCAACATCTTAAGTTTTGCTGAGTTATAATAGTCAGACAGAGACATTGTCGAGTAAAGAATTTCATTTTTCGTTTTAAAGTTCATGACTTGAGTCACCTCCACATCGTTTATTATTTTCTTGAATTCAGCATGATAAACCATGTTTACCTTTAGATTTTTTTCTTTTACAGCTTCCTGAAGTTTTTCAACAACGAGTGGTTTGCATATCTCAAGAAACATTTTTGGATCTTTGATCCCACGTTTGTTCATAATCACATACGTTTTCAATCTTCCCGTGAATGCCGACTGGACTTCTGATATTTCATCAAGTATTGTCTGCGACACCTCTGGAGTACGTACCGGAACCAGATGAGGTGTTGAAGGTGATTCTGTTTCAGACAGAAGCTGTCTCTCTTCCATGATCGAATTCTCACTATTAATTGTACTAGTCGGTGTCTCACTAATAATCTTTTTCACACCTGTAGGAATCTTTTGTGGTCTAGTCGGTTTTCGGATCATCGCTTCAAGAGCTATATCGTTTGTATTGACCTTCGGTACTTGTTTGACTTCCCTTGGTCGTTTTGGGTATTTCTTTACCAGCATGTTGATGTCTGGAGTGGGTGCCGGCAGTCTTGGTGTCAGTCTCGTAATGGGTAATATTTCACTCCTGTATCGAGGACCTTCATGAAGTGCTGACAAACGGATATGGCGTTTCGATTGTTTGTGACGGTTCCAGTTGGATGACTCTATTGGTGTTTCACAAATCCAACACATTTTACTTTTAGGAGCTGGTTTGATTTCCATCTTTTTCAGACGTTCGTTATATGTCATACCATGCTGGTTGTTGGCACATTTCTGAGATTTTTGGTGCCGAGCCATGTTGGAAACCGTTATTTCCTTACTGCATTTTGGACATGGTTTCTACTGGGGTTTTATTTGAGCACGTACATCGGTCGGACTAAGCACGTTGTATGTTGGACTCTCTGGGATATGTAGTGGTGAATGGTATACAGGACTATATGGCATATGCAGTGAATAGTCTGACTTATCCAGAACTTCAAATGGTGGTGGACCAAGTATTGATATAATTTTCGATGAATCGGGGTGTATCCTTTTTACTGGTGGTTCATACTTTGGAGCGTCAGCTGTAGATGGACCAATTATAGCTCTAATTTTGGAATAGAAATCTGGAGTGTCTAACATAGACAAATCAAAATCAGCAATCGCGTCTTGTTCTTTAGGTCTGAGATTTGAATAGGACTCTGGCAACATAGACATATCAAAATCAGCAATCGCGTCTTGTTCTTCAGGACTGAGATTTGAATAGGACTCTGGCAACATAGACATATCAAAATCAGCAATCACGTTCTGGAATTGATTGTCACTCACAGCATCAGCGTAGTTTTCCAACATAGACATATCAAAATCCGGAGTTTGTCTGTCTAACGTGGACATGCATTTCTTTGTTTTTTTATGGCGGGACATGGAGGAGTTCCTGACTTCAGCACCACACCTTGAACATACTTGTTTCATCGAAGGAGGTTTTTCATTGAATCCGTTGGAAGAAGCATAAGCTGGTGGATTTGACACTGACATACACTTCTTTGTTTTTTGGTGGCGGGATAGGTTAGATGCAGTAACCTCTGCTCCACAATTCGGACATTTCTTGACTGATGATCTTCGAAGACCATCCGTAGCATTGAGAAATGCTGTTTGCTTGCTAGCAGGAGAAAACGCCATTATTATAGAGCTGGCTACTCTCTTACTGTATGGGCGATTGACGATGGAAAAGGATGAGGTATGGATACACTTCTTTGTTTTTTGGTGGCGGGATAGGTTAGATGCAGTAACCTCTTCTCCACAATTCTGACATTTCTTGACTGATGATCTTCGAAGACCATCCGTAGCATTGAGAAATGCTGTTTGCTTGCTAGCAGGAGAAAACGCCATTATTATAGAGCTGGCTACTCTCTTACTGTATGGGCGATTGACGATGGAAAAGGATGAGGTATGGATACACTTCTTTGTTTTTTGGTGGCGGGATAGGTTAGATGCAGTAACCTCTTCTCCACAATTCGGACATTTCTTGACTGATGATCTTCGAAGACCATCCGTAGCATTGAGAAATGCTGTTTGCTTGCTAGCAGGAGAAAACGCCATTATTATAGAGCTGGCTACTCTCTTACTGTATGGGCGATTGACGATGGAAAAGGATGAGGTATGGATGGATGAGAATAGGAAGAGGAGTAGGAAGAGTGTGGGTGTGTGGGATGAGTGGAAGGAAGGATGAGAGCATTATTAATACATTTGACTAGAACATAGTTTTTTGTAACTCTTTTTCATAAAACGATCCTATTATTTCCTCACCAGACTGGTCTGCGATTTTGTAGGTAACAGGGCAAGTTTTGTTGACAGCCACAATCCGAAAAATTTCTCTTGTCCAATTTCTGCGGTATTTATTTCCAAATACATCTTTCTTTATAGTAATTCTTACGCGGTCTCCAACCGAAAGTCTGGGTCTGAATACTAGACATCGTCCAGTGTTTGCGTACATGTTTCTTAAAGTTTGTTCATTGCTTGAATTCACTTCTGATGGGCTCATCTTTATAGTGCTATGAAATATTACTGTTATATTGACGTAGAAGCTTCTGTAAATGTGACACCCATCTAAAAGAGTTTTGAATTTCAAAGTGCACTTTCATTTTTTCATTGAGAGTTCTATGGAAACGCTCTATAATTGCACTTTTTTCCTCATTTTCAGTATGGTATAACTTTATTTGATTTTTGTGTAAAAACTCTCTAAATTCCTTATTAACAAATTCTCGTCCTTTATCCGTGTGAAGAAGGTTCGGGGGTTTGTGACCAACCAATTTCGCTCTTCTTAATATTTTACCAAACGATTTAGTAACCTCTTGTGAGCTTTTAGTTTTTAATGGTTCTGACCACGCATATTTTGAAAACGTATCAATTACATTAAGTATGTATCTGAATCCATTATTTTCCTTTGAAAACCTAATCATTACAACAAGGTCTGCAGCCCACAAATCGTCAATACCCAAAGTTACAATTTTTCTCTTAGGGAATCGCTTAACCACAGGTTTATGAACCTCTAATGCTCGAAGCAGGATTTCTTTCCGACTTTTCTGCTTCATTAATTCCTGATACTATCCACAATACACTTACAGTATACCAAACTAGTAATTTATAAGGTGCGGTGTCTCGCGGGCGCGGCGGTGACTGGACAGTGACGAGGCGCGTAACGATTGTTTGTATACTTATAGAAACAACACGCGGTGTCTCACACAGCGCGGTGGTGGTGACGGTTCAGCAGTCGCGCGGCGCGGTGCTGACGAGGCGCGTGCCGATTGCTTGTATACTTACAGTAACAACGCGTGGTGTCTGCGCGGTGGCGGGACAGCGATGACATGCGTGGTGATTCGCGCGGCGCGGTTCTGACTACCCATACTCACACTCTTAGTCGCTCTCTAACAATTCTGTCCCAGATTCGGTCTCACACGGTTTGTCCCAGAACCGGTCTCGGGTGCTTTGTCCCAGGAACGGCCAAAGTATACTACTGGGAACGTCCTGAGGATGCAGTAAAAAGTTCTTATGGAGGCCTATAGTAAATGACACCTAATTTTAAAAGCCATTTTTAAATGCAGTGGCCATTTTATATATACAGTGATAAACAGACCCCACAACTACCGTGAATGACCATACAATTTTCAAAGTAACATTATTTTTGACATCTTATTAACAAGCACATATTTGAATGTTTCACATTTAAATGGTTACATCACAAAAAACGAGTGTCAGCATGAAAGGTTCACTTCACATCCAAACTTCAGAGACACTCTGTTTCACTCCAGGTTAAGACGGGACTGTCATAAAACAGCACATATGCTTTATTTTATTTATCCTTTTCTAATGAATGTATAATTTTCGTATGTATTTTTTATGTATTTATACAGTATTTTGTACATTTTAAATCAACCAACTATCCCAAAACGAGCGATATAAAAGTATCTCATTCCACAATACCTCCGCAACTGAAGATAATTTAATTTAAATCGAAACCGGTCTCACAATACTAAGACAATGATTGTGAAGGTGGGTAGTTACGACTATATATTATAACGTAATGATTTTCACTAAGAGTAGATGGTTCCTTAATTTATTTACTTAAATAAATGCTTCGTTCTTGTCGCAGACGAAGATTCTCATGAACATATTTCATTTTGTCTTTAACTTCAGCCTGAAAACTGTGAGATAGAAGATGAAGAACAATATCTTTAAAGCATCTGATCAGAGATAATGTGCAGAGCCTTGTCCTGAATCAGGATGCTAATTTTGCAGTGCCTCCTGTTGTAACCCAAGGTCGACCATAGCCCCGCCTGCTGAAGACAGTAGGCACTTTTCTTGGCCACAGTCCTAATTACAATATCCAGGAGATTGAGACAACAGTCTCAGAGGAATGTACATGAGGGCCACAGAGGTCCTGAGCAACCTGTACCGCCGGGAAGGAGAATATTATTGATCCCCCGCTGCAAGCAAACTGGTCTTACTCTGTCTCCCCCAGGTGTTTTGTAAGGATTAAACGAGTAGATTGCCCACTCAAACCTTCTGAAAGTTTTTACGACACGCCAAATTCCATTGTGAGTGGCGCGCACAGTAGGACTTAGGTCATAGGTGATACAGTTCGGAAAGTGTGTTCCCATCATCATCTTTAGAACTCCCTCCTGTTCAGTAATATATCTAACTTAAACCTCCTTAAGACCAATAAGTGGTGAGATGGGGCATGTTGCTCATGGCTTCTGAAACTACGCAACCCTACCCTATCAATGTCAGTTTATAGTTTCAACCAGGCTAATCTCTTAAGATAGCGAACCTTTCGCTTGTTCAGTGCAAGAGCCTCATGGTAGGCCCCCCAAGTACCTCAAGTTATTGCTCTCCTAAATAAAGCCCTGACTCTCTTCCTCAAAGAGGCCAGATCAAAAACTCTGATGGATGTAAGAGTGGGTCTTAGAAACTTAATTGGAGCCAGTCTCCCATTTAACCCTGCGACTGCGGTGTCAAAACCCAAATCACGTTTCGTATAATTGAATACTGTTTACGTGCATTTTCAGAGCGTTAATCCATGTCCATACGCTAGATGAAGCAACGTTTGAATGAATAATCAAGATAAAATTAATTTCTTTATTTCTGTGTATTTAATCTCTGAATATTTCACAAATTCGTATACTGTGTAGAGTGCTCTAGATAACAAAACTTCTTTCAGTTTTTGACGTGACAACGTCTTAAATTAGGTTGCGGCTCGGAGTCACTCATGAAAAAGTGTAACGCCCGGTAACGTTACGATGCCCGTCCAGTGGGTCCGCCGCACGGGATCCGCACGGGATAAAGCAGATAACTATGTTTATTCGTGAAAATGTGGAGTGCTTAGATTCGTCATTTACAACAACTACAACAATAAAGGTAAATAATTGTACACTGATATTTTATTATCGTAAACTATGATTGATTGATTAATTGTTAGATTGACACAAAAGTTGAGAAACTGAGTTTATAGGTTATGTCATACTATTGACAAATGTTGATAGTGTTAAGTAAATTATTAGTTTAAATCACTCTGCAATCAATCGCAATTCAGTCGATTGAGAAGAAACAGCGCGTATTGCTAGTCAAACATTTAAAATAGGTAACAAATTATAACCTCTAACCTGTCATAACAGTGCGACCAAACAAACGAACTAAACCGACCAATCACCACGCGCGGAGTTAGAATTTAACTGTGTTTAGCAAGAATTTCAAATTCCAATTTTAGTAAATGTTTTATTCAACTTTACCATTTACAATGACAAATTTTAATTAATTTCAAATTATGTACAATGTTTTAGTAAACAAAATATATTTCTATAGTTAAAATTTGTGCAATTCTTATTTTCATTCAATTCCTTGTTCCTATTGTGCAATTTAATAATATTCATATCAATAAATATTCTACCGAGAAAAAGACGTTGTCACGTAAAATCTTCGCCCGTAAAACCGACTTTACAGGCAACCATAATTTTTTTTAATAATTTATTTATTATTGGTTTCTAATTTAATACACTCTGAAAGAAAAATTTTAACTCTGCTTGTGATGAAAGAAAAATACTTAGCGTCTTTAAAATAATGTATTATACACTATGTTGAGTAGTATTCGTACCAGTTTCGATGAAAGTTTTTTTTCCAATTTGCAATGCAAGTTATACGAGAAAAGCAACTAGAGAGAAGAAGAAGGAAGGAGAACGTAAAATCTAACGTCATTTATTGTCTCATTGTCTGTCGCTGGCTGTGTGGTTGGAGTGACTTAGGCTACTTGTTAATTGTTAAAATTGATAGTTCAAAATGATTTTTAAAGCTCATACTTTTGTTTTATTGCTTTTTGCAATCACAGTTACCTTAGCCGACAATGCAGGTAATCAGTTATGTTATTATTTAGTTATTGTGAAATCTTCCTGTAAATTCGTGGGAAGGTCAGCTGATGCTGATTAGTTACATGGACATCCTGAGTCATGAAAATAAGTCAGTCTTTGTCTTCGGAAATGTTTATTATAATAATATTTTTGGTCAGCATTTAATATGAATGGGTTTTTCAATATTCATGTACTATGGTAATGTTAAAAACTTTCCACTTCTAGGGTTTATTGATATTTTAATGGAAAGTAGTCTACCTTTAAAGTGTTAAGGATAAGGCTGCAGAATAGCAATAAGGAAAAAATTGCAATAAGAAACAATTTCAGATGGAAATCTTGAACCCTTTGCACTCATATTTGAAATTTTTTTATGTAAGGAGAATGCATTTGTGCACGGAGTATGGGACTCCCTTGCGGACTACCCACTAAACCCCCTACGGGCCACGGAGGGCCCAGGCCGGAACCCTTTCGGATGACATCTTGCCTGGTCCGTGTGTCTTGTGTCCCAAACAGGACAAAGCTACTTGTTTCGGAAGCTAGGGGTCAGCCAGGCATCTGTTTTCACGCTTCTGATGAAGGATCGCATGTACATGAGTGGTGACTGCATTCCAGGCGTCCTCACTTTGCAGCATCATCTTCACAATGGTCTCTGCCGAAACATCGGCAACTGTGGTGGCAAGCGTTCGCCTGGCCTCAGTGAAGCGCCAGCAAGCGAAGAAGGTGTGATGAACATCATCATCTTCCTCCGGGCAGTAAGCACACCGAGGCGACCTGACTTTTCCCATCCTGTAGAGGTACTTCCTAAAGTAACCGTGCCCCGTCAGGAACTGACACAGGTAGAAATCTATCTCCCCATGGCCACGATCTATCCAGTATTGAAGCTCTCGAATGAGACGGAAGGTCCAGCGACCGTCCGATCCTTCCTGAGGAACTCATATTTGAAATTGTGTTATTTTCTTACGAAGTTACCTCACAAGGTGATCTGTCTGTTTTCTGTGCAGGACGTCTCAAACTTATCACCATGTTCTTTCTCTCAGCTCACAAACTTATCACCATGCTCTTTCCCTCAGCTTGCAAGGCCAATCTTATTGCTCTCACTGTATTCCAGTTCCGTTCTTTTGGCCACTACAGACATGTCACAGCTGTATTGTTGTTAAAAAATTCATCCTTATTTAGGGATGGCTGGAATGTCCTGCAGTTTTGACCAATAGGCCTACAAGGAACTAAAACAATGTTTTAAGATGGAGCTTGTATTGGGTATTATTAACATAATCACTAAGAACACACCTACCAATAGGCCTACTTAAAACTTTAATTTTTGTTACAATGGACACCACTTTAGACGTAATCATGAAGAGTGGGGACACTGAGTCGCCGGCCATTAGCCGTGGCAAACTGAGATCGAAGGACAACTACCTGCTCAATTATATTCCCGCTGAGCTAGAGATCAGCATGGGTTACACTAAAGTGGCTTCACAAATGGAAATGATTAATCTTTCAATCTTAGGTTTTGTCAACAACGACTAGATGTTAACAAAAAAGGTACATAGGTATTTTTTAGACCACTATTTTGAAAGTTACATGTCATTATGACAATCAGTTCTTGTTTTCTGCCCCTCAAAAGAAGGGGTGTTGGCAATGTCTGTGAGGACACTGTCCCTATCTGCTATTTGTATTAGGATGTATAAGTAAGTAAATATATAAAAATTATTTGAACCTAAATTTGGGTACTATCTCGAAGGATATGCCCCTGGTCAACGTGGGTGTCTTCAATGCCATCTCAAACTTCTAGCGAAAAAAGAAAACCCTTGATATAGTAATTAAATTCCAATATCTAGATCGTATGAGCACTCAATAAAGGTTAGGCCTATATTTAACTTTGGTACTACAAGTAACATAGGTAATTCTAAGCAATATATGGGTCAACCTCGATTTTTCTCATATTACAATATAATGTTCCAATAGTCAATTAGAAAAGGAAATGACTAGAATTTCTTGCCGGAAAGCAGTTATAGGGAGCAGGCAACTCATATTATAATATAATGTTCCAATAGTCAATTAGAAAAGGGAATGACTAGAATTTCTTGCTGGAAAGCAGTTATAGGGAGCAGGCAACCGCGAGAATTACCTATTAGTGATCAGGGGCACTGACGTGATCTGGGCTTCAAATTTGGAACTACTCGAGTTAATTTTTTTTTCTAAAAGAGCAAGCAGCGCGAAGCGCTGCGCAGCGGGCAAGCATCGTGCGTGATCTTCGTACATACTGAATTGATTCAGGCCAAAGGAATGACACAGATTCCTTTACCAGATTTTTACGGAGATTTTGTATTGGGCGGATTATATTGGTTTACTTTACTTTCCAGCATGTAATAAATTATGTGTTTAAAATTGTTTTACATACATTACCAACATTATATTGTAATATGTAATAACAATTTATCAGAAATTATTAATAAAAAAAAGAATCACGCACGATGCCTTCCCGCTGCGCAGCGCTTTGCGCTGCTTGCTCTTTTAGAAAAAAATTAACTCGAGTAGTTCCAAATTTGAAGCCCAGATCACGTCAGTGCGCCTGATCACTTATAGGTAACTCCAAGCAATATATGACCGTCTGGCGGTTGCCTGCTCCCTATAACTGCTTTCCGGCAAGAAATTCTAGTCATTTCCTTTTCTAATTGACTATTGGAACATTATATTGTAATATGAGAAAAATCGAGGTTGACCCATATATTGCTTAGAATTACCGTAACATATTTACGATAACCTAATATGCATATACATACTTGTATCTAGGCTAATAATAAATAGTAGATAGGGACAGAGGGTCTAATTCTTTGGGAAGGCAGAAAACAAGAACCAATTATCATACTAATATGTAATTTTCACAGTTAAATACACAAGCTCATTTTCGTAGTTCTTTATAATAGGCTAATGTAGTTTTTAGGTTTCCAATATGAAGCATATTTCCAAAAATAGTTGCTTCCGGATTTTACCACATTAGCAAAATTCCAAGAAAAAAATTGTAACAGTAAAAAGTTATTTTGTGCATGAAGCTAACAAAAACTTAACTAATCTAACTGTCATATTTATCCAAGGGCCTACCATAGTACTTAAAGGTCTACTGCCCTATCTGAGGGACTTTCTTCCATCTGAAATTTTCTTTAGTTTCTTAGTCCTTTCCTCATCTTGATCTAACTAACTAATTAGTTTACCACTAAATTTGAAATTTAGTTATCATACCATTTTTCTGCAATGCTTTGAAGGAATCAGTATTTAGCGTATGACCTTGGAGTAGGCAATGATGACTAAGCGACATCACCAAACTGGTTCCCCACTTTAACCGCAAACCATGCGAGTGCAGAGTACTTAAAGTATTTAACCATTACACTTGAAAGAAATGTTAAAACTTCAACTAATTGACTATGTATCACAAAATAAAAATTTTCATCATTTTAAAAAAGTCCATCTCTGTAACTTATTTACATGTTGAGATAAATGAGTTTAAAAGAATTTTATACTAACCTTTAATGAAGAACATGAAATTTAAAACTTTTGGAGTAACTTAGCCGTAATGTACATTATAAAGAAGA
The DNA here is from genome assembly GCF_021130785.1 of Homalodisca vitripennis. Classification (NCBI taxonomy): domain Eukaryota; kingdom Metazoa; phylum Arthropoda; class Insecta; order Hemiptera; family Cicadellidae; genus Homalodisca; species Homalodisca vitripennis. The sequence goes on along the minus strand of NC_060212.1, from coordinate 95,577,300 downwards.
CAAAATAAAACGCATAAATGTTAATTTTCTGTATTTATAATACTTAAGAAATACAAGTACCTCATTATATAATAACAATATTACATTATTACATAGTACAATCGTGTTATTTTCAATAAACATTCAATTGTTGGAATTTGGTTTTTAGATTATTTGATCAAAGTTTCAACAATTGAATGATGTACTTAGCAATTAATTGTGAATGTAACTGTTTTGTTACGCACTTTGGTCCTCATAAATTTATAAAGATTTGATAGTATATTTTGTACCTAGCTATGTTTTACGTGAAATTATTTTCACATCTCGATATTCAAACTGACAACTGTTGAGAATATCATAACGTACAAGTTTTTCTGTAATATGAATGCACTTTATTTTGCAATTGAAAAGTAACTGTCAGTAATATCCATTGAATTTTAAAACAGTATATAATGGGTGATGTTAGACGAGTGAAGAACATGGAGGCAAGGGTGAAACACATGTAAACAGAAGCCTCACTAGTCAGGGCAGTATTGGTAGCACTAGATGGATGAATAACACTAATTCCTGGAAATAGCCACTTCCGTCAGAGACTAATTTCAGTGTGTCAATGGTGGTTAAAACTTATTTGTGCTTTTATTGATTTCCAGTAAGCATATAAATAGTTACACATTTTGTTTTACAATCCTCTTTAACTATTTTCGGGAATTGTGATTTATTTGATAATATTATTAAAATGTGATTGGTGTAATTTAAAATAATTTTTTACTATTAAGCAACACATATAGCGTAGAATTTAAGCAAAACTGTGCGGCATATTAGTTAAATATTATTATTATATAGACCTAATAGTAATCATTTAAATAATCTCATGTGGAAAGATTCTTCTATCCTATGGTAAATAAAGAAGTACATTGACTAACTGTATTATGTTAATGAAGATGATTAATGTCTTATTGTGTTTGTTGGTTATTTTGTAATAACAGTAGTAAACTATAAAAGTAATCAAAATATAATATAGCAAACTGTCGGAAGCATTAAATGCTTTATTTTTGTGTAACTGTTATACTAATAAAATAAGTGCGAATCAGTGTTAGTTTGAGGTTTGTACAATACAACACTGTGACAACGGTCTGTGTTGGCTGCAGCGTGCTGTGTTGGGCAGCAATTGACGTGTTTGTGTGACGTCACGTGAGCATGTCCATTCTATTGCTCACCACCAACTGCACTCTTTCGTGGCCTCTACTGTAAACAGTTATTAAACCCATCGATCTGCATCATTCGTTGTTCTGACTGGTGCTATAGACCTATATATGAAACAGATGGTACTTGAGTCAACCTAATAGCCTATGTTCGTGTAAACAACATTTTCAGAAACCACAATAAAATTTCAATTTTTTATCTTACATTTGGCAGTGTGTCTTTTTTTAGCATTAGTAGTAGTAGGCAAAAAATACTTAATTGATGTTTTGGATTTTGTGATTGTACATCGAATTGCAAAAATCTTTAATGTCGGAATTAAATGAGTTTTTGCTCAGGTTATCCACACTTAATTCATGCACTTTGTAACCAAACGTATATTTTCATGTATTAGTACACAGTAATTCTGATAAATTATTAGGTCAACTTAAATTCTTTTCACATTTTAGTTTAAGGATCAGGCTGTCCTTAGAAAGTAAGAAACATGAAAAATAAGTACCAGGATGCCATTGTTTACATTAGCAAGGAAACAAAGGTTCAAACTTGCCTAAGCTAACTACCTCATTGGCCTATCTGAGGATGAAGCATCCTACGCAATGACAAGTCTACCTGAGAGCTGACCAACTTTCTTCCTTATTCCATGTTTTCCTGAATGTTTCTTTTTTTTAAGACCAGTTGGCTCTGAGGTAGGCTCAACAGTCAAGATTATTTTGTTTGAGGTTCTCACCAATACCTGTCATATATTGTCTTAAAACTTAGAAACACTTATTTAACTGTCTAAATATCCCTTCACCATCCGTGTTATCATAAATGTATCCAAGGGAAAACTGCCTTTTACATACTTGTTGAAATAATTTGCTATTGCTCTTCTTCCTCCAGTTCTGAAAGTGGAACTCCAATCTTGTTGCTGTGTAAGTCTTTTTATATGTTTCTTAATGTTTCCTGTATGACTGCAAGTGCTTCTACTTTTTACTTTATTTACTTTAATTTTCTTCTTCTTCAATAGCCTTAATCACTAAATTAATTTTTTTTTCACTATAGTTTTAACATAGGTATTGCAATGATTTTGAGTTGTATTTATGCATCATTTTCACAATCTGTAAAGTGTTATCAGATCTCAAGACAATTTATATTTGTTTACTGTTTAATTTTGTTAGTTCAAGTTTTTATACCTTTGATAACGGCAAACACCGAAATATTAAATGAATTTTTTTAACAAAGAAGTCTACTTCATGTTTTATATATGTATAATCCTTGAAATTGCTGTCCATATTTCCATAAGCTCTTATTACATTAGACAGTTACTACATTTATGGGCTGCTAAGAATTTTTAAATGAATTAAGTCTAACAAATCTGTAAAAATGTTGAAGTTAAGTTAGTTTTTGATGCTATAAACTTATAAAACTTGGAACAACTAACTTAGATAAATATTCAAAAATTATATATTTGTTATTTTTAGTAAAATGCTTGCATGTGTTTTTTCGTTATGCCTAACAAAAAATAAATTTTTACTTTAGTAATTAATGTGATAATTTGTGCATTAATGTAATGCCTAACCTTACTCTTTAAGTCATGCATTTTGTATAAAATACAAATTGAAGTACAATGGAACAACAAGGGTCCTAGTGGAAAGGGTGAAAGATAAGTAAATAAACAAACAGTGGAAAAAACCTAATATAATCTTTTCAAAGACCATATAATTTATGTTGTGTTCTTTATCTTGTATTCAGTTTGATCAGTATTGTTATTATAACATGGAAAGAAACTATATTCTTCTTAGCAGTTGTGCAATCTTTATTGTGTAACCTAACCTTTGGCTAGAGGCCCGCTACTGAAAAGGGAGAACCCATACAAGTCTTACAGTCCGATGTTGTTGACTGACTCTTTGTTGGTTGTTTTGATGAAACAGTATTTGTGTATAGCTGTTCAGTCTTCCATTGATTATATTATGTTGATGTTTTTATCAAATTGAACTATACATACATTTGGTATACATTATACTTGTATTGCACAGCCAATGTTTCATCAGTATATCCACCAGCATTTCTATTCTAAAATGTAATTTTAAATATTGATATCAAACATTTGTTATATAATGTAATGACTCAATATTACCTTCTAAAGGAAGATAGTTATGCATCACAAAAGGCTTTGGTGTAAGACCTACTTTCCACGCAACAGTTATCACAATACAAAGTCTTATTGATATAGTCCAAGGTCTTTGCACCAATAAGTGACATTGGTGATAATTAGGCTATACTGAATAAAGTTAATTATTCTTCACAGATTACTTAGAGGAAGAATGAAGAATTTATGTCTCAAAATTAAAGCATATAACGTTGTTATCAGACAGAAATATGTCAATAGAATTGTTGTATATGTCAGTATAGCATGGACATAGCTAGATAAGAAACAAAAGAACAAACAAGGTTGTATCAACGCTCACAGCTCAAGGTTCTTCTTTTATTTGATGTCTCTTTAAAATTAAACTCTATATTGAAGCTTACTTAAATAAAATTAGGAATTTCTAAGGACATGTCCTGTCCAATAATTTTTAGCATTGTTGATTGCATTCTGTGCCTGTATATTTTTGTAGTTTTGATAATCTGAAACCCTGCTGTTATTTACATTATATATATATAATGGTTTTTATTGAATTGTGCCATCATTTTTTCCTAAATACACCCCAAAAACAACTACAACTAAGGGAATTTGTCATCCAATGTGAAACTTATTCTAACAACATTTTAAAAATGAGTTTAATTGCATATTGCTATGAGAGTTTACAACTCAACATTAGGTTAGTCAAAGTTTTACCAATATCCAATAATTGACTTCTGTGTAACAATGTTTCTAATGTATCTTCTATCGGCTATAGCACGTAAAAGGTTAAATACTACACCTCACTTGCAACAGTACTTCCTTATGATATTAAAATCTAGTAATTGGGAATTGTGTAATTTTGTAAAATTAAATTTGAGAGTTTTGTTTTAAACTGCTAGAAAGAAATTTTGAATTTGGATTATAAATCACTGGCCTGGATTGCTACAAACAATATTGCATATCTGACAAGTTCACATACCACAAGATATGATACAACAATACAATCTACTAAACCAAACTCTTATCTGATAACACTGATATACTCACAGTTTGTTTACACCCAGGGCTGTAGCAATTATGTGTAGTGGTATTATGCCATTAACCATGTTTACAATAAAAGAAATATATGCACTTTGAATTGTCATTACTAATGTAATTTTTTACAAAATGATAAATCAAACCATTGATAATTGTAATTCATCCAGTTTTATCACAATACAGCTGATACATTAACACACAGAAACCATTATAAAAAGTTCAGCTATTTTTGCTTAAACAATGCTGAATTATGAGAAGTGTAAATAGTGTTATAGGGTCATTCTCGCCCACCCCATAGGGAACATCCTGACCCTGACCCGGAAAGTCCCAATGAACACATTTTGTATGCTTTTCCAAAATTGTATGTAGAGATTTGAGTTTTACGCTAAATATAAAACACTATAACCTGTTGACATTCTATAGTCATTGTTTATACAAAGGGGCTAGCACATAGACAGAGATCTGTTTTCATTATTAACCTTGATTGCTATGTTATTTAAGAGAAAGAGGTATGTGAGCATGGATTTTGATACACTTGGTGGATCTATTGGTTTGAATTCACTTACACATGGTAAGTCACATGTATCATTAATTGGATGTATAGAGAGGCCGAGATCACAGTGTTTAGAGGGGAACTTGGATATGGCTGGCAGAGATAACTTATCTTACCATAACTTCTGGTCTTATCTCTGTTTACAGCTGCAGAACTATCACACAGATGGACTGACCAATGAAACTGCCTGTCACCCATCTGTTCTAAACAGTATGAAGCTGATTGTTAAAATATTTATATTTAAGTTGTAGGAAATTTTTCTCTTCAAGTTAAAAAAAGTAAAATTTCATGACTATTTTCTTTTAAGTCATGATTTAACTAACCCTTCAAGTGCCCATCATCAATACGCGATTCGAACTTTCACAAAACGTCATAAAATATTTTTATGATAAAAATTCATGTCTTAAATTCATTTTGCCTACACAGTTTGAAAGCCCACGAGTTTTTCTTGATGTTTAATGGTTTTTTATTTCTCATGCTCTGTACCAAACATTAGTCAGCTGTTGTTTCCAGCAAAGTGTGTTTGCATTGTTTGTTGTTGCTCAGATATTAACATGTGAATTGCATTGTTAACAGTCTATTTTGTTCTTGTTTTCGTTTTTTTCGTTTCAATTTGTTGTGTAGTTACTAATTGTCAGACGATTAAATTGTAACTAATTGTTTTTGTAACTAACTACTAATTGTTTTCATGCAACATTATTGCATGTTTATGTTCTTCATAAAAGGTAAACACCATTTTGACTTTCTTCTACATACGTAAATATTATGAATTGCTAAAAAAAACTTACAGCCATGATGTATATGTCTGTGTTCATGGCAAAATTTGCTACAAGAAGGTTATTCTAAATGTTGTATTGGAACTATATTTAGTATAATATAAAGAGTAAGAATATTGTTATATCAATGTGCTATATAACTACCGCAATTAGAAACAAATTTCAAATGCGCACTTATTCTTAAAAATATTTTTAAAAATCCTTATTAATATAGACAGTTATTAATCAACCCATTGCAGATCGTAATGTTTTGGCACGCGGGCACCAGCAGGCACGAATTAATTTATAGTCAGCGGGCGCACGAACAGCAATGGTGCGCCACATCGTATTGCTCGCTATTGTATACTAGAAAATTCAGCTGTGCAGGTATTCGTTCAGAATAGAACATGGGCCTGCTGGGGTATCCGTGATGTAGGAGCGATAACACGCGAGCAAGGTTCCGGGGTGGCAGGGATGATGTCTGAATCATAGTCTAAATAAAGCGGCTCGGGCGAAGCGATTACAACATCCGAGCCATTGTCTAGACTAAACCCGCCATGTACGTTTCTGTGTCGTTTAGTTCTGTCTCACTAACCTCAAAAGTATTATAATAACAACTGAGGCAAACACCCAATCTAAACTAAAAAATAACTTCAAAGCTACACAGTCTGAAAGCACAGTGCTATGTAAAAAAGTGGTTTACAACACTTTATATTTAAGTTTCTATTTAGATTTATTGTAAATTTTACAAAGACAGTCTGCAAAACCTCACAAAACGTGTATCCATTTTACAAAATATGATGGATGCCCAGAGAGTTAATGCTTATAAATACATTTAATCGAAATATAGCATATACCAATGAAAATACGAGATTCTGAATTTTCATTTTCATATATAAAACATAATTGTACCTTCTTTATGTGTCTTCGAATAGTAAAAGAAAAGTACAATAATTTGTAAAAGTCACGATTCGTAGCAGTTGACCAGATGCATTAACAAAATTCAGTAGCATAGAAAAATTCTATATGTGTCATTTTACGAAGAAACTTCAAAGTTGAGCCAATGAAAAGTTTCATTTGTGGAACAAATATTGGTTAATTACATGTTTTTATGTAGTAGTTATACTTGCCATGCAACAGATTTTTGAAATTATGTCTTTATGTGAGAAATTGCAAACAAACATCATGAGTCAGAAAACCCACTGATATTATTTTATTTGTACATACAATATGAAGCAGTTTGTAGAACTGTAATTTATACCAAACGAAAGCCCAAGATCTGTACTCTCTGTTGACTATCTTTGTAATAATTGTCAGTCATGATCATAACACACCTGTTTCAAAAGCAACCATTTTTTTGGTTGCTGCATTACTTACCAGACACAAGAACTCCTGAGTCATTCCGAGTTGTTCATTGTTTGGTGCGCTTGTGTAATTTGAGTGTGAAATAATATTGTTTAAAATATATTTATGTTACCCGTTAATAAAACTGTTACGACCCGGCCTTTATTCCTTGTATTTTATTTGTTTATTGATTACATTTCATTTCAGTTACAGAGAATATTTTGTATTTGCGTATTATCTTAGTTTAATCTCATAGACACAAACAGGATGACCAGTAATCTACAAATTCAAGCAGATTTTAGAATAAGTAAATCAATTATGACTATTTTCATACTTTGTGCTAAGTGTTTATAAAATCGGTACTTTATTGAGATTTTATTTTGTAAATACATTTTTCAGTTGAAATAAATATAAAAAATATATGTTTTGTTTTTGGTGTAACATTTGCTATAATGTATATATTTTGAAATTATAATATCGTTATTTTGTAAATTTATCTAATTTGTTGAATTTGCTACTTTTTCAACACTTTTTGGAGCTGAAAAGAAGATGTTCATAAGTTTATTTAAGTTATAAAAATTAAAACAATCTTATTACCTTGTTTTTCTCTTTGTTTTCTGCATAAAAATAAGTTGTTTATAAGCAATATACACAATTTAAGATTTTCTATAGATGTTCAAAATAAAAGTTATATGTTTTGAAATTTTGTAATGTTTCAATTAATATAAAGATAGTAAAACAACTAAAAAGAGCATTTAAAAAAGTTTGTATGGAAAGAAATAAATCACTAAACTTTTCTATATCTTTGATATAATTTCAACCAATGTTTTCAATTTTTTTAGGCCACGTATCTGATGTTGAAGTTTGAAAAACAAAATTTTTTTCTTGTTTAAACAGTTACTTTTAAAAAGATGTTACGTAAAAAGTGCCAGAGTTTTTTTTTTGCTGGATTCATAATCTATGGAATATTAAAAGTTCAAAAATATATTTGAACTTCGGGTTTTAGCATATTATGTGCAAACTATAAACAATTAGGAGAACATCTGCATAAAGGCAAAAATCAGCCTGCCACCTCTCTTAAACCTTCTCAGACCCATATTGTAGTTTATGATAAAAAAACATTTTCATATAGGTTTGTTACATTCAAAAATACAGAAATTTTTGTTTATTTTCAAATTATACAAATTTGAAAAAAATTGTGTATTTTTTAAAGTTTTTTTCAGTGTTTAGTTAGTATTTAACAGTACTTTATGTGACAACAATAACAACAACTAATTCAAGCAAACTTTGATAAAAAGGATGTGTATTAGAAATTAAAAGTGTTAATGTTATTAAACCGAAAAGACTAAGTCCCACTGTTTCTAATAAGAAACCGTATATTTCACAACACTTTCTTGGCTAAGAAGTACATCCAAAATAAAAACCGAAAACATCATTAAATAGTACAGCATTTCAAGTGCAAAGTAATTTTTGCTAACTCAAAATATATACATTTACTTATTATAATGAATTACTTAAAGTTGTGAATATCGTTTAAGTCTGAAAACATGTGAATCCACCATTTTCCAAGCTGTGGAACAACAATGGAGAACTAAAAAAGACCAGGTATGTGCTGGCACCTAGTGGAAACTTTGGGAACTACTACAAACTGGCCCAATTCACAATAAAGTGTCTCAGATCAAGTCAAACCAATGTTTCTAATAGGAAACAGTGGATCTGAGGAGGTTAAGATACTGTTGAACTAACTATAGCTACAATTTTAAAACTGCTAAATTAACAGGTATTAAAAGTTAAGTTTTGCTATAAGTAATTTTAAAACATGTTTTTGTCCAAACCTCTCTTCACTGGTACTTTTTACATCTATTTTTGTTGGTACTTTTAAACCATTTTTACCATCTTATCTATGAACCTTCTTACTTGTAAACTAGTGGAATGTTCTTGGTGAATCATTGTATAATGCTACATTGATATGTAGTTATTAGAACTACCACTGAAGTAAGAGTAAGTGTGTAATAAATGCATAAGTGCTGAGTTGTCTTGAGATATGATTGTGCTTATTGTGGTAAAAGAGTTCCGGGAAGGAAGTATAATACTTCCAGTCTTACAGCAATCACAATGTGTGAATGTAAAGAGGACAATTCTGGGCATGACAAGGTCATGAGCAAGCCATTTCTCTCTTTATTGCCTTACAAATATTATGTTGTTTCATGAGTGTAGGAAATTATAAACTGGAGTTAGTTTTATTATTTAAACCATTACTAATTTACTCCATATTAAATATCTGTTCAATGCTTCTCAAGCTTAGAATATATGTAATTAGGTCTGCAGTATAATAGGCGGCCACCAACACAATTGGATGATGATTATCAAATCATTAATATTCATGACCATTCAAAGGACTGAAAGCAAAATATCGGACCAAATCACGTAATAGATATTTCAAAGAACAATATGGTTTTGCTAGTTTTAAATATTAATATAATTTACAATATAATATATAATTGCAATTCAACAATAACATTTACTTACCTTATGTATTTTCAAAGATAAACGTGACTGATTGTGAAAAATGAAGATACATACGTCACTGTTCTTGCAGTTATTAGTCAATAACCAAACGCATTTAATTTTGAGTTTATTTCCAAACTCGATTTTACTTTGAAATAATTTTGAGCAATAATGTCGAACTGAATTTAGTTTTATGCTTTTAAAAACTTATCATAGTGCTATACTTTTATGTGTAGATTAAATGTATTTGTTTTGGATTACATGAACTAACTAAACTTTATTTAAACTACGTAGAGCATCATAGCACTTATGATTACATTAGCCAATCTGAATGGTATGTCTGCAGGTACTGATGCTGTGAAAAGTACATTCATTAAGAAATCATAGTTTGTTTTATTTCAACTAAAATAGTGCACGATTTTTCAATATGTTCATAATACCAAATTTAGAATGTTAAAAAAAAAAGTCTTCTTCAGATCATTTATAGATACGTCGTGTTTTTTCTTACTTTTCTGTAGCAACACTATTTGATTTCCACCTTTAATTCTAGTGTTAATATAATTGTCAAAACAAACTGGACAATTCGGATTTAAAGGAGTTAGGTCATTATCTTGTAACCATTTAAAACATTGCTCAGTGTTTATAAAAACGTTTTGAGCCAATATCTGCATGTTCATCGCCATTGTTCTCTTGTTGTAACTAGCAACAGCTGGTAATGACAGTCACTAGTATAAATAAAGAATGCTGGCAATGATCATATAAATATATAGCTCAAATTTATTCAATTTTATAATATTTTAAATCGATCATAATCATCCGATTGTGTTAGTGCCGATAACTATACTGTAGTCGTCATTGGATTAAGTTGGTGGGTGGAACTCTGTTCAGTTTAAAGTAATTTAACTTAAACAGATTTTAAAATTGTATATCTTCATGTTCACAAACAGTAGATAAAAAAACTTTCATAATTTTGCCAATAACCTGTTTGAAGTGATCAAATTAAACTAAAGTTCTATATTTTGATACCACTAGTAATGATTACACATCTTTTTAATATTATTTTTTTTTGCGATTTTTTTAGGACAAGAAACTTCAAAACTGTTTTAGTCCTAAAAGGACTTTTACGCTGCTTCCAGAGTGACAGGATATTCAGGATGGTTAAGGTTTGGGGGTAGGGGCCACCTTCTATCGGGATCCTGAGGGCATTAATCTCAGTCATGTTCCCTAGAAGAAGGGAAGCCTGCTCTGAACTAGCATCTCCAGCCAAAGCGTCAAGGGGTGGCACGCCCTTATGTCTATGCTAACAAGAACCTTTGATTTTAGGGGACTCCACAAACTACAACAGTCATCTTCCGCACTAGACTAAACTTATCTTAACTACTTTTGCACCCCAGAATCCGCTCCTGGATATCCATAAAGTTTCCCAGATTTAAGTGACACATCAGTTTTTGCTGAGCCCAGTGTGGGTTCAACTGAAAAAGGTATAAACCAGACAGAAGTGAACCCTTATGGGGTATTTCGATTTATTTGTGTAGTCACCTGACAATAAAATCTTTGATTTCAAAAGGCCTCGCAAAAAATTATATAGGACAAATTTGTAATCATTACATTGAAATCTCTCCAATTGCTCCAAAAATCTTCATTAAAATGCTCTAGTTAAAATAAAAGAAGCAAACCAAGCAGTGTGGTGGGGCGAGTTATTTATATAAACCATGAATAACCAGTTAATATGCAGCATGAGAATGACAATTTAATATCTTTGGGCAACAATTCAGCTGTCTGCTTGTAAGTAAGCTACAGTGCCATCTTTCATAGACTTATGGGTTCAAATCCTGACAAGTCACAACAGTTAATGTTAAATTAACCCATTCAGTGCTAGACATTTATTTGGAATGTTAGTCAATAATGACAAAGATATTTTTGCAGGTGTTATCCAAAAGTGCTGTGCTATTTTTAGTAATTTGCATATGGTTATTATAAAATGTCATAACTTTGATATTTATTGGCGAATTTTTATAATTTTCATTTTGTTTTGTACAAAAATGTGCATATTAACACTGAATATACTCAGAAACCTCTTATACCACCAGAAACACAAAGGATATTAACAATAAAATCTCAAAATTGTTCTTTTTTAATTTGTAGGTTTGACACTTAAATAATTAGCAAAATGATTCTCACACTCAATGTCAATCACACTAAAAGAACTTTATGTTAAACATATCCAACAATTTTGATAAAATTATCACCCAAAATAAAAATACTATAGCATTTTTTAATGTCACTCACTATTTTATGAGGAACTAAAATGCAAGTCTTGATTAGCAAATGTCCGTCTCCTTTCCTTATTTTACTACTTTCTTATGAGTAATAGCCATAATAATAATTATATAACACCCATAGGATAGAACAACAATGAATAGGCCTAACATGATTTTGGTTATTTACAAATATTTACATTAAAAAAGAAATTTCATTTACAAAGTTGTCATTTAAATACTCTTCCTCCACTATTCCTTTATGAATATTTTCATTCAGTGGGGACCTTGAAACATTCATAATACTTCACTACACACCTAAATTACACACACACTATTTGGCCATATTACAGTATAATTATAAAGAAACGTAAACATAACCACAACATTCTAACACCAAAACATTAGACTGACAACAATGAAAACAAAGCATCTCGTCTACGACATCATTGACAACGGGCCAACTTGATCTTAAACTTTCTTCATTGTTAGTTTGATCGTGTTTCTGCATCATATAACATGTTACAACAGAATGTACGTTTATATATATTAATATTATATTATTTTTTAATTTTTCTTAAAAACATCAGATAAACTGGACGTTGGCAATTTTTCGGTTACCCGGACGTATGCACTGAAAAGGTTTTTTTTTTCCCTTGGGGCGGCCTACTGCCATGCATGCACTTAAGCCTCAAGGGCCTTTTGCGCACCCCGGAAACACCATGAGGCCTACCAGTCTACAACTTCAGCAGTTCAACAAACCGCCGAAAACAACCTATCAAGTCCTCCTGGGAAAACTCACCACCCCTGTTCAAGCTACCAAAGATGGCATACCGCTCTCTTGCTATTACATTTCAATATAAAAAAAATCCCAATTAACCGAAGGACCTACGTAGGGTGTCGTAGGACTAGACCTAAACCTTTGTTTGTTGACACTTTTACTAAACTTAAAGTTTATGTAATAAGGATGATTTGACTTTGACTTTGAATATAGTTGGAAAGCCGAGAGTTTTTTTAGTACAGGTGATGTGAAATAAGGTGCCAAACTTTTAGAAATAGTTAAACATGTTTATTATAGCCCAGACATGTATTTGTATTTGTCATAGTGGTATAGAAATAATTATATCATTAGTATATTATTCTAGTGTAGATTAATATTTAGACATGGTTTTACCGTTAAAAATGAGAGTTTTTGCGGTCATTAATATTAAGGATGAAATACTTGGAGGGTTCCCTAGAGGTATTAAGTGCTTGTAAAAAGTAGTTAGGAAAATTATTATATTGGTATGAATAGGAATGGTTTAATTAAGTAACTGTTAATATATTATGCCAATGTCTACAATTATTTTATTTTTTTACAGAAAAACCATCAGTTGATGCTACTGGCCTAAACGGACTGCCTGATGAACCGGACAAGAACGTCACTACTAAATCGCCAACTACTACAACTGTTGCACCATCTTCCAGCACTACTACACCTGCCCCATCACCCACCACCACTACTACACCTGCCCCATCACCCACCACTACTACTACACCTGCCCCATCACCCACCACTACTACACCTGCTACCACCACCTCCACCACTACTCAACCATCTACTACCACCCCTCCAACTACGACTTCAGCACCTACTCCACCTACCCAGGACTGGATCGTCCGCGATATCAATGACACAGTTTGCATTATGGCAAACATGAAGGTCAAAGTGACAGTACCGTACAACGCCACCGGTGGTAAGGTGTGTAGTCAATTATTCAGCAAAATAAGTGTGCAATCGCTGTCACTACATATCAATGTAGTGTACAAATCATTGTTTTGTGTTCTCTGCTTTAAAAATTTTATTGGGAACCAAACACTTAGGAAAAATCTTTGTTGACAGGACTATCAATAAAAATTGTATTGGTTATTTATAAATTACAAAAACAAGAATGATATGTTGACCAATGTCGTATTTTCAGATGGTGAATGCTGAAATGCTAGTAAATAGTGTAAGTGAGGCTGCTGCTGCTACTGGAGGGTGTTTACCAGGAGATGTTCAAGTACTCACACTTATGCAAAAAAATGTCAACTATACATTCACTTTCGTCCGAAATTCAACTGCCAAGACCTACGCACTGGGCAATGTGACCATAACTGTTCTTGTCAACAACGCCACGTTTCCTAATAGCACTAGTGAGTACACTTCTTACACTATTCACTCTTCTTTACTTAGTACATTTTTTCTTCTGGTTAATTTATCTTTTTATATACTACATCTTTATAAACGTCCTTTTTACAGTTTATTCTATGTATTCATGTAAAAATGAATCAAGGTTACAACTAGTTACATAAAATACCCAAAAGTATTCTAGGACTTTTAATTGTGAAAAAAAATCAAAAGAAACATTGGGTTAAACTTTTACAACTTGTATGCCATGTCAGTGACAGTATCCAACATTTTAATGACATCAGCTTTGCGTAATTACAGCCCATACTAATACAATAATTGCTCAGGAGCTAATACGCTGTAATATATATTTTTAATTTCCCACATAACAATGAGTAAGGAAAATGAGGAAAACAAGGTCCTTAATAAATAAACCAATTGTTATCCAATCCACCATCACTATTTCCTGTTGAACCTAAAGTCTAGGCTATCATCACTTTCCCTGCGTGTTACGTTTTCCACATTGTGGTTCCGGAATTTCCACATGTGTTGGAAGCACACCATCATCATTGTTTTGTTGTTATTTTTTTTTTTTTTCGTCAGTAGTAAAATCATCGTCATTCTCTAACTCAGCAATAATTTGAAATCAGAAATCAGTACTTGCTAACGAAATATGAAATGAAATGAAAAATGTCTTTATTAGAGGCGAAGTTAGGACTATAAAGTCCTCTGTACCACTTAACCTCGTAAAAAATTAAACTAACATGCATATACATGTATAACTAAAAATAAATCTATTTATTCACCTTATACGTTAAAAGAATCTTAGCTTTAAAATAATTAAAACAACATCTATAATTAATGTAACTTTATAAATATTTACAAAAATATAATAAGACATACACACATTCATTCAACTTGCATTCAATTGCCCTAAGTAACACATTCCAAAGCCGCCAACCGCTATACACCCTGAGCCCCCAGCATCAAGGCCCTGACCTCCGCCCCAAAGCGAGCGCGCTTATCAATGGCTCTGATGTTTATAGGTAAGGCATTCCACAATCGGCAGGCAGAAACTGTAAACGACTTACTAAAGGTAGTTGTTCGATGAATTGGTATAGATAATAAGGATGTACCCCTCCTTGTACTTCGTTCACTTATTTCAGACATAAATTGAAAGTTGTTTGAAAGATAACTGGGACAATTTGTATTTAAAAGAGCGTGCAACAGAATGAGTGAGTGATAGTCTCGAAGATCTTGTAATTTTGATATAGATAATTGTTTGAAGAAGGGCATTACGTGATCATTATGTCTGAGATTGAAAATGAACCTAATATGAGTGACTGACGTGAACGCTCAAAATTAAGGCTGGGAACTTACTAAAACAATAAAACCGATTACACTCAAGTTCCAGCTGTCATGTATTAGTTCCTGAGAAAGCCCTGATATCATAACACCAATCAGAAAAATCGCAGACTGGCAGAAAATGGAGTAAAATTGATGTCTTTACAAAGTCTGGAACTTAAGTAGAAGAGCAAAATGGCAATGTCTAACATGCGAGTTGTACAGGGGTCAGTGTACTGCTGCAAAACTTGCTGCAAAGTCCTGTTCTCATTCTAAAGAATGATTTAAAAGATATCATACCCTGTTGAATAAAAAAACTTATTAGTGTAAGTATAATTTGTTTATAGCTTGTTGTAAATTAAAAACAATGTATTATTAACCCTTTGAGTGCCACGCGTATTTTCCGAAGGCATAATGTATAAAGTGCCACGCTGTTTTTCGCATATTTGTAAGCTTAAGGGAAAAAAGCTGCATTATTAAATGCAGAATATGATACATATAGTTACAAATAAAATTTGATTTATAAAAATTTCATTATTTATAAAAAAAGATTTTTACTTTTGTATAAAAAGTTAAGTTTCAACCTAATTTGAGTGTATACGGTATTTTTTTAGATTTTTTTTCTTTATACCTTGATAAAGGCCATATAATTCTAAATACCCACGTGTAATATCTTATTCTAGAATTTTAAAAACATGGCATTATATGTATTAACAAAATGCTGCCCGGTACCGACATTTTATAAACTTTACTTCATTTGTCAGAGTTTTGAAATTACTACAATGATGTAGTTTTCCCAATAAATCTAATAAAACATCAATATAAAACAAATAAATATGATTAGTAAATGTAGAAACAAATACTTGTTTTACATAAACGTTTACATTTACTACATAATAACCCTAATAATATTTACACTGAAAATTCACGGTTTTTGTTTGAACACAACTCAAATCACTACATTACTTATGTAAAGAAATACAGTAAAATACTGTATAAGTTATTATTTTACCCAGCAGGGATCACTTCTGGCTGGTTTATACCTACCAGTTGAACCCACCACTGGGCACAGCAAAAACCGATGTGCCACTTCAATCTGGGCAACCTTATGGATGTCCAGTAGCGGCACATCACTAACCGCAAATGTTGAGATTCTGGGATTCATGGGCAATTCGATAGGTCTAGCCTACTGTGGAGGATGGCTGTTGGAGTTGGTGGGGTTTGTTCCCTTACCTCAGAGGCTCTTGTTAACCTCAACAAGGGTGTGCCACCCCCTGCCTACT
This sequence comes from Homalodisca vitripennis, assembly GCF_021130785.1. Classification (NCBI taxonomy): domain Eukaryota; kingdom Metazoa; phylum Arthropoda; class Insecta; order Hemiptera; family Cicadellidae; genus Homalodisca; species Homalodisca vitripennis. The sequence goes on along the minus strand of NC_060212.1, from coordinate 95,560,785 downwards.
TTGACTGGAGAGGCTGGTTCACAACTGGCCTCCCTTCTTCCGGGATGACTTTGAGATGTAGTGCCCTAATTCTTCCTCATGGATCTCGATAGGAGGCGGCCCCTACTCCCTAACCTTACCCATCCTGAATATCCTATCACTCCGGAAGCAGCGCAAAGGTCCTTACAGGACTAAGTGCAATTTATAACCTTCTTGTCCTAAGAGAACAAAAAAAAAAAAAAAAAAAAAAAAAGTTATTATTTTATTTTGTATTTACTCAAATGCTTGGTTATCGGCACATAAACAACAAGAAAGGCCGTTACGCAACACGACGAGTTTTCCTTATCAGAGATCAAAATAAACTTCATTATATTTTCCTTCTTCCATAATGAATCGAAAAATACTCGATAAGTCATACTTCCTATCTCCAATTAGACACACGAATGACCTGACATTTTCGAATAATGAAACATTGTTCTTATAGGTTATGATGTCATTACTTATAGGTTATTGCAATAACTTGTAAATTCCAAAATAGGTTAAATAAAGTCAGTTGTTTTTAATACTGTAATTTGTTTTGTCCCCGATAAGGAAAACTCGTCCAAAAAAAAAGAAGAAAAAAAAAGAAAGAAAGAAAGAAACACTTCTTTATTGAGGCGAAATTAGGACCACATGGTCCTTTCTTACATTTAACCTCTTGAAAAATTAATCTTAATAATGCAAATTAAGGCTAATTAACTATAACTTACGGTATTCCATTCACTCTTCCATTCACACAGTCACGATTCAAAGAGTAGCCCCGCCGCCCGCCACGATCATCCAGTCCAGGTATTTTCGTCTCAGCTCCGCCACAAACCGTTTTCGGCTGTCAATTTGTTTGACAGGATCTGGTAAGGAGTTCCATAATCTACAGGCGGTAACGGTGAAGGATCGGTTATAGGTTTTGGTTCTGTGTATTGGAATTCTGAGACTTAGTGCACCAGACCGAGTTTCTCTTGCGCCACTCCCCGCCAAAAACTGAAAGTTTTCAGATAAATATTTTGGTGAATCCGTATTAATAATAGAGTGCAACAATGACAAAATTCGAATCGATCTTGAATCAGCTAATTTTAGAATTGATGATTGAATAAAAAATAGTGGCTTCTTGATAAGTACCCAAACAACATAAGTTTCACAGATAAAATAGTAGATAAACAACATAAAACTCGTATTTATTGATAGTTTGGAACCTATTGAATACAGCTGTCTGGTTATTTGGCCAAAATAATCTTGTACTATATAAAATATTATCAAAATACGAAATGTCAAAATTGGCGACGGTGGCACTTTTCGTACCGTCAAAATTAGCGACACTGTGGCACTCAAAGGGTTAATACAAGAGCTGAGGAGAGCAAGTGACTTCAGAACTTATCTAGAAAATTGATTTAACAACTTATTTAAACAGGTTAAAAATCCTATTAGAAAGGGTTAAAATATTTTTACAAAATTTAATTATAAACAACATAATATAGGCAAGATTGCAACTTACCGGAAAAAGGATAAAACTCCCAAGATTCACTTTTATTGTCCAAGCTTGTAACTAAAAATTTACGTCAATTCACTCTCTGGCACACACATAAAATATTCTTCAGTTAATTGCAATTATTTCAATTTTATTACATGTCATCCGGGTCATTTGGATAAACACAAAAACTGTCAACATATTGTGTGATGCAACCCACTAAAACTTATTATTGTAAACCATGTCCTATATATTTGAGATATCTAAATGACAATTTACACAAATAAATGTATATAAAATGCTCTGATTGGTAATTGGAATAACAAAAGTGAGTGAACTGACTGACTAATCACAGTTGGTGCAGTACGAGGATGCAATACACCTAAACGCAGTGATTACGAAAGGTGGAGAGTCACAGTTGGTGCAGTACAAGGATGCAATACACCTAAACGCAGTGATTACGAAAGGTGGAGAGTCACAGTTGGTGCAGTACGAGGATGCAATACACCTAAACGCAGTGATTATGAAAGGTGGAGAGTCACAGTTGGTGCAGTACGAGGATGCAATACACCTAAACGCAGTGATTACGAAAGGTGGAGAGTCACAGTGGGTGCAGTACGAGGATGCAATACACCTAAACGCAGTGATTATGAAAGGTGGAGAGTCACAGTTGGTGCAGTACAAGGATGCAATACACCTAAACGCAGTGATTACGAAAGGTGGAGAGTCACAGTTGGTGCAGTACGAGGATGCAATACACCTAAATGCAGTGATTACGAAAGGTGGAGAGTCACAGTGGGTGTAGTAGATGGATGCAATACACCTAAATGCAGTGATTACGAAAGGTGGAGAGTCACAGTTGGTGCAGTACGAGGATTCAATACACCTAAACGCAGTGATTACGAAAGGTGGAGAGTCACAGTTGGTGTAGTACATGGATGCAACACACCTAAACGCAGTGATTATGAAAGGTGGAGAGTCACAGTGGGTGTAGTACATGGATGCGATACTTCTAAACACGGTGATTATGAAACCTGGAGACGTGATGGAACATCAACTCAGAGTTTATTACAAACCAAAATTGCCTTTTTTTTCTAAAATGATTATAAACCGTAGGACATGCCAAAAAGGTCAATATTAGGCCAAAAAGCTCAATATTGGATACTGCCATGAGGTGAATCAGAATATTTAAATTTAAGGTAAAGAAACAAACAAGTTTTAAAAAAATTCTTAGCTACATATTGTATATTGGAGGTGCTGATTTCTGGATTTAAAGTATTGCATTCCGTAATAGATTTTTAATTTTATTCTAACTTGAAGTAGTTAATTTATTTGATATCTTTACATTTGTTCTTTAATAATAAGTACTGTTGTGTGTTTTTTTTTTCAGAACCAACTTGTCACACTTTTAACCCTTTCCACTCGGATTTTTTTCACTAGTCTGCCCCCTCAGCTCGTATTTATTTTAGCATATTTTCAGTAAAAACCCATTTTTAGCAAACTGGAAGTCAATAAAGTATATACATTATTATATTGTATAATAATTTTATTTTATTTCTAATTTATATTTTAGAGATATAAAATTTGATACTTACACTAATAAGTTTTATATTTTAGCATGGTATGGTATCGTTCAAAACACTCTACAGGATGAAGACCAGGATTTTTTGAACAGGTTTTACAATAGTAAAGTGTTTCCTTTCTTCCTCCTGGCACCTTTCTATTGCTACAAACAGCACAGTCTTTAGTTTTTTTTTTGTTGGATGAGCTGCAAGAAAGTGAGGTTGTTTGTTTAGCCTTTCTTCTTTTCTACTGATGAAGGACGACCCCGCTTCAAACTCATAGGGTTACGGACATGGCCTACAAGTTCAGTGATAAGGATTTCTCTGAAATTCCTGTGTTGAATTGTTTTTTCTCCATGGTTTTGTTTATTCGTGTTGAACAAGAGAAAGCTATTTACTATTGCCACTTCCAACATCCAGAAAAATAGCTTTTTCCACTACTTCAGAGATTTACAGGGAAATTTGTAGGAAGCAATATAGTGGTCTGCCTGGTCCAAGCCACCCATATATTTGTTATACTGACAGATAACTGTTGGTTTTTGTATGTTTATTTGATTATCCTTGCCTTAATTAAGTAATTCAGCAATAACTTCTGAATCAGAAAGAAAAGAGGTACTTGGTAACGACATATTGAGTCGCTAATGCGAACGCGTCTGAAAATTGGTTAGGAAACGTGACTACAATGACAAAGCAAAATAAATCAGCAGCCGACCAATCGTAGTTCAGCTGTAATTTATTAGTTCCTGAGAATGCCGTGCGATCGCAGCACCAATCGGAAACATCGTAGGCCGGCTAAAAATAAAGTAAAGCTGACGTCACTGCAATGTCGGATGGCGTCCGACATACGAGCGGAACGGCAAAATAGCAATGTCGGACGACGTCCGACATACGAGCGGAAAGGGTTAATATTTTAAAATTAAAAATGTTGGATTTTTTGGAAAAGTTCTTGGATGGTACTTTACTGTACAACTCAAGCTCCTGTCCATCCATTAAAATTTAAAAAATGTCATGTGGTTTTTAAAAATTTACCTCTAAATTCAATAAGTATGTTGATAATGTTTGAACTATGTATTCCATCTACTTGTAACCATTTAAATAGGTCATAGTAAAACATGTTGTTTCTGCTTTGAGAATTAGACTAATAGCTCAATTCTTCAGAAAACCTATAAAGATACTATATAAAAAGGAATCACTAAATGTGTTGCTAAGTGCTAATCTCAGGAAATGCTGGACAAATTCTCCTTAATCTTTTTTTATGTTCGTTGAAGTCCGAGGATGGTTTATAAGGAGATAAAAGTTTCACAAAATATTTAAGAAATCCAGAAAATAATTAAAATATTTACGACATGTAATCCAAATTAAACTGACATTTAACAGCTGTTGACATTTTCCACTAACGTTCACCAAAGAGACAGAAACATTTGTTTACATTAATATTTTTTTTAATATTATAAATACAGTGTTTAATCATCTCCGTCTAGTGTCAAACACGTTGCAAAGACAAAGCTACTGTCTAATCTTTATTCTAAATTTCATCAGTGATAAATGAACCAGCTAATGCATTCGAAATACTATTTAAACACTGTTATAAAACCCACCGTAATGATTAAAGCTGTGAATGTTTGCACATAAGGTACTCGGAACTGTTTGGTTTCCTTGACGTTGTGTATGGAATTTGTACTATAGCTTAAGGAGTATCAAAGAGATAGTACACTCTTCCTCTTACACTGGAAATAGAACTCAAGGAATGGGGTGATGTTTTTATCAATGTGGTCTTTTTATTCTAAGTTGGATCCGAAATGTGTATTTATTTTCTTGGTCAGTGTAGCAACATAAACTCCAATTATGGATCCGTAAATAAATTAGATGGGAGTGAATTTAAACGGCTGGAACTTACACATGTGGCCACAGTAACTATTTAGTCGTACAATATGTTTTCTTCATCAGGACAAAGGGGCAAACTATAATTATGGCACTTGAAATATCTTAGACAGAAAATGAACTTAATTAGACAGAAGTTGACACTTTTGGGTATAAGTATTTATTTACATGTTACAAAACGCAAAATAGAACTAGTCAAAATTTATTGAACTTTTGATTTTCTTAGCTTTGGATACCGAAATAACACGTACCTGATTGTCTACTCATGTTTGAAAAATATACAGATCCATTATACTACATCATAAAATGCTTTCACTAAGAATACACCTTATTCTTATTAAATTGTAGTACATTATTTTGTAACAACATTTAATATTACGTGATGTTTTGCTTCAAACCCTACTTCATAACAAGAAGGGATGGTCTTCATGATTAATGTAATATCCATTTAGAATCGAGACAATTTGTTCAATTTATTTTCTATAATATCTGTGCTGATATGTGCCTTGGCGTAAAATGCACTGCATTACCCGCCAAAAAATTAGCTTTTATATATATTACCCATAAATCCATACATCCTCCGATTGAATCGAAGTGTTTTGACTGTTACTATCAGTTAAGATAATATGGATCACATAGCTACAGGAGATAAGACACGCAACAATATTCTGATGTGTATTGTGTTACCAAGCAAAAACTCCAGCATACCATATAAAACAAGCATCATGATCTACGTCTTCCAATTTTATGTTAATCCACCCATGATTCGATGCTGATGATAATAAATGAAAACATCAGTTAGGTTTCTTCACACATGGCTGACTTCTTTTTCTTCTTTTTTTAATTAAGGTTAAGTGTAAGAAAGGACTAATATTACTTTTTAGGGAGGAAATCAGACCTATTAGATAAACTTTAATGTTGAATTCAGTAAACTTTTTTTTCTTTGAGTTGAATTTATAATCTTTATTATTAAATCGCCATCAACAAAACATCACTTTTTGGTCTGTATTACGAATATTCCTTTTTAATTTAATGTCCGTTCAGTTCAAATTCTAAGTTATTTGTCATTTTTTATACTGGAACAAGTGTAAACAATATATGAACCTACTAACAGATAATCGTGTGGCATGAATAAAAGATAACCATTCTAGATTTACAAAACCTTATTTTTTCACATATTTCAGTGACTGTGCCATCGATCTCGCTGTTCCATGCCAGTCCAGTGTTCAGTCTACCCCTGAACAACTCGTACACCTGTTATGAAGTCGATGCCTTACCTTTCAATGGCACTGCTGGCAACACCACGGTCAAAGCTACTGTCGAGCTTAAACAAATTCAAGTCGAAGCGTTTGGAACTGGGAAGAAACCAAATTACTATGCTCGTAAGTATTTTTGTGTTAGTTTAAGGTCTGTAATATCTATCCTCTATTTGAAACTTAGTGAACTGCCAAGAAACATGACAACTGATCTCTTGAGAATTAAAAGGGTGATATTCTGGCACTGATTTAGAGTGGAAGGAACCCTTCTTATGCCACAGCGCCGTTAAGCATTTTATGATTTAGTCTCAAAGAGTTTGAACTGCTGAAGATAAATTTAAACATTTCCTAATTATGCTCTAATTGTATAGTAGTACTGGCTACTGAAAGCGTCAATGTGTTGAATTTCACATTTTATGTACGTCTCGAGTAAGGAGTGTAATTCATTCAGTTTACCTGGTTTGTTTTTATTCTGCAGGTAGTATGATTTCTCGTAATTATGTACCATTTTCTTACTTAGCTTAGTCAATTTTTATGTTGTTCATTATGATTTATTTAAAAAATCTTTTTAAATCATGTTTAGAATCTTTTTTATTAATAATTGTTAAGATTACAAATTGTGTTAAGGTATAATTTTTATGGGCGACTCTTGAAAGTTTTTTGGAGAGTTAAAGAGCTTTCATTGCTGCTTTTAGTGAGTACCATCTCTTGTGTTGGAGTTCTTGTGATGGTGTGTTGTAAATGTTATGTAGTATGATTTAGATTTATACAGCTTCAGATGGTGTGCTGGAACATTGTATAATTCATCATTTCTAGTATTGTGATGGTGAATATTCTTGTTTCTTAGCATATCTACTCCATCCGCATATATTACAACTTGTAGGATGTATAGAGCAACTAGTTTCTGTAATTTTCAAGGATTTGAAAACATCTTTGCAACTTGCCATGTAATTTAGACCTGCTAGGACTCTTGATGGATATTTTCTGGATCATCAGAATCCTTTTTAGATTGGTTGCTATTTTACCAATCCGTATAGCAGGGTCATATGTTAGCTAGATTTTAAAAAAAGGAGAGAAATAGGCTGATATAGCTGCACCAGTGTTGCTGGATGATTTGATTTGTTAGCGTTCATAGATTAGCATTCGGGTTTTTTGTTAAGAGTATCAATGTGTGGTGTCCCAGTCATATTATCTATAGTCAGGCCTAGAAACTTAACATGTGGCTCCATTTATACATTAGGAATGATTCTAACTATAGCAAATTCAAAACAGCAGAGTTTTGCTGTTCCACCAGCTAAAGTTAATATGATGGAAATCTAGAAACTGTTGACTTTTTAGCAGCTAATGAAACAAACTAGAATAAAATCTCATTTTTGAGAAAAAAATGAAACTCATTAGAAGGCTCTGCCATGTTCACAAAATTCAAACTTGCACCACTGTATTAATAACAAAACAAACATATATAAATATATTGTTGTATTTGGTCAGTCATTTATTTGTATTAGCTTTTTTCATAAAATACTGGAAATCAACAACAGTAATTCCTTATTTCCTCTACCATTAGTATGAAAAAGCACTACTAAATATTTTTTTAATAATTGAATCGTTCAATTATTTTACAAATGTTAGGTAATTCGAAGAATTTACAACAGTCAACTTCCTTTTTGTTTTGTTGTTAATACAGTGTGGTGTAAGTTTGAATTTTGTGAGCATGGCAGAGCCTTCTAATGAGTTTCATTGTTTTTTTCTCAAATATGAGATTTTATTCTAGTTTGTTTCACTAGCTGCTTAAAAAACAATAGCTCAGGCAACCAAATCACAATAAAATTAAATCTTTGGTGATTTTTACCAAATCCTTGTGCGTTTTGCATGTTTACTTCGATTTGTGTAAGAACACAAATGTCGTGTTTAACAAAATGTACACAAGATTGAAAAAAAATTAAGAAAAATTACTGAAATAAAATTGTCCACATAACGAATTAAATTTACTATAAACTTAACAAATATCATGAATTATGTTTTGTACTACAACAAAATTCTTGCTTTCAAATTGTGTATAATTAAAAATTATCAAATTATTCTGGAAATAAAATCAAAATTACTCCATATGCTTATATATTACATTATATAATGTAGCCTGTTTCATTAGCTAAAACATTAGCTCAGTCAACCAAATAGCAATAAAATTGATTTTTTTTCTGTGAGAGTTTTACTAAACCCTTGCATTTTTTGCATCTTTCCATATACTTTGTACAAGGAATTTAGGTGCAGGAATATTGAATGACTAATTGGTTCCTTCGTGTTTCCACTAGATATCATTGGGACGTCCCTGTCTAAGTTTATAAGTCTAACAACCAACCAATTTATCATTTATCAGTGTGTTTCATTTATCAGCTCAGCTGTACATTGTGTTATCCACGTTTCTTGTGTAATGATGGACCATGAGAAATTGTGTAATTCTGAAGTTGATCAGAAAGCTTTGTAAACAAAGCCAAGTGCTGCACCGTGAAAATTGTTTCAAGGCTTTCCATGTTTTAGTAAATTACAAAAGTAAGAACAGTGAAATATGAAATTTATTGTTCCATTTTAGAGGTTATAAATATATAGTTCATTATGTTTCTCTGTATAAGACATTGTTTTTTTTTTAAATTTAATCTTTTACTTAGCCCTGGAGCTGGCAGCTAAAAATCCTGTAGTGTCAGGCTATTTATACTCCATTTACAAGCATTTATTCTAAATTATCTCTACACTTCAAATGCTGTGTTTTTATAATGATGTTATATGTTGTTTTAGTCAGTAATATTTGTAGAATAATATAATAAAACTCATTAATATACATATTTTTACATTAGGTGAATTTTGAAATAAAAAAATAAATTTACGTTATTTTGGGGTATCCATGGATAGCAAATAGTATAAAGTTGGAAATTGATAATTCCAAAATAGCCAAGAGATAGTAAAAAATGTCTAGTTTCAGAAAATATATAGTTGTATGGGGTTTTTACAAGACTAAACTGTTTGGTAAGCTATTTCACCAACCTAGGCCATTTTCAAATTTAAGTCATTGAGACACTCACTGGCAAAATACTTCTGTCTCAAACATTTTCAACATGCAGTAAATAATTAGTAGAAAAAAGTGATAAGATAGACTTAGAAGACAAAACTAATTACATCAAGATATTTGAAAACAAGGGTTAGTTGATATACCTTGATACGCTTACCGGTAAAACTTTCAGAAAATTGAACCATTACATAATTATAACCTATTTTGTTACTCACACAATCAAACTGAACCGTATTTATAGTTCTTCAGGTAATAAATATATCAAATTCTTTTACAGAACGACAACAATAACGCAGTAATCGTAGACTCAGGAGATGAGGATGGCAACTCTTGAGGAACAATGACAAACTATCATAAATCAGCAGTTTAGAAGGAAGAATAAGAATAAAAAACATTTTGTGTTGATAAAAAAACTCTTCGTAATTTCAATGGTTCCTAAATATCATCGCTAAACTTGATTTAAAATTAACCATTTGACGATGTCATGACGTTCAATTTGGAACTACTGTCTTTGTCATTAAAAAATGAACTACTGCAAACTCCAGGGTTAAAAAAAAGAGTGATTTTTACATCTCCACTACAAAATTAATCATGTACCAACTTTATGACATCAAGTGTGCAGCCACCATAGTCGATGTGTCAATAAAATTTTGTCTTAATTTAAATTTTAGAAGAAATATTTTTTATTTAAAATTATTAAAGCACACTTATTTAAAAACAATGTTACAAAAATGCATTATTCTATCAGAAACCAATACGTGTTATTACATTATAAATAATTAATTGCTGCAACGAGGCCTGCAGAGGTTTAGTAACCACAATCTTATTGAACATAAGTAATGTGATGGATGAGCACATAAAAGGTGCTGAAGAGTGATGGTCTTGTAGTGACAACTTGGTCCATTTTTACTGCAACCACTGATTTCATTGAGGACTGCTTTTTTAGTATTGTAAAATCTAAATATATATTCTTGCACTTAGAAACTGTTACTAGTATGTCTCTAGTTAGTTTCATTTCTCTGATTATGATTTTGTTTACCGACTGTTCACAGCTCTTGATTGCACCAGCGGCGACACTCCTGACATTGTTCCGATCGCTGTCGGATTGATCCTGGCCGGACTGGTGGTTGTCGTGCTGATAGCCTACCTGGTGGGACGCAGGAGGGCACAGGCTCGGGGCTACCTCAGCATGTAGACTGTGCGACTGCACCGGGAGCCGTACCCACTGTCCCATAACTCGTTTCTCTCTTAGTGTTTACCAAGATATTAATTTTCTTAAAGACATAAACATTACTCTATTCTCGTTGTGGACAGTGGGCGAACTGAAAGAGAGCCTTATTACGGATAGCTGAGAAACTTTTTGGGGTGACTGTTCATTTACAGCCAATACATTAGGTGTTATTTTCGTATCTATCTTCAATATGTTAAGTATTAAGTTGAGTTTTTAGTAAGAGAAAAGAGCATTGTTTGATTTTTAATCTTGTAAGTAGATTTTTGTTGGAAGCGATATTTTATTATTCTAGTTAGTACATCTCAATAGGACTAACAATGTAAGTGTTAATGTATCCTTACACTTTTAATATAAGTCAACATTGTGATCTATTATTAAATAATTTACTAATAAAGAGTATCTTATAAAAGGAAGATGTGGTCATCGATTTCACAAACATATCCAAAGGAATTAACTGCAATATTTGTAACTTTGTATTACTACTTTATTTTTTTTATAACAAGAGGTATGTCTGTAAGTTTTGAATCAGTAATGGTGTTGTGCCAATAGGCAGATAGGACAGACTATTGGTGCTTCTAATTTGCTCTCATTCTCAGTTTTGCACAGTTTTTGTAACTAACTGTACACAGGCCAACAAGAGAATGTCCCTGGCCTAGTGGTAGGGTTTTAACCCTTGCTCTCTAATTAATTTCAGCAGAACTGGTAGCCTTATCAATTTATCATATGTGGGCAGAGTGATATGGTGTTTTATGTCTTTCTTGTTAAAAACCCTGATCTGAGTAATTTAGATGCATTTACACAATTTTTGAGAACCGAAAATATTTAAAACATGGAAAGTTGTAAAACGCTTTTTTTAGTTGCAGGAAATGCCTAAAATATATATATGTGTGTGTGTGTATGACAAAAAGAATTGTTAGTTGTATTAGGCCAAGGTATATCTGAACGTGCAACTCAAGTAACATGCTTACTAGAGTAGATATTAGAACTAGTTGATGGCAAGTCAATATCTAAATTAGTGTTCTGAGCATCACTAGTATCATTCTCATCATCAAATAAAAATATCGCCTTTAACACCATCAAAATCACTAAAATTACTTACATTGTCATCTGAATATTCATCAGTGAAATATCCGGTCAATGTCACAGAGTGAGAGTGCTAACAGTCGATTGATTAATTGTATCAGTTGTTCAAAGTGTGATTACATTTTTGTCCTTTAAGACAATTTAAAATTTTAATGCATTGAAATTTTGTTATACGTGAATTCTTAATATTTCAAATCTATGAGAAAGAAAATACGCTTAGCAAAATAAGAATACATCAAACAATTTATATAAATTTCTAAAAAATATCCTTGCATGGGTCCTAATATTTTTGTGCGAATCCGTTTTTTTACAGTTTATTAATTTGTTTAATTGGTATAATTTATATAAGTTTAATCATTGTTTGTTTATAAAACAGTATTAAAGAACAATGTCACTGGATGTAAGGACTATGACTCTTACTACAGAAGCCATAATCTATTGAAACCAGGAATAATTTTGTTCTACGTAAAACATTTTTCAACGCTAACGAAAATTCCATATTTGTTGCATTCAAAACAGGCAAAATCATACATTTTTCTGACACTACATAATTTACGTTTACACTCATCCTCCATACCCGACACATATTGAGCACTTTCACTGCCGTTATTTGATGTTGTGCATGTAATTCTATAGACTGCCGACAACGGCACCGACTTTTCCAGTAATAAAAATGCATCTAAACGTATTTGGACTTCGGCATTGATAGTCATTCGCCATTTCCATGTTTTTATTTCTTACTCTATGGATTATTATCTATAAAATGTTCGCAGTCATCTGGAATATCGGAAAAAAAGTGGTTTGTTTACGAACTCATCAATACGTCGGCCGTTTGTTGTCGTCCTGCTATCGTTCTAATTCATCATCTGCATTGTTATCGTTTTACTTGCTATTACTTTAGTTCACAACGATTTTTTGTGAGTAAATACAATGAATAGTGACAGTATTGAAGACAATCAAGTGCTAGAAGAGTTACTCAGATTTTCAAGTGACAGTGAAAGTGATGATTTATTCCAAGATCACACAGATAATGATCCCGATTTTACTATCGATGGACTTCTTAGAGATGCAAGTAAGAATTTTGACATAGTTTTGTTACTCAAATAAAAAATATAAGCAAAATAGTAATAAACACTTATGTTCTTTGATAACTAACAACAATCAGGCAAGGCTGGAAGAAGACACCTCCTATCAGTGTAGCGAGTGCAAAATTGCCATGTGCAAAGAAAAGTTTTAAAACAAGATTTTTATTTGAAAATATTTATGTATGGGAATTTGTGTAGAAAGAGAAGGATCTCAGCTTTAAAAAAATGTTAACTCCCATGGTTTTCTTATAATTGGTTTAAATATTATATTTATTTAAAAATCATTAAAATGGGCAGCAGTGTAAATAAGTTGTCAAAATTAGGAGGAGCACACACACACACACTAACAAATGCAAATACAGTACTTCTGGTGAAGTCAACGTATAAGTGAACTTTAAAACCAGTTCCTGTTCTACCTATTTCTACTACTCACTTATTAACGGGGGCTTTTACTTAGTGGGATAATTTTGATAAGACCAATACTACATAGTGTATATAAAATATGTCTGTAGCGTTTATAGATTTAGTGATTCTAAGATTAGTAACACCTTTCACAATTAAATTATGTTCTTGCCACATATGTGTGGTTGGTTTTCTTGCATATAACTGAGGAATGTTGAAAAGTTGTTCAGATAGCCATCTAGTTGGTCTATGCCGCTTTCATAATAGCTTTCTGTTAAGTATGTAGCAGAATGCTCCGCCCCAAGCAGTTATTCAAAGTTGAAGCAATGCTTTCACATGTGCATGATTAGACTGATTTTAATTAGTGATTGTGTTAATATTTGATGAAGAATGGAAAAATAAGTAAATGAACTTTCTTAATCTGTTCTTTAACGATGTACATGACCTGTCCACTTGTCACATATCTTGTTGATATACTTTGAGCAGTTTCACAGCCACATCCATTCTGGCCTACACAAGTAAAGAGTTTCAGAGAAAAGTTAACAGGATCTGCGTCAGATCTCAGTGATATTCATATTGCTATGCTTTTGGTTTTGTGTAAATTGACTGTCAGCTGATTTTGATCAAACAATCATTTGACAGTGAGCAGCCGCCATTTTGTATACTTCCCTCCAGCTGGATCCCTCAACAACAGGACAGTGTCATCTGCATAAGAAAGATCTGGCCATGAATTTTACCATTATTGTTTACATGGATCAGAAACAAAAGTAGTTCCAATGTGCTACCTTGAATGACGCCATGTTTACACACTGATTGCATGATTGCCTAGAACTGAAACAACCATCTTTCACTTAGTCAATATTTTAAACCAATATAATGTCGTACCTCTAACACTTATAATCTACTTTGACCAATACATCTATTTTAACTGTGTCAAAAGCTTTTTCTAGATATATGAAAACTACAATTCTTTTTACCCCCAACTGCAACATACATTTTTTTATTAATGAAAAATAGATTATTGTTGAGGTTTTTATCATTCCAAAAGCCAAAAAACTCTCATTGAAAACACAATTTTGCAATTAGTTTCTTTTCTAAGAATCTAACGAGGATGCTTGCTGTGATGATAGGCCTAAAACTAATGCACTGAATTTTTAGACCTGCTCTATATTAAGGGATAACTTTCCCATATTTGAATGTGGCTAGATAAAAATGCCTTTCATGAGTGATTATTAAGTATGTGTGAAAGCAAAAGTTTAACCCTCCAACTGATGATAAAAAACTTCCAGAATAATATATTGGTTTTTGTCTTTGTGCAGCATATTTTCTGATATTTTTTTACAATAAATGCTAAAAAGTCTTATATGTAAATTTTTTTGTTAGAAACAAGAGAAAATTTTAAAATAATACAAATATGCACTTACTAGAGTGTTGGTTTTTATTTGTACATAAATTGAAAAATGTGTATTGTAAATTGTTTGTTTGTTTCACTCCATGTAACTTTCACATGACTTGAGATAGTAAGATACTGTAAATGTACAAAATAAATATAGTTTTGTAGTGAACAAGAAGATTATAACACATATATACACTTATTTACAACACAAAAAAAGTTTTTTGATAAAAATGTAAAGTATGTACTACTTTTTTTGGCAGTAAGCCATCCATATTGGTGTTTGATGAATGATGAATTCTTTGGACAAGAGGAATATCAGATAATTAGAATTGTTTTCACTGTCACTATCAATTTTCACAACCCAACTCACATTCAATCGGATTACAATCATCCATACTACCTGACAACAAATCTAACAAAGAAATATCATCATGTACTTAAATTTGCCATTGTCACTTTCATCATCCAATAGTTCAGTTCACATATATCATTTGAACAACGAGGATCGCCCATTTCATAATATAACAATCAGTTATAAACAACTAGCCTACATAATAACCTAGGAGAAAGAAACACTTCTTTCTTGAGGCAAAATTAGGACCATATGATCCTTTCTTACATTTAACCTGTTTAAAAAATATTAATCTTAATAATGCAAATCAAGGCTTATTAACTTAAACTTAGGGTATTCCATTCACACAGTCACGATTCAAAGAGTAGCCTCGCCGCCCGCTACAATCATCCGGTCCAGGTATCTTCGTCTCAGCAGCAGTAGCAAAGAACCTCAAGGTCTTGCTGCACGTTACCAGCTTCATAGTCCATCAGCTGTATGCTGTGCGGAATTGGATCGATATCAGCTGACAATGAGGAATATTACCAATATAAACTATATCAAATGAGTTGATATTTATGAATAGAGGATTCGACTGATGCCAGTTATGTCTTTAAAACTTAAACGGTTTTCGAGTAATAATGGCGGAAAGTTGACCGACGGCTGTGCTGTCTTTATCAGTTCACGAGCAGTATTGATGAAGAACGTCTGTGTCATCGGTCATCAGTTGGAGGGTTAAAGATTTGGATACTTTAAAGCCAAAACTGACAATTGATCTAGCTTGGAGTGGATCCATCACGCATGTCTTGTACTACTTTTACAATGTCCTTAGTGACAGGTTCCAGCTGGAAAATGGAGTCCACCTGTACATGTGGTCATCTACTAGACTCGGTCACAGGGGACAGCATCGGCCAGATCAGCTCCTACTCCTACGTAATAATCATTCAAATATTCTCCATGTTGATAATATCTGAATATGAGTTCAGTAAATTATCTTTTTTGTCTCAGTGTCTGTAGTTTCTTCAATATTTTATCAGTCATTTTTTCACATTTTATAAATATCCCTGTAATATTGATATTTCGCCTTTTAAATTACTTAATACAATGTATTTCGGTAGTGTTTTTTGTAAATGTTAATTGAACAATTGTTGTGTTTGTTTAAACACTTTTTGAATATTGAAATGAGGCTGATGATTAAAGTTGTAATATTTGAAGTGGTTTGAACAGTAAAAACTTGATGATGATGTAATATTTACTTGTGTTATATTTTATTTTAAATATTGATCGAGTTTTTTTATTGTAATTATTGCTAAAGTATGGATTCTGTGACAATTCAATTCAAAAGTCCTTTATTCATTATTGCACAGTAGTATATTGAATAGTTTCATTGACAACTAATCCTAAATAGATAAAACTAAAGCTTAAGTATTTACAGAGTTATACATTGATGTTGTTATTGGTTGTGTGCTGCAATGGGGCTGGATTTTCATATGGACTGAATGGGCTATAGCCCTGGGCGGCAGAATTCAGGGAACGGCAAATTTTGGTAAAAAATAAATTATTCAAAAGTTAAAAATATGTAAAAAAAATTACTTGTAATAAATTTGTAAACATAACAGTTTGTAAATTGGAATTGTTTAAACAACCATTCGCTTAATATATTCCATTTATTTCATAGTCGTAACATTAATGAAATACTGTATGATCCGGAACATGACAGTATTGGCCCACAAGTAGTCAGCCAATAGCTCTGGGCCTATGGGACTTGAAGGTATCGTTTGAAGTTGCCTCGCTGCCGCCAACGTCACGTCGACCCACCGCGGTACCAAGGTAAGTCTACATGGTTGGTTGGGAGGGGGCTAGGGTGGCAAATTTTGGATAGCCCAGGGGCGGCAAATCCTCAAATCCACCTCTATGCTGCAGCTCTACGAGCTGTTCTGTATCACTCAAATAGCTATGGAACCGCTTTGCTAATTCTCCTACTATATCTAGTCCTTTCAATTTTTCTGTTAAATAGCTGTGATCGAGGCAGTCAAATGCTTTAGTGAAGTCTAAAAACAGACTAGTAACAACACAGCCTTTTTCTAGTTTTTATACAATGTACTCTACAAGTTGTACTAGAGCAGTTGCAGTTGATCTGCCTTTTAAGAATCCATGCTGTTGATGAGTACGCAGGTTATGTTGCTCAAGGTAGTGTAGAAGCTGCTCCAAGACGATCTTTTCTATAACTTTTAAGTAGGTGTAAAAGAAATCGGTTGATAACTATTTGTTTCTGTAGCTGGCCCCTTTTTGTACTTTGGATATACTTTAGCGACTTTAAATTGAGTTAGGAAAACTCCTTGTTTTTATTTAATTATATTTGTTAGTGGAGCAGTCAGTCCTTATTTTATGGGTTTTTGTAAGCTTGACAGATCCCTGTCGATGATTTAGGTTTCAGAGTGTCTATTGCTTGAAGTACATCCTTTTCAGTTATCGAAACTGAAATTTGTTCAGTGGTATTAATGTTGTATGGTGGTTGATAATGTTGGGATTGATGTTGTCTTGAAGTGTCTTTTCTGCGGTTTAGGTGAAGAAACTGCTGAAATAATCAGCTATTCTACTGGATCATTAATTATATTTCAATTTACATAAAGTTGAAGGGGAATTTTAGGATTAGCTGTAGCTTTCTTTTCTTAATTAACTACTTGCCAGATTGCTTTTGTCTTATTGTCTGCTTTTTTGATGTGGTTATAGCATTCTGTTGCTTCCGTAGAGATTTTAGTTTAAGGTCATATTCTTTTTCCCTTTCAGCTATGATCCTTTTGTCTTCTGTTAGGCCTGAGCAGAGTTCACGTCCTAATGCTTTGATATATGCACTCTTCAGGTTTGTGCACTCATTATCCCAGCACTTCTTTGTTGCATTTTGTTTCCTGTAGGTTTTTGTGTAAGGGCAGGCAATATCCAGATTAGTTTGAATTATGCTATAGAATGTATTACAGGTTACATTAACATCTTCAATAAAAAAAAATACTTTTCTAGTTTTGGTTTCCCAGGTTTGTCTTAAATAATCAATGGATTTTTTACTGAAATTTCTCCTAATTTCTTTGGTTTTCTTGGAAATGTCTCTGGGAAAGTTTAACATGGCTACTTGCGCAGTATGGTTTGATAGGTCCGTAAAGATGACTGTTGTGCAGATTTTTTCAGGTTCCATATTTGTGCAGATCCATTCTATTGATGATGTGGTTTTATATATTATTCCATTTGGCGGTAGCTTTAATCTATTTATGTTAAAACAGGATAGGGAAGCTCTCTAGTTTGTTGCTGTCCTCATTTTCTTGTAGATTGTGAAAATTTATATATCCCATGATCACAATATTTTTGTTAATTTGGAGAGGTCGGTCCAGGATATATGTTAGGATGTCAATTGCATTGTCCAGGTTGGCGTTTGGAGGTCTATATACTCCTAGCTCTAGCGGGATTTCCGTTTTGAATTTTATTTCAAAGAGTATTGCTTCACACACAAGCTCTGTTTCAAGTTCACTCGTGCTTAGGAGTTTTGCAGAATTTTCTAGTCCTATTTTATATAAGCTGCCACACCTCCTTTTATATAATTTCTCCTGGAGAAGCTCCCAATCAGAGAATAGCCAGATATACAAGTGTTATCTAAATTTTCTTAGATAGACCATACTCTATTATTATTGGTAGCCTACATCTGGTATTTCATTACAGAGTAAATGGGAGAGCCTTTCTACTTTTCTACAGCCAATCAATATTTTGATGTGAAACTGATAGAAAGGTTAGTTTTTGTGAGTGCTAGTGGATCTACATGTCTTCGGGAGTTTAGATAAATTTTGGTTTTCTGTTGAGTTTTTAATTTTGTTGTGTCAGTCATGTTTAAAGAAACTCAACTCTTCACATAACTAAAGAGAAAGCACACTCTTGAAAGTTTTAAAATTATAGTTTTAATACGTACATGGAGTATTAACAAATAAATGGAATTTACATCAAGAACTGACAAGCAATGTAATAAAATTTGAATCACCTCTCGTAGATTCCTTAGTGAAAAAACACTTTTACTCTTTTGATATTGATTCCTATAAAATTGGTTGTAAGAAAGGAGTCCGATATTTTGATTATGTTACAAATACTAGACACAATCTAGTATCATCTGCATAGAAGACATTTATGTATATGGAAGACCAACGGTAGATCATTATTAAATAAACAAAAGAAATCCCAGAACAGGTTTCTGGGGTACCATGACTTGTGGTTTGATTTTTGGTTACCAATGGAAAATCTCTTGTCTCCCCCAAAAAGTTAAAACAAGATTTTCCAACGATTTACACCTTACGGATGAAGATTTTTCAAAATAATAATATTACAAATACTATATCAATGGGTTTTTGATCAAAATTAATGGAATCCCAAGACATTCTCACCTTTCAAAAACGTCTAAAACAGTTTAATCAACTATACTTAGTATATAGAGCTGGTATAAAGCCAAATAGATTTTTACAAAAACATTTTTTCAAGATCGAGTTTTTATTATGATTAAAATATTTACATATAGGTCAATAGTTTGTAAAGTCATATTTAGTACCTTTTTTATGAACTGGTATTAGTTCATATTTTGAAATATTCGGGAAGACATGGGTACAGAAAGTTAGACAGTGGCTCTAGATCAGCATGGGATATAACTTAAGTATACAATTTGATATACCGAAGGTACCTACACCCTCATACTATTTGGAGTACAGTAATAATAAATACAATTCTGTTTCTCTACATTTCCATTGAAATTGCAGAAAATGAAGTACTATTGTCAAGAATCAGAATATTATAATAATCTGTATTGTCAATTACAATACATATGAGAACATTGTGTTGACAACAATTATTTGACAGCAAAAATCATAAAATAAACTACTAGAAAGGTAGTATGATGATCATAAAAGTCAAAAAATAAGATCACCTGTAATTTATTTTATATGGACAAAAAATATTATGTGCATACTACCATAGTGTAATATGCAAGTAATGGTGTTTTTAATTCATATTTGGTTTATATATTTGATAACAGAATAAGCGCATCAAATAAAATAACTTTTCAAATGAGAATTAAAGCTTTAAATATCTTTTTTATAAAATCACGTGTATTTTATTAATTGAAGACCTCAGTGTTGTGGTAAGTTTTCATGTATGTGTTTTTATTATGTCTGAATTGATTTACTTTTCTAGTAAGATTTTGGCAAACACCTATAAATAGTGTCAAGTTACATATATAAATACATGAGGTAATGGTTTCAAAATTATATAGACTAGACAGAGTAAAAATATATAGTTTTCTACAAACTTGTACACTTCACCTAACTAAATTTAAAATTATTCTTTTAGCTGATTTTTTAATGGAAATTTTATCAAATTATTAAACCATTTTCAAAATAGGAGTATTTTTTGTATCAGACAAATTTCAAAGAAAGAAAATCCATGGTGAAAGTTTCTGACATAAGTTATCATTATGGTTATCTTGTAATGATAAACTTTTGTCTGTGTATATGCAATAAAATTGCATACAATTAAATTTCATTACAGTTTGATAGAAGCACTGAAGATCTAACTGTTTCACAATTTAAGTACCAATCATTACAATTTTCAGCTGAGAGAGGTAATACACCCTTCTTCGGTAAGTACAAAATATAAAATAGCTTCGTATAAAATAAGGTTTTATGCTACATACTTGTTATTAAAATTAGAAACTAAACTATTTATAAATATGAGCGTTTTTTAGTTCTGGAACTTCTCTTGAAGTTTAAAACACGAATGTTATGCATTTAATTACTTTGGTCCTGACACAAATATTTTCTTGTTTTTCTTAGAGAACCATTGTACCTCCATTTTAGTCTTGGTTGTAACATTAAATGTAAGTAAATTTAAATTTAAATCTTTAATTTAGGAACCCTAACTTTGCAAAAAGAATATTTTATGGGTTTCAGTCATTAGATAACCCCCATAAGAAATAAGAGTCACTGCGGTCACCCTTACAACAAAACCCAAGTGCAATATGCTGACTGCTTTAGATCATGCATTTGGTTTTCAGAGAGAGTAATGTTTATTTTTAATTTATGAATTATTATTAATTTAGATTGTAGTCCATTTCTGTGGACAGGAGAAAAAGAAAAAGAAATTGTATGGTTCTATGAGGAGTGGGGATTATTTGAAGAAAATGATATGAACATTTTAAAGTATGTACAAGAAAGAAGGTTGGAGGAAGTTGTGTTTCTTATTTATAATAAGAATATAAATTAATAAAAAAGTACTCTCTGAAGCCATAACTCATGCACAAACCTACTGTAAAAATTTCATTTTTGATCTTCAGTTGTCTCTTTTAAGCCTGATTACAAAAGTACCAAATCTTCCTATTTTAAATATCTGTAATTCCTGTGGATTGATGCCATTTTTGTTTAGTGACTTAACTGTCTTTTGGGTAATTATTTTAAAGGGTTATGAATTTTTTTTAAATTTCCCAACCAAAAATTGATTGCACCATGAAAATTCTTTTTAAGCAATGTGTAAGTGAGGGTAGCAACTCTACTGGCTGCGTTCGAACAATATTTTTCAACGTTGCCACAACGTTCATTTGGAAATTGTCTCTAATAAACTTAAGATTTTGGAATTATTCATAGTTCATGATAACCATTAACTTAATTATCAAGGGTAGAAAGTCCAAAGTATCAGAATCATATTGTTTGGTAATGAATTTTTTCAACTAACCAAAATATCACTTGAGTGACAAATTATGCTAAATAAAAGTGCTATGCTCAAAGTGCACACTTTTGTCAGGATAGGAACCTCAATGACGGAATTTTGCCACTGAGTGCAAACTACACTGTTAAAGGGTGAACTTACTGTAGTCAACAAATGGCTTATTCTGACGTCATGGTTATAAGAGGAATTCTCTAATCAAATCACTTCACACGATCAACTATATCTTTCACAGATTAGTTTATTCCATATTATGTACGCCTCAGCGTTTCACCCAGAAAAAAAATTTACTTATCATAATTTACCACTTCCATGCATAAAATATAAATTAGATTCAGTCTACCATGTGTCTCTCAAGATTGTCCAAGAAGTAGAATGACCATCTTTATAAACACAAAAATGTTACACAATGGTTATTTTGTGTTATAATATGAGATACATCATTGCAAGCCAGTGTCATTGCACGGAATTAACACTAGAAGATTAAACACTATATCTCAGGCCCAAGTGCATTAAATAACAGTTTATTTGCAACAAGGTTTGCAATAGTATGTTTCGTACTATAGTGTCAAATACTAGATGTATATGCTATATAATATAAAAAAGTTTTTCCTTGTAGGCATTATAATATTGTGTCTGCTTGTACACATAGTTAAGGAGGAGGATCAAAAGGTGATCAATCAGAATATGTAGTTTCAATAATTTGAGTTCTAAGGATAGCTCCAACCACCAGAAGCAAATAACTCTTAGCAGAACAGAGATCTGTAAATGGAATTGCAACCAAGAAGAGAAACACGCATGAAGAATCCACATAGGATGGTTGCAACAATTGTGGACTTCATAAGATATCAGATGACAAAAAAGAGAAGTTATCTCTTTAACTATTGCTTGAATAAGGATTCTATACTGAACGTTATATTTAGAAAAGCCAGTAGCTGAAAATCTAAGGACCAGAGCACTTTTTATCTCTACTATACTAACACTCTCTCTCTCTCTCTTACTCAATTGTTTCAGTTATTTGTGCAGACCTGTAGACTTTGGAGAATGGGTGGAATTAGGCTAAAAGAAGACTGACCCCTTCTTATACAAATCCCATGTCCATCAGAAATGTCAGGACGAAGAACTCTTGAATCGT
Source organism: Homalodisca vitripennis (assembly GCF_021130785.1). NCBI lineage: Eukaryota > Metazoa > Arthropoda > Insecta > Hemiptera > Cicadellidae > Homalodisca > Homalodisca vitripennis. The sequence continues at coordinate 95,538,138 of NC_060212.1, read as the reverse complement.
GTAGACTGATCGTTTCACAAGACAGTTGTCTTGGAAGCGTTTTTCCTTGTAGGCGTTTCAGGTTCTCTGGTAGTGAACTGTAGAATTTCCGTCCTGCATAAGATGGGTTTTTGTGTATTTAGTAGTATGATGAGGAGGAACTTGGTAGTCAGCAGCTCATCGAGTGTTGTAGGTATGGATGTCCTTACCTCTCGGCAATTCCAGTTGATCAATACACATAACCACTGCATAAATATACAGAGTCGTGACTTTCAAGATTTTGAGAGTTTTGTAAGCCTCTACAACTTTCTATTGGGGTGAGGCTGGCAATTGCTCTTATGGATTTTTTCTGAAGGACAAGTATTCTTTTTTGGTTGTGCTCGGAGGTTCCTCCCCACACAATAAGACCATATCTGATTTGGGATTCTACTTAGCTCCCACCAGCCCTCCTATCCATTTCATTCTACGAACCACATATACTCCTAAGCTAAGTTTCTTACTTGGTATGTCAACATGAGCGTCCAGGAAAGGTCTGCATCTATTGTTAAGCCCAGAAATTCAGTTTGCTGTTTTTTAGTTATGATATTTTTGTATTTCTTCGTGTTTGTGACTAAAATTTATTTGTGTTGTCTTCAATGGGTTTATTGCTGTCATTATGGAGGCAGTACTGTAGTGTTTTATCTATTGTGTGTAATGTATGAAATGAGACTTTGAGCGTTTTCATTCTTAAAGAGCAATGTAGTGTTGTCTGCATACATTATTGTCTCCACAGTTTTGTCATTTATAAAACACAGAAAGTCATTTGTAAAAAGCACAAATGGATAACCCATGTGGTACTTGGCCTCATCAGCTAACAGTCTCCACCTCTCTCAGTCTCTGTTGGAAATATTATTATAGAGTATCATATTACAATTTGATATTACAATTTCCACATGTTTCTCTTTACAAGAAACACTCTTATAGACTTGTAATACAGTTAAACTTTAGAAACAAAGAATGAGATTAGTTTTATAAAACAACAGCTCTATCACATTAGTGATTACATTATATAGGTCACAGGTTATGTTAGAGATTGCTCGATTCTGCGACTAAACTGTACATCTTAACCTTTATTGCACTATAAACAACCAACTAGTGCACTTGCTAGATACAAGCTAACTGGATTTACAACCACTATAACCTAGCGTACTTACATTCTCCATTAAACACTTGCAAAATTCCAGAATGCTCCGACTTCAACCCCTTTCTGCAGGAAGATTTACTCTAGTACACTTACTCCAAACATATTGGTTTGTGTATGTATTTATTTCCAATGATTAAACCAATTTAAAGTTATATAATTATAAAAGAAATAAACAACGAATTGTATACTGCATGACAGTGTGGAGTCTATACCTACATTCATGCAGCATTATAATATATTCTAAAACCAATAAACAGTTGAACAGAATTTCTTATTAACACTTAAATAAACAGTAGTATGAATGGTTTCTCAGTAAAGGAGACTGTGTTGTAGGATCTATTATAATTAATTTCACCTAATGTATAAAACAAAAAATAAGCAACAACTGCATTGTGAATTGTGTTTAAAAAGTAAGGGAAATGTTTTGGTACTTAAGCTCCAAAAGTATAATAAAATTTACAGCATTGTTTACTTTTTTTAGTGGAAGCTGCTTAGATTATACGTTTTTTTTTTTAACAGAGCAATTTTTGTTTGTAAAAAAATGGATAAATGAATTTTTATAAAATTTTGTGTGAAAAATTAAATAACGTGTAACTAAAGTAAATAAAAAAAGTAAAAAAATATGAATAAAGTGTGGGAAATGGTGAGTCTGATATAAGTAAAACAAGCGTTTATAAGTTTTATAGACATTTCAAAGAGGACCATGATTGAAGATGAATTTTGAACAAAAACAGTGGTGAATGGAAGTTGCTCAATAGCCACTAAATGAAACCAAAGGTGATGCAGAATCGAAACATGTTATAACAATGACATGACAAACCATGGGTTTACGGATATGACGTCTAAACTAAGACTCAATCATCTCAGTAGAGGTATTCTGGATCGCCAAGGCCAAAAAATGCTCTGCAAGTGCAATCGAACATGAAGGCTCACTGTGTTCTTTGATTTTAATGGCATAGTGCATCATGAATTCCTGCCACAAGGTCAAACAGTCAATAAGGAGTACTACCTGCAAGTTCAATGCAGTTTGCGTGAAACAATCTGAGTAAAAACATCCAGATTTGTGGCAATAGTATCAATAGCCACAATTAGAAATGAACTGCTGGATTTAGAAATGAACTGTTTCAAATTATTTATAAGAAACCCTAGTTGGGCTTTTATTGTGGCAGTATCATAGGTATGGCAATTTCTGTTTAGGGTAAAATTTTTACACTCTTTTGTTACTTTCTGTATGCCTAACTTATTGTTTGTTTGTTATTGTCTTGATTGTTGAAGTTTGTTCTAGGTTTATCTTTTGTTATTTCTTTAGGAAATTTAATTTTGTTATTTTTAAAATTTTTATCATATTGTAATTGTTTGTTTCAAGTTTATCTCTTGTTATTGCTTTAAAAATTTTACTGTTATAGTTGTTCAAGTTTTATTTTTGATTGTTGCCCTCTTTTCTTGTCTGGACACTAGTCTTGTTACATTTGCTGTTTTGCTCACCAGCTCCTGACTTTTTTGTCTTAGTTGTTGTCCACATATTTAATGCATGTATTATTGTGTATTCATATAGTATTAGTAGGCCTATATTGTGTTATTCAAATATTATTAATTATTATTGTAAAAATGGTGGATACCGTTGATGAATAAATAAATAAATAGCACATTTCTTGAAGCAAAGTCACTTTTGTGAAATTTTAGAATACAACACACCCTGACACTAGGTTTTTATTTCTATTTCAGTGTGGCCTCTGAATAGTATTATCATATATGTAGATAGCTGTACAGATTTCTTGTCTAACAGATGAGATCGGGTTCGCTATGGAATACCCACTTCAATATGCTCTAATAGTTCCAGAAAGACTATTTTTTGGCACAGTGCTCTTCTGGTAACATTTCAATTAGCTTTTTAAGTAAGTGGCTGGATTTAAAGTAACTGCAATTTCATCTAAGGCACACCAAAAATTGAAAGTCTTACTTATTACACTGTTTGAAGAAAGCAATACTGCAACTGTACAACTTCCAGACCACCAATGGATACTCCAATACAGGATGTACTACATGTGTAAAGCCTTTTCAGAGTCTTCATTTCCTTTTTGGAGAGGACAGTGGAGCTGCAAACTTCATAACTTTGTGTAGATTGTTTGAAATAGGATGTTTTACTCCAGGATCTCCAATAATAGTCCAATTAAATAAGAATGGTCGGGCTGTGTGATGATATTTTTAGCACATCAATTTGAGACTGCTGGAATGAAACTGTTTTCCTCTTGACTTGACACCTCCCAAAAAGCAACCCATCAGCAAAAAGTAAATATCTAGCCATTATTTCTTGATCAATGCCACTTATGAATATATTAAATAGAAAGGCCTTGAGTGTGAACCTTGGGGTATCCCAGAAACTTTATAAAAGGGTTTAATGAAACCTCATTACTTTGACTAATATCTTCAAAAGTTTTGAAAAAGAATTTTACAAAATTTACTAGAAGGCTACTAACATGCTAAGAGTTATATATATATTTATCCTTTATTTTTGTTCATGCTTATATATTAAGAAAATTTCTGTATTATGTTTTATTCTCTATTTACATGATATCAAATGACACTTTAATTGGAAACAAGGATTTGAGTAAGCCTGTGCAAATTTCAAATACCGTACTTAAGACTTTCTCAAGAATACTATAAAAACCAAAGTGTGTCTTAGCTGTAGGCTGTGTGTCGGTTTAAATGCACTAATTTTTCAATTAAATCTGTAATGAATACTCAATAGCTTGCTGTACTTTGAGAGCTTTCCACAATCAACAAAAAAAGCTTGTCTTGCTCCAGGCCCAATCGTTGAATCGTACAAGATAGATGTAAAATCAAATGTGAGCGTGTTTAAATAATAGATACTTCCAAGCTTTTTAATGAATCAATGGGAAATGGTGTATAACAACATAGAAAGGCTTGAATGAACATTACTGTAGTTTATCTTGATGAATAAAAATTAAAAAAATTATTTTTGTAAGTTGTTCTTCAACAGACATACGAGAAATGCTGTATAAAAGTGTTTTTACTGCTTCATTTTTTTAATAATAATGAGTCAAAGTGGAGATATTTACCATATTTTTGGATGTCACAATCCACTATAACACACAAAATATTTTTTGCTCGAATACATGGGTGGATACTACCCATACAGTAAAATATTATTTTTGATGTAATGTAGGTGTATATTTTAATCTGGTAGACATTTGAAGTGAGAAGTTTAGTGTGTGAGATAGGTCGCCAGGACCTGGCTCTGTCAGGGATCTTCTTTACATAAACAGACTGTAAAATAATGTACTTTTAGTTCTTCTGCAGTTAGTGCTCATTCCATCAATCTTTTTGGGTTCATAATTCTAGATAGATCACTGAAGTCGCTTGACTGAATAGATTTACTAAGTAATTCCAGACATTGTTCATTGTAAAAAATCTGCCTTTACAACATTTTTGCTTTTTTCAAGAAGCCACAGATATATTTCTGAGCTCATAGCTTTGTGGTACAATCGAGTTGAAAATGAATTTGAAGTATAATGGAAATGTTAATTTACATTTATTTCCCTTGTGATTATGTTATTTGGAGGTTGTGAGAAAATTCTTCTTGAAACGATGATCTAATGAAATAAAAGAAAGTACTGTGACATTCTCGAATAATATAAAAAGTATAAAAAAGTACTTATATATTTCTGAAGTATAAACAGTTAAGTTATTATAACTGAAACTTCAATGCTAGCAACTGCAATTACACTACTGAAGTTTTTAGTTTTCTATATCCTGACGCATCTATTCAAATTACGTAGATATCAAGCAACGGGTTTCCTTATCTGGTTTCTCTTGAAATCTATAAAAGGAACTCTTCCTGGAATCGAACGTCAGCTACGCTTTGGCAGAGGTCGAGATGGGAGCTTATAATTAGGGTTAAAAATATGAAATAAGATCATGTATGTAGCTAATACTCTTAAACCGACAGTCAGACCTTCAGGCAGATAAGTACGAGTGTAACAGTTGTATTCCCGGGACTGCATGGCGGTTTGTGCGGTCAAACGAACAAGCGCTGGCCGCGGCAATTTAACAAAACCTGCTCGAGACTGTGTTAAAAATTCAACATTTCAAATAAACAGTGGTTTAGAAAATGACACGCCCAAGCCGAGTTCCATAACGAATCCAATGCCTAACTTTAATATCCGCCCGATCATGAATAAAAGTTCAGGTGGTAATTTAATAACTAATTTTTTCATGTAATTATAAAATTGTATACTAAAAGCCGTAAATTTGTAACTTTTATAAAACATGGTATTAATCGGATAACTAGTTTCCGAGTTACAAATTTTCAAAGTTGCTGTTTAGTTTAAAATAGCAAACTTTTATCGACATAAAAACTAGAAATTGTGCTTTGTAAATAATTTGCTCTATAATTATAAACGCAGAAATAAACAAGCTAAAGTTTAATGTAATTTCCGTGATTGTAACTCTACTGGTTAGTTTGTGGTTAACTTTCGGGTGTGTTTAAACCTATTGATCCGACAGTAGCTTAAGAGGTCAGTATGTGGTTAGATGAAGCTGATTTAACTTTTATTTATGTGCCCGGTGTCAAATAAGAAAAATAAAACCCGAGAAAACAATTATCATTTCGTATTTTTGATCCTTTTTACACCCACCCCCCTCAATTTCGGTTTCTACCTAAATTAGCACAGCTTGTGTTATTTATCGAAAAACTTTTTCCATTGATTTAAATAAAATCTGCGTTGTGTGCTTGTATAACCTATATTGGCTCTCAACTCCTAGACTATGTCGGTCAGGCATTAAAGACCTTGTAATTGAAAACTTTCTCTGAGGTGCAGAGGAAACAAACGAAACATTGTCGTGTGCTCTGGTCTGCATTTTTCGCTATGGCAACCAAGAAATCCGACAATGTCAGTTCAACGAATTTCTTGCATTCAGACTTTTAGAGCTCTTTTTCATCTTCACGTAGGGACTTGATCCGCATTAATAAAATGGAATTATTCAATCAGTTTTAAGATATACCTGTTTTAATAAATCGGTCTGAGTTTTGGTTTATACCATAACACTTCAAAGTATATAGTGGAGAAATATTTTACTTCCAAAAAAGATGGTCTGAATCTGGATAATCCTCAAGATTCGTGGACCACAGTTTTTCCGATAACATTCCAGTGACATCATCAAGTCTAAATGGTTTAATGAATTCGATTGTAGGACTGTAGGTCCACGCCTAGTTTTGACGAGGGTGGCTGACATCACTTTTCTGCAGGGTAGGACAGTTAGTCCACACCAACACCCGTGGACTAACTGTCCTACTTTTCAAAACTGACCTGGTCGTGCAATAATTTTTTTACCTGCGCTCATCTTCATTCTGTGGAAGAATATCAGTGATACTTCCACTACACACGCACAGCGTACTGCTTAGGCCGTGAACATAAACAACAGTTTACTCAAACCAAAACTCAAGCTATGGATTGCTTGAAGTGGATTGCTAATTGGGATGATATTTGAACAAATTCCACACATCACTATCTGTGTAATTCGGCAATATCCTAATGAATGATAAACATCTACAGTAAGTTTGTATTAATTATTCCTTATTTTGGTCCATCGTTAGTATAATACTGTATATGCGAGTAGACACGTCACTCATAGTACACGTTAATTGAAATGAATAGTTGATTGTTTTATTATTACTGTTATTAATTAAAACAACACTTTAGATCATATTTAAGATATCAAATTTATAATTGTATGAAATACTTTATGAATAGTATATAGACAAAATATTGTATTACCTTAAATAATGACTCCTGGCCTATAAACAAAAAATGCAATGAAACTGTCTACAGAGACATATTAGCTTACACAATAGAGTACGAGTATAATATACGAGTACTAACATGTATATCAGGTGGTAAGATATATAAAAAATTAAACTTTTAAAAGTGGTATAACTCAATTAGGGAAATTTGTTGATTATTTTTACTAATAACTAACTTTATGTTAAGTTATGTTAAGTTATGTTAAAAACATGCTTGCAATATGGACAATTTTACGAAAGATTATGAAAACTAATTAATTATGATCTCATATTAAAAATTCTTATTTTTGAATTACCAATAACATGATTAATTACAATTTACAAATAAATTCTGAATTGAATAGTAACACTAGATTAGCCTAAAATTTAAGTTAACTTTCGACTTACAAATTTAATATAACCCTGGAAGAAAATTACTTTACCGACAGATACTGCTATTGAAGAATGTAATTCAAATTATGAAAATTTAATAAGTGGGACCATTACCCTAAGTCCAGGTAGGTGATAAATTAAAACAACGTGTATTACTCATATACCTATGTATTTATAACCATAGTAAAATTTTAAAAGTAGGACGATTAACAATAAATTAATATTTTTCAACATAAATGTTATTAAAATGAAGTTTATTGCATCATTGTGTATTTTATTATTGTTTAGATTCATATGATAGCCCTACAGTAAATATTACACGATGCTATCTATTTTAAGTAAAACTTAATTTACAAAGTTAGAAACCTAGTAAGTACTTCTTTGATATGAGCTTTACAGTACTCACCAAACACTGCATACTCAATATTTGCTACAGTGTACAATTAAAAGTAGATTTTTACCAACACTTTTAATTTTCTTATCTGAATATTTTTCTTACTCTGTGTTCAACAGTGGTTGCAGAAAAGGTTAAATAAGTAGTGGTTACTATCAAGCTAATCTTTGCTTTCAACACCAAATATAAATAAATTGAAAATAGTGGTAATATAATTACACATATGATTGTGCTAGCACAAAATAATGTTTAAGCAGAATCGTTTAACAAAACTGTTAACTAAAGTGAACAGACTCGTATTATATAAAATTCTTGTTTTAATTACCTTATTTTTCCGTGCATTTTACGATACTTTAATAGTTGTTTTGATAGCGGGGTGAAAACGAATCCACAAAGCAAAGACCATTATAATCGTTACAGCAATTCTTAAGTTATAAATGGTGTATTACTTAACAATGCACTTAGGAAAATAAACCCGACTTTCATTTATGCATTTAGCTTTTTGTTTAAATCTTTCTGTGCATGTCTTCTTCTGTAGCGAGTCAGAAAGAACTAGTAAAAAGACAGTAGTCTGCTGAATAATATTTATCAGATACAGAGTATAGATCTCGAAACAACCGTTCAAGGGCAGTAGAGTGAGTACGGCGATCCCCTGTCAACCCCTCGTCAAAATAAACCCGTGAGTCGGACAGTGGGTCCACGGTCCCGGCCTGGGACCCACTGTCCACCCCTTCAGAAGCAGGTAAGAAATTACCCCGACAGTTTTTCGACGTGGACCTACAGTCCGTTTACCAATGAGATTCACTGCTTCGTACCAGGGCAGGCTCGACTGGGGGAGCAGAGCACAGGGCGGTTATAGTTGGGTGGGGGGGGGGGGGCCGACAAGAGCGCAACTATGTAGGGACGGAAAAATTAAAAGGAGAAACAAACTTGCAAAATAATAATAGAATGATTTTTTCTTAACTGAATTTGGACGATAGAGTATTTCCTCGCCTACCATTTCCATCCATTATGTCAAATGCTTAATTTTATAGTAATTAAGTAATCTGAATTGGTGGTGTCTCAGGCCAAAGTCCGGGTATGATTGTGTCTTCGGGAGTTTGTGTCAAAATAAGCTCAATGGAAGCTCATATATGGATTAAGAGATGAAAAAATTATTAGCAATCGTTCTTTGTTTCGTTACAGACGTAAAAGAAACCCCAAAAGAAGTATATGGATCCATCTAATTCTTCAGAAAAGCTGAAAAGGCATTTACTAGGTGGGTTACATTCTCGTTTTTGTGTCCTAAGAGAAATAGGAGGGAGGTTTTAATTACTTCAGAATGTCTCTACGTTTTATGAGTTGCTCGGGGAAAACAATACCTCAACTTGTTAGGAAAGACATAAACATTAGGAATTGTGTTAAACAACAGGAGATACCTTAAGGTAAGGGTAAAATTGGTTTAAACCAGTAGTTAGTTACCAAAAGTGGTTAGTGAATAACTACTACGTACAGCGGTTCGCTGTTTAGCCGTGATCGTGACGGCCAACACACTCTCCACCATCACGATCACTTTGTTTATTCCAAAACTATTTTCTCTTGAAACAATTTTATTCTGCATGTATTATGTAAGACAACAAGGTGAGATATTGTGTTGATATAGCAATAAAACATAACAAGAGTTAAATATCCCTTCCGGCTCAGTCTGAAGAAATGTAGATTTCACATGAGGCGGTCATTTCGAAATGTCAAAGTGAAGATGCATTATTAGTTTGAATGTCTGTAATGCGCAACACTCATAGGACAATTGGCAATGTTAATATAATCGTAATACTTTCAAACATGTAGCAAGTCCATAATCTTGAAACGTAACCAGACAAATTGTTATAGCTGTTTAAAATGTGTTTGTAAAGATTTGGGCTGTATTTATTACAATTAAGCTAAAATTATGTTTATAAACGTACTCGCTTATAACGGTTCAATTGTATAGTTGTGTGTGTGTGTGTGTGTGTGTGTGTGTGTGTGTGTGTGTGTGTGTGTGTGTGTGTGTGTGTGTGTGTGTGTGTGTTCACAGTTCACAGTTCACAGTTCACAGTTCACAAAAATCTTTATTTATCAGAAAGTTTACAAAAAAAATACAATTCCATGTGCTACACAAAGCACGTGTGGAAAAGGAAAACAAGTTCTTTTTTAATATATTGGCATTATATATATACATTTTACATACAGTTGGCAAAGTACATTTAAAGCCTATTCAGTCTCTTTTGGCAGAAGGTGAACTTAAATTTAAATAATTTGCATGTTTCAACGTTTTTAGATATTATAAGTATATAAACTATTACACAAATCAAACAAAACCAAATAATAGTAAAAACTTAACAAACATAAGGACTAATTAGGCAGATTATATACACATATTCACATATATATACATATATATATATATACATATACATACCCATAAATATTATATACATATACACACATATCAGTAGTACATGATTAAATACAAAAATTAATCAACTGTTACAAATATATTCAGTTATTTAACAATAATTCCAACAATAACAGGATTTAATATAAAATATATATACATACACATAAATAACAATAACAAATGCAGCAATATAGATCTAACAAACAATTTCAACAATAACAGCTTAACAACAGACATCGATAACAAACTTAAAACATAACAATTTTTAAACTATGAGATAAACTATATTTAATGTGACACAACAATAAAAATAAAATTATTAAGAATTTAGGTTTTTGACATATTCTCTACTTTTCATCTTAAATTTTGGTTTGGATTCATACAATAGACTGTCACCATAGTTCATTATGAATGCATTGAAATGTTTAATGGCTGTATAAGTGAATTGCTTTCTTGCCAACTCCTTGGTGTAGTTTGGCATTGAAATCTGCTTTACTTGCGATGATCTTGTATTAACTACATTTTTTTTAATGTCGAAACTGTCTAAGAATTTATAGATGTAATTTAAACAATGATAAACATAAAGTTGATTAAAAGTTAAAATGTTGTCTTCCTTAAATAAATGTAAAATTCTATCATATTTCTTTAAATTATAAATATTTCTCACAGCAAATCTTTGTGAATTTTTTATTGGTATTAAAATAGACTCGTAGGTACCTCCATAGTGGATTATTCCATACTGCAAAGTGCCTTCAAACCAAGAGGTATATAGTTGTCTTAGCAGATTGGGTTTCAAAAAACCTCTCATATGATATATAGCATAATTAATTTTTCTTAGTTTAGTGCTTAATGTGTTTATAAAGACATTCCATTTTAGATCTCTATCAATAGTTAGACCTAAGTATTTTACATTATCCACTTAAATGTAAAATCACTTTCATACATGCGGATAATTTTCAGGTTTTGTATCGTCAAAATCCATCAAATATTTATTATTTGCTTTAAAATATCTCTTAATGTATTGAGAAATGCCTCCACGAATACCTTTTTCTATCATCAAATACTTGTTGTAATCGCAAATTAACTTTAGCTCGATTTTTGGTAATTATAGCATCGCATCCTAAGCAAGACTAGAAGTAGTCAGATAGTGAGCTGGAAGTTTATAGCAATTCAAGCAAATTAATCAAAAATAACTGCAAGTAATAGAACATCTTGAATACTGTATAAATCTGAGTAATTTCCTCGCTAAATTTGTTCTAAGCATTTAAGTAATGTTGATAATCTTTCTCGGAAACGCTCTCTCACCTGTCAAAATTGAGTAAAATTATTTAGTTTTTCTATACTATTGATAAATACATAAGGAAATAAGAACGCCTTTTTAAGACAACATTTTAAAAATCTCTTTATCATCATTTTGCCATATTTCCAGTATGTAATTCAAATAATTTTTTATTAAATTATTTGTGTGTTTGAAATCATATATTTTGTCGTAGATATATTTTGTTAATGTAATTGTGTTTCTTTTAAATTTTTTTTAATAGGTATGGTGAAGATTTTATATCAACAACTAAATCCGTTTGGAACATAACCAGGCATATCAGGATTTAATTTACAATCTCTCTCTCTCTCTATACTATACAGGGTGATTCATGAAGTTCTCCCCCCACTTCTACAGCACATTGTACTAGTAAAAATAATGAAAAAATGTTATATAAACATAGGTCCGAAAACGCTTCGTTAGCGAGTTACAGCTAGTGAAAGATTTCGCCTGAATTCCTGGGTAAAGAGTAAAATAAAGCCATACTGAACTTTTGGAAAGGTTAATTAAGTAAGAAATATCGTGGATTCTTATGTATTTTTACCTGATAAAGCTAATAAAATAGGTTTCAGAACTGTACCTGTAGTAGTTTTTGAGGGATTCAGGGTTAAATGCAAAAAATTGGGGCACGAAACAATGTTTTTTTAAGTTTGATGTACAATAACTTTGTTAAATTGGTAATAAATACATAAAATCAACAAACATTAATTGTAGAGAATTTAATTCTGAGAAAATTGATATAATCAAAGTCTAAAATAAAACAGAAATAAGTACCAAAAAATCGATTTTATTCAGTATAATACATTACTAGCTGTAAAGAAATACCGTACGGTATTTAGTTCAAATAAAACAAAAACAAAATGTTTGTTCCTTAATTATGAGATAAATTGAGAAAACAAGATTAACTGTTAAATACATTTGTTTGTAAATAAAAATATCATGTTTTATTACGTTGTATTTTTTTTTTTAATAAAAATTTACATCAAATGTTTAAAAATAAATGAAGCAAACATTTTCCCATTATTGTTTACTAATCATCGAAATGCAGTTTTTTGTTTTATTAATTTCTAAGTTGGTAACGCACGAATAACAGCTGATCAACAAAGGTATTCTGTACTGTTACGTTAGAACTGTGTATTAGTGGTGTTTTGCAAGCTACAGCAGGAGATCGGGTTTTGTGAATCGTGTCTTCAGCGAAAAAATGCCTTACTTATTTACATCAGAGGAATACGCTGATATGGTTTTTATTTTGGGTTACTGTAATGGTAATGCTAGAGCTGCTGTAGAAGAATATGAACTACGTTACCCTAATAGGAGGATTCCAGATACCAAAACAATTTTAGGAACTTTTCGTACTCTTCGGGAAACAGGATCACTACCAAGTACTAGAACCAATTATGAACGAGCTGTCCAACTTGATGATGATATTGTTATTAATGCTGTTCATCGCAGTCCAGGTGTAAGTACACGACGTATTTCTAGGTGGATAGGAGTTTCGCAGTCAACGGTGTGGAGGTCACTTATTCAAAACAAATTTTATCCGTTTCATAAACAAAAGGTTCAACATCTACAGCTAGGGGATGGTCCGCTTCGCTTGGAGTTTTGCAACTTTTTGATATTAATAATCAACTCTACAAGCGTATGTTTTTTACGGATGAGGCACAATTCACTCGGGATGGTGTCAATAACTTGCACAATGAACACTCATGGGCAGAAGAAAATCCACGTGAGGTAGTGGAACAGAACTTTCAACACCGATTTAGCGTCAATGTCTGGTGTGGGGCCTTTTGCACAATCGGCTGATTGGACCTTTCATATTACCTGGACGCTTAAATGCTGAGTTCTATTTGCATTTCCTTCAAGAAGAGTTGCCTCAGCTGTTCGAGAATGTTCCTTTACATCTCAGACAAAATTTGTACTTCCAGCATGACGGAGCACCTCCCCACTTTTCACGTGCCGTTTCTGCTTACTTAAATCATTAATTTCATGGACACTGGATTAGTCGTGGAGGGCCTCACCCTTGGCCACCGAGATCACCAGATCTATCTCCATTGGATTATTGCATCTGGGGATGGATGAAAGACATTGTATACAAGACAAAAGTGAATTCTCGTGATGAATTAATTGCCCGTATTATGGATTCGGCTGTGCAGATACAGGGAAGTCCTGAAAAATTAAGAAACGCAACAAAAGCAATACACAAACGTGCTGCAAAATGTATTGATAATGATGGCCTCATTTTCGAACATCTATTATAAAAAGGTGCGTACGGTTGGCCCAACATGATTAATTTTGCTTAAAACTAGTAATGTATTATACTGAATAAAATCGATTTTTTGGTACTTATTTCTGTTTTATTTTAGACTTTGATTATATCAATTTTCTCAGAATTAAATTCTCTACAATTAATGTTTGTTGATTTTATGTATTTATTACCAATTTAACAAAGTTATTGTACATCAAACTTAAAAAAACATTGTTTCGTGCCCCAATTTTTTGCATTTAACCCTGAATCCCTCAAAAACTACTACAGGTACAGTTCTGAAACCTATTTTATTAGCTTTATCAGGTAAAAATACATAAGAATCCACGATATTTCTTACTTAATTAACCTCTCCAAAAGTTCAGTATGGCTTTATTTTACTCTTTACCCAGGAATTCAGGCGAAATCTTTCGCTAGCTGTAACTCGCTAACGAAGCGTTTTCGGACCTATGTTTATATAACATTTTTTCATTATTTTTACTAGTACAATGTGCTGTAGAAGTGGGGGGAGAACTTCATGAATCACCCTGTATATAATAGTACACACACACACACACACACACACACACACACACACACACACACACACACACACACACACACACACACACACACACACACACACACACACACACACACACACACACACACACACACACACACACACACACACACACACACACACACACACACACACACACACACACACAAACGCGCGCGCGCACGCGCGCGCGATAATATATTTACTGAATAATAATAATAATTTTATTGCTTTCGAACATGTACAAGACTGACAGATAAATAGACAAAAGTGATTTTATCAGACCATCGAATGATAAGCTTCGTTAACGCTCAGCCAAAATCTTAAATATTAATTCTAGTCATTTTTATTAGGTCAATTTTCAGTCTACCCACCATATATAATTTTAAAATTCTTAAATTATGTATTCATTAACAATACATTTTTACATGCCTTTTATACAATTTTGGTCTTAGTCGGATCTCAAGTTTCCGAGTTATGAATGTTCAAAGTTGCTGTTTCGTTAAAAAGCTGGAAAAAGCGATAACCTTTTTCGTTGTTATCAACATAAAAACTGGAAATTATTGTTTATACATTATTTGTCTAATCAGAGAAGCAAGCAAGCTAAATTTCAATGTAACTCCCATTATTGTAGCTCTGGTTAGATAGTGGTTAACTTTCAAGCTATACTTTTTGGTACGAGAATAGTTACAATCTTCAGTGAGATGTCTATTTTTGGACTGTCATAACATCGGTATTTTGTATTTTGGGGGGTACAGCATAAAACGGGTGGTACAGCCTTGTTATGTTTCATTTTAGCACATTGTAACCATATTACGAGGCACTGCAAAGAAAATAGTTCAATTGAAATAAAAAAATCTAAAATTTACCCCAATTCTGTTCCTGAAACTAATTGACCTTTATTTATCCACTATTATTGGTTTTTAGAGAATCAATAATTTTTTTTATTGTTTAACGATAATACTTGTATTTAAAATCTGTTTCTAAAATTAATTGTACAATGACAATAAAATAGAGTAATTTCACTGAGCAATTGCTAATTCAAAAACCTTTATTAATTGCAGGTTACAACAGTATGTAAAGTCTTTAGATCTCACGCAATATTTTTGGGGAGATTTACAGCTAGTTTTATAAAACAGTATTTTAGAGATTGATTACAGGAATTGTCAATTATTGTCCTGCAATCTATTTATTTGAAAAGCCAAATAATTCTAGAACACTAAAATAGGGATTTATAATAAACTCTGGAATTACTGAAACCAATTTGAATGTAATTAAAACAATACATTTTGTTTCGTAGTACAACTAAAAAGCTATTTTAAAATCAAGATAGCAACAAGTTTTGTCTAAGCTCAGATATATTTTGTTTCATTTAAAGTAATTCTCCTTTATGTTTGAATATTTTTATATATATGTATTATCTAAAACATTCTATACTGTTCTAAACTGATTTAGTCAGACTAAACTGTTATCAAAATACAAAACATGTTAGTCTATTAAAATTACACAAAGCATTTTGTTCTGATCATGAGACAATTTATAGTTAGCAACAATATCGAACAAATAAAAATTGTAATATTTATATACACTGGTACAACTTTGAGAGAGAAAGGGGGGTTTTAAAAAGCCACGTCTCTTCGACTATTTTTAGCTTCCAGTCTCATTTTCGAGACGTTTCTATTACACATTCAAACGCTTTTTATTTTTTTCTTGTAGGGTTTATACGTTATAAATATTTAAATGATGAAGTGCAAGTTTCAATTTTTTTCTGAAAGACAATTATAGTATCTAAAAAAATAAAAATAAGCGTTTGGATGCGTATTAATTACATCTTTTGAATGACACGTCTCCCACGATTACACGTCTTAAAATAAGGTTGTACAAGTGCATGAGGTTCTTATTAAATCTAAAACGTGCCCCCAGGTATTACATATTATTGTGTTGTTGTAGGCTACACCCTATGCTAGCTGTAGAGTGACCCAGTTGCAAATATGAGCATGCCAATCGAGAGATAACAAAATCAATGTGCTACCTCATGTATAAATACATCTTAAAAATTTAGCTATATATTGGCTGAGCCTTACCGAAGCCTATTTATTACTAGAGGGGCTAAAATGATTTAATTTCTGCCTGTATGTCAAAATTCACACGATATGTCAGAAATTAACTCACCTATAGACATACAATTTGGGATGAGGTTTAATTTATTTTTATTTCTAGTTGTTTCCCGCGACTTCGCACGCTTTTCGTAAGCTTTGCCCGTGTGTGAACACTTCTGGTTCAAGTGATTATATTTCCAAAGCCGATGTAGAGTTTACCTTGTTGCCACGATTGAGAAAATCTGTCAAAAGCGTATGTTTATAGCCATTGTACACGTACATGTACTTTATTATAAAGTGGTCTAGCTTTAAGCTCAACCAGAAGTTTATTTTAAAGACAAATATACATCATAACTTAGCGCCTTCAAATAGTGTTTGGCTATTTAGTACGGAACTGCCTCGTAATTGCAGTTAATAATGTGCAGGCGCTTAAACGTTATTTTTTGGATCGCCGCCTGGTGGCGAGTTACATAGATGGGCATAGCATGTAAACCTTCTCTGTGGGAAAATACATATACGTACACATTTTCATAATGATCGGTCAAATAGTTTCTAATTCCATTGTTGTTATGGGTAACAATGATGGCGACGAGGACATAGTTTAATAAATAAATTTGTAATCAAACTGATTATAAGCATGTGAGATTTTAGCACCTGACATATTAACACATCAAACCCAACATACAGTAACATCTTTTGGTGATCTGGTGTGTAGACTTTTATTATTCAAAAAGTAATTTAACTTAACGAACAAAATTGCGAATGTATCATGTGGCAAGGATACAGCTGAATATAGAACAGAATATAGTTCAGCTGTAGGCTTCAAATATGCTTCAAATTTCATTTTTACATATTGAAGAATAAGTTATGCGAGATATATACTAGAATTAATATTTAAGATTTTGGCTGAGCGTTAACGAAGCTTATCATTCGATGGTCTGGTAAAATCACTTTTGTCTATTTATCTGTCAGTCTTTCCGCACGACTTCTGACCTGAATACTTAACATTTTGATTGAGGCTTAATTTCTGTGCAGGCAACACTGGTCGATGATAATCCATGTCATTCCTTGGGATTTAACTAAGCGTTAGATTTCACTACCGAACTGGGAGACACAGGACGGTAGAACATGAGCGTTTGCCCTCTCAGGCAGGAGCTCAGTTTGTCAACAAACTGCCAAATTTAATAAAAGTGCCGTGTGCATAAGGCATTTAAAACTCGTCTGAAAACTGCATTGCTCTCAGAAGCTCTTTACAGTAGCCTACAGACGAGTTTATGGCACATGTTTGGATGACCACATGATTGAATGACTGACGCTGGTGCTAGAGTGAGAAATTCGAATGAATGAGCAGTAGGATGGATGGAACAAATTGTATGTATGAAAGTACCTATCCAAAATTTTAGCCTATTTTCTTCCTTGACAATTGCTGTAACATGTACATGTTCGAAAGCAATAAAATTATTATTATTATTCAGTAAATATATTATGCGCGCGCGCGCGCGCGTGTGTGTGTGTGTGTGTGTGTGTGTGTGTGTGTGTGTGTGTGTGTGTGTGTGTGTGTGTGTGTGCTGTGTTTGCTTTGTGAAGGAATGACCAATTTCCTAATAGTGTAGGTTTCAGAAAATTTGGACTATATCTTTTGTTTTTACGTATGGTTAAAAAAAATGTTTTAACAGGTTTTTCAAGGATGTTAAGAGAATTTTCATTGATTTTAGCAGTTTCTGGTATTATTCTTGAAATATCTTTTTCATTGATTATTTAGCAGTTTTTGGTAATATTCTGGAGACTCTTTTCACTGATATTTAGCAGTTTTGGTAATATTCATGAAAGAATTTTTATCTTTGATTATTCAGTCGTTTTGATAGACTATCATGGATTTTAAGAAAGTATTTAAGTAAAGTTTCCTATCTTGATTAAAACGCCTGACATATCAGACTTTCTCTCATTTTTGTAACGATATGGTACAATAGGTCATGTTTTCTAAGACAATCCGTTTATCATCCTTAGAGCACAGCGCTAATGTGTGCATTATAACCGTAAGAAATTCGTATCTGTAGCTCCTTACCACTGTCATTTCACTAAATTCTCTAGTATTTTCGAATAAGCATCTCTTTAAATTATCTATATTTATTGTTTTATCTGCAACACTTTGCTTAATTCCTTTACATTTTACCGAATTTTTATCAAAATATTTTAACGCGTACATTTTTGACGCAAACCGCAAATTTTTTCTAGTATTTCGCCATTTAGCTCGTCTTTGAATTTGCCGATAAATATTTATTTTTACTGATGAAACATTTGTGATTTGTCGGATAATCATACCCATAAGATACCCCTATAAGAAAAATCGCAGGGGGTAAGGTCAGGTTCTTGGAGGCTAGTGATGAAGTGCTCTGTCGCGGGCTGCCTGGCGGCCGATCCATCGCCTCGAGTACTTGACGTTCAGGTAGTCATGGACAGATAAGTGCCAACGTGGTGGGGCTCCATTCTGCTGAATTATGAATTGTTGTGTTTCTTCTTCGAGTTGAGGGAACAGCCAATTCTCTAACATCTCTAGATACTGTAGTCCAGTTACAGTAACACCTTCGAAGAAAAATGGACCTAAAACTTTATTGGCTGAATTGCACAGAAAACGTTCACCTAAGGTGAGTCGCATTCATGCTAAATTTTCCCCACGGATTATCAGTGCTCTATATACGGACATTGTGCCGGTTGACTTTCCCGTTAGTGTGGAAAGTAGCTTCATCACTAAACACAATCTTCGAAACGAAAGATTCATCTGCTTCCATTTGAGCAAGGATAAACTGACAGAGATCGATTCTTTTGATCTTGTCAGCTGCAGAAAGGGCTTGAACCAATTTCAGGCGATAAGGTTGACTCTCCTTACAGTTGTTTGTGGAAGTTGTAGCTCTCTGCTAGCTCTTCGAGTTGCTTTACCTGGGCTGCGAACAAATGCTTGCTGTATGCGTGCTACATTTTCATCACTCGTGAGCGGCCGTCCAGAACTTTTCCCTTTGCACAAACACCCATTCTCTATAAACTAATTATATCAACGTATGATACACCACCTACAGGAGGCTGATCACCATACTTTGTTCGAAATGCACGTGTTCACTTCTGCCGTACTCAATAACACAAAACCCAATAATAACAAAAAGCTTTCTGTTTAACGGTCGCCATCTTAGCATCAACTGACTCTGACGCCTTGTCAAAAGCGCCTCAAGTGAACAAATGAGCAACTAAATTAAACTTTAGAGCTTCCTTAATTCACCGACATATAGTGCTTAGCTCTCCTTTTATTCTCTGCAGAGTTATACATTTCTAAAGTTGTGCTATTCTTTTTGAATCACCCTGTATATAATAAAGGTCACCGATAAATGTAATTACGTCATATGTGAGAAGGGTCATATAAATGTAACGCAGCAATGGTGAGAAGGGTTGATTCAATGCTAATGTTAAGTTTATCTCCAGTTCACGTTCCTCTTACGTGCAGCATCTGATATCTAACTCCTGAAATCTAAAGTCATATTCGTCTGAAAACAAAAAAACAGTCGGCGACGAAGAACGAAAAAGCTCAAAACGAAACCTCCCGCATCGTTTCGACATCAGAGACACCCAAACTAAAAAAAAAATAGTGCAATATTCGTGAAGTGGTATTCTCATTGTCTCATCAGGTACACAATTGAAATTACCTAGATTGCACTATTTATTTTTTAATCTGGGTCTCTATGATCTCGAAACAATGCGGGGGTTTCGTTTAAGCTTCTTCGTTCTTCGTTACAGACTGGTTTTGGATCCCTTCAGACGAACATGACTTCAGATTTCAGGAGTCAAGTCTGCAACAGCATCAGATTTCAGATGATGCACGTAAATGAAGGTGAACCGAAGGTAAAATCAACATTCGCGAGTTTTATTATGTTTTTTTAATTGATATTCTAATTCAGTGCAACATTACTATTACTCTCCGGAGGTCAATTTGTAATCTCTCATGTCTAGACTAGAACTGACTAGTATTTGTAACACTGGACGCATGTTATTCCCCCCCCCCCAAAAAAAAAGAAACAACACACGACACGAGAAAGAATGTGGGTGGAGACATGTTGGAACTGTGAGGATCTAATTTTGTTTAAATATAGATCTGAAAAAAGCGGTGAGGTTTTGTTTTGTTCTGAAAACAAAGCGTGTTCTATTATTTTCACGGCACCAAATCGCAATGCCGTACAGCAACCAAGTGAGTATCAATCCGCGAGAAGCAGTTAACAGTAGTAAGCAGCAGGTGAGGCAAAAATCTTGGTAAGCTTCTCAGGATAAAAATATCGAAGCTCAGCTTCTTGCTGATCTTATCTACGTGCTGATGAATTGTAATCTATCAGCCGAGATAAAGTCAAGTAGGAGCAAATACAGCTCCTTATCAGTGCGAGAAAGTAAGGGCGGCAGCTGCAGAGACTACGACTACAATCCAAATACATTCGATTTTTTTAAATATTGATCCTGGTTGCATTTTAAATAATATATTTTATTTTCCTTTAAATATAATCAATAAACATTATTTTTAAATCAATGCATTATAATATTTGTGAATATAAGCTAGCCAGTAGCATTAATCTTATATTTATGTTCTGAAAATAAAATCTCCTACGTTGAAATGTGGTTTAAAAGTAAATAGGAAGAGGATATTAGAGTACTCACTTTTCTTAAAGTTACCGAATAAAAAACATTGGATTAGCCAAGAACGTAGCCAGGAAATCATTTGTGGGGTTGGGTCCAGACAATAGATATCTTTCCGTAGTGAACAGAGAGTAAGGTACAATTTTGTTCCTTAAAAGGTTCTTGAACCGTTTCTTTGTTGAGAACGATCTTTTAGCAGTACATGCCAGTAATAATGAATTATTTTAATAATATTAATCGTTTACTAAAAAAATAACTTTAAAATTTTGAAGTGTTTGGACCTTTGGACCCCCTCGCTGGATACGTCCTTAGGATTAGCCTCACTCAATGAACTGAAAGAAATCACTTATATCTGTATGTCCATCTGTCTATCCACACGAGATCTCGAAACTAACTGACTAATAAACTTCATATTTATATGAGGAACACTGACTTCGATAATGCTGTGTGCCATTCTATGGGATTTGGTTAGCGTTCGCTAATATGTGGCTACAGTATAATAAGCGACCTCCAACACAATCGAATTATGTTTATCGATTTGAAGTATCGATACTATCGAATACGACATTAAACCTATAGATATTCATATTATTGCCAGCTTTCTTTATTTGGACTAATGACGTCATTACCAGCTGTTGTTATTGATTAAGTACTAACCATGATTACGACGAGAAAACAGCAGACAATGTATTCCTCCCCACCAATTCGGTTTTAGGGCAAAACATTCTACTACGCAGCAACTTGCGAGGTTAACACAAACAATAGTAGTGCAAGGGTTTGAAAATAAAAGACACTCTGCTGCTTTGTTTCTGGATGTTGCTCAGGCCTTTGACAAAGTATGGCACAAAGGCCTTTCTGTATAAGCTATTTCAAACTTGGACTTCCAAATTACTTGCAAAACATCATCGAATCATTTTTAGAAAATACCGGACTTTTTCAGTAAAAATAAATTCTACTCATTCCACTGTTCGACAGAGATCCGGGCTGGTGTGCCACAAGGCTCAATTTTAGGACCTAATCCTGTTTAATATGTTCATGCATGACCTACCCATTCCAGCTCATTCTACGCTTGCTCTTTTCGCTGATGGACACTGCCTTGATTTCCCAACATCAAGACATTGACACAGCAGTTGACATGCTTCAGACTGATACAGACCTACTGTTGGATTGGTTCGTTAATTTGGAAAATCGCACTTAACCCTCTAAAAATGTTGAAGCGAATAATATTTTCGCTAAGAAAATTCAATCCCTTAAGGAATATAGAAATTCAAGATAACATCATACCATGGAATGAAAATGACAGAACTGTTAAATATTTGGGTGTCTTATTAGACTCTAAACTTACTTATTAAACAGCACATTAAATTCAAAAATTAAAATCAAGCAAACACAAGATTGGCACAAATTGTACCCAATTATCAATAGAAGATCATCTCTTAAACTTAAATGCGCTCTTTTAATCTACCAAGGAATATTCAGACCCCTCTTAACTTTTTATGCTTGTCCAGTTTTGGGGTCCTTTGCCTCCATAAATCAAAAATGAACAAACTTCAAGTATTCCAAAAATACAAAGTTTTTGAGAATAGCAACAAATTCTCCATGGATTGTTAGAAACCGACAGAATTCATAATGAATTAGAAATTCCGACCATTCTGTGACTACATCCGAAAACTAAGTGCTTACATTTCTAGAAAACTCTGGACCAATCAACAGGTGCTGTCCATTTTAACATTGGCCAAAGAACTGTCAACCAGAAGGACTGAAAGCACGTCTTGTTCAAGACATTTTATTATAATTTGAAACTTACATTGTTTGTCAAGTACTAATTTTATTGTTTATTTTCTGTTTAACTGTATTATGTTATAGGGTGTCTCCATTGGAGCAAACCCACTAATGTTAATTATTTCTATGTTCTTCTGTTCTCTAATGATTCAAAACTTCTGTGTATAATTATTTACTTGTAGTAATTTGAACCAGAAATAAAGCTTTTGAAAAAAAAAAAAAAAAAAAAAAAAAAAACAGCAGAAGAAATAAATCTGTAAACAAGCTGAGTGCAATCATATGAGATTTTAACATATGACATCATTACAAAAGTAGATTGTTCATAAGGTAAAAAGAAAAATAATAGATGAAAGTAAAATACTAGTATTAAAAGTTGGTGATTTAATATTTAAAGACTCTTATGAAACCTGACTGAGATTTTAACATTTGATATATGTAGTCTAACTATTAGTAATACTTCATCTATAGAGTTGACATTTTGAATTAATCTTCATTTCCACATAGACAATAATGAGTCGATGACGGTGTATGTCTAATCGTGTAATTCGCCTGAGTGTCATCGAAGCCAGTACAGAGCTATCACTCAGTTGGCAGACATAACTTTTCTTTTGTTTGACGAGGGATGTAAACGTTTCCTTGGCGTATGAGTCACTGTCGTTTTACCTGTCAACAACTGTTCCATCTGTGCTACAGACTTGAAATTTGGTATTGAACCTTAGCAAAGCCGACTTCTACCTTGTTAGAAATAATATAGCTAAAGAAGTATTTCAATAAAACATTGCTTTCATACTATTCCTCTCTCCTGCTTATTCAGTTAAAGAAATGGAGTTTTAAAAGTGAAATTGAGGGGAAAAAATTGAGGGAAAGAACCACCGTTCGTTCATATTATCGAACTCCAGGAAGTGAAATTCTCCAATTGCGTCGTCTTGAAAGCCATCTTATAACACTCATAATTATTATCGTATTGCACATTAGTCAAATTAGGTCTAATTTTATTTAAATTCAATTTTCAGTTTAGCTCCAGTTCACCTTCCTTTTATGGCAGCGTCTGGTATCTGACGCTGTCTCAGACTTGACACCTACATATAGGTGTCTCTGATGTCGAAACGTTATAAATCTTTCGTTTTGCTTTTCGTCGTCGACTTTCTTTGGATCTCTTCAGGCGAACACGACTCCAGATTCCAGGAGTCAAGTCTGAGACAGCGTTAGATACTAGACGCTGCAATAAAAGGAAGGTGAACTGGAGCTAAACTGAAAATTCAATTTAATCAACCCTTTTTATCATAGCTACGTTATGTGTTGATTTAACATGTTGTCAGTTTGTTTTAAGAAGTTATTAAAAAATAAGATTTAACTTCTTAGATAAAAATAGTAAGCTGTGAGAACTGGTATCAGATAATAATTTTTGTTTGTAGACTCAATAGCATAAAAAAAGAACAAAACCATGAACCTCTAGGCGTCAAAAACATTAATGTGCATTTACAATCTCAGTATATTTTCTGGGATTGGAACACACAAGTAGTTTGAAACCTGTGCGACTTCCCGTTATACTTTATCCACTATGCAACAGACTTAAGCACCCTCCCCCCCCCCAGATGTCTTAGTTAGTTACGTGTATGGCGTTCAAAAAAATTAACAATATATTAGCGGGTTTTTAAAGGTTAACCCAATTATTCAAAAATTGGCTTTTTGGAACCGTAAAAGTAATAAGGCTATGTATGAAAACAAACATTGGTCTTCTGACATAATGTATTGATACAGTATTTACATGAACCAAACTGAATTTCTTTAACCATTCAATAAATGATCGTAAAACAATGATATCATCACATGTATGAAGAGATCAAGGACGTAGCCAGAGGGATTCAAGGGATTCGGACCCCAAAATTTTTAATTTTTTCAGTTACTAAAGTAAACGATTATTATTTAAATAATTCAGTATTACTGACATGTACTGATGAAAAATAGTCGCCACTAAGAGGATTAGTAAGAAATTGGGGCTTATATAGAATATAATTTAGGTTTATTTTTGTAAATGTGTAAATCGTAGTAAATAAATGTACAGCATGATGTTGGTTGTTAAATGTCTTAACTAAATCAGCTGATTTTAAGTTATTGGCTTGAGAATAACAGCCTGCGCAATCAGCTGTTATTAATCAAACAAAAATACACTCATAAGTTGGAACTTTGGAAACACATGGAGCAGAGCCCTGTTAATAGTCGGCTGTATTTCAAATCTAGAATGTAAGAGTTTTCAATTGATACCAATGTATTAAAAACAGTTTTACCTCACATTACAAATCCAAAACATTCTTTTAATTGTTTATAAATTACAGATATTATTAATTTAATTTCGATATAGCTTTGAGTAATTTCGGTATTCCGGTATTTCGAAGGCCTCGACATGAATACCACCAAAACGAAATTCAAAAAGTGATATGTTTTCTAGATTTTTATTGTAGCTATACAATGCTTAATATTACATTTAAAGACATAATCAAACAAAATTAGAATATTCATAAAATCGGTGGTATATTAGGACACTCGTTTGATTATCTATTAATTGTTAAATCGTATATTAATAAATGTTTATTGGGATTGTCACTGGAAAGCCCTGATTTTTAATTTTTAAGTTGGACTAGAGTTAGTTTATCAAAAAATGTTATTTTAAAGATACATTTATTTTAATAGAATTTTTTGATTGTGATAATCAATAGCAAACATTTTTCAAACGGTCGATTGAAACTATGTTTTGTGAGCTTATTAATAAATGATAAATGTATCCTCTATTAACTCAGTTTGGGCCAACAGTAGGAAAAAATAGTGATAATGAGAAAAATAACAATATGATGTATCAAATATAGATTTAATTATAGAAATTTTTACTACGTAATTTATGTTGTTTTGATGGAAATCTCACGAATACGTTTAAAATACCCAAATAAATTTAAAACTCACATTTTTCGGTGTTTTTGATTAGAACAATTTCAAAATCTACGAGCGAACGGCGCGAACACCGCTCAAAAGATGCGCGGGGAACAACAACACTCGTTCTCATATGCAGTAGTATATTGTTTCAAGTAAACTGCACGAAAAATGAATGAGTGGTGTGTGCCTGGTGATAAAATACTGTTCCTTTAAACTATTTCTGTTTGTATATCGACGAAAACGTAGGCGCTATCGAGCAATTGACGCGTAGTAAGCATAAATCAAGGGAACTATTTGACGCGAGTGAATTGGCGGAGTAAAAGTGCTCGTCCGGCGACTGGCGGGCCAATCCATTGCGATCGGTCGGCGAGCGGTAGTGCTAGTGCGTGAGTTCGTGGTTAGGCACGGCGGCGTCGGCGGTCGATTCGTTGTGTGCCTGTGTTTTCTAATGTGGAAGTGTAGTGAATAATAACACCCCAGGAATATACCCCAACTATCCGGTAAGCATCGGTCTACCAGTGATAACCTTTAGGTCGCCTTACCTCCCCGTTTATCATAACGATGGCACCCTGATATTTGTTTACATCTATGCCCTTCTGCGGCCAAATGTTCCACTATTTTGGTGCTAGTGTGTTTTAAATTAAACAAATTACCTGTTAGCTTTATACAATGACAAATGTTAGGGTTTGTTTTGGTGGAAGTGATTCCGTATCAGTTTTCAGCTGGTAGGTGTGTTGGTGCCCCTTGCTAAGGGAGGCTATTGATTTTATAAACCGTGCGTGCGTACCAGCTCTCTCGCTATTTTACCGTAACTGTAAACATTCCTCTAGGTAATTACAGAGATTCTGTAGTGTACCTGCTCTGTTTTGTCGTGATTATTTGAAAATTGCATATTTTTGTGTATTAAACTTAGCGCTTTCGTTCATTGCGATAGCGTCCCCCTTTTACAACCTAGAGCTCATAGCCTATATCTTACTGCCAGTTTGTAGTATTTGTCGATGAATTTCGCCAAAACTGTGGATTACTATTAGCAAAGTACGTGGGTGGAAATTGTAGGTTGCAAAAAGGACCGGATACAAATGCCCCACCCTCTCTCTGTCATTTAAAATGAAAAGCAGTTTGACAAATTGCGGCACGCTTTTCAAAGATACAGTGGTACCAATTTGTGAAGTAGTAAAAATTCTTCAATGTAATAGATTTACGTAATGTAAGTTTCGGATTTCACGTAGCATATACTGGTAACAAATCAAATGTGGTGTGATATTTAGGGTTTAAATCGTACTACGTTAAGAAATGTTACATTATGAGTCATAGAAATGTGCAGTATGCACGTATAAAAAAATATATAAATGTGCATATTTCATGTCTCATGTATAGTGTTTGATACAATCATAAATCGCAAACAGCTAAAAGTGTTATTAAATACACCATATTGTGTAGTTTACATAGCAGAACCTCCTGTCAAAGTTGTAGAATTCGGAGTTGAAATTCCAAATTTAATTATTTAAACAACTCCACTAATTTTTATTTACTTAAAAAATGTAATGTGGCCGTAGCTTATGTGACCTTGAGGTTTACTACATTATTGATATTATTACATGTTAGATTAATTAATTTATTCACTTCTAACTTCCGGCCGGCATACTCCACCTTTACCAGATGAGGAAGTCAGTTATTTCCGGAATATAGGCATTCGGCCTATATTTTAACAGTGAAAACCGTGGGAAAATTGCTAGCAATGGCTTTTCATATTATCAGTTCCAGTAATAAAAAATCAAAACTGGCAGATGAGAGTCAACACTATAAATCAGCATGCATTGTTCGGGGCGCAACATCCCTCAAATTTGAGTACCACCAAATTATTCCGCATGACATTCATTATTAATGAATGTGGTGTAATCGGTTTTTTATGTTTAAATATTTTTAATTCACATCCCATTGGCTCCCCTAAAATTAATAGAACTAGCGAAATTATTTTTATTCATTTCATAGTGAAACTGAAAGCATTTAAAATACTAATTTGTTACAGGCGTCTTGTAATCAGGTTCAGAATTCAAATCACATTTTTTAAAGTAGCCTATATATGATATACTAAAAATAACACATTTTAATGTATAGCCTACATTTCCCTTAAGTAAATTTTGATCAAACGTGCTACATTCTTTAATTATATTTTATAAAATACTGTATCTAATTTTCTTAAGTCACGAATCACTTAAAATATGATTCATGAGTGCCTTGAACTTCAACCAGTCCTTGGGCGTGGCTACAAAATTCCAAAATATTCTTACTTTAAACTCCTACTACTTAATTAACAGGTCGTGGAGTGACAAAACATTGTGCTATATGTTCTGTGTTCAGGAAAAGTGTCCAAAGTATTGGCACTGAAAACGCTTTGAATTAATCCATCTTAAAACAGACTTCAATATTTTAAGTTTGTAACCTCTGAAAATCATAATGTGAAAATTTAAAGTATTGAATAAAAGTTGAAGAATGCCAATCCTGTAAGTTCCTGGAATAAAAAGTGTAGGCTAAAGCTATTGGATGGCGAGTGATCTTTGATCTTTTTCTACAAAGTATTATTAGGAATCCAGGGGATTTGACTTTGTTGTAATATGTAATTAAACAACGGCACTGTCGAATAAAACAGGTAATAGTTATCCGTGTAGCCATCGCCTGGGCAATTCGTCTTGGGCTGACATTGCCGATAAATATTTATACGCAAGTAAAGCGGTTTATTAACTGTGAGATTAAAGTAGGCTTGGTTTTTTTATTGTATCAAATAAAGGGGTTTTCGTACTGTGCATCATACGAGTATTATTTTCCAACCATTGGTCATTTTTTTTTCTTTTAGGGGAATTATAGTAGATAGCCGTGTAGGATGTAGATAAAAACTGAATGTTATATCGAACTAGTGTGTAGTGTATACAGAGTGCTCAGTAAAAGTGTTCCAATACTTTGGGTTTTTGTTCTACACATAAAAATGAGCAAAAAGGTTCATATCAAGGTATGTCCTAAAACCTTCATTTTCCGTATATATGTCTGTTTGTGTTTTTCATAAAAAATAACATCTTTTGAACCACTTTTTTTTAAAGATAAAGTTATGAAACTTGAGAGTTGTATAAAATATAAACACTAATTGTATTGAAATAAAATATTAACAAAATCCTTCCATCCGTTTCAAAATGGCGAACGATTAAATTATTACATCAAAATAACTCAAAACTCCGCCATTTTGAAAGTGGTTAACGTATTTTGTTAATATTTAATTTTCAAAAAGGTCTAAAAAACGTCAATACAATTGTCAAGTTTCATAACTTTATCTTAACTGGTTCAAAATACATAATTTTTTAATACAAAAACACATACAGACAGATAGACGGAACACTAATGGTTTCAGGACATAGTTTCATATGCTTTTTTGCTCATTTTTATGTGCGGAAAGAAATCTCAAAGTATTGGAACACTTTCACCGAACACCCTGTATACTGGTGAATTAATCATATTACTCTATTTTGTAGAATGCAAAACAATATAACGAGAACTATTTAACCATCTAAAATATACAATTACGGAAAAATGTCTGCAGCTCGTTTTGAAATAAAACCACCACCGTAGATATAATGTAAAAGGAAAATGTGTGTTAATAAACTAAACATAACATCTGTCAATTCTCATAACTTACCTCGAAAAGTTTGGAAACGCGACTTTTATATAAAATATAATAATATATATATATATATATATATATATATATATATATATATATATATATATATATATATATATATATATATATATTACCGCGCGTTGGGTTTGTCTTGTAAATGCCGATCAGGTACATTTCCTCCTTGACTACATGTTTTGAAATGTTAGCTTACAATTATATAGCATTCAGAAGTGTGATTTGTTAATAGTGTAAGCCTCGTCATACTGTTAGTTTGTAGCATCAACGATTAAAGTTTGATAGTTAATAAAGATAGGCTATTGGCAGTCTGAAGCAAGTCCTGTCACCAAAGTGACGCTCAAAAAAACATTAATGTGTTTCTCACTTGGGCACGAATTTAATCATATTTATTCGCGCATAAATTGAAACAATTAATTATAAACAATATGTCTGGAACACGTAGTAAGTACAGTAGTTCGTCGTTAACTACTTATTATGTATTATTATAAATATATTGACCATTATCTCCGTTACCACCATGTCCAAACATAAAATATGTGTTATGTGTCCATAAAAAATAAATCATTAATCCACAGCTTTCTCGATTACATGATTCCTGACTTACGCGTGTCACAACGCTCTGGTATCATTTGTTCATTTTCACCTAGTTTGTTATTATGTGTTAGGTTAGTTATTTACCTGAAGAAGAGATCAGATTGCAGATCTCGAAACGTAGTGTTACTGAATTTTTGTATCAGTAAACGATGGCAAATGTCCGGTAAGTCCAGTTTCCTTCATTTTGTCGATTAGACCTAAATTTTGTTAAAGTCAAAGCAATGCCTTTTTTACAATATGTTCAGCAAAAAGACCTGAGAAGTTTTGATTAAAAAATCGTGTCTGTGAGTATGGAGATGGGTTCGTCTGGCCAGTTCTATGAAGGTGCTGGGCAACTGTTTTGGTGAGGGTCCTGGTTTTATTGGTAAATTGCCTTTTCCGTCATTCGAGCAACCCAAACAAGCATCGTGTTTCGAACAAAACCGGGAATTACGAAATTGATCAAACGTAGTGGTTGACATTATTATTCAATATCAAAGAGACAGACTAAAAGGCTATCATTCAAAATTGGGGATGGTAGGAGCGTATGGTTTTACATGGAAACGCGTTTGCTATCTGCAAACACGATTCGGATTGACGAGATAATTACTTCTTACCTGTGTTTTTACGGATGGTCATTCGATATCTCGAGCGTGTTCCGTTGCCACGAGTAACCGATGCCACATTCGATGTTGCGGGATCGTGACGAGGGGATGGGTGACATTCGGTGGGTCAGGCAGGAGCTGGACTCTGAGTGGGAGAGGACAATGACACCGACGCCACCTGTCGGTGCTATGCTTCACTACCCAGTGTAAACACGGAGATCTGAGGTCTTCGCCGAGTCTTGTATTGCTTCCCAGTACATCTCTCCCAGTAGGAACAAGGAGGATGACGCTGTTGGGCTGCAGTAGAAACAGCTGAAGGGACAACATGTAGCCAATATTGTGAAGGCAAAGATATTTTTAAGTTAAATTGAGACGATCCTTATCAGTCTTTTTAACACATCCCAGGTACACCGGCATAAAAGGTAGTTTTGTAGGATTATCCTTTAGGCGCTAATTTGTATTCTACTATTTATTACGGATGTAAATCCAAGGGCTGTAGGTTTAATTGATGTCTTAGGTGCTGATTGTGAAAATCAACTAAATCGCTGTAGCTAATGAATGTGTATCTGTATGTTGCAGTGCCCGCACTGATGCAGTGATTCACAAAGCCATGGAGACACTACCGATCTGGGTGGCCCTGGTCGCCCTGCTCCCTCCACCCCTGACCTCGGCCGGAACAGGCCTCTCCCTCAGGCGTAGCGTAGACGTCCTTCCGCACGACACCTACCCCGGATTCAGTATCAAGAAATTCGACAGTGACCACTCCATGAACTATAGGTTGCTCGAGACCGGGTTCTCCCAGTTCTTCACGGTGCTGGAGGACGGACTGGTGATGACCACGTCGGACTTGACCCCGCTGGTGAACCGACCCGTGAACTTGGTCGTGCTGGAAGAGACTCCGAACGCGACGGCCACGCACACGCTGCAGCTGTACGTGCTGGACAGGAGGGACATGCTGAGGTTCCCGCAGGAGACGTACGAGGGCGCCAGGATCGTGGAGAACGCGCCGGCGGGAACCGTCGTCTCGGGAGTCCCGACCCTGAGAGCGATCGGGGGCGGTGCCGGAGGCTTGCCGCTCAAGTACTCCATAGTGGGGGGCAACATCGAAGACGCGTTCGCGCTCAAAAAAGACGACTCTAAAACTCCTGGAAACTCCGTGAACGGGGTGAAACTGGTGACGAAGAAGCCGCTGGACAGGGAAACCGTCGCCTCGTACACGCTGACTATACAGGCTAGCGATGGCCGGGACATCGATAAGGCTGTGTCTAAAGTTCTGGTCCAGGTGGAGGACGAGAACGATAACAGTCCGGTGTTCAGCCAGAAGGTGTACAGGTTCAGTGTGGGAGGGTTGAGGAACAGAGCGGCCAACGGGACGGAGTGGAAGAGGTTCGCGGCTGTAGGGAGGGTCTCGGCGACGGACGCTGACGGCGATCACGTCGCTTACCGTCTGGCGGTGCCCAGTGACCTGGTGGTGATAGTGCCGCAGACCGGTGACCTCCTGCTGACCGGGGAGCCTCCCTCCTCCGCCGCACAGGAGGGCTTCGAGTGCGAGCTGACGGTGGAGGCGCACGACCTCCGCACCCCCAACAGGGTCTCCCACACGCCCGCGCAGGTCTGGCTCCAACTGAACACCTACGACGAGGACGAGCTCCAGGGGCTCGGCGACGAATCGCCCCACAGGATATCTAAGCGGAGGGTCACCCGGGCGGTCAGACCCACCAAGAGGATAGAGTTCACGGAGGCCGATGGCGAACAGGAGGGCAGAATCGTGTTTCAGCTGGAGAAGGAAACCGAGAGGGAGACGTTCAAGATTCGCGACGAGAATCCCTGGGTCACCGTGGAACCAAACGGTGCCGTCAGGGTCAAGAAGAAGTGGGACTATGAGGAGCTCGGGCCGGAGAAGACCATCGACTTCTGGGTCACCATCACCAACGCTGCTTCTGGAGGTCAGACTATACTTACACTTCTTTGTGTCGTCCAAGGAATATTATAAGCGTTAGAGTATGTAGTTATGGATAGATGTGCATGCCTCGTAATTAAGTAGCTATAAATAACCGCTTCTTTCGTATGTATGTTTGCAACTAGACTACACGTAAATTAGTCGTTAGGCATAAAAAAAACGCTTCAGTTCAAAAATTATCGGAAACTTTGCATCATTTTCAGAAGAAAATTAATATATATTTATAATAGTTATAAGAGTAGAAAATTTAAACTCTATGGACAAAATTGGGTATGTCATAATGAGATTTCGTCAGGTTCAGTTAGTTTTTAACGAATTTTAGCTCTTGGAAACGTTCCGGTAATATAAGTCCGTTACTATTGGATATCTCATGGAAATTAGAAAACCTATCATCACGATGCATGCTACTAGGGAATTAGTCAAGAGGAGAGTAACGTATCTCTTGTGTCTTCTCCAATGGTACATTGTATGTTGTGTAAAGCCTTCAGTTTTCAGAGCAAATGTTGACTAGTTTTTGGATAGCTTGTGGATATTTAGGTTATTGTTAGTCGCCCAGTGGTGGATTTAGTAAAGGGGGGATCACATGGATCATGATACCTCAGCAACTATATGGGAAATACTTCTTTGTTTAGTCTTTAAGATGCGTAAAAGCGAGTTTTAAGATGTGTATTTGGTTTTTATAAAATACGTGAGTGGTATCAAATAACCTTCAGATCTCCCAGTAGTGACCCCCCTAAACTCCATGCTGAACCCGCCCCTGGAGTCGCACGGTCCGCTGTATGTCGGTAGTGGGGTGATTTGATTAGGAGGGATCGATCACAGGGGTTATGACACCTCAGCAAATATATTCTAAATACTTTTTTGTTTTATTCAGTCTTTTATTTTGTTTAAATTTTAGGCTTTAAAATGCGTAAAATGACTTTTAAGATGTGTATTTGGTTTTTGTAAGCTACATAGGGGTGGTATCCCATATCCCTCAGATCCCCCAGTTGTGCCCTCCCCCCAAACTCC
This sequence comes from Homalodisca vitripennis, assembly GCF_021130785.1. Lineage (NCBI taxonomy): Eukaryota > Metazoa > Arthropoda > Insecta > Hemiptera > Cicadellidae > Homalodisca > Homalodisca vitripennis. Next base: position 95,504,534 of record NC_060212.1, on the reverse strand, counting down.
ATTCTGAATCCGCCCCTGGAGTCGCGCGGTTCGCTGTTTGTGGGAAGTGGGGAGATTTGACTCCGTGTGGAAGTCGGACTGTTCCAGTTGTGTTCGCCTCATTATTTATGTCCGGCTTTGTTCATTCACAGCGCGGGCCAGGGCCGCCGTGGTGCCGCCCTCCGCCTCCACCGAGCGATATTTATAACGCAATCCCGCTGTGCTTCTATCCCGCCGTTCCGCACTTCCTCATTCCTCTCCCTTCCTTCTCCGCCTCAGGGTCTGAGGCGCTTCCTTGTATACTACTTTTCTTCATTTGAAATTCTAAATGTTTGGAATGTAGTTAAAACAACTTTGTTAGTCTCGTATGGAATTTTTATTGTTCAAAGCAGGATGTTGGCTATGCAATGCTCCTTCTCATTCTTAAAGACAACAGTTTACATGAATTTAGATTCAGTTACTATAATGGAGAATAGCATAAAAATAGAAGACTGATACTGTATGACAAATTACTCAGTGGCCTATCTACACTCGTAGTTTGTGTCGATATATACCGTGTAGTCAGACCCTACTCGACATTACAGAATGCCTCTCTCTGGAAGCAGGATTTTCCGGACATTTGCCATCGTTCATTGAATCAAACAATCAGTAACACTACGTTTCGTGATCTACAATCTGATCTCTTCTTCAGGTAAATAACTAACCTAACACATAATTACAAACTAAAAAAATGCTGTTTCGGGCGTAGCAGTCCATATTCAATCTACAGTATAATATTGAATTTGCCGAACGGTTTCGTTATTTTAGTTAAATTTACACAACACAATACACATACCACAATTATCCAGATTACACTGACGCATTAAAATTCTTTGTAGGCCTTCATCTACATGATGGAATGACAAACCGTGACATGAACAGTCGGTGTATACAGTTTATACTATATTCTGAAGATTGAGTGTTACCTCTGAAACTTGCAAAAACTGACAAAACCTCTTCAGTTGATTTTGAGTTTGACGGAGGTAAGCATGTCTAATTAATCTGTTAATTGAATCCAAAAGGGGCAAAATCAATTAATTTTAATAATATTGTATATTTATTGCCCCCGCCTCTAAACAGGTAAATGGGCATTAGCCAACCAAACAATGTACAGGGATGCTACAGGTCAGGGAAATCAGGGAAAAGTCAGGGGAAAAAAAACAGGACTGGAAATCAGGGAAAAGTCAGGGAATCCGGTCTCAAGTCAGGGAAAAGTCAGGGAATTTCGACGTTGGTCAGGGAAAAATATAAAATCTCTTTACACAAATAAACTTACTGCCGCCGCGATCATTTAATCAGATCATTTAAGTCAATCTTTTTGTACGTATTACACTGTGTTCATTTTATTTTTTGCTTTTTTATATTTGCCACCCCGTTAGCCTCAACACCGCTTTTTTTCCACCCATTAATTGCCAAAAACCCTGGGGATTGCGTCGAAAAAAGTCAGGGAAAAATGAAAAATTTGGTCGGAAATCAGGGAAAAGTCAGGGAATTTCATTATTGGACTCCTGTAGCAACCCTGATGTAAGAATGTATCACAAATAGTCAGATATTATACCATGTTAAAACTTTATACGTACGCTTTTTGCATCATATTGCCGTACATTCTGTAATACTACCCGTTCTAAATGATATTCTCAAATACATGTTCGTCCAATTCTGTCAAAATTTTGCAACCCTCGGCTAGCCGCTGTCCCACTCAACTCAGGTGGGAAGAACGTTTCCTGCTCGCCCTGCTGCTGCTGCTGCAACATACCTATACTAGTAGTTTCTGTCGATATATACCGTGTAATCAGACCCTACTCGACATTACAGAATGCCTCTCTCTGGTACATACAGACCGTGCAGTGGCGACCCTCGGCTAGCCGCTGTCCCACTCAACTCAGGTGGGAAGAACGTTTCCTGCTCGCCCTGTTGCTGCTGCAACCTACCTATTCTCGTAGTTTGTGTCGATATATACCGTGTAATCAGACCCTACTCGACATTACAGAATGCCTCTCTCTGGTACATACAGACCGTGCAGTGGCGACCCTCGGCTAGCCGCTGTCCCACTCAACTCAGGTGGGAAGAACGTTTCCTGCTCGCCCTGCTGCTGCTGCTGCAACATACCTATACTAGTAGTTTCTGTCGATATATACCGTGTAATCAGACCCTACTCGACATTACAGAATGCCTCTCTCTGGTACGTACAGACCGTACAGTGGCAACCCTCGGCTAGCCGCTGTCCCACTCAACTCAGGTGGGAAGAACGTTTCCTGCTCGCCCTGTTGCTGCTGCAACCTACCTATTCTCGTAGTTTGTGTCGATATATACCGTGTAATCAGACCCTACTCGACATTACAGAATGCCTCTCTCTGGTACATACAGACCGTGCAGTGGCGACCCTCGGCTAGCCGTTGTCCCACTCAACTCAGGTGGGAAGAACGTTTCCTGCTCGCCCTGTTGCTGCTGCAACCTACCTATTCTCGTAGTTTGTGTCGATATATACCGTGTAATCAGACCCTACTCGACATTACAGAATGCCTCTCTCTGGTACATACAGACCGTGCAGTGGCGACCCTCGGCTAGCCGCTGTCCCACTCAACTCAGGTGGGAAGAACGTTTCCTGCTCGCCCTGTTGCTGCTGCAACCTACCTATTCTCGTAGTTTGTGTTGGAACGGCCGTTGTCACTATCTTATCGTATTCTATACTCATTACGGCCTAGTTAGTCCCCAAATTATTGGATCCTAGAGAGAAAAGGGTGTAAGGCCCAATGCGAATGAATACCAATTGCAATTTTATTACTACGGATCGAAAAATTTCGTATTAAAGTCAGGATCAGAAATCCGTAACTTAGGTCCATTATTTTATTGAAATTGGCAACTTTAGCTCTTTGTCGCTCTGCCTGAAGTTGACTATGTAGACCGCGCTATCTTCTAGCCCGGGATTACTCGCGCCCGTAAAACTCCCGCGATCGCTCGCGCCGTTAGGGCGCTCCTAACATTTGACATTCTTCTACAAATTGATGTATATGTTGTATATACACATAGTATAGGAAATAAATAAATTGTTAACACATCTCAAATCACACATTAACATGTTTTATTTTAATTTTTAACTTATTTGTTTATAAAAAAATGCATTTACGAACAAAAATTTCCAAACTTTTACTTTTTCCAAATCACCTTATTTTAAACAATATAGAATATAAAAATTTAGTATAATATAGAAATAATGTAGAATTAATAATTGTTAACACATCTCAAATCACACATTAACATGTTTTATTTTAATTTTTAACTTATTTGTTTATAAAAAATGCATTTATGAACAAAAATTTCCAAACTTTTACTTTTTCCAAATCACCTTATTTTAAACAATATAGAATATAAAAATTTAGTATAATATAGAAATAATGTAGAATTAATAATTGTTAACACATCTCAAATCACACATTAACATGTTTTATTTTAATTTTTAACTTATTTGTTTATAAAAAATGCATTTATGAACAAAAATTTCCAAACTTTTACTTTTTCCAAATCACCTTATTTTAAACAATATAGAATATAAAAATTTAACATATTGAGCCATATTGAACAAAACACATCCACGCGTCAGAAACACAATCACCACACGGACAGTTCCGCGATCACTCGCGCCGTTAGATCTGGGCTAACACTAGCGGAGCACGCTCCTTCCCCCCTCCACTGTTACCATCCCCAACACACTAAAATTCCCCAACTACTGTGGTGGTTGGTTAGGCTACTAACGAAACCATTATTCAACGCTCAGTCACATATATTCATAATTAAAAAAAATTTCTTCAGAGGAACTAAAAATGTTAGATTCAATCTAATAGCGCGAGTAATCCCGGGCTAGAGACAGTGTGGTCGACGATCGATCGATCTATATCCAGAGGAAATTCCTGTATGGGTTTTAAGAAAAACTAAGTAATGTCCGTCTGCAACACAAATTTATCAGTTTCTAGATGAAATATTGTGTGATGTGGTTTTCCATAAACGCTTGCATCCTATGATGAGAATTGAGAAACAGACGACTGTCGAGACAGTACATTTCATAAATATTCAAAGTGCCTTGCAAAACAGCATATTTAAGCTCTCTTATTTAGACTACAATGGGAAGGAAACCAAGGAGAAAGTCAGGGTAGTATCGTATGAGGCGTCTCTTGGTTGTTACAGAACTGAAATGGGGTCTTTGGCTAAATTGTTTGTGAGATTCAGGGCGCGGCATACATACGGATGGGAAGCAATTAACAATTAACAGGGGTCTCCTTGCTCAGGGCATTAACGTTAATGAGCACCGTACTTTAAACCTTATAACTATCATCTCAAAAATCTAAGATGGAATGTCTGTGATATATTCTAATGGTGAACGGGAATCCTTTTTGAATTTCCCCAAAAAAAATTAGAGTAATTAAATAATTACTCTATTTGATTATAGTATTTTGCTTCGGCTATACTATTAGTTAATTAAGATAGTAATTAAATAATTAATTACTACACATCCTTAGGAAACTGGACAGTTATCTGTTGACTCATGAACACCCCATTAACACCTTTTTTGTGTGTACTAATACCTCTCCCACCTGACGAAGAGAATAAGAGTCCAATCCTCGAAACGTTGTGTTATACCTTTTGTAACGCAATTATAATGATGGAAAATGTCTGAAATCCTGTTATTCTGTCATTAACACAGCTTTACGTTTTTTATTGCTTAACCAGTATTAGCCATTTGTATATACCGGAGTGGGGTAGCCAGAACAATATCTATTATACTGATATAAGTAGTGGTATGTCTAGTATGTTAAAATCATGACTTTTTAATATGGAAATATTCTATAATTGTATTAATGGAAAATACATTTCGCTCAAATAGATGCTCTAGTTCCTAGACTTTTGCCGTCACTACCTACGTAGGTAAACATACATCTCTGTTTAATAACGCAAGTCTTCAGTTGTTTTAAAATTTTGTTCTATAGGAAATTAAAGATTTTACGTGGCCGTTCATTATTGCCTCGAACGAAACTACCACTTTGAAGATTGTTTTGAGTTTATAATTTTGTCGTGGAAGGCCGCTCCAAGCGCGGGGAAGATCCCGGGTCGATGTTGCGGCACCGTGAGAAGTAAAGGGTTAGTAAATGGAGATTGATGTGTTCGTGTCCAACAGGCCTTCGTCATCGGACTCTTGTGCGCACGCACGCGCCTGCACACACTCTCTGCGACCTGTGCCATGCAAATAGCAATTATCTGATACCACGTAGTTTATCGGTGGAGTGCCACAAGGCTTTGGTCTCGACCCCCTCTTCTTTCTTTTTTCGATGTTAGGCTAATTGCGCGTGTCGTCGCCGTCCTATTCAGAATGTTATTAATTTCTTTCCAAGTTTTATACGGCTTTTCCTCACATTACCTTTAGGCATATTATGAATTTTAAACAAATTTAAGTAATAAATCCTCACATTTTAATCGCTGCACAATACGTGGCCGTAATCTGTTTTTTAATATATTAGTGGACTCTGATGGAAAACCTCCTCTAATTCAAAACATTTAAAATATAACGTTTCTTTTTTACACTTAAAAAGGGCACAACCAGCCCTCGAAATGTTGGTCCTTTTAAGGCTTTAGTTTTAGCTATTTTGGCATATATTTAAGGTTGACGCTAAAGGGGTCTTTTGAATAAAGCCAAGTAAGTGAGATAGAAGATATATTCAGTAAGTGTATAACTAAATGCACAATGTTGCAATTACTTTCATTGGCAGAATAATTTTAGAATAACCTAAAAGGGGAAGCCTAGAGAGCACTTCTTAAGAGTTTCTTTATTTAAAGACTGAACAGGTTTTCAGTGGCCAAATCAATCTTAAACGAGTTTGCTATTTAAGAATTTATAATCCTTATATTCTTTGTTATTATTTTTGTGGTATACATTTTTATTGGTTAAAAAATCTTTAATGAGTAGTAAATAATTAATGAGACTATACATTTCAACCAAAACTCTTGGTTTGTCAACGATGCATCTTGAAAGGGAAAAGCGAGGCGTTTTGAACATTTAGAAGTAAGAGACACGTAAGACAAGCAACCTGTGAGATTCATAATAAAGCAGAAACCAACTTTATCAATCTATTTAAAAATCCTAAACTTCACCTACTATTTGCAACTCTTTACAAATATTACAAACGAGATGGATTTTTATTATAACGTTTCTATATACTGTACTCGGAAGTTCTAACGTTTTCTAAGACCCTTTTTTGCATGTATTAATAATTTATTTTTTCCTTTAAGAGTTTTGCTATGATTTTGTCTAAAAGGTGAGAGTGAACATAATATTTGATTCTCTTTCAACTAAGCATTGTTTTATGAGAAACTTATTTCCAAACTCACTTCGATCAGTGATACTTTATTTAGTCTCTCGGTATTTACTTTCTAAAATCCATATTCCAGTAACAAGAGTACAAACGTAGCTAGGCCGTTTGCTATATTTACCTGCGCCAAGCCTTTGTACGGGGACACATGTTTTCACAATGGGCCTGATTAATGTTTGCCAATTTGGCCAAACAGCTGTCCTTGTTTTGCCGTTGGCAACATGACCGGCACCGGCTGTTTGGCACCGCGCGCTCTGTTTATTTTCTCGTCAGATTTGGTTCTCCCCTCCGCTAAGGTCTGCTGCATAATTACGAGAATTAGTAGATAACAAACAGTCAAACTTGACAAGTTCTTCAGAATTTGTGGATTCTTTATTATTTACAAATAATCACTAAATATACATTTTATAATGTCTTCTCGCCTTGGCACAATCAGCACAACAGGAATTTGTAAGTATCTTTAGGAATAGCGAGTGTTGTTTTGATGCCGTCAATTTTAGATCTTCAATATTAATTGTCCAATTTCATTTTAATTCTGAAGTCTGATTAGGTATTTTACTGGAGGTTTTTATATGGTATGCAGTCAAAGTTCTAGCTACCATTATTGTTGGACTCAGATTATTTGTTAGCCTTTAAAATGAAAAGGCCATCCCCAAACCGTGATCCGAACCCGGGGCATGGGGTGAAAATGTGAGATCCTTCACTCAGGTTCAAAAGAAGCCAGGCTATAGTTTGGACGCTGTGCTTATTAATGAACAGTCTATGCATGTGCTGATACGATGTAATGCCATGTAACTATGCTATTTAATTTAAATTTTAATGGTTGTTCCATATTGCGGTTGTTTCTTCTCTTCATGAACCAAATGTTTGGTACATTTCTTACATTACACAACAGTCAGTCATTCGTAAAAATTTGTCCAGTTCATATCATGCAATATTTCTCTCTGTCGTGAATAGTTGATAATCAGCATTTTCTGGAAACTCTTTGGATAGTTTGTAGCAGTGTATATGGCAGATTATTTCTGGGGGGTGGAGAAGGGACTGACACACTGTGTAGTTTAGGAAGTGTAAAATCCCCCCCCCCCCCAAAAAAAAACAGCGATTCGGGAATCTTCCCTCAGGCATTTTTTGAGTTTTGAGACCATAAATGTGTTCTAGCTTAAAACAAACTAATGGGTAAAATTTTAATGTTTTGTCTTACAAAATTTCGAAGAGGGGCTTGAACCCCTTGAGCACACCCTTATATACGCCAATGGGTTGTAGGGAGCATCGTTTATAATGACAGTGACAAGCTGTTTGACCGCCCGGAAGTAGGGGGTGTCAGTTATTCCCCTTACAAGTACAATATATTTTCTACTTCCGGATATAAAGTAGTGTATGTTATTAGGATTACAAATTACAAAAATCCATCAGTATGGTTTTGAAAAGTCCTTTAAAAATATCCTTTCAATTAAATTGTGTTCTTTGTTTAAAGTTTGTTTTTGACGATCAAATCACATCTTGTTTATTACTTCGAAATTTTTACATTGTATGGCAAACGTTATGGGTTTTTTCAATTTCTGACATTCATACAACAATACACACTCACACATACAGTTTCACAGTTACGTCTCTTTCATACATCGCCAATACAACCCACTTAGTACAGCGGAGTCAGTTTTCTAATTGGGCGGTCACCCAGTCGAATGCCAAAAACTAACCTGCATTATAGAATGCTTGTGACACCAAGAAGCGTTTAAGGCGAGTCTTTAACGCCTTAGGCGTTGGTGCATCTTTAATTGAATTGGGCAGTCTGTTGAGGAAATGAACACCCGTCGGCGAGGACAGGCGTTCATAAACCACGATGGAAGGATTATGAAGGAAACGGGATTTTTACGGATTCATTTCCTTTTGCCATCGTTCAGGAATAAAGAAATGAAAAAATTAAAATTTCGTTAGCACCACATAAAGAATTACTGTCGAATTTTAATGATTGCATTTAAAAATTATTTTACCCTTATAAAAGATGAATTGGTTTCAAGGTAAAGTCGTGCATTAAGAATTAAAGCTGTTTTACATATCGTTTGCTCTCAACGTAACTGTAGAGTTAGATATAGAAGCTATGAATGTAAGAATTGACTCATCTTAACAGGGTGGGGAAACGAGTCATATATTCGAGCCTAATGACATCATTGAAAGAGTTGTGAGGGGATTCACATATCTGCCATGCCATTGAATGAACGTGTCAGGACAGGCTGTAGTACTACAACAGTAAGTACTATCGCAGTAGTATCAACACAATGCAGTGGCATCGGTATGGCTTCTGTTGAGTAAGTAGGGTGACGGGCGCGTAGCTCCGTACTCAGTCGTTTTACCAGAAGACAATGGATGTCAGACAGTGAGACAGAAAGATTCAACGAGCGCGAGGAACAAGTACTGTACATTTTATATGCCTAATCATGCCACGTACACCCTCTCCGGGTGGGGGGGATGAGCGCGGGGAGGTGGAGAGTAATTAAAAACACACCCGCCCCTCCACCCGCCGCCAATGTTGGCGAGCTAATGACAGCTTACACCCACCCCTCATTGTAACAATGACCCACTCTCATTACGAATCTGGTAATTGTTGTCGGCTACTAATTATGTTAAAATTTAATTAGGCACTTACTAGAATATATTAATTTACGTCACAATTAAAAAAATACATTGTTTAGTTCAACAGAGATTTCGGGATCGTTTTCCTCTCTGAAAAGTTATTACGGGATAAATATAGTTTATTTTAAAATGTATATTTTTGTAGAATTTGTAAACCCAAGATCTTAATGGATTCGTGAGCCACCTCCCTTGTTAATATCCGCTTCACGTAAGCTACTGAGCGTTTAAAACTAACCCTTCTCATCTCGTTTTCGTGTTACCTCTCTGATTTATATTGTTAAAAGTGACAACTGTTGTAGTTAATTATTTTATAACAGGACCAACTTTCTTTACTCAAGATTCTAATCCTAATCGAAGTAATTTCTTCGTAGGAATGATGGACATCATACATATCCATTTTAAATTCAATGGAAAATAAAAACTTCATGGAATTAGTATGTTAATCTAGGATAGTTAATGGGGTAGAATTCAAATGGGATAAATCCCATTCCCAGGATTCGCCACTTATAGATACAAGGTAGAAATGTGTCGCGTAACAGAATTAGCTAAGGTTTCACGTGAAATTTGAAATCTATAACTCGTTTTATTTTCGGGATGTCCTGCGAGAAGCTAGACAGTCAGTCAAAATACAGAAGAGAAATTGATAAAACCCTCAGCCAAAGTCCATGGTTGGACATGCACCGCCATATGACACATTCTTACCTATGTAGACAAGAATAAGTAATGAAATGAAATGAAATATGCCTTTATTTAAGAGGCGGAGTTAGGGCTATTTAGCCCTCTCTACCACTCAACCTCACATATTATATAGATATATATGTACATTGAATGTTGACCTTAACTAATAACAAATTGAATTTTTAAATTAAAATAAATGCTTATAAATCAACTAAAATATACACATACTATGTAATAATTAAATATAAAATTTATCACCTTAATATGTAGAAACAATAAGTAGTAGGGTAGAATGAAGTTTCATGCAAAATTTAAAGTATACGGATGAAAAATTTCGTGAGATATCTTGTCACATGAATATTTCGTGGGATATCTTGTCACATGAATATTTCGTGGGATATCTTGTCACATGAAATATTTCATGGGATATCTTGTCACATGAATATTTCGTGGGATATCTTGCCACATGAATATTTCGTGGGATATCTTGTCACATGAAATATTTCGTGGGATATCTTGTCACATGAATATTTCGTGGGATATCTTGTCACATGAAATATTTCGTGGGATATCTTGTCACATGAATAGAATGTCTTGTCACCTTTTACTCTTCGAATAGAATGTTCACACGTCCAAATCTAAAATACACTCAGTTTTTTTACAAATTTATTTATTCTCCGATTGTCTAGTTAATATCGTGGTCACACATAAGACCATTGTAAAATTATTCGTTAACGCTCAGCCATATCCTATCTATGAAGCTGTATGCAAAATTTCAACTGCATAGATAACTTCGTTTTTGAGACATCGTGCGGACAGATAGACAGACAGAAATTAAATTTGTTCAGCCTCTCGAGTGATAAACTTAGCTGCAAAAAATATAATGTCTGAATTTTTGTTTAGGACATTAATTTCCTTGAGCCGTTTGTAACAATGGGGTTTCCCTTTAGAACAATACGTATTGGTTATAAGCTTTCAATATGACCAAACCAAATAGTATGCCTGGGGCCGATCCGTCAGTCGGATAAAGAGATTAAATGAGAAACGGCCGGAAAGATCAAGTACTGCACTGTGGTGTCAGGTTGCTCTGATGGGGACCTCAGCCTAAGCTGCTTTTTCGCTTCGCTTAGTAGACATCACTGGCCTCCTGCTCTATGATCTTTGCTCTTATTACGTCATATTCATTCACTTTCAGATATCGGTTTAAAAACTCAATATAATTCACAACCATTGTGCTCCTATCAGCGTACCAGTTTGGTTTGGAAAGTCAAACGCTCCTCTTGCGTAACTATTTTGGTCGTAAAGAGCTATTCCACTTCACCTATTCTATGGCTGTACTCCGCATGTTACTGCCTTTCACCTCTTGTTTGAAATTTTAAATTTTCACCCTATATTGTTTATATAAACAAGAGGGTTGCATTTTCATTATGTAGGCATCACCACTATTTATCTTCGAAATTGACGATTTTTCCCAGTTATAGTAAGCAGAGTACGCTGGGAACGTAATGGAAACTAATTTAAATCGACGATTTGCGTAATAATTAATTCATCAAGATCTTCAAACCAGCTGACTGCGCGTCGCTCTTAGGTGCTATGGTCCTGTACACAGCGATTTCCATACCATTATTGTGTCATGGTCGTTATGACCAACCCTCCCCCCCTTCCCTCCTCCACATAGTACCATCACAACGTGCCCGAGCCGCTGTCCACTCTTGTATCATTGACACCCCCTCCCCCCATCACTCTACCCACTCCATACACACTGCAGGACGTATATGATTAATGTATGCGGTTGATTTATTGGTATTCATTATAGGGATTGGTAAACCTGATTCAGACGTAAGATGCAGTTTATTGAACAAAAAAAATTTCGCCCTACCTTCTGTTAGATTGAATAAAAGTAAGCATGTAGAATGTCACTATGGATAAAATCACTAGGAATGTAGGAACGTACATGTTCGTTACAAAACTACCTACACGAAAAAATACCTGTACTTGTGAAAAAATAGTGTAACATAAAAATTCAAACATATTCTACCAATTTAAACTCAAAGGTGCTTGGAAAATGGTTTACAGTGGTCTAAAAAAAGGGAATATTATTATGCGGTCAATTTTACTGTAACACTAAAATTCGATCTTAATGGACATTGCCACGAAAATTACACAATTTGTTATAAAAATCGGAAAAAACAGCAAGGTACACTTTTCCTAGATACATTACAGATTTATAACCCCTCAGATGCCTAATTTACACACATTGCTCTGGTTAGCCATCATTAAAATAGTGAGAAGAATGTAACCTCATCCAGAGCTAAAGTTGTTGCATCTCCTAGAGCTTTGATCTTCATTAAAATTATGAGAAAATATAACATTGTCCAGAGCTACCATCGTTGCGTCTTCCAGAGCTTTGATCTTCATTAAAATGATGAGAAAATGTTACATCGTCCAGAGCTAACGTTTTATATCTTCTAGGCCTTTGCTCCTCATAAAAATGATGAGAAAAATGTGAAATCATCCGGAGCTGATATCTTCTAGAGCTTAGCTCTTTATTAAAACGATGAGAAAAATATAATCATCCAGAGCTACCATCGTTGCATGTTCTAGAGCTTTGCCCATCATTACAATGATGAGAAAAATGTACCATCGACCAGAGTTAACGTTGTTTCATCTTCTAGAGCTTTGCCCATCATTAAAATGATACTTTCGAAAAATGTAACATCATTCTGAGCTAATATTGTCGCACCTTCTATCTCATTGACCATCATTAAAATGATGAAAAATGTTACATCATCCGCAAACATGTCAGTATGTACAGACACATTAACTACACAACAATTAGTCGCAACACAACTGAGAATAAACGCTACGTACAGTGAACTGAGCTCATATGCCGTACAGAATATTATACTGTACAGGGGTGAGGTCGACATTTTGAATTCCAACCCGGTACTCACACGCACTTCAACTCGCGCTGCACTTCTCCATTGGGGCTGGGCACTCTCCATACAAGAGTGGGTGGGGTGGGGGTGGTGCTTGCTTTGTTTACATTTACACCGACTAGAGGATATGACCAGATTGCCGTGTTGACTTGTCTCCCGTATTTAACAGCTATTTCTTAGCTTCGTTTGTGCCAAATGATCACATTACATTGGTTTAAACTCAAATTTCAGTACGTCGCATTTTTCACCTTATTGTGAGACTAAAGGAAATTTACTGATCTAATGCAGCTCAAATTAAAAAAACCTATTTCGTTTTCAAAATTAAATTCATAGGATGACGTTATAACACCAAGGCGCATATATCGTAATTTTGAACAAAAAACATTTAATGTATCTGAATAGAACTTAATATCTAAGGCTTTTTAATATTTTAGTTCAAAGTTAAACTTGTTATTGAAGTTATTTTTATTACGAATCTGTGTTTTCTTCGTAAATTCATAAGACATTCTCTCCGACTTCGTTATTATTGTATTGATTGATACAACATACATTTGAAATGTCTTCTTTGATTCAGAAAATTGAGCAACTTTAATTGTACAGAGTAAGCTTTAAAATAAGTTTTTAATAAAATATTGGCGCTGTCTTGGGTATGCAGTTCTGGAAATCTTAAAAATGTCAATAGGGTATTATGTTTTATGGTTTTGGACTACTCATTTCTGATGAACGCATTTTTTTTATACTACATAAATTTAATAACAGATAATTGTACACACATTTTACCCTGCATCGTAAGGTTACTATTTTATCAAATTTCCTTACAGAAACGTCATGTAGATGGAAACATTTATTTTTTATATGCAATGTACCCACCCGCAGCATTCGAAGGAAGGAAGTTATAAATTATACATATTATGTCTTACTACATCCAATAGCATTAGTAATACTAGTGCTAATTATTGTACTGGAGTAACATACAATAATTTACAGTAATTTAATAACATACAGTAATATATAAGATAGTAGGATATCTGGCACACATATATAATATGATCGTGTTAGCAGTTGTACAGTATATGACCATTTGAAAAACTTAATTTGATTACTATTTCAAATGCTTGGAACTTCGAGAACAGCACAGTTAAAATAAATCGGATTGCAGTAACTTTTTTCGCCTACTATTTTGAGGTAATCCAAAATAATTTTTCACGTCTTACAACATTTACATTTGAAGACACTTAATTTCTTCCGGTCATATTTTAGTCGACGCCGAACCAGTAAAATCCTACAAAATAAAGTATTTGCTACTTACTGCGGGCCGGTAGTAATTCGGTTATAAAATTGAGTGTTATTTACTTTGACGGTATTCGATATCGATGTTGGAGAGATGTGAACAAAGGAGAGGGGGCATATAAGACTCGTGCTGTATCTTTAAAATAAACAAGCACGTTTTCTATAATTAAAACATAAAATATAATTGATAAAACAGCAGACTGTTTAATATATATATATATTTAATTACGCTACAATTCTTAGAGAGCAGTCTGTATTAAGCAAATGTTAACTGAACAAGCACTGCATACATCCAATAATATTATCATTTTGATATGAATAAATCCAGGCAGCAATGTTGATATTTCGATAATTAGACGTGATGTTAACTGAACAAGCACTGCATACATCCAATAATATTATCATTTTGATATGAATAAATCCAGGCAGCAATGTTGATATTTCAATAATTAGACGTGATGTTAACTGAACAAGCACTGCATACATCCAATAATATTATCGTTTTGATATGAATAAATCCAGGCAGCAATGTTGATATTTCAATAATTAGACGTGATGTTAACTGAACAAGCACTGCATAAATCCAATAATATTATCATTTTGATATGAATAAATCCAGGCAGCAATGTTGATATTTCAATAATTAGACGTGATGTTAACTGAACAAGCACTGCATACATCCAATAATATTATCATTTTGATATGAATAAATCCAGGCAGCAATGTTGATATTTCAATAATTAGACGTGATGTTAACTGAACAAGCACTGCATACATCCAATAATATTATCATTTTGATATGAATAAATCCAGGCAGCAATGTTGATATTTCAATAATTAGACGTGATGTTAACTGAACAAGCACTGCATACATCCAATAATATTATCATTTTGATATGAATAAATCCAGGCAGCAATGTTGATATTTCGATAATTAGACGTGATGTTAACTGAACAAGCACTGCATACATCCAATAATATTATCATTTTGATATGAATAAATCCAGGCAGCAATGTTGATATTTCAATAATTAGACGTGATGTTAACTGAACAAGCACTGCATACATCCAATAATATTATCGTTTTGATATGAATAAATCCAGGCAGCAATGTTGATATTTCAATAATTAGACGTGATGTTAACTGAACAAGCACTGCATAAATCCAATAATATTATCATTTTGATATGAATAAATCCAGGCAGCAATGTTGATATTTCAATAATTAGACGTGATGTTAACTGAACAAGCACTGCATACATCCAATAATATTATCATTTTGATATGAATAAATCCAGGCAGCAATGTTGATATTTCAATAATTAGACGTGATGTTAACTGAACAAGCACTGCATACATCCAATAATATTATCGTTTTGATATGAATAAATCCAGGCAGCAATGTTGATATTTCAATAATTAGACGTGATGTTAACCAATCGGTTTACGTTCATGCATCAAGTGCAGACTGTTAAACCAAATATGTAGCAAAGGTAATTATAGAATAGTGATTGCTATGGTAATTGTTAGAATTTTACATAATATAATACATTAATACAAATGGATTTTGGAATTCATTACTATTAGATTGGATATGTTTGTAACTATGCATTAATTGTTTCATGTGTAGATGGCGTCGGTGCATAATTACTTAATTTACTTGTTCGACTGGGAAAATTCAATATTTTAAAGGTCATTTTATATTAACAATGACATTTTGTAATGGTGAATGTTACCCAAATTATATAATGTAATAAAAACGTTAAAAGTCAATAATTGTAAATAATTATTAATAGAAACAAATAGACAAAAGTCTAAAATCCTGTGTAAGTAGAATGTTATTACTGTCACTGCATGTTATTAATTAATCTTTGTTATTTAGTTTAAATAATCCTTATTTATGACTTTCTTTAATAAAAAGCCAAAAATATAAATGATAATGCTGATTTTTTGGCTATAACGACTAAAAGTTTTGATAAATTTGATAAGTTTTTTTGATAAAATACACGGTGTGTAAAATGTCTGGAAACACCCAAATATTCATTTAAATAGATACAATTCAATAGTGAAAGTTTCAAATCTTATAGTTCAAGAGCGTATACACTTGGATCAGTATTTATTCCTAACCTTATTTCATACTAGTTTCATACTGGTGTACCCTTATTTGAAAACAGGTTAAAGCAAACTGTAACGGATTTAATTTTTTAGCAAGGAATTTGAATTTAAATAATTCTTTTTACATCCTTTAACTATGTTAATACATTAATGGCCTTAATTTTTAACCGTGCCACATTTCAAATTTAAATGTCAGTCTAGTCTAATAACGGTCCGATGTGAATTCAATTATTTTTAAATAATATTTGTTAAAGAAGATAACCACTAACCGTTTGTATCGGAAGTTTTTAAATAATGAAATCAAAACATACATTTTGAACGTTGTATTGTCTGAAATTATAATGTATGCATTAAAACACTAAAACAACATTACAGAATATCCTCATAATTACACATATGTGAGAATAATCCTGAGAGCTTTATATTAAAAGAAACGAACCAAGTACTGGTCTGAAATGAACACAAAGCGAACATTTTCGGTATGCAATTCAGAGATTTCCCAGGGGATGACCTTCGTATACCTGTTGTACCGAAGGGTTGTTCCATACTCATTTACCCACTCCGTTTTGCTTGCAACCCAAAAGTTGATTTTCCGAGTTATCCTTGGAGACTCTTTTAATATACACTAATTCGTAAGTTGTAATCTTGTTAGATACCCGGCCTCAATCACTATTGTGTTAATAATTATTTTTCTAATTATAGTAAAATCTTGTAATATACCTAAGAGAGTCATTCGTATTTTCCAGTTTTGAAGACGACTAGTTATAATAATTCCCCTATTCCCTTTTTTATTCATGACTAATTAATTCCCTATTATGCTCAACCAAATAACCTATTATGTTTTGTCAACAACTCTGGTACAGCCGTACCTTACAGAAACGTCAGTTACTACTGGAAGTACGACATTTTCATGTGTTGTGTCCTACTGCGCATGCGCGATATGGACTTGAGCTGTGAGGGTTGGATGTCTCGCCGCTCCGGAAACTGTTGGCCCTTTGTTCCACCCTTTGTCCTGGCCCTTCTAGCAAATTAAGCTATTGAGGCCTCATTGTTCATTACGATTGTCGGCCTGACCTCCCCCCCCCGCCACGCAGCGATATGTATCGTCTTCATAATCCGCGGTATAGTCTTCTGAAGCGACAGCTACTAATCATATTCCTTTCCTCGGGGAGACATTAATAAGCGGCCTACACTAGTTATTCGGTTGTTTTTATCGAACAATTCGATATGTAAAAATTGTACACAACAAGAGTTGTAATAAATTACCGTAACAAAGAAAAACTTGTATATTACAATTTCAAAAGCGTAAATTTAACACTAACATTACAAAACCAAATATAGCTTAGACTTAGATATCAAAGAAACTTTACAATATTTATAATTTGCCTAGCTTGATATCAATAAGTAACCGTTGTTGAGTATAGAATTCTCCCTATGGGTTACCAGGAGCCAAACTAACATGTTGGGGCACTTTAACAAATCTCATCACTTCGTTTTCATCAAATATCTCACATATTTTTCTCATATTCATCGCCATTTTCAAAGTCTCAAAATATTAGTTACTTCTTGCTGTCTTTTGTTTACATTAAAACTACTATAATTAATAAGTTGAAGTCATATGATAAATTAAATAAATTGTAATATCAAATCATTCCTTCGGATAAAATCATCGAACCATTCGATTAAAACAACTGAATGAGTGAAGGCCGCTTATTAAATTCTAGTCCCCTTTCTTCATATTACATCACTATTAACGTATATTATTAATAGGTATATACTTTTTAATTGTGAAAATAATTTTAAGGCACTATTAGTAGTTCATTACGCGTTACTGGTGGGCAACGTTAGCACTTTTTTAAATTGTGCTATATTGGAATGTTTTGGGTCGAATAAAATATTTTTAACTATTCAGATGCCTTGCTCTTAGTAATCACAATATTTCGTTAATTGTCATCATTTGAATCTCTGTCATCTCTAATTTCAAATTACAATGAGAATGTTAGTCCACACAGTGCGTTTTTAACTCAACAGGGAATTTAGACTGTTTGGTGTAATTTCCGGATGGATATTGATATAAGAGTACAGAACTAGAACAGATTTGTCGTTAGTTCTCGAGACAGACAGCGAGCCGACTGTGTCTGGGTAAATGTTGTGCGAACACCCGCATTTAGAAATTCTGTCATTAACTTCCTTATTGGGTTTAATTAGTTCATGACGCCGCTCGCCCCAGCTCCCACGCTGTTAATTACTTGTTGCACTCGCATAAACTACTTGTATCCGCGGAGCCGCATAACAAGCACTCTGTAAAAACCCCGCGGCTACCCTTGGGATCGAACTCGGGACCTTTGGTTGACAGGTCGAGACGCTTTCCACTCGGCTACCACGCTCGACCGTAAAGATTAGTTCACATTGATACTGTACGATCTGAACACTAGATGAAGCGTGGACCCAGCTGTCATTAGCCATCAACCGGCTGACACTAGAGTCAATCTTGACTTCCGGCCATAAACTGATCAGCTTCCGTCCAATCAGGAGTCGCCACGAGTCAGTTCACTATCTTCTTGTTATCGTGAGTCTGTCGTTTCCGGTGCCTCAGATGCGGGATCAGGGCTAATTTGTTTATATCTGATCATCTTGATCTTTTGATACTCTCAATATACCGAGTAACCAATTAAAACCCACGTGTTTGGCAAGTTCATAGCCGTCGTTTATTTTTATAAATCTTTCCTCCCATTAACAGCAGACGTCTTCAATATCGCAATCTGTACGTCAGACCGTTGATGAGGAACCAATAGAATTTGCACGGCGCGCGGCGTCGTCGTTCTGCACAATTTCATGCACTTCATGCTTTCTTTCATGCTTTCATTCAGACTAATTAGACTTTCACGACCACACCTGGTGCGGCGACGTCAAGTTGTGATTTGTAGGATACTCGACACATTAAATAAAATTAATTGCCACACTTAATTTTGTAAATAGTACCAACTAATTTTGATCAGTAGGATGTTTGAGACGGTTATCTTTACATGACATTATCCTTATCAGACGTATAAATAAATACTCAATGATTTTTTCGTAATAATTCATTGGTTTTCTTATTAAAATTATCTTTTAAATGCACTAAATGATAATTACGTAGTTACAAGGATGTATTTGTTGAATACAATGTTCAAAAGCTAGCGTTGATAACTGATCAGACGGTAGTTAAACGTTAATATTTTGTCGATGACACAACTTATAGCACCTAAACTACAATGAAATGTTCCTTGTAAGTTTTCTCGGTTAGAGGATCACCAGTTATCGACTGTGGATATTTGCCCGAGCAGAGCAGACCTCATCAGTCGTGCTGCCCCTCGGAGACTGGCACAAAGGCAACTCTTGACTGTCTAATTATCCGAGTCCCTGACCGGACAGTTGTTGATCTTTCATTCCTCGAACAGCGTCGTTCCCTGGTCGTGATCACAAAAAATGTTCTTGTAAGTGTTCTCTTGGTTAGAGAGACACAGTAAGGATCACAAGACGCACTGTTATCGACTGAGTACGGATATTTGCCCGAGCAGAGCAGACCTCATCAGTCGTGCTGCCCCTCGGAGACTGGCACAAAGGCAACTCTTGACTGTCTAATTATCCGAGTCCCTGACCGGACAGTTGTTGATCTTTCATTCCTCGAACAGCGTCGTTCCCTGGTCGTGATCACAAAAAATGTTCTTGTAAGTGTTCTCTTGGTTAGAGAGACACAGTAAGGATCACAAGACGCACTGTTATCGACTGAGTACGGATATTTGCCCGAGCAGAGCAGACCTCATCAGTCGTGCTGCCCCTCGGAGACTGGCACAAAGGCAACTCTTGACTGTCTAATTATCCGAGTCCCTGACCGGACAGTTGTTGATCTTTCATTCCTCGAACAGCGTCGTTCCCTGGTCGTGATCGCACTAAATGAGGTTATTGCATTGTAAATCTCTGCAGCCTCCTTTTACGGCCAGTTACCTTTCCAGCTGCATAGAACCTTGTTTAGCCGTTTATATATCCTAGTTACTAACTTCCTCTGCGATGTATATTGAATACAGTTGAGACTATGTTTGTCTCGAGAACTGACCTAAGGGTATCTCTGTACATTATAATTGAAAAGGATTGATTTCATAGGATGACAAGATCGTACATACATTTGTCATTATAGAGATGTTTCTAGGTTTAAAATGATGACAAAATTCCTGTGATATGCCCACTTAAACATAATCTGAAAGTAATAACTGTTTTGTGACTCAATATGTGATATAAGCAATATCTGGACTGGTTTGGTAGAATATAGTAGGCCTATGTAAAAAATAATCGTTATGCAATTACGTTATGAAATGTTGAGGTCGAATTTGATATGCATTCATGTAAACTGTTGTGAAACAGTGACAGAAAACATTACCACCACCAGGTATAGTACCAATAGCATCTACGCAGACAACGTGGATACTAAACAAAGTTGTCAATTTTATCCTTGAAAATAATCAAAGGTTATAATAATCACTGTTATGCTCGTTAAATAATAGGAGAGCTCGTTAACAGTTATCTTGTTTTATTTCACAAATCAAAACATTATTGTAAGAAAAAAAAAACAGTCTACGTGAAATGTACTAGCGTTTTTTTACACCAATTGAGATGTTTTTTAGGAATTTGTTACGTGTCTCTTATTAAATTCCGGTTTGATTCCGATGTGTTACAATGGGGTTGGTGGAACAGTAGGCAGTGTCCGCATTGTCGAATGTCACAAAACATGACCACGTTCTTGCCCAGCTGGCTCGTCAATACCCCAGAAGTCCGGGATCGGAAGGGAACAGAAGGGCTGATTTTGTGCCACTGCGCTATAAATACATCACCGTGCGTCTACGCGCCAGTGAGTAAAAAGAGCGAGCACGCGGACAAAAAGGAGAACCTCGGATCCCCGCCCCGGCCAGATGTGCACACCCCTCCCCGCCAATACCGGATACACTTGCATTTATTTATACTACCCGGTCATTGCGACCATTATGGCAGGGGGAGCAATACAGGGGGGGGGACTGTGTAGAGGCGGGGTGCCACTGCGCTTACTCTGTCAGACATTATTTAATATTTAATCGTTGTTAATGCTAAAGGTTACGTTGTTCCTTACCTTCATACAACGTAGCTATGGTAGGAAGGGTTGATTCAATTGAGTTTTTAGTTTAACTTCAGTCCAACTACCTTTTATTGCAGCGTCTGGTATCTGACGCTGTCCCAAACTTGACTCCTGGAATCTGGAATTAAGTTCGTCTGAAGAGATCCAAAGAAAATCGACGACGAAGAAGCTCAAAATGAAACATTTACCTCGTGTCGACATCAATTAAAGAAAAGTCAACTGGAGCTTAACTCAAAATTCAATTGAATAAACCCCTTATACCACAGCTACGTTATGTGTAAAAAAACTCGGTTGCTCTACCATGCTTAGAGATTGCACCGTCCATACATTGCAGAACACTCAATTATGTACCTGATAAGACAATGAGACTACCACACCACCTATTTATAGGTCGAAACAAATATTTCATTTGAGCTTAGTCATCGACTTTCTTTGGATCTCTTCAGATGAACATGACTCCAGATTTCAGGAGTCAAGTCTGAGACAGCGTCAGATACCAGACGCTACAAAAGACTATAAGGAAGGTGAACTGGAGCTAAAATCAAAATCCAATTTCTTACCTTGTTTGTGTTCTGACTGCCTCATCAATAAATAAAGGCCTGACTATTAAAGTCAAAGTCAAAGAATGTCTTATTTAGCCAGACGAAGTACTAAGAAGTTGGGAATGTTAAAGCGTGGCAGCTGGAGCAAGAAATGGGTGAGCAATGTTGAGTGTACGGAGCAGCTGAGAGATCCGAGCACAGTCAAATATCGGGGAATGAGAATTACTATTCATACTCCAAGGAAAGTTGGGAATGTTAAAGCGTGGCAGCTGGAGCAAGAAATGGGTGTGCAATGTTGAGTGTACGGAGCAGCTGAGAGATCCGGGCACAGTCAAATATCGGGGAATGAGAATTACTATTCATACTCCAGGGAAAGTTGGGAATGTTAAAGCGTGGCGGCTGGAGCAAGAAATGGGTGAGCAATGTTGAGTGTACGGAGCAGCTGAGAGATCCGAGCACAGTCAAATATCGGGGAATGAGAATTACTATTCATACTCCAGGGAAAGTTGGGAATGTTAAAGCGTGGTAGCTGGAGCAAGAAATCGGTGAGCAATGTTGAGTGTACGGAGCAGCTGAGAGATCCGGGCACAGTCAAATATCGGGGAATGAGAATTACTATTCATACTCCAGGGAAAGTTGGGAATGTTAAAGCGTGGTAGCTGGAGCAAGAAATCGGTGAGCAATGTTGAGTGTACGGAGCAGCTGAGAGATCCGGGCACAGTCAAATATCGGGGAATGAGAATTACTATTCATACTCCAGGGAAAGTTGGGAATGTTAAAGCGTGGCAGCTGGAGCAAGAAATGGGTGAGCAATGTTGAGTGTACGGAGCAGCTGAGAGATCCGAGCACAGTCAAATATCGGGGAATGATGCTATCATCGCACATCTGTTGGCGCAAACCCTTCGTCTACCCCTCGGTAAATCCTCGGGTAATACGTCAAAACAGCTTCCATACATGGCTTTAGACAGTTAGTTGTTAGTGTATATTGGTTTTTTATGTACTGTACAGTGGTTATGTGTCATACAGTTTATGTACTATAGTTTGCTTCGTTGTTCTCTCGATAGACTTTTGTGGACAATTGTTTTGTCCGAACAAAACAAGATAGTACGGTCCAAATGGCCAGGGGTAATTGTCATTGTATAATGCACTACCTGTAGATAAATGTCTAAGAAGGTAATTGGCAGCCGCTAGTTTTGGGTGAGGTCGAAATGGAGCGCACCAAAAGGGTGATATATATGAAATGATAATTTCTTTCTCAGAACACATATTTTCCTGGCTTGAAACATTTAAAACCAACCTTAATAAATGTCAAAGCGTGGACTGATAACCATCTATACACCATAAAAGTGGCGACGATCTCTTTGTGTAGTTGTCTGACGTGACCTAATTAATATTTGTTTGCCAAACGGTCGTTTCTAACTGGGTCAAACTTGGAATAATTTGACCAGAGACAAAATATCGTTTTTGTTTTTAACCCTTTTAATACCCACCCTTTTGGACCGCCACCAAAACTAACGTGGCTAGCGATCAATCGTCTTTCTTCCAATAATTTCACCATTGATTTTAATAAAACCCAAATTGTGTGCTTATACAACCGAAATTGGTTCTCACCTCCTAGAATGATACAAACAGCTCGATTCCTATGTTGTTTGTAGGATTGTTTGTACAGTTTTCTGCCTGCCACGTGATATATTATTACAAGTGCGTACTTATGCGTAATTGAGTTATGCGGTAAAGTCGTCATCGGCGGGGAACCGCCATCGTGGATAATTTCCAATTAAAACTCACCATCTTCCATCTCCAAGTATACTGTAGTTGAATAACACAATTAGTGAGAGTCAATTCAAGGCAAAGAAAAGTCGTAATGTTTTTATTTAATTATATTCATTGATTAACATTCTGCAGTGGTCTTATTGTTATCAATGCAATCGGTACAAGTATTCAAACGTTGATTAATCATGTCGAGCACAATGTTTTCAGAAAGGCCAAAGAAGCTGTGAACTGCTGTGATGTTTTCGGAAAGGGCTGGAAGTGGTTGTTATGTGAACGTGCAAGTTACCCCTCCCCCTCCTCTCACCCCACCCAAACCACCCACCACCCCAAAACCGCTCTCCACTAGGACCTCTACACCATTCACATTTGGCTGTTAAATTAGCAACTGCCTTCCTCTTGCCGATGCTTAACTTCTAAGCCGATTGGGATCTGGCTAATTAACGTGTCACTTTGTTGATCGTTAGTTTGCTAGTTTGATGACGTTTTGCGGTTCGCTAATTTTCGAATCGGTAACTAAACTTGATCTCCCGGACGAGTTAGTGAACTCCTGCTGGCCCTTATGTCTTAATGTGTGTCGTACTCACTTCACATTCAAGTTCATGTTCAATTTTTAATGTACAGGAAATGGCTAAAAAGTATTACATTAACAAAACGTACCTTCGTTTTTTTTATCTTGTATATTCCTTCTAGACACTTTATAGAAGAATATTATGCCTATAAAGTGGTATATTCCAACCAGCCAAAAGGCTCTTTGACACAGGTTTTAATGAAATTTGGTGACTTTGTTCAAACTACCGAATATTGATACAACTCCAAATTTGGTTCAGGATTCAGACTCTAGTTATTGGCCAGATTTTTAACACATGTCAAATTTTAGAGAGAGAGAGGGGTCTAAATGTTTACTTTAAGGCTCAGTTAAGGAGCTTAAATGTGTATTTAGATTAAGATTAATTACATATTTCACTTCAGAATTTGATCCTGAATAAAATGGTAAACATTTGGTCACTATAGCTTAATAAATAGGAGATTCATGACAAAAAAACTTAAAACTATATGGAATCTGGATGTGAAAAATGCCACAATATCCACCAGTTTTAACAATACTTTTGACATACTATATCTCATAAATTAATCAAGATATTGAAAAACAATTTGGTGTGGTTTTTTAGATAGTTTGAACCAACTCACCTAATTTCATAAAATTCTGACAACGTTGGGCGATTTACTGACCGACTGTATGATTTAACATGGGATGGATGGTCCAACCAGGCTCTCCAAACTTGGGTATTTTAGTGACTCAATTAGATTTTGGAATTGTGATTTCCAGGCTGGTGACTTAGGAAGTCCTTTGGCAATTCCAGTTTGTGTGTTGTAAACTGGAGAGGCGTACATACACGGTCATTAAAAGATCTATTCGAGGGTGCTGGAGATGTCCTTGGATCTTCTGAGCAATTCCAATGCCGTCTTCCTCGACACATTTTTGCTGCCTCCCACATCCAACATCTTCTACGGCCACACATTGGCACTTCGCATAAACAACTCCATGGAAGTATGGAAGTGTGCTTTAATTAGTAAGACGAAATTAAAAAAACAAGTTAGTAGACGATGTGCCTTCGAAATGCGAATTCCTCTGGACATGATTCCAGTTTTCAGCTAATTAGAGCGCACCATTAAAAATGTGGCAATCTCTCAGCTTTGGCCTCCGTAATAAAGGTTGTAATAACCCACTTGGAGAGAGCTGCACTGTAGCCATCACAGTGTAACTGAGGACAGTTGTAAACTGACCCTCTGTGGGAAAGTTGAGTTTATTGGCGGCTCACGTAAAGTACGGTAAGTTTATCGCCGACCGAGTGCATGTTATTGATGCTGCCGTTGTGAGACAATTGTACGAGTTTAGGACTAAATGTAGGGTCTGAGAAGAAAATTATCTAATATGCACTATGTGTATGGTAGTTAACAAAATTTAACTTCAGAGCTAAAGGCTCCAATAAATATTTCTTTTTTTATTGACGAAATGCTCGGTTTGAATTAATGGATTTGGAGAAATATTTAAGTACGAAATTGACGGTTTGAATCAAGTCAACTAAACGTAATAGGTGAAGAAACTTTAATTACATGAATATAAGCCATTATTTCTTCATTTGCTAAAAATTGTGGCTTGAATGAATCTGATTAGAATTTCATGAACATAATGGATACGTGTGGAGTAGTATTGAGCTTGTTGCGTGAATATTTGTAATATCATAATTTGTTTACAATGGAACAAATGTTTGGTTAGAATGAATTACGAAGAAAAGTGAAATTATTTCAATATCAAATTTGAAAATTTGAAGTTGCTTTTTAATGTGTCAGAACGGAATTTCTTGTAAATATGTAAAGTATGTGAGAGTGTTGACTTTTTCCAAATGGAATGTTTGTTAATGGTGAATTATTGGTGTTATAAATCTTCTTATAAGATAGTTTTTTTGTCTTTTTTGGGTTTTTGATTAGTGGACTAAAGACATAACGAGAATGTACAGAAATGACATAACCCCAAACAACCCACGCAAACCGTGGACCGCAAAGAAGGACGGGAACGCGGGAAAGCTCCGCGGCCGCTCTCAGGCTGATACGGGCACGGGTAAGTAATGTCCACCCGCGGCAGAACTGCCTAATAACATGGGTTATCAATGACGTGACTTACAATAATAACGAACGGCCTGGGGCGACGATTACGACGGTCGTGGCAACGCCGTGAAATGGCCGGTGTTCCGGTCCCCTCCTAGACAGCAGGGCGGGGAGAGTCTGGTCTACGCCGCGAAATGGCCGGTGTTCCGGTCCCCTCCTAAACAACATGGAAAGAGAGTCTGGACTACGCCGTAAAATGGCCGGTGTTCCGGTCCCCTCCTAGACAACATGGAAAGAGAGTCTAGTCTACGCTGTGAAATGCCAGTGTTCCGGTCCCCTCCTAAACAACATGGAAAGAGAGTCTGGACTACGCCGTAAAATGGCCGGTGTTCCGGTCCCCTCCTAGACAACATGGAAAGAGAGTCTAGTCTACGCCGTGAAATGGCCGGTATTCCGGTCCCCTCCTAGACAACATGGAAAGAGAGTCTGGACTACGCTGTGAAATGATCGGTGTTCCGGGCCACTCCTAGACAACATGGAAAAAGTCTGGACTACGCCGTGAAATAATCGGTGTTATGGTCGCCTCCTAGACAGCCAGGCGGGGAGAGTCTGGTCTATGCTGGTGCTATTTTTATTTTTAGATTAGATTCAGGATGTCAAGTCATGAACTTATACGAGATTTATAGAATGAGTATAGATTCCCTGAGTAGTGCTAGTGACGTTTGAAAATGGCATTAATAAATGTGAAAATGAACGAAGAAAAAAGGAAAACCTTTAAGAAAGGCTACTGTTGCTACTGTTGAGAAGGCCTAAGATATTTAGGTCTGGTAGGCTAGTATCGAATCAATGACACCGATTCTCACGCCATTCGAAGCTTAAAGAACGTCGTATAACCAACCCAAGCACGTAACGTATCCTAGTAATATGACGTCCTAGAACTCTAGCTCTACGTCTTTTACTGTGATGGTGAAGTTGAAGGTTTTCATAGTAAAAAAATAAACTGCTGGCATAATCTGGAAATATAAAGTTCTAGATAAAACGGAAAACTAAACATTTCTTCAATCTAATACTTTTTTATCTATTGTTTGGTAAATTACTCTTAGTTGTTCTCCGGACTTGAAGGATTGTAAATCAACCAGCTTAAAATACGTGACTGCGCAGCTGCTTGGTCCCAAGATGTTAAAAATAAATATTAAGGCCAGTCTCTCCCGGTATAGAGTCTCTATAGCCGGTTGGCGAGAACCCGCTACACCTGGTCGGTCTGTTTCTGGTACTTACCGCAGTGCTGGCAAATAAAATATAAAGGCCAGTCTCTCCCGGTATAGGGTCTCTATAGCCAGTTGGCGGGAACCCGCTACACCTGGTCGGTCTGTTTCTGGTACTTTACTGCCGTGCTGGCAAATAAAATATAAAGGCCAGTCTCTCCCGGTATAGGGTCTCTATAGCCAGTTGGCGGGAACCCGCTACACCTGGTCGGTCTGTTTCTGGTACTTTACTGCCGTGCTGATAAAAAACGTGCATCTCTCGTCTGCGGTTTTTGGGCGCACTGGCTTCACTCTTTCTCTCGGCGCCAGACTATTTCAAATTCTTGTCTTATAATGCTACACAGTGGTAGACATAATCTCTAATTGAAAATTCCAAACTACAAATGCTTTAGGAACAACCAAGTATACAGTATAATAGGAAGATCCAAATTTTGCTGGAACGGTCATCTGATGTGAGGTCAGTAAAGTATATACTTATTCAATTAAATATTGTAAGCAATTAAAATTACTTAATTACGCCATTTAAAACGTGCGTAATTTTCTAAACCTTTTTATCATGTAAATGAAATCTCAAAATTGTATATGAAATCATAAATAAATAACTACTAACTGTAATTTAGGTCATGGAGTAGTGGTGATAGTAGACAGATTTTCATTCAAATGGAACGAATAATAAAATCCAAAATCCTATAGAGGTCTCAATGGATCGAGAAGATATACATTAGAAAATAATGTCGGACAACACCAGAAAAATGTCGGTCATTTAAGGTGTTCGAAAAGGTGGCAAGATATGTTTAGCGAATAGTGGACACCAAAAACCATAAATTGGAATATTTCTAACGCGGCAGGCGGTATCGAAATGCTCCAATTTTCACCATTCCAACTACATTTTCAGCGCCCTTTCTTCCATAATCCTTTATAGAACAATTTGGTACCGTGTAAGCCATATATATGTTTTCTTAGGTAGGATTCTCATCTTGTGTTGGCATGACAAAAGGTATCAAATTATTATTTATTCCATTTTACGTTTATTAGCGATTCCATTGGCCATTTACAAAATATATCAAAATGGGTATTAAGCATTCTCAACTTTTTTAATCTCAAAGTAGAATTTTTTCATCCTGAGCCTATACAATATTTTGGAAATGAACTAAATTTAAAAAATTCTTTTATT
Source organism: Homalodisca vitripennis (assembly GCF_021130785.1). Classification (NCBI taxonomy): domain Eukaryota; kingdom Metazoa; phylum Arthropoda; class Insecta; order Hemiptera; family Cicadellidae; genus Homalodisca; species Homalodisca vitripennis. Next base: position 95,475,994 of record NC_060212.1, on the reverse strand, counting down.
TTAGATGTGGAGTAAAATGTATGATTAAATACATACAAGGTGAATCAAAAGTCAGGATCCCCCATCTATTTTTTGTTCTAAAATTTATATAAGGAGATATCCTTAGTGCTGCAACGTGGAAAGGAAGTTTCATTTGATGATTTTGAACGTTTTTTTGCCCCAAAAATGCTGGATTTTTTGGGCAATTCAAAAATGTAAAATGTAAACTTTTTTGGGTAATAGTAATGTCTGCTTGCAAATAAATTCCCATCAGTACACTTTCTAATCTTCATTGGATCCATCGTCAATTACATTCCTAACTGATTCAGAACACAAACTACCAATAAATCGGTTTCCATGTAAACAGCAAGTTCACCTTACGAAGATTAATTTAACTGTAAATCTTATTATTTTGGACGGGAAAGAGATGGCGATCTGTGGTTTTCACCATTCTTTAAATTTGTTTGTACTCTTCAAAAAGAGAGGTTTAAATTTGAAAATTTTGAGTTTTTTCCGAAATCCCGCATTTTTTTGGGGAGGGGGAGAACAAAATAATCAAATGAAAATTTCTTTACACATTGCACCACTACCTAAAGGATATCTCCTGGTATAAAATTTAGAAAAATAAATTAGAGTGGAGGTCCTGACTTTCACCCTGTTTAATTAATCGGTGTGCTGATTTTTCACGAGACTCATTTGATTCTCACACTTCATACATATTTTTCAAGACTAAAACACGTCCTCCCCACACACATCTATAGTGACTCAGTACTCTCGTGACCTTGAGCCCACGCTAGGCCGAGTAGCGCCGTTCCTGGCAGTCATTATTTACTCATCTCTCGCCGCCAGTGGACCATACAGCACGCGGCGCGGCGGCCGTGCGGACCGGTTCTGTGCCGCACGCACGCACGCGCACGCTCACCTGTCATTGCGGCAACGGCACGACCTCCTCCTGTCATTACCGCATCTGCGAGCTGCGGAACTCTGCGGGATAACATCGTTCTCACGACCGCTTCCCATAGATTCCATTGAAAGTGTTTCAGAACCTAATACCCCCAATACAGTTTCAAGATCTGGATTACCAATGGCGCTGTGTAGTGGGTACAGCGGTTATCGCGAGATAACCGGATCAAGCAATGTCGAGCGTAGCTGCTGCTTGGATGGGTGACCGCTGAGCAATCCTGCCCTTCAAGCAGCCCGCTTGCCTGGCCATTAGTGGTGGTTCTGAAGTCACCTTGATCCCGTTGATCCCCAGGTTAAGTGTTAGAGTTGACTTCTCAACCCTAACTTTGCCTGGTAAAATGTCATATTTACTTTACTTTTGCAATTTAGGTGAAATTATATTCAAAACCTAAGAAACGAAATACCGTATATATTTTGATTAGAGGTATTTTCATGCACTTTTCAATGTTGAGTTTATCTCCAGTTCGCCTTCCTGTTAATCTGACGCAGTCACAGACTTGACCCCTGGAGTATGGAGTCATATTCGTCTGGAGACCAAAGAAAAGTCAGCGAAGAAGCTCAAAATGTACTCTGTACATAGTTTTAACATCTGAGACACATAGGCTACATAATATAGTGTAATTTGGGTGAAGAGGAGGTGTCTGTATTGAAGAAGATGTATGTATATTGAAGAGGAAGACGCTGCACTAAGAGGAAGGTGAACTGGAGCTTAGCTCAACATTCACATTGAATCAACCGTCCCAACCATAGCTACATTTATCCACTTAATGAAATTATCCTCTTAAAGTTTAATACTTTTGGTGTTTGTTATATAACTAAAAGAAAAAAATGAACAACTCGCTAATTTATTGGATAGCTTAATTCTACATTGAATTGTCAAACAGTTAGTGGGAATCGTACCAATAGCTAAATTATTCGGTATCTACGTTAAATAATATTTATCTGCCTAGGATCTTATCAGTTACGTCGTAAAATCTGTGGATTTGGTATATACAAAATATCGGACAGGATATTCACCCTCATTCTTCCCACAATTTATCTCTTACTTCCTTGGCTTTGAATCGTTTCAGATCTCTAATGAAAAGCAATGAATCATTAAGATGCGAAGTCTCAAAGTGTATTTACGTTGTTCTTTTGTAATTCTGGATCTCCCCCTCCCCCCAATATAAATGTTAGTATAAATCTTTAAACCTTTCTAATAAAGGTTACCCAGTATATAGCCGAAAGAAGTCAAATTTATTGCCAGTGATAGGGATGTTGGCGGGCCGCCATGACGGAGATCGGCCTGTGCCACACACTTCCGGTCATGTCAATCCTGTACTTCCGTGCGGTTAGCTTCCCTTGGCCGGGGCTGGGCTTGGCGGTATAGAACAAAGAGGGCTGTCTTTAGTGAGTCTAGGATGATAAATGGGTTTAACATTTACTATAACTCATTTTACTCTGCAACATTTTGGGATGTGTAATGTCTTTTCTAAAATCCAACTGTAAAACATTAAATGCAGTGTTTCACCAATATTTTGGTCCTATTTTCAAGATCAATTAAAAAGTGCGATTGTATCCTTTTTTACTGAATCCATATTCCGTATCCACGATTAAAACGATATGGATGTATTAACATTGAATATGGATAAACTGGTAGTGTAGTAGCAGAAAGATAAAACCGATATCAATGATTATTTTTCCTTAGTAACAGTTTTACTGCCCTTGATGAAAATTAGGAATAGGAGTATTAAAATTACTTAGAGAGGAAGAAAGAATCGAATGAAGATAAGTATCAGCGGCGAAATGACTGTATGATATGCTAAATTAATCTTTCGAGCTCCCTTTTCAGTTCCATTCACCTTGGTGAATCATTAGAATACCTTGCTAAGATGCTATTGGTTTTATAAATATCGTGATTGGGCCAATAATAGTATGTATACAGATATACAAAGCGAACAAGAAGAAAAAGTCTGTATCGTAAATAACCTTCTCGAATATTGCATGGCTTGTAATGCTTTGATCTCCCATATCAGTTTCTGTCTAGCGCACCATTTCCCTTTTCGCTTAGTTGAGATCGATCAATGGGATTATTGATGTCGCTGCGAAGGTAGAGAAACGACCGACACGGAGGATTACAAATGGTGATGATCTAGAATGTGGGGGAGTGATCCTTTGATCTCTTGTCTCAGTCTCTGGCTTGCACGGTTCCTATTGGGGTAGATCATACCTATCATAGCACGTGATCACTGCATGAGCAAATTAAAAGAGATTCCATGTTAGTCTTGGAATTCATTAATAACCATTTGATATCTCGTCTCAACCTCTGCTTCGCTTTGTTACTAACCTTCATGTTCGCTTCATTCATATCCATTGATAGCTACTAGATCTTTGATATATTAAAAAGGATTCGAGCATCAATATCGGATCCAGGTCAGGGCCTTTATGCTCTTATTGATCACTACTATCAGGCAACAATGTTGTCTTGGTGTACAATTGTTAATTCACTTAAATGAAATCCATGGATACCAAATGAATGTAAGTAAGTAAAGTAAAGATCTGCATCAATAGCAGAACTGCTAACGTAAATGAAAACCCTTTGAGCATTCTTCCAAATTTGATGCCCCATGTTCTTGTTCGATTATTTAAAAATCTTAGAGAGTGGCGGGATTAATCATACCCTGATGGAGGTTTACTAACAGGAGATTTGTACTAGGAAGGTACTACCATTGTCTTTGACGAGGACTCAAACATTTTCATGTTTTATCCGTTACCTTTCCTTGCTGGGAAATATCATAGATTTGCTTAGATCCACCAACATCCATTACATAATAAATTATCACAACGTTGACAGATGTATGCTGTTTGACAAATACAGTGAAGACGTGAGAAGATGATTCCTGAAACAGGATACAAAAAGTTTATCATCTTCACACTTCTTTAGTTAGCTGAAATCCTTCGATCACCCTAATATGATTGCTATCCCTATGAAAAGTAAGGAAGCGAACCAGTAAAGACATCCAGAAGCAGATCTTGATGGCCTTGGACGTGACAGTAATCCCTTGATCTCCGTCTCAGCTTCTGTCTCGTCTCGCTGCTCCCCAATTGTCTGTAGAGGCTGTCACTGTGGTAGGTAGAGAAGCGAACCAGAAGAGAGATTCAGAAGCAGATCTTGATGGCCTTGGACGTGACAGTAATCACTTCTCCGTCTCAGCTTCTGTCTCGTCCCGCTGCTCCCTAATTGTCTTTAGAGGTTGTCACTGTGGTAGGTAGAGAAGCGAACCAGAGGAGAGATTCAGAAGCAGATCTTGATGGCCTTGGACGTGACAGTAATCCCTTGATCTCCGTCTCAGCTTCTGTCTCGTCTCGCTGCTCCCCAATTGTCTGTAGAGGCTGTCACTGTGGTAGGTAGAGAAGCGAACCAGAAGAGAGATTCAGAAGCAGATCTTGATGGCCTTGGACGTGACAGTAATCACTTGATCTCCGTCTCAGCTTCTGTCTCGTCCCGCTGCTCCCTAATTGTCTTTAGAGGTTGTCACTGTGGTAGGTAGAGAAGCGAACCAGAGGAGAGATTCAGAAGCAGATCTTGATGGCCTTGGGTGACAGCAATCCCTTGCTGTCACTATGGTAGGTAGAGAAGCGAAACAGAAGAGAGATTCAAAAGCAGATCTTGATAACCTTGGACGTGACAGTAATTCCTTGATCTCCGTCTTAGCTTCTGTCTCGTCTCGCTGCTCCCCAAATGTCTGTAGTTGCTGTCACTATGGTAGGTAGAGAAACAGAAGAGAGATTCAGAAGCAGATCCTGATGGCCTTGGACGTGACAGTAATCCCTTGATCTCCGTCTCAGCTTCTGTCTCGTCTCGCTGCTCCCCAATTGTCTGTAGTTGCGCTACCCTCCGTGACGCTCTGTCTTCGTTTGTTTGTTTAATCAAGCAGCTTTTGTTATATTCGGATTAAGGCAAACAAATGAAACCAAATCAAAATGAGTTCCTGCACTCCGGTGTTAATGAATCTGTTTGTAATTCCATCGGCACGTATGTTTGGGCATGTCATTCATTCCGATACTGGGCCTTATGCATTTTTCTTAAGTTATTGTTACTTGAAGTTTTTCATTGTAAGTAAATAAGTCTTTGTACAAATAACACAATTTGTTCAAACTGCGTTAAAATTTCTTTGTGTAATATCTACTACATTCATATGTTCTAACCAATTCCTTCCATTTAACACTAGTTTGCTAGCTACTCTGATTTCAAATAGTGTAATATTAAATCTGCATTAAACTTGTCCTTTATAAACCTTACATTCAGTATAGAACAAGTTATTTTTACGTCTAAAAATAAGGGGGATACCTATTCACGGTGGCCTTTGCTTAGGGTTAATTCTTTTGTGGTTGATAACAAATACAACGTAAATGTGAGTAAAATAATGAAATTAAAAGTTTTGATTACTCATACACGCCCATAGAAAAATTATTTTAGAATTTTAATAAAATATGAACAATTTGCCAAAATTATAAATTGGCTATGAAATCTCGACACATTTCTCGAACTGTATTACTACCATTGTATTCAACATTATATTTTCACTAAATATGTATAACTTTTAATGAGTCTCCACAAACGTTCATTAAATCGACTTAAACTGGAAAGTTATAATTTTTTTTTAAAGTTACACATTTACAATTCTTAATAAATATTGATAATGCAAATGAATATGTCACAGTTTTTTTTTAATTAAATAAGGCTACATACAAGTTTTGAGTTTTATTTCAATTTCTTTTAAAAATGTCCTCCGCTCTCTCTTATGCAGGCTCTGGCTCTCTTCATTACAGGTCATACATAAGTTACTGGGAAAGTCAGTTGGTTAATCTTTACGTTATTTTTATTTACTGATTTATTCATTCTATGTTTGTGTTTTTGTCGACATGGTCAACCATTTTACTGATATAGCCAGACATTAAGTCTGCCAATTGACCGATGTTTGTGATTTTCAAAACCGATATTTAAAGGTAGACTAGTAAAGGTAATGTTTCAGCCCAAATTTCAACCCTTCAGGTGAAATCGCTCGACATGTAACATAAATACTGACAGAAGACATAAATCAGTTTTTGTTGACCAGAAACTGGCGTCAGATGCTTCGCTGAGCGCTCAGCTAATAATCCAATCCTGCAAAAAGTAGCTCGACGAGCTAACTAAAAAATAAACTTTACTTACAACCTGATAATGCTTTATTTTACTACATTTGTAAATTGTGTACATTCACCTAGACATTAACTTTGCATTGTCTTTGACAAAGTTGCGCATGTTTGGACCATTTACAGTAACATGACAAAAGAACTATGTTTGGTTTTATTTAATGAATTACTGTTTGTGATTTCCTTGTCCTCCTACGCTGTTGGACTGTTAGTGAAGTAACGATGTAGACATCGCCGAGACCTCTGCTACTGCTTTGTATTGTGTTACTTCATAAAGCTGTTTTATTTAATGAATTACTGTTTGTGATTTCCTTGTCCTCCTACGCTGTTGGACTGTTAGTGAAGTAACGATGTAGACATCGCCGAGACCTCTGCTACTGCTTTGTATTGTGTTACTTCATAAAGCTGTTTTATTTAATGAATTACTGTTTGTGATTTCCTTGTCCTCCTACGCTGTTAGACTGTTAGTGAAGTAACGATGTAGACATCGCCGAGACCTCTGCTACTGCTTTGTATTGTGTTACTTCATAAAGCTGTTTTTATTTAATGAATTACTGTTTGTGATTTCCTTGTCCTCCTACGCTGTTGGACTGTTAGTGAAGTAACGATGTAGACATCGCCGAGACCTCTGCTACTGCTTTGTATTGTGTTACTTCATAAAGCTGTTTTATTTAATGAATTACTGTTTGTGATTTCCTTGTCCTCCTACGCTGTTGGACTGTTAGTGAAGTAACGATGTAGACATCGCCGAGACCTCTGCTACTGCTTTGTATTGTGTTACTTCATAAAGCTGTTTTATTTAATGAATTACTGTTTGTGATTTCCTTGTCCTCCTACCACGCTATTGGACTGTTAGTGAAGTAACGATGTAGACATCGCCGAGACCTCTGCTACTGCTTTGTATTGTGTTACTTCATAAAGCTGTTTTATTTAATGAATTACTGTTTGTGATTTCCTTGTCCTCCTACGCTGTTGGACTGTTAGTGAAGTAACGATGTAGACATCGCCGAGACCTCTGCTACTGCTTTGTATTGTGTTACTTCATAAAGCTGTTTTATTTAATGAATTACTGTTTGTGATTTCCTTGTCCTCCTACGCTGTTGGACTGTTAGTGAAGTAACGATGTAGACATCGCCGAGACCTCTGCTACTGCTTTGTATTGTGTTACTTCATAAAGCTGTTTTATTTAATGAATTACTGTTTGTGATTTCCTTGTCCTCCTACGCTGTTGGACTGTTAGTGAAGTAACGATGTAGACATCGCCGAGACCTCTGCTACTGCTTTGTATTGTGTTACTTCATAAAGCTGTTTTATTTAATGAATTACTGTTTGTGATTTCCTTGTCCTCCTACGCTGTTGGACTGTTAGTGAAGTAACGATGTAGACATCGCCGAGACCTCTGCTACTGCTTTGTATTGTGTTACTTCATAAAGCTGTTTTATTTAATGAATTACTGTTTGTGATTTCCTTGTCCTCCTACGCTGTTGGACTGTTAGTGAAGTAACGATGTAGACATCGCCGAGACCTCTGCTACTGCTTTGTATTGTGTTACTTCATAAAGCTGTTTTATTTAATGAATTACTGTTTGTGATTTCCTTGTCCTCCTACGCTGTTGGACTGTTAGTGAAGTAACGATGTAGACATCGCCGAGACCTCTGCTACTGCTTTGTATTGTGTTACTTCATAAAGCTGTTTTATTTTTAGTATTAATAATTTAACAGATTTCCCTGAAGTGTGATTAGGTAATTGGAGACGTATATTTATTTATATATCTTCCCACAGTAGTCCTTCAAAGAATGTGATACAATATACTGCTGGTATTTCGTAATGCATCCTAGAAGATAACTTTACAGTTATGTTGTGTCTTTACGGAAAGTAATTATTTTATAGTGCGAGGAATAAAATACTTTACTGAACATCCAACGTAAAACCAGCATTTATTAGTAATAGGCATTACAAATAATGTGCTATTTTAGTATGTTGGTTGTAAATCATATAAACATCATTTTAATGTTTGTTATCTTGTTAAAGAAACAAATTTTATTAACATATATTCTGCAACATTATCCGTATTCATCTAAGATGTCGATAAATAACTTTAGTAGACCCGATTTGCTAATTTACCCAGATTCCGTAAGTATGGTCGCATACCACATTTTAAACTTATGTAACTAATTAAAATAATGGTACATTAGCTGTAATTAATCTTCTTGTTAATTTCTTAATTCTTAAACACGTAATCCAGAAATAAAACAAATATATTCCCATTAATGAAGATGCAATAGTTCTACCATTCGTTTTATGTATGAAAAATAATTAAATTGAATTAAAGTTTTAATAAAAGTAGCAATAATTCCATTGTTGTCTCATATTACAAATTGAGATTTATTAATTAATTATAAAGAATGGTTGTACTTTGAGATACTCAAGTATAATAATTAGCCTAATATTCAAATTTAATAAAATGGATTTTTACAACTATATATGTTTAAAAGACAATACATAGATTTGACTTAAAGGCTTCATTAATTGTGACTTTTATTATTATTGATGAAAAGCTTTAATAACATTAAATTTATAATTGGATTCAAGGAAGAATTGCATTTATGGGTGACTCCGTTTTAGAAATCAGGCAAATATTTGTATATAGATCTATAATAACACTTCTTTCTTAAAATTGTTTCACAGTATGAAGTATAATTTGAAAAATTATACGAGTTTCTCTTGGGAGGGAGGAGTGCCCCCGGGAGTCCCCGAGTTTCTCTTGGGAGGGAGGAGTGCCCCCGGGAGTCCCCCTCCTAACTCCGGCACTGAGCATTGTATTGCAAGTTTAACACGTCACCGTTATCACGTCACGCTGAAAGTGTAACTGTACAAACACACCTTGACAAATAATGTATGTAGCTTAAGTAGGCCCCTACTGATCGAACCGTGTATCGATTGTTGTACAAATAACGTAATCCGGTTATTGTATTCGAGAGCGCTGAAATGGCAGAAACCAGTGTATTACCATGATACAGAAGGTATTGTTGTAGTCCACAATACACGTCGTGTGTGGGTGTCGCTGCAGGTGGCCTATGCGTTCCTCGATCATATGAGCCTCGGCGCCGCCGCCGGCTAAGCCGGTCCATTATGTGTTGTGTCGGAAGTGACCGCTTGTAGAATTACTGCTCTGTTGTACCCCACTGGGCTAATCGTCTAAAACCTGGGGCTATCATATTGCTGTATGTTTCTCATAGTCTGTGACGGGGATGGCATGTGGCGATCTGTTTCCTCATTCGGTGACTCACCAGAAGACGCCTTATAATCTAAAATTACTCCGTTACTATGATTAGACCACGTGTACCCACCCCACTGGGCTAATCCTCTATAACCGGGACTGTCATATTGCTGTACGTTTCTCATAGTCTGAGACGGGGGTGGCATGTGGCGATCTGTTTCCTCATTCGGTGACTCACCAGAAGACGCCTTATAATCTAAAATTACTCCGGTACTATGATTAGACCACGTGTACCCACCCCACTGGGCTAATCCTCTATAACCGGGACTGTCATATTGCTGTACGTTTCTCATAGTCTGAGACGGGGGTGGCATGTGGCGATCTGTTTCCTCATTTGGTGACTCACCAGAAGACGCCTTATAATCTAACATTACTCCGGTACTATGATTAGACCACGTGTACCCACCGTGAGCATTAACGAATATTTACAAATATCAATGCTTACTTTATTTGCTGCTTGATTTATCAATTTTAAAATGTTCTGTTTGTACATTTTGTGTTGGGTCACATTTTAATACACACCAGTACTTAAGTTATAGAAAGAAATATGATTCAATATTTAGGGGGAGAGAATTTATTCAAATATATAACGGTGGAGATCTTCAACTAGCCGTTATAAAACTGTAGTCATTGTTAGGTTTATATTGAAACCGAATATGTAAATGAAGTAAAGTTTATAAACATTAATTTGGGAAGTAATACGTAGCAATTATGAATAAAACCAACATTCTTATGCAATGGATGTTGTCGTGAATTCAGTATTTCAAAATATCTACCTCAATATAATTCTTCCCAAAAAATGAAGATTTATTTATTTTACAAGCACTGTTACAGGTAAAAAACCTAATTACAACGGAGCAGTACTCAAAAGTAAACAAAAACTACCACTTCTAAGCAAAAAAAGTATTCATAATAAAAACTATTAAACTCAAATCAACATATACAAATAGTATACATAAAAATTAATACAAATCAACTGGCAATAAACAAGGATACAATCACTTATTACGTAGAATGCAAAACTATGGTATCTAAGTTATACCAAAAACTATGGTTTATATAATTATGCGTATAAATATTTATATATCAAGCACAGTTAACCATACTCTTCTGAACTCACTTAAACTACTGTTAAAAATATCGAAATACCGATGGTAAACTGTTAAGTCATTGAATTGTAAAACGGCATCATTGAGACAATAGGAGAGTTGGCTAATACTATTTAATAAGATACTATTTATTACTAATTTTTTCACAACTATCTTAAACTTCAAAGGTTTTAATCTTTACTTGAACTTACTCTTTGTAGTGATAGACTATATATTTCTTAGAGTGGTCAATTTTATTAAAATGAAGATTGTTTAATCAATCTTACCCGGAACTAACTAACAGTAACTGGACTTATGATTCGTCTTGGGCACAATATAAACGCACTTCTCAACGGTGACATGACTGTAGAACAGGCAAAGTGGCGGCAGAAGTGATAGAAAGGCACTAAACAAATATGACGGCCGTTGAAAGGAGCGGTAAACAAAGGCTTGTGACGAGCGCGAGCGGAGCGAAAGAGAAGTGAGCCGTCAGTCAATCAACTGTCTTGGGTTCACTCCATAAACAGCTGTTCTGAGTCACAATCGGGCTTGAGAACGAACGCACTCTTGAATCGGGGACCGTGGAGTACACAATGCGAGTTGAATGTGCATGTCAAAAGTGGATACCAATATAACTAATTACGTACACTCAGTGGATCGCGTATTAGTTCGAGCGAAAAACAAAAACTCTACAGTAGGGACCACCAGGGATTACAGTTAAGGGAGGAGCCTATTTGGTGCGTGACCTTGAAGCAGCCAATGAGGACTGTGCAGCGTTGCCAAACTTACTCCCTGCTGTAATTGCAGCGCGACGTTGCCGGCTGGCATTTGACGTTTGTGTGGCAACGCCGTGTGAACCTGTCCATTTTATTGGTCGCCGCCAACTGCATTCTTTCGTGGCCTCTACTGTAGTCCGTCGTTTAATAAAATTATACCTATCAATGCTGAACCATATGATATACAACGTTAGTCATCGAAACCTCTTCTGTAATAAGAATCCCTCCAATACATTTTCCAACATGATTTCAAACACGATCATGGTTAACCCTGGTTATAACAAGTCACACAGTCTATGTCAATCGCTCTGTTCACTGCCATCATGCTAGGACTTCGTCCCCTTTGGCCACCAACGATTAAAATCGGATCTTGACATTGGATTCATTCTTTAAAATCACCATTTCAAGTTTGGGAAAAGTCTATTCACTGATAAAGCTCCACTAACAGCGTTGTTAAATCGTCTTCAACCCTTGGCTCTAACCGTGTTCCGTATCAATAGTGGATTAAACTGGCTAATATATCGCTGTGTAACCTGTAAGCTCAGTATAACCATTTCGACACAGAGATATGCCGACTTCTCGCACAGAGAGTTGATCTCTCAATTTATCATCTGGGCTGATACGGGTTTAGACATAACCTAAAAATCGGCCATGCCAAATTAGGGTAAGGTCGATCCAAGAGTAGCAAGACCACTCCTTATTTCACTACTTTCATCCTCCCTAGAGCTTTGCATCCTGTGATAAAAATTTAAATCATATCTTTAGGTAGGCATGAACTCATAAATTCATTTTAGTCAAGATTCCTTCAATACTCAGCGTAGAAGTTACCGAAAAGAGGTTTTAACTTGGATCTCCGCTCCTGCGTTAATACAACACTTAAGTTTGTATTTTCTCGAGTAAGATTTCTGGACATCCAGTGAAAATTAAATTTGAGGTCTAATGTTACTGTATAACATTTGGTGGCCAATTAAAGATTGAATTTTTTATAAAACCCACAAAGTTTATGTTACATTTAAAGTTATCGTAAGACTTCACTCACTAGTTATTTTGATACGAAATCATCAAACAAATTATTGGAAGAATCATAAAAAATAAACAATTAGGATTAACATATCGTTGATTAGAGTTTGTTTTGTCTGACCGAAGCCCATTAGGATGTCCTGAGAATGCCAATAGCTGGTTTTGCCATGTCATCTTTTACTGGTTATCAGTTAGTATGTGAGACACATTCAGTCCACTTTGAGACAGTAACTGGACCGAATGTGTCTCATATACTAACTGGTAACATTCTTCTTGTTTTTATAATACCCTAACGAGGTGTCACTTGCTAGGGGTTCCTATTTAAAAATTTTGACTTTCCCCCAAAAAATACCCCATTTTGGGGGTGGGAAGGAGCAGTGAAAAATGTTCATACATAAAAAACTCTTAAGTTGGTCACATTAACATCCCCCAAAATAAATCACTCCATCTGTGTTCATAAAAAGTTAATAGTGGGGGAAGGGGAGACTTGTGCGACACACGGTTTGATATGAATTAACTCTTCATGTCAAGAACTTTAAAAAGATTGCATCGTACACGACCTTTGCTTATATTTAACATTTTCGTACGACCCATATGTGAAACTCCTGTTTTACAGGATACACAATAAAACTCGTATCTAGAATAACTTACGTGCCATAACACGGGTTAATGCTACTAGATGATGCACTATCTACACTTGACATACAGTAATCACTCGTACGTGTTCGAGTTAATTAACCAATTATACCGGCGCTACTCGGGCGCGAGGTGTCGGGGTCTCGCGATGCGCGTAGATAGGGCGGTAATGGGTAATGGGTGCTGCCGGGTGCGAGGCATCGCCATTACCATTCCATAATCTGGGTATTAGACTCCATTTGTTGCTTATCTCGCAGCGCCTGCCGCTCCAGCACCGACTGGAGGCGTGCACAGTCCTCGCCTTAGAGACCTCTCGTTCTAACAGTTTTTCAATAATTGGATAGTTTGTTGCTTCAAGCACGTTGCTACTAACAGTTGGTGGAGGCTATACGTCGGGATACTCTTGAACTGGGCCGACGCAAGCTATCCCGGCGCACTGGGCAAAACACCCTTTTCCGCCCCCTCACCACCGACTTGATCGCTTACCCGCTACCACAGAAACAGAACCTCTTTCATGGCATGTCTATCCAGCAAGGGTCACTTCTGGCTGGTTTATACCTCCCAGTTGAACTTACCACTGGGCACAGCAAAAACCGATGTGTCACTCACAATCTGGGCAAACTTATGAATGTCCAGGAGCGGCAAATCACTCACCGCAAATGTCGAGATTCTGGGGTACAAGGGTATTTCGATAGGTCTATTCTACTACGCGAGATGACTGTTGGAGTTCGTGGGGTTTGTTCCCTAAGTATCAGAGGTTCTTGATAGCCTCAACAAGGTGTGCCACCTCCTGCCTGCTTTGACTGGAGAGGCAGGTTCAGAGCTGGCCTCACTTTCTTCCGGGGGACATGACTTTGAGATTAGTGCCCTAATTGTTCCTCATGGATCTTGATAGGAGGCGGCCCCTACTCCTAACTTTACCCATCCTTAATATCCTGTCACTCCGGAAGCAGCGCTAAGGTTCTTATAGGACTAAGTGGATCTTATAAGTTTCTTATCCTAAGAGAGACAGAACAAAAGTAAAATGGCATGTAACCGTAACAAGACTCTCATTAGAGATACAGCAGGATATTTGATACACATAGCGTACCTTTGGTGAGAAGGGTTGATTAAAGTAAATGTCGAGTTTAGCTGCAATTCGCCCTTCTCTTAGCACAGGGTCTGGAATCCGACACTGTCACAGTTGTGACTCTTGGAGTCCGGATTCATGTTCGTCTGAAGAGACTTCTAAAAGTCGTCACGATCCTCTGATGTTGAAACGATGTAAAGACTTCAATTTGAGCTTCTTAGTCGCCTACTATTGTTGGATCTCTTAGATCCAATACGCCTCCAGATTCCAGGAGTCAAGTATGTGACAGCGTCAGATTCCAGAGGCTGCACAAAAAGATATGTGAATTGGAGCTAAACTGGACTTTCACAGGATATTTCGTGTTAGTGTATTTTATCCCAAAAACATAAACGCACTGCTTTTGCAATAAAGTCGAATTTTACTGCCAAAAACAATGAATTCATTTGTTATTTATTTTTTTGCAGTTTCATGAAAGATGACATTTCTTAAGAGGGAACACCATAATAGTTAGCTGCTAGCCGTACGCGTACTCGTTTATCAAGTTACATTAGATACTGATAACTAAAACTACACAGCGTAGACAATACACTACGCTGATAAGTGGGTGATCCACTGAAATGAGTACTAGGAGTAGGGATATAGCGTATAACAACGAGGCGGCAGTATGGACCTTGAACCACCCCTGCGCACAACACTAACACTGTCATATTGATTGTTGCTTAATAGAACTTTTATTATTTATTCCACTTAACGTGCAACTTACCCCGTGTTAACGTAATGTAGTGCTGGCAGTTTAATTACTGCTTGTTCTGATTAAAGTAGAGTTTCAAAATAGCACAAGTCGGTGGTTTTACATAACTTTTTTTATTAGATTAAAGTACAGTAATTTTTACACATTTTGGCAGTTTTTCATATTTTTGCCACCCCTAAGCGGCCGCTCCTATTTCCTAATGCGTCAACCCTGCTCTTGAAATAAAATCAATTTCTAGAAGTAAAAAACTCAAAAAAAAAACACACACACACCAGGTAGAATCGACCATAGGAATGAACGTCCGATAGGATTTTGGATCTTATTTTAGTGAAAAGTTTTCTGGATAGTTGCACTGACATTTTCCAAAATCTGTAAAAAAAAGGATCAGATAGAGGGCAGTTGAAACAGCGATTTCAGGATGGTATTTAATTGCTTGTCGTCGTCTCCATTTTATGACTTTTAGTTGCTATATTTATGTTGGCGAAATGTAATTCCGTTGAAAATATCAGTGACGTTTTATCTACTAACGCCATTGATTCATAAATTTTACATCCCTTAGTTGATACTGGTCCAGCATTTTGGGGAAAATTTTTAATTTGTTGTAACTAGTGTTGTATGTATTGGCTCTTGTGGCCTTTAAAATATATTGTGTAGAATAGAAAAAATGTATTCTGGACTGTATCGAGATATATCAAAAGTATATTTTTGCAAAAATTATTATGATATAATTTATTAATATTGTATTGTATTGTATTGATATATGTAATTTGCAATTGCTTTTGATATGGAAAGGAAATCCGTCTGGATGACCTGGTCCCGTATTTATTAGCGAAATAGACAGAGGAACTGGATAAGGCTACTTAAAACTTGACTTGCTGGTACGTTTGTGTTTGTGCGTGTGTGTGTAGGGGAGGGGGCTACTGATCAAATTACTGATGAATTACAGATAAATACTGTAAGAAAAAGGAAGGTAATCTAAAAAGAATTATTTCTGATATCAGTTCGTTATGATATATTGATGTAAATGTGTAAACAGCCAATTCTTATAACCGTGAGCGGTAAACGATTGTTTGAAATCGTACATCTACTGTCAGATCGTTGAAGAATCGTTCGCTCTTCACTGAAGTGGTGATTCAGCGGATTGTACAAAGGATGTCCACCCACTTGATCGGATCGAGCCAAATTGAACGGTTGGAAGAGTGCCTCATTCCTTCTAATCCTTATTTGTATCTGGTTCGTGTATTTCTTACTGCCCTGAGAGCATCTGTGGTGTATTATTGCGTGAATAATGGCACTAAAGTACTTACTGTTTACACGCTTAAATTGTTTTTTTTTTATTCACATTAGATAAACGTAATAGATTATAATTATTGTATTAGCTGGATCAAAGGAACGTAAGAAAACCTTGTCGCTGTTTTTCCTTAAGAGTGTTCATTTGAAAATTTCAAGCTTTTTAGTGTCAAACTGCTATACACAGACTAATTGCACGGGTAGTTAAACATTACAGAAACATTTATAAAGTTCAGGTTCATTTCAAAGTAATTATGAAAGAAAACTCTTACGGTCGTTTCTTATATTTAATGTGGAAATGTTTTTTTTTGTATTTTAAGGTTTCTTAACTGTTAATTTTGTGAACATGCTTTCCATCAATTGAAGTTCAGATATGTAAATCTGCATTTTTCGTGACCTATCCTAATCGGCTTTTGCTTTTTACAGTTGATTTTTGGTGTAAAGGTCATCCAGGATAGTTTGTACTACAACATTGGCGATAAGTGTAGCGTTAGAAGAGTTGCCAAGAACCGGTTCCAGAATTTTCCAGTTATTATCCTGATCACTTCTTTAACTAACTCCATAGAAACTATCGACACCGATATCCAGCGATTGGAAGTCACTATTTTCCTTAGTCTATTCTGATTGGCTGAGCTTTAGCGAAGCATATCACTCGTGGGGATGGAAAAACGTCATTCTGTCTGTCTGTACGCATGGTATCTCGAAACCGAACTGATATATAGACTTGACATTGCGCATGAAGCTTAAATGCAATAAGAGGGACACTGAGTTCAATGATAGTGCGTATTAATCCATGGGGTTTGGCTGAGCGTTAGTTCGTATTTTACATTGGTCTTATGGATAACGAAGATAGCAACGATAAATGCATTTGTAAATAAACAGGATTTTAGCTTATTAGATTTTATTTTGTGAGGTACTCGTATTTAATCATGTTGTCTAACTACTCTATCACGTACAACATAATATTTACCTGTCTTTTTGTGTGGCATAAAGTAAACACTGCTATGAAACCCAATTTAATGAACAAAAATGTGCATGTATCATATGACAAGATATCGAGAAATATTTTATTTGTAGACGTTAAATTTTGGATGAAAGCTTATTTCTATGTATACAGGAATGAGGTTTTTAAAGGTGCGTGTCCAACCATTGAATTGGCTGAGCGTTGTAGGTAAAAATGTCTTTACTGTACAATTGTCTGCCTGTTATCTGTCAGTAGGGCATATCGAGAATGAAGTATAGAAATAGAGAGATTCCCTTTCATAGTTTTTTGTCTTAGAAAAACCTTTTGTCTCGTAATCGGAATTAAATTCAAGTAATAGTTCTGGTACCAGGAATAATTCTTATCAAATAAACTATTGCAAACCATTTTCTGAAGAGATCTCAAGCAATGCAATCAATAACTGTATCCATAGGTCCTTAATATTTAGCCAATGGCGCAGTGTAGCGGGTATAGTGGTTATAGCGAAATAACCGAATCAAGCAACGTCGAGTGTGGCTGCTGCTTGGACGGTTCACCGCTGAGCGAACCTGTCCTTGCAAGCAGCCCGCCTGCCCGGCCATTGCTGGTGGTTCGGAAGTCTATCCGTTGGTTCACAGGTTGTGTCAGAGAGGGCTTCATAACCCTAACTTCGCCTGGTAAAATAAGACATCTTTACTTTACTTAACTGATCAAATTCCTGGAAGCGGTTCCTGGCAACTCTTCTAACGTTACTCTTATCGCCAACGTTGTAGCACAAACTATCCTGGATGACCTTTACACGAGAAATCGACTGTTTGAAGCAAAAGCCGATTAGGAAAGGTCACGAAAAATGCTATGCAGATTTACAAATCTGAACTTTAATGGATGGAAGATATAGTCACAAAATTAATAGTTAGGATCCCTCAATAAAACAATTACCACATTAAATACAAGAAACGGCCTTAAGCGTTTTCTTTGGTAATTACTTTTTAAAATCTTTTGCGAATGGTACTGTAGTAGAAAAGTACTAGTTTTGATATCGAGAATTATATTTTTATCATTTAAACTGCGATGACGCATATTAAGGATTAATCTCAAACATATTACAAGTTAAAGTACATACGAGTATTTTTCGTATTTTGCAATTCTTTAACGAACTTACATCAGAACAAGGTGATGTTTTCTGTTACACTTTGCAGTTATATGATTTGGAGTATATTGCATTATGAACCGGTCTAGAGTGTGGTGCCTACAGGGGCACGCACACAGTTCCTGTACGTAGTCAATCTTCCGCTAGGCAGGGCGGGGCGGGCGAGAGCTTGCCCACAAATTTATTCCTCCTTCACTCTCTGATCGATGTCCCCAGTTCAGTTTCAAGCCCTTGTGTTTATGCAAACAAATTCAGTCGCTTCCCGCCGCACCGAGCCGAATTACCTCGGCGAGCCTTTATGCATATTTAAACGGCGCCCCCACCCCCTCCCCTCGTTTTGTCCAATTTGGTGCTAAACAGAGGTTTGTTTATTTCATGAGACTCCCGGACCGTGTCGCCCGGGCCACCGAGTTCTGTTGGATTGGTTTTTATGGAATGTCACAACATTTTATCCCGACTCGTATTACCATATTCGTCATACACGACTTTTTCTGTACCGAAAACTGAATTGAGGATCAATAACAGATTGATCAACACAAATGTGAGCTGTCAATTCAGTATAGTCACCTTTAATAACATGTGATTACTATGTTCGTAGTTAGTTCATGGCGTATTAAAAATGCTGATAAGTACTTCTGATAGTTTTTTTATTTTCTAATGTAATTGGAGTGCATCTTAAATTTCATGTTATGTTTTCAGGTAAGATCGAGTTACTCCACAGTACAAAAAGTACACACCCACCTTTTCTGGACTATTGGTAAGTTGCAGCAGTTTAGATTAATCACGGAAAATGACACTGTTTCTTAAGAGCAGGCTGTACTGGCTCCTACCTCGATGTTAGCCCATAAGAACAGGATTAATCCATGCCAAGTAGTAGAGCACTGGTTGCTTGACCATCTCAGAAAAATTTGATATTACCGAAATAAACTTTTAATTACTTATTTTTTATCGTTTACAGATGGCGACCATTTGTATTTTAGTCAGTACGCTATTTTTGCTTTTGCAGGCAAAGGATTGTCCTAGACCTTTAAAATAAATTGCATTGGGTTAAGAACCCTTTGGCCTGCACATTAAGTACACAATTACCTAACTACTTGTACTACTTAATAAATTTATAAGAGCTCAAAATAATTGATAAAATTAACAAAATTCATATTTCAGAGAGTAATTTTCTTAAGAAGGAAAAATATTTCACCCTTTATCTTTTATACTGTACGCTACATTGTATTGTGACTCTATACTAAGTATCAGTGGTGAGATGCTTACCCTCAAATGTTAAAGTTTTATATATATATATATATATATATATATATATATATATATATAACCTTATTTTTCCGGAAGATTCCTCATTTCAAAGGTATTATTAAAACTCATCCAAAGGCTTTTTAGTACTTTTAGTATTTTTATAGATATTTTTGTACTTTATCATTAAAATACAAAAAAAATAAGTGTTTGCATGCGTACTAATAATATCTCCAAAATGAGAATCTTCCCTAATTTGAGGACCAAAAACAAAGGTCTTCACCCTCGAGTCTCAACATAGGTTTTATGGAGTAAACCTCTAAATCGTTTCACTACAGCTCGGCTCTTAATTTGAAAATCTGCTTTTATTAAATTAGAACAACACAAGCTGGTAGGCTACTCCGTTACGAAACTGCCTTTGTACACGTTGTCACTTTTGAAAATGGGCCACGTCTCTCCCCCCCCCCCCAACTATTACACCAAAAGCCGGCTGTCGTGTTCATCTGGGTATTTAAGTACCGGTACTCCGAGTCTAAGTACCGCCAACCTCATACATCAGTGATCACTGTTCCAGAATGGACGGTAACGACAGCGGTAGGGCGGGTCTACCGGAAGTTGTAACTGGAAGGTGTTTACTTCCGCTGCCATGTCACGGTCCACCTACAACTACAATTCGCGACATCCAACGGCCTAACCCGCCATCAGCTGTTCGTTATAGATGTCAGGGGAACTGTGACGTTCTAATTTTTATGTGTAAATTAGCGAATAATTGAATTATTTAATGCAATGAATTCTACTGAACGATACCTAAAGACTACAGTTGTGTCGGGAAATTACAAGCATAGTTGGAGGGGGGAAGTCGTATTTACTAATAACTATGATATTTACTAGTGTGCAGCTCAAGTCTATGGTAAATATGATATCCGTGACAATTAATAATACTAATTCAGGGGCATACTAAAGGCATTCAAGGGATATGTGGAGATTAAGGCCCTCCTAAAGAGGGATTCATCCCTCGAAATGTTTAAAATTCATCTCTATTGAAGGATAATTAGACTTTAGGATTGAAAAAGGCAATTCGTTAAATTTTACAATTACTTTACTTTTTTGCTTTTACTTTACTTTTACAAAAATTTTACTTAATTACTAGGACTGTAATCTACCATCTTATTGCAGTTGTTAAATATTAAAATCTTATGTAAATATCGTCGAAGATTAAATAAATAACAGGAACTCTATGTGAAAAGTTTCTATGCCTAGAGTAGCGTTGTCCAGCTATACACATCGTGGGCAAGTGGTACGATATTATGTAGCTCGAGTTTGGCAGAAAGCCTAGTAGATCACACGTGACCTAGCGCAGCGTAGGCCTAATGGCTCCGTGGTGCCAGGAATTTTAACTATCTTCGCCTCAACTACATACATCGTGGGCAAATGGTACGATATTATGTTGCTCGAGTTTGGCAGAAGGCCTAGTAGATCACACGTGACCCAGCGCAGCTTAGGCCTAATGGCTCCGTGGTGCCAGGAATTTTAACTATCTTCGCCTCAACTACATACATCGTGGGCAAATGGTACGATATTACGTAGCTCGATTTTGGCAGAAGGCCTAGTAGATCACACGTGACCAAGCGCAGCGTAGGCCTAATGGCAGCGTGGTGCCAGGATTGTAACTAGCTTCACCTCAACTAGAAACATTGTGGGAAAGTGGTACAATATTATGAAGCTCGTGTTTGGCAGTATGCCTAGTAGATCACACGTGACCCAGCGCAGCGTAGGCCTAATGGCTCCGTGGTGCCAGGTTTGTAACTAGCCTCGCCTCAACTAGAAACATTGTGGGCAAGTGGTACAGTATTATGTAGCTCGTGTTTGGCGGTATGCCTAGTAGATCACACGTGACCCAGCGCAGCGTAGGCCTAATGGCTCCGTGGTGCCAGGTTTGTAACTAGCCTCGCTTCACATGCATCGTAGGCAAGTGGTACTAACAGTATTATGTAGCTCGTGTTTGGCAGTATGCCTAGTAGATCACACGTGACCCAGCGCAGCGTAGGCCTAATGGCTCCGTGGTGCCAGGTTTGTAACTAGCCTCGCTTCACATGCATCGTAGGCAAGTGATACAGTATTATGTAGCTCGTGTTTGGCAGTATGCCTAGTAGATCACACGTGACCCAGCGCAGCGTAGGCCTAATGACTCCGTGGTGCCAGGATTGTAACTAGCTTCAACTCGCACTGAACACAAGTTTTACTCGTATATTTTGGTTATTCTCCTAATAAAAAATCATAATCGATCACAAAAAATGAAGTGGTACTCTATAATTCACGAAAGTCTTTTAATGACTGATTGAGAATTCTCGTTGTAAATTGCAGACTCTCTCTGGTTTAAGTGTTGATTTTGTGTCTGATAGATAATAATTATCGCGTACTAAGAAGAGACTCACGTTTCATGGTTTGTTTTCCTAAAATTCGAAATTATGAGATTAAATATGTCTTTTGCAATTAAAAATTACATACTGTATAATTGATCATGTAAATTCAAAGTATTATACTGATTCTGGTGGTTATCAGAATGATTACCTCTTGTTTTTTGTAGTGATAATCCTAGCCTTCTAAATTTGATACTCAGCGAGAAATTGGAACGTTTTATCATCCTGTCTTCTTAGTTTGGTATTCAGCGATCAAGTGGCATGTTTTATCATCCTCAGTCTACTGAGTTTGGTATTCAGCAACCAAGTGACATGTTTTATCATCCTCAGTCTCCTTAGTTTGGTATTCAGCAACCAAGTGACATGTTTTATCATCCTCAGTCTCCTTAGTTTGGTATTCGGTGAGGAAGTGATATGTTTATCATTCTCAGTCTACTTAGTTTGGTATTCAGCAACCAAGTGACATGTTTTATCATCCTCAGTCTACTTAGTTTGGTATTCAGCAACCAAGTGACATGTTTTATCATTCTCAGTCTACTTAGTTTGGTATTCAGCAACCAAGTGACATGTTTTATCATCCTCAGTTTACTTAGTTTGGTATTCAGCAACCAAGTGACATGTTTTATCATCCTCAGTCTCCTTAGTTTGGTATTCAGCAACCAAGTGACATGTTTTATCATCCTCAGTCTACTTAGTTTGTTATTCAGCAACCAAGTGACATGTTTTATCATCCTCAGTCTCCTTAGTTTGGTATTCAGCAACCAAGTGACATGTTTTATCATCCTCAGTCTACTTAGTTTGGTATTCAGCAACCAAGTGACATGTTTTATCATCCTCAGTCTACTTAGTTTGGTATTCAGCAACCAAGTGACATGTTTTATCATCCTCAGTCTACTTAGTTTGGTATTCAGCAACCAAGTGACATGTTTTATCATCCTCAGTTTACTTAGTTTGGTATTAAGCAACCAAGTGACATGTTTTATCATCCTCAGTCTCCTTAGTTTGGTATTCGGTGAGGAAGTGGCATGTTTTATCATCCTGTCTCCTTAGTTTGGTATTCCGTGAGCAAGTGACATGTTTTATCATCCTTAGTTTCCTAAGTTTGGTATCCAGCAAGTAAGTGGCATGTTTTATCATCCTTAGTTCTTAGTTTGGTATTCAGAGAGCAAGTGGCGTGTTTTATCATCCTTAGTCTTTTTAGTTTGGTGCTCAGCTTGGAGTTGGAATGTTTTAAAATTTAAGCGTAGGCCGAAAGATGTTGATGAGACAAGACGTGATAACAATATAAAATTTGGCCGCCCCCTGGAAAGTGTCCATTTAAAGCTTTGCGTTGCTTTTAGGGATTGAATAAATTAAATCATTTTGTGCTTGGAATTCATTAGAAATGTAATTTGCAATGCTAATGTATGATTGTGAGAGCTAAAAATGTTTCGCCTTATCGAGACATTGAAAATGTGTAAACTTCACTTCTTTTTGTGTTTTTCACCAAAGTTGTGCAGCGGTTTTACTGCTACCTCTACTCTTGTAAGGGGAAGAAAATTTTAAATCCAAGCTCCTTCGTAAATTATATTCAAGATTAGCGTAGGATTCCAGAGATGCCATACCATTTTAAAATTATTTGAATTTGTAATTTCTATTGAAATCTGTACAATACATAAATAATGAAAAACATTTCTTTCTTAAACCACGATTTGCAGTGCATTTAATACAAGAATAACATACTATAAAATGACAACATTAACATGAAGTGCATCACACTAAACAATTCGTGTTCAAAGATAAAAATTACTGAATTTCAATGTAAAAAAATCCAATTGCTATTGAAATTCAGTAATTTTGATCTTCGAACACGAATTATAATATAATTATATAATTCGTATAATATATATATTCTTATTTTTATATTTATTTAGCACTGTATATATAGTTAAATTATTAGGCATTTAGCGAGTATGCTTAATTGTAAAAATACTTTGAAACACTTCTTAATTAATGCAATTTTAAAAGCTCTAACTGTAAAAAAACTACGAATCAATTATAATAAATACTAAATAGCCCACAGGAGTTAGTAGAGCAATTTTTCTCAGAAATGGGTCTCACATGTGCATCCAATTTTAACAAACATTTTACTTGCAATTTTGAATAGACTGTCACCATTTATGAAAATGTCAACTGAAACGTCATAAAAATGACTGGTCGTAACAAACTAGAGATCTCTTGTATGCGGAACAGAAAAAATGAACTAGTAAAGGGTTAAATGTTAACGCTATGTTATTATTTATAAAATATAGGATAGTGTAACTAGGTATCGGATACGTGTACACGAGGTCGCTCATGTGCTGTAATGTTACTAAGGAATTCAATTACGGGTTGATAGCAAGCGCTGTTATGTGCATGGCCCCGGGCTCTGCACCAAGCACCAATTTACATGATGAATTCCCTGGAAATGTTCAGGGATTGGGTCGACCCTGCCTGTGTATTCGGCGCTTCACGTCGCGTACTATTGGTTCACGAAACTCTTTTACCTTTCAATCACACGTTATGAGAGAATATTGTAGGAATTGTGTCGCATCCGCCTCGGGTTATTGACGTCTCTGTACCTTGTACGGGAAATCTCTGTTTGAGATACAACGCTTCGTCTCAACAGAGACACTTTATTGGTTTGAAAATGCTCTCAACAACGCGGTTTACCGAATGATTCTTAGGGATCGCTTCACGGCATGTGCGCTACATATTGTGACACAATTAGTGTGTAATGCACAAGCTGGCCGTGAAGTGTTCCTCACTGCTAATTCTTGAACAACTTCCTGGTAGAAAAATGAAACTTGAAACGTCTCTAAAAAAAATTCGGCGTCGCCTCTCGAAAGTCATTACTGAAACTTTTAAATTTTCATCGTAGTGTGATATTTCGGTGGAAAAAACTGTACAATAAAGAATTTTTCACAAACATAAAATTTAGTTTAAAAATAAAGTTGAAGTATTATCGAAAACCTTTATCTCTATTAATGCAATCATGGACTATAATGTTTAGACTTAACAGCGTAATTTTTAAGATTGCAGAGACAGATTTTTCTTTTTTGAAAATTGAAAACTTTTCTGTTTGCAGGGTCGTAATTTTTTTACATCTATTGGCTGAAAAACTCGTTTAGGAGTTAAATTTATCCTGCATTTTTACCTTGAAAGTAGTTGAAAAGCTGAAAATTCTCGGTTTTTAAATAGAACTTTGATATTAGGTTTAGTATTAAATTTGATCTAACATTAGGTTAGCACAAAACATTGTATATTGGCTTTCCAAAAAATGGGTCGTTTCAGGGACGGATTGCACTTTTACATGTATGAGGGGCTATCTCCTCCTTTCAGGGGACATCGTCTATAAATGTTGAACATATTGAAAAGTAGACACTGTTGAGCTAGAAACATTTCTCAAGTTCATTTTTCACTCAACTATTCAAAAATCACTTGTTATCCACTCTTTGTAGTATCTTGCTGTGTCTGAATTCTCTACATGGATGGTGCGTGGGTGATCTTATAGTTGTTAATTCAGGAGGAATCAAATACAGCCCAGGTGCATGTCTGTTTACCAGATCCAGTTTGCACAGCAATTTCGTAAAAATGTTTTCTTTTTTTAATGGTACGATGTTGCTGATAAAAAGTGCAAGGGTCACAGACAAAATTCAAACTTGCTCTATCTCTAACTCTGACTCAAAGTTTAACGTCTTAGACCGCTCGGCCATCGGTACTCCCAAACACACAAAATATAAACTTTCAACATCCGAGTATAGCATTTTAATGTTGAAGAATCTTGTTATTAGCTAATGATTAGTTAATAGTTCAATGCTGAATGGAAATTGTATTCTACATATTTACCCAGAGTACGAATCGGTATGTTGCTGGAATCTGTGTTTTACCAGTTAAATAAAAATACTGTTTTTGGAAGGGTTGTCACCATACAGTGAGGGAGGAGGTTGTAAATGGTGGTGACTTCATTTGCCACACCCAGAAAAGACCTCGTTGTAAATTTGGAAACAGTCTGGTGGCAATGAGCGAGCCAGGCGGCGCCTGCCCTTGGCGAACTGGAGACTCGGACATTTTGCAACAAGAATAACATCGTTAGGCGCCATCCGCCATCTTGTCAGGGGAGTCATCATCTCGCGCAGCCATCTGGAGCATTCCGGGAACACCTGGAGCACTCGATTGTCCCGCGATGGCAACCATCGATTGTCTTGCAAATCCCGGAACATAAAATCTGAATGTGAAGCGGAAAGATGGACCTTGACGAGTCACGTGATTCCACATCGTTGCGTATCGGTGACCCAGATGTGCAGTGAGTCGGGTGTAAGGTCAAAGGTCACATATCGTCAGATGTGTATCTGGGATCCTCGCCAAGACCGGGAACACGCTCCGGTTTGTTTGGACGTGTAGCCGCCAGAACAGCTGGATGTGAGTCACGTGACATTTACTGTCAGCTGATGAGCCGTGGCGCGAGTCCTTGCCGCCGTCCCGCGTTTCCCACAATCCAACGCACGACTCACGTTCACAGCGTCTCGTTCGTTCTCTCTGCTCTTCCACAATTTTACTTAGCCGCATAAATTGATTTATGGGAACACCACATGTACAGTATTTCTCAGTGTCTTCCAACGGATAGGATATTTGTTCTGGATAAAAACGGTATTTTTATTACACTCTCAGTTTCCTGTCTTTCATCCTTATTAAGGTCGCCTCGCACCGAACGTTTATCCATCCACTGGACGGATTTTATGACTGGGACTACCTCAGACCCATTACGGATGGGCGGACGAATTTTTTTGTATCTTGTCTTTGTGTTGAGTTGTAACCTCCGTCAGGGAACATTGAATGAAGTAATAGCGTGTAGTGTATCTTGGTCTAATGGTGATCTTGTGGGAAATGTACAATGGATTTTTAGTTAATTGCGGCTTAATATAAAGTATTCACCTAACCAAATATTCTATTGATATCTCAAACTCGTTTAAAAAACAGTAAATCTTAAATATTTGATCGATACGATATTAGTCTATTAATACACAAACTTAAAATCACACCAAGCTTCTTTTATAATACATTTACATTATTAAAACTCACATCCCATTATAATTGTGTAATAATCGCTACTAGTTTGGATCGCTCGGAGCTTCTTCAGAGGCCAGCATGATAGGTTATATGTATGTTATCTTATTGTACTAATTTAACCCGTAATATAATAACTTACATAAAATAATTATTTTTAAAACTATACAATAATACAATATTAAAATAAATTTTACAACGTCGAGGTGTACATTTTTGAAAGAAGTGAGTATACGCTTCCTTGTTAATCTTGTAAGATCTCCAGTGTACTAATTGTGGTTACAAGCATAACTACGCACTGTGGTTTTATTGAGCCATTTCGATTACAGCACTTCCTTCTTTTACGAGCTATTACGCCACCTAGACCGTATGTGTTGTTTTACGTAACTGTGCACTTGATCAATCGAGCGAAGAAATTAAAACAAAAGTAGAGTTGCCGCCATTTAGAAGAGTTTTAATACTCAGTAACTGATCGAATTGAGTTGACAACACAAGTAACACAAGTTAAGCTTACTCATGAGCAGTGTTTAACTAAACAGTGCTTACTCATGAACAGTGCTTAACTAAACAGTGCTTACTCGTGAACAGTGCTTAACCAAACAGTACTTACTCGTGAACAGTGCTTACCCAAACAGTACTTACTCATGAACAGTGCTTAACCAAACAGTGCGTACTCACGAACAGTGCTTACTCATGAACAGTGCTTAACCAAACAGTGCTTACTCGTGAACAGTGCTTACCCAAACAGTGCTTACTCATGAACAGTGCTTAACCAAACAGTGCGTACTCATGAACAGTGCTTACTCATGAACAGTACTTAACCAAACAGTGCTTACTCATGAACAACAGTGCTTACTTATGAACAGTGCTTACCCGAACACGCTGCACTGAGGGGCTGTGTCTGGCTGTCAGTATCGTATCACGTTAGTGTTTGTCCAGGTCTGTTTGAGTGGGACATGTTGACACCGCTGATTTGTTTACCAAATAAAGAAGAAGAAAAATACCGCGAAATGTACTAACCAAATTATTCGTGTATGACACACACTAACACTGTTACAAGGTGTGGAAAAAGTCCCGGGACGGTTAAATATTTTTTTAACTATTTAAGATAGAGCTACAAAACTTGCTCGACAAATAAAAACTAATTTAACACACATCCAGTGATCTACTACGTCATCAGGGGTACCCACAAGGAGTCACAAAAAAATTTCAAACGTAAGCATAGGTTGATATGCAGATCAAATTAAAGGTCTTTATTAGCAGAGTAAGATACAGCAAACCTGACCTCTAACGGACATACGAGCCGGAAATGTGAACCTATTAAAGATTGCTTTGCAGTTTCAGTTAAGCATTGTAAATAGTAGTAAACTACTGATGCTTGAATCATTGTCATTCCCATCCCTAGATTATGCCATTCTAATGGGATCCAGCAATCATCAATTGCTCTAGTTAGGACTGTGAATAAATGAACCAAACTGCCATGACTGTGGTTACTTTTACCTCATAATTGTAAATGCAAGCGATCTTTTAACGGCTACTATTTCTGACTCGGTTGGCTGTTCAAGGTCATTTTTGCGGTATTGTACTCTACTAATAAAGACCTTTAATATAATATGCATATCAATCTGTGCTTACATTAAAAATGTTCTTCTGATTCATTGACAGCTGTACTTCTGAGAAAGTAGCAAGTCATTGGATATGTGTTAAATGAGTTTTTATTTGTCCATTAAGTATGTACCAAGTATTGTAGTTCTATCTTAAATCGTTTCATATTTAACCGTTCCGGGACTTTTTGGACATAGAACAGGCTCTCTATTATCTGACCCAGTGTGGCAGCGGCTGTGACAGAAAAATCCGAGTACTCCATTGTCCAGTAATAGTACAGTCATAAATGTAAAAATGACAAGTAGCGATCAACCGGGCGGAGCACCCCCCCCCCTCTCTCCCCATGACCCAACCTTGCAAGTGGTCCTACCAGGGCCGGATCTCTCCAATAGCTATTTAATTTACACAAACGAGACGCACTTTATGGGTACTAAGGTGCTTAATGTGGAAAGCTATTAACTTAAAATGCAGTTAGAGGAAGGAGTTAACTCATAAAACATCGGGCTCTTGATTTACACTCCTCATATTTCTCCAACATTTCTACGTTGGCGCTGAATAATGCGGGTGGATAATCTGAGAACGGATAATGCCCCCTCTAGTGGGTTTACGCCAGATGTGATCATGATGCTTCTGCACGTCACGTTTGTAATGTACCTAAATGTGAAGGGGGACAAATCAAACATTATTTCCCTCATAATGTAAATAACTCTTGAATAATTTAGAGGTTGGTTATAATTGGAACTAATTTTGAATCAAAGTTGATTTAATTTTTAATCCGTTTCCAGTGTAATTAAAAACATTTTATATAATGGTATACTAAAATAACGATATTCCCATAAGTATCCTTCCTTAACTTTGCAACAGCAAAATTTGATTTGTGAAATTTTGAAAATTACAGATTGTAACATCATACTAACCGAGATCTTCACTGACCAAACAGTTTTATTTGAAAGAAAAATTACAAAAACTTGCAGAAGTATCACTGTTCACAGCGCCATCCGATGACCACACCTAGTACTAATTATTGGCAGAAAATCGCTAGTGAATTGTCTTGACCAGTCCTTGTTGGTAATCTCAAATAGGTCTCGATTTGGATAATCTTTTGTTTTCTTATTAGAAGCCCATCGTAACATCATTGAACTAACTTATACGAGTAAACGAGAACGCGTTCAATGTTGATACCGGTTTAGTCTTTGTCTAAACTTAAATATTCATTGAAAGGATAAGAAAAACTAATTTAAAGTCATTGCGTCAGTTTAAAAACTAAAAATGAGGTTCTTCTGATTGACGTAGTTCCATGTTACGCCAACAGATCGGGTGGCGACACGGTTTCGCCTATTTCAGAAATGTATCCTGTTAAATACTGTACGATTTCTTGCATCCATTTATATGATCTATACTTTTAATTTTTACATAAAAATGGCAAACACGGTTTTATGTGTCTGTGCCACGTTATATTTCGCCTCCACTGTCGGGCTAGCGATATTTTACCCGATATCCCGTAAATACTGTCCTGCGAAAGAAAGCAGAGTGAGTTAGAGGTGAGTGGTTCTGACAGCGATGCTTCTATCTCGATATCTCAGTCATACAATACCGCTGGAGTGTCTTATTGATTCAAGTAGTTAAAGCACCCTCGCAGGGGTCCATCCCTCCAGAACTTTCCACCCCTACCGATGGTTTTCCACGCCGACGTCTTTTCACGTTCTTTCATCGTTTCCGACTTTATGGAACCATTTTATCGTGTAACGCCGGAGTTGGCATTTATTTATTGCTTCGGTACAGGTTTGGAAATGTCAGATTTTAAGGAGCGCTATGTAGGTTTTGCTGGCTTTAAAGATATAGTGTTTATTTTTTAAGAAAAAGACGATTTGGAAATATGCCCAAGTGGAAAAACTTGAAACGTATCAGTAACAACTAATATTCCGAATAACAAGACCTGACAAGATCTTTACAAGTGACAAAATTTGATATTTCTGGCCTGCTAAATTGTTTAATTGTGTCAAGGTCGGAGATTTACACCCTAACAAATTGTTTTCCTGTGCCAAGACCTGAGCTTTCCGGCCTGCTAAATTGTTTAATAGTGTTAAGATCGGAGATTTACGTCCTATCAAATTGTTTACCAGTGCCAAGACCTGAGCTTTCCGTCCTGCTAAATTGTTTAATAGTGTCAAGATCTGAGATTTACGCCCTAAAAATTGTTTACCAGTGTCAACTCCCAAGCTTTCCGGCCTGCTAAATTGTTTAATAGTGTCAAGATCGAAGATTTACGTCTTTTGGAAATAGTAGGCTAACTCTGGCATAACATCTCTTTATTTGCTATTGGATTCTATATAATGTACTAAAACAAAGTAATCACCGGTGTGTACCAATATGTAAATAATCTGAACCAGCATATGGTTTAGAATCTTAAATATTAAATATATTAGGCCTACCGTTAATTTTTGTGTAGATCTATTTATGAATGTATTTTACCTTGTTGGATAGGACTAGTGCTGTTCCTATGATCAGCTACATTGAGATCAGATCTTGTGGATAGTTAGAGGCTATTCTGTGTAGGAATCGTTCTCATTTTCGCACCTGGGTTCATTTCTAATTCCTTTTAAGCGACGAAGCTGTGTGATGCGTCTCGGTCATCTTTTGGTAGTGAACAGTACAATTTGGCCTTGAAGCCGAATTGCGTTAGCCTACTAATACAACCAAGGTCTAAAATAGTATGGCGGTTCCTGGGGAAAACTGTTTTGTTGCCAATGTTATTTATTGAGCTACTACTTATGTTAATTTGTAAGAAACATTCGATCACAACGCGGTTACTACTCGCTTTACACTCATGCCAATGTTTGACATTAGTAAAAGAACCAATTTTTTAGTGGAATATTACAAATCCATGCTGTAAAAATTAGTGCGCAATACGTTGTTTTAATAAATGCCTCTCGAACAGAACTGGTTTCAACACGCTAGTATAAATACTCGTCGCTTGAAAGGCTTGTGCTTTATGCAAATAAAACTGATATTATGTGTTAATAGCTAGTGAGAGTGGAATATTAGCTACACTTGAAAGGCTTTTACGTCATGTACATAAAACTGATATTATGTGTTAATAGCTAGTAAGAGTGGAATATTAGCTACACTTGAAAGGCTTTTACATTATGTACATAAAACTGATATTATGTGTTAATAGCTAGTGAGAGTGGAATATTAGCTACACTTGAAAGGCTTTTACATTATGCAAATGAAACTGATATTATGTCTTACTCGTTAGTCAGAGTTTGTAATATTAGCTACACTTGAAAGGCTTTTACATTATGTACATAAAACTGATATTATGTCTTACTCGTTAGTCAGAGTTTGTAATATTAGCTAAACTTGAAAGGCTTTTACATTAGACTATGTACATAAAACTGATATTATGTCTTACTCGTTAGTCAGAGTTTGTAATATTAGCTACACTTGAAAGGCTTTTACATTATGTACATAAAACTGATATTACTGTATGTCTTACTCGTTAGTCAGAGTTTGTAATATTAGCTACACTTGAAAGGCTTTTACATTATGTACATAAAACTGATATTATGTCTTACTCGTTAGTCAGAGTTTGTAATATTAGCTAAACTTGAAAGGCTTTTACATTAGACTATGTACATAAAACTGATATTATGTCTTACTCGTTAGTCAGAGTTTGTAATATTAGCTACACTTGAAAGGCTTTTACATTATGTACATAAAACTGATATTACTGTATGTCTTACTCGTTAGTCAGAGTTTGTAATATTAGCTACACTTGAAAGGCTTTTACATTATGTACATAAAACTGATATTACTGTATGTCTTACTCGTTAGTCAGAGTTTGTAATATTAGCTACACTTGAAAGGCTTAACACGTAATATTAGCTACACGACAGATTAAACAGTTGTGTAAATTTATGAAACTCAGGCTAAATTAAGCGAGCAATCTTCCAGGAACGCAAATTACCCCGAGCGATGTACGTCACGCACGGAGATCTGGAGAGTGGTTTCAGGCTGATAACTGGGTTCAGAACACGAACAGGCGGCAAAAACACAAATTGAGACACAATAAATTAGGCTCTCTAATCAAAGACACTTACTATTATATTATTATGTGGATAAAGTTGAATAGTTTAATCATTTTTATGTTGTAATATTAAAATACATTATAGACAATGTCTGTTTTTACAAGATTAAATATATTTATAATTATTACGTTTGTGACAAATGAAGACTAGAAAAAGTAAATCAAGGGCAATCCTTAAAACAGTAAATACATAATTTACACATTGTTCTGAACTCCGTTTTGAGTATGCAACAAGTTACAAAGTTGTAAAAAGCAATCTTGTTTCGTAGCCCAGCAATAAAATTATGGACCGGTCTTATTGCAAAAAGATCTTAATCCAACATCTACGTCAAAACTAACAGATTTAACACTTTACTTATGTAAACCCAGTTTAGATACTTATTTTGTAGTAAATATTAGTCAATTGCTGATATTATCTTCACTCATCATAAGCGATACGTGTGGGGGGGGGGGGCATTTGCCAATTAACCAGCAGTCACCACTTCAAACAGACCCGGTACCTCTTGCACTTCTGTTGGAGACTGTAGAAACTACATTAAGGAGTTCTGTCACACATCATTTGCGGTTGGCAATGCCGATGGCCGAGCGGTCTAAGATGTCGGACTTTGGACCTGAGTAGGATCAAATCTTGACTGTGACCATAGCATTTTTATCAGTTTAGTCGATCTTGTACTGTATACACTCTCCTCCTCAGTCGATTTGATAACATCCTTCATCAATTTTTATATTGTAACATCACTCCTTGCACAGTGGTCTATGAGGACGAGCAGAGTAAGGCTTATGAGAGGATCGGTCTTTCCTTAAAAAAACAAAAACCCAAAAAACAAACAAATCAAATAAACGAGAATTGTTAAAATGGTAGTTTGTACCTTTAA
Organism: Homalodisca vitripennis; assembly: GCF_021130785.1. Classification (NCBI taxonomy): domain Eukaryota; kingdom Metazoa; phylum Arthropoda; class Insecta; order Hemiptera; family Cicadellidae; genus Homalodisca; species Homalodisca vitripennis. Next base: position 95,442,536 of record NC_060212.1, on the reverse strand, counting down.
CATATGGAGTCTTCAAATGTAAATACAATGTATAGAGTGTAACTAGCGTTTTAGAATGAAAGTGTACTTAAACAATATTGTTTTAGTCCCTAATATTGTATTTAAAAATGTATACTATGGTTAACGGGCCTGTACAGTCTGAAGCTAAACGCAATAGCTAGCTGTAACAGTTGTCTGACACAAGCCTGGGTGTGTTGGGGGTTGGGGGGTGTTTGAGTGACGTGACAGCCTTGTCAACAATGAACATCAGTGAGGCCGAGGGTCCGAGCGTTGCGCCGCTTCCCCAGTGATTGTTGCATACCCCAGGGGCAGTGGCGAGGTCAGGGTGAGTCACGGGGGTGCCGAGGGTGGGGACCGAGGCCACTCAAGGCCGCATACTGCCCTCATCACCGCGATTGTACGCGGGATGCGGATCGATCAATGCTTTGGGGGTTGATTCCGCCGCTGTTGATTACATTGCGTGCGAATGCAGCTGCTGGATGGTGCAAGCGGTGGGGGATGGTCAACGTTGTACAGCGAGTTAAACGCGATAAATTATTTGCAATAACTTTTTTTGTGATTTGTCAGTTATTCTGAAGACTACAATACACAATTTACTTTGTTTGAAGTTTATTTTTGACGATGGAAGGATTGTGAAAGGATTTTTCCGGACATTTGCCATCGTTCAGTGAAACAAAAAATCAGTAACACTACGTTTGGAGATCTGCAATCTGATCTCTTCTTCAGGTAAATAACTAACCTAACACATAATTACAAACTAGGTTAAAATAAACAAATCATACCAAATCGTTGTGACACGCCTAAGCCAGGAATTACAACACCCATGTTGTTTGTCAACTTCACTAACTTTAAAAAAGGCACTTAATAAAAAACTATACACAACACTAATCATTAAAACTGAATTACAGAATATAGATCACAATACGTCTACATTCGTCTACCAATCACCTACGACTGAAGTAGGCGGTTGTACACATTTACATAAATGTAATCATGTATTAGGTTAGTTATTTATCTGAAGAAGAGAACATATTATAATCACAAATATTTATTTTGAAATGTCCAGTTTCTAACAAGTTAAGATTTGACAGAGCATTGTCATTATCAGCACGTCCATCTCAAAAAGTCTTGATAAGCATCTTCGACGGAAGAATTTCTCCGCTAGGTCACAAACTTTGATGCAGATGATCAAGTCAATAAAGACGGTCTATGTGGAAGTTACAAAATCGTAGCGATCATAATCCAACTCGACGGTGGTTAAAATTACGGTTTTCTTCTGTGATACCACTGACTTTTATGACTTATAACCTTATGACTGAGCAGAAAGGGATTCCGGAGTTGGCAGTTTCTTCTATGGACAACTAATACAGTAAAGAAAGATTATCTCGCCGTTCCGCTGAAAACGCCAGACCCATGGTAAAACAGAACGAATAAAACAATCTCGGACCTCCAAGAAGCTTTTTTTGCAATCTTACCGTCCAGACTTAAATGTAAAAGTCTATTTTATAAATAAATTATTAGTCTGAGGCTATTATATCGTTTTCACAGAAAGAGGATAATTTGAAAATACACATGATACGAACAGCACTTTTTTTACTGATTAATTTAATTTGTTGCAAAAAGGTGTCTAGTAAGTTTGTTACCAGCTCTAAGCAGTAATTTACGGCTGCCTAATTGCTAATTCGTACTCGCAATAATTTGTTTACATTATTTTTACAAAATAGTTTCATCTATATATATATATATATATATATATATATATATATATATATATATATATAAATGAATGTTTGTGTGTTTGTCCTTTATGGAATCGTAAACTATTTGACCGATTATTATGAAAATTTGTATGTATACGTATTTTTCGACGGAGAAGGTTTATATGCTATGCCCATTGATGTAACTAACCACCAGGCAGCGCTGCAAAAGATAAAAGTTTTCAAAGCTCCTGCACATTATAAAGTGCAATTACGAGACAGTAACGTATAATAGCCTAACGCTGTTTGAAGGCGCTAAGTTATTATGTATATTCGACTAATAAATTTCTGGATGAACTTAAAGCTTGAGTGTTAGACCACTTTAGAATAAAGTACATATACGAGTACAATGAATATAAAGATACACTTTTTACAGATTTTATTGCTCGTGGCAACAAGGCAAACTCTAAATCGGCGTTGGAAATATAATTCACTTGATCCAGAAAGGCTCATGCACGGGCCAAGCTCACGAAAAGCGTGCGAAGCCGCGGGAACCAGCGTGTTTTATAAATTAGCAGTATTTCCTATTCACTACTACTTAAAACAAGGTAGAAGTGCGCCACGCCACGTGTCGTAACAAGCGCGTCGCCGAGTTTCTAAGAAAATAAAATCTATAGCCCATTTCATTCTGGAGATGTCCTGCGGAGAGATTGACTGGAAGTCAGTCACACATAAAAAGAAGTTAACACAAAAATTACGCGTCATCGAACTCATTCTTGTACAAATAAAATTTTAAGTCTACACATGGAAACCATATCCACGTTAAGGTTCTGTTTATTAAATTTGGTTTCATGTTAGTGTTTATTGTTCAGTCGCTATAAAGTAGTGTTGTTATGTGTTGGTATAATTTAACTAGATGTGTAATGTGTCACATGTTTGTATCTCTTATGGGTGTATTAAATTTGTTTACAAGTTTATTTATTCTGATATTTTATAGCTGGCAACGTGGGTACCCATAAGACTGATGTAAAAATACTCGCTAACGCTCAGCCAAATTCCATGGCATGAGTTGTGCTATCATTTAACTCAGTGTTCCTCATTAAAAAATGAAAACTCATGTACAATTAGAAGTCTTTAAGTCATTTAGATATTGAGATATCATACGGACAGACAGACAGATAGACAAAAATAAACATTTCTAGCTCCACGAGTGGTAGGCTTCGTTAAAGCTCAGGGAATAAGGGTATTTCAATTTTTTATCTGTTCAGTTTGAACACATGCTTTTAGATCTATTCCAGGAACCCATCCATCAACCATACATACATAGCTTTGTAATTAAGTTAATTGAGTAGAACTGAAAGATCAACAAGTGTAATGAATTAACCCGTTTTAAGCCCAACTTATGGTTTTATTTCGACTTTCAGAGGTGTCATAAATAGCGTATATATCCTCCCCCTCCACACCGCGCCGTTTGGACGCTATTGTGTGAATTTTGAATGAACCGGTAACATTATTCAGTGTAGTATTTAACGGCTGTAGCAAACGTCTAGCCACGTCCATACTCGCTGACGAGTATTTTATTGCGGTAATAAAACAAGGTGAAGTGTAAAACAATATTGGCAATACGGGAATAGAAAGAGGGCTGTAAAGTAGTGACAATGCCGAGCTCCGACATCACTTCATTGTTCCATCCATGATTGAGACGAGATCTGCGATTGTGTTTATGCCGTCGTTGGGAGTGGAATAGTGCCGCATCACACACAGCCTATTACAGGCACAACGGCCGCCTGTATACGACCGCGGAGCCTGTAACCGCCTATTATTTTACGGCCTTTTTACTGTCCTGCAATATCCATTGTGGTCCTTTACGCGCAGGAAAGCGTGCACTCCGTTACTGTTCGCACGAATATATATACGTGTTACTGTTCGCACGAATATATACGTGTAACTGTTCACACGAATATATACGTGTTAATGTTCACACGAATATATACGTGTTACTGTTCGCACGAATATAAGTTCGTGTTACTGTTCGCACGAATATATACGTGTAACTGTTCACACGAATATATACGTGTTAATGTTCACACGAATATATACGTGTAACTGTTCACACGAATATATACGTGTTAATGTTCACACGAATATATACGTGTTACTGTTCGCACGAATATAAGTTCGTGTTACTGTTCGCACGAATATAAGTACGTGCTACGGTTCGCACAAATATAAGTACGTGTTACTGTTCGCGCGAATATATATACGTGTTACTGTTGGCACGAATATATACGTGTAACTGTTAACACGAATATATACGTGTTAATGTTCACACGAATATATACGTGTTACTGTTCGCACGAATATAAGTTCGTGTTACTGTTCGCACGAATATAAGTACGTGTTACGGTTCGCACGAATATAAGTACGTGTTACTGTTCGCACGAATACAAGTTCGTGTTACTATTCGCACGAATATAAGTACGTGTTACTGTTCGCACGAATATAAGTACGGGTTACTGTTCGCACGAATATTTACATGTTACTGATCGCACGAATATATTCGTGAACTCATTCTCGGTCTAAACCCGGTGTTAATTATTACAGCTTTATGGATCTTCGAAGGGTTTGTGACGTTGGTGTCAGAAGTTATATAAAACCGCGGATGCAGGTAAGTAGCATCGTCGAGTGACCGCAAAAAATAGGCCAGAACAGAATTTTATGTTCCTTTAAGTCGAGCGCTACGGTATGTTTTACGATGTATGTGTTGTAAAAGTCCGGCCGAACTAAACTGGAAAAGCTCTAGCAGCATTTACTGACATTTTATGGCTTCATGTTCGCTCCAAATGGTAAGCGCTCCGCGCACAATAGCGCCAACAATAAGGTGGGTGGGGGGGGGGGGTACAGTATAAAATGTAATGTCTCTTATCATGAGACTAGGGACATTATGTGTTAACACTACTTATACAGTATAATTTGGGATTTGGTATCCTTAGGTACAGACTAGAGCTCAACGAATTAATTGGCCCCTTCCGGCCTTTACGAAAGGTGCTTCCTGAATATTAACTGATGTTGTTTGTTCTTGCATAGAAATGGGCTGAGTTGGTCTTATGTGAAGTATCAAGAGAAAGCAAATTGTTAGGGATATTATTATTTACAAATAAGTATTGTGGTATTACGAGTATAAAGTGTCGTACACGTCTCTCCTCCAGTTCATACATAGCATAACATCAACTTGTTTATGTTGCATTTACGTTATACAACGAAACTTCTGATGGTGTATAACGTCACTGTTGTTGTGTTCATTGTTTTATTACTGCTGTACTATACAAAAAATGTTACATAGAGGCTAATAATGGTGTATAACGTGACTGTTGTTGTGTTAATTGTCTTATTACGACTTTACTATATACAGTAACATTTTACAACGAGGCTACTAATGGTTTATAACATGACTGTTGATGTGTTCATTATTTTATTACGACTGCACTATCTAGGATGTTACATTTACGTAAGCAATATTTAGAAGATGTTCTAATTTTGTAGTTATTAAATCGCGCTATTAACATTTGGTGTGTTGGTCATTTACAGGCCATAAGGGGTTCAAGATAAAATGAGTTTTGGCAGTTGTATTCTATAGGATCGAATATTATAAGAATACCTAACGTTCTAAAGACGTAGAGAAGTTAGAAGTCTTACCGTAACCTAAGATGTATTATAGGAGCGGGCATTTTTAGCGAAGTCGGAAACCAGATTACACACGCTGTATAGTATCATCTCGTTCTAACAGTTCTTATTCTGGCTTGTTCTAGCAATATGCAATCTCACTGTATATAATCATTATATACCTACATCAGTGCTGTAATGATGGTCATTACGCTACCGGTGTTAAAGGGCAGTTGAAAAACCAAGCCTATTGCTAAATTACCCTTGCTTGTAAGTAGGCATAGTAAAAATTACGCTTTAGATCAGATAGGTTTATTTTAGCCTCCACCTCTAATGCCAATTACAATTAACATAATCGTAAATTTAGTCACTGTAAAATGATGTGAACATGATAGAGTGGACTGTGAAACCCTACACACGCCTACGAACCCTACGAAATTCTCGGAGCTAAAAGATTAATTGTTTTGTTAGCAATATTATTAATACAATCGCGCTAAAATTGCATAGTGCAACACCATGAATGAATGAAGGTGTTGACGATCGAATTCAACACCATTCCTAAGATAGTCTACTTGTGGTGTTAACACTTGCCGTCATGTCGTGTTCTAGTGTCAGACGCTCTTGTATACAACATTGTAAAGTATTTTATTACGCGTAGAACTTAAATTTTTACATGAGAGCCGGGACGGTGAGGCGGTGGTGAGGGGGTGATGAGGGGGTGGCGAGGGTGAGGCAGGCGGCGGCGGCGGCGGTAGGGTTGGGCCAGATCAATAACCTGCAAGTCTCAGCGTGACGTGCTAGCGAGCCACGTGTCTCGCCCTCACTGGAGCTGTTCTATGCCACACTCACGCCTACTACAGTCTCTACCCCTACACGCTGTGTTAGCTCTAGACTGTCTGTCGTCCTGTCGTCACAGTCATTCATGGCCGTATCACACTATGGAGGCGAGGCATTCGGTAGGGTTGGGCCAGATCAATAACTTGCAAGTCTCAGCGTGACGTGCTAGCGAGCCACGTGTCTCGCCCTCACTGGAGCTTTTCTATGCCAAACTAACGCCTACTACAGTCTCTACCCCTACACGCTGTGTTAGCTCTAGACTGTCTGTCGTCACAGTCATTCATGGCGGTATCCTATGGAGGTGAAGGGATAACTGTGACTTCGCTGTGACTGTGAATTCTTTTTGTTATACAGATAATACGTATTGGAGAACAACAAATTACATGTAACTAATTTGGATAGGGGTCAGTAGCGTAGTACCCAGAAATACCGTGCGTGGAGAAAAATAATATGACATCAGAATCCAAGGCTATAGAAAGTGACATTATGGATACAGAGGCCTTGGGTTTCTATATTTATACAGTAGGTTCGGAAGAAAAATAGTGACCTAGGATCTCGATTACCACATTTTCATTATGACACGTGTGCAAGTTTCCCCTTAAGAAGACAATTCCTTTACCCAAGAACGTAGCCGGGAATAACTTTTTGGGGTAGTCCAGAAAACTGATATTTGTCCGAAGTGGACAGAAAGTAAGGGCCCATTTTGTTCCTTGAGTTTTTGACCCGCTTCTTTGTTGAGAACGATCTTTCAGCAGTTCATGTCAGTAATACTGATTTTTTAAAATAACAATAATCATTTACTAAAAAAAGTTATTAAAGCAATTTAAAATTTCAGGGGGTCCGGACTCCTTGGACCTCCTCGGTGGGTACGTCCTTGCCTTTACCGCCCCCGAAGGTCGCACAGTCTTTACAGATTACAACACATTAAATGGAAAATTAAAATTTGTATTGTATCCTAAATATGTTAATACTACTACTATGTAGTAATGATATATACTACGTAATTATTATTTACCCAACAGGCAATATCGCATGATCGAGATCTACAATGTGTACTGTGTGTATAATAATATGTGCTGAGTAGTGTAAATATAGGCGTTCTGTAGGCAATCACGGCAATACTGGTGTGTATTGCGGGTATTGCATCATACCAGGCGCTATACCAATAGTAATTTATCACTTTGGGAATAAAAGGGCCACTAAGTACAAGACTTTGGAAAACTTACATTTTCCATAATAATAATAATAATATCATTTTATTGTGTTAACAATAATAAAATTGCATACAAACGTCATAAAATATTTAAATAATAAAAAGGTAGGCCTACACTTCATTCACTCACGCACACAGTCACATGTTTATCTCATTTACTCTCATCTTCATTCTCACCAGACAATCCTGCCACTGCCATAGATCCATACAATACGATCTAACAGTTGAGCCAACCTACTCCACATTTAGTGCCGCGTCATGCCGATTTATTCAATTACTGGTTTTAATAAAACGATTCTGGAATTTCAGACGATTTCCATCTTAATACATACAACAATATATAACACTGTGTTATACTTTTCTGTGACATATAACGGTTGAAAAAGTCCCAAATCCCACTATCCTTTCAAATAATCCATCATCAATAGCAAGCTTTAAACAAAGAATGTATTTAACAGTTGATGTACCGTACTCGTCTAAATGGTACTAGCACAGTCATTGTTTGAAATGCCTGTACCACTGTAGTAAAATAGGCTTTTTAAAAAGAGCTATTGTTTTATATCATTATTATATATTTAAACTTATTAATTCCAAATCTAATGACGTACTTCGTCTATAACTAGGATAGACGATAAAGTACAATCATTTCAAATTTCAAAAGTTTTAATATATAAATTCACTGCATATTTAGCACATTTACTATTTATCTTAAATAATTAAATAATTGAAACCGTCAACAATTTATTCTCGTCAAGAGTATTTTACTTGATTCTGAAGTGTATCAGAAGGGGAAAACATTTTGATAAAAATAATTTGCATAATTGTTTATATCAAAATGCATCCTGAAATATATAACTTCATATTGTCAACAAAGAAACACATTTAAGTTGTTTATGGAGTTAGAAAGTAATGAGTGAAGAAGGCCTCGGAACGAGTGTTATAACCCTGTCGGTCGACCAGTTGTTAGCTAAGTTACATGAATAATACAGCAGCAATAACCGTGTTACACCTAGAGTTCGTTGTGCTTTGTGCACTAGCTCGGCTCTCTCATATTTGATGAGTGTTATGCACAATTGTTTATGTGCTCAACTAATGTACACATAATTTGTGTACAAAGCATATGGAGTGAAATGAAGCAGGCCACATTCACGGTCGGGTCGAGTGAGATACTTCAGTCGGTCGACCAGTTGTTAGCTAAGTTACATGAATAATAAAGCAGCAATAGCCGTGTTACACCTAGAGTTCGTTGTGCTTTGTGCACTAGCTCGGCTCTCTCATATTTGATGAGTGTTATGCACAATTGTTTATGTGCTCAACTAATGTACACATAATTTGTGTACAACGTGTATGGAGTGAAGTGAAGAAGGCCACATTCACGGTCGGGTCGAGTGAGATACTTCAGTCGGTCACCCAGTTGTTAGCTAAGTTACATGAATAATACTTACTTTGTGGATGCGTTTTCGAAGATTACCATTAAATTCATTCTTGGAAATAATTACAATAATTGTATCACAACAACGTACAATGTCATGCGAAATAGAATTTAAATCTTATACAGCTTCTATGAAGCCTGTATTTTTGTTTTTTAACCATGGACTCGTATGAGAATTATAGATTTTCCACAATACGTATTTTTAAACAATGAAGGTATGATGTGTCCGGATGTATATTTTGAAGAAACAGGATTTCGAGGCAAACAACAATCCGGTATCTCGAGTTGTGTTAATCTAAAAACTAAACATTTCCTGCCTGTCGCGTACAATGAAGAGAGGGGTGCGAGAGTGCCTTATAATCGTGGTTAATCTTATATCAAGCACCCCTTCATAGCTTTGTGTGAGAGACTCGAGCTTGGGATGGTTTCCGGTCCCTTGTTCCTCGAGCACCGCGAGGTACTGGAGTGGTGTTGAAGCGTGCAGGGGTGTCTACTGTTCGGGGAGCTCGAGTTACAGCCTCGTCATCCCGTAGTCCATCAGATTACTAATTGATTGATCAATTACGGCAATTAGAGCTGCTGACATCATCTGCGGTCATATATACAAGACAGAACTGGTTCCGTGGGAGTGTTGGGGAGTTTTTATAGATGCTATCCAGAACTGAATGCGTCGAAAAACTCGTATACGTTTAAAATGATCGGATCAGGCCAACTGAATATTTATAACACCGAGATGAATGTGTTAAATTCCGTAATGGCTATAAAATGTCAATCTGACAGGACATAACTAAATCAAGATGTGCAAATTTTACAGTTGAAATAGGCTATCGATGGATATTTTGTCGAATAATAATGGACACGGATGTCTCATCAAATAGTATTTTGAAAAAAAGCTCTGGAAAATCAGCCAGTTGTATGATGAAACCCTCAATGACCGTAGATGGATGTCTTGAGACTGAATGCGATACGTGGCGTGAGTAATGAAGTAAAGTGCGTCTTGACAGCAGTGAAATATTGGAAACTGCTAGTGTGTGTTCGGTGATCTGGCACAGGGACAGTCTATCTGTCACTCAGGGTGGAATGGTTGGAGGGGGGGGGGGTTAGAGAGAGGGATACATGAAGATATAACCTTCACCAAACGTACGAGTTGGTGGAAGTCAGAATGGAGTTAGTTGGATGTCTTGGGACTGAACGCGATACGTGGCGTGAGTAATGAAGTAAAGTGCGTCTTGACAGCAGTGAAATATTGGAAACTGCTAGTGTGTGTTCAGTGATCTGGCACAGGGACAGTCTATCTGTCACTCAGGGTGGAATTGGGGGGGGGGGTTGAGAGGGAGAGGAACACGAAGATATAACCTTCGCCAAACATATAGCTATGTGATAGAATTGTCTTCGATGCAAAAAAGTTTGAAGAATGTTTACACCATGAGTAATTTTGTTTTCTTAAAACTAGAGCTTCAAATACCCTTTCTGTCCGTCCGTATGATCTTTTGAGAATGAGCGTACCTATACACTTGAAATTTTGATCGAAGCTTTATTTCGATCAAATTATGATTATCTTTATTATGATCGAGTTCGAAGATGGTGCAAGTCACTCCTTGGGATTAGATTGGGAGTTTGGGAATATGTTTACATTCGCTTCTCGCGGATCCATGATGGCAAGGAGAAAAATTACAGAATAAACAAATTTGCAAATAAGACCAGTACATTCGTATGAAATTTTAACACTAGATATGTTGGCACATATAGCTTATTTATACATAAAAAGAAATTATGGAGAGTAAAGTGGATGTTAAGAGTCGGTGACAAAGTTAGATTTCACATACACACTTGATTACAATTAAATGGCATATTTAAAAATATAGGTATTTACTCTATTTATGTAATGTGTACATGTACAATAACTCGATGGTTTAACTGTGCCAATATACATGATTTGGTTTTAATTCGGTTTATAATCATTTACTTTAACAATAGGCAAGTATGTGAACTTAATTGTCAATTCCTTATGTTACTTTGTTAATGCTGAAGATGAAAACTGTATGTCATATTTCGTCTTGTAGGGTCCTAGGGAAGTTCTCGGGGTTGTTGTTGAGTTGTTGGGATGGGTTGAGGGGGATAGGAATGGACCTGCTGTAAAACGTGACAGATCTCCCCTCACTGAAACATTTACGTGAACCGGTAATCTGTGAAATGCTGTGAAAGAATCGACTTTCCCTCCTCCACCTCCTTTCGTCTCCAATTCGGCAAATCCGAGTTCTTAACGTCAGTTTGTGGCCGAGCTGAGTAAACCTTTATATTTTACAAACGGACTGTAAGGAGCGCATAATTGATTCACCTGACGCACACTCGCACACGCACACCCACACACACATACACACACGCACGCACGCACGCACGCACGCACGCACGCACGCACGCACGCACGCACACACACACACACACACACACACACACACACACACTCGGAAATCGGAAATATTATGAGGTTTTCGCTTATGTAAAGGCGTCTTTTTCTTATAATATAATGGTTGAATTAATGATAAAACTCACAACGAACATGTTATTAAATAATGCTATCAAAATGTCAAACTGATAGTCGGCAATAATGTTCATAGATTAATAACAAAATAAACAGTTCTTCCTGCTCAACCGGAAGTACAGAGATTTTGTGACAGATCGGAAGTATTAATAATATATTTCTAATGGGAATTGCATGTAATTAGAAATTCAAAAGCCATTCTAGATACAATAAAGAGTCAATTACAAAAATTTTAGGAAATGTTATAATCATTCCAGTACAGTTACTTTTTTCTCTATGTCCATAAATTAGAGTTTTGGACTGTTACCATATTAAAATGAAATTACTTACCAAACTGGCTAATGGACGTAGCTGAGATATTCATAAGATCAGTGTTTGTAATAAGTTTGAACTTGTTTCAGCATTTCATTCTCCAGTTCTTGGTGATCCTTATGGTAAATCCTATTTAAGCATGTTTCGAAAACGGTTGATATATAAACATTGCGGTGGTTTTTGACTTTGGGAGTCATGTTTGATGAAGTTATGGAAATTTCCTTAAGCGAGAACAAATATTATTGAAATATGCGGATTTTGTGAACAAATTATGGCTAACATTATTAGCTTATCCTAATTAAGCATCTTCGTGTCTGCACATTTTATTATTTTTGCAGCCATTTATGTTATTGATCTGGCATTTTTAGCAAAAGGCCATCAATGTCAGGGGTTAAAAGGGTAACTATGACTTTCCTAATAGAACTCCAACATATCGAACTTTAATGTCGCAAACAAAGAACCATATTAAACACGTGATATTTCAGCTGAATGCAGATAGCCTCAAGGGTTTCAATAATACTCTTCACTGCTTTCCCGGGAATTTTATTTTTTCTCTCTGGTGGTTTCGCAACTGGCAATTACTGTTTTGAATATTGCTAAAAGAACTCTCAACCTGAAATGTCGAGCTCAGGTTTTTTATTGGCTGAAACTGTTTCACCTCTTTTCTATCAGACTGTTGGCGCAAATAGTTTACAACAATGGCAACTTCAATTGTTCATATTTTTATATAAGAGAAATACAGGGATTTTCACCATTTTCTGTTTAAATTTGTATAGGTGAATGTCAGGAATCCATTCAACTCTTTTGTTCATTCTGGTATGAATAAAATAATGCAAGTTTTATCTTCTTATGCTTTATCTTAAATTTATTATGAACTAGTATAATACGCTTTTATAAATTAGCTCATTTTGTATCTAAGTGTTATTTGCATTAAGGTGTTCTATGAAGCACACAGGGGTATCCCCTAGTTATTCTTTGGAAAGTTACAAGGTTCGGGACTACCGACTGCGTCTGACTTTGGCCAATCTGGTTGTGGCCAATTAGTTGATTGGTTGTGACAATTAATAAAGTCACCCTTAGTTAATAAGGCGCCAGTTCTCCAGGATAGGTATTGGCCTCGACTTGGGACTTATGGATCGGCCAGAGTCGGTACTATCGTGTAATTCCGACGTTAAAGAAAATATTTTGTATCGAAACTATGTCTTAAACTTTGACATTTAACGTACGAAAATAAAATCGTTGTTTCAAAGATTTTTAAATATTTTGCTTTGGTGGATGGTCCTGTAATTCAGCAATTTTGAAGTCACATTGGAATCGGCGTATTTGGTTATTGGTTAATACTACCCTCCTTTATATCACGTAATTTTAAAAATCTGTCCACTTCATGAAACCTTGTAAAGGTGTCCTAGACATGTAGCCTTACAAGGATTTACATGCCTTGCAGTTTCATAAATAGTTAAGTTGATTTCAATGATATTCAAATAAACGTGGGCTTAAATATTTTTTCTTTTTATACGTTTGTGCTTGTGTGTAAGTATGCTTGGAAAATAAAGTGGTATCAATAGTGCTACATTTATTTAGTGCTTTTTTTCATGTAATACGAAAGCAGAAAGCTTGCGAACAATAAAACATAATGGAGACTCAGTATATTCAGTTTGTGTATTTTTTCACCCGAGGTTCAATTCCCTTATGTTTGTAAACACTCTTTACATATACGTGTATTTTTAACGTATGACAGTTCCTGAATACATTAAAACAACTAAGAGTTATTTGTTACCAAGAGAACAACGAAAGCTAGTACCACTGAAAGCGGTCATGTGGAACGTTTCCACGTTGTTGGGATCTTTATATCCTGCCGTGTGAAATTCCACGATAGTTCAAATTCCGTGGAGTGATCCCTCAAAGACAGTCAGCTTAGAGATTAATTGGGCAGAATGAGTTTACAGTATGACTAGACTCTCAAAGTGGGAATTCCCTGTCAGTGGCGAGGCATGTCAGACATCTCTGTATGGCGGAGGAGCAGTCTTTGAAACAGGTATTTGACGTCAGGAGAAGCGAAGATTCAATTGTGAAGTTCTTCTTGACAAAGCAAGGAATTTTGAATCGCGAAGTTTAGATTGATATCTCCGGATATTTATAAGCATGCGCCATCAAAACGATCTGTGGGCGAAGCACACTTTTGAAATGATGAAAGCACTATGTCCTTGAATGTCCATTTTGAAACGCTTGATCGAAAAACTTACAGAATTCCTTTCAGATAATACCAAATCTAGAATAGTTTTATACAAAACACCTCCATAACAACAATTCGAAATAGGATTGAATACTTCAATACATATGTACTCAATTGTAAGTCCGGCAGCAGAGTGACGAACATTTTTACTGTTTTTAGATTCTTCAAAATGAGAAAGCAATGTTGATTTATTAGAGTAAATCATCATTTCATATGTTCCTAATGGTTTAGGGTATTTTTATTTCACATATTTTGAAAGTACGTTCTGAAGATGCAAATATGAATAGAAACTAATAGTGCGGCCAATGAAGCCACTGGTTGTAACAAAACGGTTCAAGTTATACTTGGATCTGACTTAGAAATAGCGCAGGTTCAAATCCTGTCTGTGACCGTAGGACTTTTATCGTTTTTATTCTGTTTGATAACATCCCCTTACAGTCCAGTCCAAAGAACGGGCAGATTAGGGCTAAAAAGATAACGCCCTCACCTTTAAAACATTATGAAGAAGATGTAGATGCGTAGGGTTGAAACTTGTTGTTTTATGATAAAAGACGTCCATTCATTAGTTATTGTACGTTATGACCCTTTACCTTTGGGGAAAAAATAAGAGATAATTTTTTAAGCTGGACGTTTATTTTTATATATAAGGTAATTTGAAAGAAGGGACAGTAATACTGTAATAATAACACACTTTTATATAAATACCACACCAAAATTGTAAAGAAACACATAAAAAGGTTCAATTTTATGAAACACAAATGTGAGTTGGTCGATTTGGTCTTGTCGAGCCGAATGCTTCCTCCCCTCTGTTTGCTTTGAGAACACGGGACACTCGCAGAGGCTGTTTCACTCAAAGCGTTTGTTCTGTAAACAGCAGGACCTCCCGCGAGCCTCAGTTACATTTTATGCTCCAGGATACGGCGTCCTCTCTCAGTTTTTGTTAGTTTTTCCACAGTGCTTGATGGTCTCGCTGTATTTACCATTCCTTCACGATACTTCCTCATTGTGTGGTAGAGTTCGCGCCAAGTAGAATGGAGGGCTCTTAGATGTCGCTATGTACACACGAAATTATCGCAGAGGCTGTTTCACTCAAAGCGTTTGTTCTGTAAACAGCAGGACCTCCTGCGAGTCGCAGTTACATTTTATGCTCCAAGATACCGCGTCCTATCTTAGTATTTGTTAGTTTTTCCACAGTACTTGATGGTCTCGTAGTATTTACCATTCCTTCACGATACTTCCCTCATCGAGTGGTAGAGTTCGCGCCAAGTAGAATGGGAAGTTCTTAGCTGTGGCTGTGGACACACGAAATTATCGCAGAGGCTGTTTCACTCAAAGCGTTTATCCTGTAAACTACAGGACTTTCCCGCGAGCCTCAGTTACATTTTATGCTCCAGGATACCGCGTCCTCTCTTAGTTTTTGTTAGCTTTTCCACAGTACACACTAAATTATTGTGTTTTACCTTATAATCTACACGCATACTTTCCGCATGTCTTCTCTGGTTTGCTGGCCGGAATTCCAAGTCCAAACTCATTAAGAACAAAATTCTGATTCAATCATATTCTGCTCAAGTAATTGTGGACGATGAAATGGAATGTATTTAACATGCCCACGGTATTATAGTTGTTAAGCCGACTTACCGATTATTTTGCTATACGTGGAACTCATTTAACACAAAACTTTGGTAAAAAGCACTTTCACGAACTTCCACGGGCCCTCCTTGTAAGTTACGAAAGTGCTCAGAATCACTACTACCCTACTCTTGACGAATTCGTGAATAGGAATATTCGTGTCACCGGAGGTTCGTTCAATAATTATTAACTTCTAAGATCCGTCGTCATTCTAAATCATAGTCTTATGGGAAGAATAAATGGACTCACTGTCACTCTCATAAGCCACCTTTTTTGGCGCAACCTCTACCAGTGACTTTGAGGGAAAGATAATGGAGACAGAGTAGTGAGGTTCAGAGCCTGTCCATTTCGAGGAACCTGCGGTGGTCGATCACTTAATGTCCAATTAGCTAATCAATTAGGGCAATTGGTGACGTCATCCAGTCGGTAATTCACCGCGCGGTCGCGGTGGTTAGCCAGGATGGGTTTGTGCGGCTCGTTCAACCTTCGGCCGCCTGAGTCATTCTTTGATTTAGCATTCGTTTCTTTATTTGCTATACAGGGTGTAACAAAAAGGTTGGGCTGAATATGTATTTTCAAATTCTGTGTGTGATACTAAGCTAAAGATGAAGAATAACTTTTTCCATTTTCCACTTCATTTAGCCGCTAGCCGCCATTTTGTATTTTTTATTAACAAATTATTATCTCTAAAACTAGAGCTCAAGAAACCAAATTTGGCACATAGGTTTGAATAGGTAAGAGGACAATAAAAAAATATTGTGTTATTTTCTTTAATATTAAATAATGGCGTCTGTTGAAAATATTTAAAGCCAAGTAACAAAATCCAGTGTAGTTATAAAAAATGTACTACGCATGTACCTATTTGGACAATTTTAGTTAAATTCCAACGGTACTAGTTTCAGTGGAATCCGTCAAAGCATAAGCAAGCACGACCACTTGAAAGGTACGCTTGCACAAACTGTGAGCAGCAAACATTTTGTGGTTTGATAGGTATCAGCTGTTTTAGATTGGTTATAACAATTGTAAAAGATACAACTATTTTGAAATTGTTATAAAAATTCTGACGGTAATTTTTTTTCATAGAAATCCATTAACGTTTTTAGCTTAAAATCACACATAAAATCTGAAAATGCACAGCCAGACCAACCTTTTTGTTCAACTCTGTATATAAATCCTAGTGTACCAACAACAAGATATTCCCCTAAGCTGCCGTTTGCTGTATACATTGGAGTGAATGGAAAATTGAAGAAATAAATCACTTAAAACACATTTAGTTTTTTACAAATCTTGTATAGATAGTATACCAAAGTATTCAAATGAAACTAGTAATTAATTAGAAAGTGTTATACTACATCAGTCTCACATAGGTAGGTACAGCGTTTTTATCTGTTTCTCTTATTTAACTACACTGCTCCAAACACATTTAAATGATACAAACAAAATGGAGTTTGTCTTTAAATTCCCAAAGCTTATTATAAAATCAAATTATACCGTATTATCTTCTCTAACCATAATTTTTGAACCAATGGGAAATGACGAAGTGGCCACATTTTAATGAAATAGCCAAAAGTCAGCGAGGAACGCTGCACTTGCAAATATGTTTTATACCTCGGTAAATAACACTTGTTTTGGACATTCCCTGGCAGTCACCTCAAACATCGCTTCAAGTTATTGTGTCGATTTGGATAAGTGAGCCATCGATACCTATTAATAATTAATAAAACTGGTCAAACAGCAGTGCTATTAAACATTTTGACGGAAAAGTCTTTGGTTTAGAACATTTCATACTCTGAGAATTGTACGAGCAACTATTGATTTTGTGTCCACCATGACTCCAAAATAGATGTTCCATTCAGTGTCAAGCCAGTTAAATGTAACATAGCCATTGTTATTGCTTGGATTCATCCTCCTATACTTGGTGCATGATCTTATGACCATGGTATCTCAAAGTAGATGTTACATTCAGTGTCAAGCCAGTTAAATGTAACATAGCCATTGTTATTGCTTGGATTCATCCTCCTATACTTGGTGCATGATCTTATGACCATGGTATCTCAAAGTAGATGTTACATTCAGTGTCAAGCCAGTTAAATGTAACATAGCTATTGTTATTGCTTGGATTCATCCTCCTATACTTGGTGCATGATCTTATGACCATGGTATCTCAAAGTAGATGTTACATTCAGTGTCAAGCCAGTTAAATGTAACATAGCTATTGTTATTGCTTGGATTCATCCTCCTCTACTTGGTGCATGATCTTATGACCATGGTGTCTCAAAGTAGATGTTACATTCAGTGTCAAGCCAGTACAATCTAACATAGCTCTTGTTATTGCTTGGATTCATCCTCCTCTACTTGGTGCATGATCTTATGACCATGGTGTCTCAAAGTAGATGTTACATTCAGTGTCAAGCCAGTTAAATGTAACATAGCTCTTGTTATTGCTTGGATACATCCTCCTCTACTTGGTGCATGATCTTATGACCATGGTGTCTCAAAGTAGATGTTCCATTCAGTGTCAAGCCAGTACAATCTAACTTACCTTGGATTCATCCTCCTCTACTTGGTGCATGATCTTATGACCATGGTGTCTCAAAGTAGATGTTACATTCAGTGTCAAGCCAGTTAAATGTAACATAGCTATTGTTATTGCTTGGATTCATCCTCCTCTACTTGGTGCATGATCTTATGACCATGGTGTCTCAAAGTAGATGTTACATTCAGTGTCAAGCCAGTACAATCTAACTTACCTTGGATTCATCCTCCTCTACTTGGTGCATGATCTTATGACCATGGTGTCTCAAAGTAGATGTTACATTCAGTGTCAAGCCAGTTAAATGTAACATAGCTATTGTTATTGCTTGGATTCATCCTCCTATACTTGGTGCATGATCTTATGACCATGGTGTCTCAAAGTAGATGTTACATCAGTGTCAAGCCAGTACAATCTAACTTAGCTATTGATATTGCTTGGATTCATCCTCCTCTACTTGGTGCATGATCTTATGACCATGGTGTCTCAAAGTAGATGTTACATTCAGTGTCAAGCCAGTACAATCTAACTTAGCTATTGATATTGCTTGGATTCATCCTCCTCTACTTGGTGCATGATCTTATGACCATGGTGTCTCAAAGTAGATGTTACATTCAGTGTCAAGCCAGTACAATCAAACTTACTTTGGATTCATCCTCCTCTACTTGGTGCATGATCTTATGACCATGGTGTCTCAAAGTAGATGTTACATTCAGTGTCAAGCCAGTACAATCTAACTTACCTTGGATTCATCCTCCTCTACTTGGTGCATGATCTTATGACCATGGTGTCTCAAAGTAGATGTTACATTCAGTGTCAAGCCAGTACAATCTAACTTACCTTGGATTTATCCTCCTCTACAAGGTCACGCCCTGTTGTACATTAGATTGTATTAGTTACACAAGAGATAACTTATCCAATGTCATAAAATGAGGCACGGTAAAGTTAGCGCTCGGACTGCCATATGTGGAGTGAATGGTCAAGTAGCGAATATTTGAACTGTACGTGGTGCAGCTCTAGTGTCTGACTTCGGAACTAACATTTCAGCGATTTATCTGTTGTATAACTACTACAATCAAAGCTACTTTAAGGATTTTTCTGCTTTTTCAAGTGGACATCCAACGTTTTCGTGAAAATCTGCACAATATTGAAAACTAAAACTACTACTATACTATACTTTCGAAAATATTTCAGCTATATTTCACCGCAATTCGGGCTGTCGGCAGTGGCACATGCCGCGGCACTGATGCGCGGCACATGGAAGTGATAGGGCGTGACAGATGTGATTGAGAGACGCTGTGAGACGTGAAAGACTCCACACAATCGTCGACTTGAGCCGCAATCCATGAAATATGAAGTGAAACCGCGCTCGATCAAACCATAGGTTTCACTATTTAAAATACACTTCGAACATTCATTTGTTTCCATTCTACTTCGTTAAATGTCCATTACACTCATTAAAAAAATGTTTTAACCCCTTAATATGGAAGGTTATGATGATAACGAACAACCTAGTTTATCGTAAGATAAATATTTTAATATTATTATTTTCTGAAAAAAAAAAACACACAATTCTCCAATAATTTTTAATTTTGTACAAACGCCTTTCAACATCTAAGATGCCATCTTGGATTTTTAAATGCCTTATTGGAAAATTGTTTGTGTTTTTTATTTCTATTTTCCAGTAATAATGGCTTATCCTTCAATTATATGTAATCCTGTTTATGTAATTTCAATCGAAATTCCTATACATAGATAATGGTTTTTTATTTCAGATACAGTTCTAATTTAGATTTGATGAATTGTGAACATTTACGTTTTTAAAACTAAAACGATTTAATTTTTACACCACTTATAATTACTTTTTCAAAGTGGCGTATCACTGGTTCTTTTCCTTCTGATTGAATTCAATTGTTTGTACACAATTCGATTTGAAATTGTGATTTATATCAGATCATTTAACACTAAGTATTGATCATTGAAGATTTTGAAATTTTAGAGTGAATTTAAATCCAACTTGTAGCAAACCACTTAACCACTTAGTAGTACATGTTACTAAGGAAATAAGGTACTCATATACGTGTTGATATCTGTTGGTTAGCAATGTTGATTTAAAGTTTTGTCATTAATTGATTAGGAATTTTTTTAGTGTATGTCCATAAAATGGGAGGTATATCAACGTAAACTTTTGTTTTTCAGTGTGTTGTGGTCCGGACATAGGTTTTCTCGTCCGTAAATTAAACCTAAATGTGAAGTTTGCTTCTCAATTAGGCCATAAAAAACCGAGTTCGGTCAATTGTAAAAAATATTTTCTTCAAACTTTTAGGGGCAATAAAACTAACAGCTGGAGTTTAAAACATAAAGTTGAAAACATACCGTTAATACATAAATCGTGGTCAGACTAATAATAATACAATTTATTGTTCGTATTTTTAATTAATTATTTTACTTCAGTATGGCAGGATGAGCAGGAATGCGGAAATTTTGGAATACTGATGTAATAATAGTTACGGATTCAATTTATAGTTTAAATCTTTCAATCTAAATAAGACTGTCAAAACTATTATGCACAACCCAAGCCTGGTATAATGCTTTCAATGACGATACTGTACCCCTTAGCTAGGATGGAAACCGAATGTTTCATAACATTTGACATCGTTCAGTGATACAGTAAATAAGCAACACTACGTTACGAAAGTTCCAATTTGATCTCTTCCTTAGGAGAATAACTAACCAACACATTTAACTACTTGTACAATAGGTTCAAATAATCAAATCGTACTGGGACGCATAAGTCAAGAAACATTCCACGCACATTATCCGTAAATAACACGCCTTTAATAATAGCAAGACACTAATAATTTAAACCGAACTAAAAAGTACAGTTCAGAATAGGCCTACACTGAATGACCAACCACTGAGAACTGACAGGAGGCCAATGGTCTTCACCGTAAAAAGAGGAAAGGAAGAAAAAGGGAGTGGGTCTTTGTATTATTAGTTAATTCAAAACCATACTGTGATTCCGTATTTTAGTTATAAAAGTTAAGCTCATTTCTCCAGAAGAAATCTTGTACCAGATTAGCAAAATCTTTGCAAACAATTTACTCCCAGTTAAGTAATAACAAAGAAATATGAACATAATAAAGAAAACCTTGAAGCAGTTGAGAATCCTACGTAATAATCAAGAAATATGCTCAGTCGGAATGGTTTTAACCCTAGAATTTCCTCTTCCCGCTCCCGCGGCTGTCGTGAGAGAACAATTATAGTACTAAACAGAAACACACCATCCCCCTCCCCCACTCGACTGTCAACAGCCTCCCTTGTGTTTGAATTATTTTGCAGTCCCTGCTTCTTTATGTATCAGGCTCGTGTCATAGCGGGTCTTCAGCCGCTCGCTTACGCGTTCCGCAAGCTTAGCAGTTAAACAAGTTTAGTGTTGTTGTTTACGAATTTCGTTTACGTTAATGAAGATAAAAAGTAAACTCGAATGCTTCCTGAATCCTGTCCTATATTATATTTGTGAACGTTATGTACTCAATTCTTTACAGAATATTATATACGTCTATTTTTCTTCGAGTAGTCTAAGAGCTGAGAGACAATTTGCATTGCAGAAGTAGACAACCTGGGTTTTCTTGAAATCCTAACAAAAAGAGAAATCAATCGCCATACGCGCTAATTTAGGTGGAAGTTGAAAACGGAGGTTATCGGAAAGGTTAAAAATATAAAATGATACTTTTCTCAACTTGTCACACTTCAAATCGTTAGACACATTATACCACTGTCAGAAAACTAGATAAAGGCACTGTTGTGAGGTTACAGTCAGGTGTTTGTAGTGACGGACCTCAGTCATCTCTCTCGCAACACAACACGTGGTACATGATAAGTGCGCTCAATTCAGCGAGTGACAGGATCAATGGTGTTGTGAAGTCCAGTCAGGTGTATTGTAGTGACGGACCTAAGTCATCTCTCCCGCAACACAACGCGTAGTACATAACTGCACTCAGTTCAACGAGTGACAGGATCAGTGGTGTTGTGAGGTCCAGTCAGGTGTATTGTAGTGACGGACCTCAGTCATCTCTCCCGCAACACAACACGTGGTACATGATAACTGCACTCAGTTCAGCGAGTGACAGGATCAATGGTGTTGTGAGGTCCAGTCAGGTGTATTGTAGTGACGGACCTCAGTCATCTCTCCCGCAACACAACACGTGGTACATGATAACTGCACTCAGTTCAACGAGTGACAGGATCAATGGTGTTGTGAGGTCCAGTCAGGTGTATTGTAGTGACGGACCTCAGTCATCTCTCCCGCAACACAACACGTGGTACATGATAACTGCACTCAGTTCAATGAGTGACAGGATCAATGGTGTTGTGAGGTCCAGTCAGGTGTATTGTAGTGACGGACCTCAGTCATCTCACCCGCAACACATCACGTGGTACATGATAACTGCACTCAGTTCAATGAGTGACAGGATCAATGGTATTGTGTGGTCCAGTCAGGTGTATTGTAGTGACGGACCTCAGTCATTTCTCCCGCAACACAATACGTGGTACATGATAACTGCACTCAGTTCAATGAGTGACAGGATCAATGGTATTGTGTGGTCCAGTCAGGTGTATTGTAGTGACGGACCTCAGTCATCTCTCCCGCAACACATCACGTGGTACATGATAACTGCACTCAGTTCAATGAGTGACAGGATCAATGGTATTGTGTGGTCCAGTCAGGTGTATTGTAGTGACGGACCCCAGTCATTTCTCCCGCAACACAACACGTGGTACATGATAACTGCACTCAGTTCAACGAGTGACAGGATCAATGGTGTTGTGAGGTCCAGTCAGGTGTATTGTAGTGACGGACCTCAGTCATCTCTCCCGCAACACAACACGTGGTACATGATAACTGCACTCAGTTCAACGAGTGACAGGATCAATGGTGTTGTGAGGTCCAGTCAGGTGTATTGTAGTGACGGACCTCAGTCATCTCTCCCGCAACACAACACGTGGTACATGATAACTGCACTCAGTTCAATGAGTGACAGGATCAATGGTATTGTGTGGTCCAGTCAGGTGTATTGTAGTGACGGACCTCAGTCATTTCTCCCGCAACACAATACGTGGTACATGATAACTGCACTCAGTTCAGCGAGTGACAGGATCAATGGTATTGTGTGGTCCAGTCAGGTGTATTGTAGTGACGGACCTCAGTCATTTCTCCCGCAACACAATACGTGGTACATGATAACTGCACTCAGTTCAGCGAGTGACAGGATCAATGGTGTTGTGAGGTCCAGTCAGGTGTATTGTAGTGACGGACCTCAGTCATCTCACCCGCAACACATCACGTGGTACATGATAACTGCACTCAGTTCAACGAGTGACAGGATCAATGGTATTGTGTGGTCCAGTCAGGTGTATTGTAGTAACGGACCTCAGTCATCTCACCCGCAACACATCACGTGGTACATGATAACTGCACTCAGTTCAACGAGTGACAGGATCAATGGTATTGTGTGGTCCAGTCAGGTGTATTGTAGTGACGGACCTCAGTCATCTCACCCGCAACACATCACGTGGTACATGATAACTGCACTCAGTTCAATGAGTGACAGGATCAATGGTATTGTGTGGTCCAGTCAGGTGTATTGTAGTGACGGACCTCAGTCATCTCTCCCGCAACACAATACGTGGTACATGATAACTGCACTCAGTTCAACGAGTGACAGGATCAATGGTATTGTGTGGTCCAGTCAGGTGTATTGTAGTGACGGACCTCAGTCATTTCTCCCGCAACACAATACGTGGTACATGATAACTGCACTCAGTTCAATGAATGACAGGATCAATGGTATTGTGTGGTCCAGTCAGGTGTATTGTAGTGACGGACCTCAGTCATCTCTCCCGCAACACATCACGTGGTACATGATAACTGCACTCAGTTCAATGAGTGACAGGATCAATGGTATTGTGTGGTCCAGTCAGGTGTATTGTAGTGACGGACCCCAGTCATTTCTCCCGCAACACAACACGTGGTACATGATAACTGCACTCAGTTCAACGAGTGACAGGATCAATGGTGTTGTGAGGTCCAGTCAGGTGTATTGTAGTGACGGACCTCAGTCATCTCTCCCGCAACACAACACGTGGTACATGATAACTGCACTCAGTTCAACGAGTGACAGGATCAATGGTGTTGTGAGGTCCAGTCAGGTGTATTGTAGTGACGGACCTCAGTCATCTCTCCCGCAACACAACACGTGGTACATGATAACTGCACTCAGTTCAATGAGTGACAGGATCAATGGTATTGTGTGGTCCAGTCAGGTGTATTGTAGTGACGGACCTCAGTCATTTCTCCCGCAACACAATACGTGGTACATGATAACTGCACTCAGTTCAGCGAGTGACAGGATCAATGGTATTGTGTGGTCCAGTCAGGTGTATTGTAGTGACGGACCTCAGTCATTTCTCCCGCAACACAATACGTGGTACATGATAACTGCACTCAGTTCAGCGAGTGACAGGATCAATGGTGTTGTGAGGTCCAGTCAGGTGTATTGTAGTGACGGACCTCAGTCATCTCACCCGCAACACATCACGTGGTACATGATAACTGCGCTCTGTGACGTATCTGCGGCTAAATTAATCAATGCTGACTCCGACATAGGCCGCGCCCACCATGACCGCAGAGACTCGGTGTAATTAAAATGGAACATGGCGGGTCGGCCGGTTGATTAAAACAATTATCTGACCAGAGGAGGGCAGTGTCTCAACCGACCGGAGCCACTACAACCCTAGGCCTGTCCGGTCTGTTTCTTCCTACTGAAAAAGTGTGAAGAACGTTTGGCACTGAAAGGAAAAGTAAGAAATGATTGCACCTAAAATGGCATTTCCGATTGCGCTATCTGTTTTTTGGAGGAAAAGCACTTGAGGTACACGTTATAAGCTATAACTATTACAAAAGTACAGAATACTTAAATAAAACGCACTTTACGTAAAGCAATACTTTTGGGTGTAATTCCTCCGTTTTATTTATGCGAATATCACTAACCTTAACTTCTAGAATCTGGACTCCACATATGTAGGAAGAGATACAAAAATAGCCAGCGACGAAGACAGTTAAAACAAAATCTTTGCATCGTTTCAGATCAGGAGACACTTAGACCACACAAGAGGTCTATCTGGTTTACCCAGCAACCTACAGTGTAATCTGGAAAAAGAGTTGTTCTCTATGTCTCCTCAGGTTTTGAACACATCGTTGCTGACTTTTTGGGATCTCTTCAGACGGTCTTGGACTCGAAATTACAGTAGTCAAGTTTGTGACAGTGTCAGATTTCAGACGCTGCACTAAGCAAAAGATGAAATGGCCAAACTCAACATTCGCATAAATAAACTCTTTTTACTATAGGTACGTTATGTGTAGTGCACTATCATTATGTTCTTGTAACAAATAACAGCTTATCGGTTGAAGGTTTGGTTTGGAGATTAGGAACTAAATTGGAAAGAGAGTGGTTCCTCCACTGCAGTCAAGAACAGGTGTTTTGGAACGTCGTTTCATATATTGGCAAATTCTGATCTAGCATTTCAATTTATTTTTTCTATCAACGTTTCTAGGATTGGAGCCTATCCTCTTCGTAAGGTGGGGATGTATTAATACATACAAAAATATATGAATTATTGTATTACTGTACTGTATTGTAGTACTGTACGCATTGTACTGTAAAATCGGAACCCGCAAACAGGAGGTATAGGATGTATCCGCTGTACATTGATTTGACATATAACTTTCATTCTTGTCAACATTAAACCATTGTCACCATTGTATGAAGAAAATAATACACTAGTGTAAATTTTCTTGCTATTTTGCCGACACCTATTTGTAAAGGAAGGAGATAATAGTAAAGCGCCTGGTTTATTTTGCGGATTCCTCACGGCCCATCGAATTACCATTAATGAGCGAACTTCTTGTGTCGTACAAATCCAGCTTAACATATTTAACAAGTAAAATGCTGTGAAGAATCAACTGCTTAAATCTAGCGGTGACGTTAAAACAGTTTTTGTCCTGTGAATTATTTTCATTTGGGCAAGTAAGTGGGATGTATGACGTGTCATTACATCCACATTGAAAGGATAACAGGATTTCGGACATTTGCCACCGTTATAGGTTATATATGATATAACACAACGTTTCGAGGATTGGAAGCCATCCTCTTCGTCAGATGGGGGAGGTATGAATACATACAAAAATATATGTGTTATTGTAATACTGTACTGTTATGTAGTACTGTACGCATTGTACTGAAAAATCTCCGCTGTTTTCAATATCAAACGTTTTCTTGAAATAAAATAGTCACAACATAATTTTTGGGTAAATCTAAGTTGATATGTGTTTATTTAAGTTGTTATGTAGAAATATATAAAAATCAGATTTCAATAATGGTAGGCCTATAAAAACATATATTTAACGTATTATACTTCTGCAGAAGCTTCTCGTACGTTTTCTTCTCTAATTTAGATGACATTTGTCAGATTGTTTTAGATGAACTAAAGAAATAAAATAGCAATAAATAATATAGCGAAACGATATGTTTTTACGACTGAATTATTTTTTACTCACGTTAATTAACTAAATGTCTGTTATTTGTATTCACACAACAATATTTGGTTACGCGGTTATTCTCCATGCGTTTGTTAGTTTACTAACAGTTTTGCTACTACACTAAGTACAAATGTTGCCCTAGTGATAAGGATTCAACCAATTGTCTCGGAGCCAAATGTCACCATAACAGTTTTATATCAATTTTCCAGTCGAAAACTTTTTCACTGTGAGAACGAATTACCCGTAATACAAAAAATCAGTAATACTACGTTTCCAGATCTGAAATCCGATTTGGTAAATAACTAACCTAACGCATAATTACAAACTAAGTTAAAATAAACAAAACATACCAGAGCGATGCGACACGCATAAGTCAGGAATCACAATCACCATGCTGTGTGTCAACTTCACTAACTCTAAAACATGCAACTTAATAAGAAACTAAACACAACAGTAATTATTAAAACTGAACTACAGAATACAGGTCACAATAGGTCTGCATTCGTCGACCAACCACATACAAATGTATATTAATCATTGTGATACCTGATTTACGTGTGTCACGACGCTCTGTATGATTTGTTTATTTTAACCTAGTTTGTAATTCTGTGTTAGGTTAGTTATTTACCTGCAGAAGAGATGAGATTACAGATATCGAACGTAGTGTTACTGCGTTTTTTGTATCAATGGCAAATGTCCGGAAAATCCTGTTTCCTGCACTACAAAAATCGTATTAGTCCAACCAGGACCGAACCCGGGAACTTGTAGATTTAAAGCGCGCGTCTAACCGACTGAGCTACGGTGCCGCCGCTGTTCGCCAGTACTCCTAGACAATATCAGTGTCTGGATGTTGTACACGTTTCTCTACCGTCACGGACCGCGAGTCCAGATCACGTTACTGCAACACCACCGCTCTCTACCGCTACTCGGTGTACTCACCACTTATTCTCATTATTTCCACCTCAAAGTGTTCACATCGTTGTCGTCCTCACGTTTTCTTGCACTTTGACGAGTTTTTCTATCGGACTTGTGTCGCCTTGACCTCTGGATCATTCACAACTAGGATTGAATTGATTGCATTGTGTCACTGTCACGATTTTTCTGAAATAGTCTAGATCCAGTCTGCTATTTGAATTCAATTGAAACATTATATTCTGTCAATGTTTAACGTTTTATCATCTAGGGAAAAACGTCATCGTATCAGTGTAATTCTACGATTGTCTTCTAATATTTGTTCTTTTCTTTAATAAAAAAAGATTAAACTGTAAAATAAATTTTATAATTTTCGTATCCATTCTTCCTTCAAGAAAATTTGCGGGAATCAATTAATGAGAAATCCTAAACCTCTATGGATGTAAGGAAATATAATACATGTTTCATAAAACGCCTTTTGGGTTTTCTCCCAAAATTGAATAGCAAAATTGTGTTCAGTTTTGTATTCTTTTTTTTGCAAAGTAGAATATTAATACAAAGCTATTACCGAAACCCTGTTTCACAAGCACGGCTTACTTCGTTTTTATTTAATATAATTTTTAATTTAATGTGTCACCTATAAGTGTATTATTTGTATTAAAATCTACATTTTTAGTAAAAATCCGTTGTAAGTGTTATAATTCCAACTTAACGAACTAGTTTTAACACAGGCGGCACGGCACGTCTATGCACGGCATCCTCCGCTTTGGCTTCCACAGGGTCGACTCGGTGGATGGGCAGTTAGTAGCGCAGCTATGGGGAGAGCAAAGGAAGTAACTTGTTTCGGACCAAAAGAATTTCCACCACAAATCTAACGAGTTGTACACTTAAACGACAGCGACCCACGCTCTAGGTCATATCATGGACAACTCCAACCACACACTGCCCGAGGAGTGTCCAGCAGACACTATGCCTATCAGAGCGTCACGTGATGTCAACCCGCCAATGGGAAGCAATCACTTGATTTAACGTCCAGCCTAGAGTACAATTCACCCTAGCTTACAGATTTTTGTATAGAGAAAACAAATGCCAATTAAATTATTGCAAGTAATGAAATTTGGATATCACTGCAATAAAATATCATACGATCTTGTACAAATATTCAATGTTAATTCGTTCGGCTCTAGCAAAAATTTGCGTGTAAAACTTTATATAGATTTCTATTGAATTTAGATTTATTAATTTCTTATTTATTATTATTTGCTCTCAAATTATTTTGAAGACTGTTGTTTTAGGGTACGGCACATAATTTTGTTTTAGATACACTAGCCTAGGACCTTTTTACGTTATTTTTCGTACCTCGTTCTAACTTTATTTGTATTTTAATTGCGTTCATTTCTAAACTTAAATGTTAATATATTTGAAGAGTTAATTCTGAATCTGATTTTAATTTGAAAAGACAGTCTAGTTGGAGGCCAATGCGAACCAATCCAAGAGAGTGTGGCTTTTAAGAAACTCGTGGAGATAATTAGGTCCAGACACTCTTCGTCTTAATTAGTTTTTCATGTCCCCTGTAAATAGTGTATACGTTAGTCTTTGGGTACTGGGCAGTATATAAATAAGGCACGGTTTTGGGTGACAAGAGTCTCAATCTAATTCAGGCAGGCTGTGCGTCTTCACTTATTCTGAGATTCACACACACTGTACACTATACAGTATGTCGAGTTTCAGATTTAATGGAATGTCTGTTTCAAAATATTAAATTTTAATTATATATAACATCAAGGACGTGACGATTCTCTCTCTCTCCCATAGTTTAGTGATATCCCACTCTGCCGTGGCAATCTAGATGCGTAGAATTACAGTATGCCGCAATGAATTCTAGGAAACCCTAATTGCACGAACTGATTGCATCTGCAATTGATTGGTTGTCTCCCATGAACACAATCCCAGAAACACAATATAGGCAGAGAACAGCGGTTGAGGCTTTGCCAGTTATTATTGTCACCGTGATCCGGAAACTAAACGCCGCGCCATGCCGATAGAATAGCGCGGCCTGTGTTTGAACCTTGGATGCTCGGATTCCGGAACGCGTTAACTACTGGTTTCGTGTGACTTGAACAACAATGTTGCGGCGTGTTCATTGTGGAACAAAATACCACAGAATTAATGGCTGTAGAGAGTCAGGAGCTGTAACATTGGCGACTATTCCAGGAAAAGACGATAACCTAACACGTTACCTACATTACCTCTGATTGTATTAGTTATACAACTCATGCAATGCTGTAAATTGAGCAAAAGTGGGCTCTCTGACTTCCATCAGTGGGAGTGAGAGATCAATTAGCATAAGGTTCAACGGCAGCAATTAAAATTAAGCAGAGTAGCCCTAGCGTCGGCCCTCACCTAGCGTCGACCCTTATCTAGCGTCGGCCCTCATCTAGCGTCGGCCCTCACCTAGCGTCGGCTCTCATCTACCGTCGGCCCTTATCTAGTGTCGAACCTTATCTAGTGTCGGCCTTTATCGAGCGTCGACCCTTATCTAGCGTCGGCCCTCATCTAGCGTCGGCTCTCATCTACCGTCGGCCCTTATCTAGCGTCGACCCTAATCTAGCGCCGGCCCTCATCTAGCGTCGGCCCTTATCTAGCGTCGACCATTATCTAGCGTCGACCCTCATCTAGCGTCGGCCTTTATCTAGCGTCGACCCTCATCTAGCGTCGGCCCTCATCTAGCGCCGGCCCTCATCTAGCGCCGACCCTCATCTACCGTCGGCCCTCATCTAGCGTCGACCCTCATCTACCGTCGGCCCTCATCTAGCGTCGACCCTCATCTAGCGTCGGCCCTTATCTAGTGTCGACCGTAATTTAGCGTCGGTCCCAAGCTTGTATAATTGTCGGAAATTAATTTAAAACACTTGGCTGTTGGAAAAAAATGTTGGAATTAGAAGTATGCAAAATTTACATTGAAATTCGGAAGGTGAAGTGATAATTATTTTAAATTATAGCTATGTTACTCGTAATTCATTTCGTGTGTGTGAACGATTTTGAAATATTCATTCATTATATACACTTTTTTATCCTTACACCTCACATACAATAATAATATTGCATTTGCAAAAGGAAATATTCTCTACTTTGAAGGCCAATCCCAAAGTTGTATATCACAGACATAGAGTTCATCCTCTTCACACCTGATAAGAGAATCCTGAACCGGACATTTTTATTCATACAATTTATATACAATTTAATATATTGGATTTTAAATAATTATTTATTAAGTCAGTAATGTGTCATTCGCTTTCCTAAAATTTGGAATATTCCGGTGGTGGGGGGGGGAGGGGGGTACCAATATTCTGCGTATCCACTGCGAACTTTCCAACTCAGTTTATACGCCGTTCCAGATAGCTAATTAGTCTAAATTTATAACTGCAATCAAAGGGTTCTGGTTCAGTATTGTTACATCATTGCAAATATTCAATGCCTGATGTATTAAGAACAATGGTTACAGACTTGCTTTCTGAAGTATCCATCACAACTTTGGTGGATGGCTTGTTTTGAAAGTTAATTCTCACGAAAATAACAAAACTTTGGTAAACGTTTTATAATATTGGGTTTCCTTGTATAAAACACGTTAACACACGCTGGCGGCCTATCTTTATTTTAGTTCTATGAGAATAATTTAAAACCTCCTGCTCTTCTACGAGCATTCTTTAGTAGTAGAATTATTGAACGTATTTCTTTTGAAATATATAATTAATACGCTTTTTTGTTTTTTTTAATGTTTTTACTAAGGAAACATCTTTTTTGTACACCATCGTTTTATAATTATAAAGGGATATACTTAGATAAGCGTCAGGAAACGGATTCATTATTTCTTTAAAATGATACACAGGTTTAACATTGTTATTATGGAGAAAATCTCAAGTCGTTTCTCACTCCAGCCAGCTGTTAAAGGAAAGCTTAGACGCGGGTAACAGTTACAGTGTAACAGATAAGACAATGTGTAACATTCATTGTTTACTGAATGACCACGTTTGTAGTGCAACTGTACGTTATTTATTCATGTGGTTTACATGTCTTATAGTACTTAGTTACTTCCGGTACAAAGACGTGAGGTGCAGTAGTCGGTGTTCTAAGACCCTCAATAATTGAGGGTTGAGGGACTCAAAGCGGCCGCTAGCTCGGAACGGGGCAGATAGCCATCCGACTTGGCTAACTCAATAGTCCACCAGTCCTTGTGTCCTGCGTCCTTGCCGTGTCCTCCTTGCCTTTATGTCGGCCACTGTGTATTCAGTTGATCAAGGAAAGTTTACCTTTTCACTGTACCTTTGACCGAATCTGGATTGAGCAACCTGTGATCTTGAATCAGTGAATTAGATGAGACAGTGAGTTGTGCTACGTGATGTCATAATTACAGTGTGTTCCAAATGTTATGCACACTGAAGGGATCTTGGAAACTATAAGAGATACATCAACGACTAAGTAGACAAAGTTGTGCGTAATAACAAGACCAACAAATTAATGTGGTCAAGTTGATTATTGGTTGCGTCGTTTTCTCGCTACGCTCAAAGCACTGTTTTTGGTCAATTGTTTGCCACTGCTCTTTTATTAGTTGGAATTATTATAAAAATAGTTGGCATCTTGAAAATTGTTTAACCTATGTAAAACAGCTGATCCCACCAAAAATGTTTGTTGCTTCTGGCTTGTGCAAGCGTACCTTTAAAGTGGCCGAGTTCGCTTATGCGCTGACGGATTTCGTTGAAATAAGTACAGTTGGAATTTTAATGATACTGATGAAGTATTCGGTAGTAAATGTTTTTATAACTATACGGTTTTTTGTTTTTTGTCTTTAAATATTTCAATAGACGCTACTTTGTTAATATTAAAAGAAAGTCAGACAATTATTTATTTTTATTTTCCTCTTATCTATTGAAAACTGTGTGACTAAATTTGGTTTCCTTATCTTAAATTTATAGATATTAATTAGATAATAATATTAATAGATAATAATCTATAGATATTAATTTTCTTTATAAAAAATACAACATTGCGGCCAGTGGCTAAACGACACATTTTTCGAGCTGTATTTATAGAATATATTTTCTAGAAATGAAGAATACTATCACCCACAGAAGTTGGTGATATCCTTTCGTGAACACCCTATGTTGATATTTCCTGTTACATACCAAAAACAGAGTTTGAGGACTTTGTCCATTTAATCTTTGCTGTATCTCTTATAGCGTCCAAGATCCCTTCAGTGTGCATAACATTTGGAAAACACTCTATAGTCAGAATGTCATTTAATCACGTAATTCTTTGAATTCCAGAAAAGTAAATGAATAATGTCTCCTAGTTTTTAATCAGTGAAAAATAAATTTTAATTGGTTTATTTTAGGATTTTTCCAATCCAGGTTAGATGGATAAATAATTATCGAAAAACAACTAAACAGCAAAGAAATAAACAAATTCGAAGTCAACTCAGACAGCTTAAAATCATAACGCAGTAAACAGAAAATGGACCATTCTTGTTGTCTGTATTACGTTTCGTTATTTGTAGTCAATGTTCAAATCAATTGTGCACCTGATGAGACAGTGAGAATGCCAATTCACCCAGACTATACTATATGTTATATTTTGTAATCTAGGAGTGTCTGATGTCGAAACGATGTGAATTATTCGTTTTAGCTTCTTTGTCGACTTTTTCGATGTGTTCAGACAAACATGGCTCCAGATGCCAGGAGTCAAGTCTGTGACACCATCGGATTCCAGACGCAGCACTGGAACAAAACTGCACATTCTTATTTTAAATCAAAGTTCGTTTAACCTTCCAAATCTTTCTAGGAATGTGCATTACATTGTTACGTTTGACGTTAATTATAGTAGAAGGTTAAAATGAAAAGAAAGTTGTTTGTTAATGTTCGATCATTTGGAATCCCGTACATCAAGTACTATAGAAAGAAAGGGACCACAAAAGTTCTTTTCGTCATTAAGTATATTAATTTACGAGAACCAAAAGAATGTGAACGACAGATGAAATTGTATAGCAGTGAATAAGTAATTAACGGTTATGATCGAGTTAAAATTTCATCGAGCTCGATCTTTACACTGTCACAGATCTGGGACAACCACGGACGATAACGCTAGTGTTGATGCGACAGTGAGACGCTGTTCAAACATGAAGCTTTTCGCAATCAAGGGAATTTTAATGTATTTGCTACATTGACCTCCTTTTAGCGGTTATTGGTTGGCCTGAATTTACGTGTTTCGCGGTGGAAAGGTCGTTTTCAACGAACGTAACGTTGCAACTGTTTATGTCCAAAATTGGGTTACGTTTACAAGAATAATTGACGAGTGCACTTTTCGAGATTGCTGTGCGATGCCAGATAAAGAGTTCTTTACAGTGCACGTTGGTTTATTTGTTTAGTTTCCATCCATGGTTATAAAATCCATATTTGTTCTTGATAATTATTTTATAGTTATAATGATTTTGTAACTATCGATGGTTTAATAATTATTTTACAACTATCGATGGTTTAGTAATTATTTTACAACTATCGATTGTTTAATAATTATATTACAACTATCGATGGTTTCATTCAGTATAATAAATAATCAGTGATTATGTAACAATATTGTATTAATTCTAAACTAATTCCATTTGAATGACCAATAGAGTCGCATTATTGCTTGGACATAAACTGAAAATCCCTAATCGTGCAGGAAAGCCATACAAGAAGCGTGCATTAATATGAATTCGACTTGGAAATGAGGTTTAAGCTCTCATTCGCTTATTTGACCACGTTTAAGAAACGTACATTTCCACCACTCCACCATCGACTGCGTCGGTACTTTTATGTAAACACTCGGTCCTTGCTACTTTTTGTGGATGTTACATTTAAAACTCAATTCTGATCATCTCTTCTCTAACCTTCGTAATGCGTTATAAACGTACAAGCATTGCTTGATCCTTAATACCAGTAATTTCTGTCGTAATTAATTTAAATGTGATATTATCACTCTTAAAATATTGTAAAACGATGTAAGGCGTGTTTTTACATCGTTAGTAGAAAACATTTATTGAAAGTGTGCAGAATATTATATTTTTGGAAATATATGTGCAGAAAAAAGGTGATGTACCTTTCAGGTTATTCATGAATAAAAGAACCATAATATACAACAAAATTACTTACAACACTTTTTTATTTAAGTTTTTGCATTTAAAGGTATTTTTTTCTTAAGAGACCCAAAAAACGTCGGTGACAAGAAACTTAAAACGGACCCTTTATATTGTTTCGTCATCAGAGACATCTAGAATACAAAAGAGGTCATCTGGATTACCCAGCAGATATCCTGTGTGATCCAGATGAAGTGGTGATCTCATTGTCTCATCAGGTGCATTACGATGTTTTAGACACGATCCCAAAGCACGATGGAGGAAGCTAGTGTGTAGAAAAATACGTATAAAGCTAGCATATTACAGGAGATAATATCTAGAGAAGCTAGATATCCCAAATGATAAGTAAGAGTGTACCTAAGGTAAATGGTAATCACACAAAGCTAGGCAGTGTTGCCGATACCACTATCAGTTAGAAGCTAGATATCCCAAATGATAAGTAAGGGCGTACCTAAGGTAAATGGTAATCACACAGAGCTAGGCAATGCTGCCGATACCACTATCAGTTAGAAGCTAGATATCCAAAATGATAAGTAAGGGCGTACCTAAGGTAAATGGTAATCACACAGAGCTAGGCAATGCTGCCGATACCACTATCAGTTAGAAGCTAGATATCCCAAATGATAAGTAAGGGCGTACCTAAGGTAAATGGTAATCACACAGAGCTAGGCAGTGCTGCCGATACCACTATCAGTTAGAAGCTAGATATCCCAAATGATAAGGAAGGGCGTACCTAAGGTAAATGGTAATCACACAGAGCTAGGCAATGCTGCCGATACCACTATCAGTTAGAAGCTAGATATCCCAAATGATAAGTAAGGGCGTATCTAAGGTAAATGGTAATCACACAGAGCTAGGCAGTGCTGCCGATACCACTATCAATTAGAAGCTAGATATCCCAAATGATAAGTAAGGGCGTATCTAAGGTAAATGGTAATCACACAGAGCTAGGCAGTGCTGCCGATACCACTATCAGTTAGAAGCTAGATATCCCAAATGATAAGTAAGGGCGTACCTAAGGTAAATGGTAATCACACAGAGCTAGGCAATGCTGCCGATACCACTATCAGTTAGAAGCTAGATATCCCAAATGATAAGGAAGGGCGTACCTAAGGTAAATGGTAATCACACAGAGCTAGGCAATGCTGCCGATACCACTATCAGTTAGAAGCTAGATATCCCAAATGATAAGTAAGGGCGTATCTAAGGTAAATGGTAATCACACAGAGCTAGGCAGTGCTGCCGATACCACTATCAGTTAGAAGCTAGATATCCCAAATGATAAGTAAGGGCGTATCTAAGGTAAATGGTAATCACACAAAGCTAGGCAGTGTTGCCGATACCACTATCAGTTAGAAGCTAGATATCCCAAATGATAAGTAAGGGCGTACCTAAGGTAAATGGTAATCACACAGAGCTAGGCAGTGTTGCCGATACCACTATCAGTTAGAAGCTAGATATCCCAAATGATAAGTAAGGGCGTACCTAAGGTAAATGGTAATCACACAAAGCTAGGCAGTGTTGCCGATACCACTATCAGTTAGAAGCTAGATATCCCAAATGATAAGTAAGGGCGTACCTAAGGTAAATGGTAATCACACAGAGCTAGGCAATGCTGCCGATACCACTATCAGTTACCCCAGCTAGATATCCCAAATGATAAGGAAGGGCGTAAAGTAAGTTGTGGTGCAATAATAACACAAAGAAAGGAGATTTATTTTAGTCCATGTAAAGCATCAAAATGTCCCTTAATTTTCACTATAAAGCTGATAGATTGAGCCTCCAATTCAAGTCGTTTTAATGAATGAAATCTTGAGTCGTATGAAGACAGAGTGAGTCACCTCCATTCAAGTATTCATGTCGGGCAACAAAGCGACAAAGGGTATTTAAACAGCGGAATGGACTTGTCAGCGATGACAAATTGGCCGTAGACAGATGCGCCTTGTTAGTGTTTAGGTGTGAGCGGCTGTGACAGCGGATAATAGAGGGACAATGTTGACTCAGGTACAATGCACACGTCCGACCCGACCCTACCTGTTACAATACAACAGATCAGGTCTGTCACGTGACCTACCCTTTATTGGCTTGTCGATGAATAGGGGTGAGAGGGTTTTTAAATGTTATGGTATCTGATATGACCCAGCTGAATGGTAGCCAAAAAATGACAAACAAAAGCGGTTCTGTAAATTCTATTGTCATTATAAATTATACATTCAACAAAAAAAGCTATGCTCTGAAATCTAATTATAAAATTATGACAATTTTGTTCTTTATATCTTGAATAAAAAAAAAAATAGTTTTTATTTTCTTTGAAAGAACTTGGGAAGTTAAATTCACTCTTTTCAGTAAAACCTTTGAGCTTATGTCATTATCTTCTCGACCAACATTATTAAATGTTATTAGCGGTATTCATCTCTAAGAGGCAAACTCTTTAGAGTGATGGTCATGTTGACCTATACCTGCGTTTAATATATTTATCAAACTCCTTGCGGACCATCCTCCATTGAATGTGAAGAGTCATTAACTACCCTAAAAATTATTTCTTAGGTTCAGTATGACTTTAAAAGTTTAAATTCCACACTTGAGCCTATAGCAGAATATTCACCTAGCTACAACAGGTCCTACTTTGTTAGTTTTTTAAACTGTAAACCAGCGCCATTTTTAAAGAGCGAACCTAGATTTTCGCCATTGTGTTTTCCTAATAAGAGATTTTCAATTTGATGTTTTATTCGACGTACGCTCTCGTTTAAGATTGTCTTCTGGCTCATTGCAGACCGATTCCCTGATTTGTCAGAAAACTGTTTGATAATGATTTAAAAACGTACCTTTTTAAGTGTAGTAATGGTGAACCTTGTTATAGCTTTACCTGTAATTTTTCAAACATATTGTGCTGGTGAAGACCTTTATGAACACCCTGTATAGTATCTGCGCAGTCGTGATGATAACAAGAGCTAATATTTAGTATTTTTTAGTAAAAAGCACATTATTGTATCCAGTAGTTACTATTTATAATAATTGATTGAGTTGTAAATGCTGAGGCAGCCCAAGCATCTGTTGATAAATTGGTATCTTAGCAGATAACAAGTTTAAGATAAAATGCTTTGGTCAGAGATAAATGTATGACTCTAAAGCTCCTTTCTGGCCCTCCCTCCAGACTCAGTTAGTATCACTTAGTGATAATGGAACCAGGGACGGTTAACTGTATTTGCGATAATGAACCAACGAAAACCAGATTGGAGATGCAGATTTAGTTTGTGGACAAAGATATCATCTGTATCACGGCAGATTGGAAAAATGGTGTATTAGGCAAATAGGACACTTTCCATTTTCTCATTATATCCCAATAAAACTCAATGGTAAATTGTTAATAATGACATAGCGGTTATTAGCAACACTATCCTATATTGTATAGCCTCATGTCACCAATGTGTTCTACATTTTTGGTTTTCACAATGTTTTGTAGCACTAAGGGAGATTTTTTCTTTTAAAGATATAACTAATACTTATCCAAACGCGTTTCATTCTGTTTTATAATATTTAAATAAACTATAGAAGGCAAAAGGTTTAAGATGAATTTTCCGAACAACCAATAAAAATGTAAAAAAACTAAAACTCGTTTTGGTGTGTATTATTTGTATCACTTAAATGGTTGAACTTCTGTAATTCTAGCACTAAACGTAAGGTA
Source organism: Homalodisca vitripennis (assembly GCF_021130785.1). Lineage (NCBI taxonomy): Eukaryota > Metazoa > Arthropoda > Insecta > Hemiptera > Cicadellidae > Homalodisca > Homalodisca vitripennis. Next base: position 95,404,075 of record NC_060212.1, on the reverse strand, counting down.
CCTACATTATTGGGTAAGAGGGTCATAAAATTTCTAAGGGACTAAAATCAAAATGGCTGATGCTTCCGTCTGCTCCCAAAATATAGATTACTACAAGGTACGGTCTATAGTTTTAATCTTTAAAACATTAACCAACCTTTCTAGTAGTAATAAGTAAATAAAGTTTTTTCAGTATAAGTAGACACATAGCGTTCATGTCACGCGTAGTTTGTATATTGAGCTGTGGTTCTGTAGTGGAAGTGGGAGACAATCAGAGTTGGATGATGGTGAGGGAACATTGCGCTCATGTCACACGCAGTTTTTTATATTGAGCCGTGGTTGTGTGGTGGAAGTGGGAGGCAATCAGAGTTGGATGACAGCGAGGAAACATGGCACTCCTGTCACACGTAGTTTGTATATTGAGCTGTGGTTCTGTGGTGGAAGTGGGAGGCAATCAGAGTTGGATGACAGCGAGGAAACATGGCACTTCTGTCACACGTAGTTGGTATATTGAGCTGTGGTTGTGTGGTGGAAGTGGGAGATAATCAGAGTTGGATGATGGCGAGGGAACATTGCGTTCAAGTCACACGTAGTTTGTATATTGAGCTGTGGTTCTGTGGTGGAAGTGGGAGGCAATCAGAGTTGGATGACAGCGAGGAAACATCGCACTCCTGTCACACGTAGTTTGTATATTGAGCTGTGGTTCTGTGGTAGAAGTGGGAGACAATCAGAGTTGGATGATGGCGAGGGAACATTGCGCTCATGTCACACGTAGTTTGTATATTGAGCTGTGGTTCTGTGGTGGAAGTGGGAGGCAATCAGAGTTGGATGACAGCGAGGAAACATGGCACTTCTGTCACACGTAGTTGGTATATTGAGCTATGGTTGTGTGGTGGAAGTGGGAGATAATCAGAGTTGGATGATGGCGAGGGAACATTGCGTTCATGTCACACGTAGTTTGTATATTGAGCTGTGGTTCTGTGGTGGAAGTGGGAGGCAATCAGAGTTGGATGACAGCGAGGAAACATGGCACTCCTGTCACACGTAGTTTGTATATTGAGCTGTGGTTCTGTCGTGGAAGTGGGAGACAATCAGAGTTGGATGATGGCGAGGGAACATTGCGCTCATGTCACACGTAGTTTGTATATTGAGCTGTGGTTCTGTGGTGGAAGTGGGAGGCAATCAGAGTTGGATGACAGCGAGGAAACATGGCACTCCTGTCACACGTAGTTTGGTCTTCAATGTATCTTCGTCAATTTGTGTTCTCGGAAACTCTCAGCCATATGTCAAGGCTATGGCTAATTATTATCATAATTAAAGCCAATGTAAAAATTGTGTTTATCAAAGAATATAAAATTTAATAGGAAATAAATTATTTACTTATAATAAAATAATTTATCGCCCGATTTGGCCCAATGTTTTCTAACAATGGGATTGATAAATATAATGAGTCAAGTAACCTATGCTACGTTTTTAGGCTCCATATTGAAACTATAAAGTACAAACAAGATTTGAAATTTTTCCGAAAAGCTGATAAATATTGTAGGGAAAACTAAAATGCGTTTCGATATGTATTAAACATGTATGTTCAAAATGAGAAATCTTCCATAATTCTACGATAAATATTAAGGGTACTGAATCGTATGATGTTCAACGTCTTTGTATGGCTAAATGAAGATAGCTACTACCACATCGGGCGGGTCCTCAGTAGTAAATAACAATGATTGCATATTTCCCATAACTTGATTACAGTAGTTGAATAACATTTTAGCACTGATCTGAAGGTTATACACAACCAAATACTACTTTATTCTTAGAGTTTCACAAAGAAATAAGTTGATATAGTTAGTGGACATTATAAAGTATGTACAGGGTGTTCAGAAAAGAATGTCACAAACTTCTGTGACTGATGGTACATCATTTCAAACAAAAGGTGTCCTGTAAACATAGATCAAGAAGTGTGTCGTTTAGCCGATAGCCGCCATTTTGTATTTGTTATAAAGATATCAATGTCTCTAGAGCTAGTAAAGTATACCAAACTGTGTACATAGTTTGTGATAAATGAGAGAAAAAGTTTTTATTATAGTGCGATTTGTAATAACATTAAAAGTCTTTTGAAAGTCTTTCAAATTAAATAATGAAAAAGCCAGTATTGTTATAAAAAATACAAGATACTGAGTATTTTGAAATTTTTATTACAATTCCAACGGTAATTTTTTCAACGGAATCCATTCACGCAAAAGCGAGCACGAATACTTTAATGGTATGCTTGCTATGCTGGGAGCAACAAACATGTGAAAACAGCTGATGCATTTCTACGGTTTGTTGCTGCCGGATTTTTTTTCCTTCAAATTATTAGTACTATTAGCCACATATGATTGTGACTCCCTTTTCTAAACACACTTTGTGTACAAAATATTAATTTTAGGCATCTTTATTCGACATATTAAATTCAAGAAACTTTTTAAACAGTGTAGTTTAGGAAGGAAATAGCTACTTCTCATAGGATGTGGGAAGACAATAACTTGTTAACGCTAACCCAATACTCGAAGTTCAGGGTGTTCGGACCGCAAGAGAGCTGGCGTGCAGTTGACGTGTATCAGCACCGACATGGACACATGTGGTGTCAGATGTAGTCAGGCCTTCGATACATCTTCATCAGTCGATAGCCGATGGGAGTTCCACCCCTCTAGGACAATTTGTCGATCAACGACACGTCGATGATCAACCAACGTCAATTAGGTACTAATCTATTTTGTCACTTGTCAAAGCAATCGACATAGCACACGTGGTCGCTAGGCTTCAGAATGTTTGTAATCCAGGCTTCTACTGATGCTTCGACTTTGGTCGGTTACTGGGCGATTAAATAACGAGCCTTTTTCAAGTCAATTTCTTTTGCATAAAAAGAGGTGTTCGAAAGGTTGAGGTATTCATACCTGTTTGGCATTTTATGAGTAAATTTTGACTTTTGCTAAAACTGGGCGTGTTTAGTTTGTGGGGGGAGTTTTTATTGAACCTTCCCCACCTGAAGAAGAGGGTAGATTCCAATCCTCGAAACGTTGTGTTATTACCTTTTATAACCTATAACGATGGAAAATGTCTGAAATCCTGTTATCCTTTCAAACCTTCCATCGTCAGTAACATACTTTAAATGAAGATGGTATTCTTATACCATTTGTTTCAAACAAGTTTGATCAAATGACAGACATTCTCTGTTCACTGTGCTTCATTGGTTTTCCACCGTCGGTATGGAAACGTCCATTACACATAGGCGTGTGTAAAAGGGGACTCAGCCCCTCCCCCCTCCGAATTTTATAAGCCAAACATTAAAATTACTCCCAGCAGTTTGTGTTAAGCTAGAACAAATTTATACTTTTGAGCTCAACAGTTTTATGAGATTTATGAGCTTATGTTTTTAAAAGTTATTTTAGACCCCCTACCCCCACAAAAATTATTTCCTATATACGCCACTGAGACTAACAGACTGGTGGTGTCATAAAACAAGAGAGCAGAGGATTAGAGTTTTTTCTTTCCTAGACGTGTGACCAAAACTACAAGAAACACAACCATCAAATTCCATATTTTTACTATATTAATTGAAAGAGTGATAAAAATAACGGTGATTTTCGCCACATTATTCTTAATAAAAATCAATTCATCAGTAATTAAAACGCAATACAATTTTGTAAGTTTTAGTCGTATAACTATTGACATTTTATATCGGTTTCTTGGATTTTCCATTTGGTTACATGTATTCCAGGCATAGCCTTTTCACTGTTACTCTCTCAGCGTCTAGGTACAGTTCGACTTGGTGGTGTGCCTAATATCAAATTGCTATTAAACGTGATTTCTTAGATGACGAGTTAAATATAATTCGCCTAGTGCTCGGTATACCAACCAATTAATTTGTCTCAATTATAAATTATAAACCGTCCTTGGTTGTTTCAGCAAATAAGTTTGCAATCAATCGGGGTTAAGTGAAATAACACTTCTGGGGGAAAACTACTGTAAAAACAAGTTAAAATAAACACAGCGAGATCTTTAGAAGTTAGGAAGCATATTAAAGTCTTAAGTAAGTTTATTGATGAAAGTTTTGGCAAGTTGGGTTCCCGATAGAAGCAAGTGACCTGGGAGGGTTGTTGAACCTGGTGAGTTGTGGTTGTTGAGAGGTCCGGGGGTAGTGGTGGTGGTGGAGGTGGGGGCGATGTGGGAGGCAGGAGGTATTAATGTACCCAGTTCTCTATACAGTAATACAAGCGGTTCTTTAGCTACTCATTGTGATTCGCCATCTTCCACATCTGGGTAATCGCTAGAAATATATATGCTCTACATCGGTAAAAGAAATACTATCTACGTAAACCATCATTATTCACATTAAATATAAATATTATTTGTTAAGTAATATTATTTCTTAAGTATTAATGTAATTTGTAAGTGAATATGGTAAAAATAGGCCGTCATAAGACAAGTGACTGGGTGAGTATCCAAAAAAATATAAGATGCAAATTCTACAACGTATTTATTGTCTAAGTAATAAAGGAGATTATAAGTGCTAAACTGTTTTATACAAATATAACGGTTTGAAGTTTGATGATATGGAGCGGGGAAGTTCCACAGAGTTCTGGTGCGGTTATATGTAAGAATTTAGAGTTCGACCCACTGAGGTATCGGAAATGAGTTTTGTACAGAAACATATTTAAATTGGGTTATGAAAATACAGTTCCGGGTCAATATAAAAATGAAACACTCATTTTTCTTGGCACACCGGTAGATTTTAAATCCTGTATTAACATGTACGTTCTTGGAAATATTACATTACAAAATTTACTCATAAAATGCATATGCACTTCATTACTTTGCATACAGCACACCAGTGATCAGCGACATGACGACACTAAGGATGACAAAAGCTAACAATCAAGCGAGAGATGGCACAATCAACATTATCAGTATCAGCTGACAGGAGTGACGTTAATGTTAGAGACAATGTACTGACACTAAGGATGACATAAACTAACAATCAAGCGAGAGATGGCGTCACTAACATTATCAGTATCAGCTGGAAGGAGTGACGTTAATGTTAGAGACCATATACTGACACTAAGGATGACAAAAGCTGACAATCAAACGTGCGATTGTACCACCAACATTATCAGTATCAGCTGGAAGGAGTGACGTTAATGTTAGAGACAACATGACGACACTAAGGATGACAAACGCTGACAATCAAACGTGATATCGTGACACCACCAGTATCAGTGTCAGCTGACAGGAGTGATGTCTCTCCCATATCCCCATAACTCAAACCGCTATAGGTCGGGTTGAGTGACAACAATCTGAGCTTAGTTAAGAAGAAACGATCACTAAATCTCGTGCTATTGGTAACATTCGTTTTGATACCTGGCAGATATTGGGTTGTTTTCCATTTTCAGTAACAAGAAAGTTAATAGAAGACGAAGAGGGATGTGGGAAAACAGTAATAGGGTTAGTAAGAATTAAATGGGTAACAGGAATGTTACTGTGCTAGTTTACTATATTAGATTTAGAGTTTAAGAACTTACTAATGAGTACAATGCCGAATATTTTGAATCGGTCGGTCAACAATAAAAGTTATGAGGGTAAATCAAAAACAAGGTTTTTTCATTTTATTAAATTAAATTTTAATAAAATACCATACTTAAAAACAGCACACATGCACGTATCGTGTAAAAATTTTGCCGCAGTTACACCACAAATGTTTAAGTTCAGAATTTTAAAAGTTGCAGTTTGATTGATAAAGCGGTAGCATGTTTCGTTCCTAGTCACATAAAAACTGGAAGTTATTGTTTGTAATTATTTCATTGTTTGTGTCAGCGTTTAGACATGTAAATATTTATTTGTCTGAATGCGGAAACAAACAAGCTAAATTTTAGTTTAACTCCCGTTATTGTAGATATAACAGTTATTTGTTTGAAGGTTATTTTTGACGATGGAAGGATTGTGAAGGAAACAGGATTTTTCCGGACATTTGCCATCGTTCAGTGAAACAAGAAATCAGTAACACTACGTTTCGAGATCTGCAATCTGATCTCTTCTTCAGGTAAAGAACTAACCTAATACATGATTACAAACCAGGTTAAAATCCTAATTTGTAATCATGTATTAGGTTAGTTCTTTACCTGAAGAAGAGATCATTGCAGATGTCGAAACGTAGTGTTACTGATTTCTTGTTTCACTGAACGATGGCAAATGTCCGGAAAAATCCTGTTTCCTTCATAACAGTTATTTTGTGGGTAACGTTCAAAATCGGATATCTATACTATTGCATCGAGAGTAGAGAGCAAATCTATTATTTTCCATGTACCTCACTAACATATTACAATTACTTCTGCCCGTTTTGTCCCACACAAGGATACACATGTGTTATCCTCTAGAACATTGGGTATTATTTCCTCTAAACTCGTCTTGAACATCCTGTCACTTTGGGAGCCGCCGCACCGAAGACGTTTTAGGTTTAAGTATAGCAGAGGTCTATTCAGCTCCTTCTCTAAAAAGATGGACTAAGGGCCATTCCTAGACGAGTATAAATTGACAGTAGATGAAAAACCTACTTGATTATTAAACACTATTTTATCCTGTTCAAAATGTATGAAATGTGCGGTAATTTTACGTTCTTCCAGCAATTATGTGTACCGATATTGTTCCAAGAGCTGCAAATTGCGGGTATTATGAATTTCATCTAGCACTGGAATTATGAATAAATAACTAGTTTACGTTTATATTATGCGCAGAAATTACTAATTAATTTGTAGTTGTGTTTGTGTTATTGTTCACCTAAATAATATGTTTAAACAACGTTTAATAGTCAGTATGCTTAAGAGTCGTTCATCATCTTTGTCTTGAAAATGCATGTTCGAATTTATATTACATTCCATGGAAAATTAACCTTGGATGTCAATTTGCTATTAAATAATAGCCTTAGCCCTTCTGTTAAACTCCAATGTTAAATTATGTTGTGCTTGTTGAACTTGAAGCTTGTATGGGCTATTCTTAATTTATTCACTACATTGAGAACACATAATTTACATTTTTCTATTACATTGTTGTTCGTTTCTATGTACAATGTACAAGGAATAGTGCCACATATACAATTTTAGTATTACACAATGTCATACATCAGTTTACGTTCAGTAATTTACATACAGTTCAAGGCAACAAAGACTCCAAGAAACAAATAGACTTGTAAATAAATAAGTTATTTAAAAATTGAAATTAAGTGAAAATTTTTAAAAATTGAAAAATTGATTGTAAGACCTCATCTGTTGAATAGGGAGAAATACTAATAAGGCATTTTTTAGCTCTAGTTTAAAATTTTCACTCGATTCTATTTGTTTTAAATTATTTGGTATCATTCGTAAAGATTTAAGTCCTGTTTTAGTTTTTTAGTTGTCTTTTTCTTACCAAGCTCTAAATTGTGGTGATTGATTTTTAATAAAGTCCTTCCTCTTGTGTTGTAAGCGTGCCTGTTTACTGTTTACATTTGAAAAATCTGCAGCCCATGTACGGCCAAAATGCCTAGATTTGTCAAATGAGCTTTGAAAGAGTCCTTACTTTTTAGTCTTAATATGTTTCTAATTGCTCTTTTTTGAATGAGAAGTTTATTTAAATTATTTTGTGACGTGGCACCGTACAAGGAAATACCATAGGGAATATTTGAGTGGATATATGCAAAATATATTGTTTTGAATGTTTCAATATTACATAAATATGACATCTTCTTAGGAGCATATAAACTGGAATTTATTTCCAGACATAAAGTAACTACATCTTTATCCCACGATAAATGTGTGTCAATTATTAAGCCTAAAAGCTTTACTTCATTTAATTTAACCAACGAATACCAATAACTTTTTATTTTTGTGAGGCCTTTATGTTGTCCTTGCGTAAGACCTGAACCTCTAGTGTAGTTGTTTAACTTTAGTTCGTATCTACTTCTAAAAGTTAAAATAGTTACACTGATAATAATAGGACTTGAAAGTTTCAGATGCTAAATTGATGATACCAGTGCTATTCCTACTATTTCCTTCTGTTTTTATTATATTTCCCGTTTTCTTGAGTTGATATCCACGGCAGTGGAACGCACTACTAACTACAGCGATGATAAGAAGTGTCAGTGTTTATTGCATCAGACAGGTAGGGTTTTGTTTATATTTTCTCAAGAGTCCGCTCTCCTCATTTCCTGCGGGAAAATAAACTTTGCAACTTCTAAAACGAGTTCTTGAAACACTTCCAAGTAATTACTATTTTACCGAGTTGTGAACGTCTCGAGTGGAACGCTTGAGGAAGGAACGCCGCGCCGCGCCGCTGAAAGTTGCTGACGGCTCGGGCTGAAAGCTGATTCTACAAGTAACAAGTGTATCAGCTCTCGAAACTTTGCACTTTTCTTCAGCACCAACAGCTCCTGAAAGTTAATATCCAAGAGTTGCGAACAGATGTAACATCCTGTTTAGAAGTTGAGAATAATTTACCATATTTAACCCTTTTTGTTGTTACAGTTCGTACAAGTGAAAACGCCCTCGAATAACAAAGTCGTGCTTTCCACTGTCTCTCTTCAGTTGATTTGTGATTTTCGGAAAAGGGTGCCATAGAGTGAGCAACTGTGTGGGCAAAGCTCCTTATTTAGTTAATTAAGTGAACAGCAATGTGCATTATAGATCAATTTGGGAATACTCTCTTTTTAGTTTTCAATATTGTTTTAACCAGAACTGAATTGAATCCTTTGATAAAATCGATGAAGGCTAGGATCCGATAGTAATTTCGTTCATATATGAAACATTCCTTTCGGAGCTGTGATTCAAACTTCACTCACCTTGTTGATACGAGTAGTCGCGTGACAAGCTTCGCTAAAGTTGCTTGCAAAAAGAAAAAATTGAATTCTATTCAAGGTGCTTTGTTACATGATAGGTAACATTGCGTTTGATGGTGATGATGCATATTCATTCAAGGAATTTGTTCGAGCTTCATTGAAGGCTATTATTACTCAGTAGGCTAATACAATTTCTCTTTTGTATGCTGGGGGAAGTAAAAATCTTTTTCTATCTGATTGTCTTCTGTCTGTTTTTCCGCTAGACGTGTTAAAAAAGAAATAAGCTAAAGATTACAAAATTTCGCATGCAACCTCAGCGAAGCCTGTTACGCGACACGTGTTGTACTTCTACATTGTTGTTTTGTTTAATATCTTATCAGGCAAGAAAATGTTTTGTATGTGCATAAATGGGAATTCAGTCTCAGCTCGGTGCTTCATTTTCAAAACAATCTCATTACGAATTCAAAATGAAAACCACTCAATTTGACTTTAGTGGAAACTAGTTTTGTTTCAAAGAAACTAATTTAAATTGTAAATAGTTAAAAGAGTTTTATCTTATTGCGTCCACACGGAAGCATAAATATGTAACCCCCGAGCATTTTGACCTATTTTGTACATAATGAGCCAGGGAACCGGCAGAATAAGGGAGGATTTGTTTCTATTAGCCAATAATCCCGGGACTGTAATCTAACCCACCCCGAGGCGGGGTCCTTGACTCTTCGCCGTCTAGACTTCTTTCTTTTTCTTCTGCTTCTTCTCTCCATTCCTTAACTCATCAGTCTCACTTTTCATTCTCATCTTCGTCTCATACTATTGACGCCGAGTTGTTTGTTATATTATTTTTGTTTATTATTATAACCGATTTTCTTGAAACTTCAAAATTGTTTAGTTTCCAGCACTCCGTGTGTTGCTTGAAACACGCATGGCCCAGTTCTGCCAACATGTGCGGTTTGAGCAGCGTAATTAATTCAACGAGAGCGCACCAAGCACTGCTTTGTACACACACAAGTGTTGCTATGTCCATAACTACATTCGCTACTGGTAACAGTTAGTTTAAATCTCTTACAGGTGGTATACCTTCACACGTAACAATAACTTTTATTTACTTCAGTTTAACAATTATTAAAAAAATATGTTATTTTTTCTTTATAAGCATATATATCTTTAACTGAACAAACGTGCTTAGTTTATTCTGAAGATCTCAGAGGAAGTTTAGAAAAATGAATAACGCTTGGTGGGGTAGTTATGGTAATGATTTATGGTAAATTTACAGATAATCCACCTTATAATGTATACAGAACCGCGATCCAGCTCGCTAATTTCTATACAATATATTCTCTACACTTGTTCTCTTACCCCTTGTTGAAGAATACTATAGCGATTACGGAGTAGGGAGTGGATGGACTATAAGAACGTCTTCAGGTCTATACAGTTCAGTCGACGTCGTAAATTACAGATAATCTGCCTTCTAATGTATCCAGAGCTACGATCCAGCTCTCAAATTTCTATATAATATATTCTCTAGACATGTTCTCTAACACTGTTAAAGAATATTATAGTGATTATGGACCAGGGAGTGAATGAACTAAGAACGTTTATACAGTTCAGTCGACGTCGTAAATTTATAGATAAGCCCACCTTCTAATGTGCGCAGAACCGCGATCCAGCTCGCTAATTTCACCAGCTTTGCAAAACGAATTGGTGCAATTAATGTCTGTTCGTACTCCTAGAGGAATTTAAATATAAGTATTAATGTTTTGTATATGCTGTAAGCAGAATAACACTTACTGTTACTTGAATGAAGATGTCCTTGTATTTCGGATAATGTTTATTGGCACGACTCTTGTTCTGGTGAATACAAAATAATCATGGAAGGCACTTGGGTGGTCTGCCATCGACCAGTTATGATCAATATGGCATCGTTATCATTATTTGCTAACTTTTGTATATGCCGTCTTATTCTTGAGGTTATTTTCGTTATATTATTAAATAATTTCACATTTTCTAAAGTTTCTCTTGTAAACCTTTTTTAATACTAAGGAAATTTTACACAAGTACTTTTGTTTTTATAACGGTATTACATGTTTGATCTGGTAACGACGGCCTATTTCTTCTCTCTTATCAGTTTCTGTGTCATTTTGTTACTCACTTACTCGTTTAGTTAATACCTTTTGTCTTCCCAAAGTAAATTCAACTAGAGGTACAAGGGATTATGTAGACCTCACAGTGGAATCTCACTCCTTCAGTGGTTTTAAACAGTTCTCTACTTTTGTGCTGCCTTGAATACAGTTTTAATTTTCTATTATTGATATCTTCCTCCTTATTTTGTCGGTCGTTTTTTGAATATATGGAGGATAGTTGGCTAAAAGTTGGCAAGTGATATAGAACCCATATTGATCATGGTCGGTCGTTGGTTAAACTTTAGCCAATCACGAGAAAGCTCCGCCCCTTCAACTCGCCTGTACAGATGAATGTTTATTATTGGCAGTTTCAGTTTAACATAATATGTTGAGGACTCTACACAGCGAACTGATGTATTTCGAGAAGATAATTGTGTGAGCAACGTTTTGTTGTGGTGTGAACAGGAAGACTTTGATATTGTAGTTGGAATATAACGATTGCAAGAGGACAACCGAAATAATTTTCTAATACTTGCTATAAACCGACATTCGATGATTCGGCACCGAAATATAAAGACATTTAAACAAAGGTAGAGAGAGGAAACAATTAAACTTCATCCTGTATAATTTATAAAATTTAAATTGGGGTAGTCGATAAATAATTTATTGTTGGTACTTCTATTGAGATGATGCTCCCACAAATTTTATAAAAACAATATTTATTTTACAACATTATTGAAAATTAGGATATATTTTGTAATCTGCTGCTGTTGTAATTTCATAACATATTTCAGTTTAAATTATATCTACAGTAACTCTAAACAAAATACATGATGTTGTTTAAGTAAGTAGTTAGGTCAAGTATTCAAGAAGTTGTAATGATAAATGCCGCCCGTGTTTCCAATTTGTATAATCTGATAAGAAGAGAAACTTGTGATAAAAATATTAGTTAATACAGTGGTGCGGTGATGGTGAGGCATTGCATTACTTATCCAATTATACTAATGGATAACTCTCTTATGTGTAATTCGATAGTTAACAAACTTAGTTTGGAACCGGGTTCGTAATGGCTAAGTTTCTCTCGTAATTAACCATCATAATCCTCATGGTATCTATAAACATTCCTGCACGTTATTTATAATCTTGCAGCTTGTTGAGGTATGAGACCATCATTGTTCTGACTCAATTTCTCTTTTTCAGGTAAGAGATGGTGCTGGCTTCCTGTGGTCACTGTGTGGTAAGAGAAACAATACTTCTCTTAAAAAAATATTTGCGAACTCGCCATATTAGCAGCCCTGATTTACGTCACTTAAGAACAGTGTTTAACTCCAAACACTTGCGACCTAACTCTTAATCCTGAAATTATTGGAGATCTCTCAAGATATGACGCCCATTTAAACGCTTTTTAATATAATTAATATTTGATTTGGTTATTTTCGAAAACTTTAAAACCTTTTCGTATTTATTATTTTAAATACTACAAATGTAAATTTGCTTGCAAAAATCTGAATAACGTTTGGAATAGTGTTATATATTTTTTAAATGATACTTCTCCCATAGCCAGGAACACAGTTCAAGCTCATTTCTTCATAGCCAGGAGTACAGTTCAAGGTCGTTTCTACGTAGCCAGGAATACAGTTCAAGGTTGTTTCTAGATAGCCATGAATACAGTTCAAGGTCGTTTCTACATAGCCAGGAATACAGTTCAAGGTCGTTTCTACGTAGCCAGGAATACAGTTCAAGGTTGTTTCTAGATAACCATGAATACAGTTTAAGGTCGTTTCTACGTCGCCAGGAATACAGTTCAAGGTCGTTTCTACGTAGCCAGGAATACAGTTCAAGGTTGTTTCTACATAGCCAGGAATACAGTTCAAGGTCGTTTCTACTTAGCCAGGAATACAGTTCAAGGTTGTTTCTACATAGCCATGAATACAGTTCAAGGTCGTTTCTACATAGCCAGGAATACAGTTCCAGTAACCAGCACAAATAAAACTGCCAAATGTGAATCTTTCAGAAGATCAGGCCCGAAGCAAAATTTAATTTGTTATAATATGTATATGAAGGATAACTGTGGTGAGGAATGACTTATGTTTATTGAAAGAGACACATTTTATCAATTTTTTATAGCAAAATGCCAGTTCTTAAATCCTAAGTAATTATTAAAAATTTCATTCCTTTAACAAAATAGTCATATACATACTTTAAACATTGACATTTTCATCTTTGGCAGTTTTATTTGTGCTGGTTACACGATAGCCCAGATTTCCTACTTTAATAAATGTAATTCATCGTCGAGTAATTAAATAAGTGTTTTTATGTATTCAGGAAAATTACTTTAATTTAATTACTTTAATTAAAGAGCTCTGAGTTTGAAAGTGGAAATAATAATCTAACCAAATACCTATCGCCTTATTTAACTTTGAAAATGCCTGGTATTTACTTTTTCTGTATACGGTAAGTAATAACAATGATTTTCCATAATTTATTGCTCTTAAATATTTTAAACACTGAAAAAGCATCTATCTAAATCTCTTAATAATTGTGGTTGTATAAATATTTGTCCTCAGATCAATAAGTTTCTTGTTATACTTAGCTTTGTATATGGCAATTCATCCATTCTTTCGTGTTTCACCATTATTTAGCGAATTTCCACCTCCATAAATTTATATTTTAATATATTTGGATTCCTAAAGTTATCTAACTTGTGTCAGTAAAATTAGATTTAAGGAAAGTATAAGGAAAGATATCAGATAAACGATCGAATATTCAAGATCTGGTTTGGAGGTGGTAACAAATGGAGATGTACATATATATTATTTTCCTGTTTAGTTGTTGGCCTAGACTACTTATAAAACAATAAACTGTAAAATTTAGTTGGCTATATAAATACACTAACCACATTTAATAAAATAAATATATTAAATGAATTTAATTATAATCTTCTTTCTCTTCCATACATGCTTTGCATAGCACATAATATTATTGATGAATTTAATTTGTTTTGGAAATAAATGTTTTTGTGAATTATGAACTAAAAACATTTTTATTTTTCATAAATATGATTAGTTTGTAGATGACTTCCGCCGTATAAAACAACTTTCTGGATGGGTTACAGTAACATTTATCTCAGCACAATTATGAGATAAGATAACGACGCGACGTTTTTTAATCATATAAATACATTGCAGTGAAAAACCAGTTAGTTGATTTGTTGGGAGAACTTGTTTGTTTACTTGGGAACTCGATTATCTGGCCTTCGGACAATCTTTATTCTTTCATTTTGTTCCTGGAGATAATCGAAAGTAAACTACTCGTATTTCATCGGACTACTTTATATTCATGGACAGAGAAAACCATTCAAACATTATTATTTATTATTTACATTTCGCCATTTGTTTTTGCGCTTCAAAGATGAAAATCCTAAATTTTATGTTGATTGTTATAAAATATGATGTTAATATTTTCCATTATTAACGACTTTGTATATTGTGTATTGCACTAAATGCCAATTATTCACTGAGTCTACTGATTGAATCTTGGTGCTACTTTTGAATAACGTGTACGTGTAAGAGCTGTATGTGTAAAATAATTTTGCTATTGAGGCTGCATATGATAACATTTACTGCCATGGTGTTTCTCAAAGAGTATTATTTTCTTGTTACATATATATTTTTATTAATTTTACTTTACTGAAATGTATGCTTGGTAATTTTTAATATGAAACATGTGTTTGTGCTTATTGTTGTCTCTACTATATATCAAAATAGATTAGAAGCAATATATAATAACAAAAGAACAAAGAATATTTATTATTACTAACCGAAATACGTATCCTAGAACACCTTTTACCCCCTACCACACAACTCACCCTACCTGGCAGCTGCAGGGAGCAGTAGTGTCCCCTAATCGTACGCGTCAGCTGCCCGCGGTTTACCCTCTCTATGCTAATACAACTTGACTTCTAACGGTTCCAACCCCTTTGCCACCTTTTTAACCTTTAACACGTCGGGACCATTCAGTGTTACAGGTTTTTGAGCGATAATTGAATCCTCGGATTGGTGTCCATAAAAGCTTTTGTGTGTTCCATTAAAGTCCTTGTGTTGGACCAGGTGCGCTTCTGAGTTTTTAAATGTATTCATATGTAACGTACTGACCTCATTAGTGTGGCAACTGTTGTAATGATTTTGTCTACAGCTAATGTGAACACAAGAGGAATTGCAATTCTTAAAAAGCGAATTTATAATAATTGGAAAGTAGAGAGCTTAGTGTGGGGTAGGTTTTAAATTTAACCGAGGGAGAGATCAAATGAGGAAAAGATAGATCAAGTAAATTTATTATTTTCATCTTTAAAACGTAAAAACAAATGGCAATATATCAATAATAAATAACAATGTTGAGTACTTTTCCCGGTTAATGAATATAAAGTAGTCCGATGAGTGTATTTTAAATTATCTCCAGGAACAAAATGAAAGAATAAAGATTGTCCGAAGGCCAGATAATCGAGTTGCAAAGTAAACAAACACGTTTTCCCAACAAATCAATTAACAGGTTATTGAAGACAATTATTTTAAGATCAATCCCGATAATTATAAAAGAACATCGTAAAACAGTCGTTATTTATGGGAGGATTTAAACTTGTCAATATGTAGGGCCTACGTAAGTTTAACCGTCAGTACACAGAAATTATGTAGTACATTTTCTAAAAAAAAAAAAAAAAAAACAGATTTATGATTGATGAAATTGACACTAGTATTAATCATATCAATCAAAGGCATTAACAGTTCTGAGTTTGAATTTAAGTCAAGTTTTGACAAAAGTGAAAACCTTACCTTCTTTGGCCTAAGGTATCAAACACTCAGAAATATAAAATGCTCAACATTTTACTTAGTCGGGCAATTTTGTTTCTATAAAAGTACAACTGTCAAAATATTTTCTTTTGTCATCGTTAGGCAGATTAATAGGAACTATACACAAGATTCATTAATTAAACATAAACATATCAACAAAGCTAGCTTTTCAATAATTATGTACTCGATTAATTTAATAACTCACAAATGTAATTAACTATAAATTGGAATATTTCTAATTATTTTCCAACTCCTGGCTAAATTCTGTTTTTGACAACATTACTTGGCCAGTTTGATTTTAAGAAAAAGACAAATAATTACGTATATCCATTCCCTCATTTCAAAAGTATCTTGGGTCAGCACACAACGCTATTCAATAGATTGTTGTAGCACTTCCATTATAAAATTCTCCATAAAATAGAATTGTTACTGGTAAAAAATTTTACGACTAAGGAAGCCAAGTAATCTCTAATGCGCGATCGAATGTCGGAATGGGGGGGGGGCGACGCGTGGTACAGAACTGGAATCGTCAATGTATTCGCTACCAATCAACTATTTCGCTCGTAATGAATACAACCAAACTCAGCGAGGAGAGCTTTTAGTTGATACATTCTCTATTCACCATTACACACATTTTATGTATTATAAAATACTCGAGCATAACAGGTCCCGATATCACAGCTGCATGATGAACTCGATAGAATGTGTTTTCAGGTAACAACTGTAAACGTTTGCAACAGTTCCAGATGTCGCGAGAGGCGTAGGTCGAGTGAAAAGTGCAATTTACATACTCTCGTCTCAACAAGAGTTTTAACGAGGGCTCTAGCAACTCATTACAGAATCAGTGAGAGGTTCGTTATGAGTTTGAAAGGTAACAAACTGAAACAGAATTGTCGCGTGTGTCGTATTACTGCCTTGGGTGTGTTGTTGTGTGTGGGTGGGGGGGGGGGGTAGTAGGGGGTGAGGATGTGTTGTCTCAGAGCTGCGTACAATGCACACACACCAATCTCAGACATGTTTTCTTGCCTGAGATGTGAGATTACTCAAAAGTATAATTTATATTTATGCAAAATTACAATTTTGAATATTTTGTTTTACTTACCAATTTTTTTTTTTAGTTATAGAAAAGCATGTCGCTAAATTATGTATTTCTTCTTTGATCTTTTATACTACTTGGGAAAATAGATATTGCACTAATCAAGGGACTGTTAGTCTTTGTGGGACGGCTCTTTAATGTTAAAACATAAGGTGTCACTCAGTATTAAGTAACCAATTGTTATGTGTCATAATTCAACAAGATAATCCAGCAACTGCCATATAACATAAATCACATGTACTAAATGTCCTGTTACCTGGCCTTCTAGTTAACGCAACACCATGTGCATTGACTGAACTTGAATATGAAGATGTGAGCTACAACTCTATCGTGTATTCTCGTCGTAAACAATCTTTTATTCAAACCTTTAAAGTGGTCTAGTAGTAGGGGAAGGATTACTGTCATCTCACCTACTAAATACGAACATTGCAATTTCTTCCATGAAATACGTGGAAAGGTCAGTTTAGGTTAGTATTTCCGTTACAACTGTATACCAATGGATATCAAGATGGACAATCAATATTAATTTAAAAGTACGCAGTTTTCATTTTTAAATTTATTATCGAGATGCGCGAGGTTAGGGCGAAGTATAAAATAGTGTACCAAGGCAAAATTTATGAGAGGACATTTTAATTATGTATTTATTATATTAATTTCGAACTCTAAAAGATACATCTGAATATACGACTGTCATCTGGTGAAAGGCGATAGAATCTGTGTTCGTTTTGGAAAATACTTATTCTAAAATTTATAGCTCTTTTAAGATAATTTCCGTGAATACAGAAAATTAGGAAGAATATTTTGTTTTTATCTCTCAACAGGCCTTTAAAGTAGAAAATATAGGCATTTTGTAATCAGGTCCAAATAAAAACTGCTGAAGTTAAAAATTAAAAAGTTACCGGTTGTTCGGTACATTCAGAGAGTAAACTTTTTTATTCATAAAGAGCTTTGTAGACAAACGTTACTTTTAAAAGGCGTAATTAAAAAAATCATATGCTCGACTAACAACATGTCCCTCTCTGCAACTGTAAACATTTCATTTTTTATCTTCGGCACTTTTTACTTGGGCCGTAGAAAATTCTCTACCTGAAATGCTGCCTGTAATTGTACGTGAAGTGATAAACACTGTTTAGTTTTCTGTATACAATGAGGTTATTTTAAATAGCTATGAATTTACCACAATTCATATTTTTTTAAACCCAAAATGAAGCGTACTCTAAAGAGTAAATAACTAATTGAATCAGTTTTCTATCCTGAGCTCACATTCTCGCTGGTTAGACGGCGTGACATGATCCCGGCACAGCCAAGCCGACGTCTTCTTAGTCCCCTAATGGTGTTTAGGTTGCCGGTGGTAAATATCAGTTTATTATCTCAAGATTGCCCCCGCTGCAGACAGATGTTGTGAATCACCCTTTGTTTGTTTACGTGCTATTCCTGAAGTATCGAGTCTCTGGCGGGAGTCCTCCGTTGGCAAGGAAGAGAGGATGTAGCCTTACTTCCTACTGACAAATTTGGTGTTACTTGTTTTGTGACTCATTCTTCATATAGCACACTGGGTTGTTTGTGATAGAATTTCGTTTTTTTTTAAATTTGTTTTTATGTAACAACTAAAAAAACGTTTCTAAATATTTACAATGTAACATTTTGAACGGGTTTGTATAAGCGAAAAGACTGAGCTGTTGTTTTTTACTATTCTATTTGGTTTTCTAATACTGTCACCATGTCAGCTATTAGATTCTAACTCAAAATTAGGCGCTACGTACACATTTGTTGGGTTAAATAATTCTCGATGTGACTAACTAATGTCAATCGTCAGTATAAACCAATTCCAGTCATGAACACCAATAAATCAACCGCATACATTAATCATATACGTCCTGCAGTGTGTGTGGAGTGGTGGGAGGAGGGGGTGTCAATGATACAAGAGTGGACAGCGGCTCGGGCACGTTGTGATGGTACTGTGTGGTGCATAGAAGGGGGAGGGGTTGGTCATAACGACCATGACACAATGTATGTATAGCTACATAGACATCGCTGTGTACAGAACCATAGCACCTAAGAGCGGCGCGTCTATAATTACAGATCGTTGAGATTTTAAAAGGCGTTACTTGGTATGGCAGGGATTTACATGAAAAGAGGCACACACATTAGTTATTCCTTAAAAAAGAAAATTGAATTTTACTCTGTGTAAGGCTGAATACTGTAGGAAGAAAGTGAGCAGGTTGCCTACTCTCTGACTAATATCCTTATGGTAATTTTATATTGATTCGTGTTACGATACCTAAGAACGAAATAACATCAACAAAATGTCAGAGGTAGAAATATAGTACATTTTCTAATACGCTTAAAAACACAATGACAGAGGGATTTTCAAGTAAATAAAATTATGAATATTGATCATACAATTATTCATTCATTTATATTGAGGCGCGTATCTACACCAATATTATTTACTGTAATGATTGTGTGTATAACTTCAACATGTTTTGGTGGGGTATTGGTGTTTGGAATTTTTAATTTTGAAAAAATATTAAGAGGAAAAACTCACATACTAAAACTTTATGAATGAAAAATTAAGTTTGCAAAATGGTTGAAATCGAGTAATCGATCACGAAACACACATTTCAGAGATTCTGTGTTCGTTCCTCCACCACAATGTGTGTGTTAATTGTGCTGCTCAGCACAAATAAGCCCGACGTGTTGATATACCGCAATATGAAAAGAAATGAAGATTGTAACGATGCCACGCTTTTTGCTTCTTGCTCCGAGGTTGGTTTTGCCGCGGCTTTGTATTTCTCTAGTGAATATATTGTGTGGACCCCTATTTGTATGTTTTGGGATGTTTAAACAGATTTCTCGTGAGTGCTAAACTCAGTTTATAGGAAGAAGATTAATAAATATTGTTAAACTTGTGTAATTTATTGAGCCACCAATTTAAATACATAGGGATATTATATTACTTTGATGAAATTATTTATTGTTATTGTCATATAATTTTAACTGTTAGCCTAACTGTAGATATTTTAAACATATATTCTGTAAAAGATTATCTGTAAAAGATTTGTTTTGCATTATTGGTTTTTTTACATACAAGGATAAATTATGTAAATGTCCAATGTCAGTTTCTCACTGTATTGTATATTCTTAAATACTTAAAGAGTAGAAATTGTTTTTGGGCAAACCCAGTGTTGCAAGTGAGTTTGCTCTTACAAAAATTGAAAGTTCGCACTTGAAAAATACAGCTAATCGCCTATTTTGGCGAAAATTTTCGAAATATTCCAGGGGATAATAATGTGTTACGTTGAATTTTTAAATTCTGTTACAAAACGTAATTTGTATAATCTGAAGATTAGTCATATAGTTATTTAGGGAAGCCTTATGGAAATCCTTATGGATGGACTGATTGATGACTCCTCTTGCATATTATTATATACTTGAATCCCCATATTGTGTAGGTACCATTGAAAGATACAGACAAGGAACAACGACTGCAAATTTATCAAGTGTTTCCCAATTTTTAAGTGGTTAAATTTTCTGCCCATCAGTAATTTCCTTGGAAATCAGGTGCCGCCTAATGGTATTACTATAGTTAAATAAATCTTTGACTTAATAATAAAGTACGAAACGAATGTACTTGATTTGGACTAATTGCGACTAACTCTACTGTACATATGTTGTCATACATCAATGTAGAAGATTACCTTTCATTATAATCTGAGTGTAAATCACTTACTGAGACGCGGCTTGCGGCAAGGGCGTCTGCGCAATCATCGTGGGCGCTCACCGCGCATGCGTAATGACCACTTGCATGGCACGGTCTCCCGCCAGCTGTTATTATATCGGCCACAACGATGTATTAATCAGCTGATGTGCCGCTCTTTTGCATTCATCTATCTCAACTTGGACTAAAATATCAACGTGCCGCCTACATTAGGAATGTTCTGTTGGCTGGAAGACACAACTGTAATTGTAACAATAACGCACCCAAGCCTTGTCAAAGGGGGGGGAATACATTTTAAGGTAAAAGAAGAGCCTGACTACTATTATATAGAGTTATCTCCATGAGTATAGTAAGGCCTTCTCCGATTTAGTACAATCATATACTCATTTATGCGAATTATGACGTTTTGGATACTGCAGTACTTCGAAATTCGTACCTTAATCGTTTCACGTTGGTTAGTTGCTATAACCTTTTCAATTTACACGAAAACAATTACAATACAATTTGTACCTGTATTCAGAGTAAGTATTGCAATTAAAACGTTAAAGACTTTTAAGCAGTTGTTAGAGCGTAAGACGTTGGACATTTTTGGAATTATTCGTTACATTTGTTGAAACTAATCAAAAATTCCAAGAACCTTAATTTTATTTTGGTGAGAAAGAAAAGTTACAAATTGTCAATGTACTGTTGTCATTGTTTAAATTGTGTGCTTTGATCACGAACTCAATACAACATATCGAGTTAGACCAAATGTTAAGATTTTAAGTACAAATTTACTTCACTAGTTGCAATGATGACATAATCGGTTCTGTATAGGTGTTGGTTTTCTCGGCAATTATAGACAGCAAGAATAAACTGAAACCTGTAACTGTTTCATACATGTGTTGAAACCTCGCATTGTGCGGGAAGTGGTGATGGTAGGAGGGACCAGTGATTGACGGGGAAGGCCGCCGCCTCCTAGGAGGGCCGCACGATCTGGGAGTGTTTCCCGAAGCCGGACCCATTGTTCCCGAGTGGGAGTGACGGACAGGAGTCAGCGTGAGGCGCGGTAACTCGGGCGAGGAATGAGGTAGAAAGGCGACCTCAAAGTGTCAGCTGATGACGTCATTTATAATACGTCTGCCTGGAGTGAGCGGATTGGCTGTGAGACGACCCATTGTAGCCAGGAAATTGCTGTAGAAATGACCTTTTCGACGGCGACATAATTCAGTTGGCATGGCTAGAAAATATATAATCTAAATAAACCTCTCACAGCTAAACTATTACATAAGGTCGTATTTTGTCGAAACTTTGAAAGGCTGACATTAGAATAAAGGTTGGGACACACATAACCGCACCGCGCCCGACACGTCATCGGCCGTATGCTGGCCGTCATACGGTGAAAGAATTGCAGCGCAGTTTTCAACCTGCAAGTCCACACATGTCCGCACCGACACCAGACCGTCGTGGCCGCACCGCGCCCGCACCGTCACCGATATGTTTAGTTTGAATTTTGACGGGCACGGTGCGGTCTACGAGCGGCGGGCATCATATGTTGTTGTTTACTGTTGCGTTCTTCTTTTTAAAACTATTTAAGTAGTCTACACGTTCTATTTTAGTGAATTATTTAGTATAGCCCTACTAACGCTAAATCCTGTGTTTTCGCGTATAAAATCATATTTATTATTAAAAGTAGGCTATTACATTTTCTTACCTTAGAGTAAACTAGTCATATTTTCTTATTGTCCATATTTTCTTATTACAACAAATTTGAAAACCTTGTTGTACCTTAAGTGATTTTAAAACAACTAAATTCGAATTATGAAAAATCTACAAACATTTTTCATTAATTAAAACATAACAAGCATGTAATTATTTGCGCGAAAATCTATTTTTCTTTGATGTATTGAAGTTACTTGATAAATTTATTCCGGTATTTTGTAAGGGTCATATTTTAGAATGTTTCTATGTCATTTTTATTTTTTTATTCTTTTCACTTCAATAAAGTAAAAAATAAATATATTTTTATTTACAATAAGATTTTCAAGCAAGAAAAAACCCATGTTAAAAATAAATAATAATAAATAATTTATTTCCCCATAATAACAAACTGAATATTACAAATAAATATTATTGCCAGTGCTTAATAATAAATGATACTATTGATATAACGTATTTACAATAGCAGTAAATAACAAATAAAAAATGTTTTATACCTACTTTTTTCAAATTTATGTACTTAGAGTAATAAAATATAAAAAGTAGGTTACATCCTTTTAGATTTTTCTTTCTTTTTTAAACTAATAATTAGGCCAATATATTTACAAAATAAGGGAAATTTAGGTACCCATAAGAGGCTGTGCCTGTGTTGGGGGATACTATATACAAAAAGGGTAAAAAATAAAAATAGCGGAATCGAGCAAGAATGAAATGATAAAAATGAGTTATTGTAGCTTATGTAGTAAATTATGTACTCTTACGTTTTCAAAAGTTAAATTTAGTATAACTAGTGTGCTGTATTAAACAAAAAGGATTTACGCATGATTTACAATTCAAATATTAGGCTTTACACATGTAACATTAAATATTATACTATAAATAATTATTTTATAATGCTCTAACGTGGTCTATTTAAAATATTATTATAAATTAGCAGACAAGACTAACCATACACTAATGTATTATCTTAAACAAATACTCAATATCATTTTGACCGATCAACCATACTCTATTTTTTTTAGAAAATATATTTATGTTTCTACTATTTTTTGACTAATTCTGGCAATAAATTATTTGTCCTCGAGCTATAAAAGAAGAACGTTTTGTAAAATCTGTTTTTTTTGTATGTTCTCCAGTATATATTTTACAAATATTTACTATGTTTTACAAATTATTATAAACGGGCTTGCAACATGGCAAACTCTCTGGCATCACACTATAGCTCTTGGGTTTAATACAAAAAAACCCCAAATACACTGTTTATAGTGTATTTGACCGAAATTCACTGCAATGAAACACAATGAACAAGAATTATACATTATACATTAAACATATAACCAAGATAATGATATTATTTACAAATTTTACACACTAGCTGATTGTACAAAGCTTTACTGTAGCATTGCAATGTATCATTCACCCACAGCTATTAATAAACATAACAACAATGAAATTAACAATTTTCTTCAAGCAATTACTTAATCTTCCAAATATTTTTTAAGTATCTGTCACTTTGAATTCAAAAGAAACATGCTCTAGTACAAACAGTGAGATTGTTTGCGCTCGGACTGCATACGGACATGTGTGGCCTCACGGTAACCGAGCCCGAGCCCGCACCGACAATCGGCCGACTCACGTGTCGGGCACGGTGCGGTTATGTATGTCCCAACAAGAAAGTGCGTTGCAACAGCTTACCAATTTAGGCAAGACCGGAATCCGCTTGGTTCGTATTCCACTTGATTACCGTAGTTAGTTTGTCGCATTGAAAATTGCTGTTTGGTTTTGAAGAATCATATTTTGTCGTTGAAAAATTAATGCTGGAATGTCGGTAATTTGTTTATTGTGGAGAAAATTGTTACATAGATAAAAATAAAAGTAAGCGGACAACATTTTCAATTCAGCACAGAAATAACAAAATATTTTTCTTTGCAATATACGGAAAATGTATTTATAATGCTGATATCATAGTCTAAAAAACATTATAACTATAATCAGTAAAATATATTGTAGAATTTATTATTCTACTGCTCTAATATTGAAAAAACAAGAAATAATTTAATTCTTTGAAACATTATTGTGAAACTCTTTATAAGTAGATTTATTTGTATATGTTACTAACTAAAAGGAAACAAACAAAGCTGTATATAATTTATTACGACACATTTAGGATCAGCTAAAAATACACTTGTTACGACACAACAATAACGACCACTTCGGTTTTTGAGGTTAAGTGTGCAATAGACTACGTTTGGTCTGGAAGCACGCTATGACCTGTACATTGTAGCCGTAGCGTGACGGGTATCCTAGCAGTTCCTAGAAAACAATCTCCGTACATTGTTGGGAATGTTTTACCATAATTAACATTGTAACCACGAGAATATGACAAGTTGCGGTGTACGCAATTTCAAACGAAAATTCCTGAAATGCCATCCTGTTACAGTAGCGGTGCATGCAATTTTCTTTCCAACCTCAATCGTGTACAATTTCATCTAGATCATCAATACGGATAGTATAACAATCAGCAAAACTAATTCTGAGGGCTTTGAAAATAATGGGTTATGAGTTTTTACACAGTGGCACGATATTGTTTTAGTCTTTATCATTACATCAAGGCAACTTACCAATCCGGATAAAACGTTGAGTACTTAATTTTTACTACTGTAGGTTAACAAAAGTTGCTTGTTATTTTTCAGCAGTCCAGTAATACAAAAATTTAATAAATTACCATGCATCTATCGTTCATTGTTAAAAGTAGGAGTACAAGTAATAAAGCAATCAGCATGACATTATTATTTAATATAATGTACAAAAACGCCTTTTTTAGCTGCATGCTAGTATTAGATTATCAGTCTAATCTGTTAAATTGCCGAGATTTTAGGGCACAATCTAGTTAGATGATACGGAGGCCTAATTTGAAAGGCATATATATATATATATATATATATATATATATATATATATGCCTTTCAAATTAGGCCTCCGTATCATCTAACTAGATTGTGCCCTATACATATACTCAATATATATAAGGTATAGATAATATATATACCATATATATATACACTATCAATTTTGTGTTAATACCAAAATAGTTTACACCAAACTCTAAATTTGAATTGTTTAAAAACGTTGAACGTGAAAAATACGAATCTTTGATTGGATTTTACATCAAAATTTAGTTTTTAATGAAATGGTCTGTATTGCATTTTAAGTTTGATACTAGTTTCATTCTATGTTCATGAATAGCTTTATCTTTGAGGTTCCCAAATGAGTGTGATGTATAGATCCAGCGTTAATGAATCATTATAGTCTTGCTTCGTCATTGACAACGTTTTGAAATGTTTCAAGCAGTTGTGTTCCACAGATGTGATGTGTTTCTGTTCTTCTCAGGCTTTTAAAACCAAATTCTCTCTTTTACGACCTTACTGGTATGGATTATTAGTTTAACTATCCAACCGAACGAATTCTGGGAAATGTGACGGTGTCTTATTAATTATGTGACTCTTGTTGGAAGATTATTGAATAACCCACGAGAATTAAGCAACCTTCACCTTTGTTATCGGTATCAGCGCTGTCCGTTTATAATCAATAAATCCAGGAACTCCTGAGACTACCATGCCTTCCATTGTGCCTCCTGGAATTTGGAGTCAAAGTCTGTCTGAAGAGAACCAAAAGAACGAATTCATTGCATAGTTTCGACACCAGAGACTAAAAGAGGTTTGTCTGGTTTACCTATATGCCATCTAGTATAGTTTAGACGAAGAGTTGTTCTCATTGCTTCAACAAGTGCACAATTTGTTATGAACGTTGTCATTGTCGATTTGTTAGTATCTCTTCAGACGACCATTGATTCTAGATTCTAGAAGTCAAGAAGATGGATTCTCTGGACTAACCGAAAGGTTCAATGGAGTCAAATTCAACACTTGCCTTAAGCTTTCCTACATAGCTTATTATCTTTTCATGTGGTATTTTGGGAGTAAAAAGACTGCAGTATTAGTCGCTCGCTGGTTTTCCTGTTTTACACGCATAGGTCATTTCTTCGGGCTTGACCTTGAGTTGAGAGTCGACGTTGTGAACGTCTATACTTCCAGATCGATACCTATGTGGTTCGATCTCTTCGTTAAATTGCAACTGTCTTGTATTCTCTGAGTGTTGTCTACTGGCCCTTTCAAAGGGTTAATCGATCTGAGATATCTAAAAGAATACACAGCACACCAGTATTCATCCTACTACACATGAAATTTGTCGTGTTTGTCCTCCTCAAATCTCAAAGTGAAGCAATTCCCTGTTTGCAATAATGAGGCCACTCAAGTTCAGCCGACATGAGAAGTACACTATAGTAGGCAGAGTGCACAATACACCCTTTGCATGGTTCATGTAACACTGTTTTAGAGTTTTTGAGTGTTTTTGAACAATAAATGGTTGTTGTTTGTCACAAGGGTGGCATTTGATAGTGGAGGGGATGTTTTCGTTGGTGCCCGAGGGAGAAGACCGCCCTTCCCAGTAATGGGATTGTGAAAAACTTTCCCGCACGCTTTCCTCTCTCTCTCTCCCTCTCTCTCTCCCTCCTCCTCCTGTGTACGCC
Source organism: Homalodisca vitripennis (assembly GCF_021130785.1). Classification (NCBI taxonomy): domain Eukaryota; kingdom Metazoa; phylum Arthropoda; class Insecta; order Hemiptera; family Cicadellidae; genus Homalodisca; species Homalodisca vitripennis. The sequence goes on along the minus strand of NC_060212.1, from coordinate 95,377,184 downwards.
ACTTTACGTGATTTAGACTTCTCGCACGTGTGCATTCGTTTTGGCCCTACGATTGGTTATTTCTTTTCATAGAAATTATCCCGTTATAGAGGGGTGACAAATAAAAAAAATGCAGATGAATGTCAGAAAGCATTTGTCGATTTGTGGTATTCGCGTTTGAATAATTCCCTAGGAATATAGAGTATAGGATTTACAATGTCAGGTACAGTCTGATCAGGTGAAGATGATTAAAGATCATAGGACAGAATAGCCGTGCCAGACTAATGAATGCATTGCACCCGACTGTGCCGTAGTTAGCTATTTGTAAGCTTATTATATCATTGTACAAGCCATCGTTCCCCTTTTTATTCCTTTAATAATGTCGGAAAACCGTTTATTATTGGATAGTAAGGTTTACGTATAAAGGTCTAGTAACATGATACAACATAGGTTTATTTTGTATCATAGAATTTGCTTTTAAGCACTTTTAGCATAGGCCTATACCCGTAATTAGCCACATTCATTCAATTTTAATTTAAAGGTATGTGCTGTTATTGGTTTTTTATTACAATCATATTTACAACAATTTAGAAAACATGCCATATTGGTACATTATGCCACACAGAATCGTAAAATGGACCAAAATAAACGGTTATCAAATGTTAGTAAACCTTTCAAGATGTAAAAGACAGCCATATATATTGTTTGCGTGCTACTAAAAACCCTTGCCGGTCGCTAAAAAATTAAATGTCATGACATTTCCAGTTAACGGTTTGTTATCAACAGTTTGATGCATGGTGAAGAAAATCTTTATTTATATCAATAACGAAAATTCAGTTCGATGGCATTAAACAAGAAGTTAAAATCTACTAAAATACAACACAATAAATATATATTGTATGGTATAGAATGTACAATAGTTGTATATAGTAATGCTTAATAAAGTAAAGTTGTATATAGGTTTAAATAGTAATTTGATGAAACACTTCAATACGAATGTGATTACTTGCTATTTTTCTATAAGCAATAGAATTGCTTCTTATTCAAGAAAAATATATTCAATCACATTTTTTAAATTGATATAAATTAAAACGTCTAAATATAATGTATATTTTTAATATGTCTTTTTCATTTTAGGAGAAAACAAGGCTTAATTGTTGAATTTAATGGAATACTGTATCAATATACCTTAATTCTATTGTGAATTCAATACATGACATTGAAACGTTATTGTTATTCTTCCACGGTAATCCCAGACAGATGGGGTTCTCAAGAAACGACTTTGATAAAACAACTCTGTTCGCCGAACAGTCGGTTAGTTTTTCCCCGAAGCTCCCCCAGATCCCGGTTTGCAAGGTCGGTAATCCCGGCGATTTATTCCCCGGATGTTCGTGGCTCCCCACCTTCTCCCCACTGTCGCCGACAGACCTCCCCAATAACTCTTGGGGAGCAATTTCTCCGCCAAGGGCAAGAATTACTGTGCTTCTAACAATTAGTACCTTATTGATGGCTGGTCCGCGTCACCTTTGACCCCTTATTGCTGCCTCGGACCGGAGGCAGAGGGTGGACTGAAATTACTTTCGTGTTTACTATGAAATATTGTTTTATTTATAAGGTAGCCTTTTTATAAAGTAGGTAAAGAATCATTAATTTGATTTATTATCTCGATTCAGTCATTAAATTGAAATTACAAAATCCAATATTTATGACTTGTTATTTTGTGATGTGGCTGAAGAAGTTAACCTTGCTGTCGAAAGGCCTCATAGAGTTATAAATATTGGTTCTTGCACTTTCAATGCGAAGTTAGGGCTAAGAAGCCCTCTCTAACCCTTAACCTGGGGACCAACGGGTTAAATGCGAACCACCACCAACAGCCGGGTCGGCGGACTGCTTGCAAGAACGGTCACTCATCCAAGCAGCAGCCAAGTTCGACATTGCTAGATCCGGTTATCTTGCGATAACCGTTGTACCCGCTACACTGCGCCATTGGCAATGTAGTGATTGAATTATGAATAGCCAATGCATGCTCCATATTCAACACTATTTCGATTACCTAATTTGTTTGTGTATACCAGAAATAATAGCATATTCCTCATTTCCAGAATATAATTAATATTAGAAGTTTTTGTTTGAAATAAATATATACGAGAAGAGTATATTTGCTATTTTTTGTAGTCCTTTATAATTTCAAGTTTAACGATTCATTGATTGCTTATTTAATAATTAATTGTTCAGTGATCACAGAAAATAAGTAATTTCAATTGTTTGAGGACTAACAGAAGTGTCGTGAGTTGGAATTCATCTTGACTCATACGCTGTACAATTGACAGTAACAATTTTGTCAATATCTGCATAATTAATATTATATAGTAAGGAAAGAATATGTTCAATAATTAACTTAGTTGCTGACACATCGATTGCGAATTTCAAGGTCAGCATGCATTAAGAACGAATGACGTGATGACGAATAGCCTATCGGAGTGATGTGTTGTTTTGTTGCCAGCTAAATCAAATCGAATGTTCTAGCAAATCATATTAATTAATAGAACAATGGTCAATGGCAAACAGAGCCCGGCAGTTTTGTGGACACAACTAACAATGAGCCTGTGGTATGTGGTTACGCTGTTGTAATACAATTTCCAATGCCAAATCCCAGCTTTTTCACCACTCAAAAGTGATTTTATCGCCTTCCGAGGCATTGGGCAGACGTCTACCTTTGTCAAGTGATCAAATCTTCTAAATGCACGGTCTTCTAGTAGGAACCTCACAATGTCAAAATAAATATCAATCAGGTGCAGTGGTTGGTGTGAAATAAATAACTAAAATTCAATAATCATTTACCATAACATTATAAACCACGAAAAGTCGGTGTTTTTAAATAATAACAAACACAAACAAATTAATCAAATTACAGCCTGCAAAGTATAATCATGATTTATTATTATTACTTAACGTTATTAACCTTACTTCTATCGTTGTTATTTTCTTTAATTGTCTGTGATTTTTGTTGCTGAAAGTCTAAATAATAAACTACGCTATAATAACTAAATATTTGGATATATTTAACAACTATACAGGATGTGTAAAATGTCTGGAAACACCCAAGTATTCTTTTTTTTAACCGAAATTCAATACGCTTTACGAATGTCAATAGGCAGTGTTCTTTTTTCTGGCAGTTCGATTCCTAAAAATGTTATTTTAAAAATGGCGGTCGTTTAGAGGTTTGATATTGATCTGATTTCCACAGTCCCAAATGACACTTCGGAAATGTTTACATTACAAAATGGCGGCTGGGTTAGCGTAGGCCTACATTCTATACATGGGATATAGCGTCAATGTTTATTATTTTGATTTGTTAACAACAAAATTATAGGTGAACGATTGTTTAATAACGTTAAACAATAAATCAACATTGCACTTTGCAGTTCTTTAGACCTTGATTGTTTGTGTAAGTTGTTATTTTAAAACGTTAATTAATGTATGGCAAATAAATATTGAATTTCAGTTATAAAAACATATTTGGGTGTTCCGAAAATTTTACACGCCCTGTATAGAGTAAATTTTAAACGTTCTTCAACCTTTAAACCTATCAACATTAGAGCCTCATGGCGGATTCTTTCTTGAGGATATAAAAAGTGCTCTCAATCAATTAAGACCGTTAACGACTCTGTAATTGAGGAGTTTCTCAAGGGAAGCTCAGCGCAGGCAGTGTGGATGTGGAGCAATGGGTCATCCTGGGGAAGGTTCCCACAGGAGTGGAAGTGGAAGCAATTAGCGACCTTACCATTCGGGATTAGAATGGGCCAATCAGTCAGAATAGCTTGCGGCGGCCATGCGTCTTCATTAGGGCTCATCTGACAGCTAGAACGGGTCCCGGCTCTTGTGTACCCCGATAATGTGTTGACTGCCAGTCCTCGATTGTTTTGCATAAACACATTATGCTCAAACTACGCGGAAACGTAGAGCGATTTTGACACTTTAGACTCAACTAGATCGATGGCTTTGAGATAAATGAATTGCGGCTTCAATAAGTCAAACTGTAATATTAAAAAAAGAAATGTGGAATATGGAAATTTATATTTGTACATTATAAAATAAGAGTTAGGCCCTCCAGCAGACGGGGTAAAAGTGGATTTCGTCTCATTTCTATTGAAAGAGAGAGTATAGCCTTGTAGTCCTCGAATTTGAAAATCTGATCTTTTCTAAACCGATAAATCGTAGCAAACATACATATTAGAGTCTTAGACTCTAATAAATTAAAATTATTAGGTTTTTTCTTAACAAGTAGTATTAATATAAAACAAGTATTATATGATCATATTCATGTATATGACAGTTATTTTTATAAATTAAATAAATGTATAAACGTTAATTTCTTTAGTCGAATTAAACGTCATGGTTTGATATGGTTAGTTCTTCATATAACAACTTTATTTTTGTAGCGTTCTTATCGTAAGTTTTATAATTTGAACTGTATTTTAAATTGTGTGTATTTGATCAATAATCTCGATTAAAATTGTTTCGGTGCTGTATTTCCTTTGATATCGATTGAGTTGCTTCTCTATGCGTATAAATAGATGTTATATATTTATTTATAATAAATTTTTGTCAGGTTGATAATGAACTTCAAATAAGTATCGTCTTATGGTGACTGGCTTGTCTACCCTCTCTCTCTCACCCCCACCCTGTAAACCTACAGTCTAGCTCCCGGCCATCAGTTTTAATTTACCGCCCCGATAAACGCTATCAGATTAGTTTGCCAACTGCTGCACTCGTTCAATAGTGGTATCATGACTACCTGACTGATATACCCTCTCTCTCTCTCTCACCCCCACCCTGTAAACCTACAGTCTAGCTCCCGGCCGTCAGTTTTAATTTACCGCCCCGATAGACGCTATCAGATTAGTTTGCCAACTGCTGCACTCGTTCAATAGTGGTATCATGACTACCTGACTGATATACCCTCTTTCTCCCACCCTGTAAACCTACAGTCTAGCTCCCGGCCGTCAGTTTTAATTTACCGCCCCGATAGACGCTATCAGATTAGTTTGCCAACTGCTGCACTCGTTCAATAGTGGTATCATGACTACCTGACTGATATACCCTCTTTCTCCCACCCGGTAAACCTACAGTCTAGCTCCCGGCCGTCAGTTTTAATTTACCGCCCCGATAGACGCTATCAGATTAGTTTGCCAACTGCTGCACTCGTTCAATAGTGGTATCACGACTACCTGACTGATATACCCTCTTTCTCCCACCCTGTAAACCTACAGTCTAGCTCCCGGCCATCAGTTTTAATTTACCGCCCCGATAGACGCTATCAGATTAGTTTGCCAACTGCTGCACTCGTTCAATAGTGGTATCATGACTACCTGACTGATATACCCTCTTTCTCCCACCCTTGTAAACCTACAGTCTAGCTCCCGGCCATCAGTTTTAATTTACCGCCCCGATAGACGCTATCAGATTAGTTTGCCAACTGCTGCACTCGTTCAATAGTGGTATCATGACTACCTGACTGATATACCCTCTTTCTCCCACCCTGTAAACCTACAGTCTAGCTCCCGGCCATCAGTTTTAATTTACCGCCCCGATAGACGCTATCAGATTAGTTTGCCAACTGCTGCACTTGTTCAATAGTGTACAATAACACGTAGATAAAGTTAGATGATATAGTATAAATTGTTTTACTTGTGTTCACATAATAAATAAGAATCACACAAGTTTCCTGGAGTTTTGCATTAACCAATATATTCTATAAAAAAGTTTATTTGTTAGAATTTAATACTTTTCCCATCAATGTACGTTACAAATATACAGGGCGTGAATTTAGTCCCGATACGCCTGGATATATTCCAGACGGATCGAGAAATTAATGTATAAAATACTTTTTTGGATTTATTTTGAGGATGAAAAATATTGCTCAACTTTTCTAAGGGAGAACCCCTTTTTGTGACTTGTGATTTTGTTTTAGGCGAGTATAACTTGAGTCTGTGATTTTAACTTCGCTTTTTAGACTTCTAGTCTACTAATCTTCACTTTTTCGTACTACAGCTGCAAGATTCTGACGCCCGCGCTTGTGAGTCGACATCAACTTGAAGGGTAGCCAAATTTAAAGTTTTAATAATCATTAAGTTCGTATACAAAATTTCCATAGAACATTGGAACCATTAGGCCCACCCCTGTGATATCATTTAGTTCATTATCACTCTATTTGGCAGCAACGTGGCAGTACATTATTTATTTTTAACATCTAGAAGTAGCGCTTTTATGTTTTTTTGCCACAATTAAATATAGCTTTGCAAATAGAGTATTCATTACTATGATCTCAGCGGCCTGTTCTACCTCTGAAGAATTATCTTCGATGACAAATGTATGTCCCGAAGCGGCCACTGATGTTCCATTCTCCCGGCAAGTTTGACCAGGTAAGCACTAGACTGCACTGTAGTGAGGGAGGTATTCAAGCCAAGCAGTGCCTGAATAACCCAGCAGACCTGCCCGTCTATTGTGTCGCCGCGCTGCGCGAGTCATCTCGTATTAATGCGCGCTCTCTATTCTCTGGGCTCGCCACAAACGCGCAACTCTATATTTCATTGCTCCCCTATAATTGAGCTTCTCATTGAGCTAGGTTTCGCCCTTCCACTTTCAACTAGGGCCTTTACCTAGACGGGTATCATTTATTCAGCGGCAGACTGTCTCGCTATTCATACAGCCGGGTAGTTCGGCCTACTTCGCTAAATGCTTACTCAGGGTTTCTCACTTGTTCCTATCTTATTTATTTTTTAAGAGAAATGTCTCCAGCGTTTGCACGTTTAACACGTTTGTCTAAAATTCCGTTATGTGTAGTTAAACAAGCTCACTTAATATGTGTGTGTCACGCACTAAAAGAGATTTTTGAGTACTTTTCAAAAAAGTAAAACATTTTAAATTTTGCATCAGATGTTCAGAATTTGGAGAGCCCAATTAAAAGTTGGAGGGATTAAAACAGCTTTTCACGTTGACATTATAAGAAAACTTATATAAAATTATCAGAAATGTTTAATGTTATTCTCTCCAATTTTATTACCACGATTAACGTTATTCGTGAGGGTTTTTTAAATTAATATTATGTATCTTAACTGAAAATTTTAATTGATGAAAAAGGTTAACAACAACAAATTTTAAAATAGGAACTTTTAAAATTACGCCCGTACAGTTATGGTAAGTAATGGATGTTTTATACTCTAGACTCGTTGTTATATACTGAACGATTTTTGATGCAAAACTGAAAGATAAACAACATAGGAAATTATAAATTTGTAGTAAATTATGTTTTATTTTACCGAGACTCGACATATTCTAAAAGAGCGTCAGGGCCCAAATCTTAAAACTCTGCTCGGTACTTCAAAGAATGTGAAAAAACTGTGGGATAGTAAAAAAAAGTTTGTTTAATAGTTGCAGCATTTATATTCTCAGCAATCAGTTTGGCTATTTTTGTAAATGTTTGTAATAAACCCGTGTTTAACCCTCCAACTGGCAGTCATTTTTTCCTGTAGTGGCGGCATGTTTTCGAGCCTCGTGCAAGGGTTTTTTTAAAAAATTTATTAAAAATATAAATTAAAAGTAATATATATAGAAGTATTCAGAATTAAACATATAATAATATTAGTATTTAAATTTGGCCTTAAAAAAATGTTTACTAAAATTTTTTTTTTCCATGAAATTCAAAATTTACATTTTTTTTTTTTTTATTTGGGGGGGACCATACCTAGCAAACCAAGTTATTGTAAGAAAACTATAAAAGTGAGAGTACCATTGTGTGTCAAATTTATTCTAGTTTCAGAAACACATAAGCATTATACAAATTTATGAAACTATAATAACACTAAAAAGATAATAAATAACACACAAAAAGCAGCGATGCGCATAAATTGTGAAAATAGGGTGTATATGTAATTTGTTTGCTAATAAAAGTTTTACTATTACAGTTTTACTTCTATACATGTTATATTGCATAATTTATTACTCAGAATGAAGTATACTATACAGCAGTAGTAAAATAAATTCCATAACTTTTTTTTGAAGAGTCGAAAAAAGTTTCATTTTGTCATTACTCAAAAATTTTGCGAAACATTTTCGAGAAATTTATTTATTCTAAAATATATTTATTTGCACTACTGCAATATTTAACAATTCACCACACACTAAACACAACACTAAAACACAAATAAACCTACTAAAACTTACTAATAAACACGACTCGTCACATCAACAACTCAGACGGCATCGACAACATGGCGGTCACATCTTTTACGTTCCAAACTACGAACTTGGTACGTTTGCAACTACAATATAAAGAGGAATAAAACTATAGTATTCCTTAGGCTTTTTTCCCCCGAATCCAATGGTGCATGAATCGAATCGATACGTTGCCGGAATATACTGTTATGGGTGATTATGCAAGGGAATGTTTGTTTATCAAAATTTTGACGAACAACAATCCGCTAAGGGTTATGTTTATCAAAATTTTGATAAACAACAGTTGGAGGGTTAAAGTAATAACTATACGGAATACGGAAGCTATTCACTAATATAGATGTTGCAACTGGTATATCATCGCATTAAACACTCAATTTCCTCATTCAACTTGAAAGTGTGTGGGAGCCGCTATCTTGGTCATATGCGGTTTAACATGTATACGTCTACTACGTGCAGGAGTGTCCCCTAATTTCGCAAAAAAATAATTTATCACCCTGAATCTCAGCCACATTATTCAGCGGACTCAAGTAAACCGGGCTGTTGACTGTGTAGTTGTGTTGCACTAAAGTAAACACGACTGGGAGTAATTAGTGGAGTTAATGTAGTTTTTGTTAATTTTGCAATTAATGTAAGCTAACATAAACAAGCCGGCAGGCAAACAAGGATTCCATATGCACGTTTTATTAAGCAGCAGAATTCACTTCGTAATTGGAATTCTTTTGTGAATCTGTTTTGCGTTGTTCACATATTAAACATTCCAGATTGAGTTTGGATAACACTCCCTTACTGTGAACTTCCTCGTGTTGTGAAATCGAGTTCATCTTCTCAACAGGGTTCTTGTGCGATGGAAGTGAGTTAGATGGGGAGAGTTAACTACCCCTCACTCCTGGTTTCCCAACACTCTCCCCCAATTTAAATGTATAAGATTATTGGAGTTCAAGGCGTTTTTTAAGATGCTCATTTTTGTAGATTTATTTGTTGTGTGCTGTTTTTTTTTCATTATTGTATAATTTTGTACAAAGGATATTTATTTTTTATATTATACAGATATTTCAAAAATATAAAAGTTTATTTTTTTTAACATTATTTAAATATTCCAATAACTTAAAATATTACAAACTGAATATAATTCAAGGTCCTGTAATATGTCTACAAGTTCACATAAACATAAATAAAAAAAATAAAAACTATATGTTTCCGTATTCCGTATTTTTGAACGTCCACCTCATTTTCTTCCCTTTTGAAAAAATGTATATACATTTCATACTATACAGTTAAAATCTAACGAGTAGAATTGAAAGTTATCAACCTACTAGTGATTATTGCAGTTTTGCATTAATTGTAACTAAAAACCTTAAAAATTATATAGCACAAAAAATATTTTTAGGTTTTTAATTTGTTTGAATAGATTATGAATGGGTGCGTAGGATGCTCGCAGGGATTTGCAAAATTATTTTGTAAATTTTCTTTATTTACAGGTTGTATTATTATAATAAGTATTTTCATCCTAAAAAGTTTACTTGATTATTTTATTATACTCAATCTATTTTGAGTAGGTTGAATCGCTAACTAGAGATATATTTACGTTTATATATTATTATTATTATACGTACAGATTATATGGTGTGTCAGAAGTGTCTTCCAGTTTTATTCCAAATTCAGTTTTATCGGACAACGATTCCATAAGTTAATTTTGTATAACTGAAACCAACACAATGTATTGAATGCTGCTGTATCGAACAAGACTGGCTAAGGTGAAGAGTTGAACTACTCCGTGGACTACTTGTGTAGTTCAAAGAGGAATCAGGGATTGACGAAAGGTCGCTCATGTGCGAGGACGCCAGCGACTGGCGGAATGCGCAATGAGGGACAGGGACGGTGGTTGCCCGCAGCGCCGCACCGACCGCGGACAAGGCCTCATCACCCTCATTTGCATTTACCTCCACAATATTAGCTTCTCTTTAACCGCCCTCAATCCAGCTCGGGACGTGACAGCAATACTGCCTTTCTGGGATTGCTTTTTGTGTTGCGTCATTAGGCTTATGATTTGTCACTTTTGTGGCTTGAAAGCGGCGTGCTTAGGATCTTTTTGGGTTTTTTAAGGATATACCTATCCCTTTTTAACCCTTATTCTGGACCAATGGCTTGTGCGAGGGTCTTATCAAACCTAATAAAGAGGGAGTCGATACATTACAAGATCGATGGTACTGATAAAAAGTGCGACAGTCACAGGCAGGATTTGAACTAGCGTTATTTCTAACTCAGATCCAAAGTCCAACCACTTAGACCGCTCGGCAGTCAGCACTCCCACGGTTGGTATTGTTTTGGTGATGCTGAATGATGGTGTAAAATGAATAAAGTTAGACATCTTTAGACGTTTAGAATATTTGTTGATTTAGACTTGAATATAGATGATGAGTGCATAGCTTGGGAAAAGCGGACTCCTGGGGATATAAATACAACGAAAACTATGAAACAAGCAAAGAAAATCACAGGGATAGAGATCTGAATACACCTAGAAGTTTAATGGAAACACAACCAGGAAAGTAATTTCAAAGTATTAAATTCACGAAATTGCTAAATCGTTACTGATATTTCTTGTAAGAAAACAATTCCAACTACAGACTGTAAATAGCTGGTGGGTTGTTGGAAACCTATCCATAAAAGCATTTACAATATCAGATCCAAAGATGGTTAACTGGTTGATGGAATCTCGTGTAGAAAAGCTCCTCCAATGATAGATTAAAACTTAGATGAGAAATTCAAAATAGAGCACTGTAGCGATCCATACTTGATCACACTGGAACGAGGATTTACAGCGAAATGTAATCTAGTGCCTGATTCCCTGCTTGCTGTGAACGGAATGCGTATTTACTTTTTTGTAAAGTTGAATGTAATTGCTTCTTGCAGGCCAAGATTAAACTCTGTAAATCAACAAAAACTGTTTAAAGTCCAAATTGTGACTTGGCGCTTCAGTTAAAAAAATGTTGTTAAATGTTTGATATACAAATTCAATCCACTTAGATATTTCATAAACACAGACCATACGTCTGAAAACTATTTTTTTGAAAACTATTTTTTGTAAAAGAGGATATTTTAAATGAAGTTAACTATCCCTTTGTTGCGCTTTATTGACTTTCTACGTAACAGTGTATTCGGGAACATAATAACGCAGTAGAGTTCGTGTTAAGTGCATTCTAGAACGTAATCACGCAGTAGAATTCGTGAATAGTGTATTCTGGAAAATAATAACGCAGTAGAATTAGTGTTTAGTGAATTCGGGTACATAATAACGCAGTATAATAAAACTAGAGTTTAGTGCATTCGGGAGCATAATCACGCAGTATAATTCGTTCATAGTGCATTAAGGAACATAACGCAGTAGAATTCGTGCGTTATACGGGTACTAAATAAGAAACATGTAAGCATTTACTCAGAAAGTATTATATATTGTTCATAATTGCCTTATGTTAGTTAAGAGAATTTAAAGGAACTCCTTTATGAATTTCATGGGTGTATGTGTGTTTGTATGTACGAAAACTATTATGTACGGAAAGGGTCTTGGAAAGTAGACTAACACAAAAACTGTATTATGTTCTCTAGTTCAAACAAATGAGTCCTGTTTTTAGTTTTTAGACGTTTGGTGAAAATTCAGATAATCAAATCTTTGAGATGCTTTTCTCCAGAAACGAAAAAACATTAAATATTTATTAATTGTCTAAGGAAAAGAGTTCCATGGGTTGAAAGATAACGTTCATAAACTTAGGGCAGTTGTTGCGTTTTCTCCTACGATTGTACAGAAATAGCCCGCTGGCACCATATTTATAGTACGATGTAAGGCAAATGACCTCACGAGAGGGAGGAAAGTGAATCGAGGTTAAGAATAAAATGTAGCTCTTTTATATTTCTAAGAAATAAGAAGTCTAGAACGATAATTATATTAGTTTCAGTTTGCAAGCAAGGCTGCACTACTGTATTTAAAATTTTATCCATATTTCAGTGAACCTTTTCAAGGGTTGTCAAAGTTGTTCTTGGAACATGAACATTAATCTTTAGTTCTGTAATATCAATCAATGATCATTTCTTACCTATGATATTTCATGAGAGTTTGTACATTAAAAAAAAGGGATCATTAGAGAGTTTATAATAAGATAAGTGTAAAAGCAATAATAAAGTTACTACGAATTAAAAACAGCGAGTTAGATAGATTTTGTTTGACAACTGAACAGCTCTAGAAGTTATGGCCAATAAATGATTACAGTGTTGTGAACTTCTGTTATTTGCAACGTCCGAAGTTGGTGCACCTGTATCGACCCCGCAAAGTAATGGGAGGTCGGATGGGTGGATGGGCGGCTTTGTGGCATTACGGGATCATCGCGGAATCGAACCTGAAGTCGGGGATTATGAGACGCTAACCTCCCTTATTGCTTTTGTAACTCCATAAATATTTGTGGCGTCGTGACGCACCCTTGCGCCACGACGCCCCCCCCCGTGCTGTTTGCAAATCGTCAGTTTGAGTGAGAATTATGGTCTTTATGCGATTTTTATTATTCTAAATTATCTGTTTATCCATTCTGCTTATTGGAAATGCATAAATACGTAAACAATCAATATCAATTTCAGCCCCATTTCACTCTTGAGTTATATGTAGAAAACTCGGTTGCTCCGCCCTGAATTGGGATCGTGTCAGAATAGTGTACACGATAGTGTATAAATGTCTAACTACAGTACATACTTGTATAAATTGTAACTGAAACCATCCCTAATTTTATGTAGTCCTATTAAATGTATTTTTTCAAATGATATTGTTTATCTTAAATTACATAAATATGTTTCTTAGCGTTTATTGACACGTAATGTGGTTGAAATACGAACATGATAGCTCACTAGTGAAGATTGCAACAACTTGTACTTTTCTCACTTTCACCGATATCGGGTTTTTTGGCTGAGCGTTAGCGAAGCCTATCACTGGAGGGGCTGGAAAAATTTCAATTCTGCCTGTCCACATACTTGAGCGGAGTTGTTACGGATCACCTGGTTTGCGTACTCTTTCCCTATTTTCCATCCCAGTTGACAAATAAAGTGCTTTGTAAGAATTTTGCACAGAATGTAAAAACTTGGGAATAAGCCACTGCTATTATATTCTGAAACAAAAATAAACACACTTCAATAGCATTACGTTTACGTTACATATTATGCGAGATATCCATATGAAATTTGTGAAAGTAATTGGTACAAGTTTGTTGTGCATGATAATGGCGCACTATGGAATCATTATCACATACAGGACTCAGGAGTCTGTGTATGTGTATCAATGGCTCTGTGTCGGCAGCTAATGGCTATGTATGGACCATTAGTGTGCCCTGTAATGGCGGACTGCGGTACCTTGCAAGGCTCATACAGAGTGCGAGCCGTAATACATTCCACCAACAGGCGACATTTGCATGGGACTCGCTCGCTGTCCACTGGTCTATATTGTAACGTCCATTAAATGCACCGCCGGATTGTTTTACTTGTTTTTATAAATTAGTTTTATAATTATTGTACTAGGACCGAACCCTATCTCGAGATTCGTGTGACCTTCGTCGATCTTGACAATCAGAACACGTGGAAATTAAAACCCTTTAGCCCTATTTCGATCATTTATTTATTGAAATTAGGCTTCAGAATATATGCCACATTATGCCCAGTAGAGCGAATATATTTTTAATATTTTATAAGCTAAAAGCACATTTGGATCATCAATATTGTTACTTTAATTAATTTCATAACTTGCATTAATACATTATAATATTTATTCTCTCCCTTCCCTCAAATACTGGGGATACTTGGATGCAACCAGTACCGTAACCCACCACCATTCATTATTTGGGCCTACCCCGGTCGATTATTCATTGACATTACGCCTTAAAAATTTGTCAGTTCATGCTCAGTATACTGAATGTATTATATATATTTGAAAAATTAAAAGGAAGTTTGGATGAACGTTTGTAATTAAGTATATTATAATACTTATTCTTGTCCCCTTAAAAATATTGGGGATATTTTGACTTGAAGAGTTCTTGTATTGAGCCACTCAGTTGTTGTAGTAGATATGATCGTGACACTCACTTTAATTTAAAACGGAACACAAGTTCAAATAATTTCTTTTTTCCCTATTAATTAGACAGGATATTTCATCTTTTGTGAGAATAGTTTTCTAAAACCGACGTATTCTGGGACACTGGTAACACAGATATAAGTTATATGAGTTACTCCACTTGGAAACGTTTTAATAGTGTTACGTTTCAAGCGACTAATGTAACAAAGCACACGAACATTGTGGCAACTAACGCGATGGATGGACTGATCACCAGAGCACAGGTCGGCCCGATGGCTCTGGTGAAGTTCGCTTGTTGTCCTGGTGATTCACATAAGCACAAGGCACGTGACACAACCCAAACTTGTGCTGAACAATCGTGCGCGTTAAACATACGATGTTGTCGACAACAGCACACTTCAGTCACTCGTTACTCGGCCATTCTCGTGACGTCCAAGCTTCTCGAGGTAAGAACTTCCCTCATACGCGGGGCTGTCGTAATCTGATATCCCAGCCTCCGTATCCAATACGGTGCCATGACACTTGCACACCATGCGTTCAGTGGCGACATAGTGTTACGTGTTCCGGTACACGAGAACAATGGTTCTAGACATTTTAATGTCATCTGTAACTTGCTATCTTTCAGAGTGGCAGTTAACTGGGGGTTTGTCAAAATCCGAAATAAAGTCTGGCGAAGATTCGATGTGTTCTGAATGCTTTTGCATGCGATCGAAAGGAAATCGAACATTATCTCGGTAAAAGTAGATTCCGACAAATGTGAATGCGATCGATAAAACTAGACAAGATTCCGCGAAATCTAGATGCAATCTTAGGAAAATCTCGGTAAAAGAAGATAAAATTCCGAGAAATCCGAATGTGATGTGAAGAAATTCAACATTATCTCAGTAAAAGTATATTCTGAGAAATCGGAATACGATCAGTAAAACTATACAAGATTCCGCGAAATCTAGATGCAATCGAAATAAAATCGAACATTATGTTGGTATGAGTAGACAAGATTCCGAGAAATCCGAATGCGATGTAAAGAAATTAAACATTATCTCAGTAAAAGTAGATTCTGAGAAATCTGAATACGATCAGTAAAACTATACAAGATTCCGAGAAGTCTGAATGCAATCTTAGGAAAATTGAACATTATCTCGGTAAAAGTAGATACAATTCGAGAAATCTGAATGCAATCGAAAGAAAATAGAACATTATGTAGTTAAAAGTAGATAAGATTCCGAGAAGTCTGAATGCAATCGGTAAAACTAAAAAATATTCCGAGAAATCTGGATTCAATCTAATGGTTCAATTATCACGGAAAATGGATATAATCACGAGATAAGAGGACTTTAAATCGAAGGAAAGCCGGCTCCACACAAGACGTAGAGGCAATTTACATTTGGAAACGCTGAGCTTTCAACTCCGCGTAGAACTTCGAGTGCTCTGACCCTCCATTTCTCCTGTTGCTTAGCACTCTTATGTAGCATACACATGAAGCTAGAGAGCAAATTTATTTATACTTGTCCAATAACGTACACTTCTGGGGCTGAGAATGTTAAAGTACACTTAACATTAACAACATATGTAATATGTTAATTTACGATCTGAAAGCAATGTATGTATAGTACTTGTGCCAATTACTATGTCAAAGGATGTTACCAATTTTGTCTGTAACTCAAAGTAACATTTTGCGTACGTAATGTATGAAACAAAGTGTCAGTGTACACAGAATTTTAATGTGTGCTAACTACTAAACTGACAACGAAACATGCCTGAGCGGTTACGTTGAATAATGTTTGAGGTAAACAATAATCACTGCTGTGTTTACAATACCTATCAGCTAATATTAACAGGTAGACATTAATGTTGTTCTCCAGCTCATGCAGGCATATGTTGGTTATCGTATGCATTATAAAATTGCTGTTATATGGGACAAATAAAGCTGTTTTACACAATAAACTGTAAAGTTTTAGATTATTTTTACTAAACAAAATCTGTAATATTGTTTTATTCTAAATTTTTAACCAACTCACCGTGACTAATGTACGTATGTTTTCATCGAATTTTTATATGATGCTAGAAGTTACCCGAGTTTTTGCATGCAATGTTGTAGGGTTTGCACGTGTATGAGCAGTTCTGGTTCGTGTGAATTATATTTCCGACTCCATTGTTGAGTTTCCCTTGTTTGTCAAGGAAATACGTTAAAAAATGTATATTTATGACCATAGTAAGTTACTCCGGTCTTAGCATTTTTGTTTTATTACTGATTTTGGCTCGTTTCTCCGTTTAAGAAAATATATATAGTCAAGTATATATTACCAAAAATTTTTATTTGGTTTTCTGAACATGTTCTTCCTCTGTGCTAAACAGAGTTTGTAAAAAATGTTGAAATAAGAAGTATTGTTACTATTTAGGTTATTCAATGCTTTCAAGTCTGTAAATTAAAACAAATTGAAAATGGTGGTTAAAATAATTAAAAATATGGTTGCGCTGTTATAAAACATTGTTTACACATACAGTTTATTACATTTAACAAGCTCTTTTAATTAATTAATAACATTTGTTCGCTGTAATGCAACCAAGAGACCAAGATTGGATACTTGGAAACCTCAGAGACCAGGTATGCCTATATGTTAACGTGAGACTCTATGAATGTCAATGTAAAATTTCTATACAATCGGTCAAGTAGCTTTACGTGATCGAGAAAAGAAAAAAAAAAAAAAAAAAAAAAAAAAAAAAAAAAAAAAAAAAAAAAAAAAACACACACACACACACACACACACCTTTAAATTAAAAATACCAGTATTTTTGCATGGAGATGAAATAGAATCAAGTAATGTCCAAGTGAATCTACACGGTCAGTCTGCAACGTATACCAGTGTTGGTTCATGGAGTTGAAATAGAATCAAGTAATGTCCGAGCGAATCTGCACGGCCACTCTGCAACGTATACCAGTGTTGGTTCATGGAGTTGAAATAGAATTAAGTAATGTCCGAGCGAATCTGCACGGCCACTCTGCCACGTATACCAGTGTTGGTTCGTGGAGTTGAAATAGAATCAAGTAATGTCCGAATGAATCTGTACGGCCACTCTGCAACGTATACCAGTGTTGGTTCATGGAGTTGAAATAGAATCAAGTAATGTCCGAGTGAATCTGGACGGCCACTCTGCAACGTATACCAGTGTTGGTTCATGGAGTTGAAATAGAATTAAGTAATGTCCGAATGAATCTGTACGGCCACTCTGCAACGTATACCAGTGTTGGTTCATGGAGTTGAAATAGAATTAAGTAATGTCCGAATGAATCTGTACGGCCACTCTGCAACGTATACCAGTGTTGGTGCATGAAGATGAAATAGAATCAAGTAATGTCCGAGTGAATCTGCACGGCCACTCTGCAACACATACCTGTTTGGTGCATGGAAATGAAATAGAATCAAGTAATGTCCGAGTGAATCTTTACGGCCACTCTGCAACGTATAGCAGCGTTGGTGCATGGAGTTGAAATAGAATCAAGTAATGTCCAAGTGAATTTGCACGGTCACTCCGCCTCGCGGTCAAGGATTGATAACAAACAGTTGCAGCAGACCGTGATGCTCGATGGCGTGGTCAGATACCGCAGCCCAGACCGCATTTGAGACCAAGACCGAACATCTCGACCGGAACCCACGACCGAGACAAGTCCACGTTCATTCTTTACGTGTCGGAATGGTTTTGTAACTTGATCTGGCCGATCCATAGCCAGAGGAACTGTGGATTTGAAACGTTCAGGCTGACTTCTCACATTCAAATTTTACAAATTTAGGGTTTAAAACCCCGATTAATCGAAGATACATTGGTGGGGTTCTTGGTAAGCATTAAATGACATTCAAAAGTGGATATCTTTTTTTAATTTTTGTTTTTATTTTTTAAGTAGCTTCTTTGTTTAAAAAGGTTAAAAATGTTGTTGAAGTTTAAAGTTATTTATTTTTTAACGTTTCATTGTCCTAATACTATTGTATCATAACTATAGTGTAACTTAAATGTGTTTTTTTTAAGTGTCCGGAAAAATAATATTGGTAGTGTATTCTTCTTGAATGGTTTTTTTAATTATGGTTGTGAAACACTTCTAAAGAAGCAAAATGAAAATCAAAAATTCATAACAATTTTTGACCATTTGAGATACAGCTAGGCTATTATTCTTATTAATGTAAGACAGTAATCCAGTTCTAAAATAATTAAATAAGAACTGCCAGTAATGGAGGACGTATCCATGTCACCGCCTTGGGCTAAATTCTCGAGGAGATACTGTGGAAAGATAAACAACTTTGAAACATAAGAAAATATAAACTAAACAACTTGAGGAAAATCCAGAGGTAAATTGAAGTTAAACACTTTGAAGCGGATCTGTCCCAGATCCTGTAATGGCTACGGTAAGTGTGACTAGAGGTTCCAGTCAACTACAGTTACGTCTGGGTTCGCTCCTCTACAAACAGACTTCGTTACAGATCTAAGTATTAAGCAAGCAACTCGAGTCCTCGTCTTACACTTTTTCTTATCTCGGTAAATAATGATAAACCGTCACGTGGTTTCTTTATGTTATCCTGTAGTGACCTTCTTAACAGTTGGAGACTAGTTTTATTCAATAACTTTAACACTGCAATACAATTATGTATGCAGTTTTTAAATTTCATAAAGCCGTCTCAGCAATGCACGGATTTTTCTATTATTTATCATCATTTGGTAAACTAAAAATACTGAACTGTAAAGTATCTATCAGTAAAAATAAATCATGTCTGTGATAAATAATGACTTATTTGAATATTGCCATCCAATAAACCAAAGCAAATATTATATGGCGTCACTCTGATTGTACAAATAATGATACAAAGTAAAGCCAATGCAATACAATGTCATTTATACATGTTTACAATAATTCTGAAGGAAGAAACTCATTATTTCATATTACCACTACGAAACTGAGTTTACAACAATTTCTGATTCTGTTCAAATCGTATATACGAGTATCAGTAACTTAAACATCCGTGTGTATTAGAACCCATGCATCGCTATTGTTTCGATATTGTACATTAACCAATTTCCAATTTGACCGTAGTTCAATTCTAATGATCAGATGCTTTTAGTTCCTTCAATCCATTCTAGTCCGGCTACTATATACCACGTACATGAAGAGAATCGTGTTTTATTTCACCTCTTTAGGCACTTCGTCTCCCATCTGTTCCTTCAAGGCCTTCTTGATCATAGGAAAAGTACAAAAATAAGCGGTCCTCCTTTTGTAAACTGTTGGATGTTTCCTACTGATACCATACGTTACACAGATCGACCTAGAGTGAATAGAAAATAGTAATGAAGAGAGAAGAAAAGAGTGATGAAGAACTCTGAAGACAAAGACTCTGAGGATTGGGGCACCACGGGAATTGAAAAGAACAATACGACAAAGGTCGGTCGATGAATAGAAGCAAGCAATTAACGTATCTCATGGTTTGATTTCGGATCCGTTCATGTCAGATTAAAACAGAATTCCACGTGACTAGGATAATGTTCGAACTACTTATCCCGTAAAAAAAGATTTGCTTATGGAGAGAGTATAACTTGGGGGGAACGTAATTGTTGAATATTTCATTGCAAATTCCCTCCAATCATTCAGTAGAAAGCAGTTTCAAGTTTGGAAATTTAGTCTTATTACTGAAGTCAGAGTGGCGATGGAGTGTTTCGTAATAATACCTGGGACCGCCATAAAGAGGGGCGGCGGGCTTATTGCATTTCGGTCGATAAAGGAATGAAATGCTCGGCGTGTAACACTTCGGTGGGGCAGAGGCAGTCAAGAACATTTCGCATTCTCAAACGACACGAAATTGGTCGTGACCGGTAAACCTCAGATAAATGTCAATTCCTTCAAACAAAAGTTTTTTAAAACTTATTTCAAATTTCAGAATTAAGCTTCAAACTCCTGTGATTTATTTACAGTTTTTGGGTCTTTTTTATTTAGTAAATGTTCCAATCATGAGTATGTTCTGAAGTAAACTAAACTTCCTTGTGTTTTATTTGTAATTTCTAAAGGCACTAAGTGATTTCAAATTGCGTTTTTAAGAAGGGTAAGTTTTGTTTTGTAAAGATCAAAGTTGTCGTGAGGCGTTGTTCTTAAATTCATAGACGACAAAAAGGGCTAAACGGTAAAACACACTTCAAGAGACACCTTGATCCACCCTTATGGTGAGGTTGAGATACTTATTTGCGTATCTAACTGTAAAATTGCGTTTATTTGATAGGATACACCGTTTGCAAATTTTTGAATTTTAATTAAGGTTTGTACAAATTATGGCAATATTAAGTGGGAAATTATATTTATTTACAATTGTATGAAGCTCTGAAAACCGATAAGTATGTTTAGAAATACTACACTCTAAATATAAGCATACCTAAGGAAAACTAGCTCGCCACACTAATACTGTATTGTTATAGTTTTGTGTATCTGGGTGGTAACCACCGAAGGGACTCGTGTAGGCTACGGTGTTTCCTGAATAATGTCCTTCGGGTGTATACTCAACATAAGAAATCAGAAAAAGAGGAACCGGATCTACTTCCAGGTTTAAGAAATGGGACTGACTAATAACATCTGTTTCATCAAAGATGACAGTGAGCCTCCCTTGTAAACCAGCAAATCTTTATACTTTCGGCTCCTTTCGATTCCATGAAGCCCTAGTTGTAAGTTAGGAGTTAATATTCTCTATCCTAGTTCTTCCCACGGTTTATTTTCCCCTTTCTTGCCACCTCATATCCAGTATGAGTGCCTGCCACTTAGCAATTCTCCACAGAGCGGAAGGATCCATAATCTTTAAGAAAGATCATGAATCCTTGAAATCTCCATGAACCCTTGTCTCTCACATCTTCTCAGCCCTACACAAAACTTAATTTCAAATTACCCATATCTGCAGTACAAATATTACTTCCAAGCCAAACATAATGAGGCACATTGTTACTGTATCCAGAATTCTTTACTCAGGCAGTATGGATCCAACGTCTAACCACAATCCACTGAGTAATTTTCTAGGAACGCGTGTACCGTAAAGCAAAACTCACAATTGTAGTGAAGTCTGTCACAATTCACATTATCCTCGAAAGTGGTAATGGCTGAATGTAATTTTACAAATTCTAGCAGAGAATTGCTTTCTTACGTTTTCTTAGTAGTATGTTAGTGTGTCTTTTATAAGTATAGGTACGATGAAAAATATGGTATTTTTGGTATAAAAGTCTACGTTTTTACTATTCAGTATTCTGTGAATGTTTCACTAGGATAATTATGTCGTGTGGGGTGTATTGGTGTCGGATGGAGGGAGGGTGGAGTCGGGGGATGTGAGAGAGTAATCCAAAAGTGTTCCATCGATATTGTACCAGTTCATAGTGATCGTAACGAACTAAATTTGTAACACCGGTTGCCACCAATAGATTTGTTACAGTCTGATGGAGTTTTCCAACAGCTGCTGCTTAAGTTTGAATCTCGTTAATTGAATGGAGTTCGCTTTGAGTTGGTGGAGTTTCAGGTATTGTAGTTCTATGTCCCTTGTTGCTTTGGGACTCGTGTATACCTTCTTTGTTAAATCGCAAAGCACGTAGTCCCTGCCTACACCTCTACTGCAGCCAGATGAGATAAAGTACATTTGAAACGGTTTTCAATCTCATTGTTTCGCCCCTCTCGTTAAAATAGTCCTGTCTGATTATTGCAACTTTTTATTCATCTACTGGGAACTTGGTGACTCTGGTGTGCAGTAGTAGTCAGGTACTCGACAGATTGAGACCATTACATAGGACTTTGATGTTCTGATTAACTCCTTAGAGATATGCTTTTTGTGTACTGTCTATTGCTCTCCGAAAGGTTTTAACCTCGGAATTTTCATCTAAGCTCGCATGGCTTTGGCTGAGATACCCCAGGAGGGAAATTGCTCTCCTTACTGACCATGACCACCAACGATGAACCCTTATATCGTCTTAACAACCAGGAAACTGAAACTGCTGAGCACATCCTATCTGACTGTGTAGCGCTAGCGTTGGCCTCTAAGAAATGGAGAACGCTGGAAGCTCAATCACTGGAGGATGTCAAACCAACCAGATTGGGAGCCACCATTTTTCAACAATTGGAAGAAACCATCTTAGGGCTCCCTATATAGAAGGGTTGTTACACTGACATGCCTGAGTCTAAGAGCTCCATGTTCAATCTATCAAGTGGGTTGATAAATTTTGGGAACTGTATACCTCTGGTCAATGGGTCCAAGATACTCTGAAAGTATCAGAGAACCCTATACCTTACAAGACCGCCCATATGGAGTTACAATTATGTAACAGAAAAAAGTTACAATCATTTATGTTAATATCATTGTGTATAGAAATATTCGCAATATTTTATCATAGTCTTTATACAGAATACAAAAGTCGCAAGAGATATAGATTATGACCGGTAGTTTCATACCATATCTGAAGCCATGTACATGATTTAAAGAGAAATGTCCTACTCCAAATGCACATAATGTTTAACAACTGAAAATAGTTAATATACAATCATATTATTATAATAGTTGCAAGCTTCTTAAACAACAACTTTTATGTGCAGTCAAACACACAAACTCACAGGTACTTTAGTGTACGTTCAAATTGCACGTGCGACCATTGGAAAGTGTACAGATGTGTACAAGACCACGAAGAGCAGGCTATGCTTGCTCACTCTGTTGTTGGTTGAAGCGAGACTACGATAGTACACGTCGTTAAGAGAGGGTTATGTTACGATGTCGTATATCGTAAAGTGAGCCCCCGACTGACACACTCAGTTTGTCGTCATTCATTAGCATTGCAGACCTGATGTTTCAACATGTTCTTCGATTATCTCCTGTTGCAAATCACTTTTTTGAATTTGAAAAGGCGTAGACAAAAATTGTTGTACTCATTTTACTAAAAATTGTTTCTACTGTCAACTGTCAATATGCGGTTCCAGAAATAAGCAAGAAATAATTTTTTGTAAACTGTCGGCACCATGGTCATCTTCGTCGCATTTTAATCACGCATCACGGTTTTTCCTGATATAACGTGTTTTTGCACGATGAAACGTGTTTGTGCAGGATGAAATGTGTTTGTGCACTATGAAACGTGTTTGTGCAGAATGAAACGTATTTGTGAAGGATAAAAAACATGTTTGTGCTGGATGAAACCGGTTTTTGCAGGATGAAACCCGTTTGTGCAGGATGAAACGTGTTTGTGCACCATAAAACATATTTGTGCAGGATGAAACATGCGATAGCAATCCCGTCAATCGGTTTAGCAGCGTCCCATCGCGCGTAAATTTCACTTAAAAGAGTTGTTTACCCATGTATCTGTAGTCTCCGCTGTTGGGTTGTCAAGCGAATTTTAACAAGCTGGCTGAAGCGATGTACTTTCATATTTCGGGCCAGAATTCATGAAGTATTACAATACGAGTGTTCAACCATTGGGAGAACAGAGCTTTCAGCAGTATTCACCAGCAGGGTTTATCAAAACAACTCAAAGCTTATTTTCTACTGCACTTCTAAAGTAATAATGTTAAGGATGGTAATGCGACCTCATCGATATTTATACTGCAGTTTTGTACTATTACAGTATCAGAACATAGGGATTGTGACTGTGAGATAGTCCCTTCACACGAACGCACCCCCACACTCACGAGCGCAGAGGGTTGGGGCCAGCCCTGCGCTTGTTATTTTCCTTCCTGGGCTATTCAGTAATACTAAGCATAAGTACTCATCACTAAGCATTACTCTGTGACAATTTCAGTGTATTATACTCGTGCCATTTCTGTTGTTATGATGTTTACAAACTAGTATAGAGAGTGTAACAAAACTCTCTACACAAACTTTAGGATATTGTTCCATGATTGTTCCATGGACCAAGAGGAGCTAAATGTAACCAATGGTGTATTTCTTTTCCTTTACAGCCTGTCTTTCCGATTTCATTTTTTAGTTTCCATTTTTTATTTCAGAAACCAGTAGAGGTATTTAAACTAAATTTGGTACGATTATTATTCTTGTAGTCTAAAATCAACAGAAAAGTTCAAATTCACGTATCAATTTTATTAAGTTTAATGCCGTAAAACTAATAAGATCAAAAAAGTTCTTAAGGTGTAACAAAAGTTGATACATTTAATTACATACATTTTGACACCTAAAACATAATATCCATGAAATAAATGATGTAGATGTACGTTTTTAACTGTTGTAATGCATTGTTTATATGTTTACGCCATATTTAAACGTGATATGATAATATAATATACATTATTATTAATTTTAGACTGCACGAACAATAACTGTACCAAATATTAGTTTTATATCTGTTCTGATTTTTTAAATAAAAAAATAAAAACGAAAAAACACAAATAGTCAGACAGACAGTAAACGAAAGGAGATAAAAAATTCGTAGCATTTAGTTTTTATCCAAACAATTTTTATATGTTACGATTTTAGCTCTTAGCGCAAAAGAGTTAACGTATAATGTTATGTACATCATTATACTGGTTATTTAGTGTATAGGGTATAAATCTTTGGACTACCCCTCAGCGGAAATTCTGCGGGTTCCCGGTTATTTACCCCTTTAATGTCCTTAATGTCGTGAAATGCTGGGGGCATGACATCTGTATAATTCGCCAACAAGCGCAGGAACGCCCAAGGAACCCCCCCCCCCTGATATGTAACGTGTCTTATTACCGCTGCTGGTGCTCCTGCATTCTCCCCCCCCCCCTTGTTAAATTACGTTCTCCAGCTTTCCAATTGCACTCTCTCCAGAAATAAACCAAATCTTCCCCTTATTTCGCACGGGGAGCTCTCCACGGAACAATTTATACTTACTAATCCGAAGAACAGAACGATATCGTACAATACTATGAATGTAAATAATTGTAGATTGGAGACAAAATCGCAATAGTCAACAACTGGAGTCGGATGACAAACAAAAGTTTGCTGAAGTAGAAGTAACACTTGTCAAGTTAAACAAACTAATAATGAGCGACAAACCGAACGGCTTCGAGTGTTTGTCTTAGACAAAACCGAGTTGAAACAAAACCATTGTTCCTGTAATGGGGAGAACAACGGAACCTTGGAACCCTCCGGAAACGTTATTTGCTCCTCTTTTTGTTATCTCGTGTTCATATTTTTATCGGGGACGGACAGTTTTAATTACTGTAAATATAACAGTATTTATTATATATAGTAAAAAATAGTTATATACATTTTTTAAATATTTAAACGTAACCGATGTCGATTAGAACATTGAAAAAACAAATCAGTGGACAACCGAAAATGTTCTTCGAAATTTGGTTTTTTAGTTGCCACATTGACCATGTTTGCGCCAAATTATCCTCAGGCAATTATGTCTTGAGGTCTTTAGCTAAGTATTGCCCAACTCAGGTTCTGATGACGGCGTACTATGGATTGATGTACCCCCACCTTACATACGGAGTGGTATTGTGGGGTGCCTCTGTAAACAACCAGTTGACAAGAGTGTTCAAAGTGCAGAAGCAAGCGATTCGAATAATAGCTCATTTGAATTTCAGAGTCATGTAGAGAGACCTTTAAAAGATTTCGGCTGTTGACTCTTCCAAGTCTCTAAAGTTTCGAAACGACTGTGTTCTGTATGTCTAAATGTGCCATTATAATGTTACCGAGTTTTTGGCATTTGACTGGGAGATCACCCAATCAGGAGATTGACTTCGGCGCTATATGTGGAAAATTGGCAAATGGATGAAGGATTTATGAACGTTGAATTGTATGTTTCAGTGTGATCCTGATGTGGTAAGAATATTCCAAATTTTAGCTCTGAACTCGAATTGACTTTTGCTATACATGTGCTATATCATGTCTTCGCAATAAAACATTGATTGGTTGAATGAATTAAGGACTGTTACGTACTTGGTTGGTATTTGAAATGTTATTTCAAAGCACTTTTCGTTTTTGCCGTAAAACAAGATTCCACTTTTTATTATTGAAATCATTCATACACTTGTTGGGCCAGGTAAAGAAACAATGTTGATAATAGTTTACACCGCTAATCTGTTTATGGTTATGAAGTGAGTCGGTAATGCAGTTTTGTGTGGATGATAACGAATCTAATAAAACACCAATTTCAGCAACAAAGAGGTGGTCAGTAGTTAACAAAGACGGGAGAGCTAAGTGCTTTTTGAGCGTAAAACACCAAGTGCATTATACTGCCGTGCCGCCCCGCCCAGCCTCGCCGGCTCTACCACAGCTTTTCATCAGAGTTATAACAACCTTTTAAACTCGGCTATATCTCATCGTGCTTCATCATCTAAAGGGTTAAGTGTTGGTGCTTTGTGATTTTTATTATCTGAAGTGCATTGACTGAAGTGCTCTGTGGTAAATTGCTGTAAAAATGTTTAACGAAAGCTTTCAATTAGCAACCAAGATAATATTGCCAACATTCTTTTCAGAACGGCGGAATTTAATTCAATGGGTTATTTATATTACTGTTCTATTTTTATGAATGAAGTATACAGAATACTTTTGTAATAATTGTAGGACGTATTTTGTTCAATGGTTCAAATCTTTATAGACGATTGTGAAAAGTTTTTCCCAATAGTATCGGGATCAAAAATGCTTTTAGGATTTTCCAAACTTGGAACAAATTTCACTTCGTCTCTCTGATATCAGGAGTGGATACCAGAGTAATATGTTTTAGAGCCTCCATCTCAGTTTAGTACCTGCTCCAAAGAGGTCCATTTTAGGCATCCACAACCTTTGCCCAATGTGGAACGCGAAACACTACGGTGAAATTAAAAAATACTTCTAGGTTCTGAAAGAAATGCTCGTTTTCTTCATAGTTAAATAGAAATGTAATTTTATGAATTTTTAATTGTGAAAAAAGTAAAAGTGGTAGATGATATTTTACAACTCATTATGTGGGAAAAGCCAAGTGTGACTCAAACAATGAAAGGGGTTTGGAATAGATAAACACTTGGATTTGTATTCATTTCTTAAAACTTGTTATCTTTTAAGTTCTCTATCCGCCATTCTCGCATATTTGATGAGTTCCATCCCACAATTATGGATAACTTGAAAGTTACAAACACTCTTGGATTGGATGAAGACAATGTTGACAAGTACATTCTTTTTTAACTCCAGGGTCATACGAAATGCTACACTTACTTCATCATTAATAGTAAAAATCGAGACACTCTTGTGATATTATTTTTTGTTATTATCCATTTTTTTTAGAGTTTTCCATAGTTGGAGCATTACTTATCTTTTAATTTACAAATAAAAGATTAAACTCATTTTATTTTAGTGAATAGAACAAACACACTAGACCGTGTAAGAATCGCCGTAAAGTATTCAGCCATCAAGTACAAATTATGTTGGTATCAAGTTTTTAACGTATTTAATAATTTTTGTTTTTAGCACACACCTCTCCCTATATACCTAGACTAATAAGTAAAATATTTCTATCCATGTTCTTTTTTTTTCAAAAAGTTACAAAGTTTATAATTAATGTCGTCAATCCACCAAAATTAACTATTTAAAAACCATGTTATTAGAGTGATCATTCGGGGGGAAGGAAAAGTTTTAAATTTTTCAAAAACCACTTTATACTAGCACAGTATTTTAAATTAAACTGTAGAAGTATATTTTTCCTTTCAAGGAAACAGCTCAAGCTGGACATGAGTTTGTTAATCAAGAGTTGGGGTTACGTAACTGTGTCAGACAATACCAGAAGTTATCAATGTTCGTAGACGAGACGAGGAATGTAAAATCTCTTCAGACCCTAGTTTAATGAACCTCATTCGGGAAACAGCGAGAATATTAACAGCTCCAGACCGCATCCTTGTGGCACGCCCGACAACTCTCGTTAATATTCCAAATGAGACTGTTTGCACTTTTAACAAAAGTACAAAGCTATCTATTTTTTTAATGTGTACCGTTTAGCTGATATGTTTATTGTTCGATTACGTTTTGGAACGTTATTTGTAAAATATCAAAATTAATTAAATGAACACCATACCAAGAATTGTATTCACTAATTGTAACCAATCGGAACACAATCCAACAAACACCGTAACCAACAATTATTGTGTTCGTTAATTGTAACCAATCAGAACTAATTACAGAAACCGCCGTAGGCAATCATTGGATTGATTAATTGTAACCTGTGACAATGTACTCCTAATTTTATTAAAAATAAATATGTATATAATGTATACATTATTAGGGAAGGTTGACGTCGTTAAGTGGGTCCAAGTTTGACAAAGTGAGCCTATTGTTATTCATGACGTCATGGTGACCAAATGTTGGGATCAGACCTTTTCTGGGATCACCCACTATTACAAGGAATTGGATTGGAGCTGACAGGAAGAGGAGGCTCGTTAAATTTGTATAATTTAGTATCATAGATATTTGAAATTTCTATTCCTTCAAGTGAAATCAATGAAATTGAAAATTTTCTAAGACCAAGCAGTACAATTATTTTTACAGCCGAACTGAATGTCACAACCGTGTATACGAATGGTGTAGGCAATCGAGATAATGTTGAAGATGGAGCTTGTATTGGCTATTCATAATTCAATCACTACATTGCAAATGGCGCGGTGTAGCGAGTACCGCGATTATCGCAAGATCAGCGAATCTAGCAACGTGAAGCGTGGCTGGTGCTTGCATAGATAATAACTGAGTGATCCTATCCTGTCCACGTATTTGGCCATTGATGGTGGTTCGGAAGTCACCTTTAAGCCGGTGGTTACAAATGCCTGACAACACTTCTTGGCCCTAACTTTGCCTGATTAAATAAAACATTCTTTTCCTTGACTTCTACCTTTATCTATCCACAGGTGTGCCTAGATCGTCGGTTTATGACGATAGTGAAATATTTGTCCTCCGAAGTCCGCACATAGCCAGTGTGTTACCCAGGTCATGTCAGTGGAAAGGCAATGTATTGGATTTGGATTTTAGCGATATAGAAAATTAATATTTCTAATATCCTATAAACCTGACCCCTTAGTAATTTGCAGAAATCCATTTGTATCCCATCTTAGATTTTATTAAGCTACACACTATAACTCACCCATTATACCCATTCTTAATATACAACTCATACAGTGGGTGTGTTGGGGTTGTGGAGCAGTTGCTTGTTTAATGATTCCCTAAATTAGCTATGTACCCCTGCCCTGGTCCTGACAGCATCTGCCCCCGTATTGTATATCCTTAGGGTCCGAGACATCTATCTCCCCTAACAGCCTAGGGGCGGAGCCTAGACCCTCCTTGCCTACTCACGTATCTTCATTAACACGGCTAGAGGTGATTCACTTGCCCTTTCCCCCCGGAATTAAGCCCTGCGGAGCTTAAATTGTATTTACTAGACCGCTGATGCGTCACACACTCGTTATGGTAACAGAATCAAATTTTGTTTATGGCTTTTGACTTTCGAGTGGCTTCAGCGTATGCTGCTTTCAGGATTCCGTGAATAGTTGAAAATATTACACTAAGTTGTAAGCTACGAAGTGGGTCTCAAAATACAAAACAATTCTTCGTCCAACAACTGCCTAAACACAAATCCTCTCGAAAACGTGAGGTGACAAAAGTAAATGAAAACAAAATCACAACATTAAACAATCTGGAGTAGAAAGACAAGTAAAAGTTTGCCGGAGTAGAAGTTATGGACTTGTCAAGTCAAACCAAATAATAAAGAACGGCAACGGGGACTTATCGTATTTGTTCTCTGGAAGAACAGACACAGAAAGAAATCTTTTGATTCTTGAAGAGCTCAACAATAATGGTTCTATCCGGCCAACGTAATAGTTGAGAGATTATATTATGTGTTGTTTTAATTAGGTCAACGCCACTGTGGACGTTATATTTAACCTATCTTTATTTCATTAGAAATATTTATCTGTTTTTAATGATGACAGAATTAACAGAAAGAAACAGGACGTTAGGTATCGTTCAGTGATACAAAAAAATCAGTAACACTGTGTAATGTATGCGGGTCGACACTGTACTCTCTATGGGTCGGGAAGAATAATTTAAACTACACATTTAGAGTTAACATTGCTCTAGGACCGCTCGTAAAGGAACGGACGGGACGCGGAGGTTACATGACGGTGTCTGGTGGTGGACTCCGGGTGGACTGCTGGCTGGCCAGCTTGGACCGTTGGTTGTAGGGTAGTGGCGTGATGTGACGTCACAGGAGAGCAGCCTATGAGCATTCTTTATTCTTTTAGACCACATCGTATGTTACATCGCCTGACAATACATACTGCCAACATCACTGGTGCAGACATTAAATATCACTATGGATACCTACCAACTTAGTACTTCTCACACTAAATACACTACAATCCTCCCCCTTAAATACATAAGTCCCATACAACTTTAGAAATTTATCAATTACAATTTGTTTTACAATTTCTCCAATTTTAAATCAATTACAATGAATAAGAAAATTGACATTATACTCTTTTATTTTTGTAAGTATAGATTATAGAGAACAAAATACAAACTCAATATAATCATTTAACACAAATCACAAACACTTCAATCAAAACCAATAAATCAGAATATAGCAATTAATAACACATTGAAATGAACACAATTAACAAATCGATAATAATAATGCTTAAACAATATTACTTATATACAAGTCACAATTGGGTTGTATTTACAAGTCCATTTTGACTAAAGGTTTACGATCCCTTAGTGGGTATCGTCTAACAGGTGTCATTTGTTTGGGTGAAACGCTGGAACTGTTATTGTTTACATTTTGTACGTGGGCTGGGGCTTTGCCCCTGAGCGTTTCTGTTATTGTTATGGTTTTGCGGAGAGGGGGGCAAGGTCGTTGCTAAAAGTACTGGCGACCTTGCGCTCGCTCTGTCCCGCGACTGTATATCGATCGTTTCCTGCGTGTGCTCTGTTGCCACGCTTGCGTCTGGGAGGCTAGGCATTGTTGTCAACTCAGACATTTCCGGACTACACTGTAAACCTACCAACTGGTCGATATGTCGTTTCCACCTCATGCCCGTATTCAGTTCAACTAAATACGTGACTGGTCCTAATCGTGAAACTACCACACCTGGTATCACTTATTTCTACCTCTGTAATCTCTGGCTATGATTGGTTGTCCAATAGGCTAACTGTCTAGTTTTACTACCCCTATAGTACAATCGTTGTTTTTCTTGATTATCTGACATTATTGCCTTAACATTTGGGCGAATTAAATCTAACCTAGACTTTAGCGATCTGCCCAACATTAATTGAGCTGGCGATAGATTGGTAGTAGAATGCACTGTATTTCTATAAGTGAACAGGAAGTTACTCAAAGGCTAATTCTAAATCCTTGGAATTATGAAGAGCTGTTTTCAATTTATTTTTAATAGTTCTGACTGACCGTTCTGCCAAACCATTGGTTTCTGGGTGGTATGGTGGTGGAAAACGTGTGTTTGATACCATTTGGACATCAAAAAAATTCTTTAAAACTCTTGACTGGTAAAAGGTGGTCCGTTGTCGGACACTATGTGGTCTACAATACCATACCTACTAAATAATTCCCTTAATTTCACAATCGTGTGAACAGCTGCCGTTGAAGCAACGGGCAACACCTCTGGCCACTTAGAGTTACGCATCTTTTACCACCAAAAATAACTTGGACTGAAAAGGTCCAAAAAAATCAATATGAATTCGAGACCAAACTCGTTCCGGAACATTCCAATGATGCAGGAAAGCCTTGGGCGGTTTTTGCTCGTTCCTCCAAACAGGCTGCACAGCTGTTAGCTAGTTGTTCTATGTCCCGGTCGATATTAGGCCACCATACATATGCACGGGCTAATGCCTTCATGCGAACAATACCTATTGTGTGAAGTATGCAATTCGTTCAGAATGTTTATTCTGAACCTTTTAGGTATTACCACCCTGTACCCCCACATTAGGATTCCTTGCTCCAAGGTTAATTCCGACTGTCTAATTTCAAATGGCTTTAGATCTGGTTCAGTTACAATAGGCCAACCTAATTCTACATAGGATATTACCTTTTTGATTTCACTATCTACCATTGATTCTCTTTTTATGTCTACATAGCTTAATGGTATGTCATTTTCAGCTAAACACTGCAAATAGGTACCTATGACATTAATATTAAGGTCATCATCCGAGATTTCATCTTTAATCTCACTATTTACAGGTAATCTAGATAAACCATCGGCATTGCCATGGTTTTGGGGACTTAACATACACAATCTCATATTGGAAAACCACTTAAAAACAAAGCGTATCGTTGTAACCTACTGGCTGCGAAAGCAGCGGTAACCCTTTCTTTGGTCCAAAAATAGCCACTAAAGGCTTATGATCAGTCTTTAACAAAAACTGTGTACCATATAAATATTGACTAAATTTCTTAACACCAAATACAATGCTTAATGCTTCCTTATCTATTTGTGAATAGTTTTTTCTCAGCGCTATTTAACACTCTACTTGCGAATGATATAGGTCTTTCTGTACCGTCGTATTGAATCTGACTCAAAACTGATGCAATGCCATATGGACTAGCATCACTGGCTACCACTAGTGGTAATGCAGGATCATAATGCGCTAAAACTTCAGCAGAGATTAACTTTTGCTTAATCTCTTGTAGTGCCTTCTTACATGCTAAATTAAATACAAATCGGTATCCTTTCTTAACAACTGATACATTGGGGTTTAAAATAGTGGATATCCTAGGAATGAAACGTGAATAGTAATTAACAAGACCAAGGAAGGGGCTTTAAGCTGTGTCACATTTTGAGGTTCAGGTGCCTTGACAATTGCTTCAACCTTACTAGGTGCGGTATGCAACCCTTGTTTACTGATAACAAAACCTAAATATTCTAAACTGTCACAGAAAAATTTACATTTGTTCTTGCTCACTGTGAACACCATTGTCTTCAAGTCTTTGACACACTAGTCTAAGTCTATGCATGTGTTCCTCATTGTTTTTACCCTGTTACTAGAATGTCATCTAAAAATACAGTTACCCCCGGGATACCTTGTAATGTTCGTTTCTATTATTCTCTGGAATATTCCCGGTGCTGAACTGATACCAAAAACATAGGCGATTGTAAGCATACAATCCCTTGTGGTGTGCTAATTGTACAATACGTTTGACTATCTACATCTAGTTTAAGAGCTGCTGATAAGCTGAAGATAAATCTATTTTAGAGAATTTTTCTCCGTTTTGTAGGCTGGCAAATATTTCTTCAATTTTCGGTAACGGGTGTCGGTCTACCTCCAAGAAAGGATTTACAGTTATTTTATAATCCCCACAAATTCTTATTTTCCCATTAGCCTTAATAATTGGTACAATGGGAGTCCCCCATTCACTGGTTTCTACTGGTGGAAATAACGTTCTCTTGTTCTAGTCTAGTCAGCTCGGCTTCTACTTTTTTTCTTTAAGTGTAAAAGGTAACGTCCTAGGTTTAAAGTATTTTGGTACTACATTTTCTTTTAACTTTAATTTAACTGGTGCACCCTTGAAACATCCCAACTTATCCGTAAATACATTTGGAAACTCATTGTACAGTAATTCTACTTGTTTGTTGTTGTTGACAACAGACGGATTGACAGATGTTTGTTTGCTTTACCTCTACAGGTGTGTTGTGGCTTCCACTGACAGGCGTGCATGCGTCTGCCGCGCTGCCGCCTGCAAGTTGGCACAACCCCACCATGCTCGTGCGATCAGCTGACTGTACATTGTTTACATTACTAGGCACTCTAACTGTTAAATCTAATGCTTGCATCCAATCACGCCCTAAACAAGGGATTAGCCCCATTAGCTACGATGTATAAAGCTAATTGTTTCTCTTTACCTTTATGTTGTACATTGACCATAACCTTACCTAAAGGCCTGATCTTTTCATGTGTATATGAACTTAATACTAAGCTAGTTGGATACATGTTTATATTTCCTAACTTAGTCTTACAATCTTTTTCTGACATAACTGAAACACAAAGCTCCACTATCGACTTCAAATACAATTTCCTTACTTTCCACTAATAACTGTACCGTTATTGGCTCTCAATTTTATTAATCTTAGTTTCTATTTCTTTAACCGTAAATAGATTGGAAATGTCATACACATCGTCATTGTCTTTATGTTTCCAGTGATTATCTGAACCGGACTCTGCTGATTCTTTACTTTCCTCTACATAGTGCTGCCTACCTTTATAAAACATATTGCTTTTTTATTGCTGTAAAACTGTTTCCCTTTAGCTGAAGGCTCCTTAGACCTATTTGTAAAAACATTTGGTTTGTTTCTCATTAGGTTTGTTAACATAATTTTTCGATCTACAAACTCTTTCAAGGTGTCCCTTCTTTTTACAATGATTACACGTGTACTCACGAAACCCGACATTGCGATGCTGTGTGTGATCCTCGCTTGCCGCAACAATAGCAGGTGATGTCTCCCAGCGCCTTCCCGCCGTCCGATGGACCGTCTCGCTGCGATGCTCGCCGCCTGTGTCCTTTTCGGTATCGACCGCTGCTCTGCATCCGGTGAATACGTCCTCCTGCAGTTGTCATCTGGGCCGCCCCCTTCTCAGCAAATTCCATTGCAGTAGCTAGTTGCACGGCTTTTTCATAAGTGAGGTTCTCCTCCCCGAGAAGTCTTTTCTGTATCTGTTGGTCTCGCAGACCCGCGACTAATCTGTCCCTTAAGTAGTCTGGCAATTTATCACCAAATTCACAATACTTAGATAACTGTTTTTAAATGCACAATATAATCGCTAACCGTTTCATGATCCAATTGATTCCGCCTACTAAATTTAAATCTTTCCGTGATAAAAGAAGGCTTGGGATGCAGATGATTCGCTATAGTGTCCACAATTTCCTTGTACGACTTGTCAGACGGTTTGTCTGGTGTATTTAAGTCTTTCAGTAACGTATAGGTCCTTACACCCATAACTGTCAACAAAGTGCTTAGTTTCTTTGAATTATCGATATCATTACAATCAATAAAAAACTCAAATCTCTCTATATAAGACTGCCACGATTCTTCCGCACTATCAAAATAACCCATAGACCCGATAGTTGCCATTTTGTTTTCTTGTACACTCCGTAATAACTGTTTAAAATGTCCCCGGTAAAAATAATCGTCTAACGGCATTAATTGCAACGATTAAATTCAGCTTGTGCGCTGCTTACACCAAGAATAGTTTATATCGATCGGCGTACCTTACTACTCCGACCGTTGGAATGTCCGGAATGTCCTTGCACATTCGCGGTTTATTTGCACGTGTTCATTACGATAGTTGCCCTTCCGCACTATATCACTGTAATTCACTGTTTCAATGTCCCGAATGTCCCTGCACATTCGTTGTTATTTGCACGTGTTCATTACGCTTGTTGCCCTTCCGCACTAAATCACTGTAATTCACTGTTGCAGTTGTTTTCCTCGTCGCCACTGTAAACGACGTTCCACTGTTGCAGTTGTTTTCCTCGTCGCCACTGTAAGCGACGTTCCACTGTTGCAGTTGTTTTCCTCGTCGCCACTGTAATGTATGCGGGTCGACACTGTACTCTCTATGGGTCGGGAAGAATAATTAAACTACACATTTAGAGTAACATTGCTCTAGGACCGCTCGTAAAGGAACGGACGGGACGCGGAGGTTACATGACGGTGTCTGGTGGTGGACTCCGGGTGGACTGCTGGCTGGCCAGCTTGGACCGTTGGTTGTAGGGTAGTGGCGCCGTGATGTGACGTCACAGGAGAGCAGGCCTATGAGCATTCTTTATTCTTTTAGACCACATCGTATGTTACATCGCCTGACAATACATACTGCCAACATCACTGGTGCAGACATTAAATATCACTATGGATACCTACCAACTTAGTACTTCTCACACTAAATACACTACACACTGGTTACGAGATCTGCAATCCTAATTTTACCTAATTTACCTAATTCAGCTAATTCCCAATCCTTCCATCGTCAAAAACAAAGTTCAAACAAAGAAGCATTAATCTTTAGCTGAACGATGAAATCCCGTGTTTTTGATGAGTATTTATATGCAGAAGAAATAAGATTACAACCCAGAAGACTTTATTAACTACTAGAAGTACGAACAGAACTTAATCAGAACGACGATAAGGAGGTTCGACTCATTTTACTATTTCTTCAAGTTGATAAATTATGGCGGAAATCTTGGATTCCTGGCACAAATTCTTGCTCGACTCGTTGTTTTTTTTGCGGACTGCGCTGCTCTCGTCCCACCTCTAGATGTCACAAATCCCCACCTGTAGTCCAGCTCCCCTCTCTGCTAGTCCGATCTGTAGCCTGGATTGTTTTACTGGAGACTATCAGAAGAATATAGCTTTAGCGCACTGTTTATGGGGGGACTATCAGAAGAATGTAACTTTAGAGCACTGTTTACTGGGGGACTATCAGAAGAATATAGCTTTAGCGCACTGTTTATTGGGGGACTATCAGAAGAATATAGCATTAGCACACTGTTTACTGGGGGAATATCAAAATAATATAGCTTTAGCGCACTGTTTACTGGGGAACTATCAGAAGAATATAGTTTTAGCACAATGTTTACTGGGGGGACTATCAGAAGAATATAGTTTTAGCACACTGTTTACTGAGGGACTATCAGAAGAATATAGTTTTAGCACAATGTTTACTGGGGGACTATAGGAGAATATAGTTTTAGCGCACTGAAGTACAGTTGACAGTGAGGCGATATCAAATTGAGAATATTATAAATCTCATATTAATTATTTGTCCATCTTGAAAAATATCTAGACTGTATGTACACCCACATTCCTTCTACAAAAAATAATGTTACAGACTGGTGGCCGGCGGCGGCGGTGTTTTTTTATAAACTAAACATCTCAGAAACAATCTTTGAGGTTTTTATTTTGAAAGTGAAATATTGACCTGACTACCCGCACCTAACAGCACATGCCCGGATTGTCTTACGTGAACCCCCAGCTTTTAAAATAACTCGGTCTATTGCTTGTGATTGAATAATAGTGGCTACTCTCTAATGGTGTACATGTGTCTCTCTGACGTCTATGATACAATGTTACAATACATCATTGTGAGTTCAGAGTAAAACTATAATTTATACTAGGTGGGTAATTATTTTGTGAAATTTACCGGGTACTACAATTCACCACGTGTTGCATAACGGGCTTCGCTCAATTCTAGTACATTTAATTCTTGAGATACCTTGCAGTCAGACAGATAGACTGTCAATCAGACTAAATAATATTTTGCAATGTTCTATGAGACAGAAGAGGAAATCTACAAGCATACTAAGTAATAGACTTCAATAATGATCAGTCGAATTTCTTGATTAGACTCCCCATATTCCTTTTATAGAAATGAAACGTCTCGCAGAATTTCAAGGCTCT
Source organism: Homalodisca vitripennis (assembly GCF_021130785.1). NCBI lineage: Eukaryota > Metazoa > Arthropoda > Insecta > Hemiptera > Cicadellidae > Homalodisca > Homalodisca vitripennis. The sequence continues at coordinate 95,339,475 of NC_060212.1, read as the reverse complement.
AGGTCAGTTCGTTTTCAAGATATCGTAGCCCTCTCGAGTGATGGTTTTCGCTAACGCTCAGCCAATTTTGAAATACGATATGTGCATTATCAAAATAAACAAGTGGAACTTATGTGTTGTTAGAGTTTTAGACAGTAATTGCAGTGAACTGTACCATATCATCCATGCGAATTTGACCTGATGCGTAATTGTAATTGACACTGTAACTTAAATTGTGGTGTTTTATTAACACCTACTAGTTTATGTACTAATGAATTATGTTAGTCCAAAACAATTGTATATAAAAATATCAAATGTTTCATTGTCTGCGGGCTATTTATGTAAATAATTTGTGGTAAACCTGTCTATTGTAGTGTAATATATTCAATTCAAATACCATTATAAGTTTGTTTTTGACGATGGAAGGATAGTGAAGGAAACAGGATTTTCCGGACATTTATCATCGTTCAGTGATACAAAAAATCAATAACACTACGTTTTGAGATCTGAAATCAGATCTCTTTTTCAAGTAAATAACTAACCTAACAGATAAGTACAAACTAAATAAAATAAACAAATCATACCATAGCGTTGTGACAAGTCAGGAATAACAACCACCCTGTTGTGTGTCAACTTCACTAACTCTAAGACATGCACTTAATAAGAAACCTAAACATAACACTAGTCATTAAAACTGAACTACAGAATACAGGTCACAATAAGTCTGCATTCGCCGACCAACCACCTATGACTGCAGTAAATACTCTCTATAGTACTGTTATGTTTGTTCATGTGTCAAATTTCAATAATTTTTTTGAACGAGTGTTTTGTAGAAACCCAATTTTTGTATTTTTAATGTTAGTAATAAGCTATTTACAGCTATTTTGGTATAGATTAGATAAGGTGGTACATACTAGGTCAAACTGTATAATGAGTCCAACAAAAGCTCTGTGAAACAATAGCCGATTCATAAAATTGCAGCGATAGCAGTTTTGCTATTCTGCGCCGAACAGTTGCTGTTCCAGATAACGTACCGCCGTGTTTATTGCTTTCTACTATCTCGGCGCTCGCAAGTTGGTTAGCTCTAACGGGAAAAACTTGCTGGCGGAAGCAATTCTAACTTTGCTCCTCCGTCAAGTTCTAAACTTAACATGACGTGATTCGAAACATGATTATGATATGTTTAAATTTAATGTTTAGTTTCCTTTGAGCACAGAACAGGTACGTGTTTATAGTATAACACTCCTAATATGAGTATAAATGAATGAATTAATATTTATTTCCTCATAGAAACACAGATCACAACATATATACTAAAACAGGAAATGATCTCCACATGGGCGTAGCTTGTGTGTGGAGATCGAGATGCGATCAGCAGCATGAATATATACTAATTAACAGAATAAGTACTGTAACATCTTCGTATGGAGAAATTACTTAATGAAAACATGCAAATGACAGTATAAAATATGTATTAATGTATCTGATATATTGTTGTGATATAAGGAAAAAGAACAAATATATCATAGTTACTACAAAATAAGTGTTAGGCAATAAGATAAAACAAAACCCATTAGAATGGATGTTACCAGACAACGTCAGAAACAGTAATGTGATGATGAATGATTAATATACAGTATAATAACACAAATATTAACTTAATTTATCCAAAAGAATCTATGCCCTCTCTCTCCCCCCTCACACTCAGTCACTCTCTCTCTCTCTCTCTCTCTCTCCCCCCCCCCCCTTCCCCTCCCTAAATTTACCATCACCAAGAACACTCACTATCTCTCAACACACAATCCTATAAAGTTACAACATAATAAAATTGCTTTTTTATATAAAAAAAGTTAAAAATGCTCATAAACGGCTACGTCAACTGCTTTGGAGTTACCGCTTAATCAAATAAATTTTTTAATTTGAAATTTGTTTGGTACAGATCAAACACCTAGATTCTGTTGTTGGATGTTAAGAAAACAAAGAGTCTGTTGAGGGATAAACGAGATGGTTTGCTTAAAATATAGCAAAAATATAATAATACGCAAAGTAATAAGCTTCCAGCTCGTTGCCCAGCAACCTCCATCGATTTATTGGAAAGTTTAATGGTCAGTAATTGAAAGTTAATAATATCTTTTACCATTGTGATGTTCGATTATGGCTTTCCTAATTTCCTTTTAACACTTATGAAGTTCATTTGAAAATTTAGAGGCTAGTAAACTAGGACAGGTTAGTGGTTTCGCGTTCTTGCTGTGGGTAAGTTTCAGAGTCCTTTTGATTATAGACATACATTACGTGCAAAAAATGTTTGCAACCATTACTTGCGTTATGGTATCGAACTTGGAAGATGTTAATTAATCAAACAAGACTTTTAGCAAAATGGAGTAGTCAGGCAAAGGTATTTTCTTATCAAATCCATTCTGTCCTGAGGTAGAAGTGTGTTGTAGCTTAAATCTGCTACTTCTACACAAACTGCTTAGCTGGAGAGGCCAATTGAAGCCGAAGCAGGACACAACGCAAAAATCGACAAAAGCTTACGTTATAGGTTTGTTTTCAGATACAGTTGTCGTAAGGCGGTTTGCTCAGAGTCACTTGTTACCTTACATACCTTGGACAGGATGGAGATGGAATGCAAATACCTTTGCCTAAACTGAAAACTCGATTTTGCGCCAAATTTGAGGAATTAACATCTCCCCAGTTCGGTAACATAGAGCAATAACAGTTTTCCATGTTCCATGGCTTCTTCTTCCATGCTGATGTGTTCTGAAAGAACGAAAAGAGGATCGCGCAAACTGGGTCAACATATTATCCCATTTTTCTTTGATGTAGATCGATTTTGAGAAGGTCTTTGTTGTAGAGAGGTTGGTTATCCATATGGGATCCGTTACTGAAATGAGTATGTCACAAAAAAATCGTTTACCCTTCAGATATCCGTTGCTCAAGTGACTATGCCACAAAGAGATCGGAGATCGGTCACCCTATAAAAATCCGTTACTCAAGTGACTATGCACGAGGAGATTGGTTACCCTACAAGGATTATGTTACTCAAGTGATTATATCACGAAGAGATTGGTTACCCTACAAGGATATGTTACTCAAGTGACTATATCACGGAGAGATTGGTTACCCTACAAGGATATGTTACTCAAGTGATTATATCACGGAGAGATTGGTTACCCTACAAGGATATGTTACTCAAGTGACTATGCACGAGGAGATTGGTTACCCTACAAGGATATGTTACTCAAGTGACTATATCACGGAGAGATTGGTTACCCTACAAGGATATGTTACTCAAGTGATTATATCACGAAGAGATTGGTTACCCTACAAGGATATGTTACTCAAGTGACTATGCACGAGGAGATTGGTTACCCTACAAGGATATGTTACTCAAGTGACTATATCACAGAGAGATTGGTTACCCTACAAGGATATGTTACTCAAGTGATTATATCACGAAGCGATTGGTTACCCTACAAGGATATGTTACTCAAGTGACTATATCACGAGGAGATTGGTTACCCTACAAGGATATGTTACTCAAGTGACTATATCACGGAGAGATTGGTTACCCTACAAGGATATGTTACTCAAGTGATTATATCACGAAGAGATTGGTTACCCTACAAGGATATGTTACTCAAGTGACTATGCACGAGGAGATTGGCCGGGAGATTGGTTACCCTACAATACAAGGATATGTTACTCAAGTGGCTATATCACGCGAGAGATTGGTTACCCTACAAGGATATGTTACTCAAGTGATTATATCACGGAAGAGATTGGTTACCCTACAAGGATATGTTACTCAAGTGACTATGCACGAGGAGATTGGTTACCCTACAAGGATATGTTACTCAAGTGACTATATCACGGAGAGATTGGTTACCCTACAAGGATATGTTACTCAAGTGACTATATCACGAAGAGATTGGTTACCCTACAAGGATATGTTACTCAAGTGACTATATCACGGAGAGATTGGTTACCCTACAAGGATATGTTACTCAAGTGACTATATCACGAAGAGATCGGTTACCCTTGAGGGATATGTTGCTCAAGTGACTCTGACCAAACCGCGTTTCACCAACGATCTCTGCAACCAGAACTATGAGCGTAAGGTCTTGTCAGTTTTTATGTCGTGACTTCTTTCAGCTTCAGTTCGCCTCTTCAGCTAAGGAGTTTGTGTAAAAAAGTAGATTTTAACTACAACACACTTCTACACTTACGACAGGATAAAAATTCGAAGAAAATACCTTTGCCATTACTTGTGGTTCCTAACACTAGAACTTTTTAACATGAGCTAGCGCTTTCACCGTCTACTTTTTATACTTCAATAAATATACTACTTAACTCAAATATATTTATATTTATGTTTACTGTTAACAAACAACAGTATACTGATGGCGAGAGAAAAGAAGAGACCTGGATTCTGGCCTATCTGAAATTTGCAGGCGTTACTACTAGTATGTTGCCGCGCCCTGTTTCGTAATTCCATTATTGTTTCACTGTTCCATTGCTAGGATAAACAATTCGCAGGGTTGGCTGTGGGCGAAGCGCCTGAAATTACCGGGCGGCAACACACTAGTACACAGCTGTGCGCCGGCACGGGCCAGGTCTCTTCTTTTCTCTCGCCAACAGTAATGTATGTGTTTTATAGTTAATTGTGTTTTACAAATGCACATCAAACATGCAATTGAAACACCATATCTGTAAATGTATAATAAGTTGTTTACCGCCCGGCCAGTCTGGCATTAATCCAGTGTTGCCACCACAACTCACTCACCTCCCCCATTACCTAGCGCTGGGCCAGCCATGAATAACGTTGGCACTACATTAACATGGTCCCTGTCCCCTTTGTGTAATGTTCTGGACGTAACGCGGCGATGACTGCTGTCTTACTTCCGACTTCCGTTTTCTTTATTTGTGTAATGCACAGTTCTTTAATAATAAAGAATTTTTGGGGGTCGCCTTTTAAAAATTTTGTCGCGATCTATGGGTAACCAAATAGTGAGCTGTGAGAAGTTAACGTAATATTCGTTAACCGTAGGATCCAATAGGTATATTATTCAAACGAACTTTTAACGATTAAATAACTGTACAATTCACGATAGATAAAACATCATCGAACAAAACAATAATTTACCTTAATTAAAGTTCGTAATTAATAATTCCGAGTATAAAGTTAACATTCCTACGCATTACGCTCATGATAATAATATTGCTCTGCAAATTACTTAGGTACTGTTAAGTTTTAAACATTTTAAGATAACCTATAACGAAGAAGAGTTTGATTCAATTTTATTTAGTTGAAATAACAATAAAGTTATAAAGATATCTTTCTCACTTTGATGGCAATTTAATTGTGAAGAAAACTGGAGCTTTTTCACCGCGAATATGACGACAAGGAGAAAGTAATATTTTTTATTTGTACTCAATAAGTGACACTTGTAAATATGCTTTTATTACTCCTTATGAAGATCGATAATTTAAGATATAAGACTTACATTCCCTCAATGCAAATTGTTATAACATGAAAATCCACTATATTACACTTACTCGTATACTTAATTAAATACCGTTTTATTATACTGCATTAGGTGTTATCTTAATTTGGAAAAGTAATTAATTCATTTTAATTACGTAAAGAGTATGTAAATGTATTGATATTTTAAAAGAAAGATTTTCCCACGCCTAGTTTTATGAATGATCTGAAATAAAAATATTTGAAATATAATGTTTAAATATAAAACTCGTCATTAGAATCAATAAAATATAACTTTTAATATAGAATCTAATATCTACTTTTATTCATGCTTAATAATAAAATTGTTATGTGCTAAATGTATAATTTTGATCTCTGATGTAATTTAAAATGAACACATAGTACAGTATTTGAATGTTGATATAAATAAAATATGTGTTAGTTCATGCGAGTGTGTTTAAACTTACTAATAAATCCACTTACAATAGCCAAACCTAATAACTCACAGCCAAGCTTTAATTGGTGAAACCCATGTCAAACTTTGTAAGGTAAAATCTAACCACAACCTTACACAATCTAACGCCACATTGTAAATCTGTATACTCTATTAGTTTTGTAGTAAAAAACTTATTACAACAGTGGTGTAAGTTAAGATTACTTAACGTTTTTATCGGCGTAAAAATCTTTGATTTGATGTAAAACACGTTACATCACTTGGCTTATTATGTGATTTTCTCCTCGTTCTGTAATAAAAGCCATTACATAACATGTTACGTAAACATCATTCTGTTAGCCGTTACTGAAGTAAAACGTACATGACGATTAGTAAACATAATGATGATTAGTCAATATAACTTGAAAACCTTTATTTTGCCGATAACAGAGTTACGTAATGGAGCTTTAGCACCTCATAGCAGTAGAACTAATCCTTGTCTTTGTTTATAGGTGAGTGAATGCCGACGTGCCGCTGTTAATGTAAGTACAGGCGTCTGACAAAGCTTCCAGCCTGATATAACAACAGTTCTCCTCTCTCTCTCTGACAGCTTATCTGCTAACTACATTTACATATAATCCAGGGTTTTCGTCCAATTAACATAGTTCCCTCGCAGTCGGTGATGACGTTCAATCATCTCCAGCAATCACCTACACCCACCTCAAAACACACACACACCTCAAAACACACACACACCTCAAAACACACACACACACCTCAACACACACACGCACGCACTATTCGGCAATCACATCTCGCATTCGGAATAAAACCGTCGATAGAACGGGATTAAGTTGGTCAGAGTGGACAATCAATAGTTCCCGGGATGAAAGATGAAATTGACAGTTCATCCGAAAAATAATTTGATCTAAGAAATGTACTGCTTAGAATTAACAGTTTCGCCGTTCATTCAGGCTGTAGTGTTAGATAGTTTATCATATACGCCTACCGGATGTAACAAAGAAAGAGTTAATCCTTTGACCGTCCAGTAACAGATCTCTATGTTACGTAGTTTGTCAGTATTTACTACTGGATGTTAAGGTTGAAAACTCAGTTTGCCGTTACCATATTGAAGTGCCAAAAGGTTTTAGATTAGGATCCAAAATACGTCAGTGGAACTTTTGAGATGAACTGGGAATGAAGGTCGAGTTTAAGGGGAGAATGGACAATTGTTAAGTGTGTTTGGGGAGAACGAATAATGAGTACAAAGCTTGGAAAGACTATATGAAGGACAGTGTGAAAGGTTTTTGAGGAGAACGGAAAGTATGAGGAGTGTTTGGGGCGAACGAAAGATGAGTGCAAAACATGAAATGAGAGGACGAAGGACAAATGTGAAGAGTGCTTGAGGAGAACGGAAAGTTTGAGGAGTGGAACTAAAGTATGAAGGAAAGGTGAGGAGACTGGAAGGGAATTAATGAAGAACATGTGGGAAGAGTGGGAGAACAAAGTGCCAGTGTGAATAGTGTAGGGGAAGAATGAGATATCCTTGTTACTGACTTAGTTCTTCACAATTTATTGTTTTTGATTTGTCCCAGAGCTTTATTCAACTCAGGAAAAAATAGGTCTTCCACGTTATGTTACTGAAATTCAGTGTCCCAATTGCTTATTTTTACAAATCGATACTATTAAAGACATATATGGTTATCCTTGTTATCCAAATCCTATGGGTGGTTGTAGGGTAACCATCAATCAGAATTGACAGGGCATCTCTTATACCAATTGGCATTCTTGGGGTATCCCTCAGGTTAATGTCCAAAGATAAAATAGTTTGTTGTTGATTCCCTAAAAATGCTTCCTTGGCTTAAAGGATTGTCAAAAATGAATGTATTAAAATATGCTGTAGTATATTATTTTCCATAACAGAACATTAAAGTAGAACACCCTATGGGAAACAATCGTAGCATTTTCTTTTCTCGTTTGTAATAAGCTCACAAGACGATCGTGGATTGATTTGTATTCATGAGGCGTTAGATGTCGCGGGTGAAGGGTGGTGACAATGAGGGGGGGGAGTGGTATAAGGGATGCACTGGCAGATGCAGACGCGTGGTTGTGCAACCAAAGCACGAGCTCGACACCTCTGCAGTCATTTTTGCATCTTGCATCCTGCATGCTCTGGCTGCTTCTTACATCAATTCTGCATCAGACTTGTTTGCTGTCTTCTAGCAAATTCAATCTGTAATTCTACATCGTGTTCTTTTACTTTTACTTGTAACAAACTCCAATTTTTGAAACTGGTGGTTTTTGCTCTTTTATTATACGGGTTTAAAAACGCCATTGTTTTATTTAGTAATAATGGTTCGTAAATTATAAACATACATCAATGATTCTGTTTATGCTTGAATCCCTACGTCACAATAAAAACAAATATAATTTTTGAATAATTTTATTTTTATAAACCAAAGCATAAAGTAACATGTTGAATATTTTTTTAGAGGGATGTCTGTAGAATAAGTGCGAATAATATGTGTATTTATTAGTAATCATGTGGTAAAGGCTGTATAATGTTATGTACATAAATATTTGAGCACGTACATAAATAAGTAAGGGCTCTGTGGTGTAATGGTAGCACATTCACCCGGCAAGTGAGAGATCCGGGTTCGAGTCCCGGCGGAGCAAGTACTTTTTGTGATTCAATGTTTATTGAAAAAAAAGTATATATATATATATATATATATATATATATATATATATATATATATATATATATATATATATAGTACGTTGTATTGTACACTATATATAAAAGACTTCATGTATCTGTGTTCCCAATTTATGCCACGTAATTGCTTCATCATTGGTTTAACTAACTTAACAAACATACTCTACACGTAGCCTAACATCAGAATGTTGTGTATATATTCCACTGTATAACTGTACAACGCAACCAGTTCACTCATATAAGTTCATTCTAAAGCTCACCTACGTGTTCTGCAAGTCTCGTTTATCTAGTTAACTGAAAATTGTCAGGTTTGGCTCAGCTGTCGGTTGATGTACAGCCTGATTGATGATCGTTTCTCAGTGTTGGCACCCTAGCAGAGTTAACGTTGCTGGTCCAATATACGTCAGCAATACACGCCTCATACCGCTTCTGTTATTGCTGTATTGTCTATAGGTGACGGCGGATAGTTAAATACCTCATATAATCAAAAGATTTACATTTACTTTATCAGAGAAGGTAATTATAATTCAACATAGTAATTACTTTATTTTATTTGGTCCGCAGCCCAAAACATTTCAGATCTTTTATTTTGACACGGTTTAATTGTATTTAATAAGAATGGGTTTGTTTTACTTTATACATTTAAAGGGGAATTACAATTTAATATTTGATGCAAAATAAATTATACCCTCGGATAGTTTGATGATTTGCATTAAGCGATGAAAATCGCAGTAATTATTTCCCGAACAGTTGCCCTTTGTGTAACGCAAAGGAGTTGCTTTATAATCCTCTTTGACAGATGCTAGTTTTAAGCACTTATTATTCTCTCCTCGAAGAGCCTTCCCTCTAAAACCATAATTGGATTCTGTCTCATTTTTCTTGTAATATTCGGTCTCCACTGTCTTCTTATTGAGAGTCCACAGTAGTGGGCTCTTATCTTATTATTTGGTCTGTAACATTTGTTACAATATGAAAATATAATAAATAAAACTAAATAATTTAGTTCTAAATCGTCTAAAAAAATTGTAACCAACGAGAACTGCGCACAGAAGTAGAAGTTTTGTAACAAAACTGGGTGATGTCGACTTTGTATTTTGTAAATATTTGTTAAAATTTATTTTTTTGTATTGCAACGTGTGTGGCGATAGAAATGTTTCAGCTTCCAATACACACATTTTACTACGAAATATATAGAAGGGCATAGTGATTAACAAGTAATTCACAAAACTAGTTCAGTTCGAATGATTCATAATCACGTGTGTTATGTATAAATCAATAATGGTCTTACAATCAGTAGAAAACAAATCTTGTATATATAGGTGTTTTTTATGATTAACGCTATACTCGTTTTCGGCTATAAAAAAGGAATTGATATATTATTCCATATTAACCGAACTTTTCGTGTAATTAAATTATCTTGATCCCGTCAAGTTCTGTGGAATAATGCAAATAACCTATTACAGGAAGAATAAACGTATAATAAAAGGGAGAATGTTTAGCCCTCGATTTTGCTTAATTTTCAAGTCGGAGACCTGTGCAATGGTTTTATCAAAACAAATACACTAAAGGGTTTGTTTAGTGCGGTGTGGGCAGTGATATTAACGAAAGGCTCTGAATGTTGATCCCTCGTATTTATACTTGAGCCGATGTAGTTTTACCTCTGGTCTGACTAACTGAAACCCGAATTGCAACGCCGTAACATAAATCGCGATCCAGATTTGAAGATGGAGGACATTCCACTTACGAGGTAAAGTAGATTTGGAGAGGGGACATGAGTGAGAAAGGAGGCTGGAGATTGCAGTGTTGCCAAGTGGTGCAACTCTCTTAGGTAAAATTAAAACGCAACGGCTCAATAGGCAAAAGCGAATGCTCAAAGTATAAACACACAACCTCATTATTTTAAAATTGATCGGGGAATTTACCTTAGAAAGTAATGGATCGCCAAAGTGGCTATATAGTTTTGGGGAAGGTCGAAATGAAAGGGTACCTATCTAAAGGGTTAAAAATATGATACTATAAAATTGTTATGACATTATATTTTTACTAGCTTTATACACTTAAAACAAGATTATCAAGACTTATAAATGATGGTTAGCCCTGCATCATTGTCATACAGGTATAACTCGATAAAGAGACTGAAAGTGGCTACTTAGAGGCTCTGTACATGTTTAGCTGACTCCATTTAGTTAGGTACATGTCTGACGGTAGGTTAAAAAATATAATCTGAGAAAATCATTAATATTTCATATTTTTAACCCTTTCGATACCCTCTAATTTCGACCTCCACCAAAATTAGGCTGACGGTTGATTTCTTTCTTAGGGAGAATTCAAGGACTTTCTCTTTAGATTTCAAGAACACCCTATTTGTGTGCTTGTGCACTGAACATTTACTCTCGACTCCTAGCGTAGTGTAGTCTACGGCTATTACTTGTTTGGCTTCTAACATTCCTTAAAAGGTGTAAAGTTTCATGAATTACTGGATTAAACAATAGAATTGGATCTCTTGGGCTCATTACCAATTAATCAAGCATTGTTTTAACAAAGTATCTAATTTCGTATTGTGAAACTCGTATCGGCTATACCTGATTATCTGATCTGACGAGCCAAACAAATAGCTCTACATGATTGGCTGATTGTACACTGCGATATAACAGACTACACAAACAGCAATCACTAATGTATGTTCTGTACAGAGTTATCTTTGTAAACCACCCATGCCAGTATATATACAACGTCCCAGGTTTCATTTACAAGTCAAACGGCAACGTTTTAATTGAATTCACTCAGAAAAGCTCAATTCTCTACAGAGGTAAACTTAGTTGTACGCGTTACATTACGTCTTGAAACAAGCCAATTTATTACCTCCGTAAAAAAATGGAAAATTTATTTATGATAATTGTTGAGCATTTCTTTATTAGTTAACGATGGTAAATGCTTAGAAAACTCCTGTACCTTTCACAATATTTTTACGTTGGAGTGAGGTCGGATAGTACTGAATGTTGGATAAGCGGCGAGACCATTATTGTAGTGTCTCGTTTATCCGGCAATAAAGGAAAGGTGAAGGGGCTTCTCATACCTGCAGATATATCTGGTTCATTTTATATCCGACATCTAATATTTTATTTTTCATCCCAACATTTATCTATATTCTATTAATATTATATATTTCGTGTGCAATTTCGCTCTATAGTAACTTTTAATACTCTGTGGAACAAAGGGCCTACCAACACATTTATAGTGAGTTATAGTCTGTCATTATTACTTCTTTTCATACTTGTCTATGATACAAATTACAAAATTAGTCAGTAAACGATTAAAACCTTCCTACAATGAATTTCGGTTAAACCGACTACACCATTACACCTTAACACAACCTTAACTACACCGTACTAGAAGCAGACCGCACCAAAATAGTCCGACTACATTTGAGGCGGTGTTGCCATATCTCTGCTGACCATTAGTTATTTTCTGACGTTGTGAAGGTTCAATAATTTTCCTTTCACGTAAAACTGACAACATTGTTTGGTAAAGGGTGTGGAGGGGTTATTAAAACGCAACGACTACCATGGAACTATTTTGGTGAAGGCTGCTCTAGAAACCATATCCACGTCCTAGTGGGAAGTACTCGTATAGTTCGACCTTATCATTCTTGATAATTATGAATACGCGTAAGCAATAACCAGTAAAATAGATGTTCCTGGAAACATGGCATTGTCACTAGTGTACAGACCAATAGTTTTTTTTTGTCCGGATATCGACATCTCGTTAGAGGAAGCAAGTCCCTAGCGCGGCTGGGAAGCCACCCACATTGCGCTATTCGCGGCTTGTTTCTTCTCTCGTCTTCCGCTAATGGACATGCTCGTGATTGACGAACCTCCCGATAAATCCGTGCACTCCTCAAAATAGTCCTTTTAAAATGAAATCAATACTCAAAACTCTATTAAAGACATCGACTTATCCTGCAACATTTCAAACTTTTGTAACTCATTCTACAACTAGAATGTAACAACTACCATAAAGGAGTAAATGTACTAAATATATTGTTCAATAGTATCCTACGAATTAAAAGGGCAAAAACTGAACATTTTTGTTGTTCCCTTGATAAATGAAGGAGTGCAAAACATTATATAAAAGTTTTTATCATCTTTGCATACGCTATATTCATGCAAGACGCACACAAACACCCCACCCCCACCACCTCCCCTGCTTGTACTTAACATAACAAATGGCTTAGTATGACCGCCCACATCTCCGCAAAATATCGTCCTCTTTCAGTTAAAAATTATTGTCCCTTATAAGTAGAAAATGAAATTAATGTACTACCTTTTTCGTACTTTCTCTCGCCAGGTATTAATAATTTGTAGTGATTGCTTCAGTTGAAGTTATTAAACCGAACTATCGTCTAGTCTTTCTAGCAAGAAATTACACAGTAAGCTATTATACATTATTTTGTATGTTCATCTTTGTAACTATAATTTGATAATTAAATTTAGGTGAGCACCGTCTAAGGAATGAAAATTTGTTACCTGCCATAGGATAAAGTACGAGAAGAGTTTGAAAATAGAGGAGCTGAAACTAAATGTGAAAGGAAAACCACTATTTACAAATACTTATGCATATTTGTAAATTTCCAACGTCTTGCTGTTTTGATGTTCCAATCTATGCTGTTTTGCGTCTTTTATAATAATAATAATATCGTTTATTGGATAAAAAAAATACATACAATTGCATAAAATAAATAAATACCACTATAAATATAACTATAGTAGGCCTATTATTTATAAGGGCAAAAATAAGGCTTTGGTCATCGCTTTTAATATCAGAACTGGGATTTCACTTTCACTATCAACGATAATATTCAAATATTTTCTTCCCAGCGGCCCATTATGAACTCTTCAACAGAGTAAAACGCCTTTGACAACAAGAGGTGTTTTAATCAAGATTTGGATTGTTTGAGATTTAGATAATTCATGTTGTATTACAACTTAGTATCTGGCCTATTTTAAGTAATCACTGAAGGAGCGTTTCTATAAAATTCTATGTTATATGTGCGTATTTAATTTTCTGACAGTAATTTTAAATAAAACCTTTTTCCTAGTAGTCCTAAAATATACACTGAATTAGTAATGTGTAAAACGAACCAAATCGGTTGAGGCTTATACATACTCCAAAAATATACTCTGTTATACACTCCGCGGGCCGGAAGAACAAATCCTAGGATCAGTTCAAGAAAACCAAGAAACTGGGTCAGGTTAACTGAAGTATCAGGCCTAAAAGTCACCTTTTTCGGCAAAGTTTGAAAATACAATCTCGTCCGTATATAATTTTATTCCCTCTGTACGCTTGAAATAATTCTAAATGTATCTACAACATTATGCAATACAGTAACGTCAAAATATTTATAACAATTGTAAAAATGATTAAATATTTCAATATTGTTAATTAAAATTACTTGTTATATTATGAAAATGTATTCAACGGATGGTATATAAAGAAATATAATTAGATTAAATCTGGCTCAGTGATGGCTAGCTAGCTTTTAATTAACTGAATTGTTTGTCGATCCCTTTGTTGTCTTTTAGCTGGCCTGTAATGCCATTGTTGTCCTGCCTGTTGTGATAGCTTTTGTGTGATTGTTTTCATTTCAAGGATGATGTATTCGTTGAATAATTGGCAGTGAGCGGTTACAATGTCGTTCAAATCCAGATTGTCATGAAATTAAGTTAGTATTTAAGATTCTGTTTTGTCATTTAGAGTCGTTGGGTTATTATTTCTTTCTAGGAGGGTAATATTTTCGCCGATTCTATTGTATTGCCTTAATATATTAATATTTTCGCCTTAGTGGTAGATTAGATGAATAGAATGAGGTTTTACAGTTTGAACATGACGATTTTATTTAATTTATATTCATTTAATAAAACATTATTTTTACCTCCATCAACACAATATTTTGCCCTTCTTCTACTCTCTTTCGCTTTTTGCGATTAGCACTAACAATGTTCATTTTTGTGTTGGACTGATCTTTGTTTGAAGTTTATTATTAACCATAAATAATTAGAAAAATAATAGTATTTCGGCGATTCCTTACGGTTTTATGGTGACTTCCATTGCCACGATATTTTGCTAATCAAGTTTAAGAATGGTTGCACGAGGATTTTGGTTTAACATTTCAGTGGTTTGGATAACGGAAATTTAACAAAATTGTTTTTTTATAACTAAAACATGTCTCATAAGCAACAAATTTCCTAAGGAGACAATTTATTCTGACATTTTTGTATTTTGTTGCGGTTAAGGAAATCCAGTAATGAATAACCCTTAAAGTCTCCTCAAAATTCAAGAATAACTCAGTATTTATCTAACGAAAAAAATCGAAAATGTGCTACTTAAGACATTTTTACAGTGCTTTGAAATTATTATTTTTTACTTGTTTATATAAATTTGATTGTGTAAAACATAAGGCAAACAATTTACTAAAATATTTTAATTATTTATTGCTTTGCTATCAAAATATATAGAATGAAAACTCTCACTTTCTTTTGTTGTAACTATAGACTTGTGTTAAAATAAATATTTGTCTTGTCTTGAAACCATTTTACAAATTGTTCAGCCTAAATTTTGAGATGATATGAGTACAGCACATAACTTACATATCATACAGTTAGAGTTAATGCTGTAACTTAACCAAACTACGTTGTAAATGTGTCAGCCAATTCCAAAATCATCTTTGAGGCATTATTCTTTGAAATGTCCATAGAAGTGCAAAATAAAACGGATACCCGAATCAAAAATGCTTTCCGTTCTGTTGCACAGCTGTGCCGTAGTGTCGTTCGGGCCGACGTCATCAAGGACAATTTGACAAGGCTCGTTAGTAAACGACAGGGCAGGTGTTCGGAGGGAAATGGTTGTCCGGTCCAACGATTGCGCTTGTGCCGTGACACTGGACATTCGCCGGTGAGAGGAAACTGGACCGATACAGCTAGAAACTGAAAGTTAATAACGTATCATTTATGCTCATTCAAGCCACGATTGGTTCGTAATAACGAGGAAACGGATACCGATTCGGTTAATATCGTTCTTCCTCGTGGTGTTGGGTAATGTTACACGGAGACATATTCCTTCACAGAGGAGTGATTATTATGTGCCCCAAGCTATATCGTCACGGCATTTTGCGCAAATGATGTGGCAAGAGTTGATCTCAACAATTTATTTCGCGTCTGTCACTCAATAAAGTCAAATTTTAATTATGTCATTCTTGCTATGCTTAAAAAGTAGCATCTAAAATTTTGGGCCTAGCAGTACAAAATACGAAGTGATTTTCACATAGATTTTCAATAATACAATTTTAAAACTTAAGGTGGAGGAAAAACTTAACTTTTGCGTAGGTATGTGTGCATTTGTACTTAAAACATATAAATTATTTCTATTGGCTTGAAGCCAGTATTAATGAAATACAACTTGATGGTTTAAAGTTTCAGCGATAGTTTAATATTTCTAAAACTGAAATAGCTAATGTTCTGCTAGACATTAATTGATGTGTTAGTCTGTCAGTTATTATTCTTTCAGTAGATTTGGTTTGCAGGAAATAATATAAATATTTTGTAATTTATGATTTCTTAATGGTTTTTTAAATACAAAGAAATCAATCTTATTCTAAAAATCGAACGATTTCCTCGACCTAGAGAATTAGTTCAACATATAAATTGTTTCAATATTATTCATAGTGTTTACACAGTTCTGTTTCCCACAGGATGGTGCAAAATCCACAAAAAGAAACCACCACTCAGGAGTGGTGAAATTTTACCTTCATATTCGTTTCCTGTTATAAAGATGACCATTGATGTACATTTATACTAATTTAGTTTCATGAACACTTTACCGTTTTTAAATCTCTTTCTCTTAAGCACATTGTTGAGTTCTAAATTACTTTTGTGTTACCTTATCCGATTATTTTTGCATCATTAATAGGAAACTTTTACACATCGACTCAGAACCGCGAACAGAAGCTGTAGCGCTATAGCCCAACTTGCCAACTTGGCAGTGTTTATTATGGTTCTAACCCTGAGAAGCTTAACGCAGACGGCAGCCGCTTGCAAGTTGGCTTAGCGCGAAAAACTTGCGGGCGAAAGCAATTCCAACTTTGCTTCTCGATGTTTAAAACTTCCGTAACGTGGTTGGAAACGTTATGACCACAAAGTTCAGTTCACCGTGCATTGAATGTTAAAAGCGCCTTAATAGAGGTAATATTGGGATTTAGATTGCGCTTATTCGGAGCGGTGTTTTCATACAAAGAACTTCGCACATCCCTGTCAGACACGCTGGCTTCCTGGGGTTTTCGGAGTCATTGTTTGTAGAATAGTGACAGACAAAGTGGTAATAACCGCACATTAACATCAAATTATGACAATATGAAATCTAGAATGAAAAATGTCTTCGTATCCAATAAGATAATGATAATATATTCCATGCTTTCCAAGTAGTAAAGGTATGTTCGAACATTTACTCAAAGGTGAGAAGAAATTCTTCCTCAATATCCATCCCTCTGATTCAATCTCAACAGTATTGTTTCTTACCAATACATGGGCAAGGCCGGAGAGCCCAATTTAATGGTTCACACGACCAGAAGCATTGGGAATTTCAGAACCACCTAGTTGAAATTATCCAATTCTGGTTACCAATTCTGATAAAAGAACTAAAAAGAAAACCAAAAGTATCAAACAGATTAGATATTTGTAATAAACCAATGCGGAGTCACAGTATGATTTTAAGAAGTTCATTGCGAGCATGAACCAATAATAAAACAACCACCCGTTCCCTCCTCTTTTGTCGGCATCTTGTGTCCACCATGACCTCTGGTCAGTCGTAGGTGGTTGGTCGGCAAATGCAGACAGATTGTGACCTGTATTCTGTAGTTCGGCTTTAATAATTAGTGTTGTGATTTGTTTTTATTAAGTACATGTTTTAGAGTTAGTCAAGTTGACACACAACATGGTGGTTGTAATTCCCGACTTAGGCGTGTCACAACGCTCTAGTACGATTTGTGTATTTAAACCTAGTTTGTAATTATGTGTTAGGTTAGTTATTTACATGAAGAAGAGATCGGATTGCCGATCTCGAAACGTAGTGTTATTGATTGTTTTGTATCACTGTACGATAGCAGTGTCCGGAAAATTTCCGTTTCCTTCACTGTCCTACTACCATGGTCAAAAACAAACTTCAAAGAAATAAGTAAATATTTATCCGAACACTATCGCTATAATGGTAAGTCTGCTTCAACCTTAAATCAGTAACTGCGAAAAAATCCAAAACAGTGCATCTTCTGATATATCGTATCTGTGTTATTTCAGAATAATAGTGTACTAAAGCTCTTCACCGTCCAGTTAGTAAATTAATTGCGAAGAACCACCAAGGTCTTAAAGTAAGCACCATGTTAAGTATTTTCAATATGCAAACGTAATCATAGAATGGTAAGGTGAATTCAATCGATACCTTGCGTTTCTGTTTCTCCCATGGAATGAAATATCCAAAGCCACCAAATCCCATATAGGAGATTTTACATCAGATTTGAGTAGATTTTTAGACTATTGATAAGAACACAATACATAAAAAATTCAAGAGTTAATTACACGTAAAAAGCTCCTAGAATTTAAATTCCAAAATTTCCTAGTCTATTCTAAGAATATGTAATAAGTCCGGATAAAGATCAAGTTAGTATTCCGAGATTCTATATTATTTAATCTACACAATTTGTATAATAAACGTAATAAGAGAAGATGAATTTCTGGAATTTGTTGAACAAAAGATTACAAATAGCAGACTCGGAGTGTAAATCTTAGCGTAATATAGTTCATTTCAGAAATGAGGACAAGAGCATTAACGATCCTGGAAGTGACCTCATAATATTCTGTATAACATCATTTTCTAATATTGTTATATCAAGAATAACGATCTACAACATCTCGTTCAACACGGTGATTATAACTTTAGATTAAATTATATTTACAATGATACGTTCTTTGTTTAAAGTTTTTTTTTTAATAATGGTAAGATTGTGAAGAAAACATGGTTTTTCTGTGCACTTTCCACCGTTCATTGATACAAGAAATCAGTAAAATTACTGAGAGTGCACCTGCTCATAGCTAATCTAACACATGCCTATGATTTAGAACAAAATAAACAAATCATACCAGAATTTTGTTAAACAAAATAACGTATTCTATGTTTAAAGAAGATAGCCAATTTTTAAAACTGTGTTAATGCCATTGTTGTAATAGATGATCCGTTGAAAATAAATGAAAATTAATACGGAGTGAAACTCATTTTCTATACTTTACAACAGTTTAAGTATATCATTCAACTGTGCGTGTTCTTATGAATATTTTTTAGAACTATTCTTAACTCATTGAAATTGTATAGAAGATAAATTAGTTTATAGAAGATGAACTTTACTATGAGAAAAGTGGCTTAAGACATAACAGTGTCCACACAGGCAATGTTTCAGGAATTGTATATACCTAATAGCATATTATGTCCCAAGGGATTCCGAGTGAAAGGGATATCGGCGGAAATTCCTGTCATTTATGAAAGGTAGTGTCTCGTGGCATGTTATATCCCGAGAAGATCAAAGTTGAAGGAGATAGGAATATCGCCCGAATTTCTTGTCGTTTATGAATTGTAGTATATCATTGAATACTATATTCCGAGAAGGTCCAGGTTGAAGAGATGGAAACATCGGCGGAAATTCCTGTCAGTTATGAAAGGTAGTGTCTCTGGCATGTTATATCCCGAGAATATCCTGGTTGAAGAGATGGAGATATCGGCGGAAATTCCTGCCAGTTATGAGAGGTAGTGTCTCGTGACATATTATATCCCGAGAATATCGTGGTTGAAGATATGGAAATATCGGCGGAAATTCCTGTCAGTTATGAGAGGTAGTGTCTCGTGGCATATTATATCCCGAGAATATCCTGGTTGAAGAGATGGAAATATCGGCGGAAATTCCTGTCAGTTATGAGAGGTAGTGTCTCGTGACATATTATATCCCGAGAATATCCTGGTTGAAGAGATGGAAATATCGGCGGAAATTCCTGTCAGTTATGAAAGGTAGTGTCTCTGGCATGTTATATCCCGAGAATATTCTGGTTGAAGAGATGGAAATATCGGCGGAAATTCCTGTCAGTTATGAAAGGTAGTGTCTCTGGCATGTTATATCCCGAGAATATCCTGGTTGAAGAGATGGAGATATCGGCGGAAATTCCTGCCAGTTATGAGAGGTAGTGTCTCGTGACATATTATATCCCGAGAATATCCTGGTTGAACAGATGGAAATATCGGCGGAAATTCCTGTCAGTTATGAGAGGTAGTGTCTCGTGGCATATTATATCCCGAGAATATCCAGGTTGAAGAGATGGAAATATCGGCGGAAATTCCTGTCAGTTATGAGAGGTAGTGTCTCGTGACATATTATATCCCGAGAATATCCTGGTTGAAGAGATGGAAATATCGGCGGAAATTCCTGTCAGTTATGAAAGGTAGTGTCTCTGGCATGTTATATCCCGAGAATATCCTGGTTGAAGAGATGGAAATATCGGCGGAAATTCCTGTCAGTTATGAAAGGTAGTGTCTCGTGGAATATTGCATCCCAAGGGTTTCCGGGTAAAGAGATTGTCATATTGGCGTAGATTCTTGTTAGTTATGAATAATAGTGCCGTGTGTGGTGCAAAACAATACCGAACATAAAAAGTACTTTGTATCTGTGCTTAATAGTTTTAAACTGTACAAAGTACTTTTTTTATGTACAATTAACTGCAGTTTGCTTGTTTTATAATTAGTTATTTGCTGTTTAGATTATTTTCTGCTAAAATGTAAATTAGTTGGAACGTTAAACATATAATGGTGTACATGAAATGCAAACTATTGAATTCTCATGAAACACTATTATTGTATGAGTCATAGCTGAAAAATATATTGAAAACACAAACTGAACGTTAATTCCAAGAAATCTTAACTTAAAACTACATTCTTCATTTCGACGTATAGTAGTTTTTGATAGGAGAAACGTAAAATACAGTAGTGATAATTTAATATATTAAAACACATTGTGATGTTAATTTGTAAACATAAATTAATTGAACGTTAATTCCAAGAAATCTTAACTTAAAACTACATTCTTCATTTCGACGTGTAGTAGTTTTTGATAGGAGAAACGTAAAATACAGTAGTGATAATTTAATATATTAAAACACACATTGTGATGTTAATTTGTAAACATAAATTAATTGAACGTTAATTCCAAGAAATCTTAACTTAAAACTACATTCTTCATTTCGACGTATAGTAGTTTTTGACAGGAGAAACGTAAAATATAGTAGTGATAATTTAATATATTAAAACACATTGTGATGTTAATTTGTAAACATAAATTAATTGAACTTTAATTCTAAGAAATTTTATCTTAAAACTAAATTTTTAATTTCGAAGTATAGTAGTTTTTTTTTTAGGAGAAACCTTAAATAGTGATACATTTAATATATTTAAAACATACTGCGATATGTGTACGAATATGGAAAAACTAATTTTGTGCAATATTCGTTTGTGCAATTAATATTAGAGTTTGTTTTCGAAACAAAATATGTGTATTTTCACACAATCTATCGTGTGCTTATACACATATTTTGTTTTGAAAACAAACTCTAATATTATTTGCAGGAATGATTATTACACAATAATAGTTTTTCCATATTCGTTATACATCAAAACAGTTGTTAAAATACAGCTCAAAGCAATCTAAAATGATATTTAAAATTAATAATTGTACATTTTTGGGTTTTGAAAGCTTAAGCTATTGTAAACAAATACTATTAACGAAAGAAACACTTCTTCAATATTAATTTTATTACGAAATTTGCAAAACACTGCAACACTGTTTACACTTCTATATTTGTTCTGTGATGAATGATTATTACCAAATAATTCTTGTAATTTAGAACTAATTCGCAATTTGTAATCTGTTATTACAGCTTCAACAAAAAGTATATTCACTATAATTCTATTATAATTTATTGTTTAAAAACAAGCTTATGTGAATAGTTGTAGTAGTTATTTAAAGAAGCTTACGCGAAGGTTGTGTTAAGATGAAAATGCAATAATTACCTCATTTAGCGGTTCACTGGTTCTGACGCTACGCCAGGCGACATGGCGCCTCCGTCTGGAGAGAGATTCCAAGTTAGTTTTAATTTGTGTAAGGAATGCCGGAGGGCATAAGAGGGACGGATTTTTAATTTTAAAATTTTCCCAGATTCCCCCATCTCAGATAAACTGATGGAATTTTACTTCGCGACAGGCAACTCCTTAATCATTCAAGTGGGTAAACAGGTAATCCCAAGTTGCGCACAATTTCCTTTCTGTCGATAACTTAACCCTCTCTTACGTTGTACTCTTTTAATATTTAATAAAAATAATATAAAATAGCTTTTCAGCTAGTTTTAAGATCGCTTAATGCTTCTTACCTTACTCACAGTAGCTTTTATCATAAACATCATAATTGATTCCTTATAATTTAAAGCCGAAGATAGAGTATTTCCGATGGTTGTAAACTCTATTTCGATGTGAAACAGTCACTGCCTTGAAATACATACATATTCTCGGATAGGGTAATTAGAAATGTAATGTCTCTATGAATAAAGCGATATATTTGTTAATAGTTTAAGCACAACTAACAAACAAACAATGTTTGTGTTTGTTGTATGCTAGTCAACTAACTAGCATAGTTAAGTCAACTAGCTAGCACAGTTGATAGTCAACTAACTAGCATAGTTAATGTCCAACTAGCTAGCACAGTTGGTAGTCAATTAACTAGCACAGTAAATATCCAACTAACTAGCACAGTTGGTATTCAACTAACTAGCACAGTAAATATCCAACTAACTAGCACAGTTGGTAGTCAACTAACTAGCACAGTTGGTATTCAACTAACTAGCACAGTAAATAGCCAACTAACTAGCACAGTTGTTAGTCAACTAACTAGCACAGTTAATAGTCTGCTAACTAACACAGTTGGTAGTCAACTAACTAGCACAGTTGGTAGTCAACTAACTAGCACAGTTGGTATTCAACTAACTAGCACAGTTAATAGTCTGATAACTAGCACAGTTGGTATTCAACTAACTAGCACAGTTGGTAGGCAACGAACTAGCACAGTTATTAGTCAGTTAACTAGCACAGTTGGTAGTGAACTAACTAGCACAGTTAATAGTCAGTTAGTTAGCATAGTTAATAGGCAACTAACTAGCACTGTTAATATTTAAATAACTAACACATTTAATATTCAACTAACTAGCAAGTAGTTACATTACTTTTAATACGATATTTTTAAATATATTTTTTCTTATATTTGGCTACTTTAGTTATTGTTTCTTTTACTTTATTTCAACAATTCACCGAGTTGAGCCATAATAGCTTCCTGAACTGTATATTTTTCTCAAAGATAAAACGGATAGAACTTATAAAACGGCAAAGTTATTGCTTTTGGTAGCATGATGAGATTGAATCCCTGCTTCATGCTCTGTCAGCCGATATGTGACTTTCGAGCGTGTTCCTGAGCATGAACTGGAATAAACTAGTATAACTGTCTAGGTGGAGATTACAGGAAATTATGTGCTCTAGTAATGTTATTGTCAATTTGCACTTATTGCATAGTAGCATGAGATGTATTAAACATTGAAGTTGATGACAGTCATAACACTAGAACTATTTGATGCACTTTATTTAGTTCCCGCCTTGAACTTATAAGAATAATACAATATTCGTGTATTTATTTAAACAATTTATATACAAGAGAAACATTGTTGTGTAATACGGGCTTTACGGAAAGAGGAAATCAGAGAAATTCTTGTTGGTAAATTTCAAAATGTACATTAGAAATTCTCCTCCCTTAGTGAAAAAGAAAAGAGAGCCTTCGGTTTTTTCGGCCTTCAGTGAACTTATGACCGATAATCAATGCTAAATTTCAACTTCAGCAAACATTACCTCGTGGGAATTACTAAACCACAAAGGTCAAAGGTTTTATTAATTTTGGATTTTTAGCCATAATTTTATTTAGTAATAAAAATTAATCAAAGAAATTGAACAAAAACATGAAAAAATAGTACAACTTTATACAAAGTAGATTAAACTGCTCCACTTAATCGATAAAATATACAAGTATTTAAATAATTTAATAACGATTTTACCATTAAATTATTAGAATAATATCTAAAAATGATAAATTAATATTGAAAACAATAGCACAACTTTACGGATGTAAAAGGATTTCACCATCTGTTCATACAAAATAGTTATTGCAGTCGAGTCCACGTATATTTCTGATGGCATTAATCCAGTGTTGCCACCACAACTCAGTCACCTCCCCCATTACCTAGGGCTGGCCAGCCATGAATAACGTTGGTACTACATTAATGCGGCCCCTGCCCTGCTTGTGTAATGTTGCGGACGTAATGCTGCGATGACTTGTGTCTTACTTCCGACTTCCGGTTGTGCGACGTACACGTCACTAACCCCCTTTGGGATTAAAACCCATAAACCGAGTTGTACATGCGGATGTAATCTTGTTATATCCGTCACTGATAATATTCATCATCTTTCAAGTGTTAAAGTAACCTGATATCCATGATCCTCGAATAGAACCAATTTAACAATTTGTTTATATTATAAGCGAATGCTTTGGTGAGTAGATTCATGAGAGAAGAAGATGCTATGCAAGGAAAGAGTTGGATCAGACATGTAGGAGCATGATGGAGAAATGTCTGTAGCTCTATAGTCCTACGAGTATTGTGAAAGCTCTATATAAGACCATAACTATATAGTTACACTGGGCTGTTATAAATTTTAAAGTTAGGTCACTTGGGTTCAGTAGTTCGGAGTGAACATCGATGGAGCATTTGAACAAAAGTAAAGTAAAGATGTCTTATTTTACCTGGCGAAGTTAGGGCTAAGAAGTTCTTTTTAACACTTAACCTGAGGACGAACGGCTTCAAGGTGGCTTCAGAACCACCACCAACGGCTGGGCAGGTGGGCTGCTTGCAAGGACTGGATCGCTTAGCGGTTACCCATCCAAGCAGCAGCCACGCTCGACGTTGCTTGATCCGGATATCTTGCGATAACCGTTGTACCAGCTACACTACGCCATTGGCAAAGAAAGAGCATCGTTAAGTGTGTTAATGGATCAAAGTTCGCTTCAGTGGTTTTAATAACAATTTTCATTTTGTTATAGCTTTATACGTTGTACTATATTAAGAAATCGTTGATATAACTCAACCAGTTTGTAATTCGTAGAGAACACAGAACATTTAGAATCTATTGAATGTACAAAGTCAGAAATAAGATGGGACTATAGTGGTCAAGATATTTTAGGTTGGCGTTGGTTATCAAGAATCAATTTAGTCTTATGATCTTAATATATACAAAGTATAAAATAAACACGTTACAATATTCAGTACGGAAACAGTTTATATCAAACTTTCTTCAGTGAAGTTATTTCTATTGAAAAGTTTTATACTTTATTGTTGAAATATTTTATTTACGTTATATACGATTAATTGTGTTCCTAATTCACATACGTTTGTTTCCAGGTGAGTGAATGCCAACGCGTGACTGTGATGTGAGTACTGATATATCTTACAAGTCTTCACAGCTGAGATAACATCTCTCCTTGACAGCTTATCTGCCAAACTGTACATCTGCATATCCATCCAAGCTTCCCTTCCAATTAGCGTCCTTCACTCCTTCTCTGACAGTTGTTTGCTTCCATCATCCCCCTCTACAACTTCTTCGTCTTCTCCCTTCAGGTCGCACTTTTTACCTTTCAAACTTGTACATCTGCATATCCACCCAAGCTTCCCCTCAAATAGCAATCTTCACTCGTTCTTTGACAGTTCTTTGTGGTTATCATCCCCACCCGCCTTGCACCTTTCTGTTTCTCCCTTCAGGTCGCACTATCTACCTTTCAAACTTGTACATCTGCATATCCATCAAGGCTTTCCCTTAAATAGCAATCTTCACTCGTTCTTTGAGAGTTCTTTGTGGTTATCATCCCCACCCGCCTTGCACCTTTCTGTTTTCTCCCTTCAGATCGCACTTTCTACCTTTCAAACTTGTACATCTGCATATCCATCAAGGATTAATTAACGATATTCACTCCTCTGAAAGTTATTTGGTTCCATCATCCTCCTCTACAACTTCTCCGTCTTCCCCCTTCAGGTCGCACTTTCTATCTTTCAGACGTGTACATCTGCGTATCCATCCAGGCTTTCCCTCAATTAGCAATCTTCACTCCTTCTCTGACAGTTGTTTGGTTCCCTCAGCCTCGAATAACAACAATCAGCTGAATTACAGGATCATTTCACTTATCTTGATCCTTGTATTAAATATCTCAATAAGTGACGGTTAAGTTAATAATTTAAACTGCACATATTTACACACGTACTCAAATTATGACGTAACTGCTGTAACGGTATTGCACAGTGTATTTAAAAAGCTCACATTTGGTTTACAATTTTTCTAAAACTTGTAGCGTATCAAACGACACTTTCGGTGACTTCACTGCAAGTGTGGGTGCCATTTGATGGAAAGTTTGACGGAAGCATATGTCAAAGTGTATACTGTACACTAATTAAGTACAATTATTGAAAACAATTCAATTACCATTATCTCTAGCAATTAACATCCGTTTAGCTACCTTTATGTATTAAATGTCCAGGTAGGCTATAACATTTTTAGGGTAGACTTTAATAAGCGGCCTACACTCGTTACTCGATTGCTATTATGGAATGGTTTGATTGTTTTTATCCGATGAAATAATTCGATATTACAATTTATTGAACAGCATATGATTTCATCTTATTAGTTGTAGTAATTTTAATGTAAGCAATAAACAGCTAGAAGTAACTAATATTTGTAAACTTTGAAAATACCGATGAATATGAGGAAAATACGTGAGATATTTCGCACAAGTGACTGTTTAAGTGGCTTCAACATGTGGATTTGGCTCCTGGTAACCCATGGGGAGAATTATTTCCTCCATTTCACAAAAGCGGTTCTTCGTTGATATCAAGCTGGGCAAGTTGCAATATTGTAAGTTTTTTTTTAATATCCATTCTAGACTATAGTGGGTTTTGTGTTTTGTAATCTTATTCTTGAATTTGTTTTTAAAATTGTAATGTACGAGATTCTTCTTGTTATGGTTATTTATAACTCTTATTGTATATGATTTTTACACATCGAAGTTGGATAATATATACAATTGTTCGATAATACTAATCGAATAACCAGTGTAGGCCGCTTATTAAAGTCTCCCCCATTTTTACACGAGAATTGCCAAACAATTAAATACGTATAAACTGATCTAAATAATAAGGTAACTTGAACTTATTAAACAACCGCCATGTTCGCTGAGAATAAATACAACGATTTAATTTTTGATAGGGTTCGAAATTTCAGAATTCCTCTGTCAATCATGTTCTTTGTTTAGACACGGATTTCAGTTGAGGAAGTTTGTGGGATAAATGTATCTGAAGATATTGTCTACTACCATTGACCTCATACTTTACGTAAGTTCCCTCCCCCATCCTGAAGTTCTCCGCCCTGTAGTACTTTTACCGATGGCCAAGCGCCTCAATAGGAATTCTAACCAGGGTGGCGATAGTTTTCATCGGATACGTGCTTTACTTGGCACCCTTCTTCTGAAGTCCTCAATGATATCGCATTACTGTGAAACTGTGTATACCGTCACAACCAACACTCCGTCAAGAGTACGCATTTAAGGTAAATATAAATGCAGATGAAAACTTTTAGCGCGTTTGGTACAATAAGCGGGCATCGTTAATGAAAACAACTCTGTAACTAATGACAACACAGGGGCACTTAAAGTTCTACCTACAGGGATTCTGGTCTTTGCAGTAATGGTAGTTGGATGCTCAAAATAAGAGTTCATCAGAGAGAAATAAGAGTCCCTTTTTGATAAACTGATATCTATTCAAGATTTCGCGTCAGCTAAGAGACAGGCATCATGTCATATTTAGTTATTATTCTATAATTAGTAATAAGGATTTGCAGCTGAAGAGCCAGCTAGTCGCTTTGCCCGCACGCACCTTCACACTCACGAGCGTCACTGTCCCAGGTTACATTACTCTGTGACAATGTCAATGTATTATCCATTGTTTGGTACGATTTTTCTCAGTATAATTATTACTATTTATATATACTAATTACGTTAGAATACCGTTAAAATAAAAATCTGGATTTGATTGGAGACGTTACTAATTGGGTGGAAATGAAGTCGGTCCTGTTCCCAGGACTAGTGTGTCTTCACTAGTGTTAGTCCAGCCGCAATCCCTATTCGTTAATACTGGAATTATAGAATAATAATAAAATTTGAAACTATTATTAGTTTATTAAACTATATAAAATAAAATATCAGATAAATTCAGACCCACAATGTGCAGTGCATTAATCCATATAGTAACAACTTATAAAGAAAGATTTGTGCTCGTAAAGAACCAAAAGCCTAAACATATTACAGTCCGTATCGTAACACCAATGACTGTAATCTTTATTGTAACATATCCCTATTGTAATACTGTAAAACATAGAGACCGTTGTAATCTAAGATACTAACTTTTAGATCACAAAGCAAAATTAATCATTTTACCTGTTATTGGCATGTTAGAATAAATAGTTTAGTTTAGTACATTTATTTATGTCTGTAGTTATTTAATTTAGATAGTTCTTAAAATAGCAAACTAATGACGTAACCATATAATCAGAGTGTGTCCTGTTAATTCATTCTAAAAATAATCAGCCACAGAACTCTCGTAGCCCGACTGGTATTCATGACGTAGTGGGTGGATTGGGTGTGGGCGTGGTTGGGGGTGGGGAGGTATTGTATGGGCGATGGTAGTGTGGGAGTAGGGGTTGAAGGATGCAGCATGCAGATGTGAGGATCCAGGACAACAGACATGTCCTTGCCCCTGTCCATTAACCAGGCTGTACTCGACCTTGATTGTGTAGTCGATTAGGAATTAAAACAGCAAAAACTTAAGCTCATGAAACAGAAAAGTTAAAATGATTCTTTATCGCAGTGGTTTTCAAAATCAAACTGATCTACTCGCTATCTAGACTGTTTCATTGAACTAATTTCATAACGCTACTTTGAATCTGTGAACTTTCAATGCTGACGACACAAAGAGGAGTGGCGTCGCTGCATTGTGTCTTTAATTAACTGAAAATTGACAGGTTTCGCGGAACTGTCAGCTGGTTTATGATCTGATTGATGATCATCAGTGTTGCCAACCTAACAGAGCGAATTTTTATGCCACCACGCACGCCGTTCTCAATGTTATCAAAACACTGTTACATTCAGTTCAAATTGGGGTTGGCTGCACCTTATTTATGCGATGTTTTTAGATTTACCTCTTTTGTTTTGAATATTACGTGTCGCATTAGAGATACAGGGTGTTTGGGAAATGTAAACCGAAACTTCAACTTCAAGAACGGTTTTATTAGTCTAAAGGTTTTGTTAAAGAAAAACATCGTTCACCGTCATACGCCCTTTTTGTCATCTACCTGGTGTTACGTGTTGCTATGTTGTAATAAATAATTAGCACGTTTTTCAACCGATCCGAAAGATTGTTTTTTAAATCGTGTCATTGTCTGTCCGTCTGTCTGTCCTTTATGCGATAATTCTAGACAGATAGACTCTAGAGACTTGAAACTTAGTATACGGGTTCCTCTGGGTCCAAGAAAGAGCTGTATTGATTTTGGATTCAAAAAGCTAAAGTGCAGTTTAGCGATTACTCTTTCGTTGCCTTCTGTCAGGCTCTTGCATACTCTATTGTACATTTAATAAACTGTCCTAACTATAAAAGTTAGCATGCTTTATTGACCAAGCAACCGTGGATTATGACAGAATAAAATTGAGTTTTTATTTTGTTTCTAGAGATTGTTATGATATTTGTTTTTTCATGTATAAAATACAAATAAATGGGTATTGGACGGAATATATGCACGCATGTACGCTTCGATTTCTCTGGTATCGTTGTCATGTGCCACGCACGACACGCCCCCGCACGAGCCGACTGTAATAAAATGACCTTCAGTCACCCCCCCCCCCTACAACTTCAATGTTTTACGCCCTTTTCGACCGTAGATGCCTCATTTTAAGATATTTTAAGCAATACGTATGTAAGCGCTTTTATTTTGTATTTGTGTGAATTGTAAACGTTTTGCATATTTAAACGATGAAGTAAACGAGGTTGGAGATTTTTTCTGAATAACCTATAACATTTTGAAAAATGAATACCTACGGATGCGTATTCATTAATTGTTTAAAATGAGACATCTCCCATAAATTCAAAACTCAAAATCAAGACGTACGTAAAACTGCACGTTTAAACGTATTCTTATGGGAAAAAACTGAAGGTCGTTTACTACAATCGGCCCTTAATTACATTTCACGAGATGCCTTCCCACCTTAAGGTTGGGTGGAAGTAAGAACCGTAAATAAGTCACTCTTAAATTATATTTCGTACAATTTTACGTTAATTTTAATGTAGCTAGTAATAGTATAATTTTGAAAATTGTATTGTTTTTTTTTAAACTTGGGAAGGGGGGTGTGCTCTCTGGGTTGTGGCAGATACGTATGGATTAAATAGTAGAATTTCACTAACTTTTAAAAATTTGATAAAATAATATTTGAACACATATTTCTACCTCAATCCGACATTGATGTTTTGAGTGCCATGTGATTCTGTCAACAATTGTATCTAAAAATTCTGGAATGACATTGCTGAAACATTTTTATAGTTTTTCCTTTATAGATTGCAGTTTAATAAATAAGGGCAACAAATCATAGTTTAACGTGCAACCTAATTGTGAGAAGTCCAAAGCTCCGTTTTGCGTTACTCGAGAATGTTAGTTATTATAAACAATACACGCGCCTTCTATTTCCTTTGTCTTAAAAAAAGAAATGTTTTTTATTCTCCAAACATAGCAATAGGATTGAGTTATGTCTGTTAGTGGTTAATAATAAAATTGTTTTGTAGTTTAATTTAAAATATTTTCCGAATACAAGTACTAGTGCCTTGATATATTTCGAGGAAATGTATTCTCTCTGGTCTCTATTTGTTCATCCCTCCAGAGCTCACAGCTCATCAGGTATTCCTAGCACCAATTTACACCTGGTAAATCTCTTTCACCGACATCTGGAAATCAAATCATATTTGTCGAACTAAAGTTTACGCAGCTGTCGTTTCCCGGCGATATTCTCGTGGAGTTTATACGTCCAGAACTATTTCTTTCGGAACGTTGTTAAGTGTTTTACATCTCCAAACCTGTAATAAAGAATTATAGAAGGTAGAATAAACTAACCCATTTCCAATCGATGTCTTTCTACATTAAAATCAAAAAACGATACGGTTTGGTAATTTGACTACTCGAGCATTTTAACTTAATTTTCTAAATTCGTTCACTCCATTGACCGCCTCTTGAGACTGTCACATCTTAAGAAGCTGTCAAATAAAAAGGTAGGGCCTACTCAAATAAATTTTAAGTACTCTGTAATAATCTCCTAAATATTTTGCTCTTATTATTTCCATTCAATAAGAATAAACAAAATGGCGTTACTTAATTTCCGTTTTTGTATGGCATTTAAAGATTTCAATATCTCGATTGGTTTTCGACATGAAAAGCACTATGGTATAGGTAAATTGCACCCTCTTAGGTCCACTGCTATGTTAAGTGAAACTATACTACGAAAGTGTTTGGATGGTTGGTTGGACGTGGGGGATATGTTATTGTTATAAAAGATAATTTCTCCAAATAGAGTTGAGCATTATTAGTGTTGTATATAATAAAGGAAAATTAATCTTCAAGGTTCGATTCTGACATTTATGTTTTAATTGTATTTTTCGTTTTAGACTTTCAAGATTGACGTTTATAGTTGAGAATGAAAATTTTGTACAAATGTTTAGTAAACAAAATATACCTGATTTCGTGGATAAATGCCTAGTTTGAAAATACAAAATTACATTTGCTCAACATGGTTGCACATACACGAGAGGTGAAGAGCGAAGCGAGGTTTATTTTCGCAAAGAAACTAAATGAGCGCTTCTCCAATTTTCCAGTTCATTATGTAATACATGTTGGAGAAATGTTCTTTATTTTCTTTTTGATCTTATTGATGCCTTGTTATTTTCTTTGTGAAACTATTATATTCCATACATAAAGTTTATTTGTGTTAGGATTTTTTTATTGTGTATGTCGTTAAAAATAATATAAAATATACCAAATGATATTTTGCTTTTCAATTATTACCTTCAGTGTTGAAACGGACATTTGATGGTAACGAATAAGAATATTTCTCTTACTTTATTTCGTACCATATGTTATTACTGTCAGCTCGGTGCATAGAAAAGTACAGGATTGCCATTATAATCCTAGGTTCTTTTTCTAAAAGACACCTGTAAAGAGCCTCATACAAACCTGCCCCTTGTAAATGGATTTCACAATACAAACAGTTTCAAGCGGTAGACTTTGCTTTGGTAATAGCACTATAGACACAGTAACATGCATTTTGAAACATCGTGGTAGCAAGAAATTGTGACAGTGAGGCTTCTAATAAATATTAAGATTAAGATTTAACCCTTTATGATTTTTTTTGTTTTGTAAATATCTGACCTAATTTATGTAACATTTTATTATTACCGAAATAAATGTCATATGATTTTGATTATTAATGTGTTGTCCCTGTCGTATTTATACATCATGCAATAAATATTTTAATACGCCTCAATATATATTGAAGCCTGAGAGTTTATATCTTGCAAATCCATTAAAACCTTAATATGGAGATGAAAGTAGAGCTCTTTTAAATTGTATTTAACTTAAGGAAATCGGTATCCTACATAGATCGTTCAGGAGGAAGTCATTATTTTACAGTTTGTAGCTTGTTTACAATAACAGCATTATAGAAAACTGTAAGAAAAAATGCATGATGAATTACAATCATTTCCTTCTATATGTCATCTTGGGAATGAAATATACAAGGAATTGCAAAGTGTAATAACATGTGCCATGTTACAAGTGCAACGTATTTAGTTATGTTTACTTGTTATGAACTCATAACCTGGGCAGTAAAATATAACATGCCATGTTACAAGTAGAAGAAAGGAAAATCACCCACGGTATCCTTGGTTACCCCATATCTTGTCTGGAAAATAATTAAGCTAAACCTTCCCAGTGTGACACGAATCCAGGAAATTTTTCAACATGTTCGGCCGTGCAAAATTCAACTGTCGGACGGTTTTATGGTACTAGGCGGTGGTTATGGATTCTGCCTGCGTTGTGGATCGTGCGGTGTCGGAGTTCATAAAAAAACTATAGAACGTTGTAAATTGTAAACTGATACCACCCTCCCCTCCCTCTCCCCATTTGTATATCGACAAAAAGCTGGTGCTCGTGTTAGTTCATCAATGGATGTCAATCAGTGGTATGACAGGATGTCCAGCTTTTATATTCTCGTCCACGGTGGCGATGTACAACCAGCGTACGTGTACTGCATTACTTAGGTTGGCGGTTTTATGCCAAACATTTTGTTTTTGCCCCTCAGTAATGGTTACTGGTATTGGCTGAACGTCAGCGAAGCCTACCATTAAGGGGGGGGGGTACAAAATTTCTCTTCTGTTCGTCTGTCCGGGTGACTTCTCGTGAATTAATTAATCTATAGATATAGTCGTGTATTTTGTATTTTATGGTGTTAATAAGATGGCAGTTTTATGTTTATGCGACTGTTTTTTTTCTCGGAGCTAATCGAGCTTTATAACTTTTATAATTTTTGTATTGGGTTACAAGGTTTTCAAAATAACAGAAATTGGAAGTTTCAATTCCATTATGTACTGAATCAATTTTTTACATTCCTAATGAAGGGATATAGATTTGTTTAGACTTCCTCACCAAATCGTGAAATGAGACAGGAAAAATATAATTAATGTCAATAAAATTACGACGAAGTACATTTTTGGAAGCCTAATTATCTGAACTGTTCCATATTTTATTTTTCACGTTTAAATACTGACCTGTGTTACGATTGATTGGAAATAAGGAAACGCAATATATAATATATCGTTTTGATTGCATTTGTTACAGTTGAGATAAATCGTTCATATGAACGGGATGTGCGAGATCCAGGGAATTATTTCAATTAGTTCTGAAGTCAGACGCTAGAGCTGCACCACGTACCGTTCAAATATTTGCTACCTCACCATTCAGTCCACAGATAGCAGTCCGAGCGCTGTCTTTTCCATGCCTCAATTTATGGCATTGGATGAGTTATCTCTTGTGTAGCCAATTCAATCAAAGGTTAAATTAAGTGGTTCAGTACGTTGTTTATTCACCTTTATCTGAATGCCTTGTCGTGTTCTCGTCCTCAAAATCCAATTTTGTTTTAATTTGAGTTACTTATAGTTTAGCAAGCACAAACACAAATTTATTACACCAAGTATTCAAGCAAATGTTGTTATTTTTCTCAATTCCCTATTGTAGTCCGGTCAACCTTGCATTAATTTCCAGAAAGCTGAAAGTTTGCATAGATTTTAGGAACACCATTATTATGAAATTGTTAAAAGTCCCCATCGATCCCATGTCAGCAAACACTGTCATTCAAAATCAAAGGTTGCCAAAATCGGATTTCTTGAACTTTTCAGCGAAACGGTTAGTTTTATGATAAAATATGTAAGAAAAAAATTGTAGATTATGCAATTATGTAAAAACATAGTCCTTACCTTTTTTATTAAATACTAACTGTTTTTGAGAAAAAATAATTATAACATTTTCTTACGCTGTATTGGCTGTAATATGTACACGTTTACTACGCCACCTATGAGGTAGTGTACCTAGCGTTTTTTTTTCAACGTGGTTTCCCCTGTAGGCCTATTCCACAGTCTGTTCCAGTAAAATTTAATGAATGTTTGGTTCACAAGTTCATAACAATGGTGTCCCTAACATCTATGCAAATTTTTAGTTTTCTGGGAATTTCTGCAAGGGCCAATGTCTAAATTGACCGGACTAATGTTCGTTCCGGTTCTGTATTGGAGGGGGAAATGTGTAACCTGAGTAACAAAGGCGGAGGAAATGTTAAATGACGTGCACGACGTACGTATCAGAGCCTTATCAGAGGAACGATTGCTAAAGTTAGATGATAAATGAGTTGTCCCACAGCGACAACGGGGACGCCGGCACTCAATCGTTTTCGATATTTCACCAGTCGCAGTCTGTCACAGTGCTCGCACTCGCAGACGGACGCCGAAATTAATTTTATAAATTGAGCAATACTACACTACTTCCTCCCTTTATATACTATACATTGTATTTCACAGTCACAGTTTAAATGTTATTATTACAAGCAATGAACTTTAAATCCTTCTACAGCAAAGAATCTTTATAAACATGCCGTGTATATCTGTTTGATCCATCTCATTCATTTATAACGGAGGCAATCAAACCAAAACACTTTGTTAAACTTTAAAAATATTTATAACGTAAAAAACATGTGAGGTAGGAAATTTATAAATTAAAATAAATCTGATATTAGTTTCGAACTATGGAATTTGACGGATCTATTTTGTGTAATTTCGTTCGGTATTAACGTATTCTACAAAAATTGAAAATCTCATAAAAAACCATGAAAAACAGTTTTAAGATATTTAAATTTCTTAAGTAAAAAAAAAAACATTCCTGGAATTTAAAAAATTATTAGGTTAATCAAAACTAACTTCCTTTTGCGAAATTTTATAAAAACCAGTACGTCCGTTTGAGTGACGCCGTTACGCTCATTCAAACATAACACGTGCTGTTCGACATTATTCCGTCCAAATCTACTACTCGATTTGGTTGGAGTTGTTCTACAACGGGCAATTCTATAACTCCGAATTTCAGCCATCGCAATAGTCTCTCCTGCAGTTTTTATGATTAAGAATTTACAAGAGAAGAGTCAGTTTTGTCCAGTATGTCCCAATGTGGTTCATACTTTTTATAACGAATAAGACAATCAGAATGCTTGCCTGAAGGCAGTTAATTGTTGAAGTGCTCTAATAATAAAACATATGTGTGAAACGATCGTATGCTGGGTGTCGCCCACAGGACACGATCGTTTATCGTACGATAATTAAAGATCTTCCAGGCATTAAAATCGCACTTAATTCAGTTCATCCAATTTTGAAAACAGACATATTGGGAAATTGGAAAAACTCGACTAATCACAAAGAGGTTATTTTCTCAATAGATTGGAAAAAGGACAACTTCCATATTACACTAGTAGTGCGATTATTTTTCCGTGCAAGATATTTTACACCCTCTTTCTTTTTTTTGATGGTATATTGATCTATATCGATCTATCTATTTTGATCTGGCATAGTTGATGGCCAGAGACATTTTTTTTCTTATATCCACATCTCAAAGCCTATAAATTGTTAAGCAAGCGTTTTTACATTTCACTGTTCACCTGAGGCTTGTCACAAACCACTGTATGCCAGTCGTGAATTCCAAATTTCAATAATTTTACTCGGGCAGTTTTTGATCTCGAAATTGTCATTTGAACCCCGTAACTAGAGGCTGTGGGCCAACGTCCTGTCTATAACTGAACCCTCGTGTGATCATTACTATTTGTACTCATTGTTATAGTAAGGATGAAAATTACGCATTCTTTCTACATAATAGACATGTACGCTTAAAACGCTGCATCATTAAGAACTCGATGTAGTGAAATTGCATAGTAATAATATTTTATGTATATATATACAGGGTGATTCATGAAGTTCTCCCCCCACTTCTACAGCACATTGTACTAGTAAAAATAATGAAAAAATGTTATATAAACATAGGTCCGAAAACGCTTCGTTAGCGAGTTACAGCTAGCGAAAGATTTCGCCTGAATTCCTGGGTAAAGAGTAAAATAAAGCCATACTGAACTTTTGGAAAGGTTAATTAAGTAAGAAAATATCGTGGATTCTTATGTATTTTTACCTGATAAAGATAATAAAATAGGTTTCAGAACTGTACCTGTAGTAGTTTTTGAGGGATTCAGGGTTAAATGCAAAAAATTGGGGCACGAAACAATGTTTTTTTAAGTTTGATGTACAATAACTTTGTTAAATTGGTAATAAATACATAAAATCAACAAACATTAATTGTAGAGAGTGTAATTCTGAGAAAATTGATATAATCAAAGTCTAAAATAAAACAGAAATAAGTACCAAAAAATCGATTTTATTCAGTATAATACATTACTAGCTGTAAAGAAATACCGTACGGTATTTAGTTAAAATAAAACAAAAACGAAATGTTTGTTCCTTAATGATGAGATAAATTGAGAAAACAAGATTAACTGTTAAATAAATTTGTTTGTAAATAAAAATATCATGTTTTATTACGTTGTATTTTTTTTTAATAAAAATTTACATCAAATGTTCGAAAAATAAATGAAGCAAACATTTTCCCATTATTGTTTACTAATCATCGAAATGCAGTTTTTTGTTTTATTAATTTCTAAGTTGGTAACGCACGAATAACAGCTGATCAACAATGGTATTCTGTACTGTTACGTTAGAACTGTGTATTAGTGGTGTTTTGCAAGCTACAGCAGGAGATCGGGTT
This sequence comes from Homalodisca vitripennis, assembly GCF_021130785.1. Classification (NCBI taxonomy): domain Eukaryota; kingdom Metazoa; phylum Arthropoda; class Insecta; order Hemiptera; family Cicadellidae; genus Homalodisca; species Homalodisca vitripennis. The sequence continues at coordinate 95,302,161 of NC_060212.1, read as the reverse complement.
CTGTGAATCGTGTTATTAAATGCAATTTTTCTGTGAGTTATAATTCGATTATTTATTCAGCGACAAAATGCCTTACTTATTTACATCAGAGGAATACGCTGATATGGTTTTTATTTTGGGTTACTGTAATGGTAATGCTAGAGCTGCTGTAGAAGAATATATGAACTACGTTACCCTAATAGGAGGATTCCAGATACCAAAACAATTTCAGGAACATTTCGTACTCTTCGGGAAACAGGATCACTGCCAAGTACTAGAACCAATTATGAATTTTTGGTACTTATTTCTGTTTTATTTTAGACTTTGATTATATCAATTTTCTCAGAATTACACTCTCTACAATTAATGTTTGTTGATTTTATGTATTTATTACCAATTTAACAAAGTTATTGTACATCAAACTTAAAAAAAAACATTGTTTCGTGCTCCAATCTTTTGCATTTAACCTGAATCCCTCAAAAACTACTACAGGTACAGTTCTGAAACCTATTTTATTAGCTTTATCAGGTAAAAATACATAAGAATCCACGATATTTCTTACTTAATTAACCTTTCCAAAAGTTCAGTATGGCTTTATTTTACTCTTTACCCAGGAATTCAGGCTAAATGTTTCGCTAGCTGTAACTCGCTAACGAAGCGTTTTCGGACCTATATTTATATAACATTTTTTCATTATTTTTACTAGTACAATGTGCTGTAGAAGTGGGGGGAGAACTTCATGAATCACCCTGTATATATATATAAATTATTATTATTAAATGCGGTACTTTTGGAATATTTAAACGATGAAGTATATAAACTTGTATGATTTCTCTTTTGAGTAATCAATTAAATATCGAACCAACTAAAAACCGTTTGGATGCGTAATAAACATATATTTAAATTGAAAATACTCCCATAATGTTACAGCTAAAACTAAGATCGTGTCGAGGTTTATGGTTCAACATTGTCCTTTTCGGGTTAAAATCAAGCTGGCTCTTGTCCTTTTGGGTAAAGCGTCATCCGATCATGAAGGCAGATATAGCTGAAGGAAAGGCTGTATGAAGGGTGTCAAAGTCTGTGTGTGGTTAGAAGCGGCAGGACGGCTAGCCACCCACAAAGCGCTATTCCGGTCCAGCTTCCTCTTTCCCTTCTCTCATGGGCTGGCTAGACCGAGGTGTACCAACTGTACAAACACAGCCCTAACTGATAATCTTCATTAGGTGATGTAGTAAACCTTCATTATCTAATCTAACCTTCTCCAGGTACTGTATATTCTTTTCACACATTTACGTACTGAAGCAGCCATAATGTCATGTTTCAGTGGTTTCCTACCAAAATGTCCTCTGGTCGTACAGATTGTATGTTCAAAAACAGGCTTAAATTTTGTAATGCCTTCTGTTTCTGTTAATTACTTTAACGTTAATTCCACCTTGTTATAGATGCGAGCAAACTTTTCCGACTTATCGTCCTGAATTAAACATGATATTGTGATAGTATTCTCCAACGTCAATTAAGTTTCTTTATTTTTCGACACTGTTTCTTGTTTACAAGGGAAATAACAACCATGACAACTTTAGTGCCCGGATGTAGCAACCTCTGTATTCAGTTCCGCCCTTGCCCAATTTGGTGCTTTGCCAAGCATCCTTTCTGTATTCAAACTGCACTCTGACATTTCCCTAATATGAGACCCAAGCTTGGTGTTTGTGTGTAGTAGATAAATAGAACCGCGTTGCTAAATCAGTGACGACCTAGTGAAACGGGACGAGGGTGGTTGCCGCGAGGGGGGTAGGTTGTCAACAGAATCCTTGTACAGACATATAGGGTGGGGCAAGAACCGTGCACGACCCATATTTGAACAACATTACTCGTCTGTGCATAAAATTATAACTGTACTAAAATTATAAACATTTCATGTATTGTGGAATGGTTCGTAAACTTTACTCCAAATAATTAAACTTAATTTTGTTATAACCCCCATCTTGTACTAACTTAGCAAAATGATCATCTGAATTTCAGTAAATTTGGGATAATAAGGAAGTTTGTTCCGTTTCTCTAGTACTACTGGAATTGTTAATTTATTGGGAAATATGTCCATTATCAATTTTCTTCTACATGTCAGAAACATACCAGAACATTCCTAACAAACCCCCTCCAAACCCCCAGATCTGGTATCTTCTTTTGACCAGATCGTCCTCTGTAAATCCCCAAAATAAAAAAAAAAAACTTTTACAATTTTGCCTTTTATCTGCTGATGTCCGTAAGATTTAAAATTTGTAATGTTTCATTAATATTGTACGTATAGAATAATTAGACCCTGGATATTTCACAGAAAAAATATAATTTTTTGTCCGTGTAGATGAACATGTTAGTGTAATTCAACGTGTAAATATTACAATTAAAAAAGTTTACGTTGTGTTACTATTATCTACAACAAAAAATTGTAGTTGTCACTAGGATTCTATATAATACCAGAATTAGTTACAATTCGTTTTAAGATTTTAAGATCACAATTCAGACAATCTTTTTCCTACGCAGCGCCGGTCCAAAAATATTTAATCAGTTGCCTTTGCACATTAAACAGATATAATATTATCATTACTGTATCAGTAACATTTGTACATGTGGATAACCGTATAATTTAATAAATTTTAATAAGTAAATAACTAAAATTAGTGTAAATAATTAACTATTAGTATGATAATTTATTTAGGTTCGCAGGATGATTGTAGACGCTGCAAAAGACTTTATTTTTAGAAGCTAGACTTAGAAATTTATTTTGTTTTAAACTTGTAAATTTTAAATTAATTGTATACATTTTAGATTTTAATTTTTTTTCCTCGCTGACCTCGCTACTTGTAAAAGAGTGTATTTTTCCTTTCACTGTTAAGTTAATTCAGTTTTGAAAGTTTATAGGAAATAAATCATTTATTCATTTAAGAACATTTTGGTTATTTATTGTGCTTGGAAATAATACAGTCTACAGTAAAAAAGAGATGCAATTACGCTTTAAAATGTTGGGTACAATTATAAACAGTTCCTTACAAAAATATGCATCACCAAGCGAGACATTAATCACATTTATTCTGGTTTAGACACGGAAGTGAAACGTCACGAAAATCTCTCTTGTTATATCAGAAAACTGAAGGACATTTTAATACGGGAGACCAACAAAAACACGCGATTGCTCAGTAACGCACGGCAGATGACGAGATTGTCGACTTGCTGATTGCACAATTTACCGCGTCATGCGACTGCAATCACGGGTCATACAAGTACGTGTGAATTTAGTCACGTCAACAAGCAACAATCACGAGAAAAACGTTCTACAAACCTCTTGCCGAGATGCTGATTGCCAATGTCAGAAGAGTAACTTATTGTTCTCGTGTTAATGTAATACGGTTTTACAATCTCTCTGTTCGTAAAAGAGTGCTAATCAAGGACAATCAAAAATCAGTAATTGAGGTCAATCAGCAGAATGCGCTAGTGTGAGTTAGGTACATGACAGTACTAGACCTGACCATCAGACCTCGCTCTAAACAATAAAATTGTTGTAGTAACGTTTCTGGGGTTTCTAATCTTTGAGATTTTGATTTAAATTAAAAGTCAGTACTATACGATTCAAGCATTTACAACTGTTCATAGGTTAATACGTTAAATGTTTGCTTAGATAAATGTTTTAGAAGTTTACTCCGTTTTTATGGCAACTTAACCATTATAGGAACATTAAGACTGACTAGCAAACAATCATGACCTATCCGGTGATTACCACTCGATAGCAATTACCTCGGCCTCGATTACTTGACTAGTGGTCACGTGACTGGAATAACTCTCACCCCTCTCCTTCTCTCCGTATATAACGCGATCGTGTAACGAATCTTTTTTTATAACTGGTGCCGTACAATTTATTATAAAACTAGTCTTAAAAGGTGTATTGTGGTTCGGTATTTTACACGGTTATCGATTATTTCCAACCGAATGCTGATATTGCTATAAATAATAATTCACTGCCATATCTATTATTTATATTTGTAAGACTACTATGAATCATATGTAATGGGGTAACCTAAAACATCTAGTCGAAAGTTAGTAGGTATAACCTACTAATGGTTTTGTTACTAAAAATTGTTTTAGTATTTTAATTAATATAAATTTAAACAAAATATTCATGATTTTTAATTATTGATATTATTATTACAATTAAGCTTAACAAAATAAGCAAGTTTGATAGTAAAAATTATAATAAAATTGATCTTTACAAAGTTGTGGTAAACTGTTGCGTATGGAGTGGTTTGGCCCTATTACGTTCTTAAAGGAGGTTTTATATTTTATATCCATAAGGATAAATATAGAATATCGTGATCTTACTTTATATTTTTATGTTTATAGTTCATGGTAAAATTAAATTAAAAAATGCATACTAATAATAATGTTTATAATGGATATAACATTTCGCTAGCTACAATCCTGAGGTCGTGACGCCACGAATAATTTATTTTAAAGTAGACAGAAACAAAAACTAATTCAAACCCAGCAATTGAGGCAGATGTACGATTCTTTTAATTCACGTCGCTTTGGAACACTATTTGTAAACGCCGCGATGTAGCAAACTAAATGTAAACACGAAATGAAACAAAGCTCTCCGTTAAATTGGCTGACTGACAGACCCTGTCTCGACATAGCTTGATTACATGCTTTCAATTAATTAGATTCACTTAGCATGTCAGGAACACCGTGCGCATGTCGTAGTTTCTACACTGTACTCGAACACTAATGAAGGGAACAATATTGAGTGTGCCTGCGCGGTGAGAGGGGGGTGGTTATATGATGTCTCGCCCATAGAGGTATAATGAGTAATGCATAGCAAATCTAATATGTATCAAGTCCTAGCCAATGTTGAAGTTACGTGATAAAAAGTAAAAAAAGTAACATATATATGCTATTTTGCCAGAGAAAGTTAGGGCTAAGAAGCCCTCTCTAACACTTAACCTGGGGACCAACGGCTTAAAGGTGACTTCCGAACCACCACCAATGGCTGCTGGCAGGGATAGGATCGCTCAGCGGTCGCCCATCCAAGCAGTAGCCACGCTCGACGTTGCTTGATTGGGTTATCTTGCGACACATTTAAAATTATAGCCATTTTAATTTGAAGTATGGACACAACATAGGTGAAGAAATGTTATTTAAACATATTATATCTCTAATTACATTGTATAAGATTCGGAATGAAAAGAAATTATACTAATATGCTAAATGACAAACTGTAAATTTTTAAGATTACTTAGAACAATTTGTCGTTTTGGAAGTATGTATGTACAACATAAGAAAAGTTTAGAATGAAAACAATATATGAATAGCCACTTTTGTGAATGAAATACGGATGATTTCGAGGTTTATGTAGTATGTAAAGAGGGAACTTTATACTTTACAGTGTATTATTCATTCATTTATTTATACGCCAACCGTCATTTTACGAAACTTGTTCATGTAATACGAAAAACAACACATACAATGTCTGATAACAATACTAAATACTGAAAGAAATGTTTACACTGGTTTTTACCCAATTCGAATGTAAATTCATATTTCAAACAGCAATAATATCTGATAGAAAAAAATTCGACTACTGTCAAAATTACGAAGGATTTCTTAAGCATAAACGTTGAAATGGAAATACCTTTACTTGGGCAAGATTCGAACTTGCGCTCGAGTACTATTAAAATATTTCGCCGAGTGGAAATAGCCATCCAAGAGGACACCTTTAATTCCATCATGAATTATTATGAAGCTAATATAAGTTATCTTTGTGTTTTTATTTTGGTCAAGGAAAGTAGTAAACAATCTTTTTAGACAGTTTTCAGAACTTTTACTTACATTATTTTCGAATGCGGCGTATTTAATTACTGTTGAAAGGTACATCATAAAACACATCAGCGAATCTCAAAGAAGCACTTGTTTGTTGACTGAGGTGATGACTTTGTAACGTAGTGTTTCAATACAGGCGTACAATATTCTCGCCTTTGCGGCAACATCACGGTTAATTGGCAACATTTGACTTGGCGTCGGTAATGAAATCATCAGAGATGACTGGATACCGTACGGAATAATGAGAGATACTCTGTGGTGATGTGCGCAGTGATGATGTGGAGCATCCAATCATCGAGACACCGTCCGGTAATTGCTCGTTATTCTGTAAATAATGTCATCAGTGTCCGTGGAATAATTTGCTGGCCACTCGATTAGAAGTAACAATTACTTGTATATCAATAGTGTTAGATACTTAGTGTTAGTTTAGCACTTTAGTGTTATCAAATGTATCTTACGTAGAGAAAATACCTTGAGTTTTACAGTTTAAAACATTTCTTCCTTTATATTAAGCGGTCGTTGAATTGTGGGAGATGATGGCCGAGTAACAAATACGCACCCAAATGATTTTAGTTCTTTTTTAAGCGTAAACGTTTTTCAGTATTCAAACAATGAAATTCTGAAAAGTTTAGTTTTTTTTTTACAAATAACCAATACAAATATGGAAGAAACTAAATACGTGTTTGGATGCGTACTACTGGTATCTTTAAAATGGGGCATCTGGCATTATTATGCGTGTAACATTGTCCTTATGGAGCTAAAATCAAAATGGCCGCCAATACTGGCGGTCTTAATTAAATTATTTCTCCAAATAAATCCTTAAGTATAATTAAATAGGAAAAGTTTTTGTAATTGGCACCTGAATGACATATTCGTAATTTACTTCAAATTATTGTTGTGTAGCACAAGTAAAATATGGCATTCGGTGCTCCAAATAACTTCGGCTACTCGTAGTAAAGCGCTTGGCAAAGCTCATCAGAAACTCGTCGATCGTAGTTATAAGACAAACTCCAATTGTAAATAACGTTATAATTAAGAGCCTGAAGTTAAATATTGTCTCTCCAAGTTCTTTATTTCTCGTCCCAGACGCGCTCTCTCGGATGAGAGCTAATTCGTTATTTATTTTCGCGTAGTTCACTGTACCCTCTTGTCGGCAGTCTAGACTCTACTACAGTACAGCAAGACGTGAATACTCCATGGCTGACTGAATCATTCAACGAATCGTTCACTGATCGAAAAGATAATGCATTTCGAGATGGTGCAGTGTAGAATGGTGCATTTTAGCGAGCGCATAACAGAAATAAAACCTAAAATTACAATTTTGTACTCTTGTATCATTTTCGTGGGAGGGGGGCAGATAAGAGTACTAGATGAATAGGAATACTGAATTATAGTACATGAAATTTGGCAGTGGTGCTGCCAATTCAGACCTCTGCATTCAAGAAACATATGTAAACCATATCGTTATTTGGGATGTAGTTTATGGTTAAATACAAAATATTTCTTCCATTGAAAATAGATTGAAATCTATATAAAAATTTAACAACTTTAATGTAGTAGACGACTGTTCAAAATATTATCAATGTATATAAAACTCTGCATATATGTATTTATGTCAACTCTAAAATGTATGTCTCCCAAAACGACGTAGTTTTGAGTATATTTAAAAAAATAGTGTCTTCCAAAATGCTAAATTGGAATTCAAGTGTACTTGGCACACTTAAAATGCCACTGCTTAACTACGTTAAGCTCGTATGAATGCATTATGTAGTCACCGCCCACCCATCCTTCCAGGTAATAAGAATTACTGCACTGAATTTAAAAAAGAAATGTTTAATATCTGTATAAAATCGTAGTTGCTAATGAAGCTCATAAAAATTTATAGTGTGGTAATTCACGATATTTCCAGTACCACACAAATTAACTGTAAGAACCTATTATAGTTCAGTTGTCTGTGTATCACGGCTGCTCACTTTTTTATTTTGATGAGGCAGTTTAGTACAATAGGTCCAATACAGTTTGTACATTCCGATGGCAACGCTTACGGTGAAACACATAAAAAATGGAAATTATCAAGCGTCAACGTTAACGATTTAGCAAATTGGCACGAAAGCGTTATAGCAAATTTGCTTAACACGCTGAAGGCGGCGGCACGCGAAGCCGTGGTTCTGTTGAAGCGGTAGCGAGTAAATTTGCTCACTAATGAATGGCCTTGTCTAGCAGATCGTATTTGTGGCTACATATAGAGTGACAACCTTCGAGCATGCTATTCTGAGAATAATTACTCAGCTTGTCGATTAATGGCATTACAATTGTAACGTTTTTAATCGAGAGACAATTGTAGAACCTTACTTCTTGCAATACTTACCATAGAAGCGCTCTGAATTTAATACAGAGTTGTTTCCAAGTATTAATATTGGGACAGATTTTTTCTGTTAATATTCGTTAATTATTTCACATCAAATCTTAATGGAAATGTAAGCTCAGTTTGAAAATTATCCCTGCTTTTAACTTAGTGTTTTTTATTATACGAATACTTCCTCAAAACATTTTAAGTTAAAACACTTTTAATTAATTCCATGATTATATTTGGTTGCTTACACTTGGAATAGTATTTTTTTTTAATATTTATATTAATTTTGGTAAAATTAACTAATTATTTCTATAAATGTTTTGGGTCGACGCTCATCTGCTGATTCCTTGGAGACAACGGATATAGTAAGAGTCGAGTCGTTAAGGCCCGCATTTCTAATTAGTTAGTACCAAAATTCTGAAAGTTGAAGATTCGATTTCTTTTATGTTTAAAAATACATTCTGTAATAAATATGACAATAAATATGTAACAATATGACCAAGCTTCGCCTAGTGCGGTGGAAAGAAACTGCATTACTATTGAAATTGGTAAATAATAAATCAAAAGTAATTTCTAGTGGTAATGAATTCGATTTGCATCATATCAACCGCCTTGTATAAAACATGGCAGACACTAAATTAATTAACAATGGTTTCATTTATAGATAAACACACTTAATAACATAACATGCCGGTTGGTGTTTTATAACTGCGTAAAAACAGTGCAGTTATGGTGGAAGCACGTAATTGTAATGAGCAAGGTAATTGTGGACATTACAGTGCCACTACCGCATTGTAATCCGACACTATTATAAATTCAGCAGAGGCCAATCCCGCTGTGACCTTGTGCTCCGTTATGTTTATATTGTCATGTCATTTTATAACTGCGCAAGAACAATGAGGTTATAGTGGAAGTACGTGAATGTAATGAGCTAGGTAATTGTGGACATTAGTGGCATTGCCGCATTGTAATCCGACACTAATATAAACTCAGCAGAGGCCAATCCCGCTCTGACTTAGTGCCTCGTTATGTTTATACTGTCATGTTATTTTATAACTGAGCACGAACAATGTGGTTATGGTAAAGGTACATGAATGTAATGAGCAAGGTAATTGTGGACATTACAGTGGCATTGCCGCATTGTAATCCGACACTAATATAAACTCAGCAGAGGCCAATCCCGCTCTGACCTTAGTGCCCCGTTATGTTTATACTGTCATGTTATTTTATAACTGCGCACGGACAATGTGGTTATGGTGGAAGCACGTGAATGTAATGAGCAATGTAATTGTGGTCATTACAGTGACATTGCAGCATTGTAATCCGACACTATTATACGCTCAGCAGAGGCCAATCCCGCTCTGACCTTATGCCCCGTTATGTTTATACTGTCATGTTATTTTATAACTGCGCACGAACAATGTGATTATGGTGGAAGCGTGTGAATGCAATGAGCAATGTAATTGTGGTCATTACAGTGACATTGCAGCATTGTAATCCGACACTAATATACGCTCAGCAGAGGCCAATCCCGCTCTGACCTTATGCCCCGTTATGTTTATACTGTCATGTTATTTTATAACTGCGCAAGAACAATGTGGTTATGGTGGAAAGGTACGTGAATGCAATGAGCAAGGTAATTGTGGACATTACAGTGACATTGCAGCATTGTAATCCGACACTATTATACTCAGCAGAGGCCAATCCCGCTCTGACCTTATGCCCCGCTATGTTTACATCCTCTTGTTATTTTACAACTGCGCACGAACAATGTGATTATGGTGGAAGCGTGTGAATGCAATGAGCAATGTAATTGTGGTCATTACAGTGACATTGCAGCATTGTAATCCGACACTATTATACGCTCAGCAGAGGCCAATCCCGCTCTGACCTTATGCCCCGCTATGTTTACATCCTCTTGTTATTTTACAACTGCGCACGAACAATGTGATTATGGTGGAAGCGTGTGAATGCAATGAGCAAGGTAATTGTGGACATTACAGTGACATTGCCGTATTGTAATCCGTACACTATTATAAACTTAGCAGATGCTAATTCCGCTAATTAATTAAATTAAAATAGAGGAAATGGAGAATAGTAACATAAATAATTAACGTGTGTGTTAAGCGTATATTAATAATGTGGGTGGAGTAGCTGAAGAATTTTCTTAGCCATTAGGACAGTTTTAAATGTCAATGGAATTATAGCTATTTGTAAAGGGTAAAGGGTTTGAAAAGGGCGTTCCGTGAGAGTAAAGTATTATCCTTCGTCGCAAGCTAAAGAAGGAAATATAGATCTCACTTTTTAAAAGAGTCTTTTGAGTTTACAAAGAGTTTTTGACATTTTATTCATAAACAGACTGTGAATGCGGATTAGTGACTTTAACCAAGAATTTGGGAGCTGTGCGGCTTTGCAAACAATACCTTGACTTGTTTAACAAGGTTATTTAGTGAATTATTAAAAAAAACGGGTCACTTAAGTTTGTTCGAAGAAAAGTGCCGATAAAAACAGCTTTACAATGGTTTACTTACTTTTTAGTACTAGCCAAAAGCATGAATAGGTGGTTACTACTATTTCACTTCGTAAGCATAACTGTATTTATCAACAAATTAAGAACCGAACTTAAACAGATTCTAGAGATCTTTTACTTAGATGGAAGGTTTCAGAGCTAAGGAATAAGCCGAATATTTCCAAATACTTGCACGGGATTATTGGGATGTAAATTTGTTTGATGGAACTATGTTAGGTACCGTGGTAATTGTCACTTTTTGACGGTGAAGCGTTGTGTTTTCGAGCTCTCTAGGCTGTGAGGTGAATGAAGAAACGTGAAGGAAGCGTGCTTAAGGGGAGTGGTAGTGGAAGGGGATCCCCTCTACTCTGGAGTCGTACTACCCATTGTAGCTGTGAATACCTTGCCTTTCGGTGAAAATAATTTTGCTATGATTCGTTTCTTTGTTCCTGTTGTGGCAGTTGGAGTACGTAACAGATGTACTGTAATTAATAGATCGGTGGACTAAAAGGAAATGTTTTTAGAATGATTAGTATAGACTGATTTAAGGAGGTACACAAACTGTGGGTGGCTAAACGTTATTGCTCCCGAAGTTCGTTTACTTTAGTGGCTGTTGCATATGCAGTTGTCTACGTTAGTTTCTTCACTCAACCTCGGACATCATCGTTCTCATTTGTTACATCATTGGGGGGGGGGGGGGGGGGGGCTCTGGCGAAATACTGGTGAGGTGGAGACATTGGAGGGTTGTTTCTACTTGATAGAAAATTTGCCATTGGAAGAAAGACCACACTGGAGAAGTTGCTCTCTCAAACAAGGTTTCTTGCTTTCAGAATATTCCAAGATGTGACTAATACCTGAATTTACAGTGCCGGTGGTATTGTCGTTAGCTGTCATTATTTTGACGATATTAAATTGTTTAATAATGCTTTGACTCATCATGAATTCACTTTCCCTTGTTCATTCGTTCGGTTTCATAGTGCGGCATAATAAGCATATCTTCGTGGGATTCACTTAATAAGTCGTCTAAACTTGAAACACCACTGTGCTATCAACGAAGTACATTAGTTCCTGCGTTGTACTGTGGAGGTATTTCATTCATAATTAAAGGGATATCCGTATCGTAACAGTGTATGAACATACGTTAAAAAGACGTTATACAGAGTTTATCCTCACGTTCGTGCCATCCCAGTAAATATACGTACGCACTAATTTAAGTCAAATTTCTGAAATCCTACCAACACAGCACTAAATGATGTGAACGTTTGTTAAGTGGAAGACGTTCAAATAAATCCGTCCTTAAGAGCAACCAATGCTGCTAACAAGCTGTACTTTATTATCTCAATCGATCGCGGAGGACAAAACTGTTAACACGGTTACCCGGTGTCGTGTCGGCTCGAGTGGTTATGGAGTGGTCGTGGGTGGGGGAGGATGGTTGAGGGGGTGGAGGGGAAGTTCTGTGTCACGTGATCCTATGTAAACATGTAATCAAGACAATATCAGTGATTTGAGCGGGATTATCACTGTCGAGCAGTAATCAGCTGAGTGATCGCGGTTATCCCGCCGTTATTGTTTCACACTAAAGTGTAACGGTACATTTTGTTCAATTTATGGTTTTATGACTGCAGTTTAATAGCTTAGCTGAGTTAAGTTAATTTTTGACAGGTAAAGAGTAAAAAATACAACAGGGCTGCTACTCGTAACCAACAACCACCACCCTCCCACATCTCAATACCTTCCGTGAACAGTAGACTGTCCAACTTCTAAGCTTCCTGAAAGCCCAGAGTTCCAAGCGTACAAAATGGTAGGCAAGGGAGTCTTAAAACGCGCAAATTCAGCCACATACTAATCGCTCAGACGCCACTGAAATTGCCAATGGCGCAGTGTAGCGGGTACAACGGTTATCGCAAGATAACCGGATCTAGCAAGGTCTAGCGTAGCTGCTGCTTGGATGGGTGACCGCTGAGCGATCCTGTCCTTGCAAGCAGTCCGCCTGCCCGGCCATTGGTGGTGGTTCTGAAGTCACCTTTAAGCCGTTGGTCCCCAGGTTAAGTGTTAGAGGTATTCTTAACCCTAACTTCGCCTGGTAAAATAAGACATCTTTACTTTACTTTTTTAAACTGCCAAAGTAGTTATATAAAAATCAACATTATCTAACGTTTCTACGTTTGCAGCACATCAAATTGCCGAATCATGTATTCTAGGGTCTCTGTAACCGTAGGAACTGTGTCAAGAGATACATTGTTGCCTAAAAACTTATTTTGGTCTCACCTAACGTTACCAGCACTGAGGCTTCGGTAGTATCAGATATTAGTTATTCGTTGACACTGATGAAGAATGCCGGACCAGAGTCGTCACGAAGGTTGCAAATCAAGTGGTTTGCACGTTGCAAAAGTCGTCAAGTGAAGACAGTTATGTGCACGATAATCTGGCACGGATTTTGTTACTTTAGGAGTCGGAGGTCTTGGTAACTTAGACGTAACAGCTTCCTAGAGGAATTCACGACTAGTCACAGGAACGGAAACTCTAAAACTGCAACAAGAGCTGTGCAGAGTTTCATCACTTTAAGGAAAGAACAAGGGTACTCGTGGCTTTGTTAACAATATCTCGTCTTTGATTGACTCCTGCGCGGTCTTCCACGGCTAATACGGGCATCTGTTATGAATTATCTTTACAAAAGTTAATTTGGAGGCGACTGTTAGATCACACCGAACTGTTTCACAAATAAAAACGGATTAAACCAAAAGATCTGCCTCACAGTTTTCACAAAAGTAATTTGGGCGTTATTAAACAGAAGGTTACAAATAGAAGTCACCTGACAAATGGTACAGATCATGCACAGTGGCGCGGTAGTGAGACAATAAATTATTACCCAACACGGCAACAAAACGACAAAGACACGCGAATTTGCGCTTAAGCCCCCACAGATCGGTTCACTAATGAACCGTCACGTCGAGATCACGAAGCGGTGCTCTCATTGTTGTGTACGTTCTGAGGAACACGGCTCTCAGGTGAGAATATCCACAACGTTTTATGTTCTTCGGTTTACGATGAAGTTACGCTCTTAGACATAAATAATAGAGAAGGTACTCAAGAAAGAGGTGTCATATGATTGTATTTTACATCTAAACTTATAGAAAATGAGAATTTAAAAAATCAATAGATTGATCTTGACGTTAGTGTTTGAGGTTTAACGTTGTTTTCAGCAGCTTTATTACAGCAGATTATTTAACTAGTCTACAATTTTAACTTTGTGTCACCAGCCTAATTTCTTACAACTATATGCTAGTTTATTATTATACAAGACTTCTAAGGAAGAGAGGGATGCAATGGTTTAACTTGACTGGATATGGTAATAAGCGAAGTTGATAAAAAACGTCAACATCCGCCTAATATCTTGTGTGTGAACAGAATAAATTAGTTCTCGTTGCACTGGTGCAGCTATCCCACACAGTGCGATGTGAAGGGAGCTGTACGCTATTCTTTCCCGTCAAGCCGAATTATCAAGCCCGATTCTCCGAGCTCTTTCAGATGTCACAGGCTGGTGACAGGCGCCACAGGGTTGTGCTTTCCCAGGCATCTTCTGCCAGTCTACTCTATCCTTCTCTGCTATCTCCCGTCTTCGTACGAGAACCAATCGCTCAATTGTGACGCGTTATCTCCCAACGAACTCCCTAAAATAGAATATAAAAAGAAAACTATTATCTTGTTGAATTTTAAAAACAGTTTTTAGTGGTTAGTAACAATAGCAACACAAAATTATTAATTTAAAATTCAACTAATTGAAGCAACTTCTTGAAATTTCTGCTGAATGTACAGTTTACTTTTAAAATCTTTGATCTACCACCATTTTGTAACGGCTAAAGCTTTGGAAGTGTGGTTTGCAGCATACTTCGTTGCTTGACTAGCCCATTAAAATGATGTGCATATACACCTATGCTTATATTAAAAATGTTGTACTGACTCCTCGTGGACCGTTCCCACAGAATTATAGCAGAACACTGTATACTTCTTAAAGTAGGTGTTTGTCTACAGTAAACATGTGTGAAGTTTTGTAAGCTTCATCTGATATGGTTGCAATAAAATTAAGCCGTTCATGAACTACTATCGGAAATTCAGAAACGTTCGAGCTCCGCCATTTCTTTTAGGATTAACCTTTTGAGGTCTAATTTGTGGCACGATATTCTATTAATTAAGACCTTTAAAATGGTATGCACATCGACCTATGCTTACATTTAAGATTTTCAACTGAGTCCTTATGGACCATCCTCCTGAGGTAGTGAACAGCTAACGATTGCATAAAATAAATTCAATTTTATGCCCTATGTCACTATACAAGGTTTTATACGTTTACGAGTACAGAAGATAGACCGTTTCAAGATTATTCGGCACCCCTGCATAGTTGTATGTATTGGTTATTGTAGTAATCGTCTTTATCGCACGGAGCAAATATCGAAATTATGACAAAAAAAACGGATTTTGCCAAGTAATCAACGCCAGTAATGTATACAGTAATTTATCATTAATGTAAATGCGTTTTGTGATAGCAATGCATACTCCCCTGAGAGCTAGGATGTTCATTTATAAAGAGTTACATAAGATTAATAAATTCGTCTAAAACAATTTATTCAGTTAAACGATTATTCCACATTGATAAGTACATGTTTTAACCGTACCTTAGAAATGAGTTTTAATATATCTTCAAATTAAATTGATCTATGATTATTTAATAACATATTTATAGATAGATTATCAATTTATATTATTTAAAGCGGTCCTGAGATTATTATTTGATTTTTGTGTTATTTTAGGTTTATATAATAATAATTATTTCAGTTTGTACACTCTGTGGGAACTTTAACCCTGTTTCTAAGTAGGACAATCCACCTGTACAAGTTGTATGTCATCACAACGTAAGTATCAGAATTCTTTGAAGGGCATCAAGGAATTTATAAGTTTATGTCAAAGCATGACTAAGATCCTTTTAATTTTTAAGTATTTTGTTCTGTTACACGCTGCTTGAATACATCTCAACAAAATTTTATTTTGTGGCAGCAAATTGGCTTTTTTATATTATTTTTTATGACTGCTTAAAATAATTTATAAGCTTTTGGTAGGAAAGTGAGCTGTTAAAAATACGTAGTATTTGAGTCCTAATTTGAATTTTATATTTTATTACACGAATTTTATATTTTTTTGTTATTTTGGATTTTTAGAACCTTTAGTTGTATATAATTTCCCGATTTACGTTACTACCAACACGATTATAAAAGATAATCGAACGATAGAACCGGGAATCGAACTCCGGCACGTTCAATTATTCATTATTCTATTTATTTTTAATCGTTAATTATTGATTAATAGATTACATGTCCCTTTGATGTCCGCAAATACTACCCAATTCTAGTGCGTTAACTATCCCAAACTCTGGCACTCATAACGTAGCTGTTGCATGAACTGCTATAACAATGCAGTAACAACGACTACTTATCTTGTATTTGGAGATAACAAGGAAGATAATAGATGAACAAACTGTTGTAGTTTTCAGAAGTGGTTGCTAGTTGTTATCAGTCCCAGATTATAGTTCCTTTAGTTATCTGTTATGAAAAATAGTAGATGTTAAATCTTTAGAGAGCCAATTTGTTTTGTATAAACATACAACTTGTTTCTTCTTGAAATCGATAGAGGAGTCTAAGAAGAAATCGATTGTTAGATGGTTATGTTGAAGTAGATCGAATTAGAAGGGTATCGAAAAGGTTAAACATGTGAAAGACATTTTTTTCATGATATGTGTTTAGTTTGACAGTCTTAAAACTTACCGTCAGATACGTTAAATGTTAAATCAAAGTCAGCTAACTAGGCTATGTTCAAGAACGGAGGCAGAGAATAAATTTTGGGGGGAGGAGGGCAAGAGGACGGATATTTTCCCGTAGTGGACAAAAAGTGAGGCAACTACAGTCAAACGCTCATTCCCCATTTTGTTCCTTGAAAAGATTTTTATCCGTTTCAATGTCGAGAACGATTAGTAGTACATGTAACGAATACAGAATTATTTAAATAATAATAATCGTTTGATAAAATTCAATTGAACACTTGGAGGGGTCTGGACCCCTTGGACACCCACGCTGGATACGTCCTTGGCTATAGTGACGACTTTCAGTATGTTTATCTAGTTTTCTGAAAGCGATATAACTATTACTCATGCATCAGACTCTTGGTTTGAAGTGTATCAAGCTAGGAAAAATGTAATATGAGAAAAAGTAATCCTTTAAGATTTTTAACCCTTTTGATGCCCTGTAATTTTGACCTTCACGCAAATTAGCGTGGGTGATGTTTCATGAGAAAGCAGGCTGTCTGCTTATACATTGCAAATTAGCTTTTGACTACTGGAGTATTATGATTTAAAGTAAAGTAAGTATATATGCCTTATTTTATAAGGCGAATTTAGGTCTAAGAATTCCTCTCTAATACAACCTGGAGACAAAGGGCTTAAAGGCGATTTCCAATGGCCGGGCAGGCGGGCTGCTTGCAAGGACAGGATCGCTCAGTGCTCACCCATCCAAGCGGCAGCCACGCTCAACGTTGCTACTCGTAGATCCTGTTATCTTGCAATAACCGTTCTACCCGCTAAACTGCACCATTGGTAATTTACTTTAGGTTTTAGTAAAAACATTGTACTACGGAAACAATTTCCAAACGAAAAAGTGGTTTTATGTTCAATAATTACTCACAGTAAGAAATGACAGTTGGTTGCAGCAAAGTGCAATATTTGGATTGTGCATGTCAGAGTTGCCTTGTGACACTGGTACTGCAGCGTTGCCAGAATCAATGCCGAGGCAACTCGCCAACTTTAATGTCGCCTGTCGATGCTTTTCACTCTTGGACTGTCGATCAACTTGTATCCTGAAAAAGTAAAAACTACACACCCCATGTTAAATAAAAAATACAGGATATCGCTTTAGTCAAAATCATGTTTGCTCAGTGGTGCAAGTTTGTTTAGTTTGCAGTCAGTGATTATTTTTCAAGGCTGTTATAGCTCTTAATAATCCAGCCTCTTCCGTGTGGAACATGATTAGAACTTTTTGCTCAGTTATGACAAATATTTGAATATTGTCGCGTCGAATACTTCATCTCATGTGAGAACGTTTTGTCGTTGAATGAAGTGGAATCAATTTGAGACTGAGTTGGATATATTTGTAAAAGAATACAAAGTGTAAAGGTGGAATAGGATATTTATTCCACAATTATAATTTATAATGAAAATTGGACGAAAAGAATTTTAGAATTCGTGTTTTCCAGGAACTTGTGATCCGATTAAGATCGAATGTTTGTACAAGATAAGTACAAGTGTATTGTTTTCGAGCATTTAATTTCAGAAGTTATATTAAAGAGTATATTAAAAACTCCATTTATTGTAACTCTATTTGTTAGTGTTTCTTTACTTTTAGAACTGTGTATTAAAGAGAATAACTACCATCAAAATGAACATTAGGAATAATCTTTTATGTTCCAAAGTAATAGTTTCTATTTGAGAATATAAGTAAGAACAAATGTATATTTTTTTTAAAGAAAAAATGAAGAAAATACTAATTTTTAAAAAATCTTTTACATTTAAATAACCCTAAAACCAAGATCATTTAGAATATTTTATTCAATAAAATTGTGTGATATCTTCTGTTTATATGATTATCACACTATTCACTAATCACTATCCACACATTGTATCGGTGTGAATTGTATAGTAAACCTTATACACCATAATTTTGTTTAAGTATTATCTTCTAAAGGAATTAGTTGTTTAGCAATTTAAAAATATAAAGTGTTTGTTAGGGTTGCATTGGTTCTATTCTCGAAAAATTACAATGAACTATTAGGAATATAAATCATGAACGCATGCATTTAAACAACACAAATGTTACAAATATGATACAAATATTCCTACAAATGTCTCTTTCAAACACAAGAGGAATAAGAGAAGAGTGAATAATTACCACAATTAAGAAAGTCAGTATTGGAAATTGGCGGATCATCAGAAGTAATATACCGATAGTTGTACACAAACAGGCTGATATACATAGTCAGCGGTTATACAAATGTTCGTTGTACACAAAAATCTGTTGTGTACACACTGGTTAAATAAAGTTCATAGTAGTGTTAAAAATGTTAAAACGTGAGAATTGTGTTCCAAGTAATAATAACTTAAACAATGAATGGAACTACAATAGTATTAACCAATTAAAAGAAATTTAATCTTCCACTCAGACACCAAAATGCACATAATTTATTTATTTCCTCACAATTCTTTCGTCGTTTTATTTTAATAAAACAAGAAACAATTTATGCAATACAATGGAACCATAACCAATAAATGGTTCAATATCCATTTCCTTTAGTGCGGTATCAAATAAAATATACGACACCAAAGCTGCCTTTGGGGGGCAATAAGGTTTACTGCCGTCTATAGTGCGGTAGACTGATATGACGCGTGCATCATTGCACACAGGGGGCTGTGTCCCAGGTGCCAGTCTACTCGCACGTATTCGAGTCTACGCAAGTCCTTATTAGCGTCACGTAAAGCGCACGTAAAACTGGGTATAAACTTCAGTACTAGTAGCGAATTGATAAATGACACGCTTAGTGCAACATTTATGGTTTACCCTCACCTTTGCAAAACATTCATGCTTGTCACTGTTTCAAATCTCAATTTTTAAATCCTCATGCTCTAAAATTCTAGAATCATAATTTTGGCTCACATTGTGGTAGGATTTCTCAGTAATGAATATACACAGTAATTAAAAAGACAACCGGTCATTTTATTGTACTCTCTCAAAAAATTAAATAGTGTTACTAATAAGAACGGCGATTTCCTCAGTGCACAATAAATTAAGGTGTTGATACCACATCTTTTCTTATCATTTGCTTGGGAAAAGATGAACCTCGTTTTTTACCTCTTGAAAGAAGTCGAAGAAACAGTATATTCCATGCCGGATATTATTCGGATATTCCATACCGGATATTAGTTGGATATTCCATGCCGGTATTGACATTGGATATCCGAGTCGATGTTACTATTGCCTTCAATGTTCATCTGTGTCGTACTTTACCCAGCAGCGATCACTTCTGGCTGGTTTATGCCTTCTAGTTGAACCTACCACTGGGCACAGCAAAACCCGATGTGTCACTTAAATCTGGGCAACCCTATGGATGTCCAGCAGCGGCACATCACTAACCGCAAATGTCTAGATTCTGGGGTTCAAGGTAATTAGATAGGTCTAGTCTACTGCGGGAGATGACTGTTGGAGTTTGGTGGGGTTCGTTCTCTAACCTCAGAGGTTCTTGCTAACCTCAACAAGGGTGTGCCACCCCCTGCCTACTTTGACTGGAGAGGTTGGTTAAGAGCTGGTCTCCCCTTCTTCCGGGGAGACATGACTGAAATTTAGTGCTCTAATTCTTCCTCATGGATCTTGATAGGAGGCGGACCCTACTCCTTAACCTTGCCCATCATGAATATCCTATCACTCCGGAAGCAGCGATGAGGTTCTTATAGGACTAAGTGCAATTTATAAGCTTCTTGTCCTAAGAGAACAAAAGAAGTGTCGGACTTCGCCTATATTAAGAATAAAATCCAATCAGGAAGGCAGCGTTACATGTCCAAAAATTCCAAACTACTTGTAGTTGTATTGCAATGA
Organism: Homalodisca vitripennis; assembly: GCF_021130785.1. Taxonomy (NCBI): domain Eukaryota; kingdom Metazoa; phylum Arthropoda; class Insecta; order Hemiptera; family Cicadellidae; genus Homalodisca; species Homalodisca vitripennis. The sequence goes on along the minus strand of NC_060212.1, from coordinate 95,281,769 downwards.
GAGATTGAATATTCCATATTTAGAGTTGAATAGAACATGATACTAACTTTGCCAGACTACATGAAAAGAAATTGTGTAGGCGCATTTCAACGTCTGTAATCTAATACAAAATATTAATCAGGTGTATTCAATTTAAACAGTTGTGTCATTGCACGAACAGTGCCTTTATCTTGGTATTCTGGAATTTTCAAACTGGTTTTGTAGTCACTCGTCACTCGTTTAAAGAACGTACGTAAATAAAGAAAGATGTCAGCGTCACCACCCCACAAGTTAACACTCGAGAATCGGGTGGTTTTCAATCTCCGGAGTTGCTGACGTCGCTATTATTTTAAGGTTTTGACGGTAGATTATAAATGTGTAATTATAAAAAGAATATACTTATAACAGATTATTTATTGGTATTTTTAACCCATTAGATACCCTCTCCATTAAAACTAGTGAGAGACCTGCAAACCCTATGTACGGGAAATTGCTTTATCGATTTCACGGAAAACTAGGTTGTGTCCATACACGATTATAATAACATTAGCTTTAGCCCCGACTACTGGACATGACCACATACGAGTAAGCTACACCGACACAATTGTGTTGGTACAGAGCATGGCTTTATATTTAGTTCACTTTGAGTATTCATTCTTTTGTCCCTACTCAGTATTCAAAGTACGCCTCGCTATGTTTCGTATAATACTAATAATACGCTGAGGTTGCATGCAAAATTTCAAGCACATAGCTCATTTCATTCTCGAGATGTCCTGAGATCAAATATACGGACAGACATTGTAGAGAAAAGATATTATTATCTTGGCAGACATAAGAAATTGTGTCACCCAACTAGTGATGGGCTTCTATGACGCTCAGCCAAATTCCATAGTTCCGATACTTCTAAAGAGATATACAATTTTATGTAAAATTTATGTTTGCAGATGAAATCTTTCCCGGTGTACCTTGCCACATGGCACATTCACATTTTTGTTCATTGAGTTAGGTTCCAAAGCAGTGTTTCAAATAATAAAGGTTCTCGTGAGTTTGGGAGGGTACTACAACGCAAGAGTGTGCTGAAATCAGATCTTATCACCGACTTTTAACGTGGACTTACAATCATTTTTTTTCTTTTCACTGTATGAATAATAACGTAATAATATGTTTAGAAACGCAATAATATGTTTAGTAACGCAATAATATGTTTAGTAACGTATTAATATATTTAGTAACGTAATAATATGTTTAATAACGTAATAATATGTTTAGTAACGTAATAATAGGTTTAGTAACGTAATAATGGGTTTAGTAAAGTAATAATAGGTTTAGTAACGTAATAATATGTTTAGTAACGTAATAATGGGTTTAGTAACGTAATAATAGGTTTAGTAACGTAATAATATGTTTAGTAACGTAATAATGGGTTTAGTAACGTAATAATAGGTTTAGTAACGTTATAGTATGTTTAGTAACGTAATAATATGTTTAGTAACGTAATAATGGGTTTAGTAACGTAATAATAGGTTTAATAATGTAATAATATGTTTAGTAACGTAATAATATGTTTAGTAACGTAATAATGGGTTTAGTAACGTAATAATAGGTTTAGTAACGTAATAATATGTTTTATTTTAAAATCTCATATTATTGTTCTCAGCTTGTTTATAGATTTATTTATTCAGCTATTTTGTAGTTGCCATCATAGTTACCCGTAAGACCACTGTAACAATATTTGGTAAGTTCGTTTTCGAAACATCGTGCGGACAGACAGATAGACAGAAATTAAAATGTTCCAGCTCCTCAAAAGGCTTCGCTAACGCTCAGCCAATATTGTCATTACCTCTCAACCCGACTTCGGGACATACCTTGAAGAACCGCCTTAAAGTTATTGTGTCGCCAGAGAATATAGATATTTTGTATTTATTTAACTTTGAGTAATCGTTCGTTTGTACGTACTCATTAAAATGGTTTGGAGTTGAATAAATAAACAAAATTTACCAAGAACAAGATGTTTACTGACACACATATCATTATAGCGGTTTCTGTTTCTTTCTCAACTAACTCTGAAAGTCGCACACTTTGAAGATCTCCAAGAGATAAGTGATCCATGGAAAAGAAGAATTCGTCAAACAGAGTATAGAAGGAGGACAATTTGACATATCGCGTGTTCCATTGCCGTAGCTAACGTTCGCCGTACAGACTGTACCCACACATAGCCACCCACACAATACACGGTGCAGAAGAATCACGCAGGGCATTAGGTAGTTCTACGGCCACCTTTATGTGTTTCTCTATCGACCTCCCTGTAGCTACAAACTTGCTCTAGGGTCGTTACTAAAGTTATTTCCTTCTTGTAGCAAATTGTTTTAGCTGTTCTTGTTCCTGCCTGCTTTCTAGTTCCATCAGAACTTGTTTGGGTAGTTTGGTTAGCAGTTATTTTAATTTTAAAATTATTCAAGCGAAAGGATAATTAGTTAGGATTAAACGATATAGCTTTTATCAAATCTTTATAAGATTTATAGAAGGGAGAATCGAAATTTCTTATGATAAATTTAAACATTTTAGAAAAACAATATGTGGCTTCAAGGATATTATCTAACTTTTATCTTGGAATTGAAACGCTCAGTAGTTATTGTTTTAAAACGTCATAATAGTTTTCCACGAACAATTTTCACATTGCTAAGAATTTGTTGTGTAATTTATAAAATGTCAGATGTCAGATCATGGAAACCACTCGGATTCAAACATTTGAAGGCCGCCAGGTCAATAAAAAATATTCTTGCAAAATAAGAGTAAAAAGCCATTATTGTCGACAATGTGGGACTTCGTTTATTAAAAAAAAACGAGAAATCTGTACAAAACATTCAAGATAAAAAAAGTTGTCAATTTTGGAGCAGTTAAAATATTCTAAAGAAAAGATGATAACAATTTTAAAGCAGCTTAGAGAATTTCTTAAGCTAAGGTAAACTTACAAGAAATGATTGTTACCTCGAGTTAAATTCATAATTAATAGTTTTACTCTTGATATACTCATTCTGAACCTTAAACCTGGTGATATAAAATCTTTATTCACATTGATTATAACCCTTCCCACCATAGCTGCGTTATGTGTAGAATGATCTGTACAAAATAGAAAATGTACACTATTGTATACGATGTAAAGTGATCTGTGACAAAATATAAAATATAAGATGTGCTATAATGTACGACGAATAGAGCTGTGTAGTATACGGTGCATGTACGATATAATGTGTACGATGAAGAGTAAACGGCGCTGGCGGGGATGAGATATTCCAGCTTGGCCTGTCGCGTGAGGTAAGACCCGATGTACAATGGGAAGCCCCCACAAGTGATATCGCATTGTTGAAGCCCTAAGGGCATTGATCCAGACCCGTATCCCCCCGTGCAGAACGTATCTTTATATCAGAATCTAACACTAAGTACAGTTTGGCTTCCGAACAACGCTTGACACGACAGGATGAGTTTACATGAACTCCGATTCTACTATCTTGGTATAATGTGTACATCAGAGCCATATGTATACTCAACAACACTATGTATCATTGTGGGTAATATATCTGATCTAATTGTGCTATTTTTATTTCAGGTACGTGGGAGGCTGAAGTATTAGGATTTAGTAGCTGCAACCAATGAGTGAGTCCAAACAAGATAAGTGTAATTTCATGAAGTAAAATTACATTTATTTGTTCAGAGCATTTAAAATTGCATGTAATTACATCATAAACCCTCAGTAATTAATTTTTGTTTCTGGTATTTCTTGGTATTTATTTGTGTTCAAAAATGGCATTTCAACTGGAGTTTTGAAAATTACATAAAGAACATTGCGTCAAGTACGGTAGTTTAGTACTTCCATATATCATACGGAGTTGAATATTTTAGGAGTTTTTCATTGCAAATGCTTAATGGGGATACCAATTTCAAGTGCTTGTTTGTCGCTTTTTTGGTAACTATTAGTAGTTTCGTTCGAGGGTCCTGCTTTAGCCCCTGAAAGTGTTAAGACTACAAGGCAGCCATTATGTTGCGTCAATGGCATATTATCGGTATTAAATTGTTAATAATTTATTCATAGTTATAAAACCTGTATTATAACTTTTTTATACGTTTTATAACGTGTATACGTCAAGGAATTATGAGAACATCGTGTAATTAGTGCACATGATACTTTTTAACGCGATTACCAGTTTTTGTATTTGTAGTCAAATTTGTAAAATAGTGCCGTCCTAATATGAAAATTAAATTTAAAATGAAAGTTTTCTGTGTAATGTTTTATCAACATTGTTGGGTTCTATAATTTTAAATTATATTAGCTACAAGTGTAGATAAAAGCTTTTATTCCTGTAGTGATAATTAAATTAATTACATTTTTATCTTTTGCCAAATACAGTGTTGTCATGTTTACAAAGCTAATAATACTTCCGTTTAAATAGCGCCAGAATAGTTGTTTTGTAATTTTCAAAAAAAGTATAAGTTATGTATACTATGTGAAACTAAGCGAATTTTATTACAGACATCGTTGACTGACCCTTCGTGTACTATCGTTGACTTACGGAACACCCATATATTTAAATTATATCTGCTCTATCAGAATTCCTTTCGTCCCAATTCCTTCCAACCGAAATTTCGGTTTCTGGTGTTTCCAAGACTGTCGTGGATAACGTTGCGGGAGAGTGACTGATATTTTATCTGCTCTATCTAAATTCTTTTCGTCTCAATTCCTTCTAACTGGAATTTCGGTCTGTGGTATTTCCAAGATTGTCGCAGAAGACGTTGTGTGAAAGTGCCTATTATTGTTAGGAAAGCGGGTCGACTGTGGGTAGAGAGTCGACTAGTGGTAGGAAGGTAGTTTGGGGCGGGGGGGGGTTGAGGAGGTGAAGTATTATAGGGCAGAAGAGGTGTGTAATGGTTGTAGGGGGGGGGGTCGGTGGTGGGAGGAAGGGGTTGGAACGTGAGGGATTACTTGTAACGTCGCTGTTATTGTAAAGCCACCACTTATTATTGCCGTGCCGCTCTCGCCTCGGCGTACCTCTATTTTGAAAAAAATGAGACAAAAGAATCATGTTAGTACCAACCAGCTGCTTTTAGCTCATAGGTCATAGGTCATAGATGCTCATGGTCGCCATAATGTATCCGTTTTCTGACTTAACGTGTGTAGAAATAAAGAGTAGAAAAGTAACTAAATTAACTTTTGAATTACTTTCTTGGTTGTGGCCAGCTATGGACATTTATTACCTCAAAACGAGTCGTTTCCGGATTTATTAAATGAGCTTATCATAAAACTCATTGTGTACTAAACAACTTTAACTCTTGGTTGGCACTAAATAAAATACAGTATCATATTCTGTTAGTAAAGAATAACTGTTTTTAAGTACATTAATTACTATACTTGGTTCTCTTAAAACCTATATAAAACTTTGGGGAAAGAAATAACGTTGAAAGATTTTCCCTTGCTTGTATTAATTCGTTAAAAATGTACTGACATGTAAATAATAAATCACCTAGGCGATCATTTACTTTTAATTTAGCTTTTTTTTAAAAAATAAATATGTTTTCTAATTTCTCTTGCACAGCTAAAGTACTTAACTTTTTTACTTGTACACTATAAACTGTTGTTCATAGACATCCTAGACAAAGTTAAAGGACAATACTAGACGATCGTAACTACAACAGTTTCTTTACGTATGGTAAATAATTCATCTTGAGAATGAATTTAAACTTAATTCATCCCGCGGGGCCTGCCTTATTGCATTCCATGTTGTTAATGCTAAGTCTACTGATTGTACCATTTGCCTTTCGACAAAACATCGTTTATAGTTTTAATTGACTATGGTGAAACTTGTTCGTCAACTTTTTACTTTATCTCGTGCGAAGATAAAATCAATTAAAACGTTTTAGAGGGATGTGTGGCTAAAAGGGGCTTCGTTAAAAGAACGACTGCAGCTCAGTAATTTTGATTAGATAAAGGAATACGGCCCAGAGACTGCTCTGCTACCCTGAAGTTCTGCGGCTAGCCGAAGCTAGTACACATATGGTAAAGGTTTACGATTTGGACGACATAGACATACATCATAATTGTAATCTGTTCGTGACAACTGTAACTCATCAAACTTCAAAATCTATCGATAACGTTCCGTAAGTGTACATGAGTAAGAAAAATAATTTAAAGTAAGAATGAAAATAAAATGTGGTTTTTTATTCATATGAAGTATATGATCTTTGCTTGAGCATGTTTCATACTAATTCAATTAATTTTGATGAACAGTTTGTATAAATAAGTCACGTAAAATCCAAAATCTACATGGAATTGAAGAAAATATCAGTTACTCCTGTGTTATTTAAACTAATCAGCCTCACACACAAGTAAGCTCTATGAACTATCTTTTACATTTAGTATACGACTTTACTTCCTCAAACTGTGTGAAGAGTCTATAAATAAAACTCAAAATCAAGTCTAGGTCAAAATTTTACCCAGTAATAAACCGTATTACTATATACACATTTACAAAAAAATGTACTCAAAACAAAGTTCTAGTGCAGGAAAAATTAATGGTACAAATATATTTGCTAATAGTACGCCATAAAACATGTTCTTGGAATTACCTTTTTTCGTAACGTATGAAGAGTATTAAGTATTAAATTGTAAATTTCATAAATCAATGTTAACGTATTATTATGTCTGTTATGTTTGGTTGAGCGGTGAAAAGATGTAATAGCGTTGTAGTACTATCTCTAGCGCACCGAAACTTTTATATTGATCACTGCTATAGTTGCTATAACTAACATTTGAACGTGGCAGGATATCTAGAAAAAGATATCACCTGTAAACTTAAATTTTCCTTGAAACTTCATTCACCATAGACAATAATGAGTTCTATGATGGTGCATGCCCAAGCATGGGATTTGGTTGAGCTTCATTGAATCCATTACTCAGTGGGTTTCTCTTATGTCTGCTCAGGCAGGTTTGAAGATTTCGTTCCTGTGTAATTGTTTGTCTGTATACGTGTCCTTAGGACATTTCTAGATCGAATTGAGCCATATATTTGAAATTGCCCTTGCAACCCCAGCCTATTATGTGACACGTGGTGTGGCCTTACTCCTATCTTGTACTCGCGAAATATGCAATTACGAGTTCTGATAGCGTAAAGATTTTTAAGTACTTTTGAGTGCTACGAATTTACGTCATTTTAAAATATCATTATAGGTGAATAATGATATGTGAAGATCTCACCGAGGCTCTTATAGCTCTCGAGCAATTCTACGAAATCTGTAGAGGCAAAGGGTATCATTTTCCAGGAAGTATAAACGCACTTTGGAAAGAGTGCTCAAATAGCCCGGTTTATACAATTTCCAGTAGTTGTCACCAACTTCGCGTGTACTGTAGTTTAAACTGTGCCATTGCTAGAGACCGCGTCCGCAGCGCATTTCACATTCACAAAGGCTCCTATATCCACATCACTGAACTGGCACTTTTTATTAGATGTACACGAAAAGGGATTACCATCCATTAATCACTGATGCTTTTTTCCCTCAGAGCGGGACAAATAATACAGTGAACACGCGAACTGAGTGACCCATCTATCGGATTTGTCGATATCAGGAAGATTCGTCTCGTTGCTAGGTGACCGACCTGCTGCGTCTGCCATCACTGCATTGTATCGACAGGTCCAGAGCGGGACAAATAATACAGTGAACACGCGAACTGAGTGACCCATCTATCGGATTTGTCGATATCAGGAAGATTCGTCTCGTTGCTAGGTGACCGACCTGCTGCGTCTGCCATCACTGCATTGTATCGACAGGTCCAGAGCGGGACAAATAATACAGTGAACACGCGAACTGAGTGACCCATCTATCGGATTTGTCGATAACAGGAAGATTCGTCTCGTTGCTAGGTGACCGACCTGCTGCGTCTGCCATCACTGCATTGTATCGACAGGTCCAGAGCGGGACAAATAATACAGTGAACACGCGAACTGAGTGACCCATCTATCGGATTTGTCTATAACAGGAAGATTCGTCTCGTTGCTAGGTGACCGACCTGCTGCGTCTACCATCACTGCATTGTATCGACAGGTCTAGAGCGGGACAAATAATACAGTGAACACGCGAACTGAGTGACCCAGACCCATCTATCGGATTTGTCGATAACAGGAAGATTCGTCTCGTTGCTAGGTGACCGACCTGCTGCGTCTGCCATCACTGCATTGTATCGACAGGTCCAGAGCGGGACAAATAATACAGTGAACACGCGAACTGAGTGACCCATCTATCGGATTTGTCAATAACAGGAAGATTCGTCTCGTTGCTAGGTGACCGACCTGCTGCGTCTGCCATCACTGCATTGTATCGACAGGTCCAGAGCGGGACAAATAATACAGTGAACACGCGAACTGAGTGACCCATCTATCGGATTTGTCGATAACAGGAAGATTCGTCTCGTTGCTAGGTGACCGACCTGCTGCGTCTGCCATCACTGCATTGTATCGACAGGTCCAGAGCGGGACAAATAATACAGTGAACACGCGAACTGAGTGACCCATCTATCGGATTTGTCGATAACAGGAAGATTCGTCTCTCGTTGCTAGGTGACCGACCTGTTGCGTCTGCCATCACTGCATTGTATCGACAGGTCCAGAGCGGGACAAATAATACAGTGAACACGCGAACTGAGTGACCCATCTATCGGATTTGTCGATAACAGGAAGATTCGTCTCGTTGCTAGGTGACCGACCTGCTGCGTCTGCCATCACTGCATTGTATCGACAGGTCCAGAGCGGGACAAATAATACAGTGAACACGCGAACTGAGTGACCCATCTATCGGATTTGTCGATATCAGGAAGATTCGTCTCGTTGCTAGGTGACCGACCTGCTGCGTCTGCCATCACTGCATTGTATCGACAGGTCCAGAGCGGGACAAATAATACAGTGAACACGCGAACTGAGTGACCCATCTATCGGATTTGTCGATAACAGGAAGATTCGTCTCGTTGCTAGGTGACCGACCTGCTGCGTCTGCCATCACTGCATTGTATCGACAGGTCCAGAGCGGGACAAATAATACAGTGAACACGCGAACTGAGTGACCCATCTATCGGATTTGTCGATAACAGGAAGATTCGTCTCGTTGCTAGGTGACCGACCTGCTGCGTCTGCCATCACTGCATTGTATCGACAGGTCCAGAGCGGGACAAATAATACAGTGAACACGCGAACTGAGTGACCCAGACCCATCTATCGGATTTGTCTATAACAGGAAGATTCGTCTCGTTGCTAGGTGACCGACCTGCTGCGTCTGCCATCACTGCATTGTATCGACAGGTCCAGAGCGGGACAAATAATACAGTGAACACGCGAACTGAGTGACCCATCTATCGGATTTGTCGATAACAGGAAGATTCGTCTCGTTGCTAGGTGACCGGCCTGCTGCGTCTGCCATCACTGCATTGTATCGACAGGTCCAGAGCGGGACAAATAATACAGTGAACACGCGAACTGAGTGACCCATCTATCGGATTTGTCGATAACAGGAAGATTCGTCTCGTTGCTAGGTGACCGACCTGCTGCGTCTGCCATCACTGCATTGTATCGACAGGTCCAGAGCGGGACAAATAATACAGTGAACACGCGAACTGAGTGACCCATCTATCGGATTTGTCGATAACAGGAAGATTCGTCTCGTTGCTAGGTGACCGACCTGCTGCGTCTGCCATCACTGCATTGTATCGACAGGTCCAGAGCGGGACAAATAATACAGTGAACACGCGAACTGAGTGACCCATCTATCGGATTTGTCGATAACAGGAAGATTCGTCTCGTTGCTAGGTGACCGACCTGCTGCGTCTGCCATCACTGCATTGTATCGACAGGTCCAGAGCGGGACAAATAATACAGTGAACACGCGAACTGAGTGACCCATCTATCGGATTTGTCGATAACAAGGAAGATTCGTCTCGTTGCTAGGTGACCGACCTGCTGCGTCTGCCATCACTGCATTGTATCGACAGGTCCAGAGCGGGACAAATAATACAGTGAACACGCGAACTGAGTGACCCATCTATCGGATTTGTCGATAACAAGGAAGATTCGTCTCGTTGCTAGGTGTCCGGCCTGCTGCATCTGCCATCACTGCATTGTACGACAGGTCCTCGTCGCTCAGTCGATCCGTAGTTGGCATTCCTAAGGTTAATTAAACCATTCAATCTTATTAATAATATTTTTTAAGTGTTCAATGAGATTCTGAAAAGAACAGTTGGTGCACAAATCATCAGAGGAAATAATTAAATTGTCTCGTACTTCAGAGATCTTCGAACAATAGAAGTAATTTAATAATAAAAATTTCATCTAACTACCATGGAAACTTCTAGTAGCCTTATGAATAAAATATCTGTTGCAGATATGTAAAAATAAAATGTGCACATACTCAGCCAAATGCTATGGAGTGACATGCACCATGATTGAACTCAGTGTTGCGAATGTAGAAATGAAGCGTTATATGAAATTTCCACTTTGAATGTCGTTCGTCGAGATACCGTCTGAATAGACGGTAAATAAGACAGATGAACAGACAGAATTGAAATTTGTTCAGTTCCTCGAGAGATGGGTTTTGCTAACACTCAGCCCATGAAGTACATGTATTCTTTCTGGAAATGATGAGCCTTCTCTCTAATAATTTGTAGCATTTCTAGAGTGCTGTAAGAGAGTCGGTGAGACATTCACATTTGAATAAAGACCATTGACGGTAGTTTGAAATTATACAAACACGTGATGTAATACTAATTTAATTAAGCCCTTAAACGTTCTTATCTAAATTTTATCAAAATTTTAATTATCTGGTTTGCGAGTTCTATATTTTATAAGCCGATTTTCAATAATAGGAGTAGTTATAATCAGATGTAAAAAAAACAAATTGTACCAGCTTTACTAATGATACGTTTACAGTTTTACAAAAGGTTAATTAGTGCCTGTGAAGTAATTATTAAGCGGACTATTATCCATTTAATTAAGATTTTGTTAACCTAATCTTATCTGACAGTATGTTGAAAGAGAGTTGTGTCGGAAAGCATGGATGCAAAGTCAGATTGACAGTAATTTACACATTTTCCAAGTCTTTTCCTTGTCTACTTTCCTTTAAAGCATAATAGTCTTTATACTGAGTATTTTGCTCATATGTAAGCTATTGATCGTTATAAATGTAACCATTCCGACTACTATTTTAATTCCTTATTTCAGGCTATTGAACCTTATATAAAATAGGCTACGGTAGTGATGAGAGAATCGAAGTCAAAATCGAATAGTATTCGAATACAGCCCGGGTATTCACATATTCGAATACCTCAACATGAATTCGAATACTTTTGAAATGAATACAATTTCTGTGAAAGAATCGAATTCAAAGCTACCATGCTCATTCGTGGACTAATAGTATTCAAATAAAGTATTCAAGAGATATTTGTATTCATATACATGTAATCATTGAAGGATTTAGGTGAATATATGAATGTTTTATATATATATATATATATATATATATATATATATATATATATATTTATAAATGTATGGACTATTTAAAAGAATAATTAAGGCAAAGATTCATAACTTTTGAATAATTAATTAAATATTTTCAAACTTGACAAAATGTGTAATGAATTGTACAAATAATTAATTAATAAATACATTTGTAAACTATCAATACAAAAATTAATGTTTGTTTCATGTTGTTGTGTAAAAACAAAATATGATTGAGGTTTTAGGCTTCAATCTATTTCTACGATCATTGGTGACAAAACCTGCAGTAGAAAAGAATCTTTCAGACGGGACTGAAGTAGCAGGTAAACGAATATATGTTTTCTGGAGTACATAAATCATGGTATGATATGTTTGTAGGAGGCGCAAAAAGGCAAAGGATTTTCCCACCTTTTAGGCAGGGCAAATAAACCAAGAAACAATGGATTACGGGAAGGAAGTAAGAAAAGTCTATACTTGTCTGTTAGAAATAATCAACGCAGATACCGTATTGGAATACAAGGGTGCTTTCGAATAAACTGTATTCGATTATTTGCAGTATTCGATTCTCCCATCACTAGAATACGGTGAGGTTTACATTACTATCACCTTTCATTTTATGTATACAATATTAGTAAATTTTGATGTTAGCATGCTATTTTACATTGGACATACGGTTGTATATTATATTGTTAAATATTGTATCGCACTAAAACTACAAGCAGTTACACAACATTTCCGCCTTTTCACAATATATTTTATAAAGTAAGCTGTGATGAGCGCTAATGTGGTGTATGGACAGATGTTCGATACGGAGCGGACTGGGGTGCAGATAACAATCAATATCATGATGGTCTCGGGCTATACAGTAATATCGTTGCACATTTCAACTGCTCCAATAGGGAAATCAGAGTCGTCGTCACCTGAGTTTAATTATTAACTATTCAATTAATTATTCCGTCTCTCACCCTCGGGTTCGTGGGAAAATAACTGCTTGAAAAGAATTCCTACTAGAGGTAATATTCTATTATTTTCCTTGTATTCACAATTAAGACAGACATCGTAGTTATAAACAGGTTCTTGTAAAATGTAAGAGGAACGGTAAATGTTTGGTTTTTAAATCGCTGGACGAATTAATCGTAAATTATTTATTGTTGCTTCGAAGAAGGGGAAGTTAAACAGTTTTTATTCCTTTGTTCCGACAAAGAACTCATTAAAGACTGAAATAACAAAAAGTCCACCGTCCAAGTTTTCCTCTTTATTTCACACCTGAAGTACTTTGAAAAGGAATTTTTCAACTCGTTGTAAACTCGTTTGAACTCGAGTAAATATTGGTTCTCAATGAAGGATCATTTATTGAGATCTTTTGTGAAGATGTTCAGAGTGAAACAGTTTACTTCAGTGTTCGGATTTGAATCGATCTTCGAGTATCAATCAGATAAAGCTTCCTCGCAATTCCGGGATTAAAAATCCCAATTCTGAGAGTCAGTGTCCAACTCTACCTGGTCAGGTTCCGAATTCCAATCAAGTATTATTAGGTTATTAGGCAGCCGGAACCAATGTTTTCTTACTACTGTATGGAGCTTACGAGTCACTTCACTTTTCACGCATTTCTAAAAACATTGCGCATGCCAGACTAAGAATAATTCACTTAACTTTTTTAATAAAATAAAATAATGTATTTAATTTATAATTACAGTAAATTCTTATAATTTGACTATACCTTTTCTTCAATTGGAACAATTGTATGTTTGTATAGTATTATTAATCGCGTTTTTTCGGTTATTGTTCTTGTTTTATGGTTGTCTATTAAGACTATTCGTTTCGTAATTCCAATGTTTGTAATTATTTTAATATCACGGTATATTAGATTGTTTAGTATTGTTAGTTTGGGACTTTTTTAGTTATCAGTACGTAATTTAATACGTTTAAACTACATGTATTAAAAAGGTATTAATAAACACAAAGGCATCCCGAATCAAAATTAAGTGCATTATATAATAATATTAACCCTCTTTTGTTGGTTTACCTCGGCTTGTAACCTGGACCCAAAAATGTTGACTTAATAAAGGTATATTAGAGCATAAAATGCATTTGATTTGACGTTTAAATAATATTTTAAAGCATTCGATTTCCTGAAGCTTATTTTTTGTGTTACATGTTATTTGGGTACAATGGGTTCCCCTGCACGTAGGATTTAGCATTTTTCTGGTTCTGTCTCCATCAAAAATGAGATTTTTTGAGTGAAAAAAGCATTATTTGTAAACTTCGATTAAAAATACATGGAAAATGATAAACACCATATCAAAACGCAAAAAACGATATTACATTTCTTTTTATAAAAACAATATTATGGAGAAATACAAATAAACTGTGATGCCTTCAACTAAAATTAATACAAATAATTTTTAATTAAACACAATCATTTTCACGCTCTGCAAACGCCACATCTCAGAACATCCGCCTCGACTGTTTCATATATACCCTACAGTATTGCCATAAAACTACGATGACTGTCATCGACAGGTGTTATGATTTGAGTGAAGAAATTGCTATTGTTTTAAAAGTCAAATTGAGTTCTTTCCTGATATCTAGAAAGACATTGATCAAATATTCGATATTTTAGAAATCCCTTTCGTAAATAATATGTACCAACTAATTGCGTTGTATAGACCATTTCTTTTGGTTACCTAGTGTAATTAGGCGTGCGTTTCACACTGTAAACGCACCATAAGCAATAGTTTTGATTTGGACTATCGGCTGCACTTTGGTAAAGAGATATTTGCAGTTTAAATTTCCATTCATAATAATTCTCGAATGAGACACACCAACACCATTTGTAAACCGAAGGCCTACTAAGTAGTTAGCGCTTTCGCTACGGACAACCAGTGTATCTACCTTTTATGTGTTATACAATAAAGTTCAAACCCGTTTTAAAACTAAATTAGTAATCTGTATTAGGTTGTTTGATTAAATGTAACAGTAGACGTTTCTACTAATACTAATGGTTTTTTAGATGAAATTCGTAAAGTAAAGGACGCTCGCCAGTAATACAATTTTATGACTAACTTGAATGAAGTTGTGTAATCCGCGGATAGGGTACGTCGACAAAACAATTAAGTCGTTTTCTTAAAATATTAGTTCCAACAAAGACCCTTTGGAGATTCATATCCCTTGATAACCTGGGCTTTGTGCCCCGGTCTTTCATTTCGCAGTTTGTGAGTCCGGAAGGGTGGATGGTGACGGGGGTTGATGGGGGGGGGGGGGGGGGGTGAAGGGGGGCGAACAATACCTTGCCTACAGCTGTAACGCTCTGCACTCCCATTCAAAGGTCACGCTGTATAACATTCCTTTTTAACGTTGTCCCGCTGTTGTGTTGGGAGGTTAATATTTGTTTCTATTAACGTTTTGCGTTCTCCCCGATCTTTTTATTCGTATAAATAGACAACTCTAGAGGAACGGGGTTATCTTTACTATTACTTCTATATAAAAATCCTTATTTTGTTTTTGTTCTTTGCCTGTCTTAGTGGTTTGTTAAATTTGATCTCGCGCTTAAATGAATACCTCAGACTATCGTGTACCCCGATTGTTTGATTTTAAGGGTACTCCCACGGATAAAAATTGAAAAAAGCATTCTGAAGTAATGTTGTATGCAACATTGTGAATCCTATATACATTTCTAACTATATTTGGACATTTAACGTAAAAAAGATTTAGGGTTTTCGCTATGATTATTGAAAAGTTAAACAATTGAAATAAAAAATGCCCGGAAATAATCCGTCTTTGTGAACGTGTTAAAAACGTATATACAGCACAACTTACTTACTTTTACTTAATTTAATCCATATTTTCAATTTGCTTATATTTATAGTATTTACAGTAAAGAGTAAGTTTGACAGTAAAACACTTCTTATTTCTACCGTTTCTGCAGCCTCTGTAAGAAATATCGGTGTAAGAAATATCCAGATAAGAAAAGTGTCAGTATAAATATACTTATAACTGTACTTTCTAGCAAATATTAAGTATGCTTGGTCAGTAATGTAATGCAGATATCGAAGACAAAGTCACTGTATAACTTTTGACTATAAAGTTTTGATTGTTTTATATCCCATATAGCTGACCGACAGAAATAGGCTTTTCAGATCTGCTTATGTAGGTATATCTTCTTGATATGGGCAGCAAAGGAAACTCTCAAATGTGTCACTACTAATATTTTAGATCGGAAGTAAATCACAATGACCTAAAGTAGACGCTTTGTGACTTGTGTATCATATCGCATATTTTCTCGATCGTGGCAACAAGGCGAACTCAACATGGCGTCTGAAATAATATACTCTCGAACCAGAAGTGCTGACACAAGTGTAAAGCTGAAAAGCTAATTGCATTGCGTGTGAAGCAATGGATGTAAATGACTGGAAGTAGTTGTACATATTTTCTCGATCGTGGCAACAAGGCGAACTCAACATGGCGTCTGAAATAATATACTCTCGAACCAGAAGTGCTGACACAAGTGTAAAGCTGAAAAGCTAATTGCATTGCGTGTGAAGCAATGGATGTAAATGACTGGAAGTAGTTGTACATATTTTCTCGATCGTGGCATCAAGGCGAACTCAACATGGCGTCTGAAATAATATACTCTCGAACCAGAAGTACTGACACAAGTGTAAAGCTGAAAAGCTAATTGCATTGCGTGTGAAGCAATGGATGTAAATGACTGGAAGTAGTTGTACATATTTTCTCGATCGTGGCAACAAGGCGAACTCAACATGGCGTCTGAAATAATATACTCTCGAACCAGAAGTGCTGACACAAGTGTAAAGCTGAAAAGCTAATTGCATTGCGTGTGAAGCAATGGATGTAAATGACTGGAAGTAGTTGTACATATTTTCTCGATCGTGGCAACAAGGCGAACTCAACATGGCGTCTGAAATAATATACTCTCGAACCAGAAGTGCTGACACAAGTGTAAAGCTGAAAAGCTAATTGCATTGCGTGTGAAGCAATGGATGTAAATGACTGGAAGTAGTTGTACATATTTTCTCGATCGTGGCAACAAGGCGAACTCAACATGGCGTCTGAAATAATATACTCTCGAACCAGAAGTGCTGACACAAGTGTAAAGCTGAAAAGCTAATTGCATTGCGTGTGAAGCAATGGATGTAAATGACTGGAAGTAGTTGTACATATTTTCTCGATCGTGGCATCAAGGCGAACTCAACATGGCGTCTGAAATAATATACTCTCGAACCAGAAGTACTGACACAAGTGTAAAGCTGAAAAGCTAATTGCATTGCGTGTGAAGCAATGGATGTAAATGACTGGAAGTAGTTGTACATATTTTCTCGATCGTGGCAACAAGGCGAACTCAACATGGCGTCTGAAATAATATATACTCTCGAACCAGAAGTGCTGACACAAGTGTAAAGCTGAAAAGCTAATTGCATTGCGTGTGAAGCAATGGATGTAAATGACTGGAAGTAGTTGTACATATTTTCTCGATCGTGGCAACAAGGCGAACTCAACATGGCGTCTGAAATAATATACTCTCGAACCAGAAGTGCTGACACAAGTGTAAAGCTGAAAAGCTAATTGCGTTGCGTGCGAAGCAATGGATGTAAATGACTGGAAGTAGTTGTACATATTTTCTCGATCGTGGCAACAAGGCGAACTCAACATGGCGTCTGAAATAATATACTCTCGAACCAGAAGTGCTGACACAAGTGTAAAGCTGAAAAGCTAATTGCGTTGCGTGCGAAGCAATGGATGTAAATGACTGGAAGTAGTTGTACATATTTTTTTCAATTTGATATTATTTTTAGAGAAAACGTATTTTCGTTATTAAAAAAATATATTTGCTTAAAACATATTTTTTGTTAGTGCTCTCTGAAACCGTGGAATCGAACGATACAATATTTAGATACCTCGTTAATTCAAGAAACGATGTCTTATCAATCATGTATTTATAATTTCGCGTTAAGAAACGTGTCGTTGAATTATACATGGTTTATTGTAAAAAACGCAGAATTCCTATCAGATTGATTTGATACATACTTTACCATTATTATAAACTTAATGCGCTATTTGAAGACAGTGGAGTAGACATAATGTAAGTGCGAGTACTACTACAATATTGAAGGCGGTTCTAAAAGGGAGCACTCCCTTCTGTCACAGCTCCCGTCTCCCAGTTATTAACGTAGTGTAGTAATGAAGTCTGGCGGGGAGCGAGGTTATATTGTGGGGCAAGTGCAGGGCAAGGTAAGGTAGGAGGTATAGAAGCGCACACACTGGAGTACGCGGTATTGATCTTGTGTGTGCGTTAGTACGAGCCTGTCCTCGGTCGTCAGGTCGGCACCGCCTATCTCCTTCACACATCGTCATCGTCACAGCCTCTCGCCTTCACAGTTTTACTCACCGCTCCGTCGTTGAAAAGTTTGGAAATCTTGTTGGGATCTCATTTGAATATTATTTTTCTACAAACAATCTGAAGTCAAAGTTAAAAGTCAAATTTTTTGCCGTGGACAATATAACAATTATGTGGCAAAAGTCTTACAGGATAAATCTATAATTCCGGTATGTGAACCTATTCGTTCACAATACTACATTGATGTGTACCGCTCACTCGCCAATTCTCTCCACCGCCAACGCCAGTGTCAATCTTCTAAATTGGAGGTCTCCCAACTATAATACCAACACTCGTCGAAACTGTAGAATGGTTTAGATGCTAAAAAGCGCTTCAAACGAGGTTTTTAACGCCTTGGGCGTTTGTTAATTTTTCATGGAATCGACAATCTGTTGATGAAACGGACACCTACTTGCGAGGGTAGGTGTTCATGAACCACCGTTCTGTATCGCCCAGCACTGTAGTTGTCTCTGCTTCTCGTTTCATATTCATGTACGTAATTCGGGGCACATTTTGACTTACAGAATAAAACTGCCTCCAAGATATAGAGACTTGGCAGAATCAACAGCTGAAAGCCTCCTGGCTGAGCGTTAGCGAAGCGTTTTGAGGGAATTGATAAATTTGTATTACTTTCTGTCTGTCTCGAAGACAGCTTATCCTAGCAATTCAATAGAGGCAAGGCAGTGTTCTATGTTGGTGCACGACACTCTATGGGATTTGGCTGAGCATTAGTGAAGGTCTTTGCATCAGTCATGGGTTTCCATGATGGCAACAAGAAAATCGCAGAATAAATGAATTTTTCCATCAAGCGGAGTACAATCTTATGACATTTTAACGTGATATAGTAACGTATGTAGATTCAAATTTGATATTTTTCGTACAACCTCAGTGACACGTGATGTGGCGTGCCCCTACCTTGTTTATTGGTTGAGTTGTAAAACCTGTAATTCTGAAATCCCACTCTGAGGTCATACATGTAGTGAATGTGAAACGAAGACGGCCTCTCAGTGTTAAGTGTCAATACGTAATCTTTTTTGGCTTGAAACGTTCATGGAGAGAGGTCGTGTGAAATTGGACGGGGCCTAGGATTGTTGATAGTAGAGGAAAGATAGTTACAGGAAGGTAGTTAATAATCACAATAATGGAACCTTGTATTTATCCAATCCTCAACTTTTTGGTAGTGGTCAGGGGGGAGGGGTAGATGAGTTGCCACAACACGTAGGCCTACTGTTTTTTCAGATCTGATGGTTAACTTCTTCCACCATTTCAAGTTCACAAGGTTGCATCAGACGACCCTCGACTATTTTATGAAATATACGATTAATAAGACCCTCAAATATCAAAGATACCGTGTCCTTGATCATAACTTCATCTCATACGAACCGTTGAACACAAGGATTACACTTGCCATCTTTGTGTCAATGAAACATGCGCTGTTGCCTCTCCCTGGTTTACGATATCCGCATTGTATAGCACAATTCTCTGCTGTAAGATACAACCGATATTGGAGAGAGCTGCAGACAAAGTCTTCAATAACATGTGCGTTATAACGGTAACGGTGCGTTTTAACCTTTGATTGTATTAGTTATACAGGAGATATATCGTTCATACAGACATGGTGCGGTGAGGTCCGGGGTATTATTTCAGTTAGTTCTGAGGTTCGACGCTAGGGCTGCTACCTGACCTCTCACTCTACAGATGGCAGTCCGAGCGCTAACTTTAGCAGTGCCTCAATTTGTAGCATTGGATGAGTTATCTCTTGCGTAACCAATACAATAAAATGTTTGGAAGCCTTCAACGGACATGCGTGTTATCTCAATTATGCTAAGTTTTGCTCTCCGATCCCCAGGCTCCATCTCACTGGAATTAAAGTCTAACATAGATAAAACCGAGAAGAATCAATTGATTTTGTGCAAAAAACATCCTATTTATATTTACCCTTAGATGGTAACTAAGCTACGGATTGTACAAAGATCAGAGTAAGTTGTGGTAGTAGCTCTACTTTAGACTGTGTCACACGGTTTTTGTAAATATTAACCCTCCAAGCGTCCATCATCAATATTTTTGACGACTCGGAATTTCACTAAACGTCATCATCAAAGATTTAGATGATAAACATTCATGTCGTCAAACTCATTTTGCCGACGCTAAATACTAATCAAATCGCATAAGAAACATCTACATCATTTTCATCAGCTGTTTCCAGCGAAGTGCATTTGCATTGTTTGTTGTTGCTCAGATACGAACGTGTGAATTTCGCCGTTTACAATCTATTTTGTCCTTGTTTTAATTTCAATTAGTTTTTATGTAGTTAATAATGGTTAAAATGATATTGCATGTAAATATTGTTTAATATGTTTTTCACTTTCACTATTTTGACTTTCCTCTATGTACGCCAATATCATGAATTGCTAAAAATACAGCAATATATTTTTATATGTTCGTGGCAAAATGTGCTACAAGTAGGTTATTCTAAACGTATTGCTACTATATTTAGTATAATACAAAAAGTAAGAACATTGTTGTCAGTGTTAATAACAGTAGCGAGTAGAAAACATGTCAAATGCATACTTATTCATAACATTTAAAAAGAAATTACTTATATAAACAGTTCAACATTATACGTTTTTGTCATCAGGACAAAATTTCCTACATTTTGGCTATCCTGAATTTTGAATATATGTAATATTTGAAATACATGTGCATACTTTATAACAAATTTTGTTTAACTTTGTTTTAATTTCTCAACTAAGAATTTGTCTTTTCTAACTTCATAGTTACATAGTGAGAAAACACAGTTCTTTGCAAAACAAAGTGATATATAACACTTTACATTTAAGTTACTATTTAGATTTATTATAAATTTTTCAAGGACAGTCTGCAAAATTTCATAAAACGGGTATACATTTTACAAAATATGATGGACGCTGGGAATGTTAAATAATAAGTAAGGCATGATTCCAGTTCTAAATTTATTGGTTCGTAAATTTAAATTCACTGATAAGGACATCCAGTGGTTTTACTGAAGTTACAAAGAAAACAAATCAGGGTAGAGGGAAGGAGAGGTTCCGTCTAATTGAGTGTAGAGTCACATCTCTGCAGGGAGTTGTTACCAGGTGCTCTCACAGCTGTCCTGCTTCAGCAAGTTTAAATGACTACAAGGGCAAGGGCAAGGGAGAATGTTGTGGCCATCAGCCAGGCCGGAAGGGTCGGAGCCGCCAAAGTTGGCTGTCGCCATTTCAACCCCCATATTCCCCCTTCCTCCCACATTCACTGCCCCCCCCCCCCCTTCGAAACAGTGTCTGAATAGCGCGGCAGAAGTGTCGGAAATTTATTAGCGCCAGACAATCCGGAAACGTAATTTTAAAACTTTTTAAATGATTAAGGCCGTTTGTTATAGCTCCCCCTGATGTATTCACATTGTTTGGTTTCAGGCAAAAGAATCGTTTTTAGGTTTGAATGCTCTCGTTTATTTGCACTGGAATCGTACAAAACAATGTCGCTTGAAATTGTTATATTCACAACCCGATTTTGACGTGCGCGCCTTACTGCCGTAAACCTGTCAAAACAGAATTTGTCTGTCTGTCTCCACGATGTTTCGAAAACAAACCGATCTAAAGGTTGAAACTTTGCCTGTAAAGGCAATAACCGAATTCTATGATGCGCATGTCACTGAATGTGATTTGGCTGAGCGTTAGTAAAACATTTCACATTGGTCTTATGGTTAAACATGGCGTAATGAGAAAATAGCAAAATAAATAATTTTTTCATAAACTTAATGTAATCATATGAGATTTTAAATTGTGACATACATATGGCCTAACAACCCCAACACACACAACTTGATGTCTAGCATAGACTAAAATGAAAAGTGACTTATCATCCGAATGGTGGGTTTGAAGTATTCAATACTGGCTAAGAAAATCTCAGAAACTACTCAACCAAATGTCACGGAATTTAACTTAGGCATTCAGGTTACCCCAGTGATGGCACTAAGAATCGGTTTATTCAGTTATTTCAGGCTTCTAAAACACTGACCATTGAAGTCAGATTGGTAAAAATCTAGAAGTGGTTCGTCAGGTTGTTGTTTCATCTAATAAAATTATCTCTATTTGTATTAGACTCCGAAATGTTGTACGTACAAAACCAACGCAGCGTATCGCAGTGTAGTGGGTACTGCGGTTATCTCGAGATAACCGAATCAAACAACGTCGAGCGTGACTACTGCTTGGATGGGTGACCGCTGATCGATCCTGTCCTTGAAAGCAGCCCGCCTGCCCTGCCGTTGGTGGTGGTTCAGCAGTCACCATTGAGCCGTGGTCCCTAGAGGGCTTCTTAGCCATAACTTCGTCTGTTAAAATAAGACATTCTCTTTTTTTCACTTTTTTACTGCCATTTTGCTGCCAGTAGTGAAGTACAGTCCCAGGGCGATACGTACATCACTTGATGATAGCGTCGACCTCTCACAATGGGTGCTAATTCTGTGTCGGCCGGTCTGTCACGACCGTTGGCTTAGGGTGTCGCTGGAGTACATTATTACATCTGCTGTGGTTGGGGGAGGGGGGGGGAGATGACCAAGCAGTCGCACGTTTCATAGCGAGCCACGGCGAATCGAATGGGACAATGGGTGCTATTGGAAACGGTTCCAGAGTTCCCGCGCGGTCATCACCGTCTGGAGCCCGACTGGAACTGGAACGCTGGAGAACTGGATACGCTACCGATCGTGATATGGCTGCATCGTATTTCCGATATAGGTGATTTGAACGCTTATGAACCAACATGACTGACGGAAGAGTCTGCAAACTTTCACTCTTTTGATTCCATGGATGTATGTGGAACTTGATTTGATACGTACATTCCAGTAATTTTGGAGTTTAGTTTTGGCAATAATTTAATGGCTGCTACTGTGGGAAGACCTACTATTGTGCACCTGGTGATACAATGAGAACACCTCATCATTTTGATGACACTGGATGGCTGCTGGGTAAATCAGACAGATCTCTTTTGTAGTCTAGGTGTCTCTTATGTCGAAACGATGCAAAGAGATTAGATTTTGAGTCTTCGTCGTCGACTTCTTTTGCTTCT
Source organism: Homalodisca vitripennis (assembly GCF_021130785.1). NCBI lineage: Eukaryota > Metazoa > Arthropoda > Insecta > Hemiptera > Cicadellidae > Homalodisca > Homalodisca vitripennis. Next base: position 95,258,780 of record NC_060212.1, on the reverse strand, counting down.
CTTCAGATTCCATCGGTCGAGTCTGTGACAGTGTAAGATTTCAGACGCTGCACTAAGGTGAAATTCTTCAGTATGTTTGAATCCAATTTGATAGATAGGTGCGGTGAGAAGTCAAAGACAATATGTCGTTAAGGACGTATTTATTCTTTTTCAAAGTCATACATAACTCAAAATGCGATTTGTTTTCGTCTAAAATGCTCAAATTTACGTAACTTTAGTAATATTTTGTATTATAATATTGCCAGTTGTGGTTCTTACATCTACGTGTGTTTTGACCTTCTAAAATGCATAAATGACGATATTATACTAGTGAAAGTTAGCTCACTGAAAATCAAGTTGGCCCTTATAAAGAATAACTCAACCTCCAATCATCGATATCGGGAATCAGCAACTCCCCTTATCCATTGTTAAAAGGGAATGAAAAAGAAAACTGAAGTTTTGAAGAGAAATCTCTAACTGCTCTCAACAACTTGATGCAAATTAAAAGTTTTGTAATACGTGTTTAATAACTGCTCGGGGAAAGTACATGTAGAACTATTGACTTTTTAAATCTTAATGTAGACATTACTAAGAATTAAAGCAATCTTACAGTTTTGTCCCCAATTATAATTGCTATAATAGGAATAACTTTACTACGTATTTGATTTTGTGAGACGTAGTATAGGATTTAGTAGCATCAGTAGATGAGATAGGAACAGACATATTCGTGAAGGAAACAGGATTTTCCGGGCGTTTGTCATTGGTCACTGATAAAAAAAACAGTATCACTAGATTTCTAGATCTAAACACTGATCTCTTCTTCAGGTAAATAAGTGACCTAACACATAAATTCAAACTAGGTTAAAATAAATAAACCGTATTAGAGCGCTGTGACACGCCTGTCAAGAATCACAACCACCATGTTGTGTGTCATCTTCACTAACTCTAAAACATGCACTTAATAAAAAAAAAAAAAAAAACGCTAATCATTAAAACTCAACTTTAGAATGCAGATCACAATAGATCTGCACTCACCAGCCAACTTCATCTGCACCTATGACCGAAGTCGTAGTTAGTGCAGATCGTAAAGGTCAGATTGCGGATCTAGAAACGTAAAGGTACTGATGTTTTGTATCAGTGTTTCCTTTACAATCCTTCTATCGCCAAAAACAAACTTGAAACAAAGAAGACATTATCGTGTTGCAAGGCACAGACGCCGGCTGTTGGACGTCTACAGTGACAAGCTGGTAACAGGATTATTAACAGGTTCCCTGAAGGTATCAGGAATCTAGCAGTTGGACACGATTCTAACCTGGATCGTGATATTATGTTCTGTCGTAAACAGTTCATTCTGTTATCACTTTGTATGGAGTCCTAAAAATATTTTACGGCTGCAACTCTCAAATGTTCGTAGGTATTCACGTTTAATCATAAATATTATTATTCAATTCCTACTATTAGCTCGCAAAATTTCTTTGCTTGTATATCGTCATAACACAAAAGTACATTGCTTAAATTGAACAACTTTTCATCACTCGAACGAGCTGGAGTTTTGCATATAAATTCAAATCCCGTGACATGTTATTTAAACAATAAACAACTGTTGTAATTGAGTTTTTGTTTGTGCATGGTTTATTCTTCTTGTAATACTGGTCGCAACAATACTTACTTTATCTAAATATACAGTAAATATATTAGTTGAACAGAAAGTAGGACATTTTAACACTAACACATATCCAAGCGCTTTTTAGTTTTATTTCGGTATGTGTATGAATTATTCAGACAAACCTAGTTTGTAATTATGTGTTAGGTTTGTTATTTGCCTGAGAAGAGATCAGATTGCAGATCTCGAAACTTAGTGTTACTGATTTTTTGTTACACTGAACGATGGCAAATGTCCGGAAAACCTGTTTTCTTCAAAATCCTTCCATCGGCAAAAATAAACTTCAAACAAAGAATTCAGACGTTAATGATAAAATCCTTAATCATTGTTGTGATTCTTTATTGAAATATTTCAAAATTATACACTATAAAAATAAAAAAGCGTTTTGATGCGTATTAACTATATCTTAAAATGAGACATCTCAGGTAACGATAAAGATAAGGACTTAAAGCTGCATGAGGTTTAACATTATTCTTTGATGGGTGGGAGAGGGGGCGTTAGGTCATTGTACTTTAGCCCCGGCTCTTTGGGAGAGGGACTTTTTACATCCTATCGTTTTGCGTCCGTTTGGACAATGATGATAATTTATGAGATTATATAGTAAAGTTTATGAGATAATTCTTGGTAGAAAGGGTCTAGAGACTTGAAACTTCGTATATAGCTTCCTGTTGGTCCAAGGAAGAGGCATGTTAATTTTAGGCTCAAGAGGTTAAAGGGAAGTTGAAACTTGCTACATAGATTCCTTTTGGTTCAAGAAAGTAGGGCTCTTGGTCAAACCATCAAAGGGCAGCTGTCCGTCTGTGCGAAAACAGTTGATATAGAAAAGTCCTAGACTTGAAACTGGGCACATAACGTCTTGTTGGTCCAAGGAAGAACGACTTTAATGTTCTGATCACAAGGTAAAAGGCAAGTCTGTCCGTTTGTGTGATTTGAATCGATTTATTATTTAGTATACAGGGTGGTTGACCTACAGTGAACGAGTCCAATGCACATTTCTTTCATATCAATGAAATGAGATGAAACCAATTACGCAATAAAGTAACATACTAGGATACTACGACTTCCGGTCGGGTGTAAAAGTTGTTTATGTATCCTGGAGTCGTGTCTTACAACGGCCGGACGTCGAATTTACGCCGTTAATAAAAATGGGCAATAAACCGAGGAGTAGAGGCACGAGTCGGTGTTAAATCGTAGACCCTGACTGGAAGTATAATGCACCTGGAGTTGATATCGAGCTGTTTATATGTGAGGACATCACCACGAGATCAGCTGATACGGTGACAATCAGACTTACGGAATCGTGGTGAAGCTGGAGCGGTGGTCATGAATGGAACATATTTCGGACTGAAACAAAAGAAATGTTGTTTCACACCAATTTAAATAATGAAAGGTGCGAATTTCTAAGATATCTCTTGTTTTTCTGGGTTTAGACAGTGTCATCAGCCAATGGCGTAGTGTATCGGGTATAATGGTTATCGCAAGATAACCGGATCAAGCAACGTCGAGTGTGGCTGCTGCTTGTATGGGTGACCGCTGAGCGATCCTGTCCTTGCAAGCAGCCCGCCTGCCCGGCCGTTGGTGGTGGTTGGGAAGTCACCTTTAAGCCGTTGCGTTGGTCCCCAGACTAAGTGTTAGAGAGGGCTTATTAGCCCTGTCTTTGCCAGGTAAAATAAGACTACTTTACTTTACTTTTATTAAATGTGTGTCCCAATTTTTAGATACATTATGTTTTACTTAACATTCATTGGAGATAATAGGAGCTGATCATTGAACCTTGTGGGACTCCACAGTATAGTTTTACTGGGCATCCAGAGTTTATCTTATCTCTTTGAGATGATATCTTTCAGTTCTATTGAAAAGAATCGTAAATAACACAACGATAACTGGTTATCGAGTTGTAAGCGTTTTAATTTAAACCTTCAATTCGGTTTCTTTCAAATAAAGAACACTTTAGATCTGACTGTACAAGCGTTATCTAAAGCGGAGATCTGTATGTGACTGTACTGAAAGTGGTTCCGTGCTGTGTTGTGTACGCGGAAACGACGATTTAATCACAACTTCCGGTCCTACAATTGAACATCTACTCAAACAACGATTGTGCCGCTGAAGTAATTTATTCAGCGTCGTGTAAGTGTGATTGGACAAATTGTGGTGTTGTGTGGTATCTGCGGCGGTACCGCGGTTCTGTGTTGTGTCGTACCGCACGATGGGATCTGCCGGATACCGTCGTCTTGTCTGTCTGTCTGTCTTTCTACCCGGCGGGTAGAGCGCTTCTAATCCCCGTCTGACGCACTGCAGGCCCCACTCTGCAAACATTGACCAAGCATCCTCCCAATTTCTCAGAACTCAGATTAAGCCTCTTGAACTGGTAACATAATTTCAGAAATGAAGCAATCGTTGGCCTCATAAATATAAAAACGTGTAAGTTGTGAAAGTTTAAAAAAATACATTACTATATAGTAAAACATATTTTTATAAACATAAATTTTTTATAACATGTAAATGCCAATAACATAAAACTACATGGATCTAAAATTGGTGTGTAAAGTTTTGTATGTATTGACAAACTAAAATTAATAATAATTAATTGCGGATTAAAAGTGTACTAAACTCGTACTGACTATAAGATTTTCATTTCAATTAAGGAACAAACTAGTATTACTATTGCTATCTTAATACATACGGTAGCCCCATATTCAGTACATATATGGATACGAATATGATTAATGGATGGTTTTAATGGACACGTTACATAGGAGTTATGTTCTAACGGACTTCTAGAATGTTACATGGATCACTTTAAAGGAAAGTACACTGTTTGTCTGGTCGCTCGAAATCTCGAGAACGAACTTACCTATAGAATTCAAATATTGAATGAAACTTAATTTCAATACAGGCAACATCGAGTTCGATGATGGTGCGTGTCATACTAAGGCATCTAGCTCAGCGTTAGTGGACATGTTTATATTGGTCTTATGGGTAACCATGATGGCAATGAAAAATAATAGCAGATAATAAATTTGTAAACAAAATGAGTACGATCAGATGATGGTTGCACATGTAGCCTAATTAAATGAACTAGACACATGTCATTTTGCATGCAACCTCAGCGAAGATGTGATGTGAATTAATGGTTTCATGTTCTATAGGAATGAATATTTAACGACTAACTGTTTTTAGTATAATACAGTAGCCTATAGCATTTAATATATGAATATAATTTTAAGGGAGTTTCATTTTACACAAAATTTAGTATTTGGTTATTATTTTAAGGAATTTTCGTATTACATATAATTGAATATTTGCTTGCTATCTTAAGGGGTGTTTACATTAAAAGTAATTGAATATTTGTTTGTTTACTTAAGGGGTTTCATGTTACATACGATTGAATATTTGCTTGTTACCTTAAGGGGTTTTCAAGTTACACGTAATTGAATATTTGATTGTTATCTTAAGAGGTTTTTAAGTTGAAGTAGTTTAATATTTGATTGTTATTTTAAGCAGTTTTCATGTTACATATAATTGAATATTTTATTATTATTTTAAGGAGTTTTCATTTTACTTATAATTGAATATTTGATTATTATCTTAATGGGTTTTCAAGTTACACATATTTGTATATTTGATTTGATTTTTATCTTAAGGGAGTTTCCAATAATATTATTGAATGTTCGATTGTTATCTTAAGGGAGTTTCATGTAACATACGATTGAATATTTGCTTGTTATCTTAAGGGGTTTTAAGTTGTAATAATTGAATATTTGGTTGTTATCTTTACAGGCTTTATATCACGTACAATTCAATATTTGGTTGGTAATTGTAAGGATCAATGTTAATATGGCTCTAGGGATAAAACAACTGAGCCAAAACAGTTCCGGTGAATTGTTGACTAGAATTGTTACATTGTCACTGTAATGCCGTCAACTATTCATCGATAATGAATTGCTGCCACCCCTCCCCTCACCCTTCACCCTCCTGCTAAGGGACGATATATATTTCACGCCGGAGTGCTCGTTATTTCCGATAATCTAGTTATCTCCACAGTCTACAAAATATGTTGTCAAATCATTGTTATTTGCATACACATTGATTGGTCGATGGAGTGTGTTTTCCAGATTATCCATAGCTGATACCATCGGTCTGTTTTGTTAACGATTTTGGAATTTACAGTTCAGAATTTGACGTATGTTCGGCCAATTTTATCAAAACAGCGTTTTTTAGAGAACGATTTTTATTTTATTCTCTGAAGACTTGAATTACCACTTCAGAAATGCTGTTCCTATCTTGCCAGATAATTCGAATTTCCGAACGAAATTAAATTATTTCTGAAGAACACATTTATTTCAAAACTACTAATATAGTAGTTATGATGACCCGAATTAATAAGAAGAATTTAGTTTTCTTAACAAAAATTCTATTTAAAGTACGAAACTGTCGTCGTTTCCTAAAAATGGGTTAACAATTTGATAATTTTCTTGACAATCCATCTCGGATATAAACTATGAACGTACTCCCAGATTAAATAATTGATTTAAGACAAATGTTTGATATTGTTAATTATTTTAATAGTACTATCTAAATTTGTGGGGGAGAATATATGAGGTGTAACGATTTTGGAATATCTTTCACGTTAATAAACTTTTCGTACGAGTAAAAATATAACCGACAGATTTACACTTTACTTCGAAACAACAAATTCGTGACGTTTAAGTGAAGAAATATATACATATACGTAGTATGCTACATAGCATAATAACATGATATTGTAATTATTAAACTTACTGTTAGCATACAGTGTACAGTCACAAAGAAGTCAAATGAACATATATAATGTATTAGATATTTTTTTACGAAAGATGTGAAATTTTCAACCTGATTGAGGATTTTATATCATATACGTACCATTCTCTTTCTTTTTTATTTCTAACCAGTAAATATTTAATGATTGTATAATATTAAGTTATAGCTTTCTTTTAATTGAACCTAGTGGGAAATTCATAAATTTAGGTACGTATGAGGATTTGTCTATATTATATATATAATTTTAAAATTGTTTTAGGGTTTGCAAAAATATGTTTTCATGCTTTTCCTTGTTGCGCGGTCATGAACTATACGACCTACTGCGCTCAATAATTCCCACAACCACAAGACGACAGATACAATATTTGTATCATCTCTGTAGCAATTACTGTTACGGCCAGGAAAGTGTAACACGGACAGAGCCCATGTGTTCTCCCACGCCACAATGATGCATCATTACGACTCGTGCATCGTGCAGTGGTCGCCGCAGATTGCCATAGATCTGCACTAATGATCCGTCCAAGATTATGCCTCGCTCCAGTAACGCCGTCTGGCGGCGATATGATGAAGCATGACCGAGACAGAATCACGTCGGCCCTCTACGTTTATCACGAATACTGATTTCCTCTCGAGGAAATTGAGCAGTTAATTTTTGGAACCTTTTAGTTCTCGAGAGAAATATTTTTCATAAATGCTGAAATGTGTGAAGGTTATTAGGAAAATTTAGTCACATTGAAAATGGGCTATTGTAATGATTTAGGTCGGATTTTAACATCACATGGTAGTTGTGGATGTTCCCTTTTGGCGAATAGCTGCGAGCGGTACTTTTTGGGAAAAGATGATTTGAAAAGTTTTTTCGTTTTCGAGTTTTTAGTGTATTTTCTTATGTATGGTCTTTGAATTTAGAATATGGTTACAATAAACTGAAAGCATGCTTCTCGGGATACAAAGATATTAGGGAATGTTTAGTTTTATCAAACTAAGAAACCTACCAGGGCCGTACTTAGCTTTGGTGGGCCCCGGATGATATATTTCGCCGGCCCCGTTATGTCTCGGTCCCCCTGAAGGCATGGTACCCGCTAAAACCGGTCTTAGTACGTACCTGAAACTTATCATAGTGTTTAAGAGGAATTAGATGGTGGTGATTATTATGGTTAGATGGTTAATGCAATCCAGCATCAAAGTACGAACGTCTCAGCAAGCACTGTTATCCGATTGGAGTGGATTTTAGACAAATATTATCAACTGATAACAAATGAAATCGGGTAAACGAGCTAGCGATAAATCTTGTTTTATCGATGACCTAGATCCACTTTCTGAGAAATCGAATGTTGGCACTGTCAATATACTCTGACAAGATAACTGTTGCATTACCAATCTTTAGTTCTAGAACGTAGTTTATAATGATCGTAATAAAATTCTCATCTGGAATACTCCATTTCTTACTAGAAAACATAAAAAAACAATGTTAAGCCTAATGCGGTTTTATGATATTATAACGTTGACAGATGCCTTATTTTAAAAGATATAATTAGTAGTCATCCAACTGTTTTTTCGTTATTTCGAAAGTTTTCAAAGTAATTTCGAAAAAAAAACTCGAACTCAGTTGTAATTTATCGTTTAAATATTAAAATTGTATAAACCAAAAATATACTCAAAAGCGTTTGGATGCATATTAATAATATCTTTTAAATGAGAAATTTTCCATAAAGGTGTGGGTGTAAAATTACGTTACGTTAAAAATTGTTAGTATGGGTGGGAGAGGGAAAACTGAAAGTAGTTTTACCACTATCAAGTCTAAGAACAGATCATTTTCAGTATATATAGTGTGGAATCGATATAATAGTGAAGTAAGTATATTATTACTTAAGAGTTCTTCTCATGTAAATGAATGTCTCCTATACTTTTGAGTTCTTGTGTTTACATGGGCGTATGTAAGAGGAATAGCTCAGAGAGCTCAATGCCCTCCCCTAAATTTTGAATGCCAAACAATAAAACTGCATCTACTGCATTTTTTAGACTAAAATACATGTATATGGTGTGAAAGCACAATAATTTCCCGGCGGAAGATTCTCTAAGTCCTATTTTTGGAGGTTATTTTATACTTTCTAAACAACCCGGTGTGTCAGCCTCCACCCAAAATATTTTTATATACATCCTGCTTTGTGTTTTTGGTTAACTTAAAACTTAATTGTTTCATTAATTGATAGTATATACTTATTCAAAGATATGATTCTTTAATCACAAAAGAATGTTATCTCAAGTTTCCTACAAAACAGGGTTTTGCAATTTACCCGCTCAATGGAACTGAATAAAAGACGAATGAAGAATTAAATAGTCTCGTTGTTTGTAGAGCGGAACAGAATACCTAATTTAGATCACAGCTGTGGTTTTATTGCATTTTCGCGGAATCAAGTGTAACGTCACAATTAATTAATAGTTTCATCGCTGAAGAGCCGCTAAATAAATCAGTTTGTAACGTTTCACCGCTGTCGTTTGATCGAAGTGATTTTCCGGGAACACAGATTAATTGGTTATAAAACTAAGAGAGATCGTACGTAGAGTTTATAACATTTTTAAAGATTATTAATTCAGAGTTTATAATATTGTTTAGACATTATCAATTCAAAGTTTATATTATTTTAAAGATTATCAATTTAGAGTTTATAATATTTTAAAGATTATCCATTGCAGTGTAATCAAAGTAAAGGCGTCGCGTCATTTATTTAACCAATAAGTTGGCCAACCTGCTTTTACTCTCAGAAGCGCAGTGTTAAACTTTATGCTCCTTTATGAATTTATTTTCAGTCGTTAAAGTATGGGAGATATCTCGTTTTTAATAAATCATTAAATCGCATCCAAACAGTTTTTTAGTTTGTTTCAACATTTTTATATCATATTCATAAAAAGGCCTCATATTTTCTTGCTCTTTATCGTTTAAATATTAAAAAGAATACACAAAAATAAAACTAAAAAGAGTTTGTATGCGTATTAATTAAACTATGGCATATCTCATGACGCATATAGTCGTTTCTCCACAGACGAGAGGAGTAAAATGTTGACGATCCTCTAACTCTGATTTGTAATGAATTTTTAGGGTTGACAAGAGATATCCTGTAGTCTGCAGCTTCAAGGGGGATTTTCCACAAATCGCTGGGCGCTGTAGAAAACCTGTCTCATGGTCCACGTTTATATTATATTTATATTGGTGTAGAGTAAAGTTGTTATCTTTTCCCGATTTCCTCACAGCATTTATCGGTGATCACCTAGGAACTAATCCACCTATAGGTTGTTTACAATAATGTCTACTCTTGCTCACTCTGTCTAAGAAACGGAGACAACCCTAATAGATGTTCAACTAGATGAACCGTACATTTTCCGTCTTCGCAATTTGTTCATAACACACACGTAATTGGGTTTTCATCACCTAGGAACTAATCCACCTATAGGTGGTTTACAATAATGTCTACTCTTGCTCACTCTGTCTAAGAAACGGAGACAACCCTAATAGATGTTCAACTAGATGAACCGTACATTTTCCGTCTTCGCAATTTGTTCATAACACACACGTAATTGGGTTTTCCGGAATTTCCTATTTTGAAAAATCCCAAACCATGAAAGGTGAATAAAATTATATTTTACCAGTATGCACATACAGAATTCGATTTTAATATTTGCCTATGCTCGAAATTGTTGAGTGTGTCCAATATGTAGGCCTTTTTTGAGCAGCAATAGAAAAGGGGGAGACAAACTCGAATGATCGTTACTAAGGTTGTGTATCCTAATTGATATGCCTCTGGAAAGAAGATCGGCTCGACTCAAGTTACTACCACGTCGGTAGATGGCGAAGTTTGACCAAGTTTGATGTGGGTTTAATTAACCTCCAGGTTGGTCCCCCTTCCCCCTTCCCCCCTCACACCACCCAGTTTCCCCACCTCGTGTGAGATAAGGCGCAACTTTTCGCCGACCTGTTCTCTTTTAATTAAAACGCTAATGGACTTTAACTTCCCCATTGTCTTCAACTTTTTCTCTTTCTACTCCCCGGGCTCAGGCCTTCCGCGACCTTCTGTTGTTTTTAAGAATCTTTTTCGTATTTTACGGTTTTAAATCTTTTAATTTTGAGGCAACAGTGAGAGCACTCTCGATAATCTTAGAACATTGAGTTTACCTGATTTCGTGACGGAATGTTTGTGTTAGCCTATGTTTCGTTTTGGATAGCCTATGACCTTTTGGAAACACGGTTTCATGAAATTTTATTTGCATTTATTTAAGTTGTTAATCGCGGTTTTGGCACCGTGGAGATTAAAATGTTTCCTCTTTACACCATGATCGTTGTCAGATTTAACCAAGTACACTTTTAAGAGCTGCATATACGGGTGGTCATCTCGATTAAAAGCTCATAAAGAAATGCTGAACCCCTAGCACTCTTACGCCTATATTTTTAATTGTGGGACTATGGGAAATATGTCGTTTTATAGTTACTGGCATCCAAATATTTTATTAAAAAAGAATTTGCATTGGTAAACCAGAAAAATCTTAAACTTTTTGTACTTCATCGTTTGAATATACAAAAGGAATCTTATATAAAAACACAGAAAACTGAAAAGCTTTTAGATGCGTCTTTAAATTAATTATCTATAAGCTAAAAGATCTTCAGAACGACCTCTGTCGTAATTCTACTACCAAATATAATGGTATAAAAGTGTTTAAAGTTCACCGTTGTTTTAAGTTAAAAAACAAGATCGTATCAGCACGTGCTCAAAATGGGCTCTTAAGGGTTTAAATACATTGAAAGAATAACTAATATTGAATGATAACAACTTTTTGTACTTCATCGTTTGAATATTCAAAAGGAATCTTAAGTAAGTACACAGAATACTAAAAAGCTTTTAGATACGTCTTTAAATTAATTATCTATGAACTAAAAGATATTCAGAACGACCTCTCGTAATTGTACTACCAAATATAATGATATAAAAGTGTTTGAAGTTGACAGTTGTTTTGAGTTAAAAAAGTAAGGTCATATCAGCACATGTTTATAGCCGACTCTTAAGAGTGTAAATGCATTGAAAGATAACACATTTCTCATAGTATAGGTAAGATTGACGAAGATGTACAAAATTAAGAGTGACGCATCGTGACTGGTTGTGTAATGAAGGTAATTTTTTAAACAAAATTGCAATATTTTCTCAAACGTGCCGTTCCATATGCAAAACGGCTTCAATCAAGGAACGCGAATGGTAAGTGAGTTATTTCTGCCATCAATCATTTCTTGAGGCATTCGCATTTATGAAATCGTCAATGCTCCCCAAGACTGTCGCCTGGTATTGATTGTAATTGACGGACGGGCAAAGTGAGGCATTAGGTGGGGTACTATTACGTTCTTATAAAATAAATGTAATCAAAATAAATCCTTACCGTAATGGTATATCAATATTCGTTAAAGATGGTAAGTAGTTATATTATTAACTTTGTGCTTAATTTATGAACAAACACTCCAATAAATGAGAAATTTTAATTTTTGTTTCAAAAATTAAAATTAAAAAACAAAAATATAAAAACAAAAATTTCTAATTTATTGGAGTGCCTGTTCATAAATTAAGCATTTGGTTTCCAATAATAAGAAGCTGGTAAGATGTATCAACTTTGTGTTTTAGGAAATGGTTAATCGTCTATATTCCATCGCTCTTCTTAATCTAGAAATATTTGAGTCGTATTAATAGCTACTAAGCTCAACTGTTTTCCGTGCATATGTTTATTGAAAACGTATAAAAGTTCTCGTTTGTTGAAAATACATTGATTTATATCTGACGTATTTATTTGTTTATATACAACACTGCAGGGTTTATATTCAACAGAGAACGCCTGCAGACCACAGAGATGCAATATGGCAGCAGAGGCGCGCTGCGGGCTTTGCGTCTACCATTAATCCAGGCGTTGGCTGCTCCTGAGGGAACCATTGTGTGTAACTGCGTGTGTAACCGCTCATGTAATAACGCGCCAACAGCACACATGATGGCATCATGGCCTCATCATATTGTTGGCAACTGGTCTACTTGTCACGGTTATTTTAACGTACTTAAAACAATCACAATTCGAAGGCATTGTAGAAATTTTGATTCTCTTTAAAGTATAACATAATATCTAAGTTTATTTATTTCTAACTTCTTATAATAGTAATCGTACTATGAGCTCAATCACATTAGTTGAGTTTAAAATCAAGAAATACTCTAAATTGAAACTATGCACTGCAATATAACACTAACACAGTAAAGAAAACGAACGATGCACTGCAATATAACATTAACACAGTAAATAAAACGAACTACGAACTGCAATATAACACTAACACAGTAAAGAAAACGAAATATGCACTGCAATATAACATTAACACAGTAAAGAAAACGAAATATGCACTGCAATATAACATTAACACAGTAAATAAAACTAACCATGCACTGCAATATAACATTAACACAGTAAATAAAACGAACTATGCACTGCAATATAACATTAACACAGTACATAAAACGAACTATGCACTGCAATATAACATTAACACAGTACATAAAACGAACTATGCACTGCAATATAACATTAACACATTAAAGAAAAACGAACTATGCACTGCAATATACTCGTAACATTAACATAGTAAAGAAAACGAACTATGCACTGCAATATAACATTAACATAGTAAAGAAAACGAAATATGCACTGCAATATAACATTAACACAGTAAACAAAACGAAATATGCACTGCAATATAACATTAAAACAGTAAATAAATGTAACTATCCACTGCAATATAATATTAACACAGGAAAGACAACGAATGATGCATTGTAATATAACATCAACACAGTAAATAAAACGAACTATGCACTGCAATATAACATTAACATAGTAAAGAAAACGAACTATGCACTGCAATATAACATTAACACAGTAAAGAAAACGAAATATGCACTGCAATATAACATTAACACATTAAAGAAAACGAAATATGCACTGCAATATAACATTAACACAGTAAATAAAACGAACTATGCACTGCAATATAACATTAACATAGTAAAGAAAACGAACTATGCACTGCAATATAACATTAACACAGTAAAGAAAACGAAATATGCACTGCAATATAACATTAACACAGTAAAGAAAACGAAATATGCACTGCAATATAACATTAAAACAGTAAATAAATGTAACTATCCACTGCAATATAATATTAACACAGGAAAGACAACGAATGATGCATTGCAATATAACATCAACACAGTAAAGAAAATGAACTTTGCACTGCAATATAACATTAAAACAGTATAGAAAACGAACTGTGCACTGCAATATAACATCATTACGAAAATAAAACGAACTGTGCACTGCAATATAACATCATTACGAAAATAAAACGAACTATGTACTGCAATATAACATTAACACAGCGAAGAAAACGAACTCATAAAAATTTTCTTCGTATAAGTGACAACTTAACTCCCATTTGCGTTGTTTAACTCCGAAATGAAGCATTTGTGACCAATAATAGAAAAAATACTTCCTTTTTACATTTATACTTTTAGCTTGCAAACCCTGTGTATATCGGAATGACGAGACGAAAAAATACACAGCTGCAATAACGATAATACCAGCTGCAGATAGATATATTTATCTGTTCTTGTTGTTTGAAGTAATCAATACTTTTCATTATTCAGTCAAGCTAAAATTTCGAATACAAACTAAAATCCCGTGACACGTTATTACACAACAAATTGGAGCATACATTACTCGAACTCTGCCCCACTGCATTCTAAAGTTGAAGAAATCTCCATAACAAAAGCATCGGTGAATAAAGAGTCTGAATTTTAGTCACGTGTTCAAAATAAACTCTGTGGTTTTACAAACGTATTCATCACCACAGTGGTTTTATTAATAATTTGTTTATCGCGAATACCATTGTTTATTAACTGTAGTGTTCTGTTTGAAAGTATAGTACACGGGAGCAGCTTGTAAATGAACCAAAAGAGAGGAAGCGTCACAGTTGAATAACAGTGAAATACGCGTATTAACCGAATCGCTAGAGGAACGCGAATTTCGATTAAATGCTTACTCATATTAGTGATGCAAGAGACTCTTAACTATTTTAACTAGGCAGTAATTGATCAAAAAATTCGTATATTACAAATTTAAACTTCAAATTTGCTCCCAAGTGGTCTGGTTTCAGAAACACGGGTTAATTAATAAAGTTACAGAATCTGTAAGGAATTCGAATTTAATAAAGTGTTCTCGTGTGGAAGCGATTTCCACTAGTGCAAGGTTTATAGCGACAAACTTAGTTGAGAATCAATTCGCAAATGTACTATCAGTGAACTACTCGTACTTGCTTTTTGTTGTGAACTCACCGCGGACACGTGCACGCCACAGCCAGGAGAGAAGGGTTGCGCGTGGGCTTCTCTTTGTCGGACTGACTGCTCTCTCACATTTGTGCATCTAATTACTTCAACAACACTCGTTCTTTACTTGCACGTGCTGCTGAATATTTGATTTCTCAGTAGGAGAATACCGAGTTGGAAGCGATGACGTGACAGTTTTGGACAACGTTTTTACTTACTTATACTTTACTTGATTGTCGTACTGACACATAATTGTGTATGACAAAGTCAAAGTACAAATATCTATAAACTAATCTTGTTTTACATAAAACAATATCGTACATCTTAAACTTAACACGTTTTAAAATTCTCAAAATATCTACAACATTTTAACCCTTTCAGGACCAGACAGTTTTTAGTTTAGCTACCAAGGAATGCCTGGGCAATTTTGTCAAAAATGTACTATCTTAGGGAAAACATTCATATCTCTGTTATTTTTCGGCCAAATTTGGTGTACCTTTTTTGAATTGTTTATAAAACCTATATTTTGACATACAAAATTAAAACAACAACATCAAATAAAATTTAAAAGTCAAATATAAAATCGAAGTTATAGACCACACAGGACGAAATAAAGCAACAAAAGAATTTCTACAACGACAAAAACATAATAATTTCTAAATCCCAAGCTAGTGTCAAAGAACTCCCCAACCGAGTACAATTCCCCCTCTGATCAAGAACTCTTTCAGTTGACTTCTAAATCTTGTTTCTATGATTTAGTTTTTTTATATTTCGGGGCAATCAAGAGAACCTCGCTCCAGCATTGTGCCAGCTAAAGCTGAACGATGAGGCGTCTGCTGTAAATTAATGCCAGCTCTAGTGTTGTGCTCATGGATCGTATTACCTGTTGATGCATTTTTGATTTTGAATTTGGAAAAAAAAACAATGGTTTCATAAATGTATAAAGCAAGAAATGTCATACTTAAATCTGAAAATACGTTTCTACATGAACTTCTTCTCCTGAATCCAGCTTTAAACCGAATCGCGCGTTTCTGAAGCACAAACACTCTTTTCGACAGTTGCTTACAGGAACAGAAACCAAAAGTCTAAACTCAGCCATGAATACTTAGCCCTTAAGCATTTTTTTTTTTTTAACTTTGGAGGACGTCATTTCTTGGAGATATACTTAATGATGTTTAATTGCATGTTACGTATGCAAATCTGCACACTGTAGTGTGATTAAAATAAACACTTTTGCACTCATTGGTTGTATAAATAAATTGATTAAGTATAAAAGTATATTTATCTTTGTATTTGTGTAATTCCATTACTTTACATATACGTGTGTTACCGTATGCCGTATTACTTAATTTACATATAAGTATAAAGTTCGTAAAATATTATTTGTACTAATAAATCTGTTTCTTTGTTTCATGCTATCAGGATTGAGGTGTAAGTATAATATCAGAGTTCTGTTGTCTAAATAACTGACTCAGTGTGGTCTTGTATTATACAGGTGTTCTATCATTGTCAAATGTGGGCACGTGTGTATAAAACCTTAAAATGTATGAGCATGTGTCAATGTTAATGTTTACGTAGACAAGTTGTACTGTGAATACATTTTTCACAATTTGTGTCGGACTGTAAGGGGATTATGAGTTATAATAACGTTGCAGTCACTGATTACAACGATAAGCTAATGCGAGTTATATTTAATTAAATTACACTGTATTACGTCTCTCTTAATGGAGATAAAAGTTAATTAACTAATAGGAAGGCATTCAGGAGACTCAGGCAGTCAGCTCACTTATTAGTATATTAGTAGAAAACTATTATATACGCTGCAGGCTAATCTCAAGTAATGAATTGTTCAGCAGGTTGGTCCTTGTACGTAATCATGTATGCATACTGGTGTTAACGTTTGATACCATAATTTAATTCCTTATTTTAAAGGTTTAGGTGGTGGGATCGATTGGATATGGAAAACGTTTATATGTATTCCATTTATAGCCCTGATAGCATCCATAAATAAAGAAAAAGTAGAATTTTATATCTTTCCGCGTGAAATTATGGACATGTCAAGTAGGAAGTCAGGAATGGTTGTAATTAAGGCCAAATAAAAACAGAGAGTGACATGTTAATAAATTAACTAATTTATACCTTAAAAATTTATATTTCTTTTGTTAAATATCATTAAACATTTTGTTTTAATATTTTTCGTAACAAATTTAATATGTAAGGGACGTATCACTCCTTGAAGAAATAGAAAATACATGTACAAATTGTAAAAAAGTCACTTTTATCTCAAGCAATTTTTATTCTGGCCTGTTTAAAAAATTGGGTAATTTTCATAATTTAAATGACTATAATTTGACGTGGTATGGTAAAAAATCCAAAATTGGTTTAAATTTCTCTGGATTTATGGAAGTATTATTATAAAGGATTTTTAATTTAACTTAAAACATATGTTCCAAATTCCTAAATAGATTAAATTAGTGTTTAATATTCCGTTAAATAGTTTCACATTCTTGAACATTTTCTTCGAAGTAGTTTCACAAGTCCTTTCAATGTTCTGACACTCAAATGTTCTGACTTGTTATAGTCCTAAGGAAACGGAATGTTATTCTTATTGGTGTTTTTATTATTGTTTATATTCCTATTGCTATCCTCTTCCTATTGCGTATCCTTTAACAAGTACTGTTTTTATTTTCATTGCCTTCTACATTGGTGGTCATCCACATTCGCGTTAAATACGTCTAAACCTGCTTCTCCGTACCTTTTTTATACATTGTAGTGAGTTGTGTACTGCTATGATATAAAACCTGGTATTTCACCTCAAAGGTTCCTAAACGTTTTTACGGTAGCATATTTTGTTGATTTGAGTATCAGAAAGAAAAATTGTGAAATTGTCACTCGACCCACGTTCCACAAGCTGTGAGAAATTTTCAATATTTCAACCGCAATAAATAACTCGAAAATTCAATTTGGCCGTGGGTAAGGTCGGAGAGCGAGTCAGGATGACTGATGCCCCTGACTCAGGGATCGGTTGGAAGTGTTGGGGGGGGGGGGGGCGGTCACCCCTCAGTAGTTGAGCCCAGTAATGAATATATATGTGACCAGCTTGCGGTGCTTGTGGGGAGATACCTTACCCACCACTGTTGGGGGGGGGGAGGGGGTCAACCTTATCGTCATGGAGACTCTTGTATGTTGAATTGGGCAGTTGGTACATACGATACATTACGTTTGTTGCGTGGAGCAGTAGATACTGTTTGTTACGTTGATGTGTTTTACCAACAGGTTTCTCATGAAGCCGTATCTCTTAATATTTAAGGTGGATAAATAAATTAACGAGATAACGCTGTACATTTGATCAGAAGTAGTTTTGTTCAATGGCAGAGCGTTGCGTGGTGCCCTCCATTAGTAAATTGATGAGATTACTGAGATTATCTTCGCGGCTATTGCCATTACGAAATCCCATCGTGAAAGGTATTTGATGTTTCATAATTATTAAAACTTATCCGAAATATCATGACCTTTACTATAGGGGGTAATTTAATACTTTTGTGGGATAAACACAATTGCATTTAGCCACTTCAAAATTGTTTTTGCAAAATATTTTTGCGCTCAGAATGTTTTTTATGTATACACCCAGCCTTGCTATCGAATGACCTAACAAAATCAAAATTTGTCACTATTTGCCAATGGCACAGTGTAGCAGGTACAACGGTTATCGCAAGATAACCGGATCAAGCAACGTCGAGCGTGGCTGCTGCTTGGATGGTGACTGCTGAGCGATCCTGTCCTTGCAAGCAGCTCGCCTGCCTGGCCGTTGGTGGTGGTTTGGAAGTCTCCTTTAAGCCGTTAGTCCCCAGGATATGTGTTAATGAGGGCTTTTTAGCCTTAACTTCGCCTGGTAAAATAAGACATCTTTACTTTACTTTAACTTTAATTTAGTTGTTTTTTTTTTTTCAAATTCAGTAATTGATTGAAGAATAGTTTTACATCAATTATTGTTTTATTTTATAAAATGATTTAAATTGGTCAATTTTAATAGAATAAGATTGTTTCGGACATTTGCCATCGTTCAGTGAAAAAAATCAGTAACACTACGTTCCGAGATCTGCATTCTCATCTCTTCTTCAGGGAAACTATTTTACAAACTACAACTTACTACATCGTACAAACAAGAAACTACATGTTACAAACTATTTTAGCCTAGTTTATAATTATGTGTTAGGTTAGTTATTTACCTGAAGAAGAAGAGATCAGATTGCAGATCTCGAAGCGTAGTGTTACTGATTTTTTGTTTCATTGAACGGCAAATGTCCGGAAAATCCTGTTTCCTTCACAATCCTTCCATCGTCAAAAATAATCTTCAAACAAAGAATTAATAAAGTACATTAAAATAACAGGTATACATACTAATGTATAAACAGATTTGGGTTTATGTTACTTTTTGTAACGGCATGAGGTACAGTAGTAGACAGAGACTTTAGAGGTCGCCACCTGCAGTGGACTAACAGCTTTAACAGTGACTGCTGTTTAGTCCGGCCACTAACATCCGGTGTCCTGTGATCTGTCTGCTGTTTACGGGTTCTCGGTGGCGAGGTCGTTAACTGGTAGATACACCCGGCCGCTGACTCGGCATACCGGCACAACGTTCAGGGCTCGAGGCGGAGGGTGAGGTTCTAGGGTGGGGGTGGGGGATGGGTTGGGGTTGTAATCCACCCCCTTGTTTACCGTCTCGACTGCTGTTCTAAGTGCCTTGTGTCTTACATCGGGAAATATTACTTTAGACTGGATAGGCTTTGTGAACTTTGATCAGTCTTTAACACCGGAAATGTAGGCACGAAGCCAGATTGGGCTTGAGAGCTTCTCAGGCGAAGTATGAGCAGAGAGAAGGAGAGAGGACCATATAAATTTATCCAGAGCAGACACTGGTGATAGGTCTCGACTATCAGTAATACTAAATTTAAACATATTTCTCTACTAGTCTTCATTTCGGTCTCCACTGGCTCGAGCACTAATACCCCTTGATTTTGGGGTTTACAAATATTTTTTATGCATGTTAAATTACATAACTTTCTAAGGCAACTTCCCTAAATTCAGAAAAAGCAAAAAGATTGACTCCAAGTGAAATTGCAGGCGTTTTAAAAAGGATTTTAGGCAATTTTGTGATCAAAGCTCAAATGCGACGTAACTCTGTTTGATTTTAATGTTTTCTTGGCGCATGGACTACCAATCACAATAAAAACATCGCCTTAGGGTGGGAGAGAGAATTTTTGAACCGGCATGTATGTGGAATTCTCGGTGGAAAAATATAAATATAATATGATGTCTAAAGATTTTGTACCAACGTTAGAAGATACCTCATTAACAACTAACCGAACCATTAAAATTATAACATTTTGTTTACTTCTGATATGTTCTTATTTCATATTGTAGATATTTTTATTTGACCAGTGTAACACAGATTTATGTTACACCTTTTATTACTTCTTATCCTTATGCTTAGCAGACTCCATGCGTGACGTCATCGGCTCTCAGATCCTGCAGTGTCCTCTGTGTGCAGCCTTTGTTATCACGTCCCAATGAGACAATATGCAACCTGTACCATAAGCAGAAACTTAAAACTGTGTTTTATCCAACAGTAATCCAATAAGCTCGTTAAAATGTGCGCATAATTTGCATTACTCACCGCAAGAAGGAATTCCCGAATTTTAATTAAACTCGTAATTGAAAAGATCTGTTCGGACGGAAATGATTGTGTACCGCACTGTCTGTCGCCGGAGGATCAGCAGATCCGTCCCTAATTAATTAGCCCGAGTGTTGCCAGATCTGTGTTTAAACCACCTTTTAGTTCTAGTGGGATAACAATTTTGACCAATTTTGCGTTCAAAATGTTCAAGTTTTTTTGAGTTTCAATTAGTTTCTATTAACTAGAGACTATTAAGCAAAAATTATTTTCTCCAAAACCAAAGCCAAATCCTGAATTGATCATTAACAAAATTAGGTCGAAGGCAGTCTATGTACGATGGGATTACTGAAGTTGGAGTGCGTTAGAGTTGCATTATGTTTAAAAATGGCGGAACTAATGTGCTTGATAATGAACGAAGTGGACGTCTAAGTATTGTTACTGATGAAATTGTCTCTAAAGTCGATGATGTTACAATTAGTTTGTTACACTAAATTGTTACGCAGAAGTTAAGATGCCATAATTTTTTTTTAATGGGAAACAAAAATCAGAAACAACAGAAACCCATAAAAATCTATGGCTACTTCATTCATATTGTTGGACTCGTACAAAAATGGTGATGGTGACTCGCTGCTGGGTGGAAAAATTATTGGAGATGAGACTCAGGAAAAACAGTGAAATGCTAAACAAAAGATTTACAGTCTATGGAGTGGGGCACACATGACTACGTGGAATTGTGGGAGGGTGTGACTACCTAGTTGAAGTCTCAGGTGGTAGAATTTTATAACGCTGGAATATCAAAACTAGTGTACCGCTATGATACGTGCATTATTTTTTTGGTGACTATGTTGAAAAATAGTATTTTAGTGTTACTTTAAAATGTATGTAATACAATTTGTTTGTTATTATTTTGATTTTTGTTTATACCGAAACGTAATCTACTTTCTGGATAACCCTCGTCTATTACTGTTGAGACACTATTATAATGTTTATAAAATCTATTCAATATAATGTTTAAAAAAGAAATATACAGCGTTCCACGACTAGGACAAGTCTGTAAAATATTCCTCGACAGAGCAGTTAAATTTACCTTTAACAATTGAAACTGAAGGCGAACAGAAAAAAAGGAATCACAATAAGTGAGAGGGGGTTTTACATCAGTCTGTGGTGTAATTTCCGCCAAGTGACAAATCTAAGGATTGAGTCCAGGTGGAGCAAGCATTTTTCTGTGGATCAATACATGTTGAAATTAACTTTAGATTTTGTAATTTCTAGATATTCAATGAAAATTAAACTTAATTTACAGACTCTCCAAGGAGTTGTTTGCTCATCTAATCTCATATAAGGAAAACAACTGGAAGACCAGTCAACAAATGTAAATTGGTCAATTTTAAAAGTAATTCGTAGAGAAGTGAATTCCCTTATTATAGTCTATAATAATATATAATTTATCAAGTTTCCTATCCTCCCTTTGTACACCCCACCACCCATAAACATATAAATGTGAAGACCTTAGGAAATCGAAAAGCAAATCCTGTGAAACATTTGTTATTTTATGTACGTAAAGCTTTTATCATGTGTCAGCCTACAAGAAAACATTTGCAACAAATACTTGTCTGTTGCCTATTAAAGTGTTGTGATTGTATGCTATCTAGCAGCAAACGAGGGGAACAACGTGTATGTTACAAAAACTACACTTGTTATATTGGAGTAAACTCTGACTATAATAAAAATACTCAGAATTATAAATGTAATTATTAAAAATTAGATAATTACTGTAATAATAAAATGGACGAATCTCTGACCAAAAGATTTAGAATACATTAGCGCTATCTATGTTGTAACGAACAAAACTAGCTGTAGTGAACAACATTTCTGTTACATAATCCCCGCATGGTTGCAAGGTCTATTCCCTGGAAAGTCAAGGGCTAAAGTATGCCTAAAATGTGTCTTGTTGTTCTTACTTTATATAAATGGTATTAGCTCCATTTTTTTAAATTAAAAAATGAATTGAAAAGTTAATGTAAGTTGTTGATTGACCCAAAAACAAGCAAGGGCCTTTTTGTGTAGTGGCAGCACACTCACCTGGCGTTAGATTAAATTAAAATTAAATGTGATTTAGTTTAATGTCAATAAAGATTTATTCACAAATAATAAGTTTCTCTGAGCGAATAACCTGAGGGGAGAAGTCTGACGATTCAGATTCAGCTACGCAATCTACGTTATATAGATTTTCTGATTAGATGTTAATGTTTATTTCTTTGTGTGAACGTGAATACACATATTGTTACTGACATCTACAAGAATTGCCTTGTTAAAAGAAAACGAGAGTTGCTCGTTGAAATATGAACGAGGGACAAAGACATCGGGAAGCGTTGATGATGTTGACTGGACAGTTGAGCGGAGCGCCTGTCTCTAGTTGCTTACATTCATCGCAGAGACTGGCAATCGATGTCTCTGGCCAGACAATCTTGGCTTGAGACAACTTCTACTTGACGATCTTGAACCGTTAATATTTCGTAGAAATAAATGAGTAGTTTCGCCAGATAAATGTTGTGTTTTGATTTCTGTAACAAGTATTGCATTCAAAATTACAATTTTTAGTTCCTTTTTCATGATAAAAAGTGTTTAGTATACAGGACGAATAACAAGTCTGGACTTCCTCCTCTATTTTTTTCTAAAGTTTATATAAGAAGACATCCTTTGG
The DNA here is from genome assembly GCF_021130785.1 of Homalodisca vitripennis. Classification (NCBI taxonomy): domain Eukaryota; kingdom Metazoa; phylum Arthropoda; class Insecta; order Hemiptera; family Cicadellidae; genus Homalodisca; species Homalodisca vitripennis. Next base: position 95,235,561 of record NC_060212.1, on the reverse strand, counting down.
GTAGTAGTGCAATGTAGAAACAAGTTTCATTTGATGATTTTGATAATTTGTTGCATCCCGAAAAATGTGGGTTTTGGGGATCAGCTAAAAATTTTCAAATTCACACTCCTTTCAAGCGACACCTCATTTTGAAGATCATAAACAAACTTCAGGAATGGTGAAAGCCAGGGATCACTATCTCTTTCCCATCCAAAATAATAAATAGTCAGTGTTACCAGAACAATATTTATAATAACTCACCATGTTGTCAAGTCAAATGAGATGTTCAAACTGAAGCCTCCTCACGTTTTCATAAGTCTGAAGTGGTATTCGGTTGCAGGCCTCAACAATCCTTATATCCTCAATGTTTTATGCTGTTGTTTTGTAAATGTAAGTGTAAAGACTTCATTATTACTTTGGCATCCTATCATTGTGGATGGAAAAGAGATAGCGATCTCTGATTTTCACCATTCTTTAAGTTTGTTTATGCTCTTCAAAATTATGAGTCACTTGAAAGGGGTTTACGTTTGTAATTTTTTAGTTCCCCAAAATCCCGCATCTTTGGGGGGACACAAAACATTATCAAAATAATAAAATAACGCTTCCATTCCACGTTGAGACTAATGAAAGGATATCTCCTTATATGAAATTAAGAAAAAAATAAAAGGGAGGGGTGTCCTGACTTTTTATTCACACTGCATTTCAGTAAAGTTTGAGCTTAACAAACAAAACGTAAAACATTTAATAAAATGGGTTTTATTAGGCTTTTATTTATATATTAGGCTTAAATTCCACATAAAATTAACGTATTAATAAAAATAATAAATAAAGGAATTCGTCAGTAGTCAAAACCATTAGCCAAATACGTAAATTAATGTATAACTGTGTACAAATCTAAAAAAATAATGATCGTTCTGGAATTACTTGAACAAACGACGTCAGATGATTTCTTATGTCAGAATGTACAAGAAATATCATATAATATATGGATGTTCTTGCTTGACTTTCCTACAGATTGTATGTTTTTGTAATTTGTATGTTCTTGACAAAATTGTAATTTCTAAAAGCAATGTAAATTATAGTTTTACTATTTTGTTTGAATATTTAATTATATTACTATAATCTAAATAACAGAAATAAATCCTGAGATCTCATCATTTTTATACTGACGGCGCTCAACCTTTTTTCTAATAGAAGAAAGAAAGAAGGTTGAATTAATAATTATGACAAACATTAAAAGTGTTCATGCTAATGATGAAAATGACGTATGATGAAAAGATTTTCAAGATAAACAAAAAGTACCTAATGAAACATTTCCGCTTAATTTTACCTAATCTTTCATGACCAAATGATAAAAACTGAGAAAATCCACATTTACTGGTGAACTAAGCTCAAATCTGCAGTCAATTGTTGAAACATTAATGTATAAGACCAATAAAAATTCCTTTCGTTACTTAACGTACGATCACAACAAATTATTTATTAAGTGTTTTGTGTTTTTATACATTTGTGATCATTTATCTTACGCCAGATTTGTGATATTTAGTATGTATATTTTAAAACGTTCGCCATTTACAGACTATTGTATTGTCAAGTATAGTATTTTTTTATTTTTATCAGTAAGATGTACTATATAGTTTGTGAGTCGTGGATTATGTTTAAGGAAAAGGACTTAAATCATAGAGCAGGTGTCCTATATTGTAATATGTTTCTCTATATTTTGACCTAAAAATCATCTGGAGAAATTTGGTCGAGTAATTTTTGGACATATATATTCGTTCTGTTACAGATATGCGTTCAGTTTCAATTTCATCCTTGTTAATTTATACTCAATGATGTATCAACACGATGGTAGTATTTTCTGCAGAAATTGCTGCCCAGCTCGGGCTTACAAAAGTAGCTTGGGTCAGTCGTTCCCCCCAGACTGCTTGCCTTTCCCCGCCCTTCCCCACCCTGCTCTGCAGTAATGAAAGTGTATTGTGAGCTTCCGAGGGGATTTTGTCCTGTATCGGACCTGGGGCGGTCTTGAGATTAACTTATCTGCCAACAGCATTAAAAACTGATCGTTCCATTGTGCGCTTTCTGGAGTATACCTGCGATGTGATCTATTTCTCTTGTTCGGTGTAACTTGATCGTGAACGGGAATATGAATCTGAAGAGATAAATTACCAAAAACAAAATTTACGGATTACCTATTATGTTTAAACTGCGATGTAGGAAATGTGTACTGCGTAGTGACAATCCAGATTCTAAAATACCCAATATTGTTGGCATTAACTCAGGTGGAGAACTCTCAAACTTTTAAAATCTAAAAATAAAGAAAAAGTTGTAAGTCGAGCTCATTTTAAAGTTTAGACCATGTCACGAGTTGTTCAAAGATGCCAATTAAATGTTTTGATAGTGATACTCATAATCATTTTTCACATAATGACAACCGATTGTCACATAATGCATAAGGAAAATCGGCTAAATGTAAGTAACAGCTCATTTTCGTGTCATGCTAGACATTATTGAAAGAGAAGACATTATTCTTAAAAGAAACGTGGTTAAAACTTTTATAGTATACTTTTTTTAACATGATATTAAATTTAATTGTAGGCATTGGCCTAATATTAATCGATTATAATGGGTATATATACTATAATACAAAACTAATTATGCTACATCATGTAACAAATTAAGTTATTACTTAAACAGTTAAAATAATTTTGGCACTAATCTAATAAATTGAGATTCGATATACTGAATGAATTTATTTGTATTCGTAACGATTATTAATAAACAGTATATAAGTATAAAAGGACATAAATTATGTTCAGTTGACTTCTAAAAACTTGATTTGTTTTCTTACCTTGGTTAATAAAAAAGAACATTTAATGGAAAACTCAAATTTAAACACCGAACGCTATTGGAAAACGTATATCTCATCCTTGAAACCATCTTAAATGTTGGCTAGCAGTTAGTAACTTCTGATAACTGCTCTGAAATCCTGTCAGTAATTGCATACAATCCGTCTAGTTTGCAACTATTTTCAACACATGTGTAAAGGTGTGGCAAACCTATCAAAACTATGTGGTAGATAAAGTTTTTCACGCATTCTGGCGAGTAGAACTTTATTCTGACCTCAACAAATTGTATACTGAAGAGAAGGTTGGTGGTGGAACGGTGTCGGTGTCTGATTCTAGATAAAACCCCAATATCCCAGCTTTAGTATCGTGTGAGATAAATCTGCGTGTTTGTCAGAAAACCAGGAGCAGAATAAATCATTACCTCCCAGCAGAGTCGTAGTTCACCTCCAATCTCCTCCATCCCGCTGGAGGACTCATTCAACGTTTCCACGTACAGTTCTGCAGTATACTTAAACAAGAAGTTTATTATACCAGTGCGTTCTTTATTTTTTAAATAGGAGTTTTAATTCAATGAAAAGTATAATTGCTGTAATAATCACAAAATAAAACACCGAAGTGTCAGGAAACAAAATGAAATAACTAATGTAAAATTGTTGCAAAATTACATTTACATCCGCGAAGCAAAATAAATGGCCACGAATAAATAATGAGGAGGAATTTTATGACGTATATGTTTTACATAATTCCATCCGTATTAATGACGTTGATTAAAGTGGCAACCGTAACGCGAGTTGTTAAAATAATTCACACATGAAATGCATACTGTCGCTGACAAGCGTGAAGTATTAATTAATTTTATTGCCGCACCTCGGTTGTTTATTGATCTCTTATCGGTGCCAACATTAATTATTTTACGTGATAATGTCAAAAACTTGACTTGAATTGGTGTAGTCGTTGATCTATTGACAGTGAAGTACAATTATGGTCAGTAACACGTCCCAAGTAATAAACAATAGAATCTAGTTTTCAGGATAAAATAAGAACCTCTTGGCAGAGTTGGTGGCCACTGGATCTGAGTTAAAGATAGTCGGTTCAAATCTAACCTGGTTCGATGCACTATGCTTTATCAGCACTGTCCATCTCATACTGTGGTGCTCTTCCTCCTACCATGTTTGTTAAGTTTCTCTCTCATGTACTATAATCTTTGTGCATTGGTAGAATAAGACTTGAAAAAGACAGAATTCTCTTGAACAAAATCATCGTATAAACTATCCCTTATACGATTAGGCATAAAGCCCGTTTTTACCTACTCTGCAAACATATTGGTTACACTCTTCGCCATATCTCAAGTATCGATGACGAAGCACGTTCATAAATTAACTTTCAATTTCACACAGAAACCAGTCCAAAATTTAGCTGTGATTCAGGAAATAAGTGATCTTGCGACATTTGGACCTGTATTGTATATAATATTTTATAATTATAGGATACCATCTTTTGTCAACCTTCAATGTTTATTCTACCGTTAGTTCACAAAGTATGGTGGTTACTTTACTTTGTTTGTTCTGATAGGAAGATTCGTTCAATATTTTTATCCATTCCCACGATTCCTTGACTTTTTAAATGTAAATTCATTAGTCTTTTGATTACTTTTACCAGCATAATGTTTTAAATTACAAAACATTTTTTGAATTTGTATTTCGTAGCGGGAGTGATGTTTGTCTTAAACACGTAATTAACCCAATAAATACAGGGAACCAACACAGCGATTATATTAGAGAACCTTTCGATACGGTGAAATGGTACAGTCCTCAGGATTTGTGGACCATCTCAGTTTCAGCACTAATTTTTAAGCCTTCATTGTGTGAGCTTTAGTGAAGCCTGTCATTCGTGGAGCTGGAAACATGTCATTTCTGTCTGTCTTTCCGCAATATACCTTGTTCGAGTTTTGACATGAAATGTTCACATAATTCAGTTTGTTCAAAATCAGAATCTAGGGTTTATGTTTTAAGGTCTTTATACAAATACCTTACCTGCCCAGGTCAGGTACTGATGGCGGCGTATTACGGCCTGATCTACCCAAATCTTTCCTACGGATTGGTGTTGTAGGGAGCTTGTTCTAATAATCACATTTTAGGAGTTTTCAACCTTAAAAAGTTAGCAATAAGAACAATCGTCAACATGCAGTCCAGAGAGTCGTGCCGACCAACTTTCAAAGAATTGCAGCTATTGACTCTGCTACGTCTCTATATCTTGGAAGCAGTTGTATTCTGTATGTAACAATGTGCCCTGACTAGGTGCAGTGACGTACATGAATATGAAACGAGAGACAGAGACAACTACCGTACTGGACGACACAGAACGGTGGTTTATGAACCCTCGCAGGCAGGTGTCTGTTTCATCAACAGAATTCCATGAAAAATGGACAAATGCCCAAGGCGTTAAAACTCGCCTGAAACGCTTTTTAGCGTCTAAGGTATTTTATAATGTCATTGGCGAATGAGAGGCGTGCATGAATGTAAAGATTGTAGGTTTGAATGTACTATTGTAAACTAATGTAAAAATTTACATGTATCCGGCATATCTTTGTCATAATATTGTTACAGTGCCCACTGTAATAAGATTTTTTTATTTTGACTCTGACTCCATGGATTTGGTGAGCGTTAGCGAAGACTTTTACCTTTTACTTTTTTTGGTATTATGGGTAACCATGATGGCAACGAGAAAATATTTGAATTAATGCATTTGTAAAAAAACTCAATACACTCATAAGAGATACAAAAATGTGACATTATCACATGTAGCTTAACTATATATAATTTTATGGTGACTTGGTGAGTAGACTTTTATTGTTTAAACAAAATTTAATAAAGAAAAGTGTACGTGCCATCTGGCAAGATATGTCGAGAAAATTGTTATGTGTAGAATCTAAATTTTTTTCAAACATAATTTCTACAAGAATGAGCGTAATTTACCGTCACAAACCTCTTTGGATCGTCTGTCTGTCTGTCTGTCCATAGGATATCAGAGAATGAAATGAGTTACAGTGTTGACATTTTGCATTCAACCTCAGCGAAGCCCGTTACCACACGCGGTATGGCGTACTCCTACCTTGTAATAAAATAAGGCGTAAAAATTACGTGTAATCATAATTCCCCCATTGTCACGTTTTAAAGATACAATCTGAATATTACATAGTGAGAGAGGGCAGGAATAGTGGTCGGGTAGTTGTAACAGCATTACCGCCGCGTTTGTGTGTAGGGAGTATACATACACCGCCTTGCTCACGACTGTCATTGTCATTTCAGTAGCTGCACAATACAGTATACACTATACAGTATACACAGTAACAGTGTTATACACTGCCCCCGGCGGGATACATGATTTACAAGGTGCATGGTCGATCCCTTGTTTAGTCGAACAGTGGGGACTTCTTTCCGTTACTGTTTGCTATGGCTGATTGTAACATTAATTCTATATAACAGATGTATAACACGCTTATTGTAATCACTAATTAATACAAAGAGGGCTACAAAATATCCATCCAAATTTATTGGACCGAATGTAAATGAAACATGTGTAAAGTGGAACCTCATTGTTATTCAAGACGAACATCTTTCAGTTTTACCTGGATTTTGAACCACAGAAATACCAACAAATATTGCCTATTGTAGTATTAAATACGATCTTCTAATCCAAGAATAAATTTTACTTGGAATAATAAATAAATATGCCTTTATTTCTTAAGTGTTTCTCAGTACATAACTGTTTTACAGAATTACTACTTGCGTCAAATGTTATATGCCTAATAACTAAAACGCTAAATAACAATAACATAAATAATAGTAATACACAAATTATTTAAAAAAAAAAAATTAAAACTCTGTGACTTGAAAATTGTAAGGTAAATATAGAAAAAGTAATAAAAATTATGTTAGTAAAATATATAAAGGTTCTAAAACCAACAGAGTCATTAAAAATCTCTACTAAATATACAGTTCCCTCGGTAACATCTGAGTTGCTGCTGTTGTATTTTTTAGCATGCTTTTTGTCTTTATGGTGTCAGGGAGGCCATTATACATGGTTGGGCTAAAGTAGCTGAAACTTCTCCCGACCTCAAGCCACACTTGAGGAAAGTGAAGTCTTTGGTCTTGGCGGGTGCCTGGTTCCCCGATACGACAGTTTATGTCCAAGACACCGAGGCGTCTCTAAAGGTTGTTGGGAAATATCAATTGAGCTCTGTATTTTATTTATGCTACTACAACATAAAATACCCGACAAATAAATGTAACATTGCTTACTTTTATATGTAATTCGAAGTTAATTTATTATTATATTTTATAGTAATTGACTGGACAATTTCGTTATTGGCGGTTAACCTCATTCTGCAGTATCTCTGCACTATTTCATATTAAATATTTTTAATTATGACAAATGGTATTATTAGCTATCGCAGTCAAATTACAGGTATTGTTATACTTTTTATTACTAATTACTAATTTAATTACGTATTATACTTGTATTTATTTGCGTTACTCGAAAATAAAGTTAACAAATAATACGATACGGAATATAAATAAATTGGAAAACATGATTAATTAATGCAGTAATCTGTAGTAGCTGTCGGACACACGCGAACTTGTCTGTGACCCGGGAAGTCATTCCTACCGGCAGTTCTATGTCAGTTCACACATCACAAACTTCCTTCTCCACCACTGATGGTGAACTGTCCGTTGACTTGTCAAAGAGTGCATCACCTCCTCATCTACAACACCAACACAATCTGGCTACACGTGTTTCTGTCTCATCGTTGAACTACTTAGCTGGATTTGCAGCACAGTGTTTGACGAACTGATTTCATGTTGATCTGTGCACTTTATTCAAGTGATAGATTCATAGACTGGAGTAGAGTAAGCGGCCATCACAAAAACCGATTCAGGGTACTAAATTATCGATTGTAATACCGAAACTATCGAATGCAAAAACATTCTAGTTATTGTCAGCTCTTTTTATTGTTTTGAATAACAATATTGTTCAATTCAAACAAAGGACAATCATTATATGGTATTTTAGTAATGACCGCAAGTACAATGGAGATGTAAATGAGTTATTTGTGTAACATCTGTCGGACACGTTTATCACTCAAAATACTAAAAAGTGACTAAATGTTTAACACTGTTTTGTTTGTTACATTTTATAAACACATAGTCAGATAGACTTTTATTCATCATCAAATTATGACCTTTTTAGATGTAATAATAGCTGAAATATATAGTGTAATTTGAAATACATAAACGTAATTCAGTTTGACATTTTGGTTTCGGTAGTTTTGATAATCATAAATACCGATGATTCTGTGTGGTTGTGGCTGATTATTACACTTCAGCCAAATTCTATCCTTTCACGACCAATAGGTAACAGCAACATCCTAGCAAACCTCAGTGTTTTCAAAGACACTATAAAAGGCGGAATTCAGTTGACGAAGAATTTCTAAAATATACTAAATGAAGCATCCCTAAAATATGATTTTCAAGTAGGTAAACCATAATGCTTTTGATAGAACAAAAAAAAAAAAAAAAAAAAATACATAGGATTCTGTCATAGTTATGAAACTCTTTTAGTCATGAAATTATTACTTCAAGTAAGCTGCAACCCAATTACTTGGAGGTCACAGTTGGGATGTTTGAGTCGATGGGTTGAGCAATGTATTTTCTCAATGAGAAGACATGACTGCTGCATTCGATCCAAATTCTCGGTACTAATGAAGGTCGGACTCAATTCATTAGGATCAACAATCCTAAGAATTGTGGCAGATTAATACTTAATCTGTTCGGAACCCACGTTAAACTTGAGTTATCGTATGATCAGTGACCAATTCACGAGAAACCTTCATAGGTATCAAATTTGTCATCAAGCAGAACTAATGGACGTTCAATTAAACTATAAAGTGAAAAATGCATACTATGTTGGGAAGACTAACTACTACAGCAGAAGATTGAAAAACTTAAGAGTTATATTTTTAGTATTCTGTTCAGTACATGTACAATATACGTCTTTGCTGTGTAAAGCTGGATGCTGTTAGAAACAAACAACTGAATCGTAGGGCAAAAATATATTTCAGGGAAAATGTATATAAACGTGAAAGTAATGAAATGATAAAATGGTGTTGCCACCCAGGATACGGATCCTTTTAAATATAAGGACACCAATAAGGAAGATATGTGTACGGCTAAGTGAACCCTGTAGGGCGCTCGGGTCATTTTTCCGCCACTTGGAAGTTCTTATGGCTGCTCTGAGATTTCCCCCATTCGTGATTACTCTCTAAAGTATGTAAGGCACACATTACTCGGAACTCCGTGTCTTGATATGAACAACACTCGCGTCGATTTACGGGAAGATGATATAACTGGCGACAGTTTTGTACTTATTGAATATCTTACTCGACTAGCACGCGAACTACACAACCCACGCAGTTATGTCCTTCAGGGCTCTCCACCTGAGTTACTCTGACTCACATTACGCGGCTCTTCGGTATCGAACAATCGCTCATATTTCATTGTCTAAAGAAGATGCCTGATGTGACTTTTATGATTATGTGGCAACTATGATGTTTGTGACAACTATGATGCCTGTGGCAGCTATGATGTATGCGGCAGCTATGATGTATGTGGCAGTTATGATGTCTGTGGCAGCTATGATTGCTGTGGCAACTATGATGTCTATGACAACTATAATGTCTGTGGCAACTATGATGTCTGTGTTAACTATAATGTCTGTGGTAGCTATAATGTCTGTAGCAACTATGATTTCTGTGACAACTATGATTTCTGTGACAACTATGATTTCTGTGACAACTATGATGTCTGTGACAACTTAATGTCACACGAGTAATTGTCACACATGGCAACTAACACGGCATTATACTTTCATAATCGTCCTCAAGGGTGGATGTTGCTGTCTGGATGTTTTCAATGCGAATGCGAGTGTATCAACATCACCCCGAAGCGGGGTTTGAAGCGAAGTGGAGTCCATCAATGTTGTTGAAGCTGTACCACTCGGGCGAACCGTCTACCGAACTTTGAAGTGCTCTGGACCACCAGTATAGAATAGTGGTGTTGTTATTGTACTCTACAAATTCTCCCTCCAGGTACTTGGTCGTGTACTCCAACAAGAGGATCAACACTTGGATCACAATGGTTTATTAACATCAAATGAACTATTTAAGATCCTAACAGTATATGATATTCTCACTAGTGGAGAAAAATCTGCGGTTAGTATTCCATTGTGTTATTAAATGCAACAACCGATTTAGAAAATAAGAATTTTTTGGAAGAGCTCGACCTAAAAACCTTGTTCAATTTTTTAAGTCTTATTTTGGCCGCCCTCATGGATTACTGGCCTGTGCGAGGATCTTCTCCAACAGAATAAGTCGACACAATACAAGGTCCATGGTACTAATAAAAAGTGCAATGGTCACAGACAGGATTTGAACCTGCGTTATCGCTAACTCAGATCCAGTCCGGTGTCTTTGACCACTCGACCATTGGCACTCCTAATCGAATTGTGATGAGTATTTGCTGTGAAAAGTCATCTCATAATTTGGCTTTTTCGGAGAGTGTCTTCATAAATCATAGTTACGTGATTGGTAACTATGATTCGTAAGTAAATTTCGTTTAAGTGGCAGACCAATTAAATTAAAATAACTATGTGCCACAATTCATACAATTACATTATACTACAAGGCTCCAAAAACAACGCAATTTAAATGTGAATTCAGAGGCAAATTTAAATTAAATTTGATTACTTTAAACGTGTAAGTTATAAAACATACTATTCTCTTTTGGTCGATTTTACGCATTGATCGAGATCAAACAATATCTAGTTGCTGTTCGAATGTAAAATCAGATGTGCCTGGTTAGACTGAGACATTGAGATACTTAGATAATGTTTGTACTGGAGAGTCGAGTTGAGCGCTTGTCTCTAGCTTACATTCATTACAGAACCAGCCAATAGATATCAATAAATATCTGATTACTGTTCGAATGTAATCAGATTTGCCTGGTTAGAGATAAATATTGGAGACTGAGACATTGAGAAGATTAGATAATGTTTGTACTGGAGAGTCGAGTTGAGCGCTTGTCTCTAGCTTACATTCATTACAGAACCAGCCAATCGATATCAATAAATATCTGATTACTGTTCGAATGTAAAATCAGATTTGCCTGGTTAGAGATAAATATTGGAGACTGAGACATTGTGAAGATTAGATAATGTTTGTACTGGAGAGTCGAGTTGAGCGCTTGTCTCTAGCTTACATTCATTACAGAACCAGCCAATCGATATCAATAAATATCTGATTACTGTTCGAATGTAAAATCAGATTTGCCTGGTTAGAGATAAATATTGGAGACTGAGACATTGAGAAGATTAGATAATGTTTGTACTGGAGAGTCGAGTTGAGCGCTTGTCTCTAACCGCTTACATTCATTACAGAACCAGCCAATCGATATCACTTGGGTAGATGACAACCGTGCCTTGAATGGCTTCGACTGTAACGTTCTTTAGCCATCAAACGTCGAGAAGTGTGCCACACCGCTGTCATTAAACATTTTGTCATCACATTCAAACCATATTCCCTGAAACTCTTGCTAATACTGTTCTCCGAAGGAGGAACTCTTGACTAAATCCAACCACTGTTTAAACATTTAATTGTTAAAACTTAAAAATGGCCTTGTTTTTTATCATTAATGCATACAACTAATTCATATACACGTAATATTGATAAGAGTGATTTAAATATTACTTTTCTAAAATATGTTACCAATACATACATAGTAGAAACGTTTATATTTCTTATTTTCCACAAAATTTAATGCGTCTAGTTAGTAGATGTTAGTGATGCAAGAAATGGTTTTAAATTAGAAACCCTTGCAGAAATTTAGTTAATAATTACCATGTAAAGGACAGTTTTGAATTTAATCTGTGAGCTGCAGCTCGCCACAATGGATATTTACACTCCTCAACGAACAAGGTTTTCGCGAGAATAGAGCCGAGCTGGCTTTAATGTTCGTTTCTCACCAGACTTTCCGCACTTTTTGTCTTTTAAAAAGCAAAAGCTTTTTTAATGTACTTTCCTTTTTCTGGCTACTGAAATCCGGACATGGAATCTGGAGAGACGTGCTCAAAAGGGAATTGAAGATTAAAGCAACGATCATTCGTAATTTGTAAAGGAAATGAAGCCAAAATACGTAGAAGCTTTGCACTTTGTTAATTTTTAAATACACCAAGTTACTGGATTGAATGTTTGCTTTCTACAAATTGCTGTCAGTGTCATTTCATTTCTAATTCAAGTGTTTTATATTCACATCAGCATAAATATATTTCCTTACCCTATATTGCTCTATTCGGCAATAACAGAATATGAGTTTTTAATGTATTCTGAACGAAGTGTAGTTTTTCCATTCCTTGTAACATATCCAGGATTCGGAGCTGTTTTTGTTCAAGGTCAAAAGTACGGGTTTCTTTTACCCCCTTTCCACAAAAATAGGGATGAAATTACGAAATATAATTATTCGCAGGTCTATTGTAACGTTGAGTACTTGTGTTTAAACTCATGAATTAAATGATAGTGATATTTTAATAAGAAATAGTGGGTTTTTGTTTATTAGACTGATCAAAATACCTAAGCGAAAAGATCTTTCCCGGAGGGAGACTTCCAACAAAAAGCTTACCTTTCTAAAGTGAAAATGAAAGCCCGAGGAAGGGGCTTATCATATTTCGACCTACGTTGCACAATAACCTGCCCATACTTGTTCATAATTGTATATATTGCTCTAGTGCTATATTAGAAAAGAAAGAAATGCTAATGGGTCTAACTTTTAATTCAACACTGTACTATAACTTATTGTACTCTTCATAGTTAGTCGTATAGTAAAATTGTAGCCTAATTAATATTCCAAAGTTTATTCATAGGACGAGCAAGTTTTTTACAACATTGTACTAAAGATGCTCCTAAATGAAGGTATATTTATTTTTTTTCAGTACAGTAGTTTAAAATTAAGAACAATTTGCAAGTAGTATTAATAACAATGTTTATTTTGTGCTAGAGGAAAAATTTTGTACTATAAAGTAAAGTTGTAATAAAGTAATGTACTACGCAAAACTTTATTGCCTATTTGAAAGTATAAAGTTAATTAAGTGTTAATTGTGTGTAACTATATTCAAGCAGTATGTTGTAGGTATAATATATAATTATTGTTGCATAACGATACAAACAATTATAACTATGAGAAATTGTTAGGAAATATTCTTATATGAAAACATATGAAATATACATTTTAACGTTAGTTTGTTATCTATTTTATTGTTCTCAACCTGTTTGACTTGCCGCTAATACTTTTTTTGTGATGTTAATTAGCATTTAAAATCTGTACGTAGCAGTTTAACGAAATAATTAATAATTAAATAATTTGTACTTGACAAATTACAATAACACTGATGAAATAAATTGAATTTCTAAGTGGTAAAGAAAAATCCTTGAAATAAGGTTTGGGACAATAGTGCAAAGTCTTAATAGGTACTTAGTTAATTGCGAGATGTCGGTAATATAGTTCTGGTTCCAATTAACTTAGCGAGGTTTAGTCTAAGTTTTCTAAGTGGAGCACAGAAAATGTTTTTTAGCACAGAAAATGCCTTATAGCACAGAAAATGTCTTATAACCCAGAAACACTCTGCAGGCCGCCCAGTACAACTATATGACACCATGTTCACTAACGCTAACGCTATACTATATACGCTTTATGCAAAATTTCGATTGTGTAGGTCGTTCGTTATCGTGCGGACAGGCAGACTATTTCCGATCCACTTCGAGTCTTGAGTATGGAGCAGAGCCCACGAGAAGTTGGGAAGTAATTTTTGACCGATGAGGGACTTGTCACCATTTCAACAATAGCACTTGATTTGAGCGCTGCGATCTTGGCAGTACGAGTGAGATTGGTTCAAAGCTTTGGGTTAAATTTGTAGAGTTTTGTTATAAATTTTGTGATAAAATAAATATATACCTGTCTTTTTTCCATTAAACATTTATTTTCTAAAAAAATATAGCGATTGGTAAATTACACTTTGTTACCACTTCCTGTCAAATTAAGAACATTCTTAACACAAACAATTTTTTACTAACCATATAGGCCAGTGCCTCAATTCAGGATCAGGGCCTGTTTTGACATTAGGTGGAATGCCTAATTAATCCGTAGCTGAGGCAGGAAAGAAGTAATTAAACGTGATAGGTATTGTGTATCATTTTTGACTTGCATCGTATCGAGTTCTGCACGTGACGTTTGATTACTAATCGCATGTAATTATCGATCAAGTGATATTCGTTTTAATTAGTGTTCGTTAAAATTAATCCATTTTCTTTCACATTAAAACATTTCCCAACTAAATTAATTATTTATTTAACAATGCAATGTGAGAATTTGAAAGATAACCCATTTTCCTTTCTAGTCATGAAGCTCAAGCCATGAATCATCACTCAAGTGCTAGAATTGATTATTTCCGGTTTTCGTGGAACTTGTCTTTTGTGAATATTTGAATAGCTTCTCAAGAAATTGCCTTTATCTATCAAGACATATTCCATTGCAATTTGTGTCCATATATTTTATTCATAGTTATTACAATTTTGTTTTCTTATTTTTTTAAAATGTCGTTTTAATTTTTATGGAAATTCCTAAATAAATGAGTTTAGTCTAAAATAAAAATAACATTGTGAGCGTTTTTCGTTAAGTAAGAAAAAATAACACTTTAACAACAATCTGAATTACTGTTCCTTCATGTCTACCCTTGTAGGGAGAACATATATTATTATTAAGGTTAATTTAAATAGTAGTTTAATATAAGATTAATTTCTCAGTTGCAGTAGTTCAATCGAATGTCATTAAATAATTACAATTTACTATTTATTGGGATATATTTCAATAAAAAAATTGTTTTGCTGTTTTATAGATGTTTGTTTATTTTTCTAACGATTGCCATTGCAAGTCAGTATTTATTTTAACCCGTAACAGCCCCCTGTATCCATATGGGTACAGTACTATGTTCAGTAATCACCTAGAGTGTTCATGTCTCACTTCATTATCTGGGCTGATACGGGTTAATCCCCAAATTAGGTATTTTAATTGTTAATAAGTTAGGATTCTTTTAATAAATATACAGGTTTTAATGTGATAGAATATTTTAGGTAATTATCGGTTCCATATAGAAATTCGAAGGTTGATTTGTTTAATAAGACACATTTGGGATCGAATATATTATTCTGTTTGACGAACACCATGTAGGTGTATTCCAGCCGCAGGTACACATCTTCCTTATAATTTCCAACTCCGTTTATAAAATATAAATGTGCGATTACATTATGAATGCTATCAATATAGTTCAGTATTAGTTTAGTCCATCAAGCTTCCTAGAGTTTCGGCTTGTTACGATGTGTGTATCTCTGTTTTGTTTATACATTTATTATCACTTTCAATTTATGAGCACTGTTGAGGTTATTGTAACTCTAGATCTCGACAACGAGTTCACGAAATCTAAAAATTAGTTGTTTCTGTAAAAGTTTAGAGGGAACACGTCGGGAAGTTCTGAGCTATGAATGTTAAGGCTTAGTGTGAAGTTTCGATAGCTAACAGTGTGATGTATCGCCCATGTACATCTGCTGTTAGCGCTCATCCATCTCACTTAACTCGTGAACGAAGTTCATGAATATTCAGAGAGCATTTCAGACGCTATATGAATATACTATATTCTCTGCTTCGCATCCAAATTAATAAACTGAGCGCATGGAATAACCAAATTAATAAAATATAACTGGGCGTATGGAAGAACCCAACAGAATATAACGAAAGAGTTATCGGACAGACGGACAGACTGCTCTTTGACCTTTTAGTCCTAAAATCAATAGGGTTCTTCTTTGGACCAATAGGAACCTACCACCCAAATTTCAAATCTGTAGGACGTTTCTGTCAAGAGTTAACGTACAGACGGACATACGTACGGACATACTCCCCTTTAACCTTTTGACGCCAAAGTTTTCCGTGGACATAGAAGAACCTATGTATCAAGTTTCAAATCTCCAGTACCTTTCTATCGAGAGTTATTGAATGGATAGACCTGACAGGTGGTCAATAATACGTGCTATGGTTGTCCTAATTGTGTTGTGTTTCGTCCGCGAGTTGACCGATAAGGGAGTTGTCACCGCGAACGCCGGCTCCGATATTTCCCGGAACCCGTATCTGGCTGTTGGACCGATAAATCTGCACTTGCGGCTTTAAATCATCATAGCAGCGACAGCGTAATCGCTAGGCGCTCGCAGCTAACTACTCTGCTTCTGGATTATACGTTTGGGGCGCTCTGAGCTCATCATTGATTTACCGAACCCTGGGCGGGATTTGAAAATTAACGCTAATGGATATTTTATCACTGTCAACCCCTGACCCGTGTACAGCGACCGAGCGGAAATTCAGACAATCCATGTAGTTAAAATACTTTATTAAAACAATAATTGGAAACTTGCATGCAAAAATCCAGTGAAAAACGACGATGCTCGTCTTTAGTTTTTATGTTGGCAGTACACAATTTTCTCGTGATAAATTATTGTAATACTTACTGGCTTTGATTATGTAACAGTCTATGGGAAGATAGTTCATCCAATGATGTTCAAATTTGTCGCATAATATTACTACGGAATGTTATGTTAAGTTAACGCTGGTATATTAGAAAACCCCAACATTTCGAATTTAATTAAAATTAGGTCATTATTACCGATCTCCTTCTAAGCCTTACTCTTTCCGTTCTCATGGGCCACTGGCCTGTGCGAGGATGTCATTAAATACAATAAGGGGGGGAGTCGATACAGTACAAGGTCGATGGCACTGATAAAAAGTGCAACGGTCACAGACTGGATTCGAACCTGCACTATCTCTAACTCAGACTCAAAGTCCAACGTCCTAGACCGCTCGACCATCGGCACTCCCATTAGAAGAATCAAAAGGTTTACAACAGCCAACAAGAGATTTAGCACGGTGGCGCAGTCTACAAATCGATGTACAGAACTAGAAGTATCGTTCAGAATTTCTGCCACCTGCCAGGTCTATTCCCTTTTAAAGTAACAGCTGCCAAACTGATTGTTTCGGAGAAGAACCTAAACATTTAACAGCATCTGCTTTTAATCCAAGCACCTCTAGTAATTTACACGTGATATTACACCATTAAGTTACTCTGATACCATGTGATCTTGTGAAGTTGACGAGCTGTTGAATGATTACAGATACCGACAACCAGAGGGTGATCATTCACGTGAAGGATGTCAACGATGAGCCGCCCTACTTCATCAACAGGCCGCTGCCCATGCAGGCCGTGGTGCAACTCAACGCTCCTCCCAACACGCCCGTGTTCACGCTCCAGGCTCGCGATCCCGACACCGACCACAACATCCACTACTTCATCGTCCGAGACAGGAGTAAGTAGTATACCATACTGTACCATCAGCACATTATAGAGTACAGTCATTCACATTGATTACAGCATTCTTTTCTGCACTTACCACCTTATTTATTATTACGATATTACGGTTGGGTAACTAATATTATTGATGTTGCAGGTAAATTTATACAGTATATCTTGCAAACAGTGTTGCAGTATTATAAGTTTGCAGTATTAGAAGTATATTCACAGTAAATATAGTGTTTTAGTAGGAGCTGATTAAACATTAGGTCAATGTACAACTGTTGTCAGTGGGAGAAAGTATCGTTAAATTCATAATTTATTTAAGGCGTAAGTACTTTAGTATTATATTTACCTATGTCTATTGGGGCTAATTGAAATGCTCAGTTTATTGATTATTGTAAAGCTACTGATATTGTTTATCCTTGTTATTACTAATGATAATACTATTGGGTAACGAATATTGTTTGATGTTTTGAAATAATTTTTAAATGTATTACCTGGAAGTGTAGTTTATTGACATGTAAGGAAGTAATTATCCGAGTTAATATATAGATTTGATTGATGGATGATATAATAAGTGACAGTGTTTATTTACTCAACTTTAGACAATTCAATTTTCAATGAGAGAAACAATGAGGTTAGGGTAATTCACATCAATATTCGTAGTGCTAGGAAAAATTTTTAATTTATTCATGGCAATATTTAATGATTTTTTTGAAAATATTCTCCAAGTTTCATAGTAATGAGTGAAGTATGGATTTCTGAATCGGAAGTTGGTTATTTTCAATACCTGGCTACTCTTGCTTTGTCTGTTGCAATGAGTCATACAGAGCAGGTGGGACGTTGGTTTATGTCAACAATAGTATTTGCGCTAGGCAAGTCGCCTGCCGGCTACAATCAGCTGATTGCACTCTAATTGAGTTCAAGGTCAACCAGCTTCAGTTTTTCGTTACTTGCTGTCTATAGACTGCATTCCTTTTCGAGTGAATATTTTATAATGAATTTCCGCAAGTAGGCTACTTAGGCTATTGAAACATAATGCATTGATTGTCGGTGATGTCAATATAGATATATCTCAACAAAATCATAGTCAAATTAAGGATTCTTTTTTGACATTATTGGTAGGTAATGGTTTTTACTTCTCTAATTAACAGACCCAACTCGAGTAACTCAGAACTCAAAAACTTGCATAGATCACATTTTTTGTTCGGCATAATAACATATCTCAATTTAAATCAGCCATTTTTGAAATTGACATGTCAGATCACTATCCAATAGGATTGTCCTTTTCAATTAATGATTTAAAACATCCACAAAACCTTCTGAGTTCTACATTACACAAAAGCCATATTGATTTTTGCAAAATTAGCCTCAGATTTAGAGACAACTGACTGGAATTTGATTCTGGAACGATTTTGATTGTAACCTAAGTTTTTGATAATTTTCACAATACATTTTCTGAATATAAAAAAACAATACACATGTAAATACATTTTCAAATAATAAACTTGGAAAAGCCAAACAAATAAGCCCATGGATAAACTATAACTTGCTCAAGCGAATTGAATTGAGACATAAACTTTATAAAAGGTTAAAGATACGACCGTATGATGCTGATCTAAAATTGTTTTATAATAACTTCAAAATTAAACTATCACATGATCTCGATTGTAGAAAAATCAGTATTACAAGAATTTACTTGAACAATGCGGTAACTCTCGAAGTAAATGGCAACTAATTAATAAAATGACTGGCCAGCAACAGAAATCAATTCATAGGATTAAAACTAGTTCAGGTCAGGTAATTGTCAATGAACACGAAATTGCAAATCAATTTATTGAATATTTTACTAGGGTTGCACGTAATAATACCAATTTCAATACTATTTTAGATATAAGAATAATAAATAGGCAAGTGAACTCACTGTATCTCAGGCCAGTAGACTCGTTAGAAATAATTGATATTGTAAATGGAATGGCAAGCAAGGGATCATCTGGATTTGATAATATTAATATACTAACTGTTAAGAAAAATATTCATTTAATAGCCGAGACATTAGCAAAATTAGTTAATATAAGTTTTATTAATGGATTATTTCCAAATAGACTAAAACACGCTATTATAGTGCCCATTTTTTAAAAGAGGTGATCCTGAATCTGTTGAGCAATACCGTCCTGTCTCCTTGCTTTTCTATATTTTCCAAGCTTTTTGAAAAAGCTATGAGGAAAAGATTACTAGATTTTTTAGAAATAAACAATATTCTATCTCCTAAACAGTTTGGTTTTAGAAAGGGAAACAGTACGGAAGATGCTATAAGAGCTCTCATGACAATAGTTAATCACAGTTTAAACTCCAATAAAAAAAGTGTCAGGCCTTTTTGTTGACTTTACCAAAGGCCTTTGACTTGGTTAGTCATGACAATTTATTAATAAAATTGGAGGCAGTTGGAGTGAGAGGGGCTGCGCTTGGTTGGTTCTCCTCATACCTTACAGGACGCAAACAACAAGTGCGTATTATTAAGGCTCTAAGCGATGAGAGGTCTGTAGACATTGGCATACCGCAGGGATCTGTACTTTCCGCCGACTTGTTTGCAGTTTTTTCATTAACGACCTTTTATTTATTACCGTTTAAAGGAGAAGTAATTGCATTTGCGGATGACATCGTATTTGTTTATTCAGCCGATAGTTGGAATGAAATACGGGCTTTTATAGATCATGAATTTACTATTACTTAAATCATGGTGCGATTCAAATTCTATGTTAGTCAATGCAAATAAAACCAAATTACTAAATTTTGATTTAGTTGGATATACTTTTTATGATCAAATCAAGTATCACAACTGTCAAAATACTTTGAACTGTAATTTGCGATTTAATTGAACAAGTTAACGAAATTAAATATATTTAGGAATATTGTTAGATAATAGAGTATCGTGGAAAGCTCAAATCAATGCATTGAATACTGAATTGCGAAAGTCTATTCGATCATTTTATTTTTTTAAGAAATGTATGTGACACGCATTTTTTAAGAACGATATTATTTTGCACTAATACATTCACGGTTACAATACGGAATTGAATTCTGGGGATCCGCTTTTGACAACTTATTGAACAAGTTAAATGTGACTCAAAAATATATTATTCGTATCATTTGCTTCAAACGCAGAGAAGAGATCATACGGATCAGCTTTTCAAACAACTAAATATTTTAACAATAAAAAATTTGTTCATATTCAAAGTTCTTCGGGCTTTTTATAAGAGGAGTGGCAACCGGGGGACAGAAAATTTATTCTATCAAACTAGAAATGTAGTAAATCGCCATTTTGTAAGACCGAGGGTGAATAAATCATTTTTTTTCAAAACTTTTCTCTACTTAGCCCAAAAAGTTTCAATCGTTTGCCACAGGAAATTAAAAGTTGTAATACTTTGGTTTCCTTTTCTAATAAACTAAAATATTGGCTATTTGATGCTACAAGTATTGATGTTCTGTTACGGTAAAAATACATTAGAATTAGGTTCATGAGTCCATTCCTATCAGTGTGAATTCCGTCCTTGTGATAAGAACCCCTATTGTTATTCGTCACAGGAGCTGCCTGTTACAGTGTTTTTTGTTTGAAGACTAGACAGTTAAGACATCTTTATTTTGTTATTACTTTAATATTAGGTTTTAATTTAGTCACCATGTACTGGATAAAGGTGACTGTAATTTTCCCACAAATGTTTTGAATTACTATTGTAAATATGGGGAAATAAAATAAATATTATTATTATTATTATTAGGTGACCATTTGAGTAATGCTTTCAAAATTAGATTTTATCTCTTCGGTCTGTAATGCCAAAAAGATTGTAATTGCGATTTCTATTTGAGCTATTTATTTATTATTGCTAAATTAATAGCAACTTCATGATTAACTTATGATATGAGCATTGCCTTTGACAGAAGATAACTCATCCAATACTGTAAATAGTGGCAAGGAGAAAGTAACCGCTCGGACTGCTATCTGTGGAGTGAGCGGTCAAGTAGTGAATATTTGACTGGTACGTGGCGCAGCTCTAGCGTCTGACCTCAGAACTAACTGAAATAATTCTTCTCGGCACATCTCGTCTATATTAATGATTTGTCTCCAGTTTAACTAATACAATAAAACGTACTACATTGTTAAACATACAGTTAAACTCTCAGTTACGTTTGTGGATTTATTTGCACATTTCTCAAACTCATTTGATTTTTTTATATCTAGCACAACTTGAAAATATCACAATAAATTTTTAAGAATCGTACAAAATATTGTTTTTAAGCTGTTAAAAATAACATCAGGCAGTTATACAGTTTCCAAACTTTATAATAATATTCCCAACTTAAAGATGTCTCAAAAATATTTTTATAAGTAACATAGTAATATTATAGAGTAAATGTCCTCTTGAGGACTTTTAGCTTTTTCTAATACACTGTATATTCAAGAATCAATCTTAAATATACAGTGTGTTTGAAAATGTCCATTTTAGAATTTTATATGTGATAGATTAGTCATACAAAAATAAAAAAGTGTTAGCTGTTTGTCTGCATGCGTTTTTGAATCATTACGACCCACTTAAAACTACAAAATTGAATGTTTGGAACAATTTTGCACAAGCCAGTATTGTGAAGAAACTAACAGATCTTCACATTATCTTTTTCCTTCATATTAAATTAGTGGACATTATACATTTTTAAATTTAAATACTGTAAAACTGTAACGTTTATAACATATCCTAACGATAATGTTTTACAAATCAAAAAATATTAGATAAAAAATGGAATGATTAATAACAATTCAGGTTAGCGTCATCATTACATGGTCCTGTATTTTTATATCAACCAATGCAGATAATACAGAGCAGAGCGTCATTGTTAATCAAACATAAATACTGTAAAGTGTCAACTGTAATAATGGTGATTTGCGACTGTACAGAGTAACCGCAAATTAACTTGTGTGAAATTGCTTTTGGGATTTGAGGCAAATCCCTTGTTTAGAGTAAAACTTAACAAAGTGGTTGGGACAGAACAAAACAAGAAGTGCAGTGATTTGCCGTGACAAGAAAGGATGTAAGTAGATAGAGGGAGAGTTGGGCTTAGTCATTATCAACAGCAATCCATCAGTGCTTTTTACCTCCATTCGTGTTCTACCAACCTCCCCAATTGCGAGTTATTCTTAAATAACCCTTTATTTACGTAAACTATAAGGTGGTCCAAAATTGTTATATGTTCCTACTATAAGGTGGTCAAAAATTGTTATCTGTTACTTTTTGAACACTCACAGTTAGAAAACAAAAACCTGTAGAGTATATCCAACGGAACAGTGTATAATTTTAAGGTTTTTAATCTTTTGAGTAGACATTACTTTTTTGATCAGAACCAACTCTCTTCTCTGCTACATATTGGAAAAGAATTACAAAACCAAAAATTTTGTTAGACAAAATGCACATTCAAGAATTACATTTAAACTTAACGCATTGCTAAATTTTATATGTGCATATGAAAATTTTCAGAATAAGGTAAATTGTCAGTAAAAATAATCAGTGCTCAAAGCTTTTTTCATATCAGTGCTGAATTCTGCAACCCTCAAGAGAAATTAAAAATCAAATTTTGGTCTTTTGCAAGTTATAAACTTTGATCTGAAAGGTTTTTCACAAAGATGAGCATGTTATTGTTTTCCTGGAAGTAAATGACAGTGAATGAGTTAAGGCATTTAACATTTTGGACCTTACATTGGATTTGTATTTTATACATTGGAGACGGAAAAGTAGTACACTAGTAAATTCAGGACATCTTGAGAAATACTTTAATGCAGACATTCTGTTTGAGGATCCCAAGTTGGGTGTCAAGAACATTCACAAATGTTTGAAAGAAAATAAAGACAACCAAATAAATGAATGAAGGTATTCTTAAGTGCCCAGAAAAAATGTGATGATAAACATACCTTGCTAACATTAAAGCGGTTGAAGAATTCTTATAAATCATTCTCCAACCGTGTTGTCATTTCTTCTGGATTTGCATCTTAACAAACAATTTTCATCATCCTCCTATAACACCAAATTTCTGAAGACCCTACTGTTCTTTTTCATGATGCCAATGAGAAGCTCGTAAGTTCGCTGATCTTGATTGTGTTTTCCAGCCGGAGGAAGATTTGAGGTGGATGAGAGGTCTGGTGTGGTACGCACACGTGGCACTGACCCGTTCCAACTGGATATGGAGTATGTGCTGTACGTCAAGGCTGAGGATCAGAATGGGCGAGTTGACGAACGACGGTACCAGTCAACACCGGAGGAGCGATTGTCCATTGTTGGTGGCAAGCGAGCTCCACAGTTCTACATGCCCACGTACGAGGCAGAGATCCCAGAGAACCAGAAAAAGGACTCTGAGTAAGTTAAAAGTTGTATTAATCATTTTACTTTATTTTGACATCCGCTTATCTGTCAAGTTATGTAATCACCTCAATTATTACAGCACAGGGGAGAAAACTGAACTGTGAGCAAGCTAAGTTGCCAATTGCTATATACCATCATTATAGTCTTACAAAACCTGTAGTGGGGAAACTCTAGACAATAGACAATAGACTTTTTTGCACAATTCATAGAGAATAACATTAGCGTCAAAGATACAATATTAAATAATTAGGAAGAAAAAACAATTTAGTTGTGTCACTTATCACATTAGGTTTATGTCAACAGTTCTCCAAGATAAAAATTCTTTTATTGAATAAAACGGGTGTTTGAAAAGCCAGTTCTTCAGTGTGTTCTTTATATTTTCTTAAGACTTTATATCAGTGGGCAGGCAGTTGAACAGCTTTGCTCCCATTTACAATGGCTTTTCTTCACACTGTGCAGAATGGTGTTGAGGAAGAGTGAAGTCTGCAGCATAGCGAGTGTTATGTTGTTGTATGTCACTGCCTCGGGTCAGGTTTTTCTCTCGTGCATAGGTTATTATGTTGAGGATACAGAGTGACACTACAGTTAGAAATGAGCGTTTAACAAAAGCAGCTCCACAACTGTCTCTCGGCTCTCTAGAGCTCTAAATTGTTAAATCATCCTATTCAGTTAGTCATGTAATGACTTTCATTAAGGCATTAATCTTAGTCTGCAAGACATACTTCTGGTCAGCTGATTGTTATTCTTATCACAATAAACAGCATTACGTTACACAATACTAGTTTTGCACATTTTTATTTCCACTGTATTATAAGCATTGGAAGTATTTCCTAACAAATGGCATCCCAAATAGGGGTTGGACAATATTCCTATTTTTGTACTTTGATATTTTAACAATCGAATTTGTTGGTTATTGTATCGTAGACTAACGTATCTTTTCCACTTATGACAAGAAGCTAAGGAAATAGCACTTAGCACTTCATAGCACTTAGTCCTACACGGACTTTTGCTCATGCTTCTGGAGTGATAAGATTTCCAGGAAGAGTAAAGTTGGATGTAGGGACTGCCTCCTCTTGAGATTCCATGATGAGGAATAGCAAGCTGCAATAGTCACATTTCCAGATGCTATATCTCAGTCAAGTCACCTTGGAAGAAGGAAAGGCTATCAAAGTGGGTAGGCAAAGGTACTCTCTCGTATGTAGGCTAGCAACAGTCTTTAAAACTAAAAGTGTGCACTTGATCCAAACCTACATAAGGGATGTGTCAACAAATTACATGACTATATTATGCATTATCTGCAGTGCGCTACTTGTTTACACTAAGGGACTGTCTAGAATCCTTGAATAGGTTTGATAAGGGTCACACTCTTTTAAAACTGTCCAGGTTTCATACCAAAATGACAATGCTCAAACATTCAATGCTAAAAAAGAGTGTTCTATACATGTTAGTAATAAGTCAGGTGTTTTAAAGACCAAGTGAAACAATTTATATTTTTCATTTAATTGCTGCGGTTCCATATAAAATTATCTCTCCAAATTCTTTCTTTCTGTTAAGGGATAAAAAGCTTTCAAACCAATTTTGTCTCCAATAATTCTTTATAGTCAGATTTACTGAACAACAAAGATATTTAATCAAAGGTAAAGGAGCAACAAAATAAACTTCGGTACTTTGATAATAAATGGAGGACATCCAGATTATAAATGATTCAGGGCCGTCTCTCATTTATGAGTTTGCTCAAAGCCAACAGAATCAGCCTGCTCGAGTCAAACGCTCAGCAGTATTAGTCACTTCAAAAGGAAACATCTACAAGAGGCTCGAGTCTAACCTTGATAAACATGCAATATAATTTCCTTTTGAAGTGTAATGCAAACTAGTTCAAGCGTATCCGATTACTTTTGTCACATATTGCATTTTCTTTTAGTACTATTTTAAAATCTATGAAGGAAGCTGTATTTGGAAAATTTAAATCCTTTTTCCATATTTAATTATTTTTGCTGCTACTTGTAAATATAACCATTGTTTGCTAGGCTTTTTATTTGAGTGCAGTAAACAAAGGGAGTAACTTTCACTATGACTACTGCACATGATATCCTTTGACAGATTTGATTATATGAAAAATGCAAGATTTGGTTAAAAAAACACTTATATAAAATAAATTTGTTGTACAATTTTACTGTATACAGTGTAATTAGAGAAAAAAATCTAACTTATCCATGATAAAATATGCAATTTAATATTTTGTTAATATTTGTAATACATATATTTGGTTATTATCTAAATGAGTTATAATGTGGTTGTCATTTAATTTTCAGTAAATGAACAATTGTGTATTTATAATGTTCCATATACTCACTGAGTTAACAAAAACACATTTTGCTTATATAAGTTTCAACTTTTTCTTTTTTTCATGCTGTTTGGTCAAAGTTCAAGTTTGGGAAGTAAACTTTGGTGTTCAAATATAACGTATTTAATTTTCCTCATCTCATACAAAATAATTTCTAATCAATTTCTTAATTTCACAGCATTATCTCGGTGAAAGCGAAATCATTTGCGGACCGAGAAATCAGGTACACCCTGAAGG
The DNA here is from genome assembly GCF_021130785.1 of Homalodisca vitripennis. NCBI lineage: Eukaryota > Metazoa > Arthropoda > Insecta > Hemiptera > Cicadellidae > Homalodisca > Homalodisca vitripennis. The sequence goes on along the minus strand of NC_060212.1, from coordinate 95,209,249 downwards.
CTCAGGGACAGGGAGCTGGCACTTTCAACATCGGACCAACCTCAGGGATCGTCAAGCTGGCAAAGGAGCTAGACTTTGAGGACCTCCGGCAACCTCATGTGTACTCACTCATTGTTACGGCTACAGAGGACTCTGGAGGCTTCTCTACATCTGTTGAGGTTAGTAGTTAGGTGTACATGTTGCTGTGGTAGAATTGTGTAACTCAAGCGTACATTGTTACGGCTACAGAGGACTCTGGAGGCTTCTCTACATCTGTTGAGGTTAGTAGTTAGGTGTACATGTTGCTGTGGTAGAATTGTGTAACTCAAGCGTACATTGTTACGGCTACAGAGGACTCTGGAGGCTTCTCTACATCTGTTGAGGTTAATATTATGGTGTACATGGTGTGTTGCTGTGATGGAACAGTGGAATAAAACAAACAATGTAAGACAAAACCAAAATATTCTGATATGATAAAGATAATATAACGACAGTTACGATAATATTCAATGTACTTATTCACTTTAAGGGAATGCCTTTGCAATGAAGACATTTATTTAACCTAGGTAAAATCATCACCATAACAACTGTATTTAAATGTTTAATATCACAATAAAACTAAACCAATCTCGAAATGGTAATGTTCTCCTGTTTAAATTCTTGTAGGAGTGGTGAACTGTTTCTTATTTAAACTGTCAATATTCCTTAAAAATTCCACCCACCTTTTTATATACAATCTTTTGTTTTATACATTCAGTTTTTATTTTTATATAACAATGTGTTTATATATAAATAGCCAAAGACAATATAACCAGTACAGGTCCCAGATGTGTACGGCTTAGGAACGGAGAGCCAATTTACATCGCATAAGCACACAACCTGGTACTTCTTGAAATTGATGGAAGAATTTTCCCTAAGATAGAAATTGATAGCTCGCAAGGCTAATTTGAATGAGGATCGGGAAACATATGCTTTTAAAGGGGTTACAAATATGAAACTACGATTTTTTTATCATTTAAACTTTTATTAGCTTGATACACATAAAAAAACCATCAGACACGCAAATAAGTGTTAGATTGGTGTCACCTGACCAGATACAGACACTGAAAGACGTAACTGTCAGTTTGTGTACCTGGTGTCTGAATGTGATAATCCGTTGGTGTTAAGTTTGACAAGTTATGAAAAAAGTAATCTGAGACATAAATTATGGTTTGATTTTTAACCTTTCCGTACCCTCCATTTTTTTGACATCTACAAAAATTAGCACAGCTGATTGATTTCTTTCTTATGGGAAATTCCTCTATCGATTTAAAGAAAAACAGGTTGTGTCGTAGTACAATGCAGACTGGCTCTCAGCTCTTGGATTATAGGGCAATATATTGACAAATAACACACTTACAAAATAATCGGGATATACATGTATTGTATTAAAACGTTTGTTATTTTAAATCTAGTTTCAGTTTGTACACCATTTTACCTTTAAGTACAGTCTCATGCCTATGGCTGTAAAGTTGTCTATTTATTTGAATTAATCTAACAAGCATCCAACTAACAGAATAACAATTGGAAGTTTGCAGAAGAATTGAACTGCGAATGAATTGTGTGCTGCTTTACACTGGTAAACTTACAAACTCCTCACAAACTCTACATCTTTTGTAACTTTTGTATTAAGAAGAGTATGCAGAGCTTCCTTTTCTTGAAGGTTAAAGTTTGATGAATTCCGTTTGCTTTGCGTGTATTTAAATAACGCACCTTTTGTTTAGAGTTGGAAAGTTTGCAGTTGTCTCTTCATCCCTGCTCCATCCTCCCCCTTACCTTTAGTGTTGAGAGATTCTCACTACTCTAACCTAACATCTGAATACCTACAGTTTTAAATTTGTGTATCAAAATGCGTCTTCTGATGATTTACTTAAATTTTCTATTAAGTAATCATAAACATCTAAACGGTACAGGTTTGTTTGGCTATGCTGCAGTAAATAAAGTCGTATAAAATAATCAGCCTTCTCTACCCAATCAGGCACTATCAGAATATCTCTAGAGGATGGCATGTTCATCTAGTCATTTAATGCAGGCATTTTCATTTCATTTTGTCATTCTAGTGTTCTCTGTGATCCTGATTGGTCTGTCATTTTGTCAAGGAGTTTTAGGAGACATTATGGTTGATGAAAATAATCACATTCAAGTGTGCAAGTGTTTTCCCAGAACAATGCCATTGTGTTCTAGAACAGTGCCAGTGTGTTCCCACAACAGTGCCAGCCATTGTGTTCTCAAAACAGTGCCATGTGTTCCTAGAACATTGCCATTGTGTTCCTAGAACAGTGTCATTGTGTTCCCAGAACATTGCCATTTTGTTCTCAAAACAGTGCTGTATTAAGAAGAAAAATTCTCCTGCTCAATGAGCATTAATTAACTTTTTTTAAATTGAGGCACATCGTCTATTGAAGTTTTTTCTTTTTTTCTGGTTCTCTAGACAGTGGAGGAAACTTCTGCTGTACTCAAACATAAAAGGTCGTCTTTGAATTTATAAATGGTTTCTAGCTTTATTTGGTGATCCAATGTAGCTTAATAGCTAAGTTGATGATGCAAATAGACTGTCAGAAATAGGTTTTCAAGCTTTCAAAGCTGTTGTTTCGGTGTATGCTGAAAATATATCAAACAGTTATTTTTATGTGTTGTGTGCCATTTTAAAATTAAATATAAATCTACCAAAAATATTCTATGAATTTGCCATTTCCATGGGAAATAGGATAAGTAGCTCTGCCAGATCTAGAGCATATTATTTGTGTATCAACTACATCAAGTGATATATAGGTTTTTCTTAGTTCTTAGGTGGATGTAATAAATAATTGTCTCAAAATAAACTTCTTACTTGCCATCAGACTTGTGTTTTTCATGTAAGAATATTTTTCCAGCTGACAATACGAGTGACAGATGTGAATGACAACGCTCCCAAGTTCGAGCTACCAGACTATCAAGCCCACAACGTTGACGAGGACATCCCTCTGGGAACTTCAATACTGAAAGTGAAGGCGACAGATGCAGACTCCGGAACCAACGCTGAGATACAGTATGAAGTCTCTGATGATCACTTTGCGGTAGATTCCAACGGAATCGTCAACAACAACAAACAGCTGGATGCAGACAACAACAACGCTTATTATCAGTTTGTTGTCACTGCTAAGGACAAAGGTAAATTTTTCTGCATTTCTAAGAATTTACCCTTTTGATACAATGTACATTAGTAGTACATTGTTATAACAGTCTTGTAAGGGTTTTAAGTAAGTATGAATAATTTTTATATTTATTAATTTTGAACTAAAACTCAGGAAACACTGAATAATATTAAAGACTTCCAATTCTATTTCTATTGCTTTTACTTGTACAATCCATAAAAAATTACTCTGGTTTGAATCAGGATTAATAACATGTATTTCTAGACATTTAATAATAATGAATAACCTTATTCGAGTCAGTATTAATAGAATTTTTTCAAGATATTTAATTAAATGTTAATTATACTAAATCCTCATTATATGTGTAATTATTAATGCGTTCACTGCAGCTCTAAACTGAGTAACCTAACTTTTAAGATGTATAATTGGATATTAACTAAATTGAATTGATATTGGTTGAACAATCCGTCTAATTCTAGCATGTAATAAACAGTGAACATAATTCAATTTTCTACACATTAACAAAAATTTAATTGAAAATATTAATTTAAAATTCAAACAAAACAAGTAAAAAATAATGTGACTTGAAAAAAACTTTTTATAGTGTTTTTTGTGTTTCAAAAACGCTTATGTTCTTAACTCTCAAACAGAATTGGAAACTTAAATTACTATTATGGAAGAAAACCTGACTATGGCCTGGCTGCAGGATCAAATCTTTCTCTATGTTGATAAGTGTGTAAACATTTAGGTTACAATAAAAAAACTGCAATATGTTTAAAATAACTGTTTTTTACAGGTGAACCACCAAAGACAGGCACTGCCACAGTCAGGGTTTACACCAAAAATAAAAACGATGAAGAGCCCAAATTTTCGCAACAAGTGTACACACCCAATGTGGACGAGAACGCCGGGCCCAACACACTCGTAACAACCGTAGTGGCCTCGGATAAAGATGGTGACAATGTCAGGTACAGATTACAACATATATCAAGACAGTAGTTTAACTAATTTAATGAATTAACCAGAAATTTGAATTGCATTGAACAAAACAAACGGCTTCAATATATCAAGTTTAGTGAAAAATTAGTGACTACATAAACTACTAGTTAGTAGCATTTGCATCATTTGTTCACTGGTGGTGAACATTGCTATACAATATAAAGAATTTAGACTCTAGTATACTAAAACAGTTTAGTATGATCTTGGCATAAATCCATTTATTTTTACAGGAAAAGATTGATAAGGTAGCATTACCGAACATTTTCTGGTTTGAAATTGTGTTTTGAGTATAATATGTGATATTGTAATCAATTTTGAATAAAAACATAATATTAAGAGTTAATGAGTGTGTGTCCCTAGCTGTCCTTTAATTAAATGATCTTCTGCCTTTAAACGGGTACTATTTAATGATTTATGCATTGATAAGATTAATATGTCAATAAATAACTACATGATCCTACCTCGTAGGATATAAATAATCAGACAATAGTCTGTGCCCCAAAAATGGTGTAATTATACATAATAATACTATTACAACTGCTACACTAATGAGATACATTACAGAGTTATTATAATTCAGTCTCAATGTGATTTTATGACAATACTAATTAGACTTGAATAGAAACTAACATATTGGAAACGAACAATCAGTAAAGCGCATTGTCAGAATGTCTTTGACGATGTTGCATTGCATGATCAGCTGTGTTTCATGTTACAAAGACTAATAGTTCTACAACACCAATTGTATACCATAAATTGAATGAGTGAGATGAGCCATTATATTATCAATCCAGTGTTTATTATTCATATGTGGAAAAAACTGTGTTCGTAAAATTAATTAAATGAGGATCATCTTATCTATTGTCTTTTCTTTCTTGCATGTTTGTTTTCTGACCATAAACACTGCTGAGATTATTAAATAACCACTTTGTTCTACTCCATCAATATACTTCTCTTTAATGTAAACGTAATTGTATGTTCTCCACACAGATCTGCTCGACAATTGAACTACAACCAACTGATTACGTAATCATAAGTTGAGTTAAACTAATTATTTCCGGGAATAAATCAATCGAAAGCCAAGCCAGACAAGTTACCTTGGATAGTTGTTTTCCTTCATTGTACGAAGAAAAACAACAAGTATTTGTCATAAATTTTATGCAGATTATTTTCCAACCATTGATATGTAAACTAGGTTTGGATTCGTTGGCGGAGGCGTCTCGTCGGGGCAGTTTGTGATTGAGGAGATCACCGGAGTGATCCGGCTGCACGGCAAGGCTATCTCGCTGGATCGGGACAAGTATGAGCTGAATGTGACGGCCATGGATGACGGCGCGTGTTGCGCTAACGGGGAGTCTACCATCCACACGAGCACAGCCGTTGTTGTGGTGTTCATCACCGACGTCAACGACAACAAACCCATCTTCAAGGACTGTGGCACCTACTACCCCAAGGTGGAGGAGGGAGCCCAGAATGGCAGCCCTGTCATCAAGGTGAGGCATTTATGACTGGGAGCGATGATTTTAACCCTGGATCTGTCAAACAACTAGTCACTATCAATCAATCAATTTATTGTTTTAAGACTTTTTGCAAGTATTAATGAAGTCAGTATTGTGGCACAACGCCAAGTCTAGATATATTTATAACTATAGATGTACTATAAATTACAGATAAACTATTACATTTCAAATTCATACTTTTTTATAATTTGATAATTTTTCCATGTTAAGGTGTAAAAAGAGTTGCTAAAATAATGTCATCAATTAGTTAAAACAAATTACTTCAATTAAACGACAATTAAAATATTTATTTTTTCATATACTGTCATACTCTAAAACTAGCTTGTATATAAAACTTTTAGTTTTATGTTACATACAGTACTGACCTATAAACTTCTTTTTGCTAAGAGTCATTGTAAAAACCAATAAAAAATTAGCAATTTAAATGTAATTATCTCCATAGTCAAAAAAGAAACACAACAAAATCCCAGTAATTTAGCAATTGTTATCAAAAGGAAGGAAAATGTGCCAAAAAGTGAAATAGTTGCGATATTACACAAGTTTTATCCAATTCATAGTTTAGTAAGAAAAAATGTAAGTCCTTTGTTTTAAACATTAGTTTTAAGTTTCATGTACTCCTCAATTTAGTTCCAATATGATCATATTTTTTTATTTAGTTATTTTTGTTCATTATTTTTATACCTTTAGGGTATCTATAAATTACGTTGTAATGTTTCAAATGTTATGTTTCAAATAACTTATTTTCCATTGTACAATTTAACTTACTCATAAATATTTGTATAATGATTAATTCCACCCTGTCTCAAAAAATGGGTTTCAGTTAGTGTAGAAAATAAATTTCAAAAAGTATGTAAGTGTCAGATTAAAATTATATAAAATCTGTTATTCTATAGTAATTTCATGTTATCAGTAGTGAAAAGTTTCAAAGGTAATCGTCAAGTCATTGAAAAACCTAATTTGTACTCTAATTATTATAGGTTCATTTTCAGTCTTCTTTTTCTTGGTTAAATAGGAGAATTTGTAACGTTTTTTCCTTTCATTCATCCATGAATCTTACTGTCATAATTTTTTTCAGGTACAAGCGACTGACGATGACAAGGGTGTCAATGGGCAGGTGAAGTACTCGATCGTTCAACAACCAAACCAGAAGGGCACCAAGTTCACGGTTGATGAAGAAACGGGTGAAGTTCTGACTAACAAGGTGAGTTTAGACTTGGGATGGAAAACAGTTCTAGTCTATCAGTGGTTGATTCTGGTTGCTGATTAAATCAAAACTGGATAGTTTTTTGCCCCTGGAAAAACCTTTTCTGGAAAGCGTTTTGTCTTTTGACATGAAAAGAAAGGAACATTAACTGAAATGAAACGAATCTCCTAGTCTGCAAGGTATCATGTTGTATGATTTCAAGAATTTAACTTGATTCCTTAAACTCACTATTTATCACAAAAAATAATCTTAATCTGAATCTTAATTGGATCGCTCTGACGAAAAATTGAACCAATGGAGATGAGTAATAACTTTGTAGAGCACTAAAATATTTTTCTCAAATATAGAATCTTATGGACAGAAGGGAAATTACAGTGGTATTTTTAAGTCACGGCTGAGATATCGCATATTATCTTTCTAGAGATTCTGTGATCTTCAGAACTGTAATAGAATTATTCCTCTGCAGAAGAGGGCAATTTTCACCTTACTCTGCAGAGCCATTAATTACTAAAAGGTAATATAGTAAACTTTTATAGGACTAATTCTTCGTCTTATTCAATTTCCTTATATTAGTCAACTTGACCAATTTTCCACTCTCACCTTATGTATGGTACCTTTCTCTGTGGTGCGTCTAGTGGTGCTAAAGAAGTTTTCCTGTGCCAGAAGAAGGCTGTCCATGTAATTTTTAATCTTAATTATAATGATACTTGTAAACAACATTTCATAGAACACAATATCCTTACGCTTCCCTCTACTTTACTCTTACAAATTTTAATGCATGTAAAAGGAAATCTAGAATTTTTTGATTTTAGAAGCTCAATCCACAACCATTAAACCAGAAACCAAGACTTGATCAATCAAAGTTTGCTTGGCTGTCAAAAACGTAAAATACACATCTGTATTTGGGCACCAAACTCTTTAATAAGAGTGACCATTAGTTGTAAGAACATTTCTTGTAAAAATGTTAAAACATCTGTGTCTAAATGATTAAAACAAAAGGCATTTTATTCTATTAAAGAAATGTATTCCTGTACTGTAAGTGATTGTATTTTCATGTAATTTGTGCTTCTTATGTGTTAGATAATTTTATAAGCTTTATTCGGCCATTGGTTAAATAATGGGTTTATATTTATATTTTAATGTATTTTTTTAGGCATATTTTATCAAACTATGGCTTTGTCAATACATTGTTTATGTGGGATTACAATAAAAGATTCTTGAGTCAATCAGGAAAGTATAATTTTAGATTTTCCTGTTGGTTAACAAGCCCAATACACTGCAACCTGAGATCTTTAGTGCTCAAAATTTTACCAAGTTTTTTACCTATTTACTTTAATAATAATGATTGTACAGTGTGTAAAGTTTGTACATCTGTCAGTAACAATTAAAGTTAGGTAACTGAAGTAATGTTTTACAGGTGTTTGATCGTGAAGGCGATGACGGCAAGTTCGTCTCCGTTACAGTGAAGGCTACCGATCAGGGAGATCCTTCGCTGGAAGGTGTCTGCTCCTTCACAGTCGAGATTACTGATGTCAATGACAACCCTCCTTTATTTGACAGACAGGTAACTTGTGGAGTACTCGAGTTAAATAACAAAAAAATTTTTGGTTTAATTTCACATTGTCCTAGAAATGTATTACTTTTTTTGAACAGAATTCAGAATATGGAATCTGATATTATATTTTGTTTGTTAAATGTACTTGAATTAATCTGGTTTCCTAAGTTTTATGTGTTTATGATATAAATTATTAAAATAGTTACAGTTATCAAAAAGATTGTGTAAGAAGAAGGTGGAAAGTACATGAGAAAGGCACCAAGTTATCGTTGTAAGCGATAGAAATAGCTTTTTTACTTCCTATTAAAAAGAGAAATGACGAAAGGCAGTGTTGCGTGTTGATGTAAGCTTATGTGGTAAAACATTATATATGTTGTATTCATCACAAACTGCAGCATGAAAGTGATGACAACGTTTTAAAACAAACATCACTCTACAAAAATTTTTCACACTGGTTGTTTAATGAAGAGGATCTATCCTTATTTGTCTTATAAAATGCTTGGGAAACAATGCTTTTACTGTCTCGTCTTGTACTTAACTCTAAATACAGAATACCATCTTCAAAAATAAATAATTTCTGTAGTACTTAAACCATTTTTTGTGTTGGTTCGTTGCAGAAATACGTGGAGAATGTTAAACAAGATGCGAGTATAGGCACAAACATATTGCGAGTATCAGCTTCTGATGAAGATGCAGACAACAATGGAGCGATAGTGTACTCGCTGAGTGCTCCATACAATCCGCTGGATCTTGACTATTTCGAGATCCAGCCGGAGTCAGGTTGGATTGTGCTCAAGAAACCTCTGGATGTAAGTTTTAGCTGCTCTTGTTTTTTATTTGTTTCTAAAATTGGATCAACCGGACAAGAAACAATTTTTCAAAACAATCTGCTTCCAATATGCTTCTCAGTCTTAGTGTGTTATTATTTTAAGTGTGTACTATATTAAGAAAGAAATTATAAAAACAGTTGTGTGATGTTGAAAATGTATTTTTTATGAATGAGTATCTTTTATGACATGTTAATTCGATATAATACCTGAGTGTATATGTGTGTTTCATTGGTAAGTAATAAATTAATTAAAACATACACTTATTAAATATACAGTGAATAATAACACTAGGGTTTATTGCAACATTTTAAGACAACAAAATGAACATTCATGATAGTTAATTGGTTGGATTTTGTCATATTGTGTGTGAATTGCAATTTTGCATTTAGATTACTTGTATGTACCTGTCAAATATTTGCAGTTAAAAAAATTAAACACGACCATTTCATATCCTATAGCTGATAAAGTTAATACTTTGTGGAAAAATAGATTCATATGATAACTAGATAGTGATTCATACTACATGATGGGAATTAAAAAGATTATGCTATTTTTAATTGCCAAATGTATAATAAATTACGTTATTTTGTTGGCTCTAAACACTGTAAAAGTAATAAAATTAAAATAATTCAATTATCTTTCAACTGAATTAGATATTTTATCATTTTTTGATATCAAGTACCTTAATTGTTACAACCAAACCTTAAAAAAATTTGGTATGTTTCTCTTCATGTATACATATTATATTTCATTTCAATAACTTATAGGAGTAAAAGTCAGTTAAGTATAGTATATTCATATTTTTTTAAATTTTAGTAAAATCATGATGGTGAACAATGGTAAAGCACCAACTGTTAAATGCAATTTAGTTTATTAATTTTATACGAACCAGTGGGATTTTCGAGGGGAGGGAAAGCAGAGAAAAGAAACTCAATTCTGTGCAAGGCCATGATTTGTTGCGACTAATGCATACTCATTCATCCATTAGAGCAAATCTGTACAAATTCATTGGAATAAATTCAATTTTCTTTGCAAACGAACTTATGTTAGTGTTTAAGTAGTGTATTTTTATTCTTGATCTGCCATGATTGTTTCAGGACAGCACTGATGCAGCAGATTTTCATTTAGTGCACATGCTTAGTGCATTTAGTTTTAAGTGTGTAGGACAGTTTTAACTTTAGCATAATGGAAGTGCTTGGTAATTATGTGTCGTATAAGGATATCATTTCTTAACCCTCTAAGTGGGTGGGGGATCATTTGTTTCTGAAATGGTAGATTGATTTTGGCTGTCTTGCAGATTTTCTTTTATTTCTTGTTGTAATCAAGAATTATTAAAGATTATGATTCTAGTAAAAATTTTAAAAAATATTTATACACACAAGTTTTGTTTTCTTAGTTTTATAACATTAAAAATGTAAAAATGGACATTAGATTCTTTTTCTTTTTCTCTATATATCAGGTTAAATGAAAGTTAAAAATTTATTTCTACATAGGCTCAAAATACTTTGGTCAATGAAATTTGGAGTACAATCGGCTCAATTTTGTTACCATGGACTTAGTGGCATCTTCAGTTATACAAACTACTACACTGCAGTTGTGTTTTTGATTTTACAGTGGTTGGCTAACACAAAGATGTTCATACATGTTTTAATATCCCTAATTAAATACATAGAATTACATTTATAGATCGTTATAGAATTCAATTAAGTTAAAATATAATTTTCTAATATCGTGTTATGGTTATATCTTTAACAACTTTCCTTGGTGTTTTTCATAATTGGTGTTTCAATGGTTGGCACTTAGAGGGTTTAAAATTAAAATAATTTTAGTTATCATTGTGATTTTAAAGTCAAATTACAATTTTTATGTTTTGAAAAATTGTTTCTGATACAGTTTTTAAACTTTTTATCATTACATTGATTCAAAGGGGTTTCTTTCATGTTCTAGGAAGACAGTAAAGTTATGTACAGGAATAATAACTAGTTTTGGAAAACGTGAATTACAATATTTCAAGTACCACATAACGCATTGAATTTTCAAATTACTGTAGTAAATTTTTAACATTATAAGTTAACTGTTAAAAGTAATATCTTCCTGCTAAATCAATAATTGAAAATTCTCTCAAAATCTGAACAACCTTCCATAAAGTACTGTTTTAGTTTCAATGTAAAAATCTAGTTTTATCGCATATTGATATTGTTGTTCAAATCAGCATCAACCACTCATTAAAGTATAAAAGATTCCTTCTTAAAACGTAATATCATAAAAGAAACCCCTTTGTGTTTTTTTAATTGTACATTTAGTGTTGGAGCCAATTGTTATAAAGGTGAACAAACGTTTTGATGACGAATTTCCAAAAAAGTAACGCATCAAAAACAATATTTTGTGTGCATTTGTAAATAAAATAAGCTTTTTCCAGTTGTTTGGTTGACGCACACTTTCTTTACGTTGGCGAGGAGTGTATAAATGAGTTTCGTTTCTACGGCACATTCCTACTTTCAACTGTTTTCACTGTCATCTGCAGAGCACTCTGTTTTCCAAAATGCACTCTTTGGTTTGCCACTCCTTCAATATTTGCCAAACATTTTTAACATGGCTCAGCACACAAATGGATTTTTTGACAATGGGGAAGGTGTTTTTATCCCATTGACTTGTTTTATTGGCAGTGTGTTTTTGTGGTCTGTGATTTTTGTGGTGTATTAATTTTTGTGCCACTTTTTCCAGAGAAGATGTAAGTATTTTTTTCTACAACTTTTGTGCCGGGCAGACACTGGTTTTTGTACTGCTTACTTTTGATTGACATTTTGAAACTTCCGTTTTCCAGATGGTCCGGGAGTTTTGGGGTATCAGAGTGAACAGTTTTTGAGCCTTGCGCTACTCTGATATCTCGTTGTTGTGACATTTTTTCTCCTGTGTGTGGGGCAGCGAACTCGTTCCGACAGGACCGTTAGCCACCATTTTTCTCTTTTTGAAACGGAGTCTCCGTTCCGACGTTGCCGCATTTTTTTAAACCCTTCCCGTTCCTCTCCGAAGTTTTGTTATGTTTTTATTTTCATGAGAGATGCATTATGATAATCGCATGTTCTGCCTGTCATATGTCGTATTATTTCTTGTTACTCCTGGATTTGACTCTTTTTTTCATTATTTTGTTATTTAACTGCACATTTCTGTTATTATGCAATCGAAAACAATCTTCACAAGGGATGTTTTCCTGTAAGTAGGTATTTCAGTATTACCTTGAGTAGACCACTAGACTCGTAAGTGACCCGGACCTGTTGGTAGCATAGCTCAAGACCCAGTTAACTTCTCCTAGGGTAACTCCAGTAACTTAACTCGTGTGGGTAAGTCCCATAGGTTACGTCATTTGGATCATCACCCTCAGTATTCTTCTTTTATAACATCAGTTAAAATTCATGTACGTATTTATTGGGTTCAATAAATTGTAGTTATAAAAAATCAAATTTCATCATAGCGTTGTTATCATCTCAGCTGGTTTCTAGCAGTTCCGTTTTAATTGTTTATTAGTTATAGTGTTGTTGAACCAATAGAACTGTGTTATTCATCAGTTTGATTAATTGTTTAACAAATACCTTTACTGTACAGTTAGTTTCATCAGTCTATTACAAAAGTATTTATAATTATGTTTATTGAAATGTAGAATGTTAATTTTGATTAATGCAAGTAGATCGCGTGCTGTAACAAAATAAGGGACATAATAATTTATTATTTGATATCGAATTTTAGAGATGTAATATTTAAACACTCTACCACCATGATCTGAGTAGGCTGTATTTTGTATTAAGGTGGTGACTTTTTAATAATTAGTCTGTATTATCTAGATGGTACATTACTGATATTCTCCATCAAGATTTACGAAAATAGAATCTTTTGTGTGTATGTAAGATATTTTTATTTTTAAACAAGTATAATTTATTCCAAAGACAATAGTTTAATCACTTTAAGTCAATTTCATTTTCTTCCAAAAACTTGCTCCTCTTTAAAGAGTAAAGACTATTTTTGTGTGGTTATATAAGTTTTTATATCAGTACACAATTTCAAACATTTTAGAATTATGAGATTGCAATAATTAAAAAATCAGACTGTAATACTTTTATTTTTTAAGTCTTTTAAAAGACTGATAAATATTAATTATTTGGTTGGTAAATATATAGTAGTAAATAATAGTTTTAATAAAATCCTAATGGAGGCTAAAACTGTGTGTAAACACCGGAGAAGCAAAAGTCATATGCTTTAGTAAAGTAACTTTTCACTAATAATAGACAACAATCTTTACAATAGCATGTCCAAATACTTCATTCAGTACTTATTTGCAAATATATAAAATAGTTCCATTGATGTAAGTTTGAGAATGAACTGTATGCTTGCAAATGAGTTTGTATGTTTACAAAGGAGAAAATTCTCTTCAGAAGTAATTATTTTTAATGCCCTCTGATTACGCAAACAAAAGATATTAAAATTCTGATACCAAGGTAAACACTGCATTTAATACCTAAAAACATTAAACCATGAATGCTGTGTTGTGAAGGAAATCAAGTATTAAACTCCAAAAGTAATCTTTCAAGCTCAACAATAAAAGTTGTGAAACTGAGTTTGGCAGGTTTGATGTAAAAGTTATGATTGCAAGTTTTAAAGCAATAATGTTTTGTGTCGATATAACAAAATCGTTTGGCAGTTGTAATGCTGAACGGTCTTAAAATCTTTTTGGTTTAATGCTTGATGAATTTAACTGTAATATTTAACAGTTACCCAATATTTAGAGTATGTTTAAATTATTTATTACAAAAACTAAATGTGTCTATATATTTATACATAGTAATGGAAAAATCCAGGAAGAGAAGTATACGTTTTTTTAATAGTTCTAGCATTGAACCAAGATAACAGAACTTTACTCTACATGAATATATACATTTGGAAGTAATCCAAATTGGCTTGTGAATACACTGTCAAAGCCAAACGTTACTGTAAAAGTTTCGTTTTGTGATAAATTATGAGAGTTTTGTTAACTAGCAAGTTCTGTATTGCAAACTGTTTAGATAAGCGCAGTAAATAATTGAAGTTTTAGTTATTAAATCCAAATTTAATGCCAAAGTCAAATAAAATATTTGTATAGAACCACAAATAATAATCAATTTACTGCTACTTTGGCCATTGTACTTTTTAATTTTGTCTTTCCTAAAGGGGCTGAAAGGCTATAAAAGGGTTTAGTAGGGGTTACAACCTGTTTTAACTGATTAAAGCAACTTCAATTGTTAATAATAAATAGTTATATATTACCTCACTAAGGCAAATGATGACACTAAAATACTGGCTTATCAAAACACTTTGTAATTGTGCCAAAGAATAGATTTATCAAATTGCATATGGTATGTTTTATCAATATTTAGTAAAGAGAAAATAAAGTAAACCAGTATTATTCTTTGCTACAACAAAAATTTGAATATTATCAAAAAGCTTAGAAGGTTAAGCTAAAAAGAGATTATTAAGACTAGAGCTTAAAATATTTAGAGGCTGTATAAATTCACCTTTAGTAAATCTAGTTAGCACATATTTTTATATTAGTGTTGTTACAAAAACATTGTATATTTTAAGCCTCTTGTTTGCTTCAAAAAATTATGAAACAATTAAGGATATTTTATCATAGATCTTACCTGATTATTCTGAATTCCTTAGTACATTTTTTGTTTTGCCTATACAGAATGTCACAATAATATAATACAAGTCTTTTTAGCAAGTATAAAATTTTCACCTTTTATAAAAATATAGTTTATACTTTGGTATAAAACTAGTGTGATTGATAATAATCAGAATTACAATTGTGTATGTAAAATAAGAAGAACATTACAATTATATAGTGATAGTTGAACAGGACTTTGAAAATTGTAATGTTACAAAAGAACACTAGGTTTTGAGAATTGGAGTCCATCCTCTTCATCAGGTGTCAAAAACCTTATGGCTTAAGTTAAATAAGCAGGAAAAATAATAAAAACTAATCAGTGTTTGGTGATGAACAACAGAACTAAAATCATACTAAATTATACTTCATAAATATCAAGCATATACCTGTATATACAGATCTGTTAGCATAATTACAAACAGTATCTTTGCACAAAACAGGTGCACTGTACAGACCAGAGAAGGTGAGAGACTGAAGGAGAGAAAACTGTTCCTGACTCTCTGTGGCACATCAATCAAGTAAACAAGGTGGGGAGGGGCCAAGAACAGATGCCTTCGGGTTTACATTTTTGTTTTTGATCTCAAAGTCATAGTTTGTTTGAATTTCACAGTTTATTTAGGTTTCCTAGTTAACATTTTTATTAATATTGGTCTAACCTGTGGTTGATCTTATAATTTCGTACCTAAAGCCTCAATTAGTTTACATCAGAAAAACAATTATTCTACTCTGGCTTCTAAAGACGTTTAATAACTATGATTTTCTGTAAGATTCTTACTTAACTAAAACAGTATACATTATAAAGTTTGGATATAGACAAATAGCTTGTAGTCACATCATTAATCTGGACATTTTATATTTAAATGTTTAACATAATTAGCAATATAAATTACAGTGTTTAGGCTCATTTGGGTACAGTAATTGAAGGGGAATGTTAGAGAAGTTTTTAGGATCTGAGATTTCATCCTACACACTATATTGAGCACAAGATAATTTCATGAAAGAAGAGTAAAAAACTATAAAAGAAGAGATGCAATATATTTTCATTTACGGATAGAAGAAATATGACAGTTTTAAGATATCTAGACAAGACATCCTGACCTTTATCAATAGGCATTAATTAACTAGTTACTCCCTAAACAGTGTTTTCCATGTTATATAATGTATTTGTTAAAGTTATGATAATACCAAAATGAAAATATTTCTATAATATTATGAGGGAAATATACAGTTTAAATTTAGTATATTATTATTTTATCATAACTACATGCAATCAAAAAACCTATTGAGTGAGACTACACGTTATTCAAATACAGTGGAGTCCCGCTAATCCGAACACGTGTAATCCGAACGTCGGATAATCCGAACAGGTCCAGGAGGAATTATTTATAACGATAATCAACAGTTATAGGAACTAATTACTTAAAAAATGAAAATGGGTGCATCATTTCGTACATAAACAAAGAAAACTTTAATTAAATAGACATACAGTATTTTATTAAGACAAATTGTGTACGGTACAGTACATAAATAATGAAGTTGAATACAGTACCAAATTGAAACTTATAGGTTAAGTATGAGTTAAATTACTGTATTAAGAAGTGAAATCAAACAAAAATTGGACATACAGTACTGATATTATTATTGAGTACAATATTAATTGTTAAAAGACATAAATTCAGTTATTGTCTTCTGTCGTATTGAAGAGAGTCTATTGGATGACGCGTAGTTTCGCCATTGTGTCATAAACATGATATCGGCAGGTGTAGCAGTAGTCTGTTGCTCCAAGTATCTTAGTGCAAGGTTAAGCGCTGCTGCACCGTCTGCGTAAATGTGCTTAGTATTCGCAAACACGTTTATTTGTCAAGAAATACAATGCAAAAGTCAGAAAACATGTTTTAATAAACAGTGTTGATAATTCTACAACAAAATAGACCCATTCTCAAGTTTAAAACCGTATTTTTCTGTAATTCTGGCTAATCCGAACAATCACATAATCCGAATAGGGCTCGGTCCCAATTAGGTCGGATTAACGGGACTCTACTGTAAGCATCTATGTCTGTAGTCCATAAGGATAATCTGTAGGAGAGAGATTATTAAAAACCTTCAGTACAGTGATGGAAACAACTACTGTCCTCTTGATATGTATGAATATTTATAATACTACTGCCACATCTTTTGAATTTCTATGTTCAAAAAAGAATTGGGTGTCATGTGCATAACAGATACAGAAGCTTTTCATACATTTTAACCCATTATGAGGTTTATCGAAACAGTGCATTAAAAAGAGTAACTTGATTTTATTGCATTGTAAAAATTATAAAAGAAACTATTTTAACTGTTTTAGAGTGTTTTAATTTCAGGAGCAACAGCCATTAACAATGTGTTATCAGATACTGTAAGTATATTGTTTAAAAAGTTGTATTGTGGGTTATATTATATTTTTATAATTGTAAAAGTGATTTTTACCAATAGTACGTTTTGTGATTTCAGTTTCCTTACGTATTTTCAGGTGTTTTGCCCCCCAAAATTTTTTTTATACAGTCGCCTAATTGAGAAACGGATTATAACTCATCCGACAAGCCTGGCTTGATCTATGAATGAATTTTTTCAATGATTACTAATATTTTTCATATAAAGTACATTGTATTTAAAATAATTATCACATAATTTGTTAATTTTTTGCCAGATTTTTTGTATTTATTTATTATCTGGTAGAAATAACAGATATTTAAGAAGTGAATTGGTTCAACTACGATAGTTTCTTTCAAGGCAACCATTTCAGTATAGCATCTTGGGAAAATTGACTAATTGTCATAGAGGTAACCTTTATTGTCTTTGGAGTTAAGTTTGAAATAATGTCATACTATTTGGGAGTAAAGGAGTAAAGAAACCTATATCAATGTCCTATGCTCAATTAGTGACCATACATCTGTCAACTTATATCAGGTTTTGAAGAGAACTTATATAAAGATTACGTAAGAAAGTTTTTTTGTATGAATTTTACCTTAATTATTTATTTTCATAAACAAAGGATTTTGAGGTTAGTTAGTTTTATCATTTCAAATTAACAAAAATATGTTTTGTCATAGAGACTTAATGTGCTTGAGTATAAAATATGTTCTTCATTTAATGTTGCTCAATTAGTAATATTTCAAATATTCAGAAGAAAAAATTGTCAAAAAAACACAAAAAACTGGTATATAATTCATGAAAACTGACATGAATGATATTCTGTTTGTCAGCTACAGACAATTGCCTTGAGCTATGCTACCGACAAGGAATTTTCTGTGGATTAACTTTTGTAAGAACCGAAGTAAGTAAAACCTACATTTTATTATTCATATTTTGTTTTCTCGATTAGGGATGATTTGTTTCTGTTGCTTTTGTTCTGTTGTGTTCTGCCCTCTCCTTGACGGCAAATGTTTGATGTAGCGGGAAAAGTACCGCCTGCGTGTGAAGGCCTCGGACAGGGGTGAACCTCCGTCCTCTGCGGACGTAGATGTGGAATTAGACGTGGTAGACCGGAACAATAAGCCTCCGCTCTGGGACATGAGTGTTTACGGCCCCATTCACATCAAAGAAAATGTCACAGTGGGTACGGTTGTGACGGCGGTGAAGGCCAGGTTGGTATTCCAGAGTCTGCTCGCAACCGAGGGGCAACCGTGGTCCGACTGGCCGTACTCGGTTGCTTCTCGGTTCCTAATACTGTGCTAGCAAGTAAGTTTATATTTGAAATAACAGCAGCGTGATTTTTCTTTTGTTTTTTTCTGTTTCCCCTACCCGATCCTGTTTTTGAATTTAGCGAGAAACGTACAAGTTGGAAGCGAAGGCTGAAGATAAGGGATACCCTCCTTTATCGCGAACAGTCGAAGTCCAAATTGACGTTGTGGACCGTGCGAACAACCCGCCAGTCTGGGATCACGTGGTCTACGGACCTATCTACATTAAAGAAAACATGCCTGTTGGGGCTAGAGTAGTATCTGTTAAGGCCAGGTCTGTCCTATTCAGTTAAATGTCATTAATTTTTTGCCTTGTGCCTTTCGACTGAACCTTGCACGGCACATGTGGGAGTCGTTACTTTGTGCACGCCACCTCACACTGTAGCACGCTGGTGTGGGGCCCGCCACCCTTCCCTACTAGTCTTAGCCTAGCCGGTAGGTAGTCCATGTCTAGGTTAGGTTAGGTTAGGTTGGGTCGCTTTCACCATGCTGGCTAGCTGGTGACGGTAGCACACTGGGTTATAATTGGTAAGCGCTACTAAACAGCTATTTTAATAAATTCATGAATACAAATAAATTAAATCACAGTAGAAAGTGTGAATTGAATGCTAAAAAAATATTGTTTTATCAGATAAATTTCATTGCATTTCTTTTTTGTTACATTTATTATTGTTAATTTAAAACTGATATGTGCTGTGCACTAATATCGTGGCACAAACAATAAAATACTATATTATCACAGCAAGGCTTCAATTAAAGAAGTATGTAATTAATTACATAGAAATTAAAACATTGTAATTTTTGATATTACAATGAAATTTCCTGAATCCTATTAAATACATTTTTTATATATTCGCAAAGAAGTTCCATTCTACTACCAATCATGTAATACAGAAACTTATAACTTGTTATGAAGTGATAGTAAATTTATGTTTAAATTAAATCTACTATAACAGTGTATTCATACAATACGCGTTTCAACACTTTACTTCATTTACAAACGGCGGTAAATCTATTTAAAAATATTACAATTTTGTAGTTTTCTTTTCATACTTGCTTCGGTCTTGAGCACCCATTTCGATTATTAAAAGTTATAAATTACACCCGACTCTGAAATGTGTTAAAACCAACTTATTATTATTATTATGTTCAGTAAAGGCTTGAGAGTAACTAAACGAACTTATATCACTATAATTTCTTTATTTAGAATTTGCAATGTTAAGTTTTTATGCTTTATAGCCTATAACTGCTTAAAGTTATATACATATTAATTTGCAGCTAGTAAATAAAATTAATAATTTTCTTAGAATTTGACATACTTTTAAAAGGTGTCTTTAAATTAAAAACATCTAGTTCTACTTCTCAATTTACGTTGTATTTACATTACTAATCCAATTCTAAAATGTATCACAATATGAAAAGTGTTGTCTTTTCTATCAGAAAAAATAGAGCAATATAAATATAATCAATGCAATCATTTAATTAATTCCTGTTAATCTTGGAAATCCCTAGATTAAATATTTAATATGTAATTTAAAGAATATTCTTTATAATAAGCCAAATTCTTTATTATTTCACACATACGTATTTTATAACGTTTTACACATTTTTAACACTTTGAATGGTATTTTTATTCCTGCTGGAACAACCTCTTTAAGTTGGAAGTGTGACATTTTCAGTTCTATACAGTAATGAACAACCCAATATAGGCTATCGTTAAAGATTTCTTCTCACTTCTGAGAGGCCTTCCGCCAAAGATGACATTTTATCATCAAAGATGTAGGCTACTTGTAATGGTGTGCCAAAATTGGTCGATATTTCTCTTTTACTTTAAGAACTAGCAAGTTTTTCCAGGCTTAATTGTCACCCTGTATAATGTATATATTATTGTCTTCTTATCAACTTGTTCATATTCGTTATAGTCCGTTATAATTGACCAGTTACCATTTTCAGTTTCTTTATCTCTTTGGCTGACACTCATACAGGTCTAATATACCTATTATTAACACGTGTAAGGGTTGGTTGTGTGCAAAAAAATTACTAGGGACAAATTTATCATGTAGTATTTTAACTCATTTTGACTTTCAATTAATTTGTTTTTTTGGGGAAACTTTTTAGAACAATTAAAAAAAAACTTAAGTTTCTTTGACTATTAAAGAAATTACTTTATAAATGCTTTTCATAGTTTTATTGAGTGATAATTTAAAAAGTAATTAGAATTTTGATATAAAGTCAAATTTAATTACTTTAAACTTTAATTACTTTATTTACATAACTTATTAACCAAAATATACTCACGTATTCCTATATTTTGAGTTAAAAACTTAGTTTTGTTAAAGTATTATCATTTGGTATAAATTTGTAATTTCTTCTCGAATTTATTCATGTGAACACAAATTTTTAATAATATAATAATAATAAAAACTAACTAACCATTTAATTGTATGTGTTCTTACTTAAATGTTTATTGGTTTTGAATGTGTTGTTAGAAATTTAAATTAATTTAATTTACAATGCATTTTTTCGGGTGTTTACATAATAACAATTAATATGTAAATACATTAAAAATTTAATTTGCAATGAAAACTTAGAGCTTGCTGTAGGAAAAAGGAAGGTAACAAAGGATTTATATTTTTTGTGGTACTTAATAATTATGTTTTGTATTTTGTGTTTTTGTGATGTGGCTATTATTTTTTGTGGCATGATAGCTATTTCAAGTTAGTCTTTATTTTTGTAGTTTCATAATATTTGTATTTGTTAGCTATACAAAACATGTATACAGTGATTATTGAAAATCCAAGTGAAATTAAAATATGGAGGTATTTTTATATGCATGTTTTGTCCTGGCTAATGTGTGAAGATTTTTTTAACAAATTTGTGTCTCATCATTTTTAATTGTTGATTTTGTAACTATAATTATTACATAGTTTTTCAAGTATAAAGCATGAAATTAAAAATAAAATATTCTTTACTAAAACATGCAATTTTATTAAATTTAAATAAAGAGTAATATTTTAAATACAAACCTCCTTATCGTAGAATACTTATTTTTCTTTTTATTTCCATGAACATTGGTGATAGATTAGTAATTGATGTTGTTTCCTTGACAGCTCGGGTATTGAAGGTAATCCAACAGTTTTCTATCGACTAATGCCGGGTTCTACAGCTCAGACCAACAAGTTCCACACGTTCTACTTGCAGCAACGATCAGACAATGGATTCACATGGGCGGACATAAAGGTGAATCACCCACTGGACTACGAGACCATAAAGGAATACAATTTGACTATACGTGTTGAGGTACGTTATGTCATGTCTCAGTCTTACGCATGCTAACAGTCAAGATGAGTGGCCTGTCATGTTTACGTAGTTGGTTTAAGTGAAGAGTTTGACTTAAAAACTTGCACTCTTAAGCAGATTCTGGTTCAAAGGTCACTAATATAACTTTGGTTTCCTTCATGGGCGGATTTAGGTTTTACCCTTAAGGGTGCAATCATAGTGAACAGTCAGAGAGGTCACAGTTTTAAATGGAAATGTTTACTTCTGATTTTTTTATATTTCACAGGAATGTGTTGCAAGCGCACACAGTTTTAGTACACTTACTTTAGTATTGGTTGTTGTGCACATGTGCTATTGCAAACTTTGTACCTCCTTACACCTTCTGTAAATCCGCCCATGGTTTCCTTGCCTAGAAACCAAAACTAGGTACCTTTCTGAGGCAAGTAATATTGGAACTGTTTATTGTAGGATGTACTGTCACTAAAAGCCATACTACAAAATTGATTGTACAGATGTTATTTTTAAACATTTCTCAAAAATTGCTAACAGCTATGAAGAGAGTTTTAAAGATATTTATCTTCCATTATCTCTTGTTTAGCTGTCTGAAATGAATTTAAAAATCTTTAATTTTATATGATTTTCAGTCTAGTATAAGTCAACACACCAAGCCGACAAATGATAAATTAGATTTGTACTTTATATGATGCTTTTTTATGGAAATTGATAAAATATAATAGCGATAAAGTCTGATTATCTAAAGGCAAGAAGAACACAGATAAAAGTGGTGATATTATTATTAATTATTTTTAAAATTTCTTTTTATTTGTGTAAATGCAGTTTGAATTTTGAAACACAATTACAGTGGAATACTATAAATCAGTAAGTAATAAAAAAAAAATTAAAAGCTCAATATGGAAGTTTGGTATTGTACAGCTATACCCTGGTTTTGGTTTTAGACCTAAGAGCTGTCTGTATTGGTATCTATTTTAATTTTAGTTCCATAACGACAATGTTAAATACCATTTCTTGTCCTTAAACTGTAACATTACTAATATAAACATTTTTATGTATTGTTCCAAGTAAACTTCACGCTTTTGGAAAGTAATTAGTCATGCAACTACAAGATAAACTGTTATCCAAATTAACCTGCAACACCCCTTCTGGTTTTCATCCATACTCAAAAGCTTAAAAGTCGAACAATAAACTATTGAATCTGCTGGTTAACTGCTACCATGGAACTGTGTGATGTACAGAACAATGGAGCACAGCAGCTAGCCTCGGAGGCGACAGTCTACATCATGCTGGAGGATGTCAATGATGAGATACCATTGTTCACGGAGCGGGAGCAGGAGACGGTGCTGGAGGGGGAGCCTATCGGGACCAAGGTGACTCAGGTCAACGCCATCGACAAGGATGGGACGTTCCCGAACAATCAGGTAACACCACACTTAAATGTTCTGTCAAGTTATGTAATTCAGTAATACTTCATTTCAACCAACTCAGGGTATATGTGGTCAATATAGAATGTTCCATAGATTCCACTTGTAATGTTGACCAACAATGGGGAATGTCTGGCTGGTTTATACCTTCCAGTTGAACCTACCACTGGGCACAACAAAAACCGATGTATCAAGTCTGGCAACCACACTGCACATCACTAACCGCTAATGTCGAGATTCTGGGATACAAGGGCAATTCGATAGGTCTAGTCTACTGTGGGAGATGACTGTTGGAGTTGGTGAGGTTTGTTCCCTAAGTATCAGAGGTTCTTTCTAACCTCAACAAGGGTGTGTCACCCCCTGTCTACTTTGAATGGAGAGGCTGGTTTAGAGCTGGCTTCCCCTTCTTCCGGGGAGACATGACTTTGAGATCTGTGCCCTAATTCTTCCTCATGGATCTTGATAGGAAGCGGCCCATACCCCCGAACCTTACCCAACCTGAATATCCTGTAACTCCAGAAGCAGCGCGAAGGTTCTTATAGGACTAAGTGCAATTTATAAGCTTCTTGTCCTAAGAGAAAAAAAATATAGGGAAAATTGATCACGTGATGCATATTTCTTATGGATCTGTTGAAGATAATATATATATATATATATATATATATATATATATATATATATATTTAGATATAATCTGCTATAAGTTTGGATATAATGCCCCTGCTCATCAAGTAAAGATAGCATAAGAGACCATAAAGAATCTATAGTAGGCATTGAAGTCATGCCCAATCCACTGTATTGATAAGTTTTGGCACCCTATCGCACTTCTTCCCACAGGTGAAAAAGGAACTTCAGGGACACATTTTCCGTCAGTCAGTGAGTTAAACTGTACTCTGTCACAGAAAGGCTTTGGTAAATGTTTTGAAAAGTTGGTATTGTTGTTTAATATCAGAAGCATAGTGTATTGAAATAGTACCCTATATATTATTTCAAAATATACAGGAAAGGTTGTCAGTGATTGATAGTACTCATGATTTCAAACAAATATAAACATAGGTTGAGAAATGTTTGGTTTAGCCGCTAGCCGCCATTTTGTATTTCTTATAAAAATTATGATCTTTAGAAATAGTTAAGACTACAGATTCCAAACTTTGCACATAGATTATTACAGATAAGAGAAAAACTCAAAAATATTTATTGTGTTATTTACTTTAACGTTAGCAATATTATCTGTTGAAAACTTTTAAAATTAAATAACAAAAAAATCTCAATATTTACAACACTAAAGACTAAAGCAATTTACAAGGCACTAACTATTTTTCAGTTTTTATTAAAATTCCAACGGTACTTTTCAACGAAATCCATTCATGCATAAGCGACTACTTTAAAGGTATGCTTGCTCAAGCCGGGAGCAACAAACATGTCAAAACAGCTGATCCTTCTTAACCCTCTGAGCGTCCATCGTCAATATTTTTGACGACTCGGATTTTCCCTAATTGTTATCATCAACAATTTTGAGGATAAATATTTATCCCTTTAAATTCATTTTACTGATCCTAATACAGTCAAATCGCATTACAACTTTTATCCCTAGAAAGCTTGTGAGTTTTTCCTTATGTTTAGGCTCATGTTATTACATATATATATATATATATATATATATATATATATATACACAAATATGTGTAGGATGTATATATATATATATGTGTGTAAATATTATGAATTACTTTAAAAAATCTTGCAGCAATGTTTATTTCTCTGTTCGTGTTAAATTTTGCTACAAATAGGCTAAATGTTGTATTGCTGCTTTATTTTATATAATATAAAATGTAAGAAAATTGTTGTAACAATGTGTTATTCAACTATTGCAACTAGGAAAAAAAAATAAAGGGTGCGCTTTTACATAAAAATATGTTATTAATATAAACTGCTTAACATTTTACAAAATAGCTTTGCACCAGCTGGCTAGTCACTGCTGTATAATAATGCTGTACTGGTACTAGTGTTGTAAGGGAAACACAGTTTATAATTCTGTTATATCTTTTATCTTCCTAATATCTTTGTTAATGCTTTTTTGATTTAGTTACATAATTAAATATTGCTGTAAATACATTTTCCTTTTCTTGTTCCAGGTCACGTACTATGTTGTCGATTCGCCGCGTAACGAAGGGAAAGACTTTTTCGAAATTAACTTACAATCCGGTGAAGTGTTTACTAAAGTAGTGTTCGATCGTGAGAAGCAAGGTGCGTACGCTCTCGAAGTGGAAGCCCGAGACAACTTCCCATCAGCTCGACCCAACAGCAATGGACAACCAAACTCAGGTAGGAATTTTACGTATTCTGTATCGGCTTAACTAGTTTCTCTGTTACAAGAGTTCCGCAAGCATTACTTTGTTTCTTTTTCCTTTTACAAATTTTCTTCCAGGAATTCCCAATTGATAATATGAATAAGTTTCTTTGTTTAAGTCGATATATATATATATATATATATATATATATATATATATATATATATCATGTATAGTGTAAAAAGATTATGTTTTAAGATTCTGTCAAACAAATAAACCGACTAATCAAATATGGTAGAATTGAATTCAATTATATGTTAGCCATGTCCATTTTCTCGCTGGAATCTCAAAAACATGAAAACTGATTGAATTCTAAATAGTCCACACAGTTAAACAGTCAGATGAGCTCTAAGTTCCATGTACAGGCATGTATGCGTAGGGGAAAGTAAGGAATGGATACAAACATAAACTAATACAATCAAGAAAATTCTTATTCATGAGTTTGTTTTTGTATATGACCCAGCAGTCTTTGGTATAGGATGCCATTATACCTGTCTTAGTCTAACTCCTTGCATTCTTTCTTTAACAAGAAATGCACCAACATGGCCTGTCACTTTCTCCAGATACTTCAGGAAACTCTAGAAGGCAGTCAGTAACAATAAACTGTCATTGAATTGTCAGATAGAAGTTAGTGCTTGGATATTTTCTTAACCACGGTGTTCTGTTTGTCTAGGGCATCCCATGCGCTTGCTCCTACCACTAAATTCTTTCTTTAACTCTACCATGTTCATCATGAATCTGTCTTAACTTCTCAGTCTGTGTCTTTCCTCCTATTTCTTACATGCTTCCATGGCTAGATGACACAAGGGACACAATATTCTAGGGCGATCATATTCTATTCACATAACATATTCACTATTTAAACAGGACATTGTGATACTAAATAATGTTAATATGCTGTAATATTGAATAATATAACAATTTCAACATATGTATATTTGCTAGCAACTAAACAAATTACATTAGGATTATGTAAAGAATAAAAAGTACAACCTTGATGGCCTATGATTTTATGGCCAATGAAGAAGAAAAATGTAGCTAATGCTAACGTAAATTCCAATGTTATTAAAATGTGTTGATGAATTTATATTTTACGCTGGTCACTATAATAAATACTGAGAATAAAAATTGAGCATCTGTACACTTGGTGGATAACCGTCAAATAACAAAAAGAGAATTGAATCCAGAATAGACTTGTTTGGACCATGACACGACTTCCAAGTAGTGATCCATGATAGGCCTGAGTTTGAATTCAGTTCTTTCTTAATAGCCTAAGAGCCACATTAGTTTTTGAGGTCGAAATAGAAGGGCATCGAAAGGGTTAAAAATAAGAAACAATAACTTTTTCTCAGATAATATTTTTCTTAACCCACACTTAAAACTGTCAGACACATAAATAGTTTACATCTGATGAGACAATGAAAATACCTCTTCACTCAGATTGCATCACCTTTTGAAGTCTGGGCGTCTTTGATGTCGAAACGATGGGGGGGGGGGGGTTGTTTTGAGCTTCTGTGTTCTTCGTCACAGACTGTTTTTGGATCCCTTCAGGTGAACATGACTCCAGATTTTAGGAGTCAAGTCTGCAACGGCTTCAGATTTCAGATGCTGCACATAAGAGGAAGGTGAACTGGAACTAAACTCAACATTCACAGTAATAGTTGTTAAATTGGCATTAGCTAAACCTATACAGATCTTTAATAAAGTGAAGACTTTCAATATCTTTTATCCAGTTGTCTGACAATTATATAACTATTATTTATGTGCTTAACCCATTGAGGAAGCCATTAACCTTTCCTCTTTAGGGCTCAATGTTTGATACAAAAAAACTTTTAAGTTTGATTTAAACTAATTTAAACATTTTAAAGGGTAGTTTCTCATATTTAGGGTCACTAGTTTGGAAATTGAGCCATGGTTGTAGTAGGTAGGATTATCTTTGAAATGTGAGTAAGAACAAAACTTGACTACTCATACTCAAACTTAATTTTTCCCCCATAATGTAAGGTTTTATTAACCTTAAAGTTGTTTCTTCAACATTTTTACAGCTGATTGTTGTTCATTTTAACTCACCATCTTAAAAATATTGAAAGGGATCAAATCAGAGCTAGCAAAAGCAATCACTACAGATGAACAGAACAAGGGTTGTCATTGGCACAACTGCTAACTTTTTTTACATAGGAGGATGTTTGTTTTTGTATGTATTCCCTCTTAAGGGGGAAGCATGGAGATGAATAGGTGTGATGCGGGATGGAGAGGATACTCAATCTACGAAGGAGCAATCAAGAGACTGAATCAGTGAGTAGGCTGCAGAGTTCAGGAAAATTCTACAGACGGCAAATAATATTTTGAAATCTATTTTTGTAAGTCAAATATATGAAAAATGAGAAGAAATGGTAAAGAGAAAACAGCTGATACTTATTGCTGTTTATTATGGAAAATAAAGATTAGAAGAGAAGAATACAGTATGGAAATGAAAGAAGCTTGACAACATGTGTATCATTTGTGAATGAGTAGAGAATAAAGTGAGATATCTGGCTTTACATTATTTTTCTAGAGTTTGTATTCACAAGTAAACACACTTAGGAATTTTTAATTTATCAATATGAAGAAAAAGCAAGTTCATCTTAAGAAGATTAATAAATTGATTAACTCACAGCAAGACAATTATTCAAAATACTATACATTGGATGATAATCAAGATTTCTGCCCAAGAATTAAAAACTTATCATCTATCCAATTTAATGATGATGAGATGGCCCTATTAGATAAATCCCTTAAATATAATATAAATCTGGATCATAAAATACCAATAATCAAAGATGACCTAATCAATTTAGAAACAGCCATAAAGAAAACAGTCACAGAACTCCAAGAACCTTTCCGATATAATCTAGTCCATGAACTAAAAAAAATTAATTTAAAAGTACAAATACCCAAATTAATTAAAACGACAAATAATAATATGAAATTAGTATCATCCAACTCAAGAAAACTAAAAGATAATAACTGTATAATATCAAAGGCCGACAAAGGGAATACAGTAGTAATTATCGACAGCCAAACATATCAAGAAAAGATTGAAACATTCATTGACAGCAATAATCTTAAAAAATTAAAAAAGGACCCAACCCAAGAATACACAACACTTATAAATTACACAATAACTAAATGCAAAAGTTTAACAAAAGCAGAGCAATACCAACTCAAAATGACAAATCCAAAATCTCCTACACTAAAAGGTCAACCAAAGACTCATAAACCGGATATTCCAATTACACCAGTACAGTAGAGTCCCGTTAATCCGACCTAATTGGGACCGAGCCCTATTCGGATTATGTGATTGTTCGGATTAGCCAGAATTACAGAAAAATACGGTTTTAAACTTGAGAATGGGTATATTTTGTTATAGAATTTTTAACATTGTTTATTAAAACATGTTTTCTGACTGTTGCATTGTATTTCTTCTGACAAATAAACGTGTTTGCGAATACTAAGCATATTTACCGTATTTAGTGTGAGAGTTCTATTGTTAAGCAATGTGAGCGTACTGGATATAGTACGGGTCCACGCGCTACGGGACGACGAGAACCTGGGTGATAAAGGAGGGTTGGTGCCACACGCAGACGGTGCAGCAGCGCTTAACCTTGCACTACGATACTTAGAGCAACAGGCTACTGCTACACTTTCCTATATCATGTTTATGACACGATGGCGAAACTACGCGTCATCCAATAGACTCTCTTCAATGCGACAGAAGACAATAACTGAATTTATGTCTTTTAACAATTAATATTGTACTCAATAATAATATCAGTACTGTACGTCCAATTTTTGTTTGATTTCACTTCTTAATACAGTAATTTAACTCATACTTAACCTATAAGTTTCAATTTGGTACGTATTTAACTTCATTATTTATGTACTGTACCGTACACAATTTGTCTTAATAAAATACTGTATGTCTATTCAATTAAAGTTTTCTTTGTTTATGTACGAAATGATGCACCCATTTTCATTTTTTAAGTAATTAGTTCCTATAACTATTCATTATCGTTATAAATAATTCCTCCTGGACCTGTTCGGATTAACCGACGTTCGGATTACACGTGTTCGGATTAGCGGGACTCCACTGTAGTCAATTTTCGTAACGCTCCTACTTACAAGGTATGCAAATTTTTAAATAACAAAATAAAAACCAACATGCATTTTGAAGACAATTACAGTATATTAAATTCAAGTAATCTGGCAAATCAAATTAAAGACATTCAAATTCCATTAAACTCGTTCTTCATTTCCTTTGATGTTAACAACATGTACTCGAACATTCAAAAACAAGAAACAATTCAAATTCTAAAAGATAATCTAATAAAATACAATCAACTTGAAATGAATGAAATTGACAATATCTTATCATTGACAAAATCTACTGTTAATCAAAATTATTTTCAATACAAAAAGGACTTTTACAAACAAGAAGATGGGTTGGCAATGGGATCTCCTCTTTCAGGCCTTCTTGCAAATATATATATGCAAAATTTAGAAAACAACAAAATAATGAGTGGTACTAATCCATTTAAAAATAAAATAATTTACTGGTTTAGATATGTTGATGATATCTTATGTCTTTTCAAAGGAGATGAGAAGCAAGGAGACCAGTTTTTAACATTCCTCAATTCTATATCCCCAACAATTAAGTTTTCAAAAGAAATCCAAAAAGTCAAAATTAACTTTCTTGATATAAGCATTTCTAATCTTAATGGAAACCACTCATTTGAAATTTATAGAAAAACAACCCAAACAGATCTTCTAATACCATCATCCTCTAACCATCCATGGAAACACAAATTAACAGCATTTCACTCAATGATAAACAGAATGTTAAATATACCAATGAGTGATGAAAATAAAACTAAAGAATTGAGAATCATAAAATATCTAGCTGTCAAAAATGGATATCAACCCCATATTAAGACAAAATAATTCAGAAGAAAACAAGAAAAATCTATAAAACCAACACAATACAGCCTAATCTTAATAATAATGAAATTCAGAAATATATATGTGTACCTTTCAATGCTAAAATAAACAAAGCTGTTCAAAAAACCTTTCAAAATTCAAAATTTTCCATAAGTTACCTAACAAGAAATAATACGTTTAAACTAATTGAAAACAAAGTAAACCAAAAAGATGACAAACAAGATTTATACAAACAATGTGGTGTATACAAAATTAACTGTAGTGACTTTAAAAGTTATTATATTGGACAAACTGGTAGAAATTTTAATAAAAGGTTTAAAGAACATATACAAGCTTTGAAAACAAATAACGTGTCTACAATAAAATCAAAATTCGCTGAACATTTATTAGAAACTGGACATAACTACAAAAATATTGAAAAGAACATGGAAATTTTGGATATTGAAAGGAAAGGAGAAAAATTAAACACGAAAGAAGAATTACACATTTATCTAAATTATAACAAAGATCCTTACAACATATTAAATAGCAATTAAAAAAATAAAACAAATCCTATCTTTGAAAAAATATTAAACACAGAATACTAATCAAAATTACAACTGTGTCATATAAATTTAACATCTGTTTAAATAGTCAACAGGTGTATATTTATTTGCTTTGTTTATTATTTAGTTAGAGTTTAATGTTCACACTGAAGATGGTTTATACTGAAACACGTGTCTGAAATGAAAGAATTTTAAAAGGGTTTTAGTTTCCGATTTATTATTCTAACATAAAGATAACCCTATAATGTGGAGTTCATAACATAACAATATGAATTTATATGAGATACAAATAAAAACTGTTTACTCCGTTTACAATAATTTTTGCTTCCTAAGTGCTATAAAAAACTTTTTCTTATTTGGTTCATCATTTTTGGCTGACCTTGAAATATTTAGATATTCTTTGCTGGAGAACCAGAGTATTTCAAACTAAAGCAATATTATGACAATGGCTGGTCATAAAAAATGAAACTAACATTTTTTTACAAGTTGTGATTTTAAACATGATGTGAAATACAAAATAATGACCAATAGCTCTTGTATTTATATTTTTATGCACTTTTAAACTTGTAAAAAGTGTTGAATATATAAACTTTGCATAATAATATAGTTTTATACCTTTAAGATCACTATTTTGAAATTGTATCATGGTCCCAGTAGGTAGAATTTTCATAGCAATAAAATTACACTGTGGTGAAAACCCAAGTATATGAGTGATTTTCTTTGTTTTAAAAATAGTAATATGTTGAATGATAAAACACTTTCTTCTTGATGACCATCAAATACTTGAAAAGAGGAAAGAGAAAATGTTTTGATATTGATAAATAACATGTCCTACCCCAATGTATCTATTTGATAGAATACAATTGACTACATAAGGTTTTAGAAGTATCCAACTGGGAGGTAACTGAATAATATTTGTTCATTCGTATTTAATTACCTGTTTGCGCATTAATGTGGAAATAATACCACACACTTTACAATAGTTCAATTGTAAAGTTGTTGAATGAGTTGAACAACTGGAGCGGAATATTGTTGGATCAAAGCCAACTAACTAACTGCATATCAACCGAGACTGAATACTGAATTATTTGGATTTGTCTATTGCTAGAATCGTAGGAGGTGAGCTCTATAACATTAATGCAACACTTCCATATCAGTGCTGGGAGGGACACTTGTTATTTCTGACTTGTCACTAACGATTTGTCAAAACTTCCAACAGTGAGTATCTAACATTTGAGTGGGAGTCTTCTATTTAGCAAAGCTTATAAACTTTATATACAGCTAGTAGCTTTGTGAAGTTTGTTACTCGATCTAAAAATTTTAGTAAAATATTCCCTTTTTTCCCTAAGGAAGTATTTGGCTGTAATACAGAATGGGCTTGATTTATTCTTGGCTTTATTGGAAAATGAAGGGGTTTAACCTTTAGGTTTGCTAGGTCGTTTTGCTATACTCCAATAACTCTCTGCCGGATTTTAATCGACATCAAACGAAAGTACTACTTTATTTGTTATAGCTTAAAATTTACATCTAAAATGTTGCAGAAATAAATGGTGTGTGTGTGTGTGTGTGTGCGTGCATGTGTGTGTGCGTGCACTTGTGTGCGTTTACTGTTAGAAATGGGTAATAAATTGGCTCTGCATCACAAACATCAAAATAGTCTCAATCATAATAGTTGTTCAGAACTGTTACACTGTATTAAGTCTAACTCAAAACTGAGTACTTCTCAACTTTCAGTAGGGACTCAACGTGATTTCAGTAGACACTTCAAGTGACTTCACTAGGAAATTTACAAGATTTAAGTGCAGACTCCAACTGACTTCATTCAGAACTTTACAAGCTTTCAGTAAAGACTTCAAGTGACTTCACTAGGAACTTTACAAGATTTCAGTATAGACTCCAACTGACCTCATTCAGAACTTTACAAGCTTTCAGTAAATACTTCAAGTGACTTCACTAGGAACTTTACAAGATTTCAGTAGGGATTCCACGTGATATCAGCAAAGATTCCACTTATTTCAGTAGAGACTTAATGAGATTTCTGTAGGAACTTGACATGGTTTCAGTACTATCTTCATTATTATTTCAATAGTGCACCTCATGCCTACCAATATACTAAAAAATGACAATACGTTGCGATATAAACTGTCACAAAAAACTAGGAGTTTATTGCACAATTTGAGTACCCTCTATATGCTATAGTAATAGTGTCAAAGTAAGCATGCTGAAATAGTGATACTGTTGAGTTCAAAATACACTGCTAAGGTCTCTAGTTTATAAATTTACTGTGTCATGCATTTCATAATCAGCAGCTATCGGGAACATCTTAAAGCAGACAAGGGATTAATCATTTGAACAGTTTTCCTTATACTCTCGACAGTCTCTAGGAGAACTACCCCAGAGCATTACTTCCCAAAGCTGCTTTATACTAAGCCTTACTTAGCTCCATTACTCGTTTTAATTATCTCTGATGATAGCATCGTTTAAATATATTTTCAGATACAGTTTTAATGTAAATCTTCCCAATTACTGTAACTGGAGGACTGTTCTTTTGAAACTCTTTGTTTCCTACATTGGAGACCCAAATTCAGTATGATTTGTTATAAGGCAAAAGTGATCAGCGTTCAATGATGCTCTATTTCTCATGTGATGGTGATGCGTAACAATAATATTGCCGTATATTGGAGTAAATGAGTGATACAAATTTAATACATTATCTCAAAAAGTAAAAACCACCTGGGGGGAGGGGGAGAGGGCTGAATTGGAGAGGAATTTTATATTAAACTTGAAGATTCTAATTTTGATCAAACTTCAGAAATTTTTACAAGCTGCTAGAAGGTTCCAAGCATCACATTTTTCCATCTATGTGATAAAATTGAATTATATAGGCTTACTCTTATTAGTGAAAAAAAACGTATCATCATTGGAAATCCATTTTGCAAGCTCTCAAATAATGTTATAAAGATTTCAGGAAGAGAATTTAATTTTTGTTACTAACAATCAAACTATCATCACAATCAATTGTACAGCAATATTACACTCGGACACAGAATTTTGGTTTGAGTGAGAAGTCATGAAATCATAAAGACTGTTGAAATTCAATATAAATAACAGAAGGTGGAATAAAAGACTGGGCTCTGGGGACACACATCTTGTAGCAGAGAGAATTCTGAACAAAATTCTGCTCCATCAATGTTTATAAAAACATATTGAGGGATCTTTCTTTACAATTTGTTATTGATAATGGATGATTTGAACGTATATTAGAATTTCAGACATTTGTCATTTTTATAAACATATAACAGTGGAAAATGTATGAAATTCTACATTGAGGAAAATGTTTAAAATGGAAACAAATCTATGATAGAACAATCCTTTTACACCATAAGTATTAGTTTTTATAAATGAGGGTGTTATGAGAAGTGGGGTGAAGTATGAAATGTTCATAATAAATTGGTTTAACATCAGGAGTGGTGCAGCATATATGAAGTATGTTTGTGTTTGGCTCTCTCGAAACTTTAGTATATGAAATGAGTGTTGAGTTAAATATTTATGGATTATAAGTGTATCTAAAAGTAATTTTTAAGTGAATTTGAACGTTTTAAGACGTAAATGTTATAAAATTCTGTTGGAATGTGCAAAATTATCCTGTGAAAGTTCAATTAAAAACTTTTGAAATCAATATAAAACTAAACAATTTCATATTATAATCTTTTGTTATCGTGCTAGAAATAAAGAGGTACGAGTATTGTAAAATAAAAATTGACTAATTTCTAAAGGTCTTTCAATTTTGATATACTTTACTGTAATTTGTTATAATTGTGTGATGTTTAATTACATTTTTTACATTTGCTATGTTCATAAGGTTAGGAAATCGAATTGAAGTAATGGAAGCGAACTAGAAAAAACTTTAAAAACTAGTAGCATAAAATGTCTAATTAGTGGATGAATTGTTTGTTTCCAAAATATTTAATTCTAATTATTAATATAAATAATATTAATTTAATTTAATAATTATAATTAATTCTTTGCAAGCACAAGCATAATTAAGAAAAGAAATGTACTTATTATTTTTTAACATATTTTTTATTCGTTTATGTAATTGTAAAATTAAGAAACCCTTGTTTTATGTTACAAATTGTATTCAATACACAGTACTAGTTTAATTTAATTATATTCAGTTATATTAACTGGGATGATAACAATCTTCATCTTTCATCTTCAACAAACTATGGATGATTTATAATAAAAAATATTTAACATTAATATTTACAGAAATAAATCTTTAGCTACAGTTTTGTGTTTGAAAGAGGAAATGAGCAATAAACAAGAGCTATAAACACGAGTTATAAACGTGAACGTTATCAATGATCAGAAGCTGAGTAAATCTAGGGCAATAGGAGCTACAGTACCAGTTTTGCATAATTGTGGTTCTGGACCGATTTACTGTTATTGTACAATTGGCCTTGGATCTCTGCGGTTCCAAGATATTACCAGGACAGTCTGTTATGACAAAGAGTCATAAATGGGTCTGGAGGTAGATTTATGGTCAGGAAGCCATAATAAAACGTGGGTCCCAATATTATCGACAGTGCGTGCCAAAATTGAGAGCTGATAAAATTGTATTTTAGGTAATAAATCTTTTTTCCAATATCTGGTGTTGGGAGGAGCTCTGCAGGGCACAGGTTGGCCAACTGCTATTAAATCAGCCCCAGGCACTTATTTTGTTTCATATCTTGGACCCTTAATTCTACTTCTGTAACTGTAATTATAATTTAACCATTCTTTATAGAGTTGAAATAAACCAATTTTTATATTTCTAATTTTCCTCTTAAATTATACTTTTCCAGCAAAATTGGTGTTTCTTGTAAATAAAATACATTTTTTAATGACTCATGTGAGTGTTTTATTGGCTCTTTGTAATTTGTAAATATGTTTCATTTGATGTCAGCTCAATTATAAACTCTCTTATCAAATGTTGTAAGTTCAATTATTGATTAATATGTTTATAGGAAGCCAATTATGAACTTTGTTTTAGAAAGGAATTAGTATTTAAAAACGAAATTCACTACAGACATAGGAGAAACAAACAGTGAATCTGCACAAGATTACATTGTAGTATCACTGAGAGAACCAACAGTATAAAAGTTCTTCAGCATGTTTGTGGAGAGAGTGTTTAGTTGGGAGCTACATGTCCGCAAGCTGAGGAACAAGACAAATAAATGATCTTACATGGTATTTTGAGTATTGTAGGGAATTATGTTCTAAGGAAATCTTGCATTCCTTGTACTTTGCCCTTTTTCAAAGCTGAATTGAATGTGAAATTGTAGTATGGAGAAGTTCTTACAATACTTAATTCAATATTTTACACACGTTTACATCAAAAATATAGTTTGACTCACAAGTTTGATCAGAAAACATTATCACCACAGTACCTACATTTTCAAAATAAACCCTTTCTCGTTTCCAAGAATTATTTTATGAAGTTTAAAATTAAAGTATATTTTTGTCTTTGAAGTACCGTACTACAGATATTTTATAAAAAAGTGGAATTATTACAAATAATCTAAACATATACAAAGAAAACATATAAAAGTGAGTCAAGATATAAAATTAAAATTTTTAGCTCCTAGAATCTTTAATAAATTATCTTAACACGTTGTATATGTAAAACAATGTGCAACTTTATAATAAATTTTCAAATTGGCAACACTGAGTTCGATGTACACGTTATTCCATGCGATTTGACTGAACATTGGTGAATATTGTTACATTGGTCTTATTGATGGCAACGAGGAATAACCAGAATAATAGATTTGTAAACAAACAGAGTACAATGATATGATATTTTAACATGTGACATTTTATTCATGGAATGAACAGAAAAAAAGTGATAGTGTGAAATGTCAATTTTAATGTCAGTGACAATATTTGATTTCAGCGCACTCTTGCACTGTAGTGCTCCCTAGCTCACCGGAACACTGCTGTGAAACCTAACGTAATGAACACAAATGTGGATGTATCATGTGCGAACACATCTCGAGAAAGAGTAAACTCATCTATGGAGTTTACATTTTGCATTACAGTCTATTTCTACAAGAATGAGTTCTATGACGGTGCATGCCCATCTGAGAAAGATTGGCTGACCGTTATTCAAGAATATGTATTGTTGTCCCACATCAACCATTAACAATGTCACAGGATTGGCATGAATTAGGCTACATCATTTGTCATACTTGATTATAACTAGTTTCTTATAACTAAATTAAAATTTTTTTATAACTAGTTTAAAATTTCCTTAGCCCTAGTTTCTTTCACCTAAATTAAAATTTCCTAACTAAATTAAAATTTTCTTATAACTAGTTTAACATTTCTTTAAAATTAGTTTAATTCAGTGTCATTAAAATCATTTAGGTACACTTCTTTACCTGAATAAAAAGCTTTCATTTTCAGCCACTTAACCAAAACATTCTTTAAGTTTAGTGCACACTGTTTCGGCATTATGAGGTAACTTATTGGAAAGGTTTCTGCCAATGTAGACAAAGCTATTTTGGGACTTGCTTAACCTAATGCATCTCACATTAATTAGATTTTCAGATCTGTTATTATGAGAGTGTACTGAATTTTGAATTTCTTAAACTAAACAAATAAAAGTAAGATTTTCTTTGATATAAACTAGGCTCTGAAAAATGTAGTAGTGTCTGTATATCTGTTTTGGTCTGCCGGGGGATTTAAAAATGTTTTTTCTGTATGATTGTCTGTCTAACATCTCGAGAATGAAATGAGTTGCAGATATGAAAGAAATTTTACATGCAACTTCATCGAAGCCTGTTACAACAGGTGATGTGGTGTACTCCCAACCTGTTTATATTTATATTGAAGTTTAAATTCTCCTCATAGATGGGACATTTTATTCAAATTGTTCCATGTTTTTATTAAAGGACTTGTTATGTTGATGAAAATTGCTACTCACTGAATATCTTGAAGAAAAATATCCTAATATTCTTTTAATAAAATATTTTTAAATAAAAATTCACTTGGAAGATGAAATGTTTTCAAGGTATGTGTCATATGTGGTTAATACAGATTTAATAAAACACAAAAAATGAACAAATATTTTAAATTGAAAATTTTTTGAAAGGTTTCTCTACCTAAATAACACAATTTGCGTAAAAGGTTTGCTAAGAATATATAAACAAATTTGATTTCATCATTACTATTGTATCTTTATCTAAATGCTGTGCCAAGTAGCCCTGTAACAGTAATATTGCCATTCAAAATTTATAAAAGTAACAAATTATAATTAGTATAACTGAAGTCATAGTAAAAATAATACGGTACGACAGTTTGATTTTAACACAAATTTGGGTGTAGGTTTAATATATACATATATACTTCTTTAATATTTTGAAACATTCACATTTTAAATCCAATAAAACACTAGATAAAAAAATGTATTACATTTTTAGAACAATCCATTAGAAGGTCAAAGAAATGTTGCACTCTGCATCTTTGTTTATATTTTATTATAAAATAGAAAATTTTTTCTTTGTATAAGAATTAAATTAACTGGAACATTACCACAAAATATCCGACAGTTTCTAGTTGTGTGGAAAATACAAAGAATAAAGTTTGTTATTTATTTTGAAAAGACAATGCTTTATTATGACTCAATAGTTTTGTAAATCTAAAGTTTCTATTATTTATAAATGAAATTTACTGATATTCTGTGCATAACAACACTTTGACTCACTGAAAACCGCATTTTGTTCATTGTTAGTGAGGTTGAAATTAATAAAATAAGTTCCAGTGCGTGGCTTATTGAAATTCCATTCCACAGATATACGCCTGGCGCGAGTAGCACCACTTTATTAAACATACTTATTTATGTTCATGTTGTGACTTCATTTAGTTAAATGTCCCAGTTTTACGAGGGTCAAATTTGTCATAGTTCAAACTCACACTCTTTTTACAACTCTTTATTACAATGTCAATTATAGTTTGTGCAAACGTTATATATTTATGTTGGCCTACCCCGAAATTTCCTAATTATCAACCTTCTTGATTACTTCTTAAGAACAGCATATGTATTGAATATTGTAACTGAAATTGTACTGTTTTTGAAATATATATGTTGAAATATGCTTCACTAAATGACTATTAGAGAGTTAAGAAAGAAGTGCTTAAATGAGTTTAAAAAGTAATGTTTACAAATTTTATTTTGTTTTACTTCATATAACAAAAGAACTTCTTGGATCATAATGAAAAATCTGGAAGTGAAATGACACCTTGGGCATTGAAGTGTTTCTCCATGACCATGGATATGACATAGACTGCAGGTTTTTTTTAAAAATTGTATGTTGATGAGGATTAAGGATATATCAAATGTATCTCATGATGAACATATTATTGATAATAATATTTAATTGATCTCTGTATGAATGTCTCTATGTGCAAAATTAATAAACTAAATCAATAATTAATTATTCCATTACCTTACAGAATTAAAGTCAAAATGCTTTTAAACAAGACTTTTAAAAGCAAATTTCAATTAACTTAGAATGACATTAAAGATTGCCACTCTATTTGGGTTAACAAAACTTTTTTATTACATTTTGTAAATTATATTTCAGTACTTCATTTGTTCAAAGCAATGGAAAGAGAGAAACAAGCGAAGTAATCCTGAAACAACTACCTCAGATAATTCTACTTTAAATACCCTAATGAAGTAAGTAATTGAAACGTTCCCTGGTGCAATTTAATGTTAGTTTTCTTCCTTTCTTGAAGCCAAGTAAATTAATTTATAAGCAGAAATAGTTTCTGTAACATGTTTCAGTTGTAATTGATTTTTATAATTTAAATTTATTTTTCTTTTTAATTTATTATATCATACAAAGAACTCTCTTTTGGCATTTCATAAAGTAATTCTTGGAAATAACTCGAGTGAGGAAAAAGAACATTAAATTAGGAAAACGAATATTTAATATTTTATGAAAATGTGGAGAAGATCAAAATTACTTTTGTATCTCCAGGTTCTAAAAATAGCTAAAACTTTTCTCATACTTGCCAAGTGAAAACTATCTTTCAAGATGCATCTTATGAGCACAGAAGTTTCTTATCTACGAATACACACTTGGGAGGCTCCTTACACTGAATAACATATTTTTTATTCGTTTATGTAATTGTAAAATTAAGAACCCTTGTTTTATGTTACAAAATTGTATTCAATACACCAGTACTAGTTTAATTTAATTATATTCAGTTATATTAACTGGGATGATAACAATCTTCATCTTTCATCTTCAACAAACTATGGATGATTTATAATAAAAAATATTTAACATTTAATATTTTACAGAAATAAATCTTTAGCTACAGTTTTTTTTGTGTTTGAAAAGAGGAAATGAGCAATAAACAAGAGCTATAAACACGAGTTATAAACGTGAACGTTATCAATGATCAGAAGCTGAGTAAATCTAGGGCAATAGGAGCTACAGTACCAGTTTTGCATAATTGTGGTTCTGGACCGATTTACTGTTATTGTACAATTGGCCTTGGATCTCTTGCGGTTCCAAGATATTACCAGGACAGTCTGTTATGACAAAGAGTCATAAATGGGTCTGGAGGTAGATTTATGGTCAGGAAGCCATAATAAAACGTGGGGTCCCAATATTATCGACAGTGCGTGCCAAAATTGAGAGCTGATAAAATTGTATTTTAGGTAATAAATCTTTTTTCCAATATCTGGTGTTGGGAGGAGCTCTGCAGGGCACAGGTTGGCCAACTGCTATTAAATCAGCCCCAGGCACTTATTTTGTTTCATATCTTGGACCCTTAATTCTACTTCTGTAACTGTAATTATAATTTAACCATTCTTGTATAGAGTTGAAATAAACCAATTTTTATATTTCTAATTTTCTCTTAAATTATACTTTTCCAGCAAAATTGGTGTTTCTTGTAAATAAAATACATTTTTTAATGACTCATGTGAGTGTTTTATTGGCTCTTTGTAATTTGTAAATATGTTTCATTTGATGTCAGCTCAATTATAAACTCTCTTATCAAATGTTGTAAGTTCAATTATTGATTAATATGTTTATAGGAAGCCAATTATGAACTTTGTTTTAGAAAGGAATTAGTATTTAAAAACGAAATTCACTACAGACATAGGAGAAACAAACAGTGAATCTGCACAAGATTACATTGTAGTATCACTGAGAGAACCAACAGTATAAAAGTTCTTCAGCATGTTTGTGGAGAGAGTGTTTAGTTGGGAGCTACATGTCCGCAAAGCTGAGGAACAAGACAAATAAATGATCTTACATGGTATTTTGAGTATTGTAGGGAATTATGTTCTAAGGAAATCTTGCATTCCTTGTACTTTGCCCTTTTTCAAAGCTGAATTGAATGTGAAATTGTAAGTATGGAGAAGTTCTTACAATACTTAATTCAATATTTTACACACGTTTACATCAAAAAATATAGTTTGACTCACAAGTTTGATCAGAAAACATTATCACCACAGTACCTACATTTTCAAAATAAACCCTTTCTCGTTTTCCAAGAATTATTTTATGAAGTTTAAAATTAAAGTATATTTTTGTCTTTTGAAGTACTACAGATATTTTATAAAAAAGTGGAATTATTACAAATAATCTAAACATATACAAAGAAAACATATAAAAGTGAGTCAAGATATAAAATTAAAATTTTTAGCTCCTAGAATCTTTAATAAATTATCTTAACACGTTGTATATGTAAAAACAATGTGCAACTTTATAATAAATTTTCAAATTGGCAACACTGAGTTCGATGTACACGTTATTCCATGCGATTTGACTACTGAACATTGGTGAATATTGTTACATTGGTCTTATTGATGGCAACGAGGAAATAACCAGAATAATAGATTTGTAAACAAACAGAGTACAATGATATGATATTTTAACATGTGACATTTTATTCATGGAATGAACAGAAAAAAAGTGATAGTGTGAAATGTCAATTTTAATGTCAGTGACAATATTTGATTTCAGCGCACTCTTGCACTGTAGTGCTCCCTAGCTCACCGGAACACTGCTGTGAAACCTAACGTAATGAACACAAATGTGGATGTATCATGTGCGAACACATCTCGAGAAAGAGTAAACTCATCTATGGAGTTTACATTTTGCATTACAGTCTATTTTCTACAAGAATGAGTTCTATGACGGTGCATGCCCATCTGAGAAAGATTGGCTGACCGTTATTCAAGAATATGTATTGTTGTCCCACATCAACCATTAACAATGTCACAGGAATTGGCATGAATTAGGCTACATCATTTGTCATACTTGATTATAACTAGTTTCTTATAACTAAATTAAAATTTTTTTATAACTAGTTTAAAATTTCCTTAGCCCTAGTTTCTTTCACCTAAATTAAAATTTCCTAACTAAATTAAAATTTTCTTATAACTAGTTTAACATTTCTTTAAAATTAGTTTAATTCAGTGTCATTAAAATCATTTAGGTACACTTCTTTACCTGAATAAAAAGCTTTCATTTTTCAGCCACTTAACCAAAAACATTCTTTAAAGTTTAGTGCACACTGTTTCGGCATTATGAGGTAAACTTATTGGAAAGGTTTCTGCCAATGTAGACAAAGCTATTTTGGGACTTGCTTAACCTAATGCATCTCACATTAATTAGATTTTCAGATCTGTTATTATGAGAGTGTACTGAATTTTGAATTTCTTAAACTAAACAAATAAAAGTAAGATTTTCTTTGATATAAACTAGGCTCTGAAAAATGTAGTAGTGTCTGTATATCTGTTTTGTTTTGGTCTGCCGGGGGATTTAAAAATGTTTTTTCTGTATGATTGTCTGTCTAACATCTCGAGAATGAAATGAGTTGCAGATATGAAAGAAAATTTTACATGCAACTTCATCGAAGCCTGTTACAAACAGGTGATGTGGTGTACTCCCAACCTGTTTATATTTATATTGAAGTTTAAATTCTCCTCATAGATGGGACATTTTATTCAAATTGTTCCATGTTTTTTATTAAAGGACTTGTTATGTTGATGAAAATTGCTACTCACTGAATAATCTTGAAGAAAAATATCCTAATATTCTTTTAATAAAATATTTTTAAATAAAAATTCACTTGGAAGATGAAATGTTTTCAAGGTATGTGTCATTATGTGGTTAATACAGATTTAATAAAACACAAAAAATGAACAAATATTTTAAATTGAAAATTTTTTGAAAGGTTTCTCTACCTAAATAACACAATTTGCGTAAAAGGTTTGCTAAGAATATATAAACAAATTTGATTTCATCATTACTATTGTATCTTTATCTAAATGCTGTGCCAAGTAGCCCTGTAACAGTAATATTGCCATTCAAAATTTATAAAAGTAACAAATTATAATTAGTATAACTGAAGTCATAGTAAAAAATAATACGGTACGACAGTTTGATTTTAACACAAATTTGGGTGTAGGTTTAATATATACAATATATACTTCTTTAATATTTTGAAACATTCACATTTTAAATCCAATAAAACACTAGATAAAAAAATGTATTACATTTTTAGAACAATCCATTAGAAGGTCAAA
Source organism: Homalodisca vitripennis (assembly GCF_021130785.1). Taxonomy (NCBI): domain Eukaryota; kingdom Metazoa; phylum Arthropoda; class Insecta; order Hemiptera; family Cicadellidae; genus Homalodisca; species Homalodisca vitripennis. The sequence continues at coordinate 95,165,383 of NC_060212.1, read as the reverse complement.
GAAATGTTGCACTCTGCATCTTTGTTTATATTTTATTATAAAATAGAAAATTTTTTCTTTGTATAAGAATTAAATTAACTGGAACATTACCACAAAATATCCGACAGTTTCTAGTTGTGTGGAAAATACAAAGAATAAAGTTTGTTATTTATTTTGAAAAGACAATGCTTTATTATGACTCAATAGTTTTGTAAATCTAAAGTTTCTATTATTTATAAATGAAATTTACTGATATTCTGTGCATAACAACACTTTGACTCACTGAAAACCGCATTTTGTTCATTGTTAGTGAGGTTGAAATTAATAAAATAAGTTCCAGTGCGTGGCTTATTGAAAATTCCATTCCACAGATATACGCCTGGCGCGAGTAGCACCACTTTATTAAACATTACTTATTTATGTTCATGTTGTGACTTTCATTTAGTTAAATGTCCCAGTTTTACGAGGGTCAAATTTGTCATAGTTCAAACTCACACTCTTTTTACAACTCTTTATTACAATGTCAATTATAGTTTGTGCAAACGTTATATATTTATGTTGGCCCTACCCCGAAATTTTCCTAATTATCAACCTTCTTGATTACTTCTTAAGAACAGCATATGTATTGAATATTGTAACTGAAATTGTACTGTTTTTTGAAATATATATGTTGAAATATGCTTCACTAAATGACTATTAGAGAGTTAAGAAAGAAGTGCTTAAATGAGTTTAAAAAGTAATGTTTAACAAATTTTATTTTGTTTTACTTCATATAACAAAAGAAACTTCTTGGATCATAATGAAAAATCTGGAAGTGAAATGACACCTTGGGCATTGAAGTGTTTCTCCATGACCATGGATATGACATAGACTGCAGGTTTTTTTTAAAAATTGTATGTTGATGAGGATTAAGGATATATCAAATGTATCTCATGATGAACATATTATTGATAATAATATTTAATTGTTCTCTGTATGAATGTCTCTATGTGCAAAATTAATAAACTAAATCAATAATTAATTATTCCATTACCTTACAGAATTAAAGTCAAAATGCTTTTAAACAAGACTTTTAAAAGCAAATTTCAATTAACTTAGAATGACATTAAAGATTGCCACTCTATTTGGGTTAACAAAAACTTTTTTATTACAATTTTTGTAAATTATATTTCAGTACTTCATTTGTTCAAAGCAATGGAAAGAGAGAAACAAGCGAAGTAATCCTGAAACAACTACCTCAGATAATTCTACTTTAAATACCCTAATGAAGTAAGTAATTGAAACGTTCCCTGGTGCAATTTAATGTTAGTTTTCTTCCTTTCTTGAAGCCAAGTAAATTAATTTATAAGCAGAAATAGTTTCTGTAACATGTTTCAGTTGTAATTGATTTTTATAATTTAAATTTATTTTTCTTTTAATTTATTATATCATACAAAGAACTCTCTTTTGGCATTTCATAAAGTAATTCTTGGAAATAAACTCGAGTGAGGGAAAAAAGAACATTAAATTAGGAAAACGAATATATTTAATATTTTATGAAAATGTGGAGAAGATCAAAATTACTTTTGTATCTCCAGGTTCTAAAAAAATAGCTAAAACTTTTCTCATACTTGCCAAGTGAAAACTATCTTTCAAGATGCATCTTATGAGCACAGAAGTTTCTTATCTACGAATACACACTTGGGAGGCTCCTTACACTGAATAACATATTTTTTTATTCGTTTATGTAATTGTTAAAATTAAGAAAACCCTTGTTTTATGTTACAAATTGTAATTCAATACACAGTACTAGTTTTAATTTAATTATATTCAGTTAATATTAACTGGGATGATAACACAATCTTCATCTTTCATCTTCAACAAAACTATGGATGATTTATAATAAAAAATATTTAACATTAATATTTACAGAAATAAATCTTTAGCTACAGTTTTGTGTTTGAAAGAGGAAATGAGCAATAAACAAGAGCTATAAACACGAGTTATAAACGTGAACGTTATCAATGATCAGAAGCTGAGTAAATCTAGGGCAATAGGAGCTACAGTACCAGTTTTGCATAATTGTGGTTCTGGACCGATTTACTGTTATTGTACAATTGGCCTTGGATCTCTGCGGTTCCAAGATATTACCAGGACAGTCTGTTATGACAAAGAGTCATAAATGGGTCTGGAGGTAGATTTATGGTCAGGAAGCCATAATAAAACGTGGGTCCCAATATTATCGACAGTGCGTGCCAAAATTGAGAGCTGATAAAATTGTATTTTAGGTAATAAATCTTTTTTCCAATATCTGGTGTTGGGAGGAGCTCTGCAGGGCACAGGTTGGCCAACTGCTATTAAATCAGCCCCAGGCACTTATTTTGTTTCATATCTTGGACCCTTAATTCTACTTCTGTAACTGTAATTATAATTTAACCATTCTTTATAGAGTTGAAATAAACCAATTTTTATATTTCTAATTTTCCTCTTAAATTATACTTTTCCAGCAAAATTGGTGTTTCTTGTAAATAAAATACATTTTTTAATGACTCATGTGAGTGTTTTATTGGCTCTTTGTAATTTGTAAATATGTTTCATTTGATGTCAGCTCAATTATAAACTCTCTTATCAAATGTTGTAAGTTCAATTATTGATTAATATGTTTATAGGAAGCCAATTATGAACTTTGTTTTAGAAAGGAATTAGTATTTAAAAACGAAATTCACTACAGACATAGGAGAAACAAACAGTGAATCTGCACAAGATTACATTGTAGTATCACTGAGAGAACCAACAGTATAAAAGTTCTTCAGCATGTTTGTGGAGAGAGTGTTTAGTTGGGAGCTACATGTCCGCAAGCTGAGGAACAAGACAAATAAATGATCTTACATGGTATTTTGAGTATTGTAGGGAATTATGTTCTAAGGAAATCTTGCATTCCTTGTACTTTGCCCTTTTTCAAAGCTGAATTGAATGTGAAATTGTAGTATGGAGAAGTTCTTACAATACTTAATTCAATATTTTACACACGTTTACATCAAAAATATAGTTTGACTCACAAGTTTGATCAGAAAACATTATCACCACAGTACCTACATTTTCAAAATAAACCCTTTCTCGTTTCCAAGAATTATTTTATGAAGTTTAAAATTAAAGTATATTTTTGTCTTTGAAGTACTACAGATATTTTATAAAAAAGTGGAATTATTACAAATAATCTAAACATATACAAAGAAAACATATAAAAGTGAGTCAAGATATAAAATTAAAATTTTTAGCTCCTAGAATCTTTAATAAATTATCTTAACACGTTGTATATGTAAAACAATGTGCAACTTTATAATAAATTTTCAAATTGGCAACACTGAGTTCGATGTACACGTTATTCCATGCGATTTGACTGAACATTGGTGAATATTGTTACATTGGTCTTATTGATGGCAACGAGGAATAACCAGAATAATAGATTTGTAAACAAACAGAGTACAATGATATGATATTTTAACATGTGACATTTTATTCATGGAATGAACAGAAAAAAAGTGATAGTGTGAAATGTCAATTTTAATGTCAGTGACAATATTTGATTTCAGCGCACTCTTGCACTGTAGTGCTCCCTAGCTCACCGGAACACTGCTGTGAAACCTAACGTAATGAACACAAATGTGGATGTATCATGTGCGAACACATCTCGAGAAAGAGTAAACTCATCTATGGAGTTTACATTTTGCATTACAGTCTATTTCTACAAGAATGAGTTCTATGACGGTGCATGCCCATCTGAGAAAGATTGGCTGACCGTTATTCAAGAATATGTATTGTTGTCCCACATCAACCATTAACAATGTCACAGGATTGGCATGAATTAGGCTACATCATTTGTCATACTTGATTATAACTAGTTTCTTATAACTAAATTAAAATTTTTTTATAACTAGTTTAAAATTTCCTTAGCCCTAGTTTCTTTCACCTAAATTAAAATTTCCTAACTAAATTAAAATTTTCTTATAACTAGTTTAACATTTCTTTAAAATTAGTTTAATTCAGTGTCATTAAAATCATTTAGGTACACTTCTTTACCTGAATAAAAAGCTTTCATTTTCAGCCACTTAACCAAAACATTCTTTAAGTTTAGTGCACACTGTTTCGGCATTATGAGGTAACTTATTGGAAAGGTTTCTGCCAATGTAGACAAAGCTATTTTGGGACTTGCTTAACCTAATGCATCTCACATTAATTAGATTTTCAGATCTGTTATTATGAGAGTGTACTGAATTTTGAATTTCTTAAACTAAACAAATAAAAGTAAGATTTTCTTTGATATAAACTAGGCTCTGAAAAATGTAGTAGTGTCTGTATATCTGTTTTGGTCTGCCGGGGGATTTAAAAATGTTTTTTCTGTATGATTGTCTGTCTAACATCTCGAGAATGAAATGAGTTGCAGATATGAAAGAAATTTTACATGCAACTTCATCGAAGCCTGTTACAACAGGTGATGTGGTGTACTCCCAACCTGTTTATATTTATATTGAAGTTTAAATTCTCCTCATAGATGGGACATTTTATTCAAATTGTTCCATGTTTTTATTAAAGGACTTGTTATGTTGATGAAAATTGCTACTCACTGAATATCTTGAAGAAAAATATCCTAATATTCTTTTAATAAAATATTTTTAAATAAAAATTCACTTGGAAGATGAAATGTTTTCAAGGTATGTGTCATATGTGGTTAATACAGATTTAATAAAACACAAAAAATGAACAAATATTTTAAATTGAAAATTTTTTGAAAGGTTTCTCTACCTAAATAACACAATTTGCGTAAAAGGTTTGCTAAGAATATATAAACAAATTTGATTTCATCATTACTATTGTATCTTTATCTAAATGCTGTGCCAAGTAGCCCTGTAACAGTAATATTGCCATTCAAAATTTATAAAAGTAACAAATTATAATTAGTATAACTGAAGTCATAGTAAAAATAATACGGTACGACAGTTTGATTTTAACACAAATTTGGGTGTAGGTTTAATATATACATATATACTTCTTTAATATTTTGAAACATTCACATTTTAAATCCAATAAAACACTAGATAAAAAAATGTATTACATTTTTAGAACAATCCATTAGAAGGTCAAAGAAATGTTGCACTCTGCATCTTTGTTTATATTTTATTATAAAATAGAAAATTTTTTCTTTGTATAAGAATTAAATTAACTGGAACATTACCACAAAATATCCGACAGTTTCTAGTTGTGTGGAAAATACAAAGAATAAAGTTTGTTATTTATTTTGAAAAGACAATGCTTTATTATGACTCAATAGTTTTGTAAATCTAAAGTTTCTATTATTTATAAATGAAATTTACTGATATTCTGTGCATAACAACACTTTGACTCACTGAAAACCGCATTTTGTTCATTGTTAGTGAGGTTGAAATTAATAAAATAAGTTCCAGTGCGTGGCTTATTGAAATTCCATTCCACAGATATACGCCTGGCGCGAGTAGCACCACTTTATTAAACATACTTATTTATGTTCATGTTGTGACTTCATTTAGTTAAATGTCCCAGTTTTACGAGGGTCAAATTTGTCATAGTTCAAACTCACACTCTTTTTACAACTCTTTATTACAATGTCAATTATAGTTTGTGCAAACGTTATATATTTATGTTGGCCTACCCCGAAATTTCCTAATTATCAACCTTCTTGATTACTTCTTAAGAACAGCATATGTATTGAATATTGTAACTGAAATTGTACTGTTTTTGAAATATATATGTTGAAATATGCTTCACTAAATGACTATTAGAGAGTTAAGAAAGAAGTGCTTAAATGAGTTTAAAAAGTAATGTTTACAAATTTTATTTTGTTTTACTTCATATAACAAAAGAACTTCTTGGATCATAATGAAAAATCTGGAAGTGAAATGACACCTTGGGCATTGAAGTGTTTCTCCATGACCATGGATATGACATAGACTGCAGGTTTTTTTTTAAAAATTGTATGTTGATGAGGATTAAGGATATATCAAATGTATCTCATGATGAACATATTATTGATAATAATATTTAATTGATCTCTGTATGAATGTCTCTATGTGCAAAATTAATAAACTAAATCAATAATTAATTATTCCATTACCTTACAGAATTAAAGTCAAAATGCTTTTAAACAAGACTTTTAAAAGCAAATTTCAATTAACTTAGAATGACATTAAAGATTGCCACTCTATTTGGGTTAACAAAACTTTTTTATTACATTTTGTAAATTATATTTCAGTACTTCATTTGTTCAAAGCAATGGAAAGAGAGAAACAAGCGAAGTAATCCTGAAACAACTACCTCAGATAATTCTACTTTAAATACCCTAATGAAGTAAGTAATTGAAACGTTCCCTGGTGCAATTTAATGTTAGTTTTCTTCCTTTCTTGAAGCCAAGTAAATTAATTTATAAGCAGAAATAGTTTCTGTAACATGTTTCAGTTGTAATTGATTTTTATAATTTAAATTTATTTTTCTTTTAATTTATTATATCATACAAAGAACTCTCTTTTGGCATTTCATAAAGTAATTCTTGGAAATAACTCGAGTGAGGAAAAAGAACATTAAATTAGGAAAACGAATATTTAATATTTTATGAAAATGTGGAGAAGATCAAATTACTTTTGTATCTCCAGGTTCTAAAAATAGCTAAAACTTTTCTCATACTTGCCAAGTGAAAACTATCTTTCAAGATGCATCTTATGAGCACAGAAGTTTCTTATCTACGAATACACACTTGGGAGGCTCCTTACACTGAATAAAGTATTGGAACATTCTTATTAGATTATTTTGTTTTCAACTTTACATGTTGCATTAAATATTGATCCTTTCTTAAGAGGAATATTTACTTCAAGATTGTTAAATAGGTACCTATTACTTCACCTTCCAAAATATGCCATTCTCAGTAATAGTAATTATATGACAAATTTTACTATATTTTGCAACTTTTTAGGTGAAAAATTACAAAATATAGTAACACAATCAATAATTATAATTACAATAATTTTGCTTCTATGATGAAGAATTAAAATGTACAATCTGTTTGTTTTATAATAATACCTTTAACTAATAAGAAACATTGGTTGTGCATAAAACTGCAAAATAAAGTGAAAACTTTATAACAAATTAAAGACATTATTTTAAAAACTGAGTTACTATGACATCTATGCGATCAGATTGATTTTAAAAACAATCACTTAAATCTCCATATAATTTAATCTCTACGTAAACTGAAATGTATTATACAATTTTCAGCAATAGTGCAGTGCATAATTATAATACAAAGTACAAACGTAAGCGTAGATTATATTATCAATGAGCAGCAGAAATACCTCAGAGAGAATAGTGAAGGTGAAAGATGTATGAGTAATATATGTGCACCATAATATATAAATCAATACTGTATGTTCATACTTGTGCCAGGAAAAATAATGTTATAGTGAGTTAAGTGGAAATGGCTGTTTTTAGTTGAAACCACAAACATTATTTTGAGTCTAGACAAAGCTCAATACTGATGTCCATACAAAAGTTGTTAAGAAAACACATAAATATTGTTTAAAAAAATGAAACAGCTGATGATTGATTTAGTTTATATTTACTAATAAAGTATTTAATTTTAAAGTATTGTGAGAAAGTTTTCATAATATTTCTCTGACTCAAATTCCATATAAGACACAAATCTAGACGTGTTGCAAAGCTGCTGCAAAACTCTCTGTAAAAAAAATTTTAAATATGTAAAATATTGTAATGTCGCTATGGAAGTTTTTCTTTCAAAAATACACTATTAGTATACATTATTGTTACAGATAAAAAATAAAACAATTTCCCACTATTTACTTTTTATGCATCTACAATGGTTTTAATTTTGAACAATTCATAAATGAAATTGCAAGAAACTCAAAATTGTTATAAAGATAGGAAATGTAGTTATCTCTCATTAGCACAGATAAAACGTTTTGGAAACTTAACTAACAAAATAATGGCCAATTTATGAAATTAGATTATATTATAATGTCAGAAATGTAATCAGTATTTATAACAGAAATAGCAAATGACTCAAACTTATGGTGTGATAAAGTTAGTTATAGAATTTAGTTCAAAATAATTGTTAGTTAAAGACACAATATTTATGAACACTTATGAACATTGTTTAATGCGTGGAATGATTGGTAATGATATGATGCTATTTAATAGTTCATTAAAATACCTAAGATTTCATAAAAACTAATATAGCTTTAAGCGTGGAAAGTTTTCACTGAATAAAAAATTTGACTCTTAGCCTTTTAATTAGCTATAAATGATATTCTGCCCGAAAATTTGTTAAAAATACTCGAGGATGAATTAAACACTGTTTAATTTTCGCTTGAAGCAAAGTGGAATTGGCAGAAGTTGGTAAATTTCCATAGAATAAATGTTTTCCTGATGTTTTTTCAACAAACAGCCACTAACGGGACAAGGCTAAGTGCTGCCTAAGTGACTGTGAGTTAACAGCTGTTTTCCAGCTCCATTTTAATCCTTCACAACTGGTAGATCCTTCGCTCAGCATTCACTGTGTTTCCATCGACTGATTATAATATAATACTAAAATCCTGTTTCACTACATGTCAATGACAGTTTAATCTTAATAACTTGTTTTGCTTTAAATTTAAAACCTGAAATCGACTGATTACTTAATTTGGTACAAAACTTAATTAGTTGTAGAACATTTGAAATCTCAGTTTTGTTAAATTGAATTCTTTAACTTCTAATACTTCACTTAATTAACATTGTTTAAGTGTGTAAACTGTAATAAAGAGTTTGAAATGAATAAAGGTTTGTTAAATAGACTAATAATGAAGAGTAAAAATTTCATAACAGTTGAAATAAAATAATACGATTCAGCTCTGTTTGTTTCATTACTCCACAAGAAATGTTCATGGAATCGATTTGATTCATAAGTAAGATTTTAGCTTTTCCTAATTTTTCTGAAATGACTAATATAATCACAAAAGAAGTTTGTGTAACATTTAGTCTTTAAAGGCAACAAATGTATTTTCTTGGAAAAGTGTTTTATATTAAATTCTGACAGGCGAACTGTTTAATTTTGTTTTTGTATTATACTTTAATGGAGCTTCTTTTAACAGAACTTAACTTTAACAGAATTGTGTTATCTAATACATCTTAAAAATCTAAAATTATATTATGATCTTAATTAGGCTGTTACAGCCAATAGCTCCAGTAAACAATTTAATTAATAATCTTTATTTTTACAGGTAATTGGCTCAATTGTGGCAGTTTGGTAAGTTTTATGTTTAAATAGATTCTATTTTATGTGACTACAACATAAAACAAATTTAGAGTTCAAATTCTTTGTGTAAAATAATGACTAAACTGGTGGCATGAACCAATAACAAGATTGTCAACAAAAAATTTTGCTTAACATATTCAATTCTATAATACTAAATATAATTTACACAGGAAAAAAGCTATTTATAGAATTTATTTATGTTTTTCCATTACAGATCAGTATAAAATGTGAAATGAAAACAGAATTTCAGGTCCTTGGAAGAAACCATTCCAGAAATCATGAAACATAATTCCACTATTTGTATATGGTATGCCAATAAAACAATAAATATATCAAATGATAAAACCAGCTCTATTATAAATGTCTAATTGGCTACTCTCACCAAATTACTTGTAATAATATACAATATGTATGTACTAGCATTGATTCATTATGTAAAACACACATAACCACAGAACAACGCAACAGACAAGCAGACTACTTTGAGTTTGATACACGTGTAATGTGCCAGAGGGTCACAGAGTACAGATTGTTCTACAGCGAGAGCTAAGCTTACTGTGAACATAATTACTTGATGCATTGTGTGATAAATTGTAATTTAATATTTAGCATTGTGTGGTATTATATGATCATGTTTGCTAATCCACTAGTCGTGAAATCATGAGGCGCCAAATTCAGCAATGTCAGGATTTCAGTACCCTATGTGATGAATTATTGATTTTAGGCAATTTTATATAAACATTTGACATCTAAGTAATCCGAATATCCTGTTATTAATACAAATTTAGTTGCATTTAAATGAATAGAACTTTTAAAGTTCTGTATTGTTTTAATACGGATTATTAACAGACAATTTGAAAAATTAAGTGAAAGTGAATCAATGATTTATTTAATACTTGATTACAAAATTATTATAGATCAAATACATGGAATATCACCAGCCAACATCTTCTAGTACGGATGGCTAGGTACTAAATCAGTTTACTTTATACATACATGTTTTAATTGAATACTGCGACTTCTACCATGACTCTAAATTAAAATAAAAAATATGGACCGATTAATAATAATAATAACAATATGAATTATTAGCAATTAATACTAATAATTCATTGTACAAATAACAATTATTAAATAAACAAAACAGTGAAAACATAAAAACACAAGAATAAAAAGTATTAATATAATGGAAATTGCCCATTTTACCATGTTTATCTAATATTTTCACTCACTTTTGCTTTAATGATTAGTTAAAGTCAGGAGTGTGGTTCCTTAGAAGGCTATCTATATCCTTGCTCCAGTACCTCAGTCTTTAGTGTAGTTCAGAGTGGTAACAGTGCAATGTGAAAATGTGATATGTTTCTGTAAAATTTTAATTAATATTTGGAGAACGCTGCCTCCTGCACAGTTTTGAGGAAGTGATGAGGAAGGATTTTTACATAACAAGTAAATAAAACAAGAAATATAAGAAGATATGCAGGATAGTGGGCTCTTATCTCATAAAATAAAGGGGTTCTCTGCCTTTCAGATTTTAACAAGGTCTTAAGGAAGAGTCCTTTTGAATATTTCAATTTTCCAGAACATTTCCCCTTTATTACAAAATTACAACCTTGTATACAAGAGTTTCTTTATCTTTTTACACTAGTTTTTTGTTCTAGAAAATATAGCAAAATATTGTGTTTCACTTCCTTATATAATAAAATGTTGTGAAAGAGGTAGTAAAGCTTCTAGAGCCTTATATCTGTTTATTGAATTTATTCTGAATTATTCATTTTGTCTAAGAAGCATTCAATAACTCTCCAGTTTAATTTGTATCTAAGCTCTCGTGAGCCTTCAATAATTGGTGGACGCTCTTTGTTCAAACAAGTGAGAACCAATTAGAGAACTGTAAAAGCGTGGCTACTATTTTAAATTAATTAGTTTATAATATAAAAATGAAACATACTGATATTCCTCTGGCTGTGTGTCTGGAAAAATTCTTACACTTATACCAATCCTGTTATATAAACGTGTTGCCCAAATGAATTCTAAAATATACTTAAAAAATAAACTATTTTTTGTTTGCTTCCAATAAGTTATAAATATTATATTACAGAAAACAATATACTGATGACTGTTCAGTTGTCGCTATCTTTCAGCTAACCTATGTAAATTCAGGACAGGAATGAGGACAAATAAGTATAAAATATTTCTATTTCTCATTAATTGATGAGCAGTAGCAATAATACAGTACATATTTGACATTTAATTTAACTCTTGCATTAAACTTCATTTTTATAAGTAGGCAACATCGAGTTCGATGATGATACTTGTCCTCCATAAAGAATGATAGTGGTGATTTGCTTGAGTTGTAACATTTTGACCACTTTAACGTCGATGATATATTTCATATATCTAGTTTGAAAACTTAAAAAAGTAATGAATTGTTGCTTATTATTGTTGGGGGCTTGGAAATTATCGCTGTCAATAATTATGATGAAGAGGTAGATAGCATATTATTTGGATTTCGTAAATATATAGATGCATTATGTTTAAATTATACTAATGTTGGGAGGGTCATTGAACATTAGGAAATTTATAGAGAACCACTGCAAAATGGGCTTGAAACCTTTTCAAAGTTGTGTAAATCATAATAAGTGAAAGACAATATCTGAAATCTCGGGTGACAGAGGGATAGAATTTTAAACTGGTTATCAGCTGTCAACCAGCAGTTGAGCTGATTATTCCACGTCAAATTGTGGGATTTCATTGGGTAATACGATTATCGCTTATTATTTAATGGCACTTACAAAATAAAACGACATATTGTTTAACATAACAGTTTCATTCATCCATTACACACATCACAGGTCATTCAAATCGTCCCTTCTCTTAAATGCATTCCAGGTAATTGTATGCAATAACATCACAGAAAACTTAGTTTGATTTTACGGACTCATCATTTTAAATCCATTTTAGTTTATCTAAAAATCAAATTTGCAAATATCCATTACTAAGGAGTAAAAGCAATACAATTTGGCCACGTGGTGGAATTGGATTAGCCGAGTGTTTGTATTTCAGATCAGGAGCTGTGAGCTTACGGACAGTTACGTTTACTTTGATGCAATTTACTCGTGAACTTAATCTAAACTTTGTCAGTAAGTACATCACTCTAACACTGCCCTACCATAACAGGACAAACCTCAATTTTCCGTCCTGTTTTCCTTGTAAGTTAGACAACTCTGCACGTAAGAAATTTGCTATCTGCAGTTTTCTAAGTTATAATCCATTAAGTACAAATTGACCATGATTTGTGAGTTATACAGTTACAGCGCAGTAGGACCAATTTATTTCTGGACCAATCGCTACGAGTTTGCAGGCTGCAGGGTTTTGACACTTGTTTATCCAATGGGGTTATATTTAAAACATACATAAAAAATAAAAATGTGAGAAAATAACTATATATTATATTAAACCTACCTTGTAACAGATAACGGTTATCTATTAGTCATCAGTACTAAGTCAAGCTCACCTACACAGTTTTTTTTGGAATTCTGATAATTAATGACATTAATGCAATAACAGTGATTAAATTTAGTTAATAAGATTTATGTCTGTTTGATTTATATACGATCAGTTCATCCAATTATTTAGTTATATATATATATATAATTATAAATAGAATGAAAGATGGAAGAATCATATAATTTTAAAGGTGCTGGCAGTTTGTGTGAAGATAAATAAATATTGCAACCACCTAAATAATAAAATAAGCCTTTTTTAAATCATAAAAAAATAATAATTTGGTATTTTTTAAGAGAGCAAATTTAAAGATTTAAACTGATTTTAACATACAAATGCTTCCAAGGAAATGGAATAATAAATAATTTGTATGTGCTTTTAAAATTAATCAGAATTGTGTACATTTTTGTTATAAATTATATTATATTTTTCCACTTATTTGTAGCTGAATGAAGATAACTGTACTTTTTTATATTCCTCATTTGTAAATTATCACAAATAAAAATTTTTAATTTTCACGAGGTCAAACTTTTAGCGGAACATTTGGGATATTGAGATGATTATTAGTTTCTTAATATTGTGAGATGTCAATTCGGTTATCAGTATTTGGAAATTCTTAGAACATAATTTTAAAATAGATTTGTTAGTTACCTTATACTATTAATCTCAATTATTGTAATGTTCATGAATAAATCACAAGTTAATGTTTTTGTGTGTTCACTGGTGCAATAGGAGGGTGAAGCGTGAAACAGTATTTTACAAAGCGATGCCCATGAAAGGCAATAGTAAAAGTTTGTGCTTGTGCAGTCTTGCAGAGATTGTCATGCTTATCTTTAATGTGCAATGAAATGCAATATTCGTTAAATGAATTTTGGGATGGCTGATAACTATAAATCTTATTTCAACGTACTGTTTCATTCATTGTAATTTCAACATTTCACAAAACGAAATCTCAACTTTTTCACTTATTTAATTATAAGGTTATATTTAAAATTTGAGATTTTGTGATTATATTTAGTCAGACATTACCTTTTTTGTAGTCAAAAGTCTCAAACCGAAAATGAAACTGATATATTCAATTTTTGTCACCAAATGTATGTGATTATGAGTGAAACATGTATTTCTACGATGATTGGTAGTAAATATTGTAAAAGACACAATTTGTTACCCTCCAATACACACCACTTCTTCGCTCAGTAGTCCATGCCTCGATTTGGAAAGGTTAAAGTTGTAAACAAGAATATATGGAATGAATGAGAGAAGTATGTCAGTGTTTGGAATGTATGTGTTTACTAATTTTCAGACCCATTTAATCAACATCAGTAATGATGACACAGATTGCTTTCTAATTTCAGCAGGGACTCCAAATCAGTTTCAGGAGAACTGCATGAGGTTTCAATAGGGACTGCATGCAATTTCTTTAGGGATTGCACGCTGTATTATGAGGGACCCCAACTAATTTCAGTAGGAATTTCACGTGATTTAAGTATGAATTTCATGTGATTTAAGTATGACTGAATGGTATTTCAGTAGGGACTCTAAGCAATTTCAGTAGGGACAGCATGAGATTTAAGTAGATTCCACATGATATCAGTAAAGCTTTCACGAAATTTCATTTGGGACTCCATGTGATGTCAGTAAGATTTATCTTTTTAAAAAAATTCTGAAAAAATTGCCATTTGACTTGGGTAAATGCCGTAACTGAATGTTCTGTATATTTTGTTCTTTTTGAAAAATATATAAATCTTGTGTATACAGAATTAAAAAAACCTTTTCTTACTGGGCTAAACTAATTTATGATAATAATTTTGTTGAGAACTTACATTTTGAAATCTCAAGATGTAGAAACCATTAGTATGCAATATTAGGGTGACAAATGTTTTAGTTCATACAAATATAATTACTAGGTTTTCTTTAATAAGTGTTTGTACCTTGGACATTTTAATTATTGATTATTATCATTTTGGTATTTTATTTACATACATTTTACTATCAATTATTTAGCATATAAATGTTTTTTAAGGTTTCCTTGGGATTTGAACGTCTAAACAGTAGGGATTTAATTTTTGATTTTTTTAAGCTTTGAACCATTATAATTAATCACAGTTTAATCATTTAATTTAATTTGATTGGAGCCAAATAAAATCGATCCTCTGAAGTACAAAAAGGTTTAACGGGTATAGAAAACAACCAAATGATGGTGAAAGTGTAACGATAATGGTTGAAATTGGGAGTTAATTCATGTGTTTTGCTGAACAGCCTCGATAGACTTTGAACTACCATTACAATAAATCTTTGCAGGATGTTCATTTCATTAGTGAGTTAGGTTCATTTAATCTAAAAGTTGTGTAACTGCCCTAAATAACGTGGATAGGGCCGAGGAAGGGTAGGCGAAGGTGGGGGGGGGGGAGGGGCAGCAGGTATGTAATGAAAACACAAACTTGCATCTCTCCCTGTTACCTCCGTTTCATATCTTGTTAAACACCTCATCACATTTTAGAGTTCCGTGTATACATATACATACATATTTTTGTGTTACGTGTGTATATATATATACACACACACAAACATGTCACAGTTGTTCCCGGCTTGCGCAAGTTTACCTATAAAATGGCCGTGCTCGCTTATGTCTTGACGGATTTTGTCGGAAAAGGTACCGTTGGAATTTTTGTAAAGAAAACTAAATAATTGGTAAATATCTGGTGCATTTTTTATAACTATACTGGTTTTTTTGTTATTTGACTATAACACATTGTTTGACATTTTTTAAAATAAACTAACTGGATTTGTCTACATCTTATAAATGCTCACATTAGTTAATTCATGGATTTGTGCATACAATTTTCAAACCGTTCATATTTGTATATCTACCGTTATAATATGGACAAAGTGGGACCAGGTAAGATGGATTTTGTTATTTTATATAGGTTTCATACAATTTCATTATATGTGATGGATGTGTTGAAGGAAAGAATGGTACAGGGCATTTGTATCATTTGAAGAATGAAGTATTTTTTTGCTGTTGGGTTCGAGGTAAATGTTTTGAGGTGTAATTGGCCCTTTGTTAATTTTTATTTTGGTGTTTAATCATCATGTTTTTGGCTTGTGAATTATCATGTCTAACCTTTGTTTATGTTTTGAATCCTGTGGTTGAGAGCAAATAGTCTAATTGTTATCGACACGTTGTACTCCGTTATTGTAACAAACAGCATGAAATATCAGTAATTATGTTGTCGCTATAAAAGTATTTAATAGTCAACCTAATATTTTACATATTATGTCAAATATATACACTTCTATGAAATACAATTTTTACTGTGAAATTAGAAGGAAAAATGTATACATGTAAGAAATATAGAACAGGAATTTAATTCTTGAACTAAGATGTGCAAAGACATGCTTTGGCAGTGTAATGGCGTGTGATACACACTGTCTGGGTAATGATCAAGACACAAGGCACGTTATCAAGTCTGCACAGGCAAACACGTTATCACTCCTACCCCTCCTCACCCTCAGACATCACCTTGATCATGAACTGTTTAGCTTGGGTTGCTCGAGATGTTGTGCTTGGCTTGAACATTGTCAACCCAACAATGTCAGAAAATTAGCAATATTCTGTTGTATTCTACCCTTAATTAGTAGTAATTTAAAATAGTGGAGTATTAAAATAAATTAAAAAGGTAAGGCCTGACTTGGCTCTGATCACATACTAACTAGTTAGGCTATGAGAGTAAATTACAATACAATATTTCACTTTCTAATTGTGAAAGTTAATTTTCACCTCTTATTGCGAGAAGCTCTTAATAATTTTGCTATAAGGAAATTTAATAGCTTAAACAATTAAAAAAACCTAAAATGTAATTCTATTTATAATTTTTTAACATGTTTACCCTTGAAAATTTCAATATCTTAAAATTTTTTACGGTAGCAATTAAGGCAATCAATTTTAAATGCAACAGAGCAATACAAATTTAAATACTCTGATTCATCGTGAATAAAGCATTCTTGATGTAGACCACTGCATTGATTCGAGCAAAGAGAACTTGCTGTTCATAAAAAAAATCGAAACTATAATCAATATTACTAGTACATTTAATGAGATAATATGAATGTGATAAACATGGAAGTATCTCAGATTGTTTTTATTTAACTCACGCTAAAACAGACATACGTTTTCAAAATCTCAATCCAATGGTTTTTTATGAAATATAATAATTGGATAAAAAAATGAACTGTATAGCCCATTATACAGGGTTATCATAAAAGAATGGTGCGGTTTCAGTAATTCATGGGAAGATAGTAGGAAAATTTCAAGATGTTATATTAGTATCTCTGAAAGCCTCCAACCCAAAAGTTTGTTTATAAGCTGTTCTAACCTCAAGTATTGTATTGTTGTTACGGTGAGTTTAGTGAGTTACTATGTTCTCTGATAAAGATAAATCAAAGTGTGTTTTATTGTTGGTTGAATTAACATCCTAATTTTAGTTCAACGTGCGTTCCGATGTAAATTTGGAAGAGATCCGCTAAATAAAAATAACATAACATGTTGGTTTAAACAATTCGAATAAACTGGCCTCCATGGAGTCCAGACCTGACACCTTTTGATTTTTTCTTGTGAGAGTACATCAAAAGCGTTGTTTATTCACAAAAAATAGCGACCTGAATTACTTAAAACACAGGATTAATGAAGCAATAACAACCATAACCGAAGAAATGTTAACGAATGTTTGGAGAGAAGTTGAGTTTCGTTCGGAAATTCGTCGAGCACACATATTGAAATTTGTTAATTATGTAAAAACATGTTTGAGACGACAAATTAGATGAATAAACAACATTGACAGTAAGTAATTTGGATTTTCTATAAACCGCACTATTCTTTCCTGATAACCCCGTATTTAGCAAAGTATAGTTTCAACAAAAACGAAATACCTACGATTCTACCTAGGTTTTTGTATTTGAACCATTGAATGCTAACATTCTTTGAATGTGGTGTTCTAACAAATGGACGAGCTGAGCAAAGAAACACACTGCTGACACTAAAGCCAGCCTAATTTCCTTTTCCCTGCGCGCCCCACCGCTCCACTTTTCACCGACAGTCCACATGGACATATTGCTGCAGGGTCAGCAGCTCAACAGTCAATCTGCAATCTGCTCTCATTGCGATTTTTGCTCATTCCTTTTGTGAGCAACACTGCGTTTTTACGTAACATTTGTATTCTTCCATCAAAGTTTATGTTTTACAACATCCACTTTACACATGTACTTATTTATTCAAAGAACGACAGTACAGCGCCCTCTTAACTTTCCTAGTTTAGTAATTAGAGATGTCAAACTCAGTGTGCAATTTAAAGATGAAATTTGGTAGCCGCAGAGATGGTGGTCTTCAAATGTGCGAGGTGGCTAATACACAAAGTTTTGTATTTTTTCACAAACCAGTGAAAAAATATTAGATGCAATGAAGAGGACATAAAACTGCCTAATCTATCTCGCGAAATAAAACAACGATCAAAGACATTTGCAAGTTTTAACGTATAATTTGCATGCTCTCACTATCCAACTTTATCTTACTCAATTCATTTTTGAAAAACCTGCCAAACTGGTTGGTTACAGGTAATTTACGTACAAAAATCAAGGACCTTTATACGTAAAGTGTAATTTGTCCAGTGTTTTCTCCCAATCATTGGCATTGGTTTTCTTTACCTCGTCAAGACCATACAATTTAAATTCACCTGCTTTATTTGCCTATACTGCAGAATTAAAACGAGTGGGTTGTAAACAGCCTTAAAATACAATTGTACCATTGTAGATTCCTGTCCTGTTTTCTTTACATTCAAGGAAACACCAATAATAAGGTAACCCAGTACTTGTTTCTTACCATTTTTCCTCGCCTCCAATTGTTGGCGAACAACATGCCGGACGACATTGATCTTTTCTGCACGAGCGAGGAAATCTTCAAAAAGAAGTTGTTGGAATGGAAATCTTTGCATTGATTTTGTGTTGTGTTCCATCTTGCTCTCTTATTTTTGCTACTTCGTTCATGTTGTTCTGTAATAAATCTGCTCGTATTAGTATCTTTTAATGTGCTCATTTATTAGTTTAAATTTTTCTCGTTTGTTTATCACCGTCGTCAGTACTTATTACAAACTATAGTTTCATTTATTGTAATACATATCGTTAATATTTATTTACATTATATAGATTTTATTTTTTGTTACTGCTATTGTTAATATTTATTACTAAATTATATAGATTTTACTATCGCGTTATTCCTACTTTTAATATTTATTGTAAATTATTTAGATTTGTTTTGTTACTACTTACGTTAATATTGATTACAAATTATATAGATTGTATTTATTGTTATGTTTTCGTGTATTAGTATTGAAGTCCAGTTGCATGTTTGGCTTGACCCTTTATGTTTAATTTAATATAGTCATCTTGTACATGAAATGAAATTATGTTGATTGTGAATTGGTCTTTTGACCGTTGGAATGAAATAAATAAAATAAAATAAAATAGAGAGGACATTAAAGAAGCACGATATTAAAACCACTCAAGCCACTCTAAAAGTGCACAACTGTTGGAGACCAGTGAAGGACTCCGGGAGTCTATAAAATCCTGTTTAGCTGTGGTTCAGTCTACATTGAGGAGACAAAACGTTTAATATGCACACTAGTCTCACAAAATGTCAAGATAAGGTAAAAATCAACCGTATAAGCATAGTTTTACAACCAGACATGAAATAGAATAACAAAACAAGTACTTATGAAAATTACCTACTGTCATCGGCGGGCAATAAGATCAAAATTTAAAAAAAATCAAGAACGAAAATAAATATAACAAAGAAGATAGCGTGAAATTGTCCAAACTTGGCAACTGGTGATAAAAAGCCGCATTGGTCATAGTAGTACTGCCCGGTGATAGGGTAAGCTTCAGCCAATCACGATAAAGCTCCGCCCCTTCAAATCGTATATATAGGCGTATGTTTATTATTGGAAGTTTCGATTAACATCTTTTGACTGAAGATGGTTCTACACAGCAAGGCTGAAATATCTCAAGTATAAGAAATAATATTTGTGTAGAGATTGTTTCATCATGAAGTCAATGAAGTCACCGAAAGACTTCAATCTTAGTTATGACACCTTACGCGTAGTTAAGATCTAAGTCCTCAAATAAAAAATATTCGTCATGAAACTATCCAAAAACCCACTTAAGTTAATTCTAAGTTATAACCTTACCCAGCAGGGATCACTTCTGGCTGGTTTATACCTACCAGTTGAACCCACCACTGGGCACAGCAAAAACCGATGTGCCACTTCAATCTGGGCAACCTTATGGATGTCCAGTAGCGGCACATCACTAACCGCAAATGTTGAGATTCTGGGATTCGTGGGCAATTCGATAGGTCTAGCCTACTGTGGAGGATGGCTGTTGGAGTTGGTGGGGTTTGTTCCCTTACCTCAGAGGCTCTTGTTAACCTCAACAAGGGTGTGCCACCCCCTGCCTACTTTGACTGGAGAGGCTGGTTCACAGCTGGCCTCCCTTCTTCCGGGATGACTTTGAGATGTAGTGCCCTAATTCTTCCTCATGGATCTCGATAGGAGGCGGCCCCTACTCCCTAACCTTACCCATCCTGAATATCCTATCACTCCGGAAGCAGCGCAAAGGTCCTTACAGGACTAAGTGCAATTTATAAGCTTCTTGTCCTAAGAGAACAAAAAAAGTTATAACCTTAAATAATTTAAGAGTTTGATTAATGAATGTTCATAGGCAAATAGTTAACGGTTATATCGAAACGCATGTACGAAATTTACATTTAAATAGTTCAGTTGATAATTCTACACTTGAGTTTAATGAATGGATTTTGTTGCTACAGTTTCTTTAATTTTTTATTAATGACAGTCCTCTTTTATGAGCTCTCGAGTTAATTGGGGGGATGGGTAGCTATAAAATGGTGTTTACAGGTATTATTGGATAATTAAACCTTTATTGGTGTCAGGAAGCCATTTTGGCTTGTAGCATTGATGGCCAGTACAGATCTAGAGTTGGTTGTGGATTTGTAATACGTTCAGGATATGGTAATGCAATCTGGTAGTGGAAAACCCAATAATAAATGTATATAATAACAAAAAACTATTATTTTTAAATACATTAATATATTTATGTTTTTGCATTTTTACATTTCAACGAAATGAAATGAAATAGTAAAAATAAAACCACATTTACCAAACTGAGGAAATAAATTTTTATATAATTTAAACTTAACAAATTTCCATTTTAATTAACGGAAGAAATATTAAGGTAGAACCCAGTTAGTAATTTATGTAGGACAAATAGTTATTTGTTTCCAGAACCAAGTTTTAGCCAAATAAAGGACTTCAATAACGAAATTAATTCCACCTAAAGGAGCGTGGACTTACTTTGCAGGGAGTTGCCAACAATAAACTGGATTATTTGAAGGTAATTGTAACTTTGTTCATTACAGGACTATCATCTCGGTTGCCTTGTGACCGTGTTGTGGAGGTGGGAAAAATGATTCTTACCCAACAACTTCGCTTCATTTTTAATTAACTTCAAACAAACGAGGAAATATAATAAATGCAATTTTGTTTCAAGTTGAGAAACGGTTTGTTCACAACTATCTTTTACTGCAATCTTATTTAAAAATAGATTATTAATTGTTTGATGTTTAAAGAGTAAAGTGGTATTTTGTTTGTCTTTTATGGATTTACAATCTTTTATGAAATATAAATAGTTTAAATCATATTAAACTACTAAGTTTATCATTGAGTCATAACTAGTTAAAGAAATCAATATTAAGTTACTACACCTAGAAAGTATTAATATATACTTTGTATACTACGGAAGAAACTTCAAAATTGGAATTGGTTTTTCACAATATTTAAGAGAACGTGAACTGAACAAGAATTCCTGACTAGCGGCGGAAATTGCCAGTCCAGGCAGCCATTTAATTATTTAACGAATGGTTTGTTCTAATCCAGTAGCAATAAATGTTGAGTTAACGAGAAAAGCAATTTGTTGGTGAATTGCTACATTTATAGTCTCGGGGAAGGGACCAATGTACACGTATGAGCGTAGTTTCGTGTAGCTGCGAGATGAACTTTACATAAGAAATAAATTGCGTTAGTTTTGTTGGAAATTGAAAAGGGAGCGAAACAAAAGAGCTAACGATACATGTTTGCAAGTAAAAGTTTTTTTAGCTTAACCCGTAAAACCAACCGTTAGACTAGTAAATAATAGTTTTGTCTCGTTCTCTGACCATAATATAAGTAGTATTTGCGTTTTGACTCTTGACTTCATGCTTGTTGACTAATAAAATATATATATAATTTTATCCCTTTTGCCACCCCATTTCGACAACCACCAAAATTTTAACTGCTGATGGCTGATATCGATTTCAGAAATAATTAATGGTGTTCTCCAAGAATTCATATTCGTCGATGGGTAGCATATATTAGATAGGATAAAAAAGTAAAAGTATAAATTTCGGATCCAGATATCGCTACGTTGTACTGTTTATTTTTGGCTCAAGATGACCAAAGAACGAAAATCCCATACTGTTTAACAGCCGTATTTGTATGAAATCGGTGCTCTAGGTGATCAAAATCAAAGTATTTCCTTCATAAATAAACGAGAGTTTTCAAATAAGATCAAACTAAAGCGTGAAAACCAAGAACTGGAAATAGGGGTACATTGAATAGACTTTTCTTTATCAATCTACGCTTGCTCCATCCAATAAACAAACGCAATCTTGTAATTTTGTTTATTTACCCCTGCAACGTTTTCTTTAGTGTTATGGATCTCCTTCAAAACTTGTCAGTAGATCAAGGTCTCGCCTTTCTTTGGTGCAAATCGGTTACGTTTAATTATATTGTTTAATAGTTCTACTTCTGTTGGCTAACATACTCAAGGGAATGTCCAGGCTTCATGCACAGTTGGGTAAATATTAGTAAAACATACTACAGTAGGAGCCACGAAAGAGTGCATTGGGCGGCCACCAATACATATTACATATCATAATTATTATTAACAATGTCTTTAAGAAAAGCAATAGTTTTAGTAGGGAATCCCCTTAATAGTTAGATACATGGTTGTTACAGTTGATATACTAATATTGACTAGTTAATAATCATGGATATAAATTAACGTAATATAAGTATTATAGTAATAAAGAAGATAAAACTATTTTACCGTTAATGTATGTTTTTCTTATACTCTTTTATTGTTGAGTAAAACTCAAAAAGGCTTTCATAATATATTTTGTTCTTATTTGTGAGAGCATTATTAAAAAAAACTATCACATTCCCTAACATTTGTGTACATATTAAGATAGCCATGTAAAAAATACTTGTTTTTATTTTATATTGGCTGAGCGTAAGTGAAATGTATAACTCGAGTGGCTGTAAAAATCCCATTTCTGTCCGTCTGTCTGTCTGTACGATGTCTCGAAAACAATATGACCTATAGACTTGAATGTTTGCATGAAGCTTCATTTCGTTTTAGACAACACTGTTTGATGATGGTTCATCTCCAACATCAGGAATTTGTCTAAAGGATCAATAAAGGCTATCACGCACCAAGCTGACAAAATCCTTTGTCTCCCAGAGGTTGTTTTTCTGGCTAACTATTCACAGGACGTCTCGAGAATGAAACAAACTATAGGTTTGAATTTTTGCAAGCTACCTCAGTGAGGCCTATTACACAACACACTGTATGGCCTTGTTACGTAGAAAATATCTTATTCAAGATACGTTTTTCTGGATCAGAAAATATATTAACACATTACGTGGAGGCATCGTGCATATACGTTATGCGTATAGTAATATTAACACATAATGTAGAGGCATCGGGTATTTACGATGGAAGTACTTTAATGTAAATAAACAATATGCAATCAGTTGTGTTTTGTGTCAATTCCATAATACATGTGGTAGAGGGTGTTTTACAAAAGTTACGAGTGTTACCTCCCACTCCCCACTCCCTACACCCCACTCCCCTCTGCAAGAACAGCGAAGACACTCACCCCTATAATCATGGGAGTACTGATGTAGCGGCGGAACTGCACAATTAAACCAACTTGTCTTCAGCCCGACATCTCGCTCATTAGATCTTCTACTTTTACTGGTTGTCTTGGCTAATTAACAGCGGCACCCGACTGTCACAGAAGATTAAAGTGTTTGAAATAATTCGTGCCTATTAAAATGGACAAAGACGGAAAAACATTTTACAGTTAGGGTTTGTTCTGAGTTATTTGATTTAGTGTTGCCAACGTCAGTTAAAGTTTACAATAACACAAAAAATTAATTAAACGCATATATTAAACGTTAAAAGTAATAAAATCTTAAGAATATATACATGTACAAAAGAGTAAATTATTTATTTGTTTTTAAGGAATATTTTTGAAAGTACATTTCAGCTACTCGTGCCGAAAGGCATGAAATTGATTATTCTTTTTGTTACATTTGTATTATAAAAATGTGTTGAAAAAAATAGATGGTATTGTCAACAGTTAAATAATAGGTTAAACTGTAACTAAATGTTTTAGTGGTAAGTTATCAATAACAATAGTAAATTTAACTAAATTTCAATAATTTTATGTTGAATACTGCAGTAATATTTTCAAACAAATGTTTCCAACATATTTTTATTATTGATGCAAATTTAGGCTGACCAAAAATAAATGTATTTATTTATTTACAAATATTCAATAATTTATGTAAACCACCCTAGCAATGCTTTCATCTGAAAATCCATAAAGGGTTTACACCACAGCTTTCTGCAGTCCTGGCGATTGTTCACGTAAACATTTATCATGTTAATGGGCTTACAAATACCATCAGCCGTGATAATTTGTCCGCGCTAAGTCAAATGGATTTATCTGCTGCACAATTGTTTTTACTTGACAAATGGTTTGGTTGCATTAAGAAGCGTGATAATGCAAATAATCTGATGGTTTTTGGCGACAATTTTAGAAATTAGTTGTGAAAAAACATATATGACTGTAAAATACGTCTAGACGCTGAATATAAAAAAAATACGCGTGGTTTCTTTTAAAGTGCAGAACAATGTTTTCAGTTTAATTTATATAAGAAGTAACGTATATTACATCTTTGTTTAAATTTTGTTTTTGACGATGGAAGGATTGTGAAGGAAACAGTATTTGTATGAAATTTGCTATCGTTTCGTGAAATAAAAAAATCAGCAACACTGCGTTTCATGAGCTGCAATCTGATCTCTTCCTCAAGTAGATAACTAACCTAACACATGTTCAATATACGTCAAGGGAAACAGATCATATAAGAGCGTTTTGGCGCGCTTAAGTCAGAAATTGCAACAACCATGAAATTCTGCAAAATGAACCAACGAGGAAACCTAAAATATCAAACTGATTAGAGATTTCTAATAATCGAATGCGGAGTCACAGTATGTTTTGAGCAGTTCATCTAGAATGAACCAATTAAAAAAAACCGACCACTCAATTTCTTGCTTTGTCGCAATTTCTTTTGCCATGACTATCGCCATTTACTATTGGTCTCTGGTCAGTTCTCATTGGTTGGTGGTTCATTGTAGACGAATTTTGATCTGTATTCTTTAGACTGGTGTTAATGATTAAAGTTTTGTTTTTATTTAATGTGTGTTTTAGAGAGTTAACTCACAACATTGTTTTTGTGATTCCTAACTTATGCGTGTCACAGCGCTTTGCTATGGTTTATTAATTTTAACCTACGTTTTAGTTATTTTTAGGTCAGTCATATACCTGAGGAGGATATCAGATTGTAGATCTCGAAACGTTGTGTTATGATTTATAGAACCACTGAACGATTGCAAATACCCGGAAAAATATTGCATAAATATACTGTCCTGTACACAAAATAATGGAGTTTAGTATCAAATTGATCATTATTTATCTATATCCGAAAAAGCATTTTTTACCCAAAGTAAAATACACCTAAATGTTAAATCACCGACAATATATGTGACTAATTCTAAAATAAGTGTCTTGCTGGCAACCATCTACTAAATACCAACTTTCAAACGTAGGTTAGAACTGTAGTAGGGTTTTAAGTTTCGTTATTAAACACGGGGGATGTTTTATTTTAAAGATATGTTTGATTAAAAATGCACATTACTATTTATTAGGTTTTCCAACCACGGTACAATGAAAGTGTCGGAAATCAAATTAGAGTCCAATAACAAATTTAGAATGAGGTGGTGACAAATAGTCGGGACCTCCACAGCCTCCACTAATGTACAAAGTTGTGTCCTGAAGGAAGTGAAGTAATTAAAGTCCGCAGCTGATTAATGTGGGGAATCGCTGTGGCCTGAACGTTAATGGGCTGATTAATGAGAGGCAATTGAATGCAACTTTCACCTCAAGCGTTATTCGCCGGAACTTCTTTTGTCGACACTTCTTGTGGGAGTCAGTGACCATACACCCATTTTCACGCTTACGATAAATCGTTATCTCTTATAATCGTATTTAAATTTGGACATTTATTACAAACATCGTGATCAATTTGTAATTATACAAAAAACCTCGAGAAAAGAATTGTAGATATCTTCATTTTGTTGTGTGTTCAAATAACCCATATTTACAGTTTGTAAATGGAAATCGTATTCTTCGTTTGTTTAGAGTTTGTTATCGACGATGTAAGGTTTGAGAAGATAACATAATTTCAGACATTTGCCATCGTTATATGTTACAAAAGGTATAACACAACGTTTCGAAGATTGAAATCTATCCTCTTTGTCAAGTGGGGGAGGTGGTATTATTCAATACATACAAAAATAAAGAACAGAAAAAGAAAAGAAAAGGATTCAAACATACCCAAAAGCTGCTTGGAGTCCAGCAGACTTGACTAAGAGGATAGATTACAATGCTAGAAACGCTGTGTTATACCTTTTGTAACATATAGCGATGGCAAATCTCCGAAATCCTGTTATCCTTTGAAATCGAATAGTTTTACATATTAATGGAGGACACTATGTAAGAGTTACATGTGATACTATGTAAGAAGTTGGACAATAACAGTATTTTTCTTAAATCTGAATTTGTTTAGGAATAATTACAGTGAAATCTTAACAACTTAAAAGTTTTTGATAAGTTATTACACATTGACAAGAACTTGGTAAATATTTTGCAATAAGATGTAAAATACCTTTGTGTTAACACACATTGTACACACATTTAATCAAATCTTTATCACAAATTTGTAATTTAGGTAGAAATGTGAAATTTTCCAAAGATTTGGTTGTGACCGCACAGACGAGTGATAGTGCGGGAATCCAGTGAGCTTACTACCCAATGTAATTATAGTAGGCATAGATTTTAGATTATGGAGAATTGGGATTCCTATCCCGGGTAGAATATCAAATCTGCCAATGGCAAACAATAAACTTTTTTCCACTCTAGACAAATCGAAATCCACATCCGCACCTAGTAGGGCTGATGAGAGGACTGTCATGTTATAGTTTTCACTGAGAGACACCTCTATAATAAGTGAATTAACAAAAGCTTCCTTACCAGCGCAGAGTAACGAGCCATCTCCCTTTGAAGTCTAATTATCTTCACTCAACCAAGATAATGAAGCGAATCGTACGGATCATGCCAGAACGTCCAAGCAGTATTGGAGAGTAGCCACGGACTAATAAGGAGGTGTTGACTGGAATAGCTGGTATTATGGATGTCTAGCATTATTCAGCAATCGTACGGATCCTGCCAGACCACCCAAGAAATATTGGAGAGTAGCCACGGACTAATACGTAGGTGTTAACTGGAATAGCTGGTATTATGGATGTCTAGCATTATTCAGCAATCGTACGGATCCTGCCAGACCATCCAAGAAATATTGGAGAGTAGCCACGGACTAATACGT
This sequence comes from Homalodisca vitripennis, assembly GCF_021130785.1. Taxonomy (NCBI): domain Eukaryota; kingdom Metazoa; phylum Arthropoda; class Insecta; order Hemiptera; family Cicadellidae; genus Homalodisca; species Homalodisca vitripennis. The sequence continues at coordinate 95,137,693 of NC_060212.1, read as the reverse complement.
AGGTGTTAACTAGAATAGCTGGTATTATGGATGTCTAGCATTATTCAGCAATCGTACGGATCCTGCCAGACCATCCAAGAAATATTGGAGAGTAGCCACGGACTAATACGGAGGTGTTGACTGGAATAGCTGGTATTATGGATGTCTAGCATTATTCAGCAATCGTACGGATCCTGCCAGACCATCCAAGAAATATTGGAGAGTAGCCACGGACTAATACGTAGGTGTTAACTGGAATAGCTGGTATTATGGATGTCTAGCATTATTCAGCAATCGTACGGATCCTGCCAGACCATCCAAGAAATATTGGAGAGTAGCCACGGACTAATACGGAGGTGTTGACTGGAATAGCTGGTATTATGGATGTCTAGCATTATTCAGCAATCGTACGGATCCTGCCAGACCATCCAAGAAATATTGGAGAGTAGCCACGGACTAATACGGAGGTGTTGACTGGAATAGCTGGTATTATGGATGTCTAGCATTATTCAGCAATCGTACGGATCCTGCCAGACCATCCAAGAAATATTGGAGAGTAGCCACGGACTAATACGGAGGTGTTGACTGGAATAGCTGGTATTATGGATGTCTAGCATTATTCAGCAATCGTACGGATCCTGCCAGACCATCCAAGAAATATTGGAGAGTAGCCACGGACTAATACGGAGGTGTTGACTGGAATAGCTGGTATTATGGATGTCTAGCATTATTCAGCAATCGTACGGATCCTGCCAGAACATCCAAGAAATATTGGAGAGTAGCCACGGACTAATACGTAGGTGTTAACTGGAATAGCTGGTATTATGGATGTCTAGCATTATTCAGCAATCGTACGGATCATGCCGGACCATCCAAGAAGTATTGGAGAGTAGCCACGGACTAATACGGAGGTGTTGACTGGAATAGCTGGTATTATGGATGTCTAGCATTATTCAGCAATCGTACGGATCCTGCCAGAACATCCAAGAAATATTGGAGAGTAGCCACGGACTAATACGTAGGTGTTAACTGGAATAGCTGGTATTATGGATGTCTAGCATTATTCAGCAATCGTACGGATCATGCCGGACCATCCAAGAAGTATTGGAGAGTAGCCACGGACTAATACGTTGGTGTTAACTGGAATAGCTGGTATTATGGATGTCTAGCATTATTCAGCAATCGTACGGATCCTGCCAGAACATCCAAGAAATATTGGAGAGTAGCCACGGACTAATACGTAGGTGTTTACTGGAATAGCTGGTATTATGGATGTCTAGCATTATTCAGCAATCGTACGGATCATGCCAGAACATCCAAGAAGTATTGGAGGGTAGCCACGGACTAATACGTAGGTGTTAACTGGAATAGCTGGTATTATGGATGTCTAGCATTATTCAGCAATCGTACGGATCCTGCCAGATCATCCAAGAAATATTGGAGAGTAGCCACGGACTAATACGGAGGTGTTGACTGGAATAGCTGGTATTATGGATGTCTAGCATTATTCAGCAATCGTACGGATCCTGCCAGACCATCCAAGAAATATTGGAGAGTAGCCACGGACTAATACGGAGGTGTTGACTGGAATAGCTGGTATTATGGATGTCTAGCATTATTCAGCAATCGTACGGATCCTGCCAGACCATCCAAGAAATATTGGAGAGTAGCCACGGACTAATACGGAGGTGTTGACTGGAATAGCTGGTATTATGGATGTCTAGCATTATTCAGCAATCGTACGGATCCTGCCAGACCATCCAAGAAATATTGGAGAGTAGCCACGGACTAATACGGAGGTGTTGACTGGAATAGCTGGTATTATGGATGTCTAGCATTATTCAGCAATCGTACGGATCCTGCCAGACCATCCAAGAAATATTGGAGAGTAGCCACGGACTAATACGTAGGTGTTAACTGGAATAGCTGGTATTATGGATGTCTAGCATTATTCAGCAATCGTACGGATCCTGCCAGACCATCCAAGAAATATTGGAGAGTAGCCACGGACTAATACGGAGGTGTTGACTGGAATAGCTGGTATTATGGATGTCTAGCATTATTCAGCAATCGTACGGATCCTGCCAGACCATCCAAGAAATATTGGAGAGTAGCCACGGACTAATACGGAGGTGTTGACTGGAATAGCTGGTATTATGGATGTCTAGCATTATTCAGCAATCGTACGGATCCTGCCAGACCATCCAAGAAATATTGGAGAGTAGCCACGGACTAATACGGAGGTGTTGACTGGAATAGCTGGTATTATGGATGTCTAGCATTATTCAGCAATCGTACGGATCCTGCCAGACCATCCAAGAAATATTGGAGAGTAGCCACGGACTAATACGGAGGTGTTGACTGGAATAGCTGGTATTATGGATGTCTAGCATTATTCAGCAATCGTACGGATCCTGCCAGAACATCCAAGAAATATTGGAGAGTAGCCACGGACTAATACGTAGGTGTTAACTGGAATAGCTGGTATTATGGATGTCTAGCATTATTCAGCAATCGTACGGATCATGCCGGACCATCCAAGAAGTATTGGAGAGTAGCCACGGACTAATACGTAGGTGTTAACTGGAATAGCTGGTATTATGGATGTCTAGCATTATTCAGCAATCGTACGGATCCTGCCAGAACATCCAAGAAATATTGGAGAGTAGCCACGGACTAATACGTAGGTGTTAACTGGAATAGCTGGTATTATGGATGTCTAGCATTATTCAGCAATCGTACGGATCATGCCCATGATCATTCCATGACATATTGGTAGAGTAGCCACGGTACTATACGTAGTGATTTACTGGAATAGCTGGTATTATGGATGTCTTGCATTATTCAGCAATCGTAGGATCCTGCCAGCCATCAAGAAATATTGGAGAGTAGGCACGGACTAATACGGAGGTGTTGACTGGAATAAGCTGGTATTATGGATGTCTTAGCATTATTCAGAATCGTACGGATTCCTGCCAGGACCATCCAAGAATAATATTGGGAGAGTAGCCGACGGACTAATTACGGATGGTGTTGATGGAATAGCTGGTATTATGGATGCTAGCATTATTCAGGCATCGTACGGATCCTGCCAGGACCAGTCCAAGAAATATTGAGCGAGTAGCCACGGACTAATACAGAGGTGTTAACTGGATAGCTGGTATTATGGATGTCTTGCATTATTCAGCAATCGTACGGATCCTGCCAGACCATCCAGATATATTGGAGAGTAGCCACGACTAATACGGAGGTGTTGGATGGAATAGCTGGTATTTTATGGATGTCTAGCATTATTTCAGCAATCGTAGGATCCTGCCAGACCATCCAAGAAATATTGGGAGAGTTAGCCATGGACTAATACGGAGGTGTTGACTGGAATAGCTAGGTATTATGGATGTCTTGCATTAATTCAGCAATCGTACGGAATCCTGCCAGAACATTCCAAAGAAATATGGAAGAGTAGCCACGGACTAATACGGAGGATGTTAACTGGAATAGCTGGTATTATGGATGTCTAGCATATTTTTATTCAGCAATTCAGTAAGGTTCATGCCGGACCATCCTAGATGTTTTGGAGAGTAGCCACGACTAACTAATACGGAGGTTGTTGACTGGAATAGCTAGGTATTATGGATGTCTTAGCATTATTCAGCATCGTACGGTTCCTGCAGAACATCAAGAAATATTGGAGAGTAGCAACGGACTAATACGTAGTGTTAACTGGAATAGTGGTTATTATGATGTGCTGAGCATTATTCCAAGCAATCGATACGGATCATGCCGGACCATCCAAGATAGTATTGGAGAGTAGCACGGACTAATAACGTAGGTGTTAACTGGAATTAGCTGGTATTATGGGATGTCTAGCATTTATTCAGCCAATTCGTACGGATCCTGCCAGAACAGAAAATCCCAAGAAAATATTGGAGGTAGCCACGGACTAATACGTAGGTGTTTACTGGCAATAGCTGGTATTATGGTTGTCTAGCATTATTCAAGCAATCGTACGGATCATGACAGAACATCCTAAGAAGTATAGGAGGGTAGGCACGGACTAATACGTAGGTGTTACTGGAATAGATGGTATTTGGATGTCTAGCATTTATTCAAGCAATCGTACGGATCCTGCCAGACCATCCAAGAAATATTGGAGAGGTAGCCACTGGACTTAATACGGAAGGTGGTTGACTGGAATAGCTGGTATTTATCGGATGTCTAGCATTATTCAGCAATCGTACGGGATCATGCCGGACCATACAAGAAGTATTGGAGAAGTAGCCAGGGTACTAAACGGGGGTGTTGAACTGGAGATAGCTGGTAAATATGGATGTCTAGCATTATTCAGCAATCTACGGATCCCTGCCAGAACATCCAAGAATTATTGGAGAGTAGCCACGGGACTAATACGTAGGTGTTAAACTGGAATAGCTGGTATTATGGATGTCTAGCATTATTCAGCAATCGTACGGATCATGCGGACCATCAAGAAACGAGAAGTATTGGAGAGTTTTTTAGCCAACAGTACTAATACGTAGGTGTTTTACTGGAATAAGCTTGGTATTATGGATAGTTTGCATTTATTCAGACAATCGTACGGATCATGCCGGACCAAATCCAAGAAGTATTGGAGAGTAGCCACGGACATTAATACGTAGGATGTTAACTGGAATAGCTCGGTTTATGGATTTCTAGCATTATTCAGCAATCGTACGCGATCCTGCCAGCTGAACATCCAAGAAAATATTGGAATAGTAGCCACGACTAATACGTAGGGGTTTACTGGGATAGCTGGTATTATGGATGTCTAGCATTATTTCAGCAATTCGTACGTTCATGCCTGAAACACCCAAAAGAAGTATTGGAGGGGTAGCCACGGACTAATACGTAGGTGTCTAACTGGAATTTAGCTGGTATTATGGATGCGTCTAGCATTTATTCAGCAATCGTTTACGGGATCATTGCCGCTGGACCATCCAAGAGATATTGGAGAGTAGCCACGGGACTAATACGTAGGTGTTACTGGAATAGCTGGTATTATGATGTCTTAGCATTATTCAGCAATCTTACGGATCTGCCAGACATCCACGAAATATTCGGAGGAGTAGCACGAATAATACGTAGGTGTATACTGGAATAGCTGGTATTATGGATGTTAGCCAACCAACTGATTCAGCAATCGTACGATCATGCCAGAACAATCCAGAAAGTATTGGGAGGGTAGCCTCGGACTAATACGTATGGCTGTTACTGGAAATAGCTCGGTTAATATGGATGTCTAGGCATATTCAGCAATCGTACGGATCATGCCGGACCATCCAAGAAGTATTGGAGAGTAGCCACGGACGAATACGGAGGGTGTGACTGGAATAGCTGGTATTATGGATGTATAGCATTATTCGCATATCGTACGGATCTCCTGCACGGGAACATCCAAGAAATATTGGAGAAGAGAGTAGCCACGGACTAATACGTAGGTGTATAACTGGATTAGGCTGGTTTTTATGGGATGTCTAGCATTATTCAGCAATCGTAGGATCATGCAGGTCCATCCAAGAAGTATTGGAGAGTAGCACGGACTAATACGTAGGTGTTAACTGGAATAGTGGTATTATGGATGTCTAGCATTATTCAGCAATCGTACGGATCCTGCCAGAAACATCAAGAAGTATTGGAGAGTAGCACGTACATAATACGTAGGTGTTTACTGGAATAGCTGGTATTATGGATGTCTAGACATTATTCAGCAATCCGTACGGATCATTGCCGGACCATCATGAAAGTATTGGAGAGTAGCACACGGACTAAATACCGTAGGTGTTAACTGGATTAGCTGGTATTAAGGATGTCTAGCATTATTCCAGCAATTCGTACGGATTCCTGCCAGAACATCCAAGAAATATTGGGAGAGGTAGCCACGGAACTAATACGTATAGGTTGTTTACTGGAATAGCTGGTAGTATGGATGTCTAGCATTATTCAGCAATCGTACGATCATTGCCAGAACAATCCAAAAGAAGTATTGGAGGGTAGCCACGGACTATACGTAGGTTGTTAACTGGGAATTGCTGGTTATTATGGATGTCTAGCATTATTCAGCAATTCGTACGGATCATGCCCGGGACCATCCAGAGATATTGGAGAGTAGCCACCGTGGACTAATAGTAGGTGTAAACTGGTATAGCTTGTATTATGCATGTCAGCATTGTCAGCCAATCGTACGGATCCTGCCAGAACATCCAAGAAATATTTGGAGAGTAGCCCACGGACTAATACGTAGGTGTTACTGGAATAGCTGTATTATGGATGTCTAGCATTATTCAGCAATAGTACGATCATTGCCAGAAACATCCAAGAATGTTTTGGAGGGTAGCCGACTAATACGTAGGTGTTTACTGGAATAGCTGGTATTATGGATGTCTAGCATTATTCAGCAATCGTACGGATCATGCCGGACCATCCAAGAAGTATTGGAGAGTAGCCACGGACTAATACGTAGGTGTTAACTGGAATAGCTGGTATTATGGATGTCTAGCATTATTCAGCAATCGTACGGATCCTGCCAGAACATCCAAGAAATATTGGAGAGTAGCCACGGACTAATACGTAGGTGTTAACTGGAATAGCTGGTATTATGGATGTCTAGCATTATTCAGCAATCGTACGGATCATGCCAGAACATCCAAGAAGTATTGGAGAGTAGCCACGGACTAATACGTAGGTGTTTACTGGAATAGCTGGTATTATGGATGTCTAGCATTATTCAGCAATCGTACGATCATGCCAGAACATCCAAGAAGTATTGGAGGGTAGCCACGGACTAATACGTAGGTGTTTACTGGAATAGCTGGTATTATGGATGTCTAGCATTATTCAGCAATCGTACGGATCATGCCGGACCATCCAAGAAGTATTGGAGAGTAGCCACGGACTAATACGTAGGTGTTAACTGGAATAGCTGGTATTATGGATGTCTAGCATTATTCAGCAATCGTACGGATCCTGCCAGAACATCCAAGAAATATTGGAGAGTAGCCACGGACTAATACGTAGGTGTTTACTGGAATAGCTGGTATTATGGATGTCTAGCATTATTCAGCAATCGTACGATCATGCCAGAACATCCAAGAAGTATTGGAGGGTAGCCACGGACTAATACGTAGGTGTTAACTGGAATAGCTGGTATTATGGATGTCTAGCATTATTCAGCAATCGTACGGATCATGCCGGACCATCCAAGAGATATTGGAGAGTAGCCACGGACTAATACGGAGGTGTTGACTGGAATAGCTGGTATTATGGATGTCTAGCATTATTCAGCAATCGTATGGATCATGCCGGACCATCCAAGAAGTATTGAAGAGTAGCCACGGACTAATACGTAGGTGTTAACTGGAATAGCTGGTATTATGGATGTCTAGCATTGTTTAGCACTTAGACAGATAAAACCATACACGACTTCTCTGGGTTGTATAACAATCGTAGAATTAAATATGTCAGTAAATATCTTCCTAGACTTAGGCTCTAGATTTATGGATGCAAAATTCTTTATAAATCAACTTGAGCTTTGGTGTGCTGCTCTAGAAAAAATAAGGTGGTAGACCTCCAGCTTCCATCCATTTCTAGCTGAATCCATTTATGTGATCCTAGTTTAGATGTCGTTTTATTTGCGCAAAATCTAGTCTTCCAGAATTAATACATTGCAACTCACCATTTATCACTAAAAGCGAACGAGTTCTACCTTTATTGCAGATCGTGCAAAATGCTAGGAGTAAAGGACTGGATACGTACATTCAACCTATTTTTCTTTCTCCCTTGTTATTTGAAATAGACAAACTGGTGCCATAATTCATAGCATTTGCCACTTGCAGCGGAAATACGTGTCGTGACCGAGCGGCAAGAATAATTGTGTTTTTCTAATAAATTGTTATTATCGGTCACAAAGTAACCCACTTGTACGAGGAAGTGCATCCAGGCCACTGCGTCGCCTTTCCTGGAATCAGCCATATTATTTACACCCTGTTACTGTTTGTGTTCTGACAGATTTTATAATTGAACACACTGTTCCCATTAACACACTCGTTAACAAAGATTGTACTAGTGTGTATTATTTACTACCTTTTAATGAAGTAGTGAAAAGTCAATTTCATAACGACTATTATCACTGGAATTTGCAATGAAACGAACTCAGCTAATATTTCAGGTTTTGTTACTGGCAAAAAACTACGACAATTAATCACGATATTGTTTAGTTTGTTCACTGTAGAATTTTCAATCAAATCAATGACTAATCTTTCATTCAATGGCTACATTAAACTTTTAATATATGCCAGCATACGAGAGCTTTTATTTTCATTAAGTTATTGTAGCCCTTAAAGAAGGAAAAATAATTTAAATGTTCACTTATTCATCTTACTTGGGATTTGATCTTCAGCATCTTAAAGATATTTTTTGAACATCAATATACACTAACTGTAAGTTCTAGGTTACTTTTAAGTTGGATTTAAATGTCAGTTTTATGAAATGGTTTATACATTTGTTTACTCAATACTAAAATTATGGTAAGGATTTACCATATAATGTATCAATAATTAACAAGATTTTTACGGAAATTTGAATTTTTTTGTGACGTAAAAAAAGGAAAATTTGGTAGTATTCCCTTTTTTCACCTTTTAAATGTCCGCCATGTAGTGAATCCCCACAGTAATCCGCATCTCTTTTAAAATAATAAAATGCTAATTGTGAACTTTAAATGAAAAATAAAGTTGTTATACAGGTATTTTTCGATCACTCAATGAACAGAACAACTACTCTTTGACTATACCAGACACTTTCACGCCCATTTTAATGCATTTCAGTTGAACATCGCCAAGCTAGTTATTGAAAAAGTTTCAGCTGCTATCAGGCGTTTATTCTAATTTACATTCTTCATTAAATTCTTCCACCCTGCTTGTGTTGAATATAGATGAGCACATTCCCTCACAGCTGAACTTGGTGATAAATGTAGGGAATGACATTAATGCGATAATGGCATAACTTTCATTAACGGAGTCAACGATCCGAGTTCAATGTTGGCATTTGTGTTGACACGTGTGTAGGAGGGACTTGAATTATAAAAATCGTGAGGAAAGTGTTTTTGATGTTATGTTTTAAACAGTATTTTTAATGTTTTTTTCTGATATAAATACTAGCAAACACTGAATGCCACTTTACCACGTAAAGAGCATAAATTAAAACAAACAGTTTCGCGTCAATTTCCAAAACTATTCTCCTTAATTTAAATTAACATTGTGGAGTAATGCGTAGTATATAGTTTCTAAGACGTTGATATCGTGGGGTTATTTTTATACAAATTATTTAAACGTGATTGATTACTTATGCATTTTATTTTTATACCTCTCAACATTACAAATGATGTTTTTTCTTTGAACCAAGAGGTTTTACTCTTAACAACATCTATATTAGTATATTTTTGCAGGATAGCTTTAACAGCTAACTGAATTCCCGTTCGGGCAAACCGCAATAGAGATCTGAAATTAATTTGTTTCACGTTTATAAAATTTAAAAGTGTAATGCAAACCTAATAATAATTAAACAAAACATTAATTAAATAGAGAATAAAAGGAAATTAAAAATGGCGTTAAAGAAATGATAAGAAGGATGCTGATGTTCGTAATAAGGACTCCAGACGCCGCGCAGCTCCTGCAGCTCTGGTGGTCATCTTGTTAGACTTATTAGAAAAAAGTAAAACAGTCATGAAGTATATAGTGAAGGAAATTTACGTAATTTCTACGCTATAGCACAGCCAAATCATGTTTACTAAGCATTCTTTCTGCGCTATGGGATGACCAGATTCTGTTTACCAATATTCATTCTGTGCTATCGGACGTCCAGATTCAGTATACACAACATTATTTCTGTGCTATGAGACGTCCTATTTTCGTTTATCCAATAACCATTGTACGTTGTGCGGTGACCAGATTCTGTTTACCAATATTCATTCTGTGCTATCGGACGTCCAGATTCAGTATGCACAACATTATTTCTTTGCTATGAGACGTCCTATTTTCGTTTATCCAATAACCATTCTGCGTTGTGCGGTGACGAGATTCTGTTTACCCAACAATATTTCTGCGCTATGAGAAAACCAGATGTGGTTTACTAAGCGTCATTACTGATATATTAGATGAATAGATTACTTGTCACGTTACGAAATTGCGAAATTATTATTTTCAACACTATATTTCTCAGGATTTTGGACATTTTTCATCTTTTATAGGTTGTAAAAGGTTATAGCAACCTTTTAACAAAGGTTATAACACAAGTTTCGGCGATTGGAATCTGTCCTCTTCGTCAGGTGGGAGAGGATAGATCTTTTCCTGGAATCTTTTCCTACCCGACGAATAGGATAGATTCCAATCTTCGAAACGTTCGTGTTATACATTTTATAACCTATAACGATGGCAAATGTCCGAAATCCTGATATGCTTTCAAACCTTCCATCGCCAATAACAAACTTTAAATAGAGGACTCTATTTCTGATAGATAGCATCAACGAGTAGTTCTTCCGGATCATTCTACCTTTCTCAGCGTGCAGACCACTTACCACAGTAACCACCACAACTGTGCGCTCTCATCGTCATTGGTGCCAAAGGAGGTGGCGGACTCTCCTGGAAGTTCATCCGTTATCTGCAGAGATTTTCATCTTATTTCCAATTTTTGCTCTTAAAATTGTCAATTAGTCCAGTTAGAACGTTGTTGAACGTCGATTATAGATCTGAGTTAATTTAACAATGAGATATGTGTAAGATTAGGCACACCTTACCCCGAGCCGCGTAACTGGATTCGCTCAGATCGAGTGCTAAATTTCAAGCATAACTCATCTCTTTCTTGAGATACCCTGTGAACAGATAGACATTTCCTCGGGAGACAGAAGGGAAATTGTGGGCGCAACAACGCAAGAGTGCGCTGGAATCAAATCTTGTCACCGACTTTTAGCATTGATTTTCACACTATATTATTTTTTCTTTTCGTTGTACGGATAAAAGTCTACACACATGTCACCAAGATTGCTACTTGTGGTAATATACAACATGTTAAAATCTTATATGATGGTACCGGTTTGGTGTTTATTGACAATGATCAGTATTGTGCTGTTTTCTCGTTTCTATCATCAATCAATCAATCAAATATTTTATTGCCAGAAACATAATTTAATGTATAGAAATCGTCAATATTAAACTAAAAATTTTAAACAGTAAGACTACATTGAAACCCCAGTCAAACATACAATTTCATCTATCAAACTTCTTTCATTCTTGCCAATTTTTCCACTCCCAACGCTAGATGTCCGTCGTCTAATTGTGCGGTCACCCAGTAGTACGCCATAAACTCGTCAGCACTGTAAATTACTTGAGACACTAAAAAACGTTCCAAACGAGATTTAAACGTCTCGGGCGTTGTAGCATTTTCTTGTTTATATGGGGTTTACCCATAAGATCCATGTAAAAATACTTAGAAATTAATTTTAAAAAAAGTTAGAAATTAATTTTTCTAGTCCTTCGCTAACGTTCAGCCAATATTATACAGTTCTTATATATATATATATATATATATCGGTTAGTATTATAAAGAGGAAAAATATTGTTATATCTTATGTAGCCTGAATAGTTTGGATCTGAAAAAAGTCACTATTAATAGTTGAAAAATACTTGATTAGCCCACAATAAACATGACGTAATTACTGTTAGATGTTTGAACCACGTGACGCTAGTAGGATTGTGATTTTGTTTGTATGATTTGTGTCAAGAAGCCGTTAAACATTAAAACATGGCGTTCTATGCCTGGAGAGTAGCGCCGTGTGAGTGCACATCTATGTTTTATTCTCCCACAATATTGTTCATGATTTACAACGCTCGCTCGCCACTAAAGTCTACAAGTTAACATGGAACAGAGAAAAGTCGCATTGGGTTTTGTTTATTGTTATGGCCTTTAAATATGAATGTATTTTACAGCAAAGAAATGTTTCGCTTACTGTTGAGTACGAAATGTTAGTAAAAGGTTTAAAGGAATTACTTACATACAAGTTCTACATAGTTACTTATGTTAAATACACCTTACACCTTAGGGATATTTGCTATAACTTGAGCTTAAAATCTATTAAAACACATATGCTATACTTTAAAATGACAGAAACGTATAAAATTTTACACAATGTACTGTAAAGGACCAAATTGGTGGTTATAAATAAAGTTAATAATAATCATAAAATGCAGTGATTTTTAAGGAAATCAATATCGTAAGTTTTGGTAATTTTTACATACTTTTTTAACGTGTTTTGGCTAATTAATTATTTTCCTAAAAATATAACGCCGGCCATTTTGATTAATGTCCAACATATGTTATTCTTATATTGCTGAGAGCTTTTTCCTTCAAAGTATACTTCCTTTTCCCTTTTCATGTATGCTTCAAAAATAAAATACCTTACTCAACATTATTGGGACAACACGATCAAGAACCTTGTGCCACAGTTGAGTTTTACAGTAGTAGAAACACGACGTTTCGAGTACTGAAATCCGTCACATTCTTCAGCTGTCAAGTAAAGTACAGGTTTAAGAGTGAAAATAGTATAAAAAAGATGTTCTACACGAAATAACTTAAAATACCTAAATTCAGCATCACGTTGGATGATGCACAAATAAAAATACAGACAGGGATTTACCGCTGTAAAACATGGTATACCACAAAAGACGAAATCAAATTGGTGTTATTACTGCCATTTTCAACCAACGTGTCATTTGCTGACTATATACATTCATAGCAGTAAGCTACACTACATGAAGTAACAGGCTTCCCTGAAATTTATAGCGAGATGTCCGGCTGGCAGATAGACAGACAGACAATCATGCAAAAATGACGCATTATAGAACTCGTTCTTGTAGAAATTAAGTTTCATGAACAGTTTAACATCTACATATGAAATCTGCCTGTCTCGAGACATCTTGCTACATGATACATTCATATTATTTAATTAATCGAGTTTCATATCAGTGTTTTAAATAATAAAAGTACACACATCAAGTCCCTATAAAATAATGTATGTTAGGATGTATGTGTTAGGATAGTTTGACTCCACGTCACATATTAAAACTCTTAAGATTGTACTCGGCTTGTTTACACATTTATTTATTCTGGTAGATTCTCGTTGCCATCGTGGTTACCAATGAGAGATTTAAAATATTTACAAAAGTCCGAGCTCACAAAATCTCATGGAGTGACAAGCACCGTCATCGAACTCAGTGTTCCTCATTTAGAAACGAAGCTTCATTCATAATTGCAAGTGTACAGGTTAGTTCGTTTGTATATATCGTGCGGACAGACAGACGAGTGATAAGCTTCGCTAAAGTTCAGCCAATAACCTATGTGATAGCGGTCAATACTTGATGGAAGGCTGAAATGTACGGGATGTTTAAGTAGTGATTCTCTATGTTAGGGGTAGATGTGAATGATGGAAGGGCGAGGAACAATGGGCTATTTATTACAAACTTTCCAGACGGAAATAATTACCTCGATAGTTTTTTAATTATTGGTCAAGTCACAGTTTCAGACCCCGTAAATGAGTTACGAACGTCTGATGGTTTTTATTAACCAGTCTTGTAGGGAGTAAATAATCACATTTGGCGACATATAGAGATAATTCAATATCAATTTTGGAATAGTATTTATGTTTTTGGTCCATACTAATTATAGAATGGACAGTTTCAATAGTATTAAATCCCATACTAAAGTGGTATTGTAGAAATGTAGTGAAGTGTATCATGTTATATCTTTGGAAGTTTGCCACGTTGTATGAAAACACTATATAGCCGAACTCATTTGCATTATTCTCAACTAAGAACTTGTACTGGCTTATTTTCGTTCTGGAGGCGCTGCTCTTTGTTAATCTCCTGTTGTCTTCCACTGATAACCTTTCAACTTACACATTTTTAGTTCTTACTATCGTTTCTATTTATGTATGTTGATTAAATTTATATATACAGAAGGATTTCTATATTTATGTATCCATGATTAAAGTTTGTTATTAATGCTGGATGGTTTGAAAACTTAAATACGTAAAAAAGTACTTGAAACTTAAACAGTGCAGTTATATACTGGTACAAAAAAAAAATCAAAGCTATGCATCTGTGGAAGAGAGTCTATTCAAACCCTTGCAACGTCGTGTTTATGAAGCAAACATAATTTTTTCCCCTGGAAATTTGCCATCGTTCAGTGATACAACAAAATCAGTAAGACTACATTTCAAGATCTGCAATCTGATCTCTTCTTCAGGTAAATAACTAACCTAACACATAATTACAAACTAGGTTAAAATAAACAAATCATACCAGATTATTAAAACTGAACTACAGAATACAGGTCACAATAGGTCTGCATTCGTCGACCAACCACCTACGACTGACCAGAGGCCAAATAGCATATTTTAACCTAACTTGTAATTGTGTGTTTGGTTAGTTATTTACCTGGAGAAGAGATCGGATTGCAGATCTCGACACGTAGTGTTACTGCTTTTTGGTATCACTGAACGATGACAAATGTCCGGAAAATCCTGTTTCCTTCACAATCCTTCCATCGTCAAAAAGAAACTTCAGAGTGTTTGTATTGTATAATAGATAACGATGCCAAATGTCTGAAATCCTATTATCCTTACAAGCTCTCTGAGTTAGTATCTGGGGTGGACACTGGACAGTTCTGTCCGTATGATTAGGTTTACATTAGCATGTTATTAGGATATGTTTTACATCTATGGTGGACGGCAGGTTTATCCTTTACGATGCAATATAACGTATTGCAGAAGGTTAACGTTCTAAAAGAAATTATAATAATATTTTTTGCATTTCAACTCAATTTATAAATGGTTGATAATGTAATGTTTAATGTAAATTTGTTTCTACCTGTTCACAAGAATAATGTTACTGTTTTAAATAATTGTATCAACAAGTGTATGAAATGCTGTAGATGGAGCTAATATTGGTTACTGTTACTTAATTACATTAAAACATAAAACCAATATTTAATACTTTTATTTTTTGCGAGGCCTTTCGATAGCAAGGCTATCTTCTTCAGAAACTTTTTGTATTTACTTTCGTGACGTGTCTGAAGAAGATAGCCTTGCTATCGAAAGGCATCACAAAAAATAAAAGTATTAAATATTGGTTTTATGTTTTAATGTAATTAAGTAAGTGTATGAAAAATAATACTTTACTTAATTAAAATACCACAAGTACAAAACCAGGAGCTCAAAAATACAGTAGGATTACTAATGTACTTCTAGTTGGTTAATTGATACTATGGTTTGACCCAATACATTTGGGTGCATTTGATTGAGGATAAACCTAAGTGGCAATGTTGTATAGTGTATGTAGTTCTTGTTATTGGCAGCCCTGAGGAGGTCTTTGTAACTGCACACATTGGATCCAACGCGATATATTATATACTATGGCGATGATCGGTAACTTCGATCGTTCAAAGTTTGAAATTTTGAAAGAGGATGCAGCGATAGTTAAATCAGAAAAGTTCAATCGCAATAGAGAGAGAACGATAGTAACGTCGATTCAGCGTAGGCAAGATTTGATCCCTATTAATATTGTTCAAGTACTATTGCGCTAATTCCGAATTGATTAGCAACTTTAGAGCAATAAGTCTAGTTCATATTTCCTTACAGAATCACTATTGTATAATTCTATTGATAACGTCAAGATTGTAGACTCGACTTGTATTGCACAGGATGTATTTCAATTCAAGCGATAAATGTACACAAATGCATGTATCTAGATTTTAGTAAAGTTTCATTTCCGCCCCCGGCAGCGAGAGCTGCTCATAGGGACAATGGGGGGATAACAACATTATGGGGACATCCCCCCTGTCGATTTTATAAAAAGTGTACAGGTTAGTGAAAGAGGTAAGAATTAACACAAGAGTCCAAATCCCATAAGTTCACGATGAATCTGATGGTGAGATTACATTTCCAAAGCCGTAATAGTTAACATTATTATGACATCCGTTTAAACAGCTAAAACCCTCCGAGGTGAATATGTCCTTCTTAATGTAAATTGAGTTGTGCTCTACAACATTACAGTGATATATTAGTTACATCGTACTAAATAGGGTAATCGGTACAGTACTTCTTAAATCATAGAGTACGTAAGACCAATTGGTATTTTGTAGTGTATGACTTAAATAGTGATTATATACTTGTGTTTTAGAAAGGAAATTCGCCGCATTTCACCACACCCTTTATACGATGGTTTGTTATTTTTTCATTTACGTAAATCATTAAAGTGAGAATACCGCGTCTGACGGTAATAATACAATTTATTAGTAGAAGAGATCCTCCTCAATTTAGTACAGTTTGTCGTGACTTAATATTTTATAAAAAAGGAAATAGATATCACTGTGGTGTAAGTACTTAAAAGTGGCCTCAGTGATCTGTGTGTGTCATATGTCCTAAGAAAACACAAAAATTTGAAGAGTATTTTAGTAACTAGTTGGTTAATAGAGACTGTCCGAATGAATATTTTATGTGAGTAATGAATTGCCATTTTGTGCGCAGTGTGTCATCCTCTCTTGCAGTTCAGTACAAATGACCCTTTCTATCTCACTAACACGCTTGTTTACGTCTGTCACTTTCGTCACATACCATTATAATACGTATCGCCTCGCACATAGAGACTGTGGTATATTCAGTACGAGCCTTATAAAGACTGTCCGGATGAATATTTTATGTGAGTAAAGAATTGCCATTTTGTGCGCAGTGTGTCATCCTCTCTTGCAGTTCAGTACAAATGACCCTTTCTATCTCACTAACAAGCTTGTTTACGTCTGTCACTTTCGTCACATACCATTATAATATGTATCGCCTCGCACATAGAGACTGTGGTATATTCAGTACGAGCCTTATAAAGACTGTCCGGATGAATATTTTATGTGGGTAAAGAATTGCTATTTTGTGCGCAGTTTGTCATCCTCTCTTGCAGTTCAGTACAAATGACCCTTTCTATCTCACTAACACGCTTGTTTACGTCTGTCACTTTCGTCACATACCATTATAATATGTATCGCCTCGCACATAGAGACTGTGGTATATTCAGTACGAGCCTTATAAAGACTGTCCGGATGAATATTTTATGTGGGTAAAGATTTGCCATTTTGTGCGCAGTTTGTCATCCTCTCTTGCAGTTCAGTACAAATGACCCTTTCTATCTCACTAACACGCTTGTTTACGTCTGTCACTTTCGTCACATACCATTATAATATGTATCGCCTCGCACATAGAGACTGTGGTATATTCAGTACGAGCCTTATAAAGACTGTCCGGATGAATATTTTATGTGAGTAAAGAATTGCCATTTTGTGCGCAGTGTGTCATCCTCTCTTGCAGTTCAGTACAAATGACCCTTTCTATCTCACTAACAAGCTTGTTTACGTCTGTCACTTTCGTCACATACCATTATAATATGTATCGCCTCGCACATAGAGACTGTGGTATATTCAGTACGAGCCTTATAAAGACTGTCCGGATGAATATTTTATGTGAGTAAAGAATTGCCATTTTGTGCGCAGTGTGTCATCCTCTCTTGCAGTTCAGTACAAATGACCCTTTCTATCTCACTAACAAGCTTGTTTACGTCTGTCACTTTCGTCACATACCATTATAATATGTATCGCCTCGCACATAGAGACTGTGGTATATTCAGTACGAGCCTTATAAAGACTATACGGATGAATATTTTATGTGAGTAAAGAATTGCCATTTTGTGCGCAGTGTGTCATAATGAACATTTGTATCTCGCTTACAAGCTTGTTTACGGAATTATTCAGATTTGTATTTTAAACACGTACTTATTGAGAAGAACATTTGTTATTTTTCAGTTTTAATAATTTGTATGCTTTCCACTTTAAACACGACATTCTATCGCGTTACCTTAGTGTGACTTAATAAATACTTTTTTTAATATGAAAGAAATAAATGGTAAACATGGTCAAGATACTGCATTGATGGGCGGTGGAAATATATGTAGAGTGAAGTGTTTGCGTTAAAGAAATTGTTGGAAACGGAAATGGTTTCAGCCAAACCCTCTGACCACTGTGGAATTTAATATTGCTTTCCTCTTAAGAATGTAAACAAAGCTTTGTGCTTGCAAAGAAACTTGGGGATTAGATTTTGAATACCATTTATGTAGTAATATTAAGTAACATTTTCAATGCAAACTAGTACCTTGAGTCAACTTAAAAAAAGTGTTTTATCACATTTCTTGCACTTGTCAAATTAATAAAGTTGTGCAAATAGATATAAATTTTGTTTATTGCTTGCTGTTTAGTTAAAATTAACGGAAAGGATTGTTTAAATTGTCTTATATCAATTTATTTATAAATAAGAATCTTGCAAAATGGCTGCCGATAAAATTGCGATGTTAATAAGACATGCGTTGAAAAGTGAAGTGTGTTTTAAAATGTAAACTAGTGTTCCTGTTTTGCATGGCTCCTACTATGGACTAAAAGTTTTATTTTTGTGATTTTAAAACAATTTATTTATGTTTGATTCACGCAAAATACTTATTTAAGAAATACGTTGACATTGTGAAATTAATTCTTAAGGTGAACAGCAATGTATGTTTTGTTGTGTTGTGTATTCATTTGGTCTTTTGGTTCAGTTTTGGAATATAAAAAAATCTAAAACAATTTTTTATTTTATAATTGTGTTGTATTGTTATATTAAATAATGTATTTCTCAGGAACGGCTATCCGGGGGAAAATCCCCACTTCCGGGTTTTTGTTTGGGGGTTCTTATAAAATAACGGAACGTAAGTTATTCTTGCAGGCCTTGGTGGTTTGTGTATACGTTAAATGTGTATTACGATTGAGTGCAAGTACATTCCCTAGCGATACGTTTAACGAACACCTCTATCTGAAGTCTCCTTTAGGCTAGGGTACGTCAAGCGTGGCTGTACGTTAGTTGGGTGACCGTAGAGTGATCCTGTCCTTGGAAACATCATCCTTTCCTGGTCATTGATGATGGTTTGGAATCACCTTTAGGCTAGGGTACGTCAAGCGTGGTTGTACGTTAGTTGGGTGACCGTTGAGTGATCCTGTCGTTGGAAACATCATCCTTTCCTGGTCATTGATTGGTGATTCCGAACCATCACCTTTAGTCCGTTGATACCCAATTTAAGTGTTCTTCTCTGTAACTTTGTCTGTTAAAATACTGTACGTTATTTTTTAATATCGAATTTTTACCATCCGTTTGTGGTTTTAAGTAGCCTCTTACTTTAGTCATAGCATTTTTTCGAATAGCCTCACTCTGTAATAAATAAATCTTAACCTGAATTTAAATTATCCTACGTCTTATTTCTACTCGGGTATCCCTAATTGTTAATAAAGAAACTTAGATATATTGAGCGGAAGAAATGTTTTCACATTACGCTCTGTGATATATGGGTTTATGGTATGGAGAGTGTGTTCACGCTAACACTATGAGGTGTACTTGCATGTACTGTAAATGGCACGGCTCTTGTTCACATGTTTGAGTTTGTTGATGAGCACAACGCCAAGTGTTGGTTTGCCGGCGAAAGTTCGTGTTTAGCTTTTACCTTGGTCGTGCTCGGGTTACGGAATTACCCAACATGTAGTTTCTTCACACATAACAAAGTGTCTAGTACAGGTTGTAAAACACTCTGAGCCATAACGGGGTTTTTTAAATAAAAATTAGCAACTGTATAACAATTACTGAAATTATTGACAATTGAAGCCAAGGAGTTTCGTCTGGACATCAACATATGCTCTCAATCTGTATGGTTCAGGAGCCGAGAGTCAATTCGCAGTATACAAGCACACAACCTACTTTTCCCAGAAATAGACAGAGTAGATCATTAGTAGATAGACGTTCATTGTACATTTATTTCCTTGTCAGTTGGTTTTAAGATTTTCAAGCTAAGAAATGTATTATCTGATGAGACACTTTTAATATTTTAAACCCTTTTTGATACCCTCAAATTTCGACCTGTTTCAACACTGGATAGTTCCGCTGGAATTTGTTTTATTTATAGGGCAAATTTCTCGAACGATTCCAAGAAAAACCATGTGTGTGCTTGCAGAAAGCAAAGTGGTTCTCGGATGTCGGCCAATAGCAAGGGTAAACGCACCTAGACTTCGGGTTATTGTGTGAAGTTTCGTTTTTGTACCTTGGAAGCTTACCTTGAAGAGCTCTATTACACTGTTACGTCGACAGCGGGGTGTTATTTCGAATTGCTCTGTCTGTTAATGATACCACGGAAATACTGTGTAATTACGAAATTATGCGGGTTTATCCGTTATATTTTGCAAAGCAGACTGTGATTGAAAAGGAAGGATCATAATTCGGAACAAACAAATGCCAATGCCCAACATCTCTTAAGGTCTTGCTCTACTCAATTTCCCCGTACTTTGCTACATTCCAGTTAAATTGTTTTTTTACGATACGTAATATAGGAATATTTAATGAACATACCAAACACTTGATTGGCCTACTGCGCAATGACAATGTTAAGTATGAGAAGTTTACAGCATCTTAAACTCTCGAATGCTCAGCTATAGCCTTTGTTATGTACTAATTTAACGCCAAAATAAAGCTTTACAACAGGTTTGATGATCTGCCGACACTTTCGTTTAACGGTTATTTCTCGCGCCTCTGAAATGAGCGAGCCGATGTTTGAGCGATTATCCCCCCTTCATTATTGATTTATTGCCAATATCCAAAAACAATATGGGTGAATTGCAAATTCGCCTTAATAGATTCCTAAAGATAAAAATAAAGTTAAATTGAGCGTGTTGAAACATTTTTATTCCGTATATTTTTATGAACAACTTGTCATTTTTTTGTTCTCTTAGGACAACACGCTTATAAATTGCACTTAGTCCTATAACAACCTTAGCGCTGCTTCCAAAGTGACAGGATATTGAGGATGGGTAAGGTAAGGGGCCACCTCCTATCAAGATCCATGAGGAAGAATTAGGGCATTAATCTCAAAGTCATGTCTCCCCGGAAGAAGGGGAGGCCAGCTCTGAACCAGCCTCTCCAGTCAAAGCAGGCAGGGGTGGCACACCCTTGTTGAGGCTAGCAAGAACCTCTGAGGTTACTGAACAAACCCCACCAACTCCAACAGTCATCTCTCGCAGTAGACTAGACCTATCGAACTGCCCTTGAACCCCATAACCTCGACATTTGCAGTTAGTGATGTGCCGCTCCTGGACATCCATAAGGTTGCCCAGATTTAAGTACACATCGATTTTTGCTGTGCCCAGTGGGAGGTTCAGCTGGAAGGTATAAACCAGCCAGAAGTGATACCTGCTGGGTAAAACAACTAGTCATACTTATGGAACACTGAAACTAGAAAATGGCAAGTAATAAAAATCGAAACATTAAATTTTAAGTGTGAATCCTTCAATTTTATTAAATAAAAATTCACTTAAATAGTGAAATATAAAACGTAACAATTGTAATACGTAGATTGTTGTAAATTTTGATTGTAAAATTGAATTGTGTGTTAGGTTTACAATTATTCGTTTATTTTAACAAGTTGTAGTGGAAATGTAAAAAACTTAGTTAAATATGTTCTTGAAACAACGCCTAGATTTGTAAACACAAAGCTTGATTGTAATTCATATATTCAAGGCGTAAATGAGGACTTGATTAATAAATACACAATTCTATACTAAACCACAAATGTTTTGTATGGAAAAGTTATGTACACTTTGTGCAAAAGTAAACTTTATGCAGAAGTGAAAACTAAATTAACTAAGAGACAATGTTACTACCCTTACCTTATTATCGTGTACACGCTATCGCTGTGGCAACACTGTCTTTGCTTAAGTTCATTTCTTAAGCAAACGTTCCCCCCCGGGTTTTATCATAATTCGTAGTGTATACCGTACGATCATAGTTTAACTCTGATTTTCATTATAGAACCGATACCTTTGTAATTCCTACAATTTACAGAAGAGGTGAAACAATTCAAGCTGAAGAGAAAACAAGTTATATTTATACAGAAGTCATCCCATTTAAGTAACAACCAGAGACCTTTTTGGTTAAACTGTCTGTTATAGTATATTAGAATTATTCCAAAATAGTTTTAAAACAAAAATACAGTTAAAAAGGCGTACTTTAGCTCAGTTGTGGTCCTGTATGTGTGCATATATATATATATATATATATATATATATATATATATATATATATATATATATATATTGGCAAGACGATTATATAATATTGTGAAGGACATAAACAAGACAAAATTGAGGCGGTGTTTTACATGTTGCACTAAAGTACCACCATGTCCTGATAAAAATAACATTACAATTTAAAATTAAAACATATAGCGTAAGCTCATAAAATCATGTCGATGACAAAAAATCCTTAGGTCTAAATTTAAGATGACATTTAAATAAATTTTATAGATTGAAAAGTTGTCCAAAGTTACATGTATTATTCCACGTTTTATAAAAATCAACCGTTGCCCAAAGATTAAATAATAAAAGTTTAACGTCAGCTGAACTGTGTTTACATATATGTTTTATTGATTCTTGTTCACTTTTTATAATTTTTTTGTTATGTGTTAATTTATATTTACATTTTCCTGAAAACGGGAGTATTAAACCCATGAAATATAGTATATTTTCCTCTACTTAACAGATATTTTTGTGTGTGTATATATATTACAGTTCTTGTAGTTTGAGCTAGACTTCGACTAAATTGCAAAGTATTTCTAAGGAATAGATGTTTGCTAAAAACATGTGGTCAATTTTTCTAACACTATGTAGTGATATTATACTTACATATTATAACACCATAAGGTCATTATGGATTTGTCTGCTTTCAAGCCTTGTTTTGTCTTTAATTTTTCTAACCTAATTTTGAATCCTTTTCAAAATTCTTCCCAAAATATGTTCTGCGTTTTCCGGACTAGAGGTGAAAACATGAATGCTCTTGATACGTGAATTAAAACACGAAATACAAATTTTGACATTTATTGCGAGTGATCGGTAGCTGGGGGATGAAATGTTTATCAGTAACTTATTATCTCGTGGAGGGTAGGCCCATATTTCCAACACTATGTGGAGATGTGGGGCTTTAATATCACTAAGTAGATGCAACCATCCGATCGTAAAATCCACAGCCTAACCAATACACATTACCCGGATTGCTCTCTCAGCCGGCCTCCAGTCTCTGTTTTGTTTATGTGTTTGGCGTTTTTAAATCACTTACGCCGCTGATATATCTTCCTCGTTTATGCGATATGCATACGTACAGGTCTGTGTATACAGTCGATCTCTTTATCAATTAATTATCAGGCGTATTAAACTCCCTTATTGGGGACTTATTACGTTTTGTTCGTTTTAACTTAATCTTTTATTTGTCATAGTGGTGTCGTTCATAGTGAGTGTGGGAAATTTTAAATGCCTACTAATCTTAAATTCAATCGCACCTAAGAAAGAAATTAACAAAAATAACGCCCATTACCATGGCAGTGGTCAATAAATTGCTGATGTTTTATGCGAAATGTGCTATACGATTTACCAATGAGCATACGTGATGTCTGTCGTGCAAATTATGATCTAAATAGTGACCAGTGTATTTTGCTATATCCCCCCCATCTGGTCTGATATCAAAGGGTGAAAATAAAGGGTACAAGAGGAGCTGAAAAACAACACTTCTACGGTTGACATAGTGTTCATTGCGCTGGTGCCAAAGGGTTTAAACACATTTCCAATTGTGGTACTTTATTGTGTACCCTCTCAAACACAAATTCGTGTTTGTTAGATTCTGGGTAAAACTAGTTTAAAAACTAAATTATTTGTTTAATTGTTATCACATGTGTAATAACTTCAAACGAACGCTATTATCAGGAGGGCCAAAATAAATATTAATTGTATCATTATTAATCGTACGAATGCCTTTAAGTCAAAATTCACCTGAACTAAGCTTCAATCTAACGTTTTCTATTGCGCATTTGTTTTTAGTATTGGGCATCGCATAGTTAAAAGAGATCTCTAGAAGCTTTAAATCAATGTACGCTTTAGTAGTAATTAAGGATAAACTTATTGTGGTGTAGTATAAATTTATTAAGCTGTTTTCAGACATTCGTACGGTTGCGTGTATACTCAAATACACGTAGTCCACGCCATAAATGTTTCCCATAGGCAACCGTTTGCCAATTTTACGTTTCACATTTTTTAAATCCCAGCATACAAGTTGGTACAAGTTACTGAACAAAGCTTCCATATTTAAGATGATTATAGACACGTTAAATATTGTCCAGAACAATCTTAAATTTAATATATTGTGCTGTATTTGTATTATTTATAAATACTTCCTCGACGAATCCCAGGTGAAATACGTGTTGGAGTAATTCACGCCTACAGAGCAATCTCAAGTTCGCCTGAATATTGTCAACGGAAGAAGCTAGCTGGCGTTGAGAAATTGGCGAGGAAATTGAATTGAGAAATGCGAAACAAGAGCCTAGAAATGACGAGAGACCGCCGCTTGTTGTGTTGTGCTGGAGGGATTGTTGCCTGTTGGCTGGCTGATACATTAATGATGTAATCCTTCCACTTACACTGAATATGCGTGTTTACGATGTAAATCTGTTATGAGTAAAATGAGCTAATGAGAGTTACTCAATGCTATTGCTATAAAGTCAAATATATTCTAACAATCTTTTTAGGTGAGATAACATTTCTCTGAACGAAAATTAGTTTGCAGTATAATTAGTAGAATGATAACGAAAAATAATTGCGAATTTCTAAATATCTATAAATAGCTACGATTGTTAAAAAATGTAAGACTGTTAGCTAAACGATTTTTTACACAATATATAATTTATTGTAATAAGTAGAAAACATTGCTTTATACAGAAGTATAAAGCATTGTTTTCCATTAATCCTGCATGTAGACTAACTGTTATTGGTGATCAATTTCTAAATATTTAATTGGTTATTAACAATTCCAAAAAGGGGGTTTACACTATTTGAAGTTACTAGGTTTTACTCAATTAAATTAGTTGGTGGATATTGAACTTGTATGACGAGTGTATTAATTTTAATCAGTAATCTGTTGTTTTAAGTTGCACTATTGGTGATGCAAAGTTGGACGTTAAATTAAGATCAAATATTGATTAGCAGCAGCCTATGATTGAAATGATTCGAAAAAATATTGAATTAAACCTAAAATTACAATACATTAAATTACAATACATTCATCTTCTTCTTGTTTATTTTTCCGTTAATAAAACACTTAATATTAATAAAAAAGGACTGATGAAGGTACTAATGTAGAAAAGCGTGATCCTATTATTATTTACCCTTATTATGCCTCTTTCCTTCGCCACATACCATGGAGGCGTGTGTACGGTTCTAAAAAAATATAAGGGGGATAGTGGTATACTATACAAGGTAGAAGAAATAGTGATTAAAAATCCATGGTCTTAAGACGGTATTCGAACCTCTCTTTCAGAAACTAAATATGATGCCTTTGGCCATACGGCCAACGCTTCTTTGTAAGATTGGCATTTCATCATTCTGATTGCTCTATCAGTCAGTGTGTCGTTCTCAATACTTGACAAAGAATGACAATTAGATTGATTGTCTATGGGAACCTGCAACTCACAATGTTAAAGTCAAACAGTGCATTATTTTACCAGGGCTAAGATACCCTATATAACGCTTTACTTGGGGACCAACCGCTTAAGAGTGACTACCAAACTACTACAAATGGCCGGGTAGGGGGGCTACTTGCAAGGACAGGATCGCTCAGCGGTCACCTATCAAAGCTGCAGCCACGCTCGACGTTGATTCTGTCATCTGGCGATAACCGCCGTACCCGCTACACTGCGCCATTGGCAATGTTGGTAGACAATTCGGTACAAACGAACGTTGATTGAGATCGATCCAGACGACAGTTCGTACAACTCATCTGTTCAGGACCCTAATCAACAATTTCATTTGCGGAATCAACAATAACAATCGTTGTTTTATGAATTCAAGTGCTGTTGTAAAATCATTGTCAGTGGTCACGACCTGTAAAGTTAAAGCGCTTTGATGAATTTAGCATGGATGATTGATTTATACATTAAATTTGCATATGCAGATTTTTAGAATAGAACAGAATACAGTAACATTGACAAATAACCATCTATGAACCTATTCTGGGACTAAGCTTATAATCATGTCTTCCACTGATTTCCAGACAATATTAAAACAGAAAATATTCTTGTGAATTTTGTTTTTACTTAGACGTACGTGTTAATATATGTTAACACATATAATAGATTTTCTTTACTGCAATAGAGATTGATTGATTGATTTATTTCCAAAAAATTGTATACAGAGTAAATAGAATACATAATAAATATATTTATAGCAAATTATCCCTACATGGGCATCAGCCTGTGTGTGGGGAAACGAGTTCATCAGTCTGCACTACCAATAACACTCAAAAAACTTAAATTAAAATAAGGGAATGAATTGTCATTAATAAAAACATTTTCATTAACAAATTAAAAAGAAGATTTAACTTCTAAAATAAACCATACAAGGCCAGAGTATGGAATACCTGAGTAAATTTAGTTAGTAAATATACTAAAATTTGAAAGGAATATACTTATTTAGGAAATACGATTTGAAGACTTAAAAATGTAATTTATAAAAACTTGTAACTTACATAAGAAAAGCAATCAGGACTTAATTAAAAATTAACCAATATAAGTAGAGAGAGAGAGAGACTTGCACCAAGAGAGAGACTTGCACCAAGAGAGAGACTTGCACCAAGAGAGAGACTTGCACCAAGAGAGAGACTTGCCACATATAGCCTACAGATGCCACTCATATTTCCTAAAGTCCTAAACCGTCGTATTTAATTGTATATGAAATAAATATAAACGTCATATAAATATGAAATTATGAGTTATGGTGCTTCAAAATTTGTTTTGTAATGATACAGTAATGCATTCCAAATTTTCAAAACTGAACATTGTACTTATATTCGTGATTTGTTAAATTTTTGACAGATTATATAAATAATTAATACTTCGGTTAATCATTTTATGTTTCGAACAGTGCACGCATTAGTGCAAGGTGATGGATGTAAGTAGCAGCTGGAATTGTATATTTTATTTTAGTGAAGTAATACAAAAATTTATATCGATGGTAAATTATACAAAATATTAAATACTCCAACACATGCCTAAAAGCTTGTTATCTTTAGTGACAATTAAAAGAAAATATAACCAGCATATCCAGTTAGAGATGCTTTTAAATATTGTCAGTTATCATTTCCGAGCCTGCAGCATTACCTCACACTTTTCCTGTTTAGTCAGCAATTTCTTCTTGTTATAAAAACAGTTAAACATTTTATCAATAGTATTAAGTAAAACTATTGCTCATAAAATGGTGTGATTAGTTAATTATATAGTTATAAAATGTTTCACTTTCAAGCTGACAATAATGGCAGTGAAGGTGGAGTTTAAGTTCTAATACACGCCGGTTATTCAAGTTCAAATATTAAAAAAAATATGAATAGCTTGGGTACGCAGAAAATTTATATGAACGGAAATATTCATTCAATGTGAGGAAATAGTACTCGTGTTTTGATTACTAGAAAGATACAATATGATAAGAACTACGTAATTGTGATCAATTACAAATCTAATAAGCATGTCATGGTTAATTACATCTCGCCTCTAGCAGCTCTTCATCGGCCCAGCCTTCTGTCTGTACGCTGGAGTTACAGATTCAGAGTATTCGTGTACTGTTACCAAGCTCGTTGGGATTTGATTTATTGTGACGTATTTACGCCGAACTTTACCACTTGGTTTAATTAATAACATGAAATGATTAATACGTTTAATTATTTTATATTTCAGACGTAGGCGGACTTGTCTGTTGTCAGTTTACTGACAAACCTTGACTACCATAGTGAATTAATAATGAAATATGCGCCTTAGGTCAGATTGTTGTCTTCCTGCGCCGTCAGACGTCAGTATAATTAATATCTTGTTATCATGTTTTGCGTTCTTTTTGACATTAAAAAATAAATAAATAAAAACCGATTAAAGTCTGTAACATTTATTTTACATTCGTTTATAGCTTAAAAATACTTTATAGCACTTCATGTTAGTTCGTTTGTGTTGTAGTTTAAAAAAGGCTTGATGCTTGAATTGCATTGCTTTTAAAGTTTTATTTGATTGTTTGTCCTCGTTCAAATACAAATTAAATACACTCTCAATGGAATAAAGTATTATATTTATGACTGAATTGACGTCAAAAATGAACAAAATATCAATGTTGAAATTAAAATTTATTAAAATTTTATAATCGAATTCACATGAAACGGGGGTAAAATAAATCAATGATATCCGAAACATTGAGGTTTAAAAACATTTTTCGTGTAACTATAGATACAAATACTAAGTGAATTGTAAAGTTGTAAAATTTTGTTCCAATACTATTTGTCATATTAACATAGAGCTGAGCGTTATATGAAGAAAGGGGGTTTAGTTGTAAAGTAAAATAGTGGTTGTTTGAATGAAAAATGTACTTAAACAATGCAATGAGTTGTAATGTAAAGTTCGTTATTGTTAGTGAATAACTATTTCGAAATTCCCCCACCAATACATCAATACACAGTAAAGTGCAAGCAATAAAGTGTGAGTGGTGGACGGTTGATTGGGTTTTTAATAAAAGTGGAATTAAAGTCGAAGTATCCACCAGGTGACCCGTGGTGCCTGAGTAACTTTGGAATCCAATTGTTGGGACAAACGGTCCGCTCCGACTGTACAATAATATTAGCCTCTGGACTATTCCTAGTGTGTTCGTGGATTACCGTGTTACCTGAGTTACTTTAGAATCCAATTGTTGGGACAAACGGTCCGCTCCGACTGTACAATGATATTAGCCTCTGGACTCCTCCCAGTGTGTTCGTGGATTACCGTGTTACCTGAGTTACTTTAGAATCCAATTGTTGGGACAAACGGTCCGCTCCGACTGTACAATAATATTAGCCTCTGGACTCCTCCTAGTGTGTTCGTGGATTACCGTGGTACCTGAGTTACTTTAGAATCCAATTGTTGGGACAAACGGTCCGCTCCGACTGTACAATAATGTTAGCCTCTGCATTACTCCTAGTGTGTTCGTGGATTACCGTGGCGCTTTAGTAACTTTGAATTCCAATTGTTAGGACAAACAGTCCGCACCGGCTGTACAATAGTATTAGTCTCTGCACTCCTCCTAGTGTGTTCGTGGATTACCGTGGCATCTGAGTAAATTTCGAATCCAATTGTAGGGACAAACGGTCCGCTCCGACTGTACAATAATATTAGCGTCCGGACTCCTAGCGTGTTCGCGAATTACCGTGGCCCCTGAGTACCTTCGGAATCCAATTGTTGGAAAACGGTCCGCTCCGGCTGTACAATAATATTAGCCTCTGCACTCCTAGTGTGTTCGCGGCTTACCGTGGCGCCTGAGTAACTTTGGAATCCAGTTGTTGGGACAAACGGTCCGCTGCGACTGTACAATAATATTAGCCTCTGCACTCCTCCTAGTGTGTTCGTGGATTACCGTGGCGCCTGAGTAACTTTGGGATCCAGTTGTCGGGACAAACGGTCCGCTCCAGATGTACAATAATATTAGCCTCTGCACTCCTCCTAGTGTGTTCGTGGATTACCGTGGCGCCTGAGTAACTTTGGAATCCAGTTGTCGGTACAAACGGTCCGCTCCGGATGTACAATAATATTAGCCTCTGCACTCCTCCTAGTGTGTTCGTGGATTACCGTGGCGCCTGAGTAACTTTGGAATCCAGTTGTTGGGACAAACGGTCCGCTCCGGATGTACAATAATATTAGCCTCTGCACTCCTCCTAGTGTGTTCGTGGATTACCGTGGCGCCTGAGTAACTTTGGGATCCAGTTGTCGGGACAAACGGTCCGCTCCAGATGTACAATAATATTAGCCTCTGCACTCCTCCTAGTGTGTTCGTGGATTACCGTGGCGCCTGAGTAACTTTGGAATCCAGTTGTCGGGAAAAACGGTCCGCTCCGGATGTACAATAATATTAGCCTCTGCACTCCTCCTAGTGTGTTCGTGGATTACCGTGGCGCCTGAGTAACTTTGGAATCCAGTTGTCGGTACAAACGGTCCGCTCCGGATGTACAATAATATTAGCCTCTGCACTCCTCGTAGTGTGTTCGTGGATTACCGTGGCGCCTGAGTAACTTTGGAATCCAGTTGTTGGGACAAACGGTCCGCTCCGGATGTACAATAATATTAGCCTCTGCACTCCTCCTAGTGTGTTCGTGGATTACCGTGGCGCCTGAGTAACTTTGGAATCCAGTTGTCGGGACAAACGGTCCGCTCCGGATGTACAATAATATTAGCCTCTGCACTCCTCCTAGTGTGTTCGTGGATTACCGTGGCGCCTGAGTAACTTTGGAATCCAGTTGTTGGGACAAACGGTCCGCTCCGGATGTACAATAATATTAGCTTCTGGACTTTCATCCTAGTGTGTTCGTGGATTACCGTGGGGCTATTGTAGTCGTTATTGTTTTATTAAAAATATACCAGAGAGCAATAAAGAATATCAAAGAACCATGATAAACAAGATAACTAAAATAAAACAACAAAATTGAACACACAAAAATATAAAAAAGGGCCCTTACCAATGGAAAGATCTTTAAAAGTATTTTGTATTCTTTGGGATTTTTCCTCTCTCTCTTCCACTTAAACTTCTCTCATAGTTTTAAAATTAGTTGAATGAGACAGGATCTGTCCTCAAATAAGTTTTTGGCTACTAGGTTGAAATTAAACATCTCGCAAAGAGATGCTATTGTGGAGCTTGTTCACTCACCCTGTATGGTTGAGAGCAGAGCAATATTATACTTACAAATCGCGATACATGCAAGTAACAGTACACCAGTTCTTTGAATAGCTCAAAACCAATCCATATAATCGTAGCATCCATGAATAAGCCGACATTACTGTAAATGACGTCACGATAACCGCCGCGCCGTTACATGTTATTGCCCATTTACGCTGTATGGTTGATAGCAAAGCTAATATTATACTTTCTAATTGCGATACATCCAAGTAACAGTACTCCAGTTCCTTGAATAGCTCAGAACTAATCAAGATAATGGTAGCATCCATGAACAAGCCGGCATTACGGTATATGACATCACGATAACCGCCGCGCCGTGACATGTTATTGCCAATTACTCAGCAGTGCACAACAGCACTTCTCCTGCCCGATAACGTACCTGCTCTTAAACTATTGATTGTCTACAACCTACTAACGATGGTTTAGCGGAGCACACAGTTTACATCTTTTACTCAAGTATATAATTAACAATTAACGGTTTATGTTTACCATTTTTGATTGTAAATTTTATTAAACGCAATATGAGTGAGACACTGAAATCTCGAGTCAAACAATTCTGTAAAAGCAGTAGTCATGTACATTTAGTTTTAAAATAACAACGTGAGAGGAGCAAATTTTTGTGCTACCTAATAGTAAGGTAATATGTGTGTAATTCGAATTTTATCCATTACTTTTATTCATCTTTTAACATGTTATTTACAGAAAGATGAGTTGTTTTACTTTTGAGAGATAGTAATTAAAGTGAAACAATAAGACTGTACAATTTTATTGTTATTTACCGAAAAAATAAACAATTTACATACGATATATTGCTACTGATATAAACATATTTGTATATTTGCATACAATTATCACTAGTGTGTGTTTAGGATCTAAGCTTGTAGGGATTGATGCACATGTTGTGTAATAACATTACTGTCTGTTTATTTCCTAACACCACCATTTACGCACTATCCACGTTGTCTTTGTTCCCATATAATAATGAAGATCTGGTCAAGGGCATTGAAATATACAAGTTACACACACGACAGTTTTCGATTAGTAAAAGACTAACGGAACCCATAATTAACTGTCGTATATGAGACTAGTGGAATTTGCAAGATGCAAGCAAGTTGCTGGACGTTCTTTCCTGTTCGTATTTTTGCCACCTTAATAAAAGTGCTCATATCTTTGTTATAATTTGTCACAATAGTAAGGGATTAATGTCTTATCTATGAATATATTATGAATGCGTGTATATATATATATATATATATATATATATATATATATATATATATATATATAAAATACTAGAAATAAAATCTGAAAGATTACCAGGAACGACGACGAATGTCCTGTTATCCTTCATACCATCTTATGCCAACAACAAATTTTAAACAGAGGACATTTCATATTGTGTAAACTAAGCAAGATACAAAATAAATTGAAGAAATAAAAGGTATATCTTTGACATGATACAAGTTAACTTGTGCCATCTTCAAGTCCAAAAGTGCTTTGAAAAATATTAATTTAATATTAATTAAAACAACAATTTGTGATTTGTTTAGCAAAGTTTCATTGCGCCGTCTTGTCTGTGGTTCTTTGCGTCGAGAACTTTTGTTGAAGTTGCACAGTCGTGATACAGGTTTTAAGTACGTACGGGAAAATATTAACAAAATATCATTCCTGGTGATGTAAAGTACGTTAATATGATATCACATGCATTAAACGTTTTGGGACCAGAAATATTCATGTTAACATGAATATAATATTAAAGGCAAACGAGATGAAAGTACAAGATAAACTAAAATGTTTGTTACATTAGTTATGAGTCTATCTTCTCACATGCGGTTTTAAAAATTTTCTTAAACATTTTTACGTCTTGCTTAATTTTTTTTGTTCGCACTAAATTTTTTCGATGTTACTATATTTGTATAACATATTGAACATTTCAATCATTGGATAAAAAAGGCCTAGTTTTTTATAATGATAAGCCTGGTTAATTTACGGACTGTTTTAACAGATGAAATAATTAGTTCAATATGCATAAGCAATGTTAATAATATCCTGAATATTTAAGGTTTAATTTACAGTAGAATAGGATGCCGTTGCAGGTAATAAAGTAGATATTAATAAAAAGTTAATTGAAGGATAGATTATTTCATGGAGTTTATTATGCTTAGTTCGTTGTTAGCTACATAAACTTGCTGTCTTTTTGAAACTAATATCGTGAAATATGTCATTTTCGGTGAGATTTTTATGATGGGTTTTTTATAGGTGACATTTATGCGAAAAACACTTAGAATCGATGGTTATTATTAGGAGATATTAATTCTGTTTTAAATCTTGGGTATTGAATTAATAAATGTCCTTTGTTGAAAAAAAGTAAAAGATGTCTTATTTTACAAGATAAGTAGAAGTTCTCGAAACTCGCCTCAATACGGGTATCAACGACTTACGAAACGCCAACAATGGCCGGGCAGGCGGACTGCTTGCAAGGACAAGATCGCTCCGCGGTCACCCATCCAAGCAGCAGCCACACTCGACGTTGCTTGATCCGGTTATCTCGCAGTAACCGTCGTACCCGCTACACTGCGTGTGCCATTGGCAATGATCAGTCATGAGTAGCGTGCCAGTAACATATGATTCATTGCATATGTGGAGGAATTCATGGTACAACACATTTTCTTCCTTGAAAACTGAGCAGGACAGAATATAAATTATTATTCATAATTGATTTTAGATCTGATGATAAATAACAAACATTTTCATTGATTCTAAAGACGCTTTAAATTGTAATAAACAACATAATGCCCCTGCAATACGAAGTGAGCACTCTCTTTTGATCAGAATGATCATTTTGTAAATTCCTGTTTACAACCTTATGATCAAAGTATCGGGCGAGAACAAAGGAATACAGTGTTCGCCTGGGTGCGCCGGTTATTGCAGTTATCATTTGAACACAAAGGCCGATCGCAGTGACATCTTAGAGCAACTTTATTACTGCACTTTTCTCTGTTTATTCCGAAGTACTTTCCTTTGTTCGCTTGGAAATGATGTTCACGATGCGTATTTATTTGAAATGCGCATTTAGAACGATGTAGTTCTCTTTGTGTACATATCAGTAGTTTACTACACTGAAGCAAGTGTATACAGATCAGTTTTCAATGTCCTGAGGGAGTTAGATAGAAAGACAGTAATAAAATTGCTCTAGTTCCCCGAATGATACGCTTCGCTAACGCTCAGCCAATAACGAAACCACTAAAAGGTTTGTTGTCTACTTAGTAATAGCATAGGAAATAGAATTGTACTCCACTTTAAAAAAGTTACGGTTATTAACAACAAGACACACGTGTATTGCGTGTAGTCAGGTACTACTGTGTTACAAACATTCTGTAATATAGCTAGTCAGATATTTCCGTATACAATTAGGCGTTGAAATGTAAGCATGTTGATAGAGCATTAGAATTATCGCTGATCATTTCTAGACATTATTATTTAATATATGTATGTGATATATGGCGTGTCTACGTAGCAGATAGTAGAATTGTTGGCTGGGGATTGAGGATGCATAACTTTACCTGAGTAGCTGTAGTACCTTAAAACACGGTAGAAGTACGCCACACGAAGTGTCGCGTATCAGGCTACGCTGGGGTTGCTTGCGAAATTGTAGGGCCCATTTCATTCTTCAGATGTAGACAATCATACAGATAAGAAATGTTTACATCCCTCGGCAGACAAAAAATATAGTGTGCCAGTCTTCAATGACGCTCAGACAGATCTAATGAATCGACATGCTTCATTATAGAACTAATTATTTCTTGAACAATTTAAAGTTTAAATATGTAATTTTTATCGAAATATTATCTTTTATGTGTTGAAATATACATAGTTTATTTACAAATACAATTATTCTGCAATATACTCAGATACCCACGGTAAAAATGTTCGCTAACGCTCAGCCAAATCACATTGTGTGACATGCACTACCATTTAAAATCTAGAAGTCAGGTCGTCCATTAGATACCGTTCAAGACAGGCAGTAAAAAGTGAAATATTTCCAGCGTACTAAGTGACACTTCGCTAACGCTCAGCCAAATCACATAGTGTGACATGCACTACCATTTAAAATCTAGAAGTCAGGTCGTCCATTAGATACCGTTCAAGACAGGCAGTAAAAAGTGAAATATTTCCAGCTTGCTAAGTGACACTTCGCTAACGCACATTCAATAAAAATGTCTGCTAATTTGGTTAGTCTTTTAAATGACAATACAATAAATTATAAAATATCTTTAAAGATAAAATTAACTTATTCTACGTTAGTGTATAATGATGTAGGCTACTTCTGGGGAAAGCTTGTGACCATGAGATTAGATAAGTTGGAGATTGGGTCCGTGTTGGAGATACCGTAAGGTCCAGATCTTATGTGCGAATTGTATATTATTTTATCAGTTCTACTCACGACGCACTGCGCCGGTTCTCCTCTTATTATGTTCCGTGCAGAGTCCATTCAGCAGTCTACTGGAAATTGGCAACATGACAATGTACAGTTTTGAACATCACGGTTGTTAAGGTGACGTCCTGTATTACTCAGAGTTATGAACATCTCAATGGAAAAGAAATACTGTGATATTTTTTCAGTCGTATTGTAGGTAAAGGAGTTTGTTTTTTACATCAAAGCTTATTTTAGTATATTTGGCGTTAACGACTTCTTTTAAATTAAACAAATATAGTGTAATAGTCTTCTTATATTATTTATAAGTGGCCACTTATATATAAGGAATTTAGTATATTTCAAGCTATATTAGATTCCTAAGAGAATATGAACCTCTATTCCTGGCAATACGTCAACAGCACAGCTGATGGACAATATTGTAGTCGTAACGACGTCAGTAAGGATCAGGTGCTTAATGTGGATTTTATTTGGCATTAAAGCGTATTTCCCCATTAACGCTGGCACTCAGATCCACACAACTATGGAAGAGAGGATTAGGCTCCGATCTAGCCGTGTTCCTCTACTTGAGAATGGCTCAGTCGTATCCTTCTGTCTGTACAGAAGAGTGGACATAACGCACCCGAGTACATGTGTCGTTCAAGCACTCAGATCCACGTAACTATAGAAGAGCGATGGAAGTGTGGATTAGGTTCCGATCTAGCCGTGTTCCTCTACTTGAGAATGGCTCAGTCGTATCCTTCTGTCTGTACAGAAGAGTGGACATAACGTACCCGAGTACATGTGTCGTTCAAGCACTCAGATCCACACAACTATGGAAGAGCGATGGAAGTGTGGATTAGGTTCCGATTTAGCCGTGTTCCTCTACTTGAGAATGGCTCAGTCGTATCCTTCTGTCTGTACAGAAGAGTGGACATAACGCACCCGAGTACATGTGTCGTTCAAGCACTCAGATCCACGCAACTATAGAAGAGCGATGGAAGTGTGGATTAGGTTCCGATCTAGCCGTGTTCCTCTACTTGAGAATGGCTCAGTCGTATCCTTCTGTCTGTACAGAAGAGTGGACATAACGTACCCGAGTACATGTGTCGTTCAAGCACTCAGATCCACACAACTATGGAAGAGCGATGGAAGTGTGGATTAGGTTCCGATCTAGCCGTGTTCCTCTACTTGAGAATGGCTCAGTCGTATCCTTCTGTCTGTACAGAAGAGCGGACATAACGTACCCGAGTACATGTGACGTTCAGCACTTGGAGGCTGATTGATTCGAAATGGATCGGAGATGAGGTGGTGTTAATCCTCATTAGTGGTCATGAGTCCCCTCATTTGAGTAATCGTATTGTAGTTGTAACCACTATTTTTTCCGTAAATATAGAAAATTTGATGTTGGTTTTAATATTTCATGCAACCAAACGTCTACGCAGTTGATTAATGTTTTACTTTTACAATTGAAGTGAATTTTAAACTGATTAAGGAAAATTTATTTTAGTAACTGTTATTAACTCCTGTTCTCATAGTGATTCAAAGTAGAGATCAGTACTATTGTTCTTTCTCCTTGCATTGGCTTACAAATGTTACGCAATCCGGTCAAGTAAGTTAATGGCTATCTCTAGTACTTAAGGAGGTATCGAGCCTAATACAGAATGATAATTCCGAATCTGTACATTCAACTGAAATTTATGATTGAATCACGTAAATAAGAACCTATATTCTATTTTGGTACGATTGAAATTTAAGGTTTACAAAAAGTTTTACCTATTTTTTGTCGTGTTATAGTACTAATACAATTGATCAAATAAAGCAGAGGATATAAAATAGTTTTTCCAGATAATGGAAAGTAATGCCTTGTATTGTGTGATTTGAAATAGGGAATGGGAGAAGAAACTTACGAAAAGAAACGGCTGTCCGACTTTACTTTCCCAAACAATGAGTGCAAAACTGTTCAAGTGCCAAGAAAAATAACAAATTAATAATAGTGTAAAACAGTAGTTGTTTAAACTTTGGCTACAGAAAGTTTCACTGCGTTCTTCTTATCTTGGGTACTCATTGTTGAAAACTTTACTGGGATGGTACATTTAAGATGCAGATATCATTTCCTGCACAATATCATCAGATTGCCATTCTTGT
Source organism: Homalodisca vitripennis (assembly GCF_021130785.1). Classification (NCBI taxonomy): domain Eukaryota; kingdom Metazoa; phylum Arthropoda; class Insecta; order Hemiptera; family Cicadellidae; genus Homalodisca; species Homalodisca vitripennis. The sequence continues at coordinate 95,100,195 of NC_060212.1, read as the reverse complement.
TAATGAGATAGCGTTATTTTAGATAGTAGGTTTTTATATAAAAATATAGTCCACGCAATGAGGAACTGATTCCACTATACACTTAGTCCAATAAGAAATCCACTGATTTAATGTTTATCTGGTCGCTAACTTCAAATTTATATTCCAGGATACCATTTAATTTTTTTAACGTCACGCTACTCTAAAAATATTCTTTTAAATTTTTCAAATTCTTTAAGTACTTTTGTATCTAATTAATATAGGAACGCAATCATGTTTTTGAACTTGAATCTGTTTTTGTTGAAAGTTTACTACACTTAAAAATTAAGTCGCTTGTTATTGTATAATGAAAGAACTTAGGAATCCTGAAGATAGCAAGGACTACCACTGAGGACATCATTACACATATTACACATCATTACAGGTATGTCCGGTAATAATCTTTGATGCCTTAGTTTTTTTAACTTTGTGATTTTTATTCGTACGGTTCCGCAGTATTTAAAACTAGCATTCAATATGAATGTTTAGAAATATGTTTGTAGAAGAAGCTGGCAGTAAATAATTAATGACATGATAATTGCGTATCGGATTATGTAGGCGTATTGAATATTTAGTTGATTGGAAGCAGCAAGGCTTGATGCAGGCTGGCCCTTGTACACGCACGTATGGTCATTATATGCAGCTTATGGTTGAGAAGTCACATTTGTTTTTACGGTTAAATAAATGAAGTTTATTCAGAATTTAACAAAACAACACTGTAAATTATTATGGAATCCAGTGATCTGTTGACTAATGCTTCGTATTTTATATGTATTAAGTTTTGATCAAGTGATTGACTTTTAAGAATACAAATCCGAAGTTAATTATGGATTGTATATCTTATAAATTGAAATGAATATTCATAAAGTATTCAGCTTTCTTATTTTTTGATAACACTAACATGAAATGTTTTTAAATAATTGATAACTTCCATCTTCCTTGATCGAAATCTAAAGACCTGTACAACTGCATTATTGTTTTTAAATTGCGCGTCCTTAACGACATTGTGATTAATATATTAAGTGAAATCAAAATAATTTAGTAGTTTTTAGCTTTTGTTAAAAAAAGTGTCTTTTCAAGAGTAATAACACTGTCAAATCCGTTTTCCTATAGATTGACAGTCTCATTTTTTAAAGTGAAGCATTTCGTCCTGACAGGTGTGGCGTTAAAAATCCTATGATTGGCTATTGCAGCTATCTCAATGAGAAAATATTGTAGTTATTGTACTTTACCAAGATTTTGAGTATTAAGCCTACAGGCGCTGTATTGGCATCATCATGGTTTAGACTAAGGGTAGAGAAGACTAAAATACGGAAGATGCTATTAATTATTAAAAAGTTCCCTAATTTCTTTAAAGTGGAGTGTTTTTGTCCAACCGAAAATTGAAAACAATTATTCATTTGTTGAGTTATTCATTGTTCAAGTAGTTGCTTTTGGATTTTAGTTCAATATCCTGGTTTCTACGTTTTTATGTTGTTATTTATGTAAAACATTATTTATTTTGAAAACAATAGTGTGAAAATGTTAGTATTTTAAAGTGAAATAAAATGTAATTTATGACACCACTAGCCAATACAATACATGCAAGGAATAAACCACAGTAAATAACGTTGGAGTTGAATATTACGAAGCCACATCTCCAGGGATCACATTAATCTGGCAGACAGAAGTACCTTTTATGCCTTTTCGCAGATAGAGAATTACATTGGAACATCTATTATTTTTTTATTTAAAACCTACATTTTTATAGGGATATGTGTATAATTTATCTATAAAAGTTTGTTTCGCTAATAAAGTCATAATTTACAAAATTATGTGTAATATTCTGTCAAGTTATAACACATTATTACCGTTTGTCAACAATTATTTATTTGTAATTTAATAACTATAGTTATATATAATACATTAGTTGAATTTCCGTCAATATTAAAATAACAAATAACGTTCTGAAGCAATATTTATGTTTTATTCTTGGCAATAAACGTCAACACAGCTGATGTACAATATTGTAGTCGTAATGACGTCAGTAAGGATCAGGTGCTTGATGTGGATTTTATTTGGCACTAAAGCGTATTTCAACTCAAGGCCCCATTAACGCTAGCACTCAGATCCACACAGCGATTGAAAGGAGGATTAGACTTCGATCTAGCCGCATTCCTCTAACTGAGAATGGCTCAGACTCGTCTGCCTGTCTGTACAGCAGAGCAGATATAACGTACCCGAGTACATGTGACGTTCAAGCACTCAGATCCACACAACTATGGAAGTGAGGATTAGACTCTGACCTTGCCGCATTCCTCTAACTGAGAATGGCTCAGACTCGTCTGCATGTCTGTAAAGCAGAGCAGACATAACGTACCCGAGTACATGTGACGTTCAAGCACTCAGATCCACACAAGTATGGAAGTGAGGATTAGACTCCGACCTTGCTGCATTCCTCTAACTGAGAATGGCTCAGACCCGTCTGCCTGTCTGCACAGCAGAGCAGACATAACGTACCCGAGTACATGTGATGTTCAAGCACTCAGATCCACACAACTATGGAAGTGAGGATTAGACTCTGACCTTGCCGCATTCCTCTAACTGAGAATGGCTCAGACTCGTCTGCATGTCTGTACAGCAGAGCAGACATAACGTACCCGAGTACATGTGACGTTCAAGCACTCAGATCCACACGGCGATGAAAGTGAGGATTAGAATCTAACCTTGCCGCATTCCTCTAACTGAGAATGGCTCAGACTCGTCTGCCTGTCTGCACAGCAGAGCAGACATAACGTACCCGAGTACATGTGACGTTTAAGCACTCAGATCCACACAACTATGGAAGTGAGGATTAGACTCTGACCTTGCCGCATTCCTCTAACTGAGAATGCTCAGACAGATGGTTAATGGTAATTGACCGAGGACGATGGCGGTTAGGAGGTTATGTGGATCATCATTAACGATCATTAGTCCCCTCATGGCATAATTACAATGCACACTATTACTTGCACTGGCGGCTACTATAAACCACAGCTGGTCGTGAACTGCTCTGGTCGAAAAATCAATAAATGCATTGAATTTAATTTAACGGATAGGTAATTCGGTTTTTATGTTAGAACAAGGTAAGTTTTAATTGCAATTGTAATAATTAAAGTAATTTGTTTAGTTTGAAGTATGTGGGTAAATTGTTTTAGCGACTTTAGAACAATAATATTTCCATTTATATCCTTATTAAATATTTCGATATAACCTTGTAGAATAAAACAAGATATGAACGGTATCTTTTATGCAAAAAATATATTATTTAAAGCGATGTAATAAATTAAAAAATATATTACGATAGTATAATGTTTAATAAAGGCCACGGTGAAGAATTGATTAAAATGTAATTAAAATGGCTTATTCTCCTCGTTATACTACTAATCTAATTTCAAATTTACACGGTCTTAACGTCCGTAATACATTTTGGGGAGTATTTGATTTTTCTACATTTGCTCGTTATTAAATTGGTTTTCCAGAAATAAGGTTGTTTATCGACAGCCTTAATATAGTTAAGTAAAAGTGTTATTGAAGTTTTGGTATCAATAAATGCAACATTACAAATCGGACTTTCGGAAATATCGTTATAAATTACAAAAGTATAACAGTACGTTTCGTGAATTGACATCTACCCTCTTTTTCAGGAGTAAAAACCCTAAGTACTTTTCAGGACCTCAAGCTATTGGTGTATCGGTTAGGTATGATACACATGCTATGAGGTGGCTGTCCATTGGCGCTATTTTAAGTGCTTATTTATATATATATATATATAGTTCTTATACGTGATGAAGAGGGTGGATTTCAATCTTTGAAACGTTGTGTAATACGTTTTGTAACGATGGCAAATGTCTCAAATCCTTTTATCCTTTCAAAACCACTATCCTCAAAAACAATCTTTTATTAAATATTTAAAATTAGCAACGCAGTGAAAGTTTCATTTACAAATAAATATAACAAACCGATATTTACAGACATTAAAGTTATATTAAAAGTAAAACACAGTTTGTTATATAATTATGTATACAAATATATATATATTTTATAACTATTTATTATAATAACAGTACATTTTTATTTAGGAACTAATATTTAAATATACTCGTGATTCCCTGTGTTCTCTAATTGTAGTCAAATTGTACTCATTAATGGAATATTATTTCTACTATTTTCCAACTCTACTCTTACTAATGTTATATTTTTTGGATTGCACTCTTATTATAACAATTAGTATTGCTAGGTTGTATCCAGATATCTACGGTAATTCCAAAAATAAATCCCCAAAGGAGACAGGTGTACTTGCCCACAATACCCAAGAGCCTGGTATAGAATTGCTTTCTATTGTAAGATGATGTCGAGATCAGGTGTTGACCTAGAAGGTTAGCTATTGACTGTCACGTCTCTGGTACATTGACGCTTTGTTCCTCCCCCCCTCTCCCCCTCCCCAGCATTCACTGCTGAGGTGTCTCGGATCGCCTGAAACTCGGCCTTTGATAGGATTCAATTATCCGTCAACCATCGCAATTTGCAATTTCCATTCTTTTGGCTTCTCTCCATAAAATTATTCAATGTTCTGTTACAACATATTGATAAACAACCGTTACTTTACTTTTCCGTAATTGCAAATAGCATTTCTTCAGTCATGACGTAAAACAAATTACACTAATAATTGGTAGTTAAATGTTTGAAGAAACTAATTTTCATGTTCGATAAAACACTTCTAACGTATTTTATTACACAGTTGAAATTTACTTCCAGAAGTAAATTTTTCAAAATAAAAATTACGCATATCTTAAATATTATCTCACTTATTATAGTGGGTTGTTAATTAATCTCACATTTAGGTAAAACCGTTTAAAAATGACGATCTTGAAACAAACGTTCTACAAGGTTTTGAATTTTACACTATTAAACATCATCAGTAAGCTGAGAGTCTAAGAATATAAGTCATGAAATTCATTGTAAATTTTGTAAAAACAATACATTGGGAAAACATATAATCACCTTAGAGTCAGAATAACAGGGCACAGATTTGATATTTTTCATAAAGGCGAGGAGAAGCCATTTGCCAAACATGCTGCTGAGCACAGGACAAAATTGAAGAGTGTTATCATCTTAAAGGGATTAATAAGGTCTTCCCTTGTCCTGAAGAAAATTTAAATAGGTTAAAATTAAAAATCTCGAACAAGCTCATTAGTAAATTCTAAAATCTATAAAAATACCCAATCGGTTTAGATTTAAACTAAAAAAAAAAACTTTTCCAAACTTCCTTCTGTGCCGCTAATCATATAACAGCTGGTTATTTGAATGTTGACTATTTACATCTTGTAGTTATTTTCTTATTTGTTGTTATTACTGATCTTTTATATTCCTATTTTATGCTTCTTGAAGATGTGGATATCAATACACGGAATATAGATTAGAAGCTTTTTATCTTTTTTTCATTTCAATAAGTGAAATACTATATATATATATATATATATATATATATATATATATATATATATATATATATATATATATATATATATATATATATAGTATTTCACTAATAGAAAAAAATAGAATATCAAACATCTCAGTTTCAATATTATCTCATATACTATAATGGGTTGTTATTTAATCGCAGGTCAAGGTAAGGCAGTGTAGAAAATGCTGATGTTTGTAATTTGAAATCTGTGGGTTTAATTTAAGGCGAGATGTAGACAGACGATCGGGTACTCTTATTAGGCTTCCTCTACAAAGACCCGGGTGTTTTAACATTTGCGTGTATTTATAACAATTCTGAAACGCAATGACGAAAAGCAAGGCCTGACTAAGGTTATTGCCTTTTACTAGCACAGGCGTATGAATCACGACAGTCGGATTTATTTGCTATTTTCGTGGTTTGTGGCTTTATTTCAACAGGACGTCGTTAGCAACGTGTTGTTTACTCCGCCGCATTAATTATGGCACAATAAATAACAAATATTGTTCTAAATGACCTCGGCAGCTATATTGTTTCATTTTATTACTCCTTCCCAGAGCTTCCCTAGCTGATTATTACTCCCAGTTTATAAAATCTCGACAGTTTACTGTCTTATTTTGTTTTGTAAAGTTTTACGAAAATTGTAATTACTAACCAGTGTTTTGTTTAAAGTCTGTTGTTGACGATGCAAGGTTTGACATGATAACAGGATTTCGGACATTTGCCACCGTTATGGTTACAAAAGGTATATCACACAGTTTCGTGGATTGGAATTTGGAATCTATCCCACTTTTATCCGTGTTGGTGTGATGTGCGATTTGGTTTCTCGTACTCGTGACTTGTGCTCAGGACTTGCATTTTCTGCAGTGACAACGCCTGGACTTTCCTACAAGCAGCTTTTGGGTATGGTTAAACCCTTTTCTTTTCCTCCTTTTCTTCTTTCTGTTCATAATTTTTATATTTACTAATACCTCCCCTACCTGACGAAGAGGATAGATTCCAATCCTTATAATATACCTTTTATAGTCATAACGATGGCAAATATTCGAAATCCTAACATCCTATTAACCAGAGGTGCGTTATTTGTATATTGTTATAAAGTAGTCGCTCAAATAAACGGAAAACTATAAATGTGGTAACGTAAGATAAGAATTTGTATTATGACTGTTCTAGGCATGTTCTAGGTTTGTATATGAATTTATATGTAGTGTCACTAATACGGCATGTTTGTTTACAGGTATTCATGTCTGAATGCAACAAGTAAACCGGCATGTCTCAGTTAAATGCGGTGAGTCTATTTCAGCCAGTACATTAAATATTCCGTCCTTAACAGAGAGAACTGCATTCTACATTGTTGAAAAAGTTTTAAAACGTGCTATTTTCTCAGTCGCTTAAATGGGACCGCCTTCTTACCCCGCTACGCTTTGCAAAGCGTTTAACAGCGGTTGTTGTTTTCAACCGTGTTTATTTATTCGTAGGATAATTACGCCTCGTAAGCTCTACGTAATAAATAATCAAACGAGAAGATAAGAAGATATAAGAAAGAAGAGGATAATTAGTCGTCAGATGTTTTGCTCTCAAATTTATCTCGTAAGAAAACGTATTTAGAAAATGAATTATCCCGATTTCTATAACACGGAATACAGTCTGAAAATAAATTAACTTGTTGTCTTACTTTGTCTATGAATTTGTTAGTGTGGTATGTACTTTTGAATTCACGCCTGACGATGTCATCTTGGATGTCGAAACCTTATAAAATGAATTTTAAATTATTGGAGAATTTTGTATTTCTTTAACAGAAAATAATTTTTTCCATTAAGAAGAGTTTCTCGTCCAGTGGTACTTGTAGTTCGGGATTTAAGTTCATTTTCATCTGAATTATCCCAGTGCTGAAGAAATGAATTCAATCCAATCCAAATATCCAATATTTTTTTATGTAAAAAACTAAGTTTAGATATAAGGAAATAAATATTTTTTTAAACCACCCACATTGTATGCAATGTTACTAGTTATCTTTACATAATTTCATAAAAGCAATGCAATAAGGAACGTGGTTCTCGAACCAATTTGATGAATATAGATTATGTATATGTTTATAATTAGGCTATTGCCGTTAATATAAATTTTATAAATGTTAAAAATGAATGTTTCAATGTTATTTCATATTCCGATCATATGTGATTTATGTCATAGCCTGTTTATTTAAACACATATATGACAAAAATTGCCTAATACAAAATAATTGATTTGTAAAAATTGAGGGCTCTGTGGTGTAGTAGTAGCACGCTCAATCGGTAAGAGAGATCCTGGTTCGAGTCCCGGTGAAGCTACACAAAGTATACTTTTTGTGATTTAATGTTTATTGGAATTATACAATTTCAATATATATTTGCTTCATTTTTCCATTGAAGTTTTTTCAACAAGTTTTAATGATATCTAAATTTATGTCGAATTGTCCAAACATTACCCTTCCTGTAAGGTCTTTCAGCGCGTCAAATTAACGTCCTGTAGCGTCATAAAGAGGTAGTAAATTGACTAAATGTAGTGGTTATATTCAAGAAAACCTGTAGACCAAAATCTAATATCCGTGAAGGTGAATGAAACTGAAGTCTCTTATACAGCTGACTGAATAAGATTCAGCTGCCTAAGAAGATTTTATTCTCATTGAACTAAAATCTATTTGAACATCATTCTCAGAGATCGGATTTTTCAGAGTTGTAGGTTATAAAAGAATATTGTATATCAGAATTTTAACGGATTGTGTATGTTGTTAATCAACCAGTAGGTTACCTTTTTAAGTTTTCGTGTGGAAGGATACGAGTTCTATTCCTTGTAAAAACAACAGTTAAAAATTTAAGCTCCATTTTTAGTTCTGTAAGTATTGGTACTTAAAGCTGAGTATACTGAAGAGTGGTAGGTAGTACATGGTATAACGCTAGAGAGTAAATAGATAATGCATAGTATAATAATGGTTGTGGTATTATTTTTCAAATTACAAGAATTTATACTACTTAAACCGTTGAAGTATTAACCATTTTTAAGTAACACGATCATTTTATAATAAACAGATAATATAACGTATCCACATGACAGTTATTGTTATTACGATTAATGTAGCAATAAATAAATATGAAAAGGTATTCCTAGAATATAAATCAAGGTGTATTATATATAGAATTGTTATAATTTATGGATAATTTAAAATTAATTAATCCCATATTTTGACATTTCATCTAGGTTAGTCTAATAACAATTACGAGTAGTATTGTATCAACACTATCTAAGACGAGGCGATGTTGCGGCAATGTAGGTACAGCCACGTACTGCAGGTTGCCGGGTGCGCCTGTCTGTACGGCCCACATACTGATTAGACGGTGGTCAACCACAATCGCCAGTGAGTGTATTGGGCCTCCTCTTCGTGTCTAGTGTTGTATCTACTCCGCTCAGGGCATGCAATACAATACAATGTTGTGTAGACGAGGCGATGTTGCGGCAATGTAGGTACAGCCACGTACTGCAGGTTGCCGGGTGCGCCTGCCTGTACGGCCCACATATACTGATTAGACGGTGGTCAACCACAATCGCCAGTGAGTGTATTGGCCTCCTCTTCGTGTCTAGTGTTGTATCTACTCCGCTCAGGGCATGCAATACAACAATGTTGTGTAGACGAGGCGATGTTGCGGCAATGTAGGTACAGCCACGTACTGCAGGTTGCCGGGTGCGCCTGCCTGTACGGCCCACATACTGATTAGACGGTGGTCAACCACAATCGCCAGTGAGTGTATTGGGCCTCCTCTTCGTGTCTAGTGTTGTATCTACTCCGCTCAGGGCATGCAATACAACAATGTTGTGTAGACGAGGCGATGTTGCGGCAATGTAGGTACAGCCACGTACTGCAGGTTGCCGGGTGCGCCTGCCTGTACGGCCCACATACTGATTAGACGGTGGTCAACCACAATCGCCAGTGAGTGTATTGGGCCTCCTCTTCGTGTCTAGTGTTGTATCTACTCCGCTCAGGGCATGCAATACAACAATGTTGTGTAGACGAGGCGATGTTGCGGCAATGTAGGTACAGCCACGTACTGCAGGTTGCCGGGTGCGCCTGCCTGTACGGCCCACATACTGATTAGACGGTGGTCAACCACAATCGCCAGTGAGTGTATTGGGCCTCCTCTTCGTGTCTAGTGTTGTATCTACTCCGCTCAGGGCATGCAATACAACAATGTTGTGTAGACGAGGCGATGTTGCGGCAATGTAGGTACAGCCACGTACTGCAGGTTGCCGGGTGCGCCTGTCTGTACGGCCCACATACTGATTAGACGGTGGTCAACCACAATCGCCAGTGAGTGTATTGGGCCTCCTCTTCGTGTCTAGTGTTGTATCTACTCCGCTCAGGGCATGCAATACAACAATGTTGTGTAGACGAGGCGATGTTGCGGTAATGTAGGTACAGCCACGTACTGCAGGTTGTCGGGTGCGCCTGCCTGTACGGCCCACATACTGATTAGACGGTGGTCAACCACAATCGCCAGTGAGTGTATTGGGCCTCCTCTTCGTGTCTAGTGTTGTATCTACTCCGTTCAGGGCATACAATACAACAATGTTGTGTAGACGAGGCGATGTTGCGGCAATGTAGGTACAGCCACGTACTGCAGGTTGCCGGGTGCGCCTGCCTGTACGGTCCACATACTGATTAGACGGTGGTCAACCACAATCGCCAGTGAGTGTATTGGGCCTCCTCTTCGTGTCTAGTGTTGTATCTACTCCGCTCAGGGCATGCAATACAACAATGTTGTGTAGACGAGGCGATGTTGCGGCAATGTAGGTACAGCCACGTACTGCAGGTTGCCGGGTGCGCCTGCCTGTACGGCCCACATACTGATTAGACGGTGGTCAACCACAATCGCCAGTGAGTGTATTGGGCCTCCTCTTCGTGTCTAGTGTTGTATCTACTCCGCTCAGGGCATGCAATACAACAATGTTGTGTAGACGAGGCGATGTTGCGGCAATGTAGGTACAGCCACGTACTGCAGGTTGCCGGGTGCGCCTGCCTGTACGGCCCACATACTGATTAGACGGTGGTCAACCACAATCGCCAGTGAGTGTATTGGGCCTCCTCTTCGTGTGTAGTGTTGTATCTACTCCGCTCAGGGCATGCAATACAACAATGTTGTGTAGACGAGGTATGTTGCGGCAATGTAGGTACAGCCACGTACTGCAGGTTGCCGGGTGCGCCTGCCTGTACGGTACACACATACTGATTAGACGGTGGTCAACCACAATCGCCAGTGAGTGTATTGGGCCTCCTCTTCGTGTGTAGTGTTGTATCTACTCCGTTCAGGGCATACAATACAGCTATGTTGTGTAGACGAGGCGATGTTGCGGCAATGTAGGTACAGCCACGTACTGCAGGTTGCCGGGTGCGCCTGCCTGTACGGTACACATACTGATTAGACGGTGGTCAACCACAATCGCCAGTGAGTGTATTGGGCCTCCTCTTCGTGTCTAGTGTTGTATCTACTCCGTTCAGGGCATGCAATACAATACAGCTATGTTGTGTAGACGAGGCGATGTTGCGGCAATGTAGGTACAGCCACGTACTGCAGGTTGCCGGGTGCGCCTGCCTGTACGGTCCACATACTGATTAGACGGTGGTCAACCACAATCGCTAGTGAGTATATTGGGCCTCCTCTTCGTGCCTAGTGTTGTGTCTGGTCCGCTCAGGGTATACAATACAATAATGCTGGATTATGTCAGCAACAGAAAGTAGTAATTCGGTGTAATAATTTATATTTAGTTAGGTTTTTTATATCGAATCTTGGACGTGTTTGCCGATTGTAACACCTTTATACAAAGTACTGTTATTGAAAAATTGAAAACTTCAGTTTGAAATTAGTTTAAATTATAAATTTGCTACAGAAAATTGATTGTTTTTAATGTGCGAGTAATTGTTTGTTTAGAGTTTTGTGTTTGAAACTGGAAGGATTGTGAAGGAAACATGATTTTTTCCGGACATTTGCCATCGTTCAGTGATACAATACAATCAGTAACTCCATTGATTTCCATTCATATGAGTAATTTGACAATGTTGACGTTTAGTATTCGAACAATGATTATGATTCATTGTTCGTTTTATCACCTCAGGTTTATAATTGTATGAATAAAATATCAAATATTCTATATTCTGTATATAGTGAAGCACCTATGGAATAAAAATACTATATCCTCTTTATAAAAGTAATGTCTACAATAAACTTTTAGTAACTGAATTGATATATAAATTGGACAAAAATTATTATGATGCACAGGAAGCTGCATGTGTATAAAGAAGCGGAAGTAGAATATGTTATAACACGCTTTCTTAGCTCATACTTCTAACATGTTGAAAATATGATGAAAGAAATCTGAGCTGGAGGGGAAGGGCCAAGTCTCTGTCGACCCTCGTCACCGGCAATTGGCTCCATCTACTGCCGGAAGATATGGAGCTAGACCCTACACGAACAGACTCCACATATTGGTACGATCATATTGTGTTGTGAGAGCTGTTGATATATTTTCTTAAAATGATGCAACCACCAACCAATTCAAGCTGTGTTCGTGTCACAAACTTTGTGAGTCATCGTTTCAATTTATCTCCAAAAGACCTTTTCCTGTTTAAGTTTACCGGAGAAGCACGTGTATTTTCCAGTGACATTTTCTTGAATCCCGCTGAGAAAGTTATTAACGAAACGTTGTTATTCTCGGGTCGATTGACAGTGGACAGAGAGTTTTCATGAATTATAATAGGTAGAAGGCAGTATACAATGTAGTAAATATGTTGTATAATACAATCATTTGTTTAAGGTTGATTTACATCAGAAATGGGAGTAAGGGTACAATTTGCAGTCAGTGTGGGGTAAGAAGCAATTTACAACGTATTTTTTAAAGACTAAAGTGAAAAAACACATAATTAAATAATATTTTCTTTACCTTGGTCCGCATTATTTCAACAGGTTACCAGTTAAATGAAAGTAAGGTGTAAATATAAACATTTTCTGTCTTGAAATAAAAAAAATGGTTATTCAATTTTAAAACATAGATTCTTTTAAGCAGATATTGGTTTGAAAGATAAGATATATTAAATTGTTACATTATTATCTTGTATTTGTAAATGTGAAATATTGTTTAAGTTTGTTAATAAGTGCACCATTCGCTGCAGTAAGCTGCTAAGTGATAGTGTTAACTTACCAAGGACTGGACATCAATTACCATGCTAAGAATTCTTGTCTCGTTCATTTATTAGTTTTATGACCCAACCACATTACTGGTAGAGTGGTTGGTGAATTCCATAATATTAAATTGTTTTCTATAGTTTTAATTACTCTTTGGAATAAATGATTATTTCATTAATATTGTAAACTCGAATACGAACTGTTGTTGGTATAATCACACATTTTAATAAAGCAAAATCACTATTCAATGTACTAAAATAAGGGGTAATGCAGTATGGATACAATGCACAATGGATACGATTGAGATTTTTACGGCTTAACAGTACAATGGGTTAGTATTAAATACGAAAATGGGTTTGGTTATAAATCTGTTACTTGAGGCTATTTTAATGTTATTCAAGATTGACGAGGTGAATATTAATGTTAATGTTACTCCTAGGGAAAAATAGCAATCAAAATATTAAAACCGAATGAAACACTGTAGTTAAAGTCTGACTTAATTCAATTTTACGCCGAAAAGTTTGCCAACTTAACGATTTTTAATTTTGGATTTATTATATCTGATACGACCAATCAATTGCCATGATTCATATATTTTCTGATTAATTACATGTAAAATTTGGAATTAAACATCATTATTTAATCGAGGTTTGTTTTATTCCATTAAAAAGTCTTTTATGGCGAATTATAAAATGTTTTGAAATTATTACCAGATGTATAACAACTTTTCGGACACAACAGTTTTTTGCCTTTTGCATAAAGGAGTATTTTAAATTTTCTACCAAATATCTTTTGAATTTTCAAACAACTAACTATATTTTTGTTGGCTACATAAGTTACAATAAAATATTAATAGAATTCATTATCATGAAAAAAGGAACCAGTTTTGTACAGTAAGTGTAGATTACAGGTACGTATAAACCTCCCAAACCAATATAGATTAGAGTGTTGAAATTTCATATTCGTCAACTTTCAAATTGAAGAACTGTCAACGGTTCACCTTCCAATAAAATTTCCACATCAATTTATCACCAACAAATGTGTACGCAATTTATTAAGTCATCTTTGAGGGAATGGGAAGTGTATATAGTCATCAAGGTAAGGAAAAATAAATCCTTACACCATCAATACAAATTTGTAAGAAATACAATTCAGTGAAATCTTACCATTGTTAACATGAAAAATAAATAATTGTGTAGTATGCTGCACACGAACAACTCTTCCTCGGAGTTAAAAATCTAAACGTGAGCGTAAATACGTCTATACGTTATACTAGTAACACTCGCTGTGACAGGTTTTGTTCCCGAGCAAGACGCTGTTGTGATGATGTATACACTGAGTTCAGATGTCACCAGTTGTCGCTGTACCCAGACCACAGCACTGCCACTTAGCCTCGGGTAGCCGCCCTTATTAGCCGCACACCTCGTAATGCACTATTAGCGGTCGTTTATAGCCTACCTGATATATGGGGTTACCGCCACGAGACCGCAAGAGCGTTCCGTCGTTAATGCATTCGTGACCTATGTAACAAGTGTCAGAGCCAGTTTCTCCCTCCCATGAATGTTGGACTACGTTTATTAATTTTTGACCGTAGTCGTTAATCCAGTTTTCTCCACAATGGGATGTACATGATCCCAACAAAATGCTGTCAATAAAATGCCCAGGGCCTCTAAACTTCTTTACACGCCACGTTGTCTAGAATACTCATACATATTTGGAACATAGATAAATAAGGCATAATTTTGGGGGTAAAGATGTAGCATAAGAACCAAATACAGAAATACGAATATCTGATTTCACTCCAGCCATTGTTTATTTACGATCAGAACAAAATCCGTCGAATATGAATATTGTCAGAATGTCAATATTTACTAAACACCGGCGTAACACAAGTCCAACTATTGTCAATTAATCTGCATTTAAAATATAAGAAAGATCACATATCACTAAATTTAAAATAATTCCTGCCTTTACTGACATTATTAAAATTAGCCCGAGCAAATTGGCCCGAGCATTCATCACACTAATAGCTTTCACGAAACAGCCGACGGCACTTCATGCTTTAATTACAATTTCCCTCCTTGCTTCTTCTGGAGCTCAATTCCTAATTACATTGCCGATTGTGATTGAAACTGAAGACAATTCAATGATGAAACAATTCCGTATTTTCTTCTCAAGACCTAAATTTTCACAATAAGTAGTCACACGTTTACAGTAATGTTTTAAAATATGAATTGTTGTAACTTTTTATCTACATTAATGTATTCTAATTTCATTAGTTATACACATTACAGGAAACTGTGTGAAACAAATCACACGTAGTCATTCTATGCATTACCCAAAATAAGTCATCCTTTTATAGAATGACCCCGCAGCAGCAGCACGAGGTCCTGGTTATGTGGTTCTAGTAGTGCTAGCAGCACGAGGTCCTGGTTATGTGGTTCGAGTAGTGCTAGCAGCACGAGGTCCTGGTTAGGTGGTTCGAGTAGTGCTAGCAGCACGAGGTCCTGGTTACGTGGTTCGAGTAGTGCTAGCAGCACGAGGTCCTGGTTATGTGGTTGGAGTAGTGCTAGCAGCACGAGGTCCTGGTTAGGTGGTTCGAGTAGTGCTAGCAGCACGAGGTCCTGGTTACGTGGTTCGAGTAGTGCTAGCAGCACGAGGTCCTGGTTACGTGGTTCGAGTAGTGCTAGCAGCACGAGGTCCTGGTTAGGTGGTTCGAGTAGTGCTAGCAGCACGAGGTCCTGGTTACGTGGTTCGAGTATTGCTAGCAGCACGAGGTCCTGGTTACGTGGTTCCAGTAGTGCTAGCAGCCCGAGGTCCTGGTTACGTGGTTCGAGTAGTGCTAGCAGCACGAGGTCCTGGTTACGTGGTTCGAGTAGTGCTAGCAGCACGAGATCCTGGTTACGTGGTTCCAGTAGTGCTAGCAGCCCGAGGTCCTGGTTACGTGGTTCGAGTAGTGCTAGCAACACGAGGTCCTGGTTACGTGGTTCGAGTTTGCTAGCAGCACGAGGTCCTGGTTACGTGGTTTGAGTAGTGTTAGCAGCACGAGGTCCTGGTTACGTGGTTCGAGTAGTGCTAGCAGCACGAGGTCCTGGTTATGTGGTTCGAGTATTGCCAGCAGCATGAGGTCCTGGTTATGTGGTTCGAGTATTGCTAGCAGCATGAGGTCCTGGTTATGTGGTTCGAATAGTGCAAGCAGCATGAGGTCCTGGTTATGTGGTTCGAATAGTGCAAGCAGCACGAGGTCCTGGTTATGTGGTTCGAGTATTGCTAGCAGCATGAGGTCCTGGTTATGTGGTTTGAGTAGTGCTAGCAGCACGAGGTCCTGGTTATGCGGTCCGAGTAGTGCTAGCAGCACGAGGTCCTGGTTATGCGGTCCGAGTAGTGCTAGCAGCACGAGGTCCTGGCTATGTGGTTCGAGTTGTGAAAGCAGCACAAGGTCCTGGTTATGTGGTTCGAATAGTGCAAGCAGCACGAGGTCCTGGTTAATGTGGTTCGTGTAGTAATTAAGTAATGTAATGATGTAAGAAGCCCTCTCTAACAAAACCTGGGTACCAACGGCTTAAAGGTGACTTTCGAACCACCACCAATGGCCGGGTAGGCGGGCTGCATGCAAGGACAGGATCGCTCAGCGGTCACTCGTCCAAGTAGCAGCCACGCTCGACGTTGCTTTATCCGGTTATTTTGCGATGACCGTCGTACCCGCTACACTGCGCCTTTGAGAGTAGTGCAAGCAACATGAGGTCCTGGTTATGTGGTTCGAGTAGTGCTAACAGCACGAGGTCCTTTTTATGTGTTTCGAGTAGTGCTAACAGCACGAGGTCCTTTTTATGTGTTTCGAGTAGTGCTAACAGCACGAGGTCCTTTTTATGTGTTTCGAGTAGTGCTAACAGCACGAGGTCCTTTTAATGTGTTTCGAGTAGTGCTAACAGCACGAGGTCCTTTTTATGTGTTACGAGTAGTGTTAACGCACGAGGTCCTTTCTATGTGTTTCGAGTAGTGTTAACGCACGAGGTCCTTTTTATGTGTTTCGAATAGTGTTAACGCACGAGGTCCTTTTTATGTGTTTCGAGTAGTGCTAACAGCACGAGGTCCTTTTCATGTGTTTCGAGTAGTGTTAACGCACGAGGTCCTTTTTATGTGTTTCGAGTAGTGCTAACAGCACGAGGTCCTTTTTATGTGTTTCGAGTAGTGTTTAACGCACTAGGTCCCGGCTATGTGCGAGGAGTGCTAACAGCACGAGGTCCTGGTTATAACAACGTATGTGTATATATTAGTCTGTTTATGTTTGGTGAGATCAAATTAATTACGATACGTTAGGAGAATATGTGTTATGCTATTACATTCCTGGTTACACCATGCTCATCAATGTTACATTTGTGTTAAGATATTTAGGTTAGACTTGGTTAAATTACAATAGGTAACATTTTGGATATTTTTAAGTCTTAATTTTCAGTTGAATACCATAATTTTTTGACACTATAAAAGTTGGTAGGTGTGATACGCAATACGAGAACTGTGGAAATCGTAGATAACTGCAAGATAATGATCGATGGCAAGCATAAATTATAATAGCTATATATTCTCTCTAATTTGAGCAATCGCACAATGCCGCTACCGCATTTGGCGTTTGTGTATCCTTCTTGATTGTGATAACCGAACCGAATCTGCATTTGACACAGTATGGTCTATTTTCGTTGTAGTGTAGAAACTATATGTGCCGCGAATCACTCATTACAGTCATGAACTGTAAAAGCAACAATGTTGCTAAAGATTGTTTTCAAAGATGAAATTTGCAGAAGTGTGGTGAAATTGAATTCTTCCCAAACCTTGACACCAGATCAGGGCAAAAATGAATTCCGTGCTGTACAACGAGGGGATGGACGGTGGATCTGATCTTGTCCGGACAGTGAGGATGACTGGGCCAGCTATTTAATTCCCCGTTATTAGCGAGTGATCAGCGAATATTTGTGCTCGGGGCGCCGCGGCGGTGGTGGTGGGCGGGGTGGGGTGGTGGTCTGCAGGGGTGGGTGGGGAGATAGTGACGCTCACTACGCGCGGAGTCCCGCCAGTGTGCGTGCGTGTGTCTCGTGCGTCCATTGTGTCAGTGTGAAAGTGCAGTGATCGCCTTACTAGAAACTATTGTCACCCGGAAACTACTAGATAAAATATCTCCACACGGGAAATGTGTGAATAGCATAGAATTTTAATTGAAATCCATTATTATTATGGTTTTTGAGTATTGAAATGTTATAATTTTACGCTATTGGGTTTTGAAAATTGCTTGGGGGAAATTGGGGGAAACATAACTTTCTTAGTCATTAACAGCATTAAAATATTAATAAGTAATACTAATGAGTAAACATTGGTTGATTCAAGTAAAGATTCTCCAAATCATTGCAATTGCTTGAATTTCTATTTATACCAGATTTGAAATAATAAAGAAAGCAAATAATGACATAAGAAAAATCGGTGCTGTAATGTGTCAGACGAATTACTTTTGGACAATTTTTAAGAGAAAACAAACGCAATAATAAAAATAAAAATTATTAAATTAATGAAACTATAATTTCATATTTAACGTTAGTTAAAAATCATTTTGTTTTTTTCCAATCTGTGGATTTGATTACTAAATACAAATGTAAATAACATACAAATGGTATTTAGTTGTTTGGTTTAGTTTTGATTGGCAATTCATATTTAATTAAATTACACTCGGGTTTCGAAGTAATAACTCAATAAAGGATGAATCCGCTATTGAAGTTGCAATGGAACAAAGCTTCAATTAAATGTATATTGTCCATTTGATTATTGTGTAAATCAGTTTCATAATAACCGCACCAGGTAGAAGAGTAAAAATCGCGATTAAAACGACAGGTACGAACAACTGCCACTGTGAGTGGAATAAACGCCGGTATAAATGGGATGGATTTGTTCCACTCTTTCCTCCATCTTATCTTGTAGAAATTGAAATTCCTCACATATCGTCGGAGATATTGAGACAAATGTCGGCCTCACGTTTCCTTCCAAACACTTTATGAGATTCCTGTAGCGCGAGCAATGCAGCAGGCATTGTTCACCACTCGAACAGTGGAAATGGGAAGAAATGAGAATAATTTAATATCACAACAGATAAATAGAGGCTTGAATGTCTCGTAACGTGATCTCTGTCATTACATATAATATAATGTAGTCATCACCTTATTTAATTAAATAAAACTTTTCCATAGACTTCTTAATGTTTTAATAACGCACTTTTAGCAACAATTTAGAATGTTGATGAAAAACGAAGATTAGTGTCTTATTATTTTAGCGTTCCTGAAAAACCATTTGATTAAAAAAAGGAAGAATTTAATGGTTGAAATTTAAAAATAACAATTGTTAAGGCCTAATGATTTTTTTAATGAAAAATATAAGTGACATGAATATGTTTTTAAAGGGCGATAACCGACTTCATCGGTTGTTTACAGTTATTTTGCAACACTTATTGATAACATTGAAGCAATTAAAAGTGTTTTTCCGCCACCCGCACTAATTAATTACTTCGCGTTGCAGGCGAGCGGAAAATATTAATGACGTCAACTCTGTGAAAGATGCGGACTGTTCACATCTTTCAGTGCGCCGCGCTGCGTCGGCTACCTGTGCGGAGTTCAGACGTAGAGGTCTGGTGAACACTGCGTTGTTTGAAAGGCACAGAGAGAGAGAGGGAGAGACAATAGGTTGATATCATTGTTGTAATTTTCTGTGCGCCTCGCAGTGCCGGCCACCTTGTGTGGAGTTCAGACGTAGAGGTTGAGTGAACACTACGTTGTTTGGGTGACACAGAGATAGACAATAGGTTGATATCATTGTTGTAATTTTCTGTGCGCCTCGCAGTGCCGGCCACCTTGTGTGGAATTCAGACGTAGAGGTCGTGTGAACACTACGTTGTTTGGAAGGCTCAGAGATAGACAATAGGTTGATATCTTTGTTGTAAGTTTCTGTGCGCCTCGCCGTGCCGGCCACCTTGTGTGGAGTTCAGACGTAGAGGTCGTGTGAACACTACGTTGTTTGGAAGGCTCAGAGAGAGAGACAATAGGTTGACATCTTTGTTGTAAGTTTCTGTGCGCCTCGCCGTGCCGGCCACCTTGTGTGGTGTTCAGACGTAGAGGTTGAGTGAACACTACGTTGTTTGGGTGACACAGAGATAGACAATAAGGTTGATATCATTGTTGTAATTGTCTGTGCGTGCTTTGCAGAGAAGAATGTGGAATGGACCTGGTTGTTTGTTGTCCACTTTCCATTTTCCTTTAACTTCAACGCTAACCAGTGCACTATCTGTGTTCACATTTTTTATGCACTGTGATCCTGCTCATTTATAATATGCAAGTTTTCAAATTTTCCGGTACAAAGTAGTACTTTCAATGCAGGTTAAAAGTACAGTTTATGGAACACGTATTTGTTTCGTGGCAATGTCATACATTCGTAAATACAAAAGTTTTGTTTCTAAAAGAATAATCAAAATTTATGATATTTTGTATTATATTACTGGTATTTGTATTTTTTAAACACAAAAACAGTGGTCCCAGATGTTTAAAGAAGTAACAGTATTCTTTCAAATGTCGAATCTTGTTAACAAAATGTAACTAAACCAATACGCAATGCGATAATAATACTAACATTAATACGATGTACGAAAAAATTTGTAGCTGAACATTATGCACTTTTTGTTTTTCTTTTACAATTCTCTCTCATAGCACCCACTATCAGTAGACAGCTAAATCAACGAATAAATGGCATTTTTCAATTTTATGTCTAAACCTAAAAGTGTTATGTACATTTTCAGTGTTTAGTGAAGAGTACACAGATGTTGTAGTGTGATGTTGAACACAGACTGAGGTAATATTTGAGGTCTAAACCGCATGGTTTGAGGAAAGTAAACATTAATAGCTTACCAGAACAAATCAGTACACCATATCGTATAACCCAGCTGGTCGCTCTTTTTGCACCTGTAAAACAAAGTTTTACCAAACATATTATTCCATTATTACTATTAAAATTTTTTTCCAGATATCAGTCGAGTTACCTTACCTTGACACAGTTTAGTCTAAAGTACGTTTTTCCAACATATTACGAATTATATTACATAGATATTACAGTATGGACGCGAGGCGTATTACAGTATTGGTGCACCAGTAACGTAAATTATAATAATTGAAAACAGATCCATAAATTGTCCTGAAATAGAATTGACAGCGGCTGGATAAATTAGCGAAGCATTAAAAGGGCGCATGACTAATAAGGGCTCGGCCGTAAATCCGATGCAGCATCAATGTTGATTACGTCAAATGGATCGATTGAATTGCCGTAATCGCCTTTTTCAACTAGGCATCCATTAGTAATTCAAATCCCAAGTGCTTACTGATAATGGTACTTCATGTGGTGAATTGAGGCAGGATTGAGCGTTAACCAATGAGGAAGTGGGGACTGCTCAGACGCTTGGGAAATTATTGTTCCTTAAGCAATCCTCCCGGCCACGGCCTCCATAATAGCCGTCGCCGGTCCTGTTAATGATAGGAATCGATTGCTCTTATGTGTGATAGTTGATTATATCAGTGTCTGCTTTGACTTTATTTGCTGGAAGTGAAGTGATTTGGATTTGGTCACCAAAAGATTTCTCCCAGACGATTAAAACTTGAGTATTGAAATTTAGTATTATTAATATTAAATTAATACAGTGTTTTACCATTAAGAAGACCCCTTCACACAGTCTCGATTTGCAGAGTTTTTACACTGGATTCAAATTTCCCAGGGACAAGATGGAGTGAAAGGAAGCAAAAAGGAAGAAAAAGGATTTCGTTGAGACAACCAATTGTAGTAAATGAAAAAGATAAAAATTTATTAAAAAAATTCCCTTTAGTATTATTAGTATTAAATTAATACAGTGTTTTACCATTAAGAAGACCCTTACACACAACTTCGATTGCAGAATTTTTAAACTTTGATTCAAATTATCCAGGGACGAAATGCAGCGAAAGGAAGCAAAAATGTAAGAATATTTTAATTTGCAGGATTTAGTTGAGACAACCAATTGTAGTGTACAAAAAAAAAGATAAAAATGTGCAAAGAATGCCATTTAATATTATTAATATTTAATTAATACAGTGGTTTACCATTAAAAAGACCTTTTCAAACCTCTTTTGATTCGCAGAATTCTTACACTTTGATTGAAATCGTCCAGGGACAAGAGAGGTTACAAAAAAATCAAAGATTATTGTAATCGGGAGGATTTCGTTGAGATGAAAATTTTTGTGTACGAATAAAGATAAAAATGTATTAAAAATGCCAATTATATATTTTCGAGTTCCTTAAGGTTTAACAGTTCATGCTAATTTATTGACATACTCTGCTGTTATTCTGTGCTGTTTAATATGTTGTAAGAATTAAAAAAAAAAAACATTTTAAACTGCCGGTGTATCAGATGAGGAAATCAGTCGCCAGGCCGAGTTACTTTTGTACACTGCTGGCGGAGTAGTTGACATATTGTGGTCCTTCAACTTTTAATGAATGTCTGTCTCTTTCACAAAGTTTTAACGACAATTTTTAAATGTTATATATTAACTATACCTTTACAGGATTTAGTTCGGACTGAAAACATGTACCAAAAAAGAGACGCTCGTCATTGTACGGGAAGAATGAACATACCGGTAGCTACACGATTTGAGCATTGTGATTTGAGGAATTAGAATGCGATGAAGATGGTATGTAGACATTGTACATTTATATTTGCCATTTTGAAACGTTAAACGTTTTATAGGTTTAACGAAATATCTGAATATGTAATATAGGTAATTTTAAATGGGTCTAAAACTATCGCAAAATGATTTAAACTGGTGTAGAATATGTAATAAAACAGACAAGGAGACACATTGAAATTGTAATAACTTTACACAAAAGTAGAACCAATTACGGTAAATAAACGTGCCTAAGTTAATATTCTGGTTTAAATTTTAATATTTATCCCACACTTAATAATTGACAGTTTCAAAGCTAACATATATTTATGGTTCCCTTGTTTCGTTCTAACACGTTATTTAAAGCGATGTCAGCTTTTTACATGATATTTACTCCTAAAAAAAAAAAACAAATGACTGTAATAAAAAAAGTTACATCTAAATTTGAAATATTCTAGATTCACTAGTCTCGTAAAACTTTCGATTATATGTTAATTTTTAACAAGTTGAAAGAAATTAATTACTGCTTCCATCCTATGGATACTAACTAAAAAATGGGATGAGAGGGTTATTACTTTCTCAAGGCGTTGGATTACTGGTGAAATCTTCTCAACACTGTTTTAACTCTAATAAAATCATGTGTGTATGTGGCACATATAATTTAATTTCGTACGGAATATTTTTGAAAAAAAAAACCTGTTGGAGGTCTACATTAAAAAAAATTAGCCTATATTAGTATATCCAAGGGAGACAGAATCAGAACAAATCTATTTTTCTTTCTAATCCGCAAATCAAACGTTTTCTGTTCGAAATAGAAACTGCGGAATGTGATAACTAAATTGGTCGAATTCCAACAACGAGGGTACACACTTAATCCCGACTTGTGAGACTTCAGTAGTCCGAGAATCCATTACAAGCGTGTAAAGGTATTGTAATCGGATCTAATGAGAGAGTGAACCTTCATTAGAGATAGCGAGTTAAATTAAGCGGACTTTTCCAGAAGTAAGCAGAAAAATACCACTTTTAAAAAGTGTGTAAGACATCACAAATGTTTTAAGAGATTGTCTGAAATCCATTTCTTTAATGGGTTGTGACAAAGGAAACCCTGTCGGAGATAGAAGAAGGTGTCAGTGTCACAAAAGCTTGTGACAAATGTAACGTCACAACTGCCTAGCTGTCAGTCCGAGGCACATGAGCACTCTATATGTATGCCTCGGGGTCTCCACATATTTTTGAAACCATCACAGAAAACGTTCTTAAACCGACAGGAGTGGTGGAACTTTTCTTTAATGTATATTGTAGAAATTTATATCCTGGTTTCTTGTAGTAGAAAATGCAGAGAGCGGATTGGATGTAACACGTAAACTGATAAAGCCACAATCATCTTGCTCCGTAGTCGGATTTATACATTTCCATATTCCGTAAAGAGGTTTACACTTCGTGTTTTGTATATAAAACTGTAAAAAACTTTTAAAAGTAAACCTTTTATAGTAAACAATAAAAAATATAATATGACTATAACAAACGATTCCCGAAACAGAGGTTTTATAAAACTTGATTGGGACAAAACGGTTAGTTTTGTTTATTTCATGAAATTGGTACTCAAAACCAATATAGTACGTATAAACCAAACAATGTGGAAACCTCTGCTTTAACAGAAAACGTCGGTAGCTATAGAACAGTCTTTGTTACAGTCTTGTAAATTGGATTACACGTAATGGATGGGCTCTTGTCACTATTCTTTTATATTTTAACTAGATTGCCTAGGCTGCTCTTGTTAGTTTCAAATCCAAACAAATAAACATTCTACTCTTTTGTAAAGTCACCGGTTGCTTTACAGTTGCGTGTTTCCATTGTTGGAACAGTAACTCATTTTTGAAAGTGCATCGCAAGTTTATACATTTTCAAGTAGGCATTATGTTTTATTTTAGGTCTAACGTTGGGATCAGTAAGCTGTCAAAATTAAATTGATTAATTTTAATTTATGGACAAAAAAGCATAAATGCATTCCAGCGGAAACTACTTGGATTTTATAAAATGTTATATATACCATGTTTATTTACTTTTCCCTTACATCCACTTTTTTATTCCCCACTTTCAACTTATAAAAGACCCAGAATTCATTGAATAATAGACTAGACTATTCTATAAAATTATAACTTTTTGTTTCATTTATAAAAACGTGTTTAATTGCATGAACATCTGCGCCCATGTAAGGTCATTTGTTTTAAATGCAGATGTGAACAGTTTGTTTCAGTTTCAAACTAAATACATTATTTAAAGTTTGATAATTCCGATGGAAGGTTTGAAAGGATAGCAGGGTTTAGGACACATACCATCGTTATATGTTACAAAAGGTATAACACAACGTTTCGAGGGTTGAAATCTATCCACTTCGTCAGGTGGGATACCTCTTCTTTATTTTTTTTTCTTTCTATTCCTTATTTTTTTATGTATTAATTCTTCCCCCACCTGACAAAGAGGATAGATTCCAATGCTCGAAACGTTGTGTTATAACTTTTGTAATATCCTTTCAAACTAAATACAATGGGAAAAAAATAATTGTATCATTTGTGTGTTCACTTTTTATTACTAAATTAACGCTAATGAACTTGTTTTGTTCCGGGTTAGTCGACAGGAGCAAGATGTCTTATGAGAGAAGAACTAAGATGGACTTGCCGGGGCGTGAACTAATCTATGCTTTATATGTTGTACCATGCTGGCCAAAGTTCAGAGTAATTAGGTGAGCCCTAACGTGTTACTGAGAGAGCCTTTGGTGTGTGTTTCGCCGGCAACTTTAATTAAACTTCATTGGATACAAAGGAAACGGTGTGGCAGCGCCTCGTATACATATTTTACCCAATGAGAACGCTAACACACCACATTTTGCACGCCATGAGATCACACGGATTCCACTCGTTCACATAATTCGACGTAGTATCGTTTTCTGATGTGTTACATGTGATTAATACGTGTAGATTAAAAAGATAGAACTGATCACAGTAATTTACTGTGCAATATTAGTAGATAATTAAACAAATTGTAAAATCTATATATATAAAAATGAATGTTTGTATGTTTGTCCTTTATGGAATCGTGAACTATTGGACCGATCATGATGAAAATTTGTACGTATATGTATTTTTCCACGGAGAAGGTTTATAAGCTATGCCCATCCCTTTCCCGATTCAGGATTCCGCCCCACTGGTTACAGAAATACCCATAATAAATGCATTGCAGCAAACATATGTTAACGTCTTTTCAAGTTTTTAATCAGCTGTTTTGTAAACATATATTACACTTATAGTTTTAAAGCATAGAGTAAGCTTAAGAGAAACGACAAATTTTGTTTAAACTGTTTCTGCAATCACTGTTAAACATAGACTTTACTATCCAGATAATACAATTCAAATTTGACGTAAAAATTCACCTTTAACTGCAATATTTATTTAATATAAACCATGCTCATGCTTGATCAGAAGAGCAATGCAGATATCATAATTACTATCTTACGTTGGCTACAAATATAAAGAATGTTATAAAATCAACCTTAGTTGTTTTTTTTGACAGAAGTATGGTTCTCAAAACTCCGTGTGTACATATTCTCTCGATCGAGACAACAAAGCAAGCTCAATCGTGGCATCGGAGATATAACTAATTTAATCTAAAATTTATTATAGTAAAAAAAAAAATTTACTAAGTAATATAAGGACTTCGGTTCTTAAGATTTGCGTGCGAAGCCGTGGGTAACAGCTAGATAGAGGCAGGAATATGGTACATACCTTCATAATACGCCCAAGAGGCTCACGATGGAACGACTATCAATTATCTCAGCAATGTTTAGAATGTGATAGAAAAAGAATAAGTGAATATAGTGTACTGTTTTCAACGGGAAATTGCGTGCGAAGCCGCGGGCAACTTTTGCAAAAAATTATTGAAATGCGCAGCAAAGCGCGCCGGGCCCGCTAGTTATTTTAATAAATAATCAAAATATAAATATGTTTCCAGAAAACGTTAAAGAGAATACAAATGTTCGATATATTGCTATGAGAAATATGTTCACAAAATTCACGTAAATGTCGAAACTATTTTGGATTTACATACTATTTTAATATTAACTAAAATGTTATTAAAGTAATTAATAAATAGCAACTAATTAATATATTAAATAATAAAAAAATTTTACGTTATTTTTTATAAACATATACAAAATATTTTTTATAAAATTTGTTTAAATATTACAAATTATTTTGGTGTATACAAGTGGTTGTAGCATAGTTTTACAGTATAATGCTAATTTTAATGTTACATTTTCCTGTTCACATTTGTCAATTGCAACTGAATGAATAATAAATTGTTCTTGATTTACAGTTACGATAAATAATTAAACTTTTCATTATCTCAGTCACATAGTTCCATGTTCCAGTTCCATGTCATATATCACATGAGATAACCATAAAACCCATGGATAACCGTAAGATAACCATGACAAATATCTGGGTTCCATCTTCATTAGTATTTAGCTTCAAGGGAATATTACACACAGTCTTGAATTCTCCAATAGCACCAAATCAAACGTGTATACATTATTCCAATTTCATTACTAATGTATTTAAATCTATTGTCCAACAAATGGAAAAAGTTAACATTATTCGTTATTATTTCATCTTGCGTTAAAAACAATCAATGATTATTACTGTAATGTAAATCATTGCTGTAACATGTACAGCACGTTTACTCTGGAGGTTTCATTTCCGAATGAAATTTAAGAGTTCTGTAGAAAACTATTGTTTAAAATGTACAATGGGTTAGTTAAGAGGAATTTCGATACTATACAATGTATATCGTCTGTTTGGGCCTTGGGTAGCTAGTAGTATGTTGGGAGTGGTGGCCTCCCGGGAAACAAACCACGCCCGAAGAATGATTCAATTGATGCAGTTGGGCTCTTTGTACTTGTTGGAGCTGAAAACCCGCGTACAATTCAGTTTCATGGGCTTTTCTGTTTTAACTGGCCGCCTAAAATACATCCCTTTGAAAAACACACAATATTTCATTACAACCCGTAAAACTTACAAATTCATAAGTTTACAGCACTTAGTTTACTGAAGAGTATGTATTTGCAAAAAAGATTATTATGTCTTGATAAATAAATACAACGATTAATCCTAGTTGAAAACAATTTTTCAACTCGTATTTTAGTTTTTGTGTTGTTTTTTAACGAATTAAAAAATGTGTGGTTTATTAAATTTCATAGTCGGAATGTACCGGATGTCCCACGAAGAGGTTTAAACGTTCCATTTTATATAACTCTACACAATTCATTAAATAGGTTTTAAAAATATTCTGTGAAAATTTCAGCTCTCTAGTAATTGTTGAAACAAAATGCGACATTAAACAATTTATACTTTAAAACCGTATTTTTGGTTTTGTAATTATTTGTTGTCATATTCTAGAGAAATAAAGCATTTCAATCTAGAACATCTAGAACAGACCAATGTAGAAACAATCTGCAACAATCTAGAAAGCAGAAAATTAGAACATAGTAGCCTATTAAAAAATTTATAATTACAGTCCACAATTATTCGAACTGTAATCCATCCACATCGACACACTAATAACAGCGCTTAACAAATGAATCTTAAATGACAACCTTCATGGCTGTTGGATTGGTCGTGAGAGTTTGAAAATACTCGGTGCATAAATCTAACCCGGTATATTATAATTTAATGAGTAACTTTATTGAAATGCACCAAAGGTTAAGAAAATGATAAGCACTTAGAATTTCATGAAGATCCGGGATCATATACTCCGATGTAATCGTTGACCGAAATTTAGACGTAAGTGCCCATTAAAGGGTCAAGGGTCACAACCGCGAGGTCTCCAACGTGTACATAACAGGATGTTTTTTTTTTTAGCTTTTCAAGGTGTGCATGGATTACTTTTAAAATATTTTTGCAAATTTGTTTATGAGTTATTGGTTTTTCTTTAACGGGGTTGTTGACGATGTGTTAGTCACTGACATGTTTTGATGTGTTGGTTTTTAAGACGTTACAATTGATTGATATCTATTTATCCAAAGGTTCTTAAGTACACTAAAATAATATCGTAATATACTGTGGTTTAATTAACAATTTCAATTCTAAACTGAAATGTAAAATATTATTTGATTCCCTTTTCCCCGTATGAAAAACTCTCCAATTAATAATTAAAGTGGTCAACTCAAAGTATTGTTTTAGACGTTTTATAATCTGCCACTCGTGCTCAAGTTATTTTGTCCGTACCATACACCTCATACATTATTGAATTGATATTACATGTAATTACGGAGTTGTTAAGGACAATGCAATGTAAGTTTCGTTATAACTTCATATAACTTTTGATTTTTTGTTCTAACACAACTAATCTAGCTGCCATCTGTGACAGTGCTCTGATCGTGACAGTTATTACAGTTCCTTGTATTACTTTAATGACAGTTACTGCGACGTTCTAGTTATCCTTATTGTTGCTAAAATAACATAACAAATAACTCCACACTCACTAAGTCATTGAAGGGCCAACCTGTCGTGTTGGAGCGCAGGTTACTATCTACAGAACAATAAAGTGGAAACGACATCGTATTCAATCTTTCTAAAGTAATTGAATATTTCCAGCACAAATGATTACCCAGCGTCGTCTCAAAGGCGATAGATTCACGGACAGAGGCGGAACACAAAGGGGTAAACCAACCTTACACCGCATCTTATTTTGTCACCTCGCCGTTTTATGTCCAATAAGGAGACAAGGAAATATGAAAGCCGGCGCTGAAATGGAATCTTAAGAGTTGGGAATAAACCTGATTGGAAGAGAGGGAGCTCGTAAAAGTCGAGGGAGAAAATGAACGAGATTTACGTCGGCGTAGATGAAGTGATATTGGTATAGGGCACCATGAGCGCTGTCTTTCTTAAATAGTGATATCGAAGATTACTTCCCTCTAATTGAAGTTATATTAGTTCCAGGGTTGTTCTACTTTGTTTTAATATATTGCTTTCCCCTCAAAACTTAACTGGAATTAAAAGAAGTATACATCTTCTGCACTGTTATACGAAAATAGCCCGTGATATCTGGGCTGAGCTTTTTGCGAAGTTTTTAACCATGTCAACATTACACTTATATTTTAATATTTTGAAATTATTTATGTAAAAACCTCTAAAAACTGGAGTAATAAATACATTGAGCTTTTTAATTAGCCGTAAATATTTAATCTAAAAATGTATGTATACAGACTTACTGGTTGAACCTCGTACAATCGCCACAGAAATACCAGAATATGAACCAGTAACTGATATGGAGAATGATTGCTATTCTCTTTGTTCGATTGCGATCTTTGTAATTTCTTCAGGAAGGTTTTGCTGAACTATCTAAATTCCTTATTTATGCATTTATAAAATAAATAAATAAAGATTGTATTGCGTAAACAATGTACAAATTTTATTATAACTGTCAGTTTTGTATGTCAACTAAAATTTACCATTCATTCACGACAGTTGGACTCATCCATAAATACAATATTTTTCATGCATAATCGCGTTCATTAGAATTTGTTCACTCTAGCCGCAGTGTGAGTCAGCCAGTTGAGCGGTCTCCCAATCGTGTGTCAAACACTCGTCTGTATTATAAAATTCTGCTCGAATTGAGGCTGATTTCAGACGAGCTTTAAATGCCTTGGGCATATTTACAATTTTAATTAAATTTGGCTGTCTGTTGACAAATTGAGCACCTGCCTGCGAAGGGAAGCGTTCATGAACCACCGTCCTGTGTCTCTCATTGTGTTGGTTGTCGCTGCCTCTGGTTTTATAAGGGTGTACATACTACCTCATCTATCGAAAAAAAAAACATGTGTAACGTGGAGATTTCTTGCATCCTGCGGCGTATCTTCCTCATACAGTTAAATGGAAGCATGAATCATTCCAAAGGCATTTAAGAGAAAATGTACTGTTGTGAGACAAAATCTAAGATAAATTTTGACGTCATCGACAACAATTGTAATCATTTTAAGATGTATACTTCCCTAAGACAAATGCTCATTGCGGAAAGGGCAAAGACCCCAGTTTGGTTGTCATCGAGGTTTTTTGCGGTGATAATATAAGAGATTTGCAGTCCAATAATAATAGATTCGTGTCGATAAGGCCTAATAGCGCAATTGGATATCTCAATCGTTATATTGAAATCCGACCTCAGTTCATTTTGGATCGACTAATTGTGTTGTGTTGGTCGTGCAGCTGTAATAATGTTATATAATGGTTACACTTATCCATTTACCCTTTAGTATGAGCAGTAAAAACGTACAGAGGGTTCAACTATTTCGTAAAATATAATAGTATTGAGTCAATAAAATTTGTTGGAATTTGGTCAGTTGTTATGTAAATAATCTTATTATTTATAGTTTTGAGGCAGTATATATTCAGTGCAAGCCTTATAACTATAAAATTACGTTTGTAATATTAAATTTCTTTTGATAAGTTCATTGTTTTGTGGGCCAAACCATCTGAAACTCATATTTACTATCGTGTAAATAACGTTTTGTGAGATAACAAGCATCAAATTGAAACATTATGGTTCGTTAAAAAAATTTAAGCCGAGTCCAATTACAAAGCAAACTTCCCCGTTTCCTGAATCATTTAACAAATTGGGGAGTTGGTGTTACATCAATCTTTCATCTCCGCACAACTTTGCTGTTAAATAAAGCTGTTTCGTATGCCGCGGGGAGACGTGTAGAGGAAGGCTGAACAGCAAAGTGAAAAAGTCCAATTTGTTGTAAATAAGAACCCTTCCCTGGAGCAGAATTAACTCCATCGCCTTCCGTTCTCGTTGCCTTTTCATCGCGAACTGATTGTTTATTTGGAACTCGTTTTATTCCTCGGCGGTTTCTGATGGAAACGTATCATTTTCGAGGTTTCAGCTGCAACAACGGAGGCGACTGAGTGATTTACGTATTTATACCGAATCTACTCATTAATTTCGTCAGGTTAATACATTTCTCTGCTTCTCACCTGTTATTTATTGACTTGTGGGTTTGCAACAAATGTTTGAAATAAATATTACAATAATATTGATTTGAAGTCTGGACCTAGCTAAGAATATTTGTGGTGCAATAATGAATGGATTAATTGCCTTAGCGTTGGAAAAGCTACCAGCTCAGTTGGTTGAAACACTGTAACATTTCAAGAACTTTTCGGACTAGCGCATTAATTTCGATACGTAATCTAAGAAGATTACATGCCAGATATGTTGCAGTATTTAGAACTTTCTCAGGTTTCAGCAATTGAAAACAGTGGTTTGGAAAGTAATTAAATACGCTTGGTTTGAAAGAGCGAAATGTCGTAAGAGTCAAAGAAAAGCTTTAACACGATTACGTACCTTAAAAATTACCAAAAGCATTGAAAGTTATATTATTTCAGCATTTTGTAGGTCATTAATTTTTAATAGAGAACTGTATGTACTTCACGTTCCCATGTACTTTGAACTTGAGTTACGTCCATGTCAAAAACCAGACGACTACTTTCGGGATTTTTTGTGTTATTTATAACTGGGTTTCTGTTGATTCGTGAAAACTTTACTTTCAGTCTGATACTGATTGCGGGGTAATTATTGTTTGATTTTCAGCTGTGTTCTGAAAACCGATAAATGAAATTGAGAAGAATATAAATTGTCAAAATTATTTTACGAATGCTATAAGAATCAGCAGAAGGCAAAATATTCAAAACTGTCAAAATTGAAAGATAGGACGAGACGGAGCTAATAAAAGTCTTATTGCTGTAATATTTATTAGCTCTAATAACTGGCCTTAATGACGTAGCTCGTATTCTGCACCATCCGGGTCAAATTATACAGCAACGGCGGAAGTACCACAGACTAATTTTATAGTGTTCGTATAATTGGACCTGCCCTGCATTAAATACTCCTGTTTCCGGCCGATGGGAGCCAACGACCTTGTTGAGTTGTAAAAACGTCCATTGTGTCAAATAATAACTTTGTCATGTTTAACAAAACATTATAAGTGTGATGCTGAAATGAGGCATATTTTAGATTTGAAAATAGGTCTGAGCAAGAAGACTGAAGGGGTAGTGAGTGGGTGGAGGGGGTGAACGATTCATTGTTGCCTGTCGTTGCCCCTTGATACTGCGCTGTTCTGCTAAGTGGCGGCCGATTCTCTCAGGTCGACAGAGTGAACCTCTAGTGTCATTTCGCTCTCTTACCGATTTTAAAGAGATGGTTCACTGCTCGTTGGTTTTCTTCTGAAATGTCTTTGGTGTTGTGATTTAGCAAAATTAAGACATTGTTAGAGTCTGTCGTGTTTTTGACTAAATACTGATATACTTTCAAACTGTTGATATTATTGGACGAGAAAACAATATTTGGTAACGGGTTTGAAGGTTTACATGCATATTTCACATATCTGCGGCAGAAATTCAATTTGACTTGGTGCTACTTTTTTATTTCCTTGATCATTTACTGCATTCTCCTGATCTGTCTAGTATTTTCTAAAATATTTAGCAATGATCGGTCAAAATCAAATTTTACGATGGACTGAAAAGTGGGTATGACAAAAATACACACTTTTATTTGGAAAAAACACTTAGTACCGAGGTAAATTTGATTTTTTATACTTTTGTTTGCATTTTAAACATCTGTTTTAAACATACGTCATGAGGAAAACAGGAATCTTGAAAACTAAAACTTAGTTAAATAGGTATTTGCACTTTCAATAAAACTCAAACATGCATTATTTTAATATAAACTTAAATTTGTTAAAAAGGAGTCTTTAAACATGTTAGAGCCTTGAATAATATAAGAAGAATTAGTGAAAAAATTGGGTATAACATGAGTGATCAAAATGTTTATTTTAGTAGAAAATTGAATAACGTTTTCCGATTTTGTGGATTAGAAAACTTACATAGTTCCAAAATATTTTAAAAGTACCAGTGGAGACTTCTTCTGTTTATGTACTAAATAGTTGTAGTTTAATAATAATGCACTATGTTGCCAGTAAGTACTGTACCGGATGCTGGTTAGTTTATTAAAATAAATTATAAAATAATTGGGACAAACATCGTTAGATGTAATTTGGCCACTTTGTCACTTCGACCCCACGGCGATGTACAGTAATTGTCTTGTCGATCACGATTTAGGTGATCTCTAATAGCAGTGGAGACCGGTTATATCAATGTAATAGTTGTAGTGCAGTAACAATGCACCATGTTGCTAGTAAGTACTGTACCGGATGCTGGTCAGTTCATCAGAATAAATTATACCATTAGTTGGGCCAAACACCGTTAGAGATAATTTAGCCACTTTGTCACAGCGACTCCACAGCGTTGTACAGTAATTGTCTTGTCGATCCCGATGTTACGATTATATTAACAGCACACCCTTTGATCGAGCTAGCGGATATAATTTTTATTTTTTTTTTTACTGTATTTCAGCTTTTGTGATCATGTATTTTCTATACATACTAATTCTAATTCTAACTAATTATGCTCGAATAGGATAAGGTTACTCTGATGCTACACAGTCAATGAGATAATAATGAAAAATTACTGAGGACAACACTACAATAAAACTTGTATTTGCAGTTTTTAACAATATACGTTTCTTTATTATTTTAATATCGTTTCCATAGCAAATACAGATACTTCTATTTAGTACGACAGTAATTTTTTGAAAGTGGACTAGTGACAATTTTAATGGAGTCAATTAACTGCATGACATTTACTGATAACAAAGAGTAAAACTGTTACCGCCTATAGTGAGGTTAAATCTTGTTAGTGACGGAGCAGGCTTGTTTGTGATCATGTGACCGGGCAGTGCGTGTTAGTGCGGGTCCATGGTTAGTGTTAGTGCTTGTGCAGTGCGCCATGTCGGAGCGGACGATCACAAAGTGCGACCCCCGCTGAGAGCTAACCCTTCACTCACATCATGTCCACAGTAACATCTCAATGGCTGTGACCTACGAGCTGCACTATCTGCTTCCCATCATAATCGGTAAGTTTATGTCGACAAGGATGAATCGTATTGCCACAGTAACATCTCAATGGCTGTGACCTACGACCTGCACTATCTGCTTCCCATCATAATCGGTAAGTTTATGTCGACAAGGATGAATCGTATTGCCACAGTAACACCTCAATGTCTGTGACCTACGAGCTGCACTATCTGCTTCCCATCATAATCGGTAAGTTTATGTCGACAAGGATGAACCGTATTGCCACAGTAACATCCCAACGGCTGTGACATACGAGTTGCACTATCTGCTTCCCATCATAATCGGTAAGTTTATGTCGACAAGGATGAATCGTATTGCCACAGTAACATCCCAATGGCTGTGACCTACGAGCTGCACTATCTGCTTCCCATCATAATCGGTAAGTTTATGTCGACAAGGATAAATCGTATTGCCACAGTAACATCTCAATGGCTGTGACCTACGAGCTGCACTATCTGCTTCCCATCATAATCGGTAAGTTTATGTCGACAAGGATGAAATCGTATTGCCACAGTAACATCTCAATGGCTGTGACCTACGAGCTGCACTATCTGCTCCCCATCATAATCGGTAAGTTTATGTCGACAAGGATAAATCGTATTGCCACAGTAACATCTCAATGGCTGTGACCTACGAGCTGCACTATCTGCTCCCCATCATAATCGGTAAGTTTATGTCCACAAGGATAAATCGTATTGCCACAGTAACATCTCAATTGCTGGGAGTTACTGTTTTATTAACTATTGGCATTTAGCATTATTTAATATTGCTAAATTTATATTGTGATGAATTTCTGAACGGCTGAATATTTTCAATCGCCCATTGGGATAGCTACAAGACAAACCGGTTTTAATGGTGAAGCATAAAGTTTTTTTGTTATGTTTTGAGACTTCCCCACTTCCTCCAAAAATGTATGTGGGGTAGGGCAATGTCAAAAGTAGTAATTAAGGTCCTAATGGGACAAAACCTACGACACCTAGACAATGAAAATCTGACATCCCCAAACAAAGAGGTGACCATTTTAATATTCAGTAGTCATAAATCCATTATTTGATTAAATCCGTATTAACTTGTAAAGCCAACGACTACAGCACCAACGCGATCTTAATTTAATTAACAACCTGTTTCAATTCTACTGTTATATACTGTATTCCGCCACTATTATTTACATTTAATGTAATAAACTAATGTACGAGTTCTTTCCGATAAATTTAATTAATATAAAAGGTTCAGAAAGATATTAGTAATCGGATTTCAAACAAACTGTTATTTGCTGCAAAATGATGCTTAGGCGAGCGTTCCTAGATGTGGCTGCGCGCACTCGAGTAAGCCAGTAAAACCGATTACTTCTTACTTGATTGGATTTCTATCTAGCCATCAACGCAGATCTTCTCTAGCGCATCGCGCGTCGGTTTTTCCGCCGAATCAATCCTGAAATTAAATCAAACTTGTAGGACATAATGAATTTATTAATGCACACTGTGGACTGCTTACATATTGTCAAGCTGACTAATGCAAATCTTTGTAATTTAGTTTAGATGGTTTTGACGTGACAACGTCTTAAATTAGGTTGCGGCTCGGAGTCACTCATGAAAAAGTGTAACGCCCGGTAACGTTACGATGCCCGTCCAGTGGGTCCGCCGCACGGGATCCGCACGGGATAAAGCAGATAACTGTGGGTCCGCCGCACGGGATAAAGCAGATAACTATGTTTATTCGTGAAAATGTGGAGTGCTTAGATTCGTCATTTACAACAACTACAACAATAAAGGTAAATAATTGTACACTGATATTTCATTATCGTAAACTATGATTGATTGATTAATTGTTAGATTGACACAAAAGTTGAGAAACTGAGTTTATAGGTTATGTCATACTATTGACAAATGTTGATAGTGTTAAGTAAATTATTAGTTTAAATCACTTTGCAATCAATCGTAATTCAGTCGATTGAGAAGAAACAGCGCGTATTGCTAGTCAAACATTTAAAATAACAAATTATAACCTCTAACCTGTCATAACAGTGCGACCAAACAAACGAACTAAACCGACCAATCACCACGCGCGGAGTTAGAATTTAACTGTGATTAGCAAGAATTTCAAATTCCAATTTTAGTAAATGTTTTATTCAACTTTACCATTTACAATAACAAATTTTAATTAATGTCAAATTATGTACAATGTTTTAGTAAACAAAATATATTTCTATAGTTAAAATTTGTGCAATTCTTATTTTCATTCAATTCCTTGTTCCTATTGTGCAATTTAATAATATTCATATCAATAAATATTCTACCGAGAAAAAGACGTTGTCACGTAAAATCTTCGCCCGTAAAACCGACTTTACAGGCAACCATAATTTTTTTTACTTTAAAATCTACAACTTGTTCTTCCACGGTTTGCAACTAATTTACAGAAACCATTTCCGTTAGCTTCCAGGACTCAATTTTGAAGTACGAATTATAAAAAAATATTGTGTAATGTTTTGCCTTAACCAATGAATTATGTGTTATAACGTAAATAGACTTAAATATGATCTTAGTCAAAGACGGAAGTGGTGACCTTCATAGTCCAAGTGCGAGAGCCTATGCGCTGTACAAGTACATACCCTGGTTTTTCTGGATATCGATAAATTGATTTTGCCTAAGAATGAAATCGACGCCAAGTACACTAGTTTTAATGGAAAACCCCAGTTTTCACCACCACTAAAGCTATTTATTTCTAAGGGAAAATGCTCTACAAATTTCAAGAAAACCGGGTGGTGTGCTGGAAATTGGCTCTAAGATCTCTAGACTATTAGTCAAACAGTGATCATTGACAAGTTGAAAGATGGTCTGTACAAAGTTTTGCAGATAGTTCACAGCAAACAGCACTACACTACATTTTAACGTAATAACTAGGTCACTTTAACAAAGGACAGAGTAGCATTCTGTTCCCGTGTTATGTCTCGAAGTGTTAGTCGCCATCTTGTTTCTTTGTGACGGTGCTTACATTCAACTAGACTGGCGCTCCATGTCCTGTCCCAGTTGGCCGAGCGAAAGAGTAACCGACTATCTGTTCGTCTATCATTACACCCGGAATATTCAATACATTATGCTTGTTGGTTTTGATCCTGGAAATATTTTCATAAATCAGAAGAATATTCACGTTTCAAAATTTAAATGTTAGAGGTACGGAATGTCTATTTTACAAGACAAAGTGGGGGCTTAGACAGGAACAGTTTAAAGGTAACATCTCATTTACCACCAATTATTCGCCTAGCAAACAAACAGCTGTTTGGAATTACAGGATCACTCGTTCACCTATCCAAGGAGCAACCACGCATGCTCGACATTGCTTGACTCGGTTATCTTGTAATGGCCTGTACCCGCTGAATTATGATATTAGACAAACTTTAATAAGTGGATCGTAACAATCTAGGTTTAACTACAGGTATAAATTAGGTTGTACTTAAATTCAGAGTTCTTCCTATGGGGGCATAGTAATAAAATAAAATTTAAATAACATATAGCTCATCCTAACTGCCTACACAGTGCTATTTCAGTAGTAGATACTAGAATAAAGTGGTCTTTAAACGCATTTACTGAAATATCACTAAATAGAAAAATATGAAATTTATAAATACATTAGAAAGAAAACATTTAAAGTTTAAATTGATTACTATTTTTAGTGTGCTAAACATTTCAAATTATTAATATTGACATTTTGAAAGTGGAAAAAGAGTGTTTAAAAATCGCTACATTTGTTTCCCTGGACTCCTCCGACACTTTTTGTTGTAAACACACACGGACACACCGACACGACAGATATACTTGCCTGCCTTGTGAGTGAGATACAGGTTCGAGTCCCGGTGAAGCAAATGGCAAATTGTTTAAAGTAAATATTTCGATTTCCAGTTCACAATATAAATTTATATATATATATATATATATATATATATATATAATAATAATATATATAATAATAATGTATATATATATATATATATATATATATATATATATATATATATATATATATATATAATATATAAATAAGGCTATTGCCATTTATACAATTTAACGTAAATAATAGTCATTTGACAGGTATTTGGTCTTCCGATCATATGTTAGTTTGCTTATTAAACGCATATGTGACAGATACGGCCAAATACAAAATAATTGAATCGGAAAAAGTGAGCGCTCTGTGGTGTAATGGTAGCACTTTCACCCGGCAAGTGAGAGATCCGGGTTCGACTCCCGGCGGAGCAAGTACTTTTTGTGATTCAATTTTTTATTGAAATTATATATACATATATATACATGTTTTAAGTGGTATATGTATATACATTTATAGTAATATATACGTAGTTATACGGATAACCGGTAGCCTATAATCTTGAGAAATATATTCTTTAACACTTTCAGTCCCAGTTGTCAATAGAACTCTGCAGTAAGAGTACATATGATTAGCGTGAATCTTCAACTTTTTGGGACTGATAGTGATAACTATGTCAGAGCAGAGAAGTCGAAAGTGGTATGCGGAGAACATGTGCTACTGTGTCATCCTACTCATTACTGTATTATATACGAGTACATTTGACCGTCTGTAATGGTTCGCGAGGAGAATGTAGCGGAAATTCCAATTTACATCTGAAAGAGCAGACCAGCCGGGCGCTGTTTTGGAGAAACAGAATTCCCCATCGCGAGGGGAAAAGTAAACAGTGACACAAAGGTCGGGGGATGAAAGCGTCAATTAGTCTTGAGCGGATACTAGGAGATAGACGTGGCTCTTTAATAATTGTCTGGCACCCGTCAGGACGGCTCCAGGCCACTGTGTCATTATACTCTATACGAGTACGTTTGACCGCCGGAGTATATACTGAAATAAACTCTATGAAAGATTATCGTAAGTAGTAACTGCCATTCACAGCTACTAGAACCGGCAAATAAAATTATAAAACACTGTATTGCATTACGTCGTATGAGGTGTCATCGTGGCAACGTACAAATTGTAAAAATTTAATGCAATTTCTTACGCGATAGATAAAAAAAGTATTGTCCATCAGGCAGAGTGTACAATAGGTACTTACATTATAGCATTA
Source organism: Homalodisca vitripennis (assembly GCF_021130785.1). Lineage (NCBI taxonomy): Eukaryota > Metazoa > Arthropoda > Insecta > Hemiptera > Cicadellidae > Homalodisca > Homalodisca vitripennis. The sequence continues at coordinate 95,060,663 of NC_060212.1, read as the reverse complement.
GGTCATTGATGTGATCAAGAGAACGTTGCAATTGTCAAAATATAAGGAAATGTCTTACGAAATAAGTAACAAAAGTATTGTGTATCAGGTAGAATTACTTTTAACTAATTATTTGAAATATTTGTTATTGTTTTATGTCACATGAGTTGTGATCACGAGAACGTTGAAATGTTAAAACAATTAATAAGAAACAAAAGTATATGGATCAGGCAGAAGTATTACTAATACCTAATATATTTAATTTCTATTATTGTATCATTTCATGAGTTGTGATCATGAGAATATTGAAATTGTCAAACTGTAAGGAAGTTTCTTACGCAATCAGAAACAAAATTATATGGACCAGGCAGAATTACAAATAACTGATTATTTTAAATTTCCATTATTGTTTTATTGTCACATGAGTTATTATTATGAAAATTTAGAATTTGTAAAGATTTAAAGAAAGATTCTCTGTTAATAGGAATTTGTTTTTCGATATGAAAAAAGGTTATGCATTAGAGAGGTTTATTAATTATTAACATGAAACTCTAGAGAGAAAATAAGGAAATAAAATAAATTATTCGAATAATCAAATTCTTTTAAAATTTTCTGAATAACGCAGTTTACTTATGAAATATAAATTAGTTTGTGCATCCGAATGTTTAGAGTGAAAGTTAAAATAGTTTAAAACTTCAAATGTACGAGTATATGTGTGAACTGTATGGATCCATAGAACCTCTGTCTACTCAACATGTAAGACTGGGCTCGACTTGCTCGTGTCTCAAGTTGCACCAAGGTTTCGTAGAGGGTTAGGGAATATTTGTGGGCTCAAAAAAGAACCAAAGTGGTTTTCTGTATTACAGTGGTTAATTGGTGTCTAATTCGAGTGTTTGTAGTTGTACGTATTCCAGTGAGACGTAATTAGACGTAATTAGGATAAGTGACATCTATGACAACAGTGACCTCTCTCTACTAATAAGGTTCGTTTCATGTTTGGATGATGACCTCCGACTTTGATACATGTTTAAAATTACATTTATCATGTTATTTTACAAACAAAATCTTTATAATCTTATCTTCAAAAACTTAAATATTGTATTTTGAAATTACTAAGCTTAGTTGAAAATCTGATATCTGACAATATTACATCCTGTTACATGTAGATTTTGTTTAAGCTGGAACTCTACAATGTGCGTTGTTTGTAGGGATATAGTTCGGTAAATGGAAGACGTCGAACTCTTAGTTTAAGGGAAGATAGAGGACAAGGTATGTAAATGTGAGTTTATTTGGGTCCCCTTTTATGTCAGTTTGTTCCCGGACCTTAAAGGTAAAACGGTGAGTGTGTTTTTACTTATATACACATGTAAATATTAAACAATTAAGCGCAGAGAAAAAATGAGTTGTTATTTAAGTGAAAACTTCTTAGTAGGTCCCTAAAACTCCTTCAGTAAATCAGGAGGTGATAAATATATTTCCTCTGTTAGTACAATTATTTTTATTTCTAATGAAATAATTTCAAAATGGTATTTTTAATTTTATATTTTGTAATTGTTTATGTTTTGTTGAAGTATTCCTATGTTACTAACCATAAAATTGGTTGAATCGTAAAGTGAAACAGTCTTTTTATAATATAAATACGGCCTTTCCCGGCGAAGAGAATTACGCATATCACTTCCATCGCCCCTACATCGCCGCTTTCCATTACACTCAGCTGCTGTTTAGTTTATCAGCGAAAATTTTCATTCAGCTCTGAATTTTACATAAAGAAACAAGCTTTCCCATTATAAACGAAATATTAAAATATGTTTGAATTTAAAACTCTATTTCTGTTATGACCAAATAAATTACTTTGAAAGTTTCATAACAATGTAGTATTAATATGATCTAAATATACTTACTATATACGACACATTGTATTATTGTTTGTATTTTTTACGATTTGTTTGGAATTAATTAATAGTTACGAAATGAATAACATGTATTATTACATATGTAGTTCACAATATATAAGGGTTGATGTAGTAGAATACAAAGCATTCATAAGCAGATGGCTAAATTAGTAAATAGTAGAATCGTGATAATAGAACCGTAGCTATTTCTGTATTCATTGTTCCGGGGAAAATAAGGTAATGAATTGGGTCGGGCGTTACGAAAGCAAAGTTGGGAGGTAATATAAATATAAATCTTCTACCCAATATCCTGACTAGGTAGGATTATTCTAATTCTAAAAATAATTTAATAATTAAATAATTAATCAAAACTATGTTGTAATGTGTTGTAGTATGATGTTTAAACTAATATGAATAAGTATATGTATGGAACATATATATTAGATGTTGTGCAGTATATAAAGTATATAAAATTATATAAAAGTATATAAAATTTCTGCCAGTTTGTCCAATATAATAGCTTTCACAGTCACTACAGTTAATTTTGTATACTCCACATTGTTTGTATAAATCTTGTTTCTCATCTTTTTGGTTTACTTTGTTTTCAATTAGTTTAAACGTATTATTTCTTGTTTGGTAACTGATGGAAAATTTTGAATTTTGAAAGGTTTTTCGAACAGCTTTGTTTATTTTAGTATTGAAAGGTACACATATATATTTCTGAAATTCATTATTATTAGGATTAGGCCGTATTGTGTTGGTTTTATTGATTTTTCTTGTTTTCTTCTGAATCATTTTGTCTACAATATGGGGTTGATATCCATTTTTGACAGCTAGATACTTTATGATTTTTATTTCTTTAGTTTTATTTTCATCACTCATTGGTATATTTAACATTCTGTTAATCATTGAGTGAAATGCTGCTAATTTGTGTTTCCATGGATGGTTAGAGGATGATGGTATTAGAAGATCTGTTTGGGTTGTTTTTCTATAAATTTCAAATGAGTGGTTTCCATTAAGATTAGAAATGCTTATATCAAGAAAGTTAATTTTGACTTTTTGGATTTCTTTTGAAAACTTAATTGTTGGGGATATAGAATTGAGGAATGTTAAAAACTGGTCTGCTTGCTTCTCATCTCCTTTGAAAAGACAGTGTGTGTGTGTGTGTGGCTGTGAAAGCTATTATATTGGACAAACTGGCAGAAATTTTAATAAAAGGTTTAAAGAACATATACAAGCTTTGAAAACAAATAACATGTCTACAATAAAATCAAATTTCGCTGAACATTTATTAGAAACTGGACATAACTACAAAAGTATTGAAAAGAACATGGAAATTTTGGACATTGAAAGGAAGGAGAAAAATTAAACACGAAAGAAGAACTACATATTTATCTAAATTATAACAAAGCTCCTCACAACATATTAAATAGCAATTTAAAAAATAAAACAAATCCTATCTTTGAAAAAATATTAAACACAGAATACTAATCAAAATTACAACTGTGTCATATAAAATTAACATCTGTTTAAATAGTCGACAGGTGTATATTTATTTGTTTTGTTTATTATTTAGTTAGAGGTTAATGTTCACACTGAAGATGGTTTATACCGAAACACGTGTCTGAAATAAAAGAATTTTAAAAGGGTTTTAGTTAACAGTTTATTATTCTAATATATATATATATATATATATATATATATATATATATATATATATATATATATATTAGATATTGAAATATAGATTATCTCTGTACTGAAAGTACTTCATCTGTCGTTTAAATTATGATTTAAAATGTTTGTATTAAAACATATTGTAAAATAAATTAAATTAACAATTTGGGGATTTTCGTATTGGAAAAGGCTTTCAGGATATATAAATAGAATGTTTTAAATATATTAACTACAATTGTTTCCTCTTAATATCTCAATAATATAGAGGTGTTGTTATAGTTCAAACATAATTTAATAATTCATATACATTATGTTGGTATTTTTTAGGGTAAGTTAAGGGACTTGCAATTAAAACGTATGGATATTTTTGTAACCCGTAAATAAATCAACATTTAAACTGCTGTCTCCCAGTTTCGCTCGTAAACTCAAATAAAACCAGATGTGTTCGTTCCTTAGAATGAAGAAGCAAAATATCGACGGCATGAATACAAAATAAAGTTTACTGGATTAGGTTTATAAATCATCTGTAAATATTGTGTTGAGGGAAGATCGCGCTAATGTTAAGTTTACCTCAACACGGCGGCAATAAACACGATTACAGATTTACATCTAGAGAGGCACTTTGCTCTTTATGTTAGTGCATTTTGTTATTAGTACATAATTGCAATCTACATTAGTTTTTAATGTTTACATTGCATTTTTATTTGTTTTTTCAAATTAATTCGAAAGTAGATTATGTCGTAAAGAGCTGTATGTAATTATGTCATACGTTTGTATTTAATAATGTATATGTTTGTATACGTATAAACAAAGTGACTCCAATGTCAGGTTTCGAACTTCGAGAAATAGTTACAAATTAAAATGAAAAATTCTATAAAAATTGTGCTAATAATGCTTAGTTTTCTGTTTAATTGTATATGTTTTTACGAGGTAGTATTTTTCTAAGTAACGTTAATGCAATTCAATGAAAATAATTTGCATGTAAATGCTTATTAAATAGCTGTTTTAACAGCCGACATTTCAACAACTGGAGATCGCGATTTCATTTAAAGAAGAAACATTTTTTACTCGAGTTTTTTCTATAATACCATAGTTTATTACATACTAGACAGTGGGATTACCTAGAGGGTTATGCAGTCATGAAAAACAGTTACCTGAAATTTAAAAATATTTCACAAATTATTAATTTTAATTTGTTCCACTATTTCTTGAATAGTTTGGAACTTATTTTGGAAAACGAATAACTTACTTTTTGTCACTTATACTATTTAGATATTAATAACTCAACATGTAACTGCCTTGAGAATAATGTCGCAACATTCTTTTTAACAATTTTAAGCCAAGTGAAATTTTCGATTAGCATATGAATGGATCTGTTTCTTGTATCGCGGGTGGTAAAATACAGACCAACCGCGACGAAACAGTAAATATTTTCATTGAAGGGAAGCACACAAAACCTGTAATTGTTATCGGGTTTGAAACGCTGCTGTTTGTATTATACACTATACAGTGAACGTAATAGCCGTAATAGCTGTATCTGTTATTTAAACTTTTTGTTAGTTTCTTGTCAAAGTGTTTGTGGAGTGCAATTCTCCAATCTGCTATTTGGTAAACCATGAAACAAAACTATTGTATGATTTTAGTGGCTAATGATTCAAGTATAGGACGGGACGAGATGTTATTTATATGTTTGTGGATAATTTACGAAAAAGTTAACGTAAACATGGGTTTATAGAACGATTACAGTTACAAAAACCATGCATCATCAGTAAAATGTTCGGTAATTGGTACATAATTGATATTTATTGTTTCGTATCCGCCATCCGAAATCTTGAATACTACCTACATCTTCTACATGTAATCCTTTACATCATTATCTCATCTCATCAAAGCATTTAAAGATATTTGCGCGTTTGCTTTCAAACATTGGTTAAATTAAAAGATATAAAATTAAAGTCATCACATATCTCAGTGTCGTTCATTGTTACCTAACAAAGCCTTTTGTTGGGAGACAGAGAAGTACAACAATGATAATTGTTATGTAATACCTGTCATAACAATAGTGCACTGTGTGCTTTGTTGTTGAGACTACGTGTTCCTTTATTTATATAAATATGAATAAAAGATGTCACATAACGTTGGGTGTAGCGATACAGTACTTCACGGCAAGATGTCTTATAAAGCTGACTTGTATTATTCTTCTAGGACCAAAAAGACAGTTGTACATAGGTGTGTGAACATTAAACATTTTGATAGGCTCGATAATGTTCTTAACAGATTAATTATTTATTACTTATATATAAAATATATATTGCGTTTATTACATAACCAGTACGGTGATACGAACAATGTAATAAACACATTATATGTACGTTTCATGACTTGTAGTAACGTTTTAATATTATTTTTCCCTTCAGTGGGGACTATAGCTTTGCCATAAAGAGTACTTTAATGAAATATTTAATTAGCAATACAAGTAAATAATGAATTATAATTTGAAAGGGGGAAAACATAATGAGGACTTAAATTATTGGTAACTTTGCCAGTCAGCTGTTTCTGGCCGTGACGTACGTTTGTCATTTTCGCCTTGTCGCACGGTGACAGTGATAGTTCTCTTTGCCGCTTGAAACGCCTCTTGAGTGGTTCTGGTGTGACCTACAAAGTGTCCTATTGAGTTTAAATATAAAAAATTGTATTTCTTTTCGGCTTATTCTTCTTTCAATTACACAGTATCACATACATTACATTACACAACATTACACATTACATAGTCAATTACATAGTTTTCCTTATGGGGTTCTTTAAAGTAAAATACCGATCGATCGGAGTGATTTGAAAAGTGGTCTACAACTATTATTCTGCCTGAAGACGTGGACAGTTGTTCGATTGTTGTAAAGTAAGTGCTCAGGGAAACATTGCCTTAAAATCTGATCGTCTTCATATTTTACGTGAATGAATTTGATTATATATTCGTAAAACATGCTCGTGGCTTGAAATATGAGAATACCACAGGGGTAAAATATTTAGTTATTAAAATCAAGTTTGGATCCCCAAAATAAACATAGCAGGCCCCCTAATTAAGTGTACTTAAATTTTAACAATGGTATTTTATGCCAGATGACGTTTCTTCGTTAAATCAAAACAATAGCAACGCCGAGTCCTTAAGCACAGAAATAAAATCTTGCCATTCAAAAGACTTTTTACATTGTTCATGAATTCCTGTCTCCTGATTAGAATTTAGGATTAGATCGATCATGTTTAAAAACAGTAAGTATATTGACTATGTATTGAAAACAGGGATAGGCATCGTGTGTGTATTTATATATATATATATATATATATATATATATATATATATATATATATATATATATGTATATATCTGCGTATGTCCACAATCACTCATTAATGTAAGGGCCTACTCCTTTGAAGTTTCTTCTTAGGCAGAATGAAAAAAATTATATTATTTTAAAAGCATTTCATATAGAAAAGGATTGTGTATTTTTTCGTAATGCAGTATATTGTTCGAATCTATGGAAGTCAGAAACATAAAATAAAATCGTGAAATGTAGGTAACGACTAGAACTTGAATCATTTCCCTCAAAACCACAATAAAACAAAAAGTATTCATTCAGGTTTTAGTGGACTTTGGAATACGTTTGCTCTATTTTCAGCTTTGACAAATGTTTCTTAAAACGTAATGAAGCACTTACTTGAAAAGTAGGTCACCAGTTTTTAAGAATTACGTGTGAGGTTCTTTCCAATACTATGCTACTTCCTTATCACAAATAAATTAAAGTTTAACAGATTTAGTTTTTGTATTAATCAGCAGTAAGGTTAGGTGACACATTAACTACGAAAGTGTACTCAGCGCGAGATTATATTCAGCCACTTCCGGTGCGTACAAAACACTGAACACATCCGCAATATATTCCTTTCCTCAACCTTCACCGAACATCTCGATATTTACGGGCAGTGCGACAGTACAGTTTATACATCGTAAACAGATTCCGAGTCAACGTACCGAATGGGATGGAATCAATTAGGTATCTGGGCCAAGCTTGGACAAAGACAGTAAACCGACGCAGTAACTCTGAATTGTCGGGATGATGTCACTTACTTGGCGACGAGACGGTTGTTTTACAGCGGTACGATCCTAAACTCACGAGGTAACGTCTAGTGCTAACTTTATCGCTGGGATTATACCATATATATAATCCGGTCTGTTATAATCTGCTAGAATAAAATTGTATGTTCCTGTTTTATAGATTATTGTGTTAAAGGTAATGATAATCTTTTTTTGGATACATATTTTACTTGTATCCAAAAAGTATAAAAGAAAAATCGTCGCACACCACTGCATTAATACTGGACAAACTATATCAAAAGTAAACCTAAAACTATTAAAACACGTTAACACAACTAGATATTCAAATGCATAGGAATCCTATTACGTAAATCAAGCAAATACAGAAGATTTATTAAATCAAGAAGATGGACCAATACAGAATTCAGTATTACTTTCATGAAGATTACAAAATAACATTCAAAAGTTAGTATGATTACAGTAATGATTTAACATTTTTTTACACTCTAGGCCACACAGGACAAATTAATATTGAAATCACGTAAGTGCATCTACTATTAAAAATAAATTTACTTTTTGTATTTACTTTTGTTATGTGTCTACGGAGATACTCTTATTATCGAAATGCCTCGTAAAAAGTTTTAAGTATTAGGTTATATTGTGTTCTAAATGTAGTGATTAAGTTAACATATTCTACTGTTTGCAATTATTTTTGATGTTGACAAAACTACAAGGAGTATGTCGTATATGATAGGTGATTTGATACATCATAACGACTAATAGTGGAATGGGCTGTAACAATAAACACTATGTATGCCCATGTTTACGAATTCCCTACTGACCTATCTCAAAATCAGTTTCAGTAGAGTCAGTGTAAAACTGGTCTTCATCGTAGCGTATGAGTAAAAATTAAAATTTGGCACAAATATGACCTCGACCTTAGCATTGCGCATGGTTGTATTTGAATGTTACAAAATACTTGAATCTCGGAGAATACTGAAACAAATTGATATCTAGCTCAAATATTCGTGTTAAAGTATATTTTTTTAAAGAAATTCGTATCACTTCAAAATTCCGAGCCACGTTCTCTGAAACTTAGGCTACAACTCTCGTAATCTCAGATATTATTAAAAACAGGTGACTAATATTTTGCATAGTTTGTTACTTAACAGTACCCATAGAACGTGGGTGCGCACTCTCCAAAGAGGGGCAATATTTAAAGTTTCTGAAGTGAATCTGGAGATATGTATGTATACGAGACAGAATGATGATCAGTTTTAAGAATTTTATGTTAAAGTCAACAGTAGAATAATAATCCTGTATTCTGGGCAATAAACATGTTGAAGAACAAAAGGTTTTGGTTCAATGGCAACCTAAAACAAAAAGTTTTTTGTTAATAGTCGATAAAGAATACCTAAAAAGCATATTATATCTCTTTAAATGAGTAGTAAAACCAAAGATAACATTTGGAAACGGGAGTCGTTTACTCTAATACAAAATGTTTTAACAAAAGTATTTGTAGCCTAGAAAATTATTTCAGTGAAGAATAGTTTTAAACTATTTCTTTCATGATACAAACAATCTGACATGTAACATGTACTCAAATGAATTTAATTCTTAGATTCCTTACGGTTTATATAATGTTATGAAACCAAGGTTGTCGGTCATCATAGTAGTGTAGTAGTAAAGCTGTAGCAAGTTTTTAAACTTAGGGGTCACGGGTTCTATTCGCAGATAAGTCCTAACAATTTTCAAAAATATAAACGTTTTTATATTCTCAAATTTTATCAATAATTAGTTAAAAATATTATTTATTGATGTATTCAGGAATAAAAACAATCTCGGATATAAATCTATTGAAGAGCGAATATCGAAATAGTTTTTATTGAAGTAATAATTAACTTTCAAGGTAAAGGATTACAGTGACAAACGTTTTCCACTACTAAAAATAATTTTGTTTTCCGACAAATTTATTTCATATTTTTTAAGCTATGAAAAAAATTATAACAATTTTAACGACCTCAACACAAAATAATAAATATACGCAGTATATAGTGTAAAAACTATGTAAGTCCCAGGTTTGCTTTTTTCAATAAAGTAAAAAACCGCAAAACTAAAGGAAGGAAACTCGCATAGAACAGTCACATTCTACTGTACCGACTACGAGCGAAAGCCATGAACAGTGTCGTTGATTCGATTTACTTTGCATAAATTGAGACAGGCACTGACATCTAATTTATTAGAATCATGCGATGCGGAGAGACCTATTGTAATGGTACTTACTTACTTTCGTTTACGTCACATTATAGAAATGTCTCATGGTATAGTCTGGTGTAAGGAGGACGATATATTCGTATGTGTGTGTGAGGTTTAGAGTACAACACTAATGGCATTAAACAAATCTGTGAGTAAATAAATAAAATAAAGAAATTCAACTTTGAAGGTATTGTTTTTAGTAATAATATAAAAAAATGCATATTATGTGTAAGTAATTACAAGACAAGAATTCGCTTATTTACACGTATTGTTTTAATCATAAACATCTTTGGTAGTATGTTGAGATTTTATTTTTCGCGACATATAATATCGTTTTATTACCCAAAGATGGCATAGAGACTTTATAATGAGCAATATAAATCCATTTTGTTAAAGGAAACATTAATAAAAGGTTAGTTTTTTAAAGAATGCATAGGATTTTATTCATATTCTTGATTTGTTTGATGCCTTTAGTTATCCCAATTTTGATTTCATAAAAAGAATTTGGATGTTAATTTTAATAAACTTTCTGCTTTAGTAAACATAAAAATGTTTCTGCACTGGAAATTTTGGTTGACTAGACTGCGAGATAATCTCTAACGTTTTTAAATTTACTGTTTCTCCTTCGCAGACGAATTTCTTCTACTGATGCCAATAATTGTGATGGAAATGGAATAACTGTTTTTGTTCCAAAGATTGTTGTGGAAGTTGTTTGCCGGAAAGTTGATGGACCAAAGGAAAGTCTTTATAGAACTTTTAACACAGTTTGTAGCCCCTTTGTTTCATTTCTGGTTGTGTCGTATTTTTATTTGTATCCGGTGTGTTTAGGCGCACTTCCGATTTGATTTACTTCCGAAGCATTGTTTAGTTGTGATTCTTAAATATTTATATTTAGCTTATTGTTAAGGTCGGTTGTGCAATGTTGAGTTTGTATAGTAACTTGCTTTTGCTGAACAAAGTCAAGTACATTTTAGAATAGAAAATGGTTTGGGTTTTAAATAGGAATGCTATTTTAGAATTTTTAATTCTTGTTGGTTTGTTCTTATTTTATATTGTGAATATGTTTTAAGAAGGTATTTACTTTCTTAATGAAAATACGTTTTTGGAATTTTTACTAGGGTAGTTCAGATGATTAAATATGAACAATGTGTCATTTTAATATCGACACATGACTAATGACAATCGATGAACAACTACTATATAGAGAATGGGCTGCGGTATGCAACAGTCACAGGGGCGAAATTGGGAGACAATTACTAACCCTCCCTCCCAAATGATTCCTCTTCCCCGCCCTCCACAACCTAACTAGTAAGCTCTGTATTAGGGGGTGGATGGGTCGGCTGCTTTAGACAGTCGTGTATGTCAATAGTCTTGCTGAGACAGAAGAGTACCTCTATATGAGTCCAAAAAATCTATAAAGTGGAGACTTTTGTACTAATATAAATGTAATACTGTTCCAAATATCTTTGGCTGAGCGTTAGCGAAGCCCTTCACTAGATGGGCTGGAAGGTTTTCATTTGTCTTGTCCTCACGATATGGCGAAAACGAAGCGATCTACAGATTTGAAATTGGGTATGAAATTCCATTTCTACAAGAGGAACACTGAGTTCAATGATGGTTTACTCCATGGGATTTCGCTGAGCGTTAGTGAATCTTAACGTAACCAAGATCAAGGGTAAATGATAACGAGAAAATAGAAGAGAAAATAAATGTATATACAAACTGAGTACACTATTGAGAGATTTTAAAATTTGTAATCTTACCACATGCACCCTAACTGTCTCAACAAGTACAGCATCATTTTATGTTGACTTCGTATGTAGATATGTAGACTTACGTTATCATAAAACAATAATATGAAACTAATTTTGTGAACGAAAATGACAGTTTATCATGCGACAAGGTATCTCGAGAAAGTTTTCGCCTGTAGGGTCGAAATTGTCCATGAAATGATTTCTACGATGGTGCACGTCCAGCCGTGGAATTTGGCTCGGTAGTCTGACGAAATTTCTCGTTTGTTTGCCGGCGGATGTAAAACGTTCTATTTTGCATGATTGTTTGTAAAGAAATGAGCTATAGAATTTAAATAGTCTGTTACGAATTCTTATACATAAAATAAATTTGTGTTAATTGAACTAAGTCATAAGTCAGAATGGAACAAATCAGAGCATGTAGCTTCCCGGTGCAAAGTTCGCTGATGAAGATCTATGGACTCGTATGCTGGTGTAAGTAGATAACAAGCTTACACGCTTATATTTGTTGAGACGGTAAGCGGCCAGAGGTGCCCGCTTATTACAACTTAACACAGCGGCGGAAACAGCTCTTCCAACTTCCGTCGTTACTCATTGTTGCTAGTTTCGGCTACGTTTTCACTCTGCCGTGATTGAATTAGCAGTCTTATCTAATAAAGTTATACGTTCTTTGAAACAGAAGATTATTTCCTATTAGTGTTACAACTGAACATGTAGACAGGGTTTTAACATATTGTGGCGATGATATCCATAGTGTAAAACTTTTGATGTACATATTCGATTATTGAAAAATTATTTTAAATTAAAAAAAATAAATATATCATACAACGGAAAATTTACTTTGCTTCCTGTCTTTTAAATTCTTAAAATCATAAATACAACGTGTTAAACTTATTTTATACTTTTTTTATTTTATACTGACCATTATTTTTATATCTCAAGAATTCTTTGGACAACAAGAAAAATAATAGAACACTAACAAGAGTTTTTTTGTCATCAGACTAGAGCTTAAGACGTTATTGTGTACATCAAGAGGGTAATCATCGCACGTTGCAAAGAGTTAATACAGATTATATCATTAAAGTTTTGCCATCTTAAATATATTAATTATATAAGTAATTTCTTTCGACATATATTTCTGCACTCTTCCTCTTGTCTACAAAATGTTATCTCATTTTTATGTTTAGTAATATATTCTTACTTCCTTTATATATTGGCCTGATATAATAATTGATATGGATAACTACGGTTTTTTATTTTACCGTTGCCTGAATCTATCTGTTATTTATGAAACGAAAAACTACGATAGAGTTGACTATTGTTTATAGTTCATTATAATTGTCTCTTCCAATACTCTATTTTGATATGTTGACCCCAATATGTCACTTACTCCAATACATATGAGTGGGTTCGGGTCTGTTGCTTCGTTTTGTGGCAGTATAATTTTTTATTTGTAATCCTTTTTGTATCTGATACCGTTACGGAAATTGTGAATGAATAATAACTATAATAATTACTCTGCTATAAGCAAATTGGAAAAAACTATCGACTTTTAACTGCAGAATTTAAGTCAGTAAACAAATTAATAGTTTAAATTTAGAGCTAAAAGGAGACCTCACACCAACTAACTTACAAAATTTTACACCGGCCTCCTGTAGGTGGTACGTAATTTCAATTAATTTATTACAAGTTTATGAAGCGTAGTTCGCCCATTGAAACACTCTCCACATTATTACAAAGAATATAATATTCGATTATAAACATTAACTTTTATATTTCCAAATTCATCTATAGTGATAAAACAACAAAAGTTGTAAATAAGAAAATATTCTACAGTGTAAGGAGAAAGGGAATAAAACGTACAGAATTAACTTCAAGTGCGTGAAAAGATAATTCTATGCAAATAAGTTTAAAATATCTCCCAGCTATCTTCTCAGTGTCCATTTGTTACGTAAAATTATGTTTTATGTGCTTGGCCGTGTTAATATCTTTGTTAGTAACGCAGCCCATAATGCTTATATAGTGCCTTTAAGTCCGCGTTAGTTTTAGCTCCTATTCTCGTGCACTAGTAATGTAATACATGTAAACACTAGGGTTTATCAGGTACGCATAATTTCATCTATTGCAAAAGAGGTTAAAGTATTTATTATATAAGATATTCTTTGTGATATTTATTTCGATCCTATAACTGGGATCATTACGAGATCCGAAATGGACTTTTGTCAGTGAAAAGCCTCTCCAGCGTGTAGGGAACTCAAAAAATTCGTGAAGTCCGACACTTTCAACTACTTATAAACGCCGTACCACAATTCTCCACGTCATGCGACACATTATTCTTGAGCTCATTTCATTCGTATCTTAAGCTCAAACAAACCAAATTCGGACATCGTGTTTTGTTAACTTGTCAAAAATTTTATTTTTGAGTTCGTTTTAAAGTTTTATTTTGTATCTTATTGACATTTCATAACCACTTATGTATTGAATGTTGAATAACGATAAGGGTTGTGTTCCAAATTACTTCAGAGTTATGTTGTTCTCAATTAGCTGCATAATTTTTAACCTAACGAATGTCTATGTTTCAATTTTTTGAATGGTTTAGTCATGTTCATTAAAAAATGTAAAGGACATTTGTGAGTAGCAACTAAAAATTGGAGCAACGGGTAAAGTTATAAACTTGAAAGAAACACATTAAAAAATGTAATCAACACAATTTTTATTATGAATCATCACATTTGTGTAGCTATTAATTATGACTATTATTACTGTAGTGTTTTACACTTCTAGATCCAATTATGATAATGCACGTTTTGCGGAAAGGAAGAAGCACATTAATTTTTATTAACACAATGCAAGAATAATTTCCTGAGCAGTTTTGTGTGGTAGAAGACTACAAGTTGCTGTGTCATTATGCAGATGTTACCCAAACTTGGCGTTCAAGTCGGTGCATTCGGTTCGGAACGACTTTCTTTCATTCTTATTATTGTTCAGTACAATTGTGTGGAAAGATAGAGCAATTATTTCATGTTAAACCATTTATTTTTGTAAATTTGCCAGTAATATTGTTGCCATAACTACTGAATTGTCTCGTCCACAAGAATCTGCAATATATTGTTATAAACTTATCAATGAAATTGTCATATCTTTTTACTTCTCAGTTCTATACAGATAAAGATCTGGACTGTAGTTTTGTAAACTTTTTTACAGTATTAAAATTTTATCTAATGCCATAGAAAAAGAGCTGCAATTTTTAAATCTTATCAGTAATAATGCATACTGAAAAGCAATAAAGAATTAATACGATGTTAAATTATTGTAGGCCTGAATATTATTCGATTGGTTACTATTTAAAATTTTATATTAAGTATCTGTCAAAGTTTTAATCATTGTAAGATTCCCACGTTTTTGAGGTATACTACAATTCTGAAATTGGATTTTTCTATGTTTCCATATAAACAACAAACTTCGTGGTTGATCTATTTCAAGACCACCGAAGTGAAGTTTATACACAGTTTTCAAGATGGAAATTCCTACCCGAGATTCCTAACACTGGTTATTGGATAACGCCTCGTCAAAGAAACGTAATTGGGAGGAAATTACATCACGCTGCCGAATGCGCGGGAAATTGCTCGCACATTTCTGCATCTTATGATTTTACGCTTGTTGTTAACTATTCCACTTGTACCTCTTTGAAAACCGCTTCCGTCTGAAAGCTGTCACTAATTTGTTTTGTTCTTATTGTCAGATAAATATAAACGTATAGGTATTTTGAAGATTCTCTCTTATTTTCTTTTCTTTTACTACAACGCCTCAGATAAGCAAGGAATTCATTTAAAAACGCAGACTCAGGAAGTAAGGATGTATGGATGGATGTATTAGCTGAAAACACAGTTAAATTCCACGGTCTGTTATGTAACAAGAGTCGCGAGACTCTAAACAGTTTCCAGAAACAACAACGGTTGGTGCGATGTGAATGTTGAACTTACCTCCAGTTCACCTTCCTCTTGCAGCGCCTGGAATCTCGAGAATAACGCTTCACCTAGATTACACTATAATTTGTAGTCTAAGTGCCTCTGTTGTCGAAACGGAGCAGACTTAGCTTTGAGCTTCTTCGCCTCAGACGAACATGACTCCAGATTCCAGGAGTCAAGTCTGTGACAGCGTCACATTCCACAACGTTTCGAGGAATGGACTCTTCGTCAGGTGGGGGAGGTATTAGTATATACAAAAATAAAGAACAGAAAGAAGAAGATAATAAGGGAAAGAAAAGGGTTCAGACATACTCAAAAGCTGCTTAGAGTCTAGTCCAGGCGTTGTCACTGCAGAGAATGCAACTCCCGAGCACAAGTCACGAGAAACACAATCACACCGACACTGATGAAAGCGGGATACTAACACGATAATCGATGTTGAAGCTTTCTTTGGCACCGCGTCGTGTCATCTAAAACAATGGGACAGGAGGGCGATGGTCTAGAGGAGGAAGGGGTAAAGTCAAGCCGCTTCCGGCCCTGTTTTGGTCCTAGACCATAGTGTCATGGTATGTGTACGAATTTGTATGGTTGAGGTTGCTTTAATTGGTATAATCTTTAGTTTCCTAGTTAGTTCTTTGTTATTATTGGTACCCAAAGTGGTCTAACCATAACCGAAGGTTGACTTAGCGGTGGGTCTGCTAATTTTATGTATGAAGCCTCAATAAATTTTCGTTTAAAAAAATTCTCCTCGCGGTATATTTATGTTGGCTCCATCCCATTTCATTTGATGATTTTCAGACCAGCAATGTTAAGCAATTTTAGACTTTTCCATTAGTAATTTTTCTCGTATTTTCTTTATGTTCTTAATACTCACATTTAGTGGTTTTTTTCTCAACATGTACCAATACAGCTATGTAACCATTGTAACCGTAATGATGGCAAATGTCTGAAATCCTGCTATCCTGTCAAACCTTCCATCGGCAGTAACAAACTTTGAACAAAATCACTTTCCAGACAGTGTACTAAGAGGAAAGCGAGCTGGAGCAAAACTCAACATTTACAACAACTGGAATCAGGAAATTCAGTTCATAAATTGACTTCCTAATTTGTAAATTTTGGACATGTAGGAATAGTAGTTAATAGTTTTAATTCTCAACTTAATTACAACTATTATGTTGGATTTTATTTGGATTACTTGACCTAGGATTAGTTGGACAGATATCTAGTACCTGTATATTCTAGTATCAGGAGAAACCGCTCTTCAATAACAGTGCACTTACAGTAATTTATGTATTAAGATTCTTCAATGTAAATATTTAAGAGAACCAACTGGAAATGAAGCTAATGAGAGGGATGTTAAGACGCCTTTGAACTCCGCCAGATAAAGCAAGCGCACGAAGCGAATATTTCCTTATTCAGCTCTAAGCACTCGAGCTTAATTTCAATGCATGTAAATGACACACTAATTACAAGTCCGACTGATGTTTTGAAGCATCCATTACAGCAAAGTTTCAATATATTTAAACACAATACAATAAATTTATGTATTTTATTTTGAAACGAGTTTTCATATTCAAAACGTAGTAAAACAACACAATTTAATCGCCCTCATTTCTGTTTTAATGTGTCTGTTCCCATTCAAAACAGTGCTAAGAGATAAAGTGTATAAAAGTACCTGTTACCCACGGCTTCGTACGCAATTTTCAAAATCGAAGTCCTTGCCTACTTACTAAAAGCATTTATGATGTAATATGATGAAGTCCTCTGAAGTTTTTCAAACGTCTTCTTGTGAAAATTATTTTAGTGCTCAAGGTTAAGAGGATCAGGACTCTTACGAGTCCTTATCGGTATTACGTATATCACTTACGAGTCCTATATCGGTATTACGTATATCACTCTTACGAGTCCTATATAGGTATTACGTATATCACTTTTACGAGTCCTATATCGGTATTATGTATATCACTTTTACGAGTCCTATATCGGTATTACGTATATCACTCTTACGAGTCCTATATCGGTATTACGTATATCACTTTTACGAGTCCTATATCGGTATTACGTATATCACTCTTACGAGTCCTATATCGGTATTACGTATATCACTTACGAGTCCTATATCGGTATTACGTATATCACTCTTACGAGTCCTATATCGGTATTACGTATATCACTCTTACGAGTCCTATATCGGTATTACGTATATCACTCTTACGAGTCCTATATCGGTATTACGTATATCACTTTTACGAGTCCTATATCGGTATTACGTATATCACTCTTACGAGTCCTATATCGGTATTACGTATATCACTTACGAGTCCTATATCGGTATTACGTATATAACTTTTACGAGTCCACTCGTATATCAGGTACCGTATTACACGTGCACGAGCATTTGTGGTTCTAATTTATTATTTTTCCGTCACAAACCTCTGAAACCAAATTCGTTTAAAAATAATTGACATCCAGTCCTTTTCATATACGTACTTTCGGTCTAAAATATTTTCCGTGTCTTATTTGAGTGCTTGTTATTGATTCGATTAACGATATACGAGTATACGAGTAAATGGCATGTTAGTATTCGTTCCCCTCTTTTGCCTCAAGGCACTTTTAACGTGCCATATCAAAATATCAAGGAATATGACCAGTTACGTGAAAAGCTTTGTCTATTAAGGCGCGTTTTATATCTGTGTTTGAATAATATTTTCAATGTATTAGAATATATTTTAAATGCGTCAATGGCGCAATTCGGAATACAAGTTATACAAGATATTAATTTTATCTTTTCATCCTGTATTACACTACTAGTCAAGCATTGTTATAAAATTTAAATTTAAGCGAATATTACAAGCTCTTGACAGACATCGGCTGAAAGTGTCATCAGATGTTGTGTCAGTTATTCAATTATGAAACGTAACAATTTTCAGAATCATAAAGTATTCCGAGAAACTTTTCCGATATCTCTCTTCTTATAAACCTTCAGATTTCGGTTGACAAGAATTGCAAAAATAGATTTAGCCGAATTGGTTCAGCTGTTCTCAAGATTAGCGCTTATCAACAAATTTAGCGATGCATCTTATTTATAAGATTTTTGAAATGAACGGAATAATGTGTTAAGCGTGACCCAAATAAATAACTTAACTACGTATTCAATCAATCCAATTCTGTTTACCACGTAAACAAAGCGCTATATATACGTAAGGTATTATGAAATCTATGTATCCAATGTATGTCGATTAAAAATGACACGACCAAGAACAAAAAAAAGATAGATGATTAAAAAATATCTACACCTATCGTCAGGGAGAGTATAAAGTTAAATCGTTGTTTATAGAGTGTTAAATCTAAAATGCTTTTACGAGTAATTATGGGAAATGTCAGTATTCATAAAAACCAACTTAATGTGTTGCGTGTGAATTTAAAGTGTCTGATTGCTTTTATCCCATGAAGACATCGAAACATGAAACTAAAAGTACGTTATTTTATCCTACTATTACTTTTGCTCTTAAAAATCAATAATTGGCAATATGATAAACTATTGTTGGCTAAGTATTTATAAACGATTTGCTCAAGCCAAGTTGAGAGGTTGTCTCCACCCGAGTAAAGGTTGTTGTATTATTCATGCAGTACTCGCGAGACGTTCCCGTCCTGGGTCCTTAGAGATGTCCTTGTCTGTGAAAACATCAGACACCGATGCTAAGTGCTGCGCAGGGCCGTAACTCGATATTCAGCGCCCGGGGCAGTCAGGGCTTTGGTTTACTCTCACATTTCATTCTTATCCCCTCTGGTTGTAATCTAAGATTAACAATTCTCTTAATAATGTAAAAGTTTTGATCTTTATCATTGAAGTACGGCCATTAATTTATTCCGCTGTAATATCTGATTTGTAGCACATTATACCTGTGCAATCTAAATGTTTTTCAATATGTACCTTATACCAATTTTCTTATTTTTTCTTATTTCTCATATTTTGTTCTTTCATCATCATATGTTTTATATCGTGTACTTTCTTTACCATATCTTATATTGTGTATTTTCAGACCCATCATATGTTTTTAAGTTTTCCCCTAACATAAAATCATTCTCAATTTCCCACCAAAATCTCTGATTCTATTTTCTTATACCCTTAACAAATTCTTGTAGTAAAGAAGAGTCACACAAACAGATCCTCCCCACTGTTGTTTCTACTCAATACCATTTAGTTCTGGCTTCTCTCAATCATATCATTGTCAGTCTGTCTGTGCGATAACTCGAAAGAAAGGTTATAGAGACTTTAAACTTGGTATATAGGTTTACCTTGGCCCAAAGAAGACTCCTATTGATTTTAGGGTCAAAAGGTAAAGGGGTAGCTTGCCCTTCTGTCTGTCCGTCTGTGCGACAACTCTTTCGTCCGTCTGTGCGACAACTCTTTCGTCCGTCTGTGCGACAACTCTTTCGTCCGCCTGTGCGACAACTCTTTCGTCCGCCTGTGCGACAACTCTTTCGTCCGCCTGTGCGACAACTCTTTCGTCCGTCTGTGCGACAACTCTTTCGTCCGTCTGTGCGACAACTCTTTCGTCCGCCTGTGCGACAACTCTTTCGTCCGTCTGTGCGACAACTCTTTCGTCCGCCTGTGCGACAACTCTTTCGTCCGTCTGTGCGACAACTCTTTCGTCCTTCTGTGCGACAACTCTTTCGTCCGTCTGTGCGACAACTCTTTCGTCCGTCTGTGCGACAACTCTTTCGTCCGTCTGTACGACAACTCTTTCATGACACTCTGTCGGGTCCGTCTTACGCTTCATGATACCGGTTTGTTCGTTGCGTTGTAAAGTCTCCTTCACTCCAGTCAGACAATTGATTCTAACATTTTTAAATCACGAGTTGTTACACACATATATAAAAATTCTCTGAAATGAAATTTCGCCATACTAATAATAATAGTTTTCTTGTACAGAGAGAAAATCTTTAAGAGTTAGAATATTGAATTTTTATAATTAATTTGTACGAAACACGTATCGAAATTGCATTGAGTTTCAATAATGAAAACCCGTTTATTATTATGGTGTATTTTACACCTCTGTTCGAGTATTATACACTTTGTAGAGTTGTAAACGCGTTTAAAGGCAAGAGGTTCAAACTAACATAGAAGGCATTTTAACTTATCCCCAAATTAATCAAACTTTTGAACTCTTGTTTAGGAAGGTGCGTCCTTATAATCCAAGGAGCCCAGAGCTAATTTACATTGTATGCTCACATAAAATGTTTTATCTTATAATTGATAAATGAATTTCTCCTCCTAAAGAAGAAAACAATCGGTAGGTGCACTAGTTTTGATAGAATTACAAATGGGAGGGTATCAACAGAAGTAAGTATATAAAATGATCAGTCTTGCTCAGGTCACATTTTTCTTAGGTTGCCACTCTTAAACCAACCGCCAGACACGTAAGTAAATTTTAAATCAGTGTCAAGTAACTATATACAGATCCTTAAAGTAACAAAACAAGTCTTCTATCTCCCTGCATTGCAGTAGTATAATTAATATTTATGTGTGTGACTGTTGGTTTTAAGCATATTAATTAAAAAAATAGAATCTGAGAAAAATATACTAATTTCACATTTTTAACCCTTTTGATATCTTACCGTTTTAGTGAAAGTATTGTGAAACCCGTTCTCTGATTGTCACCTCAGCCTGGTCACAACCTTGCTTTAGATTGTATGAACACAATTTAAATGTTTTCGTTCCAAAAATAACTTAATTCTCAGGTGAATAATGTGAAATGTTTGTATCTAAATCTAAATTAATTATGGTTGTTATGATGTTAAAATATTTAATTTTACCGAAATTAAACAATTAAATGTAGACATATTACATCACATAAGGAAAGAAGGATGTTTAAATTACTGCGTGTGAGAGCGTTAAACCAACCGATACAAATGTATCGATCGTTATAAGAAATCGATTGCAGTATTTCGTAATTTCCACGTGCATTGAAACTATGCAGGAATGTTTGCTTTATTCTGAGATTGTCATAAAGTGTACCGGTATACCGAGAACAGAATCTGCAAGCTAAGCAATATTTACGTCCGGAGAATGTTACTGAACATTCTTCGCAAGAAATGCTGAATAAAATGTGCGATTAAAAAGGAATTTTCTGTCCCCTGTGAGTGGAAAATGTGAAATATTGCGGACAGAAACCTGTTGTCGACAATCACCTGCGATCCACTCCACACAGTAAACTGTTGTTGACGGCGAACAATGGACACAAAGCAGCGAGTATTGTGTCACGTGGTCGCCTCTCATCTCCGCCGACCTTCCTTTCTTGATAACTGGCAACGTACGAGCAATATATCTCCAGTTCCCGCAGGCCTTGGGAGAGGTAGTGCCAAGTTACAGCCTTCGGTGCGCTAGCAGCTCACCAAAACTTATAATGTCTATTCTGATACTGTAATATGTCTTAATAAAAACAAAAACAAAAAGCAAAGAAATAAACAAAAAAACAAAGGAAATTAATTTTAAAATTATGGCAGTGTCGTTCTCAGCTTATTACCATTTTGTGTTCTTTTAAGATATTATTGAGTATTTTCTCTTATTTGATGAAAGAAAAGACACAATTATTCAATTATTTATTTTTTCCCCGAGGCCTTTCGGCATCGAAGATACCATCGTCAGGTGTGAATCAACAATTTAAAATAATATATATCTTTTACAATTAAAAAAAATTATTATTGTTTTAAATTGTAAAATATTTATATTATTTCAAAGTGTTGATTCACACCTGATGATTGCATATTTGATGCCGAAAGGCGTCGTATGAAAAAATAAAATTATTGGATAATGTGACTTTTCTTTGATAAAATAATAGAAAATAGTGTTTTCCAATAAGAATATTTCCTCCTTTAATGAAATATTAATGAGTGTTTAGACTCACTACAAGTTTAAAAAGTTACAACTTAAGTGTACCTGTTGTCCTCCTCCGTAGACTATTCGCTGTAATGTCGGATCTAACTGGGATGTCACGGGTTCGAATCCCGAGGAAATCCCAGGATATTGACAGCATTGCTGCCATGTTATCGCAGACTAGCCAGCAACTTGTGGCTTAAAAATAGAAATAAAATATAACTGTTAGTCGTTTTAACATATTTTTGTTATTATTGTAATCAGTATTCAAAGGAAGTGTACTAACAAATATATTGTTTGTTTCAGGTATGAAATGAATTGACAGTTTGAACACTACCTATGGTAAGTTATACGACAACAATGTTCTGTGTTTAACCAACATCTATTATTTACGATGGGTGATTTGAAACGATAGCGAAATGTCGGACATCAACAATCGTTATATGTTGCAAGAATAGAACACAACGTTTTGAGGATTGGTATCTACCCTCTTCATCATGTGTCAAAAATAACGCATAAGGGTAAAGTAGCACAAATTAATATAATATAATGTGTCGGCTAATTTAACAAATTTATCAATACTAATTATAGTATTTATATTTATATTAGGTATAGGTATTAGGTATATTAGGTATTTATATTAGGTACATATATTTATAGTAGTAGTATAATTATATACGTCAAAAATATTGAATCATATATCTAAAGTGCATAGTAATTAGAAAATGCACGAACCATACGATGTGCAAGACAGGTGCACTACACAAATCATGTCATATACGGACTAAAGGCGGTAAGACACTGAACACATGTGCTTGCTTAACCTTATGTATTAGGGGTTTAACAATTGAAAAAGAAGATAGATTCCAATCCTCGAAACGTAGTGTTCTTGTAATATATAATCTTGACAAACGATAACTTTGTTTGTAACCCATATGAGCGCAAAGAGTCAGTATATAACCACATACACTCGTACAATGGTAATCTGACAAAGTGGTCTGGTGACGTCATACTTGTCTTTGTGCACAATATGTATCTACGTAGATACATTTAACTACGTATGGAATATGTTCGTAAATGTTTTACTTTTTCATGCATTATAATTAATATTTTGAGTTCAGCTTTGATCATTACTATATAGCATGTAGTTTTATATACAGCCCCAGATAATTGCGGTTACACAATAAATATATTTAAATTCATTTTTAGAATGTAAATATTGACTGTCTAAACCATATTTTAGTACAATATTAAATAAGTTAAAATTATGTTATTTATATGAATATATACAATACCAAAATGCTTTCTAGATTTGTCTTTACTTGTTATGAAGCGAATAGGGTGGCCTCTTCACAATAGATAGAGAATGAATGAAGGCATACGGTCCTTTATACACCAAGAGCCGTGAGCCAATTAGCATTGTATCAGCTTAAATCCAACTTTCTTTGGAAAACTGGTAGAGAAGAATTCCATCAGAATTTACTTTAATTTTGGTGGGGAT
Source organism: Homalodisca vitripennis (assembly GCF_021130785.1). NCBI lineage: Eukaryota > Metazoa > Arthropoda > Insecta > Hemiptera > Cicadellidae > Homalodisca > Homalodisca vitripennis. The sequence goes on along the minus strand of NC_060212.1, from coordinate 95,036,672 downwards.
AAAAATGGGAGGATGTCAAAAGAGTAAAACATATCAAACAGTATTTCTTTTTCTCAGAGCACACTTTTATTATCTTGACAATTTTAAAACCAACCGTCAAAGTTAACAAGACACTCTTAAAAGAAAAACATCAAAGTGAACAGACATCGGCTAACTATACAAAGGTGAATTTTCGACTGTGAATTTTAAGGTTTTTATCTCATTTCTATGACGCTGATATAATTATTTTAAGGTGTGTGACGCGGTTCGATTTGTGTGTGTGTTAATATAAGAAAATGTGGTCTAAGAAAAATATTATTTTATACTTATACACAAAACTTGCTACATAGGTTCCTTTTGGTCCAAGGAGGAATGCTATTATTTGGGGGTCAAAAGGTCAAAGGTCAGTCCGTCCTTCCGCCTATTGTCTGTCTGTCTGTCCGTCTGTGCGATATCTCTTTCGTTAAGGTCTGTCAGGTTCTTTCGATACTGCGTTGTATCGATTTATTTTGAATAAAAAGATCCTCGTACAAACCTATGGCCCATGATACGAGCTTAATAAGACTGGAGAGGAGAGTTGGACTTTCATTTTTCTGTTTTAGTTTAAAAAAAAGGAAAGAAGAAGTTTCTCGACATTCACTGTTGAAGTGGTTGCACGAGAGATAGTCATACGGCTCAGGAAAGTTTAAACCACTTGCATTAATTTGACGCATGACAGTGGTTTCATTTTTAACGACCTTCCGAGAACTGGATAAGACTTGGCTGATAAGAATATTCTCTTCTCTGGAAACTTTGCAAATTATAATGTTATTTATCTTACTCTAGAGACGTTTTTTTTCCAGTTGGGGAAATTCGAACAATCATAACTACTTTACTTACTGTATAAAGAAATTGACTGTACCACTGGCGGATTTATTATTTAATATCCACTTTCACATAAAAACATACTCCACGTTTATACATTTGGTATTAACTATTTATGTACTGTAACAAAAGTTTTAATTGTATTTTAGTGTCAATAATAATCGAATCATGTACGTTATTTTGCAATATATATGTAATTAATATAATAAATCCGCAAGTGGTAAAATATTGTATTTCTAATGTAAATTATTATATTTATTTTTGATTTTATTTAAAAATGAGTGTTAGTTTTGTACTGATTAATTAATCTAAAAGTTTATACGGATTTCTCAGTTTTTAGTTGAGCAAGAGACAAATACTTTAGTGTAATCTTATCGCTCAAAGCACTTTAAACTAAAGGCAAAGTTTAAAACACTGCAATACTTACATTCTGATATTTGTTAACCTTTTTGTAAAAATGATACATGATACAGTAAAGTACATGCTCGCATTATTGCTTCCCAATCCACGTTCTCTTTATAATACTATATCCTCGGTCCTGTCTAGGAATTAATCAGTATTTATATTCCTAATCAGTATCGCATAACTCAGTAAGAAATATCAGTAAGAAATGGATGCGATGTCACCTCAATGATTTTTGTCATAAAAATAGCATTTATTGTCTCGCGTATTGCTTTGTGATTGCACTTGCTATACTCACGGACTCACTTTGCTCGCTTGTTTTCTAGAATTGTAGTCAAGGATAGAATGGATGGGTTTTTGTCCCTTCAGTTACTGTAAATATGCCGTCCTACAATGTCTAAGGAAACATAATTCCAAACCTGACATATGTACACATTCACAATTCTGTTAATTAATTCAAATTCAGAATAAATTAATTGGTTTGACTTTTTACCACGATATAAAAATAAGAAATGTTATTAGTATATAGGTATCACCACTTTCACTCTATAAATGTAAACAAATTGAAAATAATGGTAAAATTAATTAATCGTATGGTGGTGCTGTTATAAAAGAATGATTTTACAGAACAGTTAATTACATTTAACAGTCTCTTTGAATTATTATTTCGCAACTTAAGAGACCAAGATGGGATTTTTAACTGTTTTAGAGACAGTGGTGCATGGTCCGGATGGATTTTCGAAATAAGAATAGCTCTACAGTATATTCATCCCACGAACCCTAAGACTCATCATGTAAAATTTCAGCACAATAGATTGTACAGTTTATGCCTGAAAGCAAAACTAACAAACGCACTTTCGCATTTATAATATTATTAGGATATGATGAATTAAGATCTGTGTTGGTAAAGGTTATGTTCGGGATCATTTTCTTACTTTTTTATATTAGTTCGAATATTGATTGTTTGTGTTGATTTCATAGTATTTAACATGTTTCCCGAATGTTTTTTATAACTTAAATAAAGGTGTAGCTCTTCTTTGAAATATAATATTAATACTACAATGGAGATACGCATTTAATGTTTTATGGTATGGAAAAAATGATATAACCTTAATAAAGATCAATACTTGAAAAAAGATGGTTAGTTAAATTAAAGATCATAAATTGTTCAACAATATAGTGAATTGTACATATTTAAACAAGTGATTGAATAATCTGGTTGTTTTAAAACAAAATAATAACCGCTAGAGTAACGGATATGCTGAATAAAATTCATTTATTAAGATATTTTTAATTTAACTTTCAGATCTCATCGCCAATTTAGGTTCCGTCTGTATATTTCATATAGTTTACGTACAAATTAGCCTACATTGTATTTTCAGTATTTTTCTAAAAGAACTTTTAGTAAATTTCAAATGTTGGGTCACCGTTTAGTCGCAGTGATATAAAGAATGCGTAACAAAGAGGCTATTACAAGAAAATACCACTTAGGCCATAACGAAAAAGTTTGAATTCTAAAAGCCAAGAAAGACTTTCGCAGCCACTTCGCGCTGCTCGACAATGGAACAAGTTTTAGGGAAAGATTCATTTTTATTAGCGTCGTGAAAGAATACTTGTGAGGACATTTAGGTGGGAGTGATAACTTTCCACAGTTATGTAGATGTGAGGCCAACACTAACTTTCCATAGGGTCGAATAAGTGACATTGTGTAATTTTAATGTCACGTATAATTTATTGTTATACTCGAAGTACGATTCTTAAAAATGTATCAGAACGTGTTGAATTTCTGAGCTGATCCTGAGTGAAGTCCATCACACGACGGGCTGGACAAATTTCCTTTCTGTCTGTCTGTCCGTCCGACATCCCGTAATGAACTGACCGGTAGAATTAAAATTTCGTATGACATCTTATTTCTATATACACAAGGAAGTGTTCAATGATGGAGCTTGTCCAATCAAGGGATTTGGAGATGGCCATTATCGTTGTAGCCCATCACTCAAGTAGGCAGACATACTTTTTTCTGCTTGGGAGATGAAAGGCACTTCTTGCTGTAAGGTTGTCCGCCTGTCTGTCCGCAGGGCTTATCCAGAGTGAAACTAGCGCGACACTTTGTGTGGTGTACTCCTATCTTATGTAAATATACCTTGACTTGACAGAAACAAAACCCTACCTGAACAGGTGTTTGAAAAGGTTTTCGTACCGTAGGTAGTTTTTTAAACTTTCATACAAGACTTTTAATTGATATTAGCTTTAAATAACAAATTAAAAGGCAATATCCATTTTCAGTCTTATTCAATAAAAAGTAAACTGTTTCGTAAAGTGAGCATCTTGTAATGTCGCTGAGCCCGCAGCTCCTACGCAAGGCATGGAATAACCTGGCGACAAAGGGTCGTAATTGGGAGGAAATTACTTGAACCCTCGGAATGTCCGGGAAATTGCCTGTAAATTTCGCATCTTGCTAGTTTCAAATCGGCTTTCAACCATTTATGCTTCATAACTTTCCATTTAAAAGTAACCCTTACAAAATGTTACGTTTATTCTGTTCCAGAGGGAAATTGTATTTTCCGTAGTTGCGTTTCGAGCCCATATTACATTATCTTTGTGCTTTCACCGTCACTGAGACTGATATTTGTGTCTTCTTGGCTCGGTGTATAAAAAAATGAATAAATTTAACGGAAAAATTATGTTACTATTAGACTTTTCCAATTTGACCTTATCCATAGACTTATTTAAAATAACGTATTTTAAATGTTCTGTTAGTTGATTACTAAAGTATTTTTTTTACGTTAATAATGGAAGAAAATGACCAAAGTTCTAAAATTGGCTTTGAAAATGTTATACATTGCAATTTTATTTTAAATTGGCACACAGACCTTATTGAGATAAATAAATTGCAAAATAAATCGATGCACCTGGAAGAATGGACGCCCTTATCTGAAATAATACGTAATAAACTAACAATAATAACTGTTTAATTTTTTGCGACACTTATTTGCAGTTTTCAAATGTAGATTTGTGCGTTTACTAAACATGTAAAACCAGTGTATGAAGAAGCGTGAATTTTGAAACATTTATCCCAGTTAATTAAAGTAGGTAAACTTTCCTATAAAAGTGTAATAGGTGTTTTAGAACTGAGATCTTTATTTACTTTGATAATTACAAACTAAATAAAAGTGGTCTGTAGTACTGGTAATGTCACCTGGACTATTTTTACAACTCACGTCTGACACAAGCGAGGCCATGACGAGTGCGACACGTGTAGTGATGCACGAGATATTGCTTTGCGAGGAAACGCGAGCTAATATTAAACAAAAACGCATTATACCAGTGAGGCCTGCAGCATTCGCGTGGTTTCCACTGTCTGGCTTTGATACACCATACGCTGGGCTCCACAGTGGGGCATAAATAAATGATGCACATGTCAAAGCTAACATCGTGATGTGAGGCTAAATATTGCGTCTTACGTTGTCGACTTCAAGTCTAAATAATTCATTCAACTTTTAAATGAGCGGAATACGTGGAAATATTGTTTGAATTACTAAATTATTTTAGATATGGAATATTTTTTTAATATTAAAAATCTTAAATATGGTGTCAATTCAAAACTTAATATGTACAACGAATAGTTAATTGACAACTTTTAAATCAGGACATTAACGTGTTAATTTATTCTCACTAAACTATATATTACGTACAGAGTTCGTCTTGTTCAACTAAGGACGTACCTTAAAAATAGTGAAATTTACTTCGTATATGTAGTGTATTTAGTGTGATAAATACTAAGTTGGTACTGTACCCATAGCAATATTTAATGTCTGCACCAGTTATGTTGGCAGTATGTATTGTCAGGCGATGTATCATACGATGTAGTCTGATTTAATCCATACGAATAAAGAATGCTCATAGGCTGCTCTCCTGTGACGTCACATCACGCCACTACCCTACAACCAACTGTTTAAGCTAGCTAGCCAGAAGTCCACCACCAGACACCGTCATGTAAACCTCCGTGTCCCGTCCGTTTGTTTATGAGCGGTCTTAGAGCAATGGTACTCTAAAATGTAACGTCTTATTATTTATCCCGACCCATATAGTGTACAGTGACGACCCGCATATCTTACAGTATATATTAATGAAATCATTTCATTAAACAAGCAACGATTTTACCTGTAAATTTGTATAATAATGTTACTTTTGAGTGCTGGTTATCAAATAGTAAGATACGTCGACGAATATACACGGTTATATGATCTTTTTACAGTTTCGTTATGAAAAGACTATTGCAACAATATTTAAATATTATAAATACGTTAGGTGGCTGAGCGTTAGCGAAGCCTATCACTTGTGGGGCTGGAAAAATTTGTTTGGTCTGTCTATACTTGTATGTCCGTACGGACAATCTTGAAAACGTTAAACTTGAAATTTTGCACGAAGCTTAATTTATATATTATATTAGTAACACTTAGATTGATGATGGTTCGTGTCATTACGTGGGATTTGGCAAAGGATTAGCATATTTTTTGCATTGGCCTTATGGGTAACCATGACGGGAACGAGAAAATATTAGAATAATTAAATAGTAGAGCAAAAACACGCTGAGTTCAATCATATGGCATGAAAGTATCATATCCACTATATTTCGTCTGCAAACTAGAATTTTGCTTGAATCTTTATTTCTACATGTGGAAGAACGAGTTCTACGATGGTGCATGTCCGACTATAGAATTTAGCTGAGCTTTGTTAAAGCCTGTTACTTAGTATGCTGAAACATTTTTTTTTTTTTTTGCCGGGGGATACAAAAACTCCTTTACCGTATAATCTGTCAGTAATGAATGAGCTATAGACCTCAGTGAATCCTGTTGCGTGACAAGGGGTGTGGTTACTCCTGAACTGTTTATGAATGGGAAACAACAGATCTCGTGACGATTCCGAGTTTGAAATTGTGAAAGCGCGGGAAACTTCTGCAGAGTTGGAACTAGGTGCAGTTGGTGTTCATACCTTATAATTACTTCATAACATACCTACTCACTTGTGTGTTTATAGTATGAATTATAATAATCTTACAATTCAATGTAAGCTATTAAAAGGATTACTAATAATGTGATTACATTTATTTAAAATACATAATTGTGTAACAAATATTTTGCATTTTAAATTATATTGTAGGAATGCAACGGTTTTAGACGATTTTATATCTTGTACATTTCGATTCTTCCTCTTTTAAACAGAACACCAATAAAATATATAGAACTTAAAAAATCAAATAAAGTAAATATGTTCTACAAAAATGGGACAGTACTCGGAGGAGAGCGAGGGGCTGTGCGTTGTTGGTGGGGGGGAGGGGTGTTTGTAGCGGAAGGCGTTGAAGGTTGTTTCCAGTTTTAATGAGTGCAGTCCAAAACTTGCCAGCCTGTGTCTTGTAAAAGTTCCTTGCAAAGGTTTCACGGCTCTTTTCATACATTTCCTCGCATTTTTCACAGTCGCATGAATACTTGAACCTCGATTATGCCGCGTGTTAACTGTTTCGGCCGACTTAATAATTTTGAACCGTTAGGAATGAAAAACTGGCCGTAACACCGGACATACATTTCATCTCATCTTTACTATCAGTGACTCTTCGCTCTGCAGGGGTGCTTTCGTGGAGTAATCGATGATGAAGGCCTAGTGTAAATATTGGTCAAGAGAAACTACGAAAAATTTCGTAAACATTTCTTTTCTTTGGGTAGTAAAACATTTTATTTCAATAAGTTTCATAAAGATTCTAAACTCCTCATAGTTTTGGAGTATGGTACGACACACACACACACACACACACACACACACACACACACCCTAAGTTTTCAAAAAAATATGAATTAACTCAAAAATTAATTAATTTTGAGCAAATTACCACATTATGTGAAGAAACCCCAATTTTGTTTGAAATGTTTGAGATTAATAAGATAAAAATCAAATAGCTAGAAATGTTATAGTTTAAAAGAATAAAATTAAAATATGTCCATCAATAACTGTTGGATATTGTCCCATAATAGTTTAATATTAAAAAACTGTAACTAAACAATTTTGAATATTGTAGAGATGCTCTTTATTTAAGTGATAACGTGCTGCCGGCGAAAAACCAGTGTTTCCAATCCTACAACAAGATTGGCGAGGTACCAGCAAAGACGATGTAACTGGCCTGAGAATGGTTAGAAAGGGTTGACAGTAAAATCGATATTTGACCAATGCAACCTCGGGGTTGCAGAGGTCTGGGGTCCACTGGAGAAAGCCACGGACTAATGTTTATGCGGGTCGCCATTACACAATCAGTGAAACAAGGCATTTACGTACTGTACTATAAGGTACGGAAGTAAGTTGTGGTAGTTATGTGTATTGCATTCATTCACAACACGGCAGCATTGCCCTTTGCAGTACCACGCCTGCTGCTGTTGTGTCTGTGATGACGTCACGACACGTAAGGGCTGTTATTCTATCAGCTGCCAAGGTGCGGGGGTAGGGGGTTGCTAGTGCATTATTCACACACTACCCTCGCCGCGGAGCGTGCAAATCCACTTTGTGTGGGAATACAGTATTTCACACACAAGGCCCCATTCCTGTATAATGCATTCACTCTCGCGGGGGTTACCGAATAAGAATCGATTTGTGTCATGTTTTTGTAACGGTTTCCTGCTTCCTTAAGTATCAAAAAGAATAATAACTCATCATTTGAGCTGAGGGTGCCTACGTCTATTTGTCAAAGTTTAGTTTAGTTGGGGTAGCTTTATTGTTTGTCACACGCATGTAGTGTGGTATATCAACAGTTATTTCCATATTTTAATTTTATCCTTGAATAGTCGGATGCATTCCACACATACTCCCAGATAATCTCTTAATGTATTTATAAATGTCCTATTTGTCTACGCACAGGCTTTGTATAATTGTTTCTGTTTAAGGAAAGGTTTCTTTAGTAATACAGTTTAATTAGTACTCGTCTTAATTCTGCTTGCTCGAATACCAAATAAGTATACCTTGAAACAAGGTTCTTTCGTGATGTTTGGTTAGAATATTCCCTAAGAACTCGCCAAAACAATTGTTATGATTTTTTTCAAACAGTTGGTATTATAAATTGCAACATTTCTTAAGTAAGCTTTATTTGTTTGTTTTGTTTTAGCTTAGCTTTTTATATTTTACCGCTTTTATAATCAATGACTGGTTGCAAAAGGAAAGAAAGATCAGTAAATTTCCTACATAGTTATAGACTTGGAAGAATAACAGGGAGGGAGCGATGGAGGGAGAGTAATCATGTAGACGTTACCATTGTTCTTTTAGAGCAAGAACAAAAATAGCCGTCTGTGTATGTTCAGACTCCGGTGCACCGAAAGGAAGTGTAACTATGAGAAATATTAACCGGTCACCGTTCAAAATTAGAGTAATTAGTGTCTTTATTTGTATGAGTTACACAAGAGATAACTCATCCATTGCTACAAATTGAGTTATGGCAATGTGAGCGCTCGGACTGCTATCTGTGGAGTGAATGGTCAAGTAGCAAATATTTGAACGGTACGTGGCGCAGCTCTAGTGGCGGACCTCAGAAGTAATTTCAATAATTACCCGGACCTCAGCACAACTTGTTCGTATGAATGCTGTATCTCTTATGTTAGTTACATAAATGTCGTAATGTGTAACTTGTATAGGTACCTTAGTTCGTATTCTCCGTGCATATGGTAAATTTACTAAATAATAATTTACTATAAAGTAATGTTAATGAACACACGTTAATAAATTATTTGTATAATAATTAATTATAAAAACCGTGTCTTTTTTCCATCTGCCATTATATATTTTATACTTCTGAAGGTATACCTGAGGAATGGTAATTCAAAAGTTGTACTTAAATACTAAAGCACAAATGGTATCATTGCTGAAAATTGTTATATACTACTAATAAGATGCCTTAAGATTGCGCTTGTGTTTAACCCACAGCTAACAAGATCGCTGAAAGTAAACAGTGTTACAGACACGTGCGGTAAGTAACAGTTACCTGCATCCGAGCGGAAATATTGTGTAACACGAATCATCTAGTGTTACAAAGTCGTGTTTATTGCACCAGGCACGCTGTGTTACGCGGCCGTGGCTGTTGAAACTGCCATTTGTCAAAACTGTCAGTTACAAAACCAATCCATTTCTCAGCGGCACAATGATGCAACCCCGTGTGACAGGCGGGAAGCGATTGAGTATAAATTATTCATGTTTTGTGTAACACTATTTCTCAGCCAGTTTTAGTTGTACAGCTTTAGCATAGTTTCACAGTTCACATTTAACTATTGAAGTACTGAATTTAATTAAGTTACAATGTCGGAAATATCTGACCAATGTGGATAATTTTGAGAACGTGCTATGAATGGAATAACAATTATATTTATTGGAAACCTCATGGAAATCCGTAACATAATTACACTGTAGACCAACCTCCACTCGTAAGGGGTTCCCGGCATATTCACAATGCTCGAGATTGTCCATGGTTCATAGTTGTTTACATTTTATGTATAGGCTACATTTATCTCAACGGAAACCACCGTTCACATACAGACAACATTTATACATATAATTATACAGTGCAAGATGGCAAAAATACTATCTAAACAATACAAGAAACCTAAGGACAATAACTACTAGGCGTGTAACAAATAATAAATATAATAACAAGTTATAATGGTGCTCTGTTATGGATAACGAGTTATAACCGTGCTCTGTAATGAATAACAAGTTATAATGGTGCTCTGTATATGATAACGAGTAATAATGGTGCTCTATAAAAAATAACGAGTTATAATGGTGCTTTGTAATGAATAACAAGTTATAATGGTGCTCTGTAATGAATAACGAGCTATGATTATGCTCTGTAATGAATAACAAGTTATAATGGTGCTCTATACAGAATAACGCGTTATAATGGTGCTCTATAAAGAATAACGAGTTATAATGGATGCAGGTAACAGAATTGGATGAAGTAAAGTAAGTAACAAATAACGCAATAATAAGTAATAATAACTAAAACAGCTCAGCTTAGCAATACAATTATAACAAAATCTTATACTGAACCATTATGAGTAACAGTAACTGAACAATAACTACAATAATAATAATAAAGTTATAAATAACCATCACAGTACATGTTAAAAGCACAAAAATGAATAAAAATAACTGTTTAGTATAATACCAACAATCTGCAACCATTCAACATAACCATAACAATGTAACAAGCCGATAATACAAATATACAATAATGTAACAATAATACCGAAATCAAGACTAGAGAGATCAGTAAGTGAGTGAAGAAACAAGCAAGACTATGATAACCATTATATTACATGAGATTAATATTATACTATTGGATAAAAACTAATCTAAATAAATAAGCAATCAATGGACGTGACAAGCAAAAGTATATACACGAATGAGGCTGATGAGAAATTAAGCAATGCACTTTGTGGGAGAAGGAGGAATAGAAGTATGGAGAGAAAGAGGTCAAATGAGAAATTTGTCTGCACACTGTTGAGCCTGTTCTTACCTACCGGTTTAAATTCTGGAGATTTACCAATCAAAATCATTTCCAAAGAGTTTTCGCTCTCCAGAAAAGGGCATTGAGATTTGTTTGGGGAGTGCGGTCGCCTGACAGCTTTATAGAACGTTTTTTTGCAAATGGTGTCTTCAATATTAATATACCTAATTATTTTAGAACTATGAATCATAAATTACATTAATACAAACATAATTTTGTTCTTGAGTCATACAAAAGCATTCCACCTAAAATAAAACATGCCGCTGATATCTCAATTTTTAGGAAATAATCAAGATTCTATCTGTCCGCGAATGCTTTCTACAACTTAAGAGAGGCCCTGTGAACTAATATATTGTTAATTAGAATCTTGACAGTTATTGCACTGAGCGGTTCTGTCGGCGCTGCAACATAGACAAAATATATATGTGTAAATTCCAAACTATTGTGTATTGAAATTGTTTATTTTATGTTTTGACTAACGCCAAAAAACAATGTTCAATGTTCAATAGTGTAGTAAATATTTTGACTTTGAAATTTGTGAAGTGGTGTGCTATTGAGCACCTTGACTGTGGCACAATTAAAAGAAGGTTCAGAGGCACTGTAACAGTAATTTATAATGCTGGAATAAAATTTAAGTAACAGTTTTCTTACCATGGCGTAAATGCCAATTTACACGTAGTTTTAATGGGCAAAGCAGTAAATTCCAAATGCCAGACTTGAACGCTCGGTCCATTTATCCCAGATGGTATCGGCTCGCGTCCGAGTTCTCTCTTTTTGATTATTTTGACAGCAGTCACAGCTGTTCCATGTTTGACTGTCATTGCCTCTTGATCAATGTACGGGTTCCGTGCCATTCAATATAACTCGTACAAGAGCAGATCTATTTTACAGTATAATTAAAGAGGTTATGTTTGTTAGTGCACTAGTACTGTAAATATTTCAATGCATTCGTTTGAATACACTATCATTTCAAAAATTTTAATTACATTCTTCATCATATCAGTTGGTTCCAAGTAAGTTTTTAGTATAGTGTTGTTTTTTTTTTTTATTGTTAGTGAACGATAATGTACAAATAATTATTTGTCACAGCACCAGGCATAGTTTTAGAACGAAAAATAATCAATGATAAATGTAGTGTCCTGTGTTGTCTGGTAGCAATTTGCTGTTGAATGATACTTGAAAATTGACCACACAAGTTGTAGTTAGTGAAACTATAGTTAACATTGTGTCACAAAAATTGAGGTGTAGGTTGTATTGATAATACCCCTTTTCAGTTTCCGTTTTTACTAAATTCTTTTTGGTTCGACGATAGGTTTAATCTGGAACAGAAAAATATTTTTTATACGTTTCGGCTCAGAAATAAAAATGAATGGTTTTATCATACGTACATCGTATATAGTTTATTCATATATATTCATCATGTATATATGTGCATTTTCTTGGTTACCAGGACTATATATAAGGTGTTGGAACTGTACCTACGGGTATAGCCCGTTGTGCTAAAGTGAGTAAGTGAGTACAGATTTGCATTTGCACTGGGTCGCTTTTAGTGAAAAATATATATGTACACGAGTTATATCTATACATTACAGTTAGAACTTTAGAAACCCTTGAAATAATAATTAAAATGCCAGAAACAGCACTGGAAGTCCAAGAAAAGTGCCGCCATATTGAACTGCTCAGAACTACCTGAAAATATATTCACGAAAAGGTTTCGTTCATCAATGTTTCGTCAAAATAAACATATTTTAAATTTCAGGATATTATATTACGTAACTTATAATGCCCTGTTTAATAGTTATATTGAACACTCGCAACGCCTTTTTCAGTTTCTATTTCGCAGGCGAGATAAAATATTGCCGTGAAGCGAGATGCTGTTTGTGCATTATTTAAAGTTTTCCCATTTACTTCTCTTTCCAAGTAAGAAGAGTTTCAACACGGTTTACTGAGTCATAACTAAATGTAACTGATGAGATCGTAAACGTATTGCCTTTCATGTTTGAAATAATTTCTTCAAGTAGTCATTAAAATAGCGCATATGTTTGTCACAAAAAATTGTTAATACAATCTAATTATAGTATCGTACACATTTCCACAATTTTTTCATTATACTGTGTGTATAAGATCAATTGTTTATCATTTTGAGATGTTTAGTAAGGAATAATTTGCTTCGTAACTTACAATTGTGGCATATACGCATGGGTGCGAACAATATTGCAGGTTGAAAAGTGAAAAGGGAATTTTAACAAGCTTTATTTAGTCGGTTTATAATAATGTTCTTTTCAGAGATAGTGTGGGGCACTACATCAACTCTGAATGGGTCCCTGGACACGCAACCCTATACCCATTGTTCCACGCTGAATGGTTGTGTTTACTCATTGATTCTTTTCGTGGCTTCATATTGTACTCATAGAACACCCGGATTATTCGTAAAACTTCCAGCCATGGTGTTTCATTGTGTACGTAACGTTGTTTAAGTTTGTTTATGATTTTACACAAATTCCATTAAGCAGTGTTAGGTGTTTCCATACAGACAGGAAGACAGCAGTGCAGTAAAGACGGAATATAATTTTACTCGTATAATTCTGTACGCGCCTGGGGGAAATAACGCAGCTTAACATCTGTATAGTAAATGAGAAAATTGTTTTACTGTATTCTCTGGATCGCTACATCCAACGATCTCACGCCATGACGGCCAGACACGTGGCAGGTCTGCGTTGTGCGCAGTAGTCGATCGCGCATCTTCCCCGCTACATTGTCACTGCCGAGTTCAAGTAGTCAGTTTGCGCTGAGCTGCAGTCGCTTAAACATGACCGCCTCTATTGATTCTTCCGCAAAATGTGAATTGAGGTGTTTTATTCGTTTACAAATAAAAGCGAGCACAAAGGAATAGTGCAGCAGATATCCATCGGAGAATGTGCCGTGTTCATGAGAAAACAATTATGAGTGATGGTGTTGAGCGTAAACTGTGTAAAAAATTTAAAGATGGCCGGGCGACAATTTACAAATGTCGTAGCGGGGATAATGCGCGATCGGCTATTGCGCACACCGCAGGCCTGCTGCTTCTCTGGCCGTCATGGCGTGAGATCTGAGGTTGACAAAAACGACCCTTATATATAACTAAATATATTTTTCAGGACTTTATTACTATTTGCCGTATGATCGATTGGTCAAAAAGTACTAACCTCTCACTCAATCTCCTTCTCTCCCACAAAAAAAATATTAATAATAAATAAAGTACTCCATATGACATTTTGAAATAAAGGGACTTAAAAGAAAAGATTTTTACATTAATCAAGAAAAACAATATTGTTTTTATTAAATTATCAAAGCTATAACAAAAAAATTGATTATACTTTTAATTTTATTATATTTCGCTTAAAGTGCTTGCCTGTATACTGATCGTGCCAGTTTTATGATAAAATGTATCCTTTTATAGGGAAAGTAACTTGAAATGTGATGAAGGGATTCATTTACCCTTACAAACTTTAGAGGGTATTGTATATTTTCAGTCGCCCCGTAACAGGTGCAGTTGGATGATTGAACCTTTTGCCATCCTCGTTCACATTTTTTATTTCACCAATAGAACGACAAGCTAGTCTTTCACTAGCGGTTCATTTTCAGAGCTCGCCTGTGTTACAAACAGCTACTTCTTTTTTCGTGTGTTTTGCAACAGTTTATAGATTTTATTCCCGCTTCTACTGTTTACCTGACTTGTACTGTTTTCCTTGTAGCTTCATTATGTCAAAGGTGTATTTGAAATACTCAATCGTTTTAAAGTCTAGCCTATGTTGATAATTTTCCATACACAGATGTTCAAACTGGTCTGTTTATAATAATAGTAACAAAGGTTTCAAATAGGGCTATGTAATATTATCATTCATTACCTTTATTTTGTATTTGAATTTTAGGCTGTGAGCTAGGGATTGATATTTAATATTAAAAAGGATTTGATATATTTTATTTATGCAACTTCTCAGTTGAACCTGCCCACAATTAGTTATAGCTTTGACTCTCTTAGTTACACAAGAGATAACTCATCCAATGATATGAGGCACTGCTAAAGTGAGCGCTGGGACTGCCATCTGTGGAGTGAGCGGCATAATTTTTGAACGGTACGTGGCGCAGCTCTAGCGTCTGACTTCGGAACTAACTGAAATAATCCGTCGGACCTCAGCACACCTAGTCCGTATGAATGATTTTTTTCTATGCAACTAATACAATAACAAATTATAGAGTAAAGTGGGGCATGATAAGCTGTTACAAAGTTATCTTGCAGGCTAGGCCGTAGACCATAGTCGATCTAGGTCCAGTTTTTGTAAAGCTGAAGTGACTCACACAAATTGGGAACAAATTTTGAAAAAACTATAAACTTGAAATTTGGTGTGTATGTGAATGTTGACTTGGAAGTAACAAAAAAGTCAGAATTGACTAATTCTTATTTTAAACACTTTCTTGTGATAAAGTTTGGTTTCGTGTAATTTTCATAATAATTTATCGAGACTGTTGCATTTCATTTCTCTAAAAGTACTTTGATGACCGATAATGTATTTGTCATTCGTTAAGACTTGACAAGGTAGTTGATATTTGGCTCAGGTATTGAAATTTAAATTGGGGACAAAACAAAATATGATACAATAGTTAATGTTGGGTTGAAATAAGGTCTTCAATTTTAGTTCCAATTAGTGGAGCAGTTTTGAATTCCAATAAAGTAATAATTACTGAAGGCGTCATACAATTAACGTGATCATCAGATACTTATTGCTATGTTAATTTCTGCGTGTTTCATATGACTGCAATGTTTTTAAAGTAAAAGTTTTTTATTTGATCTGTTCGTTTTGGCTTTCAAAAAACTAAATATCTAATAAACATTATTAAATGTATTTCTCAAAATAAGAAAGAACGACTTGTGAAATCATAGGACGTATTAAGTTACATAATAGGTCCCAGCCAAGGGTTCACTAAGCTTTTAAAGCGCAAGAACTTGTATTATTCATACAGTATTCGCTCCAAAGATCCGCCTTAGTGCTGAAATATTCCCCTCCTACTGTAGAAGACACCCCGACACCCTCGTACACATAGAATTTGTTAATTTTGGGGCATTTATTTTGTTTGATACTATAATTCAACCTCAAGTTATGAAGTTTCAACTGACAGGTTTCAATAGTTGTAATATGGAAAAATCAGGTCGATTTTCCATAAGTTGGTACCTTGGCAAGTACGGTTTCCAACTTAACATTAAATGCTTGAAACTCAATAACATTAAACGTGCTGGTATATTGTTCAGAATGTAGTCTTTAATGTTTTATACTAATACTTACCCGTAGGATTTAATTGCTATTTGTGATTAAATAAAATAAAACATCTTATGTGTATATTACAGTAAGTTACCTAATAGGGCAAAGGTCATGAACTGAGGTTGACCTTGAAGCATATACGCTACTAATCTTTTTAGTTTTCATTCCAAAGTCAAATTCTAAATTCTTTATTCCATTGATCAATATGTAATTGAAATAAGAATCGTCAATAAATATAATAATTAATTTAACACTGAAATAGATTTGAACAGTAAGATTACAACAGTAAACGTTATTTTAATACCATGTAAAATAGATTATTTATAAAAGAGATATAGTCTTTTATAAAGTCTTATTAGTTAAAATATTAAAATATCAACTCCACATCACAGTTTAAAAATTCCAAATATGTACCAATAACTGCAAGTGTTTCAGCACATACCTTCAATTTTTCACCTCTTTAGGACTAAATGAAATTTTTTTAAACTTGAAGATCTAGACTCGAACAAAATTAATTGCATTTACAAGTTTTGCCAATGAGGTAGCTTTTCTCCGATGCTGCTTATAAACAATTGTTTCTGGGTTAATTCGTTGCCTTACAATATTATAGCAAGTATTTGTGTACGATCTGGTACGTTTTTTCAAAATATTATAGGAAAGCGACATAACAGACCACGAATATCACTGGCTCTACGCATACATATGTTCAACTACAGTGGTCAGATCATTCGTAAGAAGGTACCGGTCGATTTCGATCACCAAGTTGTGCACATTTTGCTTTAATCGGTTAGACATTGCCATTGTGCGTCTTAAAGTGCACCATGTTTTGACTGTAAATTTATTTAGTATTAATTGTATATATTGGTTTTCGACAGTTACAGAACACATAGTAGATGTTTTTGAAGAATGAATCTATTAATTAAAAATAGAATTTTTGTGTTGAATTTGCAAACGGTTTGTTAAAAATATGACGTATAAGAAAACTATCTCATTTCCCACACACATACCGTCTTGAAAAATACAATACTTGTTCTAGACGTTAAAGTCGGTTTAAATTTTATCCTTGTGGGCTTTTCTATTGCCACAGTGAAATAACTGTAATAGAGTTTTCTCCAATCAGCTCATGGAAATTCATAATTCACTGGTCTAATAAGTATAGTGAGCGTAAAAAGAAAAGCAAAGCCAGTTTGTAATTTTAATCTGCCTAATAATAAACCAGAGTAAGCTAGATGATTTCTTTTTTATACACTTAATATACTTTGCCATGGTTAAGTGAATCACTCTGGATATGGAATTAAAAAGCAATTTTAAAACCAAGTCACAACTTTACTTCTGAAATACAAAGTAACGTTTTAGTAACGATATTACAGTCGCATGATATTCGTTTCAGAGAATTCAGGAAACGTAATTCCAGTATCAAGTTCAGAGGAAGAGAGTTCGGTGAAAAGCCAATAAGAAAGAACAGGAAGACGTACGTAGCCCGGGTCTTACAAGCGAGTCGCTTTTGTGAGGGTAAACTATCGTGTACACAAAACGCCAGAGGGAAGGCCGGGCTGTGTCAGCTTCAAAGCAGTCAAAGCGAAAAGGTATCATTTCCCCTGTTTTAGAATATTAACGATTTCTATGGCTGCTATATTTCCTGTATCTTCGTTCGTTTGATACAGTGCATAATAGTGAGCAAAGCCCAATAACTGTTTCATGTGATACAATGTTTGATGTCGCGCTCTCGTCTGATATTGACATGATGGCAGGTAATCAACTATAGCAATTAACTCAGTAATTACCCCACTACTATTGGCGAAAAACCGTCGAAATGGTTTTATAAATATCTAACCTAATGGGAAATTGAGTTTAAATGTCATGCAAACGCCTTCTCTTAGTTTTTGTGTATTATAAAGTTTCAACAGTCACCTTTAAAAACGGAAAACGTCCAATACCCTTAATGGATGTTATCATTGTAACATTTATGCCTTCTTTTAATTTTCGTATCTCATAAATATAATTTACAAATGTCACGCACAAGTTTCAACAGTCACCTTTAAAAACGGAAAACGTCCAATACCCTTAATGGATGTTATCATCGAAACATTTATGCCTTCTTTTAATTTTCGTATCTCATAAATATAATTTACAAATGTCACTCACAAGTTTCAACAGTCGCCTTTAAAAACGGAAAACGTCCAATACCCTTAATGGATGTTATCATTGAAACATTTATGCCTTATTTTATTTTTTATATCACAAATTTAACTTCCAAATGTCACTCACAAGTTGCACCAGTCACCTTTATAAACGGATGATTTCCATCCCCTTTATGAATCTTATCATCGTTTATGCCTTCTTTTAGTTTTGCATCTCATAAATATAATTAAATATAAATGTCACTCACAAGTTTCAACAGTCACCTTTTAAAACGGAAAACTTCCAGTGCCCTTTGTGAATCTTATCATCGAAACATTTATGCCTTCTTTTATTTTTTATATCACATAAATTTAATTTACAAATGTCACTCACAAGTTGCACCAGTCACCTTTATAAACGGATGATTTCCAATGCCCTTTATGGATCTTATAATCAAAACTTTTACGCTGTTTTAGACGTGATTATCTATAGTTCTACAAAGTTTAACGGGTGGGAAATCGAAGAAGAGATTTTATGATTTGTCGAGTACACAGCTCTTGATGAAAAAACGTGGGCGATATCTGGAAAGTCTTGTGTGACATTGTTACTCAAATATCAGCTGTATGAGTTCTGGATGGATCACTAGATAATGTAAATAACTAGGAGGTGTAGATGTATAACTGAGGGCTGGAAAGAAATAACAAGGGGCTGTGATGAAATGAAAGTTATTGATAGGACTGAAAGTTATTATTAACGGTACGCGATCAACATTGTCTATTCAACTCACTTTGTTATTTCTTCATGAAAAATAGAATGAGTTTTTAAAATTAGCTCTGCTTTTAATTTAGATACTGTCGTCCCTTGTTGTTTTCTTCATACTACTGTAACTTTGTTTTACGTTGAGAATTATATGCCCTAGTACCAGAGCAGTTTACAAGAACGTGTGTGTGTGTGTGTGTGTGTGTGTGTGCACTTATGACGTCGTGTTTGACAGAATCGACAGTCTTGCAGTTTGGTCATAAAGATACATGGATAATATTTTATTAAGATAACAGAATGTGTTTATTGTAGAAATTGTTAAGACTTGTACAAATGTGATGCAACAAGAACAATACAGTTTTGTAAAGCAGAAGAACAAATCGCTTTAAATGCTGATGACGTACAGTTCTCCATCTTCCCTGTTGAAACAAAGATCGATATTGTAAACACACAGACTTAGTTGCAAATTGTCAACTCGTTCCTCGGTTCTGCATTTAAACTGTTACAAAATGCGATGAGTTGAAGGAAAAGCAGGCGTATTCTGTATTCTGTCTGGTCTCAATGAGCGAATACGAAATTCATGTTTCCAGAAAATGGAGCGTAGATACTTTTATGGACGCGTTTATTGATGTTTATCCTGGCATGTATTTTTAATTTTTATGGTTTCCTGTTAAATGCGTTTAAGAAACAAACTATTGATTATGGTATTAACTCCACATTACAGGGTTTATATTAGAATAATGAATAGTCAACTAGAACCCTTTTAAACCATTATTAACGACCACAATTACACAAATATTGAAAGAATATGGACATTTTTGACATCGAAAGGAAAGGAGAAAAGTTAAACACGATAGAAGAATTACATATATATCTAAATTAAAACAAACAATTTAAAAAAATAAGATAAACCCAATCTTTAAAAAAATTAAAGTATTAAATACAGAATATTAATCAAAATTATAACTGTGTCATATAAATTTAACGTCTGTTTAAATGCTCCACATGTATATATTTAAATGGTTTATTATTTATTTAGAGGTTAATTTTCACACTGATGATGGTATAATACCAAAACACATGTCTGGAAATAAAATAATTAGACCAAGGGTTCTAGTTGACTATTAATTATTCTAAACTTTGATTGTAAAAATACTGAAAATGTTCCTCATAGTTACAATAACTAATTGAATATATACGAAAACGTGCACGGGCATAATAGAGAGGAGTATACCACACCTCGTGTCACGTAACATGATATCCTCAAATGAAAGATGATTCTTTCTTACATTTCCAATAAAACAGAAAGGAATAATGTGAGGAAGAACTAATCATAGAGGACAATTTGAGGAAAGAGGAAATAGAGAACACACTAGTTCTATCACTCTGACTTCTATTCGCAGAACAGGAGAAGATAATAACGGATCTCGTGCAGTACCTGTAACTCGAGAAATCCTCTTTAGTAGTATTGAGTCATTGTAGTTTTTAGTTAAAAGCAGTATCAAAAGTACTGTTTCATTATTGTATTACCTTCCTGTAGTGTAACACACTGCATTCACTCATGTTCTCTCATCTTTGTAATTATTTGCCACACAATTTGTAAAAAGATCGTGTCGTATTGGATTCTCTTAAAAGTTTTGTATGCCTTAATTAATTATTGATTTCAGTTTTCAGATATAGATTAGAATTAGAAGCTAAATTAATAATACATTAAAATTAGCAGGAAAGAATATTATTTTATTTACTTGTAAATTCAAATGTGTTCCGCTACCGAAATATTTTTATTTTTGTTTACGGAATCCCAGAATTGTATTTATGTTTTTCATTATTAGCTTGAATTTGGCTGTCCCCTAAAGAAAATGTAATTTAATAACACCTTTTAATCCAAGGTTTTGTTTCAAGCCACCTAAGGTCCTTTACTACAAGCTCGAGTATTATTACCTTTGAGGTCCCTGCGGTTACGGTGGCTTTTGTTGAGTTCTCTTATGTTTATAAAGTAAAGTATAATTAACTTTTAAGTCAACTCTGTACTATTAATGTTTTAAAAGAATGATATCATTCTTCTCATTGTCTCATAAGTGAATCGACACAAATTCAAGTCAATGTTTATGACAAGTAGGCAATATTATAGTTACTTAACTAAAGGTTATTCTATAAGCAAAGAAAACAGTTTAATATGTAATATTATATTCCAGAGTAATTTTGTACATTCTCTGTTAAAAGTATAATTTCATAAAAGTAAGTTTAAGTTTGAGCTTAAATGTATTTGGAATACGTACAGTTTTAATATGGAAGAACAGGATTTTGGATTATGAAGTATTATAATAAACAATACTTTAATGACTCAATAATTAATTATACTTTGTAAATTATTACATTCCAACTACATCTTCAGTCAACAGATGTTAAAGCGAAACTGCCAATAATACATCCGCCTGTACAGTTGAGGTGAGGGAGCAAGGTATATCGTGATTGGCCGAGATAAAAATTTATGGACAGTAGATAAGTCAGTGACTACTGACCAATGTGTGTAGGGCCGAGATACCGCCTACCTTGAGGTGTACCAGACATTACTCTGACAGCGGTAGTACAGTGCAGTTAGTGGAGTGAGCAAGACATACGACGCTATAAGTCAGTGTCCGTGACTACTGACCAATGTGTGTAGGGCCGAGATACCGCCTACCTTGAGGTGTACAGACATTACTCTGACAGCGGTAGTACAGTGCAGTTAGTGGAGTGAGCAAGACATACGACGCTATAAGTCAGTGTCCGTGACTACTGACCAATGTGTGTGTAGGGCCGAGATACCGCCTACCTTGAGGTGTACCAGACATTACTCTGACAGCGGTAGTACAGTGCAGTTAGTGGAGTGAGCAAGACATACGACGCTATAAGTCAGTGTCCGTGACTACTGACCAATGTGTGTAGGGCCGAGATACCGCCTACCTTGAGGTGTACCAGACATTACTCTGACAGCGGTAGTACAGTGCAGTTAGTGGAGTGAGCAAGACATACGACGCTATAAGTTAGTGTCCGTGACTACTGACCAATGTGTGTAGGGCCGAGATACCGCCTACCTTGAGGTGTACCAGACATTACTCTGACAGCGGTAGTACAGTGCAGTTAGTGGAGTGAGCAAGACATACGACGCTATAAGTTAGTGTCCGTGACTACTGACCAATTGTGTGTAGGGCCGAGATACCGCCTACCTTGAGGTGTACCAGACATTACTCTGACAGCGGTAGTACAGTGCAGTTAGTGGAGTGAGCAAGACATACGACGCTATAAGTCAGTGTCCGTGACTACTGACCAATGTGTGTAGGGGCCGAGATACCGCCTACCTTGAGGTGTACCAGACATTACTCTGACAGCGGTAGTACAGTGCAGTTAGTGGAGTGAGCAAGACATACGACGCTATAAAGTCAGTGTCCGTGACTACTGACCAATGTGTGTAGGGCCGAGATACCGCCTACCTTGAGGTGTACCAGACATACTCTGACAAGCGGTAGACAGTGCAGTTAGTGGAGTGAGCAAGACATACGACGCTATAAGTTAGTGTCCGTGACTACTGACCAATGTGTTGTAGGGCCGAGATACCGCCTACCTTGAGGTGTACCAGACATTACTCTGACAGCGGTAGTACAGTGCAGTTAGTGGAGTGAGCAAGACATACGACGCTATAAGGTAGTGTCCGTGACTACTGACCAATGTGTGTAGGGCCGAGATACCGCCTACCTTGAGGTGTACCAGACATTACTCTGACAGCGGTAGTACAGTGCAGTTAGTGGAGTGAGCAAGACATACGACGCTATAAGTTAGTGTCCGTGACTACTGACCAATGTGTGTAGGGCCGAGATACCGCCTACCTTGAGGTGTACCAGACATTACTCTGACAGCGGTAGTACAGTGGCAGTTAGTGGAGTGAGCAAGACATACGACGCTATAAGGTAGTGTCCGTGACTACTGACCAATGTGTGTAGGGCCGAGATACCGCCTACCTTGAGGTGTACCAGAAATTACTCTGACAGCGGTAGTACAGTGCAGTTAGTGGAGTGAGCAAGACATACGACGCTATAAGTTAGTGTCCGTGACTACTGACCAATGTGTGTAGGGCCGAGATACCGCCTACCTTGAGGTGTACCAGACATTACTCTGACAGCGGTAGTACAGTGCAGTTAGTGGAGTGAGCAAGACATACGACGCTATAAGTTAGTGTCCGTGACTACTGACCAATGTGTGTGTAGGGCCGAGATACCGCCTACCTTGAGGTGTACCAGACATTACTCTGACAGCGGTAGTACAGTGCAGTTAGTGGACGTGAGCAAGACATACGACGCTATAAGTTAGTGTCCGTGACTACTGACCAATTGTGTGTAGGGCCGAGATACCGCCTACCTTGAGGTGTACCAGACATTACTCTGACAGCGGTAGTACAGTGCAGTTAGTGGAGTGAGCAAGACATACGACGCTATAAGTCAGTGTCCGTGACTACTGACCAATGTGTGTAGGGCCGAGATTACCGCCTACCTTGAGGTTGTACCAGACATTACTCTGACAGCGGTAGTACAGTGCAGTTAGTGGAGTGAGCAAGACATACGACGCTATAAGTCAGTGTCCGTGACTACTGACCAATGTGTGTAGGGCCGAGATACCGCCTACCTTGAGGTGTACCAGACATTACTCTGACAGCGGTAGTACAGTGCAGTTAGTGGAGTGAGCAAGACATACGACGCTATAAGTTAGTGTCCGTGACTACTGACCAATGTGTGTAGGGCCGAGATACCGCCTACCTTGAGGTGTACCAGACATTACTCTGACAGCGGTAGTACAGTGCAGTTAGTGGAGTGAGCAAGACATACGACGCTATAAGTTAGTGTCCGTGACTACTGACCAATGTGTGTAGGGCCGAGATACCGCCTACCTTGAGGTGTACCAGACATTACTCTGACAGCGGTAGTACAGTGCAGTTAGTGGAGTGAGCAAGACATACGACGCTATAAGTCAGTGTCCGTGACTACTGACCAATGTGTGTAGGATATCACTCCCACGAGAGCATCACTCTCACTAACCGAAATGTACAGTCACGCAGTAGTGGCGTTTAGTTGGCAGGACTGACCGTTTAACTATTCTACGAGACTTGTTTTTTTATTAAACTGAATTACCAATGAATTTAAAATTATAGTTAATATTCTCTGTGTTATTCCAGTTGAGTTACAAAAATACAAGTTCGATTGTAATGCTTCGCTTGGTTTTTTATAATTAGTAGTATTAGGTATTATTGCTAAAAAATGCTGCTATTTTTACGTTTTTTAAATATTTACTAATTAAAATTAGTAATTTACTAAAGTATATAATTTCTTTTTTACGAATCTTTGATCAATTTCTCCAAAAATAGATTTGCTGTATAAAAATATATTCAGTTGCTGGTGAGTTGAGAAAATGTCTCCTTGTGGGGGTTTTTTGTACCACGTTTGTTTAATTTTGTCAATTGGGAATTTTTAAAATTTATATTTGAAAACTTATCACTCATAGAATAGATCTAGCCTAAACTAATGGGGTTACACGGTTCCGAACTAGATCTGAAGCTCATCTACAAGACATAACCTATTTTGTAATGTAAGGAATATGCACTGAACAGAAGTTGAAAGAGGACAGTACAAAGCGAGGATAAGAATCTGAGCTATTGAAACAACCAATACACAACAAAAAGTTGTAGCTAGATGAGTTGAGTCATCCAGGTACATTTCATACAGTTTTCTTAGTCATGATGTTCGTAATTATATTTTTTTTAGCGCTAATAAGCCCTTCTGGACTAGCAATAAAAGTCATTCTCCTTGTCTTAAGAAATTATTGAAATTAAAAACTGTCTAATGCTAAACCGGTTTTACTACCTTAAGTACAAGTTACTCACGTGTCGTTAAGTGTTTTCCATATTCGGCTTCCTTGTCAAGTTTTCAAACATACTAATCGATGGCCCAAACTGGTAGTTTTACTGAAATTCTGTTGCTATTGATAGACATAAATTTTAAAACTTTAATGTCAGCATTTTTTAAATGGTAAAGTAATATTTTAAGCGGTCACCATTTTTATTCGACTAGTCAATTTGGTCCATACATGAACAAATAGTTAGTATTTCCGGAGAAGCATGTACTCTCTATTTTAGAAAAAAACTATAGTACAGCTACACATGAAATATTAGTATATCAAATATAACGCTTGGAATGTAAGAAATTGAAACAATTTTCAGACAAAACAGTTTTTGGAGTTGAAAAAGTTGAGCAGGTGTGCTGGCCGGGGATCCCCACCTCCGATGCCTCTGTATCACCATCACTAACTACATCTGTCTGCTCTAACTTGCTTCTCTTCTCTCTCTCTCTCAATTGATATTTTATTCAGCAGTTACACAGACTGCAACGTTAGACCTATTTCCTGGTTTTCGATCTGTATAACAAACTAACTCGTCATTGTACATAGTTCTATAACTGATGTACTGCTGTATTGTGTTGTATAGCCAATTCTGTCATTTTAAAATTTTTAGTCATGTGGCAATGTTGATTGCCAAGAGATGTGTTAAAATTGTGATTGAATTATTTATTTCTTAATTCTGTTGTATTCGAGTCATGTTTAATTTATGGATACACATATTCTATGCTCTGTATTTGCAAAAACATTTCTTATGGATCTTTCATTTTTTGAAAATATCTATTTTATTTACATTCTTTTACAAAAGCTTGCTTAGAAATAATATCAATAATGGTTTGATACCATTATTAACGTTTTTCTGAAGCTATGCAATTTACATTACTTAATGCAAATTTCCAATAGGTTATTGATTTATTTTCATATATTTTATTTTTCAATTAACCCTATTATTTTTTAATTACTTATATTTAATTGAAAATGCTCATTACTTTTTTACTACAAAACTGTATCTGGTTATGGCTTGAGACAAGGTTAAATTATATTTTATATACACACAATCGTCGGTATTTGCGTAAGATTCAAACCTCAAACGAGAGCTATTCCTTGGAGAAATATTCCTCTGCTCTAACAAGCTCTGCAATCTTGATAATACAACCAACTTGCTGATAGCTGATAAGTCCAATTGCGTCAGAGCTCGCTTCAGCAAAACTGCTCATTTGCTGTAAGACAACGTATTTACTTTTACTTTGCTCAACTTGTACTAAAACCGTTTCTGGAAAATATTCCAATTTTAATTTTATTAAAGCAAAATTTAATTAATATTATTTTATATTTCAATTATTAATGTCAGCTTTACGTCCATTTTTATATTTGGGTTTTTGTAATATCGTGTAATAAACTGAAAATCCGCGTTGTTGTCAAGTTAACTGCCTTTTTGGTTGCTTTAATAACGTATCAGTTAAAAAAAATTGTCTGCACCATTAAACACTGTGATTTGTTCAAATTTATAATTTTTGGTGTCCGTATCTCTTTTCCTTTTTGATTTATTTTCAGTATATAAATAAACAGCCTTTTGCATAGCACAATCCCAATAAAATAATGATATAAAATGATCTGTTACATACCTCACGATAGTTTAAAATAGTTTTGATTAATTTTCACAACCTGTGTACACTTTGTACTGAAGATTCATACTAGAATTTTATTAGCGTGTATTCTATCCATATAGCTGGCAGTTATCGTCATGGGAATAATTACGTTTAATTAAAAACTGCTTTAGGGTTTACAAAAAAATGTTTTAACAATTATTAATCAGTATTCAACACATATCTTTCTATAAGTACTTGTTTTCAATTTAAAATATATGTTAATACAATTTTGTATGAAAACAGAATTACAAGATTATTGGAGAGCATCCGTAAAGGATTTTCATGAAATTCAGCATTTAGATGTCAAATTTGAGAACAATAATGGAAAGAAAAGAATACAGTGATGGCGATAAATGTATATTTGTTTATAATCATTAGACGGACCCAAAGACGGAAGTGGTCGAAATTGTTTTATAAACACAAACAAACACAAAAGTGCCAAAATTGACAGGTTAATTAGATTAAGAACATACGCCTGCCCAGTCTATTGACAGTAATAATAATTATTATTATTGTAGGGTTTTCCGCCTTAAATTTTTACTTGTTTAATTTTAACTTAACTTTTTTCAACAGACTGCCGTGTTGGTTATAAGTTTTAATCACATTTTTTTACTTTCGTAGTGAAAAAACTCGACGGAGTGAGTTATTATTTTAGTCACGGCGTCCGGGAACTGCCAGAGGCGGAGGTATTAACCCTTAACAATTTATGACGCTTCGTATCTCGTCTCACTGTATCTCTCACACCGTTGCCAAACAACATGAGATAACTTATGTGTAATAATCTATACCTCTGCAATATGTTGTAGTCCTTACATGTACGTATTCGTTGCGGGATAATTTTGGCGACGTTACCTCTTAAATTGACAATTTGAAAAGACAAAGAAGTTATTGATTTCGTAAGATAAATATTTGAACCGAGTGCAGAACAATTTTTGTAAATGCAGAAATGTTTGTGAACAGATTCATTACGTCACCCAACAACAATAGAATAATAGAATCAGTAAAACGGAGTGTGTTTACGGTGTCCAGCTGTTTCATATATTGGAAACCCATTTAAAAATATATCTAGTACCTATAGAAATATTTATATTCCATGCTGTGTTTACTAAAATTATATGAGATTTTAATTACAGAAGTATATAAGATTATATATATTTGCATATCATTACAAATACTAAAACGATGGGAACATTTTTTTGCTATATATTACATTACTAGATATTCTAGTAATGTAATATATAGCCAAAAAATGTTACGGAAATCAAGTTCATAATGACACAAAGTACAGAAATGTTCTAAAAATAATTCACAAAACTATTTCTTATGTACTTTTATCTAAAAATAATGAAATAACAGAACACATGTGAAACTTGTTGTTTTCATCATACATGATAAACTAACAAGTAGGAAAATGTTACAATAATTAGGAAAATAAAAGAGAGCATATGGTATATTAAAGCAATTAATGTTATTCAATTTAAACTATGAATACTAATACATATGCCTCTTTGCAGTAACAAAGTAAATTCAAAAACTTAGCTTAATCCTTATTTTAGTAGGTAATGTACTAGGAAACAGGATTTTTCCGAACATTTGCCATTGTTCTGTGCCACAAAAAATCTTCTATCATTAACCACCAACAGCAGTCGCCTATCCTTAAAGGACCTCAGCGGCTGTTGAACTGGTCTCGCTTGTTATTGTACTCTTGATAGAATCTCTCGCAGCGTCCGCATTTCATCGCTCCCCAATCCTATGGGGAGCCCACTTTTCCTCCATTTCCGAAATACATCAGCCCTTTGTATTTGAAATAAAGAGCAAGTTTTCTCACCTCCTCTCTTACAGGTTTAACTTGTGATTTCATAAAATGTATGTACAAAAAAGAAGAATTTTATGGTGCCTGTTTAAAATTTCATTTTACGATGGAGAATTCACATAATAATTTGGGTAAAAACAAATCAAAGAAAGAGGTTACATAATCTCAAGTACCGAAGCAGAGCAGGCGTACCAGACCAAACAATCTGCAGAGGTACCAACTGCCTTGAAATGGAAACATAAATTATGATTCAAGAAATATAACTGTTATCACAAACATTTAATGTTATAACAAATTTTTATTTATTATTGGTTAATTTTATAATAATATATGACTAAAGAACAATGCTGCTTAGGGTAATGTTGTATTCACATTTTAAAATTACATTTATCATGCATGTTGCTTTGATAAACAGGTTAATCTGCTTCACCAAAAGAAACGTATGGCTCTTTGTTGGCGTGCACTGTTTAATATGTGAACATCGCTAGCGAGCCCTTAATTAAGAGAGAACATTCTTTGCCATTTGCAGTGTACTCTACGGTGTGGAATTTCTATCTTCAATCTGTAAAATTTCCATTCCTCAATTTACCGATATAAAAGTTATCATGAATAAATTGAGTAGAAGTTTAAACTTTTAAAAGGAAATTGACAGCAGTGCAAATCTTTTGCATTTAGACGACGTTTATTTTTTGGAAAGTAAAATTTTATTTGGCTGATTAAATTATAGTAAAATTAATACTTTGGTTCTAATTTGTGACCTATGTTTAATATTAAAGGGCATAGTAACATAATTAGGATTAATTATAATAATATAAACTACATAGCATGAAGGAAAACATGATTTTTCCGGACATTTGCCATCGTTCAGTGATACAATACAATCAGTAACACTACGTTTCGAAGTCTGCAATCTGACCTCTTCTTCAGGAACATGGCTGAACTAATGCATGTCTAAACTCTAGGTTAAAGTAAACAAAATATACCATATATTATAGATATCGTCTAATTCTTTGTTTGTCCTCGTAAAGGTTTATAAAACGATGTATTAAATTTGTTATACCTGAGGAAGAGGGTAGATATCAATTTTCGAAACGTACTGTTGTATGTTTTGCAACATAGAACGATATAAAATGTCCGAATCCTTTCAAACCATCCAACGTCAATAGCAAACTTTAAACAAAGGAATTAAAATTATAGTTCTAAAGGTAATTTACTATTATATATTACGACCCCGAACTAAAATATCTCTTACAGTTCGAAATCTGAAGTCATATTTTAAACTAGAATTCGGAAAACATGTTTTTGCACATAAGTTGTGGCAAGGAAAGTGTTATTGTGGGGTGGATGTAGAGGTTCTGGTCTATTAGCTACATTCAAGTATCCCGTCGTCAAGGCCATTGTAGAGTTGCTTGCTTCCAACGGCCATTTATATTTTTAGACTTACTCGTATACTTTTATTTATTAGTTTTGGTACTACCTATAATCTGTTACTGCTGTGGCAGTTTTTTGGTTGAGTTAACCTTCTACTGATTCCAAAATATAGACTTTAATACTTCAGGCACAGCGGTTTGTAACCACACATCCTTAGTAGCTATGGTCCGATGGTTCGGTAAAAATGAATATTCAACACTACACAAAGCAACTAATCATATCACACTTTAGAATAAATAGCTCTCGTAAAAATTAGAACGCAAGACAAGAAAGTTACGACCCTTACAAGAAAGGGGCTTAATTCATCCAACTAAAAATAATCGCAATGTTTGCATTAGGTTTGGCTAAACAATCATTAAACACTCTACACATTATAATTTAAATAATAAAGATTCTGTGTGTCTAACACTTGTCATTTTAATTAAAATCAAAATAATTACTTTATTTTCTACTGTAATGCCAAAAACACTTAACAAAATATATTTATTAAATAATGAATTAAAAATAATAAATAATATAATATTATTTAAAAAATTATTAATTAATTTTTATTTAATGTAATTTATTCATTATTTTTATTTAATTTTGTACTTTTTTAATGTACTATGTTGTTTCCAACCATGATGAACTATGGCAGAAAATGAAGCCATAGTAACTGTTATTGGTGTTGAATATCCTAAACTGTCGAATATAGTACTAGAGGGTGATTGGGGAAGTTTGTAATTCTGTGATCTATGGCTTGGTTTAAAATATTTTTGGTTTGGAATATTTGTAAATTTACCGTAGCAAGATGTTACGTCACAGGTAACATTGTTGAATAAAAATAAAGTATTTAATAATTTAAAACATTTGCAAAATTTCTCCCAGGAAATTAATAATGTGATAGATAAAACCTGTTTTGTTATAAGAAGATTAACCTTGGGAGATTGTCCTTGCGGAGGAACTACTCTGAGTGGAGTATCATCAAAGTTTCAATATTTGCAGTGGACTCTGCCTGGATTGTACGCTCAAGGATTTTCGACCTGCGGTGTATAATCTGATATTTTTGTGCCTTACAAATGGGACAGCATACAGATATATATATATATATATATATATATATATAATTTCAATAAACATTGAATCGCAAAAAGTACTTGCTCCGCCGGCAAGTGAGAGATCCGGGTTCGACTCCCGGCGGAGCAAGTACTTTTTGCGATTCAATGTTTATTGAAATTAAATAAGGCAATTGCCATTTATACAATTTAATGTATATATATATATATATATATATATATATATATAAAATTTACTGTTTTGATTTATTATTAAAAATGGTTTATTTTTTAAGATTATTTGTTTTTAGTCCAATAGATGGTATACTACATATATATGGTACTATATATAGTATTAATTTGCTAGTATCTATGTAAGTGTCCTATTTCAAAATTATGGCAGTTATTGAATATACGAATAGTTTGCAGGTTTCAAAAATTCACTGTTTTTATTTATTATAAAAAATTGCTTTTTTACGTTAATGTGTTTTTAATGCAATAGTTGCGAAATACGGATCAATATAAGTGTAATAATATATTCATTGTTTGTAGTTTTATTTAATTGTTAAAATGGCGTAATCGACTCATCTTCAAAATAATTAATATTATTTTTGTAAAACCACACAGTTAAAAGACCTAAAATTTGACATTCCAGTAGTGTGGACGCAACTAAATACTAAATTTAAAGTAACTTAACTCCTTAACTCGTCGGGCGAGAAAATGTCATTTTTTTTACTATATCTCGAAAACGAAGTGACCTATATATTTAAATTGTGCGTGAACCCTCAGTTCCTTGTGAGGAATACTAAGTTCGTTGAAGTTCCATGTCACTCCATGCGATTTATCTGAGCAATAGCGAATATTTATTGATTAGTCTTATGGATAACCATAATGCCATTGAGAAAATAACGGAATATTGATGTCGCCGGTTATGTCACTTGACGCACTTTACAGGAGTGTGTTTTACGGCGTCCTACAAATTCCTCCTAGGAGAAGAACAATGTTAGACTATTTACAGAAAGACAGATGGTCACATATGGTAGGCGAAGTGATCAAAGCGTGCAGGGTCGAGATACTGCCTCTCGGGGGAACATTACTCTTCCACTTCCCACTAACCGAGCTGGACTGCGGCATTGACCTATATCATGCCTCTTACTACGACGTGACAACCTTGTTTTCCCCACATCGAAATGTAGGCATGTAATGGTCGGGGATTAAGATAAATGATAGTTCGATTATATTATAGAAGAGTAACAATGTTAGACTATTTGTAGGAAGACATATGGCCACATATGTTAGACGAAGTGATCAAAGCGTGCAGGGTCGAGATACTGCCTCTCGGGGGAACATTACTCTTCCACTTCCCACTAACCGAGCTGGACTGCGGCATTGACCTATATCATGCCTCTTACTACGACGTGACAACCTTGTTTTCCCCACATCGAAATGTAGGCATGTAATGGTCGGGATTAAGATAAATGATAGTTCGATTATATTATAGAAGAGTAACAATGTTAGACTATTTGTAGGAAGACATATGACCACATATGTTAGACGAAGTGATCAAAGCGTGCAGGGTCGAGATACTGCCTCTCGGGGGAACATTACTCTTCCACTTCCCACTAACCGAGCTGGACTGCGGCATTGACCTATATCATGCCTCTTACTACGACGTGACAACCTTGTTTTCCCCACATCGAAATGTAGGCATGTAATGGTCGGGATTAAGATAAATGATAGTTCGATTATATTATAGAAGAGTAACAATGTTAGACTATTTGTAGGAAGACATATGGCCACATATGTTGGACGAAGTGATCAAAGCGTGCAGAGTCGAGATACTGCCTCTCGGGGGAACATTACTCTTCCACTTCCCACTAACCGAGCTGGACTGCGGCATTGACCTATATCATGCCTCTTACTACGACGTGACAACCTTGTTTTCCCCACATCGAAATGTAGGCATGTAATGGTCGGGATTAAGATAAATGATAGTTCGATTATATTATAGAAGAGTAACAATGTTAGACTATTTGTAGGAAGACATATGGCCACATATGTTAGACGAAGTGATCAAAGCGTGCAGGGTCGAGGAAGGAAGCAGAGAAGTTAGCTCCTCCCTAAGTGGAGTGAACCACCAGAAAGTCGCTTCTTGTTCGAATGTAGTTTTGGAGTAACAAGCTCGCTGATAGTGCTGATTACATTAGCAGCGTCCCGACTGAACTGGTTATTTAAGTCTGCTAAATTACCTCCACTTTTAATATTCCGGACCGTTGCCGTTTCGCTTAGACCGGAAAAGTGAAAATTCAGAGTGAATTTAGCAGTGGATAAATGTAATTGTAGCCGTTACTTGGTGAGAGTTTATTTCTTCAATATTTTTTTTCATCTAAGTATTTCAGATTTAATATATGTTTTATTATCTTTGATAATTTATATGAAGTTTAGAACATAAGAATTTTAAAATACTCTTTCTTCTATCGAAAAAACGTTATAATAAACAATAGTCCATAATTACATGTTTAAAATGATATTTTTATTGCACTAGACAAACTCTTGGTACTTAGCTTATTGGTTA
Source organism: Homalodisca vitripennis (assembly GCF_021130785.1). Taxonomy (NCBI): domain Eukaryota; kingdom Metazoa; phylum Arthropoda; class Insecta; order Hemiptera; family Cicadellidae; genus Homalodisca; species Homalodisca vitripennis. The sequence continues at coordinate 95,003,288 of NC_060212.1, read as the reverse complement.
AAAAAGTTATTGAAGGTTAAATAAAGATTGTTTATGTTATCATTAAGTGAAAATCTCGAAAATATTGTACAGTCACAAACTGTATGCTTAGTACAAATTATTGTCCTTTTTAAATAGTTTAATTGTCGAAAAACGTTTTCAATAGTATAAATAATGTTTACATGTAAATAAAACTTATTGATCGTTTTCTTGATATAAATTGTTCTTGTGGATTGGTACACTTTACTACGTAAAATAGAGTTTGACGTAAAAATGAGTTTAATTTAAATTGCAATAAAATCAAAGTGGGTTTTAGTTTGCGATCAACGCATGCCAATATCTCAATTTTATGTTATGTATCAGTATATAATTATGTTATATATTAGTATATAATTAATTAAAATACGTAACTAAGAAATAAATACTCATAAAACATGAAAATTTTATTTCTGTCCATAAAAATAAATTAAATTATTAAAAAAATTAATAATGAGTTACTCTCTCAATAGTGGGTAGAAGGACATAGTACTCCGAGATCCGAGATACGTGGAAGTTGTTCTCTGTGCAAGATGCAATGTAAGGTTGTGGGTTAGGTTTAGTAAGTAACGTTTGTGAATATTCCTTAGTAAACAATGACACTCAATCCAAGTAATCGATTAAACGATGTCCATGGGCATCAGTATCAGTATTGATATGTCGTATAGTACTGTAGTACTGAATTGTTAAAGCCACACATGACCCCAAGGCAGGCTGTGGTGCTGAGCCTTGTGACATGGGACTCTGGCCTCACGCCAGTCTCCAGCATACATTAACATTAACATTCTAATTTCGCCAGTCGGCCGCACACATTAACTGTTCTGTACTTAGGGAGCTTGAGTACGCATTTCGTGCTTAGTTATGGTGGTAAATCCGTACACTTTGTGATAGCTCCCTCTCATCAGTTGACAATCGGACACCCTGTTTTTAAACTAATAATTTCTTTGTCTCATCGAGTTTATTTTTGTGTATTATTTTTAATAAGTAAAAAGATTTAAATTTAATTAGTTTTTGAAACGATATGATGCTTTGTCGGGTTTTTCGTGTGGCCCATTTTAAGGTATGGGTCCAAAAGTAAAAGTTTCGAAATAGGCTGCCTGTCTATTTATTCTCTACGTATCGGGAGAAGAACACACTCACACTTACTAAAATGCGGTTACTCATTTGCTAGTGTCGGATTGACGAAGTGAGGATTTACCGTGATTAGTGATTTGTTACACTTGGGATATTGCAGCCTCTGAGATGTCCCATTGCTGAGTCGTTGACCGCCTCGCTGTCACTAGGGAGTCGTGCGATAGACGTACTTGTCGTATATATAAGGCTATAGGTACTAGTCCCGTACCTTATCCGGCTTATAGACGAGGCTAAAGCCTAGGCTTAATACAAATGTCGAGTCCCGTTTGTAAAGCTTCCATTGTTATATTTTTCATGTAAAATACGACTTATATAAAGTTTAAAATGTTCAGAAATATACAAATTAATTTTTTTTTACTGTCAGATGTTTTATAAGTGGATAACGATGGGGTGATTAAAGTGTATGGTGGCTCGAGTCCCGACGAAGTGGTATAGCATTCAAGCTTCTATATGTATATATATATATATATATATATATATATATATATATATATATATATATATACATATATATATAATTTATATATATATATATATATATATATATATAAATTAGAAATAAAAATATGTAATTAATAAAAATTATATATATATATATATATATATACACAATTTTTATTATATTACAAATTTCTAAATTTTTTATAAATGTTCCATACATATTTTATATAAATGTATGATAATACGAAGTTAAACAAACCATGAGTTTATTCATCTCTTCGATGTTCGAGCTGTTGAACTAGTTATGTTTGTACTCGACAAAAGTGTGAGTGGTTAGTTTGGAACAGCGATGTCGGAACGAAACTAACATAAGGGAAACCGAGTTTGTAGAGAGGTTTAGAAGAACCGACCCCAATTTTGACCATCTGCTCCTCAACTTCGACGCTTGTGGGCGCCGACAAAACAACACTAGTTTATGCAGTTTGCGAACCAACGTCACCAAAGTTTGACCGAAAACTATCGCGAGCGAATTTCACCACTGTTTGAAAGTGTTGAATTGTTGAACACTAAGGGTAATAGGATTGCGTACATATGCCGTCGTTCTATGTTACAAAATGTATAAAGGAAACGTTTCGGGGATTAAAATTTATCCTCTTCGTCAGGTGAGAACACAATTAGTACATAAATGTTGGAACGTGCGGCAATAGACTGCCAATAACGATGGACATATCCGAAATATTTTACCCTTTCAAAAATACTATCGTCAATAAGAAACTATAAACGGAGAGTTGTACACTAGTTTATTTGGAATCTAAATTAAATTCCAGTAGTTATGAAATGTAGCGAGTCCACGAATTCTTGGAAAAAACGATTCCCTTCGTGTTTTCTCAGAAGGAATGTTTGTTATTGGAACCGACTGATGGAGTTATGGCGCGAGTTTCCTGGAAACTGGTTACAGCTGGAATAATTCATAAACCGCTGCACCCTCTGTATGGTTCTCACGTATAACCTCCTTACACATGCGTGATTGACTGCTGCACTGAGATTTGCTGCTCTGATATTAATAATGTACTCGTTCTGGTATAGGAAGGTCACACATTGGTCTTAGCACTTAAAAACGTAAGATTTGATTTAACGCATTCACGTTGTAGAATATGATTATTGTGGTCGCAGGATCTAGAATACTATGCAGTAATTTTGGTTATCAATATTATATATTATATTAAAAATAATAGCCATGATACATTGTTCACGCGCGCGCACACGCGTGCTGAAATATATATTCCTAATTTTTCAGCCACTTTCGGCAAATTTCGTACAAACCGACTTTATTGTATGCTTTTTTGGTGAGTTCTGCCCATGGGGAAGGTGTTTTCCAGTCTTTATAGCTTTTATTGTTCTCCGGAAAATTGAAAATACATTTTGACCTTGAAAACAGAGTTGTTTCTACGTGGTAGGATATGTGCTCATTAAGAGAGCAACCAAGGTAGCCATTTTGAATTTAGACCCATAAGATCGTAGAGTCTAAGGCAATGAACTTGATTTTTACATAAGAACAACTTTAAGCCTCAAGCACTTTTACAGTCTCATTTCGAGACGTAGAATAATCGGAGATATCTTATTTTAATTAAATAATTAATGCGCATCCAAACGCTAGTTTTTTTGTTTGTGCTATTTGTATGGTACATTCAGAAAAAGGTCAAAAACTTTTTGTATTTCACAACTATAACATTAAAAAACTTTACATGTATAAAATACAAAACTAAAATGATAACGTAAAAGCGTACCATAACACTATGAGGACAAATAAGGGCGTAAAATACATGAGGTTTAATATTGTTTTTGTGGAAAAAACTGAAGGTCATTTCACTGAAACCCGATTGAAGAATAACGATGTTGTTGAGGTATACAGGTAATCATAATAATAATAATAATAAATTATTTATTGCGTAGAACATAAAAACAATGTTATAGCAATCGTCACGTATATCGAGCTAAATTTTCCACTCGTTCTACCATCGAAGTCCCTTCCATACATACAATTTTTGCGTTCACTCTCTCTCACTCATTCGAATTGATCCACCACTTCCCCGGTCAGTCAGCCAATTGAGAGGTCTCCCAATTGTGTGCCATAAACTCGTCTATACTGTAGAACGCATGTGTAATCAATGTTGTTTTTAGACGAGCTTTGAATGCCTTCAGCATGGGGACACATTTAATCGAGTTCGGCAAGTTGTTGACAATTCGAACTCCTGCCTGAGAAGGCAAACGCTCGTGAGCTACCGTCCTGTGTCTTCCAGTTCGGTAGTCATCCCTGCCTCTAGTTGCATAAGAGTGTAAATCACTACCTCTTGTGTGTTCGCATTTGGATTTGAAAAAAAGACACGTTTCCAAGACGTAGAGGCAAGGTAATGTCAACAATTTTAGATTTTTGAAAGCTGACTTCGAGTAGCAGCCGTTGTTTAGCAGACCATTGAATCTAAAAACACAATATCTCTTAATAGCGTATATTTGTTTTAATTTTTTTAATGTATGCTGTGTAGATGGGAGACGCATTATTTCAGCCGTATCTTAACACCAGTTATTGTGAATTTTTAAAATATTAATGTCGATTGAGAAAGGGAAGCATAAACATTGACGGATATTATAAAGTAACAATTTAGTTTGAGTTTATTGTATTGATTCCTCATTGCCCGGAGGAAAACGATGTACCGTATGTGGTCAACAGTCCAAGCTTACTCACTGTAGCTACTACTCGCTTGTTTACCAGTCCATTAGTGTCATTTATCTTACGGAGTACACGAACTCAGGTAAAAGGAAATAAAATCTTTACTTGCTCGAAAGTATGGGGATTGTTTTTGAATGTACTCGGAATAATTTTAAGTAAACAAAATTGTGAGTTTATAGTGACGTAAAGGGCATGACATAAAGACGCTCAAACAAATATTTAATAACCAATATTATACTGAGAAAATGATGAAGCGAACCAAGTTCCTTTTTAGTAATCGTTTAGTCCTAGCAGTGTGGGACGGTTTTCCAAAACGAATTACAGTTTTGTACATAGACTTTTTCAGTTTATGCATAGGCTAAGTAAATTTAGTTAAACTGTAATATTGTAATAATAAACTGTAAACCTTAGAATCAGGTTATAAAATAAAATGCGTATTTTCGGGTAAATTATGATCTGGTGATGGTTGAGGGGGGAGAGAGTTATTAATGAAAATATGCTTGGAGCAAGATGATATTGTAATTTCCAGTTATGTTTTGGCTAAGTGCTTAATTTTTAAAGCTTTAAATTTAGGTAAAGGTTGTTGGTTGGATTTTGAAACGGTTAAAATGTTATTTAAATCATAAATAGAAATACCTCTACTAACAATTTTAAGAGCTTTCTATGCAGGCGGCAATTTTGATTTCAGAGCCATTAGACTCTTTCACGGTCTTACTGTTAGTCTTGGAACAGAAACGTTTCTGAAAGTTGTCTCATTTTAATGAAATGATAATTACGAATCCAAACGCTTTTCAGTTTTTTTTTTGTTGAGATATATTTTTGATTCGTTATTCTGAATCTTTTTATACATCATCGTTTAAAAATTCAAAAAAGTGTACACTTTACGAAAAACCCAGAGTGTTTAAATGCGTCTTAGTAATAGCTTTAAAATTACGAGTTCATCTTCCACAATACTGTGACAGTGTTTGCAGTTTAACAATATTTTTATGGAATAAAACTGAAGATAGCTTCTCTAAAACCGGAGCTTAGGGGTAATTTTCAGTAATTAGCAGAGATGAACAAACAAAGAATAAATGTAGTACACGTTTAAGTGCAAGGACTGATTTGGAAGCATGTTTTCCCTTTACAAAAAATAAAAACATTAAATACTCAGTTATAAAAGAACTAAAGATGAATTATACTTCTTCAATCCTCGTAATTGTTCCTGGAAAATATTCAGTCAGTGCAGAATTAATCTGATTTGTTGCTAAAAATAAAAAGGACGAGTTCTCTTGATTTTGCTGATGGACAATAATTTAATTAAAGTACAATTTTGTGTAGTCCTTATCTTGTTATTACCATTCTGTTTTTGTTTTATACCTATGGTGTAACGTGAACATAAAACATTTACATCCAAATTGATAACTTGGTCAAAGTGAATATCTGAATGGTTTTTAATTGCTTAAAATTGAAATACAGTTTCTCGATCTGTTATTAAGGATCCGACAGGACGTTATTCTAATCGTGTTGTTGTACGTACCTTTGTACTATAATTCTTAATAGAAAGGCCCTGGAGACTTTAAACTTGGTACATAGGGTCCTTTTGTTCCAAGGAAGAATCCTGTTGACTTTAGGACGAAAAGGCCAAGGGACAGTCCGTCCATCTTCTGCCTATCTATGCGATAAATCTTCAAGAGGGATATAGAAACATGAGTATTGATATTTAGTTTCCTCTTTTTAAAGAAAGATCTCAATTGACCTTGGTGTCAAAAATCCAATTGGTTCTCAGCCTTTTTGTCTAAGATAACTCATTCATTCTGTTTATGTGGCCTGTCAGGCTCTTCGATACTACGTTATATACAGGGTGTTAAAAAAGTCCCGCTCGGGCATGATAATTCCCGAACGATTACAGGTAAAGCAATAAAACTTGGTACATCATTACTGCACCTATATAAATCTGGGTTTTTTTTTGCAGATATCATTGATAAAGGGAAAAACGTGGTATCAGTTATTATAATAGAACGTTTTTATTTTTGGGTTGGGCTTCGGACTTCACTTGATGTATATCGTACATTACAGTTTAAAACGATTTACATATACTTGAGCTATGCGTATTTTAAATTTGTTTCCGAACTCCATGTAGACCATCCTCTATTGGATGTCACTAACTACCTTAAAAACTATTTCTTAAGTCCAGTATTCATTTACTAAGTTTAACTTTTACAACTTGAGTCGAGACAAGAATATTAAAACTTCTAGAACAGTACCTACATTGTAAATGTTCCAAACTTTAAACCGGCGTAATTTTTTACCGGATTTACGGCATTGTACTCTACTAATAAAAACAATTAAATTTATTTACTACTCGACCTATGCTCTCGTTTAAAATTTTCTTCTGACTCCTTGCGGGCCATCCCTTTGACATGACAAAAAAATGGTAGTTACTTTAAAAAGTATATTTATAGGTGCATTCATGATGTACCAAGTTTTATTCCTCTATTGTTGTTCGTACGGAAATTATCATGTCCGTGCGGGACTTATTTAACACCCTGTATATCTTACACATATAACGTAAAATTTCATGTCCATTAAGTAAAGAAAATCAGTAATGTTAAACATGAAGGGGGTCAACGGCAGGAACAGGTAAATTCAATAAGCTCTATTATTGTAACTTATACGAGGTTCGTATCTAAGAGCAAATTTGAATTAAATGATACAAAATTACACTTTGTAATCTCGTATTGAAATACTGAAATTGAAAAACGGAAACTTAAACTAATTCCAGATGACTTTATTATGAACTTAATTTAGTTATCGGTATAATTAATGTTATAGTATCCCAATTAGTAAGTAGCACCTTATACACTTTACGTAATCTTAGAAAGGCAGCAATCGTATGCCAATTCCACACGTTTTGGTCGAGTCCAATCGAAATACCGGAGCGTTTCTTATGAAGGCCAGCCTCGCAGGGAGGTGTTTTATGGCCTTGATTTGGCCACTGAGGTACGGCCAAGGTGGGGTATTAACCCAGAACGATTTATGGCCTCGGCAATGTCTCATCTGACCCGCGTGTTATCCTTACCTCCAATAACAGCATGGAATTATCCTTCTCTATCTACTAAACGTTTTTTCATAAAGCATTAAACATACTTGTTTAAAATTTGTAACTGCCGATGGTTGGTTTAAGAAGATAATAGGATTTCGAACATTCGTTATACGTTACAAAATAAGCATAACACAACGTTTCGAGGATCGAAATCTACCCTCTTCTTCAGGCGTGGAATGGGTTTTAGATTTTGTAACGATATGAAATTTGCGAAATTCTTAATCTTGTTTGTAATAAATAAATTAGTAATTGAAGTTAGGAACCTCCTCAAATGTCATAAGGTCATATTGACAAATACATGATTTGATTAAAATGACTTTCACCGTAGTGTAGGGATAAGACTGCGGCTCTATCCGAGAGGTCACGGGTTCGATTCTCGGGGAGGTCAATAACTTTTGTAAATGGGTTTGGACAGTTTCCCTTAAAAACGTTTAGTATGCTCAATTATAATTCCATAGGCGTAGAATGAATCCGCTTAAAAAATCAATAAAGTTGTACGTTCTTCATGAAACAAATTGAGCTACGTCGTGTTGAGTCTTTTAAGTAAGGTTTAAGTGAAATGCCCAATTATAACATTGATATTAAAAAGGGTCATTCCATAAAATATGGAGATTTTGGCTAAAGTTTGAAAAAGATTCAGGCACTGATTATTTCGTAAGACAAGAATAGCAATTCTCGTACAGCCGCTGTACAAAGATGTGGAATTGTTTCGTAAAATAGTCGCAACAGAACAGTGTCTGGAAGTTTGCCAAGACTTCTGCAAACTTGTGCCCTTATTGGGCAATTCACCTCAAAATATCTTCCAGTGTGCTGCACATGAATATGTAATCTCGTAACTTCCCTAAATTCTGCCCTTACTTTAAATTACAGCACAGTGCCGTACATAGGTGTGTGACAAGTAGAGTTGCTCGCCACATTATCTGAGAGAGCCTCGGGGTGTGTGAGTTACTCGAGTTTCTCTTGCGACTTCAAACGCTACAGAGTTACCGTAACCCTTCTCGCAGGCTAATCCCGGAGTAGAATATACCTTTGATGCTCAAACAGTTTTCAAGAAAATAATGGCATGATGAATTTAGTAATTTACTTTCCGAAGTTGGTTTCATTGAGTTGTTTGTTTGTTGAGTAAGTGAATCCAACTTACTTAGTGTTGTTTTTATATGCTTCGTTTTTCAACTTTTCATTGCCTTTTTTTAAATTGTGGCTCTTGAAGGAGTGCTTAGGCAGCTTTGCACGATTAAAGGCTCACGGTTTGATCTTTACTCCTCAAGTTTGGGAGGGTGAAATGGGCCGCTATAGCAAGTAGAAAATTGATGAGCCATGTGAGGTGTTGGTTGGTGTGTGTGTGTGTGTGTGTGTGTGTGTGTGTGTGTGTGCGCGTGCGTGCGTGCGTGCGTGCGTGTGCGTGTGTGTGAGAGAGAGAGAAATACGGAGGGTTCTTTGTTTAAAGTTTGTTATTGACGTTGGAAGGGTTGAAAGCATAACTGGATTTTGGACATTTACCACCGTTATATGTTATAAAAGGTATAACACAACGTTTCGAGGGTTCTATCCTCCTCGTCAGGTGGGGGAAGTATTAATACATACAAAAATAACGAATAGAAAAAAGTAAAGAAGGGAACGAAAAGGGTTCAAACATACCCAAAAGCTGCTTGGAGTCCAGTCCAGGCCGGTGTCACTGCACAGGATGCAAGTCCCGAGCACAAATCACAAGTACGAGGATAAAAATCACACATCACACTAGCACAGACTGCAGTGGAATACTAAAAAGAATGGCGATGTCGGCTCTTTCAATGGCACCGCGTAGTGTCATCTTAAACAATGGGACAGGAGTAGGAAAGGGGTAAAGGCAAGCCGCTTCCTGCCCTAAGGCCTTTTGGATCCTACTAGGCCTTAGTGTCATGGCGTGTTTACAAATTGGTAAGGAAAAGCAAATTTCAGAATTACGTGGGGAAAGAGAAATCCGTTGCTGCATGTGCTGAAGAGAAGAGTTGGAAGGTCTTCGTTTGACTGGACGAGATAGGATGCGCTATATTGTAAGGCAAGGTTTGAACTTGAGTTTATTTGTGAAATCCACTAATTGATATGGTGCAAATTAGGGCCAAATGAGATTCACGTGAGTGGTGAAAAAACACTGCCTCTTCTAACATTAGCCTGTCCCGCATAGGTAATTGTTGGCTGAGCGACAGCGAAGCATATTCCCTCACAGGGTCCTGTCTGTCCGCATCATCTCTTGAGAACGGATTGAGACATACACTTGAAATGTTTGAACGAATCTTCATTTATTTACAACCGACATCACGTTAGCGATGGTTTAATTCTTCGCAAGATTTCTCCAGGAACAAATTGAGCTTAAAACTTTACATTAAATAAACCGTAGGGTTTAGCAAAATTCATCCTCTGATTTCAGTCTGTCAACCACTAGATATCTCAGGAACACAGTGAACTGACTTTAAATTTGTCATGCCAAGGGGCACGAACTGAATTTTTGTTGTTAAAGCCTTCTTTACATTGCTGTTCCACCCAATCTGTAAGTTTCTCCTATTTAAAAGTAGTGTATTAATTTGTATTTTATTCAAAATCAATGCAGTAAAGACTCAGTCCAATAAATATAACACGATAATTTGAGGTAGATTAATCTTAATATGATAAAGGAAAAAAATCAAATAAATTCATTTTTATGCATTTTATATAACTGCATAAATTAGTCTATTTCCATTCTTAACATGTATTGCAACGTAGACAGAATACGTTAATAACTAGTTCTATACCAATATGTAAAACGTTATTCGGATACTAAACGTATGGACGAATGCAATAAACATGAGAGGTATTACAATACGTCTTTCCTGAAAATAAGGTTTGCTCGCGAAGTGTGACGAATGGTGGTTTTGCCACATGCGAGGTATTCTCTGATGCAAAAATGCTTAATGGATACGCTTTCAACAACGGTAACTGATATTACACTTTCAACGTTGTAGTCTAGCAGTGTGGGCGGTCCCTGTGCACTCGTGCACTCGTTGCAATTACACTAAGTTAATTATTTAAATTGTGTTATTTTGTTAAGGCGATTTAAGGATATTGTTTTCGTAACCTGTCCCTTATGAAGGAAACAGGATTTTGCCGGACATTTGCCATCGTTTAGTGATAAGAATATCTGTAATACTACGTTTCGAGATCTGCAATCCGATCTCTTCTTCAGCTAAATAACTAACCTAACACATAATTACAAACTGGGTTAAAATAAACAAGCCATAAACAACACGCATAGATCAGGAATCACAACCACCATGTTGTGTGTCAACTTTACTAACTCTAAAACATGCACTTAATAAAAACCAAACCGAAAACGAATTATTAAAACTGAACTACAGAACACAGGTCACAATACGTCTGCTCTCACCAACCAACCAGCTACGTCTGACTTGGTGGTGGTCGGCGACTGAGGTTTTTATTTTCTAATAAAATGCAATTCACAAAATTGTAAAAATTGAAACCATTGTAGCCTAAAACCTTACACTGTCCTCCAGGAATAGAGCCAGAAATGTTATTGTGACCCTTGAACGTAACTCCCTCGCGTGGTAGTGAAGGGGAAACTCCGGTAACTCTCAGAAACGGAACCTGAGTAACTCCGGACTGTAGCAGTGAATGTTTGCGAGCATTTCCGTCTGTCCCTCACCCAGATGTCACACTCTGTCATTATGAGAAGGCGAGGTTTAGGATCTCGTGTTCTGTGCAGTGGAAGATATTTCTAGGTGAGTTACCCAATAAGGGTATGTCTGTAGTACTGGTGGCAAACGTCTAGAAAGCGACCCACTGCCACGGCACTATTTATGAAGCAATTGTACAAGTTGAATATGCACAATGAATGAGAGCTGGAATGCATCTGTTATAAACAATGAATAATTTAAAATGTAAATCAAAACATACATAAGTATATTTAAAAATTAAATATCCTGATGTTTCCAATTTGAAATTTTGTGTAATATCCTATAATTCTGGAGAGATTTTGTTGATTTACTGTTATAGTTCACGGCAATCGTAGATTGAATCATTTTGTTGGAAATTATAAGGAATTCAGTACAAAACCCACTGAATGAAAAGACTTTTTCGTGTTTAAAAGCAAAACAAATTACATCAGTTTCCGGAACGTTATCTATGCCGCAAGTGGCCCAAACACTAAACGCTACTCTAGTTGGTGCAGGTTCTGGAACGTTATCTATGCCGCAAGTGGGTCAAACGCTAAACGTCACTCTAGGTGGTGCAGGTTCCGGAACGTTATCTATGCCGCAAGTGGGTCAAACGCTAAACGTCACTCACTCTAGGTGGTGCAGGTTCCGGAACGTTAGTTGCCGCAAGTGGGTCAAACGCTGAATTCACTCAAGTTGGTGCAGGTTCCGGAACCTTATCTATACCGCAAGTGGGTCAAACGCTAAAGTCACTCTAGTTGGTGCAGGTTCCGGAACGTTATCTATGCCGCAAGTGGGTCAAACGCTAAACGTCACTCTAGGTGGTGCAGGTTCCGGAACGTTATCTATGCCGCAAAGTGGGTCAAACGCTAAATGTCACTATAGGTGGTGCAGGTTCCGGAACGTTATCTATACCGCAAGTGGGTCAAACGCTAAATGTCACTCAAGGTGGTGCAGGTTCCGGAACGTTATCTATGCCGCAAGTGGGTCAAACGCTAAACGTCACTCTAGTTGGTGCAGGTTCCGGAACGTTATCTATGCCTAAAGTGGGTCAAACGCTAAACGTCACTATAGGTGGTGCAGGTTCCGGAACGTTATCTATGCCGCAAGTGGGTCAAACGCTAAATGTCACTCAAGGTTGGTGCAGGTTCCGGAACGTTATCTATACCGCAAGTGGGTCAAACGCTAAACGTCACTCTAGTTGGTGCAGGTTTCGGAACGTTATCTATGCCGCAAGTGGGTCAAACGCTAAACTTCACTCTAGTTGGTGCAGGTTCTGGAACGTTATCTATGCCGCAAGTGGGTCAAACGCTAAACGTCACTCTAGTTGGTGCAGGTTCCGGAACGTTATCTATGCCGCAAGTGGGTCAAACGCTAAACGTCACTCTAGTTGGTGCAGGTTCCGGAACGTTATCTGCCGCAAGTGGATAGATTCTGCAGTCTTTTACCTTGCTCATAGCGGACTCATTTTATTAATGAGATGAACATGATTTCTGTACGTCCCACTACAGATGCCATATTAATGTAGCTATTCGTGTACAGAGAAAGGCACCTGTGGGAGAATTTGTTGCACGAGATGGAGCCGTGGAATGAGATTGACTGTTTCTCATGCAGTACACAAAGTGACTCCTAATAGAAACTTTCAGATTGGCTGAGCAATAGCGAAACCTACCACTCAAGGAACTTAAACATTTCATTTATGCCTGTTTGTTAGTACGAACCTCGAATCGAACTGACCTATAAACTTGAAATTTTATATTGAGATTCATGTCTATATAGGCAAAATGGTGCTTGTTCCTCCATGGGTTTTGGCTGAGCATCAGCATAGCTCCTTACATTGACCTTATGGGCGATTATGATGGCAACGAACAAACCGCAAGGATAAATAGGTTTGAAAACAAACTAAATACAACCATATGACATTTTATCATGTGCCATAGTAGAGTAACACATGTGGCTATATATTTGGAATTGTGCATCCAACCTCAACGAAGTCCGTTGCTTCTTACGTAGAGTGGTGTGCACCTAACTTGTATTATCTACAATAGTTAGTGTCCAATGATTAGTGGTTCTAATACTGCTTTCTCATCTTCGAACTTCCAGCAAACCGTATTATTGTGGTGCCGCGCGTATAAATAAAGAGCAAAACTTTCCATAACCTCACACTCTTGGCTTTTATGTTTTGGGATTATAAAGTTTATTTTATTTGCGTTTTTCACTTCCTCCTCGACCATTTACTATCATTACAATGGTAAATATTTTACTGCTTATATAACAATATTTCTGTCATCATTATCTGCAGCAGTAATAATTATTTTTATAATAATTTTATTTTTGCGTTTCATCACACAAGCGCTATGCATCTAAACTGTGAAATACATTGTTAAAACAATACATGCAATGTTTATTCACATATGTTATGTCGCTCACGCCTGGAACTCAAAGCCAGGTTTATTTGCGAAAGATAAATATTGTTTTCTCGTTTAGTTGGAACAGATTTTAAATTGATGTACTTTTGTACCTGTTACATACTTTGAAATAAAAAAAACAAACACAGTATGGTGATAAACCTCAAACATATTGGTTACAGTTTTGTGAGAAAATCATTGTCAGAGAATACGTTAAACATAACATGGCGTAGTATACTACTTGTTATAGTATCGAGTACTGTAGTTACAATGTCTTAAACCGGGTTATTGTTTTAATTTTGTTTGCTCTACAGGAACATTCATAAGAGGTGTGAAGTTTTCGAAATATATCAGTAGCATACTAAGTAGATTCTATTAAAACATAGACACGTGCAAAACTTTAATTTTGTTGGCCAAACACTTAGCATAGGAATTTCAATAGTTACGTATTAACAAACAACGAAACACTTCGTTTCAGATTATTTTAAAACTGACCAATGACCTTCTTCTTCGTGTGTGAAAATTGTAAGACGTAAGGCTAAGCTTGACACGAAGTTAATAAATTAACTAAAAAATAGCTAAGTCATATTCAATAACAGAAAAGTTTGACGCCAAAAATACGAGTTATGTCTGGTTTACTTTAAACGTGCGTTATTGTAGCATTGGTGTTGTTTCACGTAATACTAGTTCTCGTAAAATAAATTTTACCTAAATTCATTCAACTTTGAGCTATCATCGATTGCAAAAATTTGGGACGTATACTTAAATTTTATTTCCAAAATCTTTTACACCGTCGAAGGAGCGTTTCAATCAGCTTTTTACTTAAACTAGTATACAGAATTTGAGCAGAATGTTAAAGCTTTCACTTAAAAAATTAATTTTGATGAGATGACCACAAATAATTGATTTTCATAAAATAACCTGAGAGTGGTGGCAATAATAATAATAATAATACATACCACAACATAACCCAAGTTTGACAGGAACGTTTAAACGTTTTAATCATTCATCTGTAAACCGAATCTTAAAAGAATCTGAACATTTTTGGAACTGGGAGTTTTAGCTCAAAATAAACTCATCTCAAAAACAGTGCGTATTACAATATTATAGTTGGAAACTTTAACTGGAGTCAAACCTGGATACATATACGTATGGGATGTAAAATAATGTCTAGTTATTAACAGAGAACCGCCAGAGCGTGGTAATGATGTTGTTAACGAGGAAGTAATAATAAATGTTTCGACCCTTTAGCAATCAGATTACGTTTAAAGCGACCCTTCTCAGGGAAAGCAGTGAAATTACATCGAAATAAACATCCAATTACTCACATCTGGCGGGAGGCCGAGTCAGTAATGTTTGTACGGTATCGAGCGCCGGACGGAATGCGCGTTTGGACTTAATTAATGCAGCCAAGCGAGCGTTTGCATTTAGACAGTCTCACTATCCCCCCTCCCTCACCACCCCGGTGTTGGGGTACTTATTAGTAAATGGACAGCTGCAGCTGTGTTAAATTCATAACTCTAACGAACTCGCAGCCTGATAAACTTGTTCGCGTGCTGTGTGGCAGTTTATAAACCGCTCTTGCTAATTTATAAGTTCATAGAAAAGCGTGGTGAAAATACGAGTACAAAGTTATTGTCATTCCCATATACGTTAAAAACTGACAAACCTTGGATTACTGTAAGGGAATGATAAACCATTGGCTTATTCAATAGGTTCGCTGAAATCAGTATTATCTTTGCTGATTCAGAACTTTGTAGAAATTGGGCGGTACTTCTCGCATATTGGGTTTTATCCTTGTTGCTTTATTTTCAATTTCAACCAAATTATAAAAAAATGTAGGTTTTGATTTACGCATTGCTCTTAAAGAATTTGTACGATATTACATGCAACTTCAATTCAGAGTATAAGTGTAATGTAAAAATTTCTAAAACTTTATTGGACACCCAAAATATGAAGTGGTATTAGGAAAAGTTTGGAAGAAGTTAACAAATAAAATACCCTGGCCCTTCTGTTGGGGATTTCGACTGAGATAACAGCTCGAAATATACTAAGTGGAACATTACTTTACTAAACAATTTAAAATCAATGTATGGTTCTGTATTGTGACTTAACATTTCCTCTGTTTTTCAAAAGTAATGCTCAAACTACTTAGTGTTCATGTGTGTTAGCCAAGGGTAGATGCTGATCAATAGCAAACCCAAAAGTGCAACGTAATAACCTCTTGACCCAAGCCAGACATGGAGAGTGCCCGAGCTACCGAGCAAGCATTGTGCGATGCGTTTTGTTGAGAGTAGAGAGTACTTGAGTGTGGAGATTGAGAGAGGGCACGTTATGTTACCGAGTTGAGAGAGTTCTCAATACTCTCTGCTTGTGTAGCAGTAACACAGTATCTCTGTCTGTACAGTTGCTGTGTGCTCTTCTGCTAATTCTAGTTAGTTATTTACTGCAAACAGTTCCTGACTTGTCTAGTTCTTGCATGAAATTATGTTTTGCAGTAACGAACAAAACGTATGTCTGTATAGTTCATGTGTGCTCTTCTGCTAATTCTAATTCATTAGTTACATTTTTAATTGCCTGTTAGCCTAGTTCTGGCGCGACTTTAGTAGTCATTTTGTAACTTCGATATTTATTTCATGGATACTACAAGTGAATTATTTTCAAAACGAAGTTATTATATTTAATAATAATAAACTCATAAATAAGTTTTTATGAGTGTAGGGTGTATGTGAGGAATACCAATGTCTATAAAATGGAAATAAAACATATTACTCTCTTTAGAACTACAGAGTGTTGACAAATTCAAAATATATGTTCACCACTTACACGTAATTATTAATGAATAATAAGTATTCCTTTATCATTTTAAAAATGTGTACAACTCCAGTGTTATGAAAAGTGACCAGCTTAGGTAAAATGTTCTGTTTATCACAATAAGGTATTTACAAAAGGTAAGAATTAATCTAAATTGTATAATGATCTTTTTGATTAAAATCAAAGATCTTTGCAGAATCTGTTTTACAACATGACATCTTTGATTTCAGGTAATCAACTGTAACACTTTCTGGACTTGTCTTTGGTGAGTTTTAGACAGTTTTCCACATACGAAATGTTTAACTATAATATTTTATAAAGCAGGCCTGATGATCGTATTAACAAACCCGCCAAATCTTTTCGATTTAAGTGGACGTCTAGAAGCACGAATAATTCATTTGGTATTATATAGAGAAAATCTGTTAACTTCTTTTAAACAAGTTAATTTTTGCTGTATATTAGCTCTCTCGCAGTAATGTTAACTAATTCAAATTTCAAATTTGTTTAATATTATGTGCATTATTATTAATAAAACACGGATGGTCAAATAATGGATACTTTTATAAATATAGTGCTAGACGTTTTCCCTCTCATTTATTTTGACCAGAAATAGTAAAATATACAATAAAATCTTATTATCTTGAATGTTTATTTCCAACACAACGTTAAACCGCATGTAGTTTTACGCCCTAATTTTGGTGTAGCATGGAATTATCTCATTTTTGTCAGGATTACAGTTATTTTTATGGTTATTTCGGGAAAACATCTCAAGCTTTTTTGTACTTCACCGTTTAAATATTCAATAAGTATATGTATACATAAGTAAAAAGCGTTTTGATTTTACTTTAAACTTTACTCTAAAAATGGTGTAACAATGCACGAGGTTTAACATTGTCTTTCGGGGAAAAATCCAGGTCATTTCCGGTTCTAAAGCCGAGAAACGTTCGTTGTAGGCAACAGCTTTTCATTAAAACCGCTGAATATATACTCTGTTTGTAGCATGGACACTTCATATACTGTATTATGTTGCAAAATACATATAAAAACTCTATATATATAAAAAAACGTGAATGGTGCAACTAGTTCTCCAAGTTTGTTACAACTAAAATAAGATAGAATCTTCCAAAGTACAGTCAGAGGGTTTCACTACAACTACTGGTTTGTTCTGCCCTCTCTGCATTTAAACTACTACATTACACAAAGACTAGAGCTGCAGATGGTAATATGTTCTTTTGACTCGACCAAAGAGCAAAAACTTTTCATCTTATAAAGTTTAAAGATACCACTCGGATAGGTTTCAAGGCGGGCGGACGTTATTTTACTGTGGTATTTATTTTGTCATAAAAACAGATCAAACTTTTTAAATATTGTTGAATTTATGGATACTAATAGTACAAACATTGGGTATAACTTTAAATATAATATATAACAGTTTTGGGAAATATTTAATTTTTGTATCATATAAAATGCATAGTTATTGTAAAAGAAATGTTATATTCTTAATAGTTATACGTTCTATTCACCATTAGTGTGTAACAATATCAGATTAACTAAACTGTGCAAAGCGAATAAGAGAAATTTTCCAGTTTTATAACGTACTTTACAAGCATATATTATTCACAGTTAGTTGTATGTAGAGTAGCTCACAGCTGAGGTAGACACTATGAAACATTAATGGGTTCTAAGTTACTATGTGTGACCCACAACAGGTGCCGTATGTAGGTGCTACACCCTCTGTCTGCATTGATGTAGGTTACAAGCGTATATTATTCACAGTTAGTTGTATGTAGAGTAGCTCACATCTGAGGTAGACACTATGAAACATTAATGGGTTCTAAGTTACTATGTGTGACCCACAACAGGTGCCGTATGTAGGTGCTACACCCTCTGTATGCATTGATGTAGGTTACAAGCGTATATTATTCACAGTTAGTTGTATGTAGAGTAGCTCACAGCTGAGGTAGACACTATGAAACATTAATGGGTTCTAAGTTACTATGTGTGACCCACAACAGGTGCCGTATGTAGGTGCTACAACCTCTGTATGCATTGATGTAGGTTACAAGCGTATATTATTCACAGTTAGTTGTATGTAGAGTAGCTCACATCTGAGGTAGACACTATGAAACATTAATGGGTTCTAAGTTACTATGTGTGACCCACAACAGGTGCCGTATGTAGGTGCTACACCTTCTGTATGCATTGATGTAGGTTACAAGCGTATATTATTCACAGTTAGTTGTATGTAGAGTAGCTCACATCTGAGGTAGACACTATGAAACATTAATGGGTTCTAAGTTACTATGTGTGACCACAACAGGTGCCGTATGTAGATGCTACACCTTCTGTATGCATTGATGTACACTAGGTTACAAGCGTATATTATTCACAGTTAGTTGTATGTAGAGTAGCTCACATCTGAGGTAGACACTATGAAACATTAATGGATTTTATGTTACTATGTGTGACATACAACAGGTGCCGTATGTAGGTGCTTCCCCCTCTGTCTGCATGTATGTAGGTTACAAGCGTATATTATTCACAGTTAGTTGTATGTAGAGTAGGTCACAGCTGAGGTAGACACTATGAAACATTAATGGGTTCTAAGTTACTATGTGTGACCCACAACAGGTGCCGTATGTAGGTGCTTCCCCCTCTGTCTGCATGTATGTAGGTTACAAGCGTATATTATTCACAGTTAGTTGTATGTAGAGTAGCTCACAGCTGAGGTAGACACTATGAAACATTAATGGGTTTTATGTTACTATGTGTGACCCACAACAGGTGCCGTATGTAGGTGCTACACCCTCTGTATGCATTGATGTAGGTTACAAGCGTATATTATTCACAGTTAGTTGTATGTAGAGTAGCTCACAGCTGAGGTAGACACTATGAAACATTAATGGGTTCTAAGTTACTATGTGTGACCCACAACAGGTGCCGTATGTAGGTGCTTCCCCCTCTGTCTGCATGTATGTAGAAACAAATTATCTTTTATAGAACTAGTAAATCTACAGGCAAAAAATTTTGCTCATAGTTTATGACAAACAAGAGGAAAACTAAAAAATAATTGTGTTATTTGCTTTAATATATAAGAATTACAAAATACTAACTATTGTACAACTTGATTACAATTCCAGTGGTACTTTTTAAACAAAATCCGGGTATATTTTCCATTTAGAAATTTATTTTTTGCTGTGTCGGGGTATAATTCTATGTAGTAACTTTCATACTATTTTATGAAAATGCCACAACAATTTTCACATGTGATAATACATATAATACTGTACATTTTAGCAAGTATTACTTTTGTCTATACTTTGAGTGCTTGGGCATTACTGTAATCCAGATATAAAAGACAGAGTTAGTTTCTAACTTTTAGTATAAATTTTAATACTCTTATAAAATCCATCTTAGTTATCTTTTGACATAACTAGGCATCTCAGACCTGTGTATTTATGTATATTTTCTTGATCGAGAAAAAAGGTTAGTTTGGAAAACAAAATATTAAAATCGGAGTAAACTACAATGGCCAGTATACATATGAATAATGTAATATGTATTGTTTTATGTATTATAATATGTATTGTATGGGGTAAAAGTAAATAAAGATCGATCTTTACTTTTGTGATATGTAAACCCCTTCCCTCTTTAATAATGTATCAATACTAGTAGAGTATTGGAAATTGAAAAACAATCGAACATGTTTCAATTATTAATTATTTGAATGCATTGAACAGCTGTTTTTGTCAGGGCGGTTTATTATAAAAGCTAGTTGCCATTGGAAGCCATCATTGCAAATTAAACGCTATCACAGCCGTATTAACAATATGTTTATTTCATTCCCAAACCGGCCGAACGTTTGCGCTGCAGTTAATGTCCATTACACGGACAAGGGCGTTGTTAGAGCTTTTGTATCGTTAAAGTTTCAGTGTGTTGTCAGAGTAGGCAGAATGCTGCAATGTTTATGTTCAGTAATTGAGTGATTAGTGGTATAGAATTAGTGAGTCCATTTTTGGGAATTTAGATCACTGTTATTACAAAATATTCCTTATAGTAATGAACTAAATACATTAAAATGATCAAATTTACTTAGTTATTAATAATTTACATTGTTTGTAAAACAATAAATACTTTATGTTGTATATTTTTCTTATATACCTTTGTACACATAGTGAATCAAATACAGATTTAGGATCAAACACGTAACAAGTGTTTGTTAATAATGTAAGTGTAAATAACACTGTGTTTGTATACGTCAGCGATGAATTAAAAATATTCTTTATTTTAATAGAAGCCACAATGGAATATTGTGTATTTATTAAGAATTTTGTAACTTTTCCTCAAACAGAAATGGAATTAATGGCACTGACACAGTTGTTCATAGAGCTATCTAATGGCAACGCTTAGTACTACTATTCACGGTATCTAGAGCTGCATTAGCGCATTTTGTGTTTCAAGTTTATTTTTGACGATTAAAGGATTGAGAAAGAAGTATAATTTTTTCTGGTCATTTGCAATTGTTCAGTGATACAACACAATCAGTATCACTACGTTTCGAGATGTGGAATCTGATATCTTCCTCAGGTGAATGACTAACCTAAGACATAACTACAATATAGGTTAAAGTAAAAAAAAACTTACGTACTTAGGAAGAGGGGAAACTTGACAACTAACTGGACTTTTTGTGAATTACAAAGTTGTAATTTTGTTTGCTTGTTTGATAATGTATTGTGATTATAGATATTTTCACTTGACGGAGTTAAAATTCTCAAATAATTTGTAAATAAAGAACTCTTCTTTAGTGTAATAATAAGCAATATATTATAATTAGAAATAAAAAGTAAATTTTAAAATTGATTTATACAAAGTAACATTCCCATCTTTTGTATTAAGCACGCTAAGATTGTTAGTATTCCCTGCAGCTACCGATTTGCCTCGACAAAGAAAAAGGGATTTAATTAGACGAACTTAATTTTATCATATTTAGTAACAGTATTTAGCTTTTATTAATAATCAGTAAAAAAATATAACGAAAGAGTCTGCAATGGAAAATAACACATTATCAAATAAAAAAACTTCCTCTAATTTTCTCGAATTAACTGCTTCATAAAGTACGAATGCTCAGGGAGAGTTATGGGGTGCAATTAATGCCAAATTCAGTGAAATTAAAGAGGCAATAAAGCCTTCTCGGGATATTCGTTGTAGAGGAGGAAGTGTTGTGACAGGCTGCGCTGGCCTCCGGCCAATAGCCTGCGCCCAACAGCCTGCGTCCAACAGCCTCTCGACCGTCTTGAGGCAGTAACACTGTCGGTGTGTGAGCACCAACCAACCAGTTATCACCTGACTGAACTGTCACGTGACTAGCTGCAGACAGCGGGTGGGGGGAGAGATAAATCAGGAGAGTGTGTGTGCATTCAGTAAAACAGCTGGCGGTTACCCGCGGAGGCGGGAACAGGTGGCGCGCAAATGGCGGACAAGCTCGGAACCGAGCACAATATGATTTACCGGAACCGTTTGTATAAATATTATTTAAATCTCCTAAAGTTTCCTGTAATGTTATGTACAATTCTTTGTGCTATCGTACGGAAATAAATGCAAGATAAATGCACCTTTCAACACCTTTCAAGTTTTTATTTTCACAATGTACATTTAGGCTTCAGGTACTGCAGGTCAAAGTAAATAAATAAAATAAAGAATAAATGGGAAAAAATTAACATACGTTTTAACTACCGTTGGTATATTAATTTGTATATGTGATACATTTTTATTGTTTCTAAGTCTATTAAATACCAAATTGTTTGTTGATAAATCATTATTATTTAATAGTACATTAAGGTTAATTTTGGCACTTTTGTAAAGTTCTGAATGTTCTAAGGTTGACAATAGTCAGTTGTAACATATACCGTAACAATGAGCCTTAACATATAAAAGCATTGCAGACGTGATCAAATTCAACATTTCTGTCCATTTAAATAACACCGGCCATACATACACAGGCATCGAAACAATCTTAACATTTTACATACTTACAAAAATGTCACCTATTGTAAACTTCAATAACTGTTGTGAATATTCAACACGAGTTCCACGTACTGAACAACACATTAAAGTATGTCACCTGTTTAGTCAAACTGTGGTTTAAATAATTTACATTCAGATTTTAAAAGTAAAAAAGATTTATAGAACTGTAAATAAATATTTATTCCCTATTTAATACGCCATTAATCAAGGGTTTTAATCTGAGGAGGTTACCCGTAGAATAGTTGAATAACTGTTGTGAACATTTAACACGAGTTCCACGTATTGAAAAGTATGTCACCCATTTAGTCAAATTACGGTTTAAATAGTTTACATTCAGATTTTAAAAGTTAAAAAGATTAATAGAACTGTAACATAAATCTCTATTCCCTATTTATTACATCATGTATCAAGGTTTATAACCTGTGGAGGTTACCTGTAGGAAACTTGAATAGCTGTAGTAAATAATCAACATGATGTACTGAACAATACAAATTATTTAGCTCATTTAATCAACTAGTTCAACTGAGATCGTGACTCTTAAAAAAGGTCATAGAGCTTCAATACAATTATTTACCTTTTATACCACCAACCAAGTGTAAAATGTGAAGTGTAACACGTCATATCAAAATACACATCGGTGCAAACCGAGTTATTGGGAGTGTGTCTGTAGAAGTTACATGTACCCGGACCCGCCCCAGCGGGAATCGATGCAATGCATATGCAACATTTGTAACTCAGTCGGGGTCTTGATTTACTGGTGTTTGGTAGTGATAAATGTGGGTGATTCTGTGAGTGAAATGAGTTAGTGTTATACTGTTGATATATGACGTGCGCTGGGATATGTTGAATATTGTAAAACTCAACTATAACTAGTTTGTGCACAATATTGCACCTGATGTGACGACAAGAGAATACCTTTTAATGGAGATTGAAGTACTGGACACCTTTTGGGTAACCAGACTTGAGAAGAGTCCTGGGTGTCTCTGATGTCGAAGCGCTTGAACAAATTCGTTTTCAATGCCAACGTTTTATGGGTCTCTTCTGAAAGACGTCCAGATTTCAGTCTTGGGAGTGCCGATAGTCGAGCGGTCTAAGACGTCAGACTTTGGACCAGAGTTAACGATAGCGCTGGTTCAAATCCGGTCTGTAACCATTGCACTTTTTGGCAGTACCATTGAACTAAATTTGTTTGATAAGATCCTCGCACAGAGTAGTGGCCCATGAGGACAAGCTAAGTAAGGCCTAAAGCTGATCGGCTTCTCGTTTTTAATAAATAAAGAGGCGAAAGGTGAAATGAAGCTTAACTCAATATTCGCATTGGACACGGTAAGGTGTGAGTCCTTGTGTGTGTGTTTCTAAATCGAATGCTAATTCGGTTAATGTGATTGTTTCTGCAAAGATTCGAACATCGGATAAGCAAGCAGACTTAAAAGTTTCCCACCGTTGCTATCCGTGACCACAACTGATGTGAACTACCATAAATCTTTATTAGCACTAATGAAAGAAGAAACGTTAATAAAAAGTTGAAGCAACCGCGCCGCTGTGCATAACAAGCGCGAAACTTGGAAATTCGGTTACAAGATAAATTGTTACTGGAAGTTGGTACGATGAGTTTCAGCCTTTCGTGGAATTGTCTTGTTTCCTGTGTGTTTTAATTTGGGCATTGTCAAGAAGAGTAATGCGTTGCCAAACCATTGCGTTCTGAAAAGTAATAGTTAGTACTATTCTCATAAAAATACTCCATCAGAGCAATAACTAAGTAGTAATATAGCGGCCAAGTTTGGGACATATGAAAAGGCCATTTGGAAACACACTTAATCCAGTAAGCAGTCTAGTGAAATTTTAAGAGTATTTATTCTCCAAATGGTTCGCATTATGTCAGGATCTGGTCATCGTGCTCACTTTAAGCCTTTTTTCAGCAACTGAATCTCCTCACTTTTCCAAGTATCTACATACTTCAAATTTTAACTTTCTAAAAAATGTTTTGCAAAAAATACCTTTAATCATTAATACAATATCCGCCCTAAGGGAAACATAGTCTACCCGATCGCTAGATTGACACGTCTTGAAAAATACATGCAATATTTAGCTCTGCGGCTCTATAACGCGTTGCCTCGGCACCTGAATAACCTTTCTAAGACAAGTTAAACTCGTTTTGCTGGAAAGATGTCCATATACTGTACAATAATTTCTGTCAGATTTTACCAATATGTAAATTTTATTGAGCGACCTTATTTGATTGTTAATAATTTAGTACGATACTTGTTTCATATAACATTTTGTTAGTACCAAAATAAATAGATTCTAATTCTGAATCATTTAGTTACATATTATTCCATTAAATTTGTGTTTTAATGTTTTAATATTGATATTTTTAGATCACAGAGTACACGAAAGACAAATATGGTAATCACGGAGAAATAAACTTTACTTAGAATTGGAGTAGAAGAGTAATGCATGCAAAGACGATCTCAGCAGAAGAAAAATAAAGCACACAAACATATAAAGAGAGTTTTGTATTTATAAATTTAAGAACTATTTTCTATAGAAATGGTTACAATTCGCAGAATAGGAATAGAACTCTTGTGTTCTCTAAAGTTATGTGCAATTGTGGCACTTCTCCACCCCCACCACAGTTTGTTCAGTCAGCGGTTGCATCCCTTTGAGAAACGACCCAGTGTATGTCTTCTGGCTGTAAAATTGCACTCACTGTGTTTACCTAACCCAGAAACATGATTCGTTTGATATTGCTCATTGTTATTTGCACGTCATTGCATTTCCAGCACACTTTTTAAGCATTTTAAATCGTATGCAAAACCGAATACACTGAATGAATTTTTTAATGAAAGATGGTAACGCAAAATATAAATCTTTTTTCAAGTTTGAATAAGATGTGCAATTTCTTTATACTTAATCTGGCGTTTGCTATTGGCAATTTAGGTATAAAGATAGGAATAGGATAGGTGTTACTTACAACGTGTTGATAGTAGTAGGTGAAGGGAACAGGAACGACATATCGAAGCGTTGCGAATCTACAGAAATAGTTAGATAGAAAGGGAGGGAAAAGGAATGATTAAAGGAAAAGAAGAACGCCTTGTGTAGGAAAGTAACCAATGATACATACAATATAAAGGGGAAACGAATTAATGAGGAAAATACTTGTGATGGGGATAGGTTTGTATGGAACACAGTTTCTTCTAGGTTTTTGGAACTTCTTATTTTTAACTTTGGGGTATTTTCTTTTAGGGTTCATGGGACATTTTCGAAAACGTTTGTCTTCCTAAAAAATCGAATTTATGTAAAAAATACCATTTAAAATTAGATTTCTTTCCATTATTTTTTGGTGAAAAATATTTTAATTAGGGTACACTATAAACACGTCATTTAGCCAATTGTTTTGAACAGGTTTTTATCCAAACAGTTTGTGCAGTTATCCCGTGTTATCTAAATAATAGCAATGTAAAAATTTAATAAAAACGATGCCCAAATATTTGTTATGTAAACGAGTATTTGGTAATTTGTTACGAAACAAGTCTTGTAACTCGCCGCTGGCCTGACTTCTGACTTGACTTTTATTAATTTAACTCTGTGGAAGAATAAATTGGCATAAAACTTTCATCAAGTACTTACCGTTGTTTATAATGGAACTAAAAGTAGACATAAAGTGACTGAGGGAATTGTCACTAAGACAGTTGGATTAGGCTTGTTCTAGTAGTTATTTACTTTCTCGGACTTTGGAGTTAAATTTGTTTATGATTGTTGTCACGAAATTGGTTCGTTTATTTTTTTCTCTGTTGTTTCACGTGTTGAGTTACGTAGATAATATGTAATTATTTTAAAGATTCTACATTCAAATAAAATTATCCCAAGTTTGATATTCTGATCCATAAACTAGTAATCGATTAATTAAATGTGTTAAATTAATTTGTAAATGCAATAAAATTAACATTTTACAACGAGTTCTTTGTTAACGTGACAAACGATAAGTTTCCTTTAAAATATCACGAGAATAGTTAATTTAAAAAGTAGATGGCTATTTAATTATATGTGACAAGGTAAATGCAAGGGGAGAATTCTGTATTGAACTGTTAATGTACACAATTCTGGGTATTTCCATTTACAGTTCACGTGTTTATTGTGTCAGTCATCTTTTATTCAATGGGGGATTAAAAGTAGGGAATAGTGTTTTTTAACGTATTCAATTACGTTATTAGAGCGCCATTTATATTAGGTTATTATTTTCAGGTCAGATATTACAGAAACACTATTTCATATTACAAGTTATGGTGCTCATTATAGACTATTATAATAGTAAAAATAATAAGGATTTGTAAATTTTGAAAGTTCAAATAACCCGTGTGTTTTTATAGTTTGGATTGTGGAAGCGAAATTGGTGTGAATGGTTTTTAAAATGATTAGTTCGAATAGTTTTCTTAATATACATACAACGAATTATTGTTTTAGATTAGATTTCTGATTAAAACACACGCTTGGTAGGTATGTGGATTAAACGCTAGTACTGGAGATTGCAGTCAACTGTTAACCCAACTGCAGCATTACACCACGGGATTATCACTGGTATTACTTAACAAATCCTATCTCCATGTCTTGCCTTTATTGTTTATCAGCACGATTTCGATTAAGGGATACACAGTATGTGATGGCTTCACTGAGCACAAAATGTTCTTATTAATAAGTAAAATTACAGCTGTGTCAAGTACGACATTTAGACAATTGTGTAATCAGCCCGGTGTAAAACCGGCTGAAGATAAAAATATGAACTTTTACACTGTACATGGGTTATGGCTATAAGTAGTGACATGTTTTGATCTGTTGGTGGCTCTCTGGTGACAAGAAATTACAATTTCTAATGAAATATAATTTAAGAAATTGAAATAAAAAATATTCCATAACGAAATTCAAGTTTTTATAAATAAAAACAGATCACTTCCTGAAGCTACAACTCAACTACAAACTGTAAAAATTTCACTTTTTTTATCACCTTTCGTTTTTATTTACGTTTGATCACAATATTGCCTAAATGTCAGACTTTAAACGTCCGACATTTTACGTAGTGCGACCAAACAGATTTTTTTCACTATTTCTGCATTTAGGGAAATTATTTAAAACAACAAAACTATTTTCCAAACCGACAGTGGATTGTGCCTCCGTCATTTACTGCATTTACCATGTTAAAAGTACCATATATTATTAAAGTCAAAAACTGAGAAAATTGTGGTTCTAAAACGAGTTCTTGAGGCAAATTGGACCATTTCGCCAATTTTAATATGAAACATTACTAAATTCTTAAATGTTAAATATGTAAATCCTGATATTATAATAGTATTGATTATAAAATAAATTGTAGTTTACGGAAGTTCAGTAGTAAAAATTTTTCATAGTGAAAGCTACTTTGATTGAGTTACCTATATATCTAAAGTTTTTGTCCTTCTAAAAAGTAAATTCAAATACCTTGTCCCTCTTTAAAACTAAGTTAAAACCGGGATATTCCTCTACATTGTATTGTTCTCTATTATTTTTGTTGTGCTCTGAATTCTTTCTGAATCAAGACACATAGTGTTAAATAAATGTAATGGATAATTTTCATCACGATTTTAAACTAAACCCCTGTAAACCGTGATCACATACATACCTCCCCTAGTGTCGTCGTTGAACTTCCCCAGCTGACTGTCAACATCGAGTTATAGCACTTCTAAACGGTAGACATGTAAGTATAAAATCTGCTGTAATATAACACTTGATAAGTATGCATCTGCTGTAATATAGCACTCTGATAAGTATGAATGTTCTACAATATAGCATTTGATAAGTATGTATCTGCTGTAATATAGCACTTTATAAGTATGAATTTGCTGTAATATAGCACTTGATAAGTATGAATCTGCTGTAATATAGCACTTGATAAGTATGAACTGCTGTAATATTAGCACTTGATAAGTATAAATCTGCTGTAATATAGCTCTTGATAAGTATGAATGTGCTACAATATAGCATTTGATAAGTATAAATCTGCTATAATACAGCACTTGATAAGTATAAATGTGCTATAATACAGCACTTGTTAAGCATGAATCTGATATATTATAGCACTTGATAAGTATAAATGTTCTACAATATAGCACTTGATAATTATAAATGTGCTATATTACAGCACTTGATAAGTATAAATCTGCTATAATACAGCACTTGATAAGTATAAATGTTCTACAATATAGCACTTGATAATTATAAATGTGCTATAATACAGCACTTGATAAGTATAAATGTGCTATATTACAGCACTTGATAAGTATAAATGTGCTATAATACAGCACTTGATAAGTATAAATGTGCTATATTACAGCACTTGAGGGACAGACTGCGGTGTTGGAAGCCACTCAGTACAGACTGAGGTAGGCCTTACACAATGGAGAGATTATACAGAGCTGATTGCCGCATCTTCACCTCTGCTGTGCACCTGTGTTTCGACAAACGTTCATATTATTCTGTTAACGGGTTCGGAGTTTTTACACTACACTTTTGTGTCTTGCTTATGTAACCTACTTCTTCCAACAGTACTGTCTTAGTATTAAAGCAAAATTGTTTACTAACCTTCAGCTCTGTAAGTGATCGAAAACATTTTTATTATTAAATTAAAATTTACTATATTATAATTAACCAACTGTAATGTTAAACTTATTAGAGTAACCCCATAATTTCGTATTTATGTAAACAGTTTACTTTACGATACGCCTAGTGTACTTCAAAGATCGATCCTTGGATTGATAAGAATGTTTTTTCCAATACAAAAATCGGGGTAAGGGGTGTGAGTAGTTTGTATCCGGGCATGTTGTATTTTGCAGACTCTTCCTACTATATTTGATAAATTCTTGACGCAGAGTGCGAGACATGGCTTATTTGTTCGAAATTGAACAGAATAATATTAAAACGGGAGGAACATTGAAACAAAGAGGTTTTATTCTCTAAATCTGGGTTTAAGATATTCTTTGTGAAGAACTACGGCATAAACGATTCTTTCTTTCATTTTAATTTTCTTCATCTAATTGTTTAGTATCGGTAACAAGATATTTTTAATACCTTCATTGCGACACGATCTATGTACCGGCGTTATGAGAAGCAGAAAAGTAGTGATGTGCACCCACTGCATATGTTAATCTTGTTAAGGCAGAATCTCGTAAAATTTCACAAAATCAACATCACTAAAATACAAATGTTGAAAGATTAGTAGAGTTTCGGATATTTGGCATTGCCATATATTTCAAAAAAATAAAGTTGTAACATACTCGTATAACGATGCCATGTCCGAAATCTTACCCTTTCAAAATCATCCGTCTTCAATAACAAATTTTTAACAAATAATAAAATTACTTAACTATGGTGGGAAAAGCAAACCTCAATATTCACATAGAATAAAATTGTATTGATGTTTTAATGAACTGTAACTGATCACTGACACTTAATATTGAGTTAAGTGGGCCTATAACTTATGCACAATCAGGAAATTCAATGGAAATGCACTATACTGTCCGTAAGCTAAGTAAAAATTAGTAAAAAAGTAGTAAAAAAGTAAAAATAGCTGAAGTAAAAATTATTAAATTTCAATCTATCAATAATGATAATAATTACTATAAAGATTACTTACTTTATTTGGATTGGCAACAACGTAAAGACATTACAATGAGTCAGTTATTCAACTCTTACACAAAAGAAGTTTTAGTGACGTATAATTAAGCTTAAAGGAACTGAAATAAGCGTTTTTTAACTGACTCATTATATTGCTGTATTAAAAATTAAAACGTGGTAATAAATAAAAATGGAAAGGCAGTCTCGAGACTGACCGTCAGAAGTGACGTAATTTACAAATGTAATTGAGTAAAAGTTATAATTGTAATCAACAGGAAAACAAATTTTTCTAGGATTAAATTACACCACGGCTTTGCTATCTAGAAAAGATCTAATCAATTTGTTTTTAATACTTT
Source organism: Homalodisca vitripennis (assembly GCF_021130785.1). NCBI lineage: Eukaryota > Metazoa > Arthropoda > Insecta > Hemiptera > Cicadellidae > Homalodisca > Homalodisca vitripennis. The sequence goes on along the minus strand of NC_060212.1, from coordinate 94,972,953 downwards.
AAATATACATCAATAGCTCGTAAAAAGAAGTCACTCCAACAAGGAGAGGCAGTAATCTCTCACTAGCACGCCTGGATATCTACTGAACGGAGAAACGCAGCAATAAAAATAGCCAAGATAGTCCCGCCCCTAGCAACTACAGAGCGAGCATGCGCCATATGACGTTCCGTGACGAAAGTAAAACTTGAATAACAACAAAACATGTTGGATAATGTTTTAATAAAAAAATAAACGCAAAAAAATGTTTTAAACCCAACATCGTTTGCATTTCCTTAATAGAATAGAACATTAATAAGCTAAAAATACGATTTGGTACTGACCACGTGTCACATTCACATCATTCTCACTTTCACACTCTAACGGGTTTTCACTGCCTCCTCACTCCAAAATCAACAGGTAGCGGCCGACAGTCAATAATCACAATCCCGTTTATTCCCGGTAAATATCCCACTATATCCCGCTTTTATTGCAACTCATCTGGACCGGGCTTTGGCAGAGACGTTATCTGATGGTTTTAATCTGTTAAGAGCTGATTATTCGCTGCCAACGAAGCGAAGTAGCGCTGACGTCATTGATATTATTGACATAGTATTAATCTACGTTATCTCCGCAAATATATCTTTACTTTTTTGGAAGTTGTTGATATAGTATTGCTTAAACTAATAATAAGACACTGCAGCAAACAAGAAAACCATCTTGAATTGAAATATGGGAATGAAATATGAAAATATGATTTAATTGAACTGTGGGATTTCTATTCAAAGAGATTGTTTAATAGTATTATAAATATAGCATGCTTATTATACTTTTTTGATGTTACATTTCAACATATTGTAAATGTATCTGATATCATGTTTGAAAAATCAGTTTTGTTATTCCTCCAAGAGTTAGTTACAATTACTTCAGAATTCAATAAACCGTTCGGAAGAAAACAATTGTGATAAATTTAGAACGTCTAATGATGTAAACATTTGTTAATTCTTATGTCAGTTCTTTAACATTCGACCTGAAAGTTTCCTCTTTTTTCCAAAGACGTCTCAATAACACTACAGAAACAAAAAAAAAAAAAAATGGAAAAGTGAGCTAGAAAATAGTATGAAATGTTTTTTGCATTACGTGGCAAATAAAATAAATACATTCTCTGAGATTTAGTGAAGACTTTATTAAAGATTTCAGCAACTTTAACACAAATATTTTTCCAAACGAAGAGCCCCAATGTTAGATAAATGAAGCTTTGGTTTTTATTGATGATTAACATTACATGCTACTAGTGTTGTAGAACAATTTGTTCTTCAAACTGCCTTAAAAAAGAACCGGTTGGAGAAGTTACTGTTAGTCTAAAACAGTACTAGTTAGAAGGAAATACCGAAAGAACAATTTTAGTTTTGGAAATGAAATAACTTTCATGCGGAAGATCGGTTTGATTAAATATTTATGTAAATTATTATGGTTTTATTGTTGTAAAATAGAGATTCAAATAGTGAGACAAAGTTGCACTTACAATGGAGATATAGAAAGCGGTTGTAAGACACGGCCTTGTGACAGTAAGAGTGTTATTGTGGAGGGAAGTAATGCATCGCGGCTAACTGCCGTCGTCTTCTATCTGTTATTGCTTTCTCTCCCACTACTTCAAAGCGTTATTACACTCTTACAGATGCATTATCTTCTCTCTCGTATGGAATAACATGTAGAGTATATAATAACCTGCGTAAAAGGAGGCTTGATTATTTGGTCGCCCTATGACAAAAACATTAAATAATTACGTAACAAGCATTACTAACACTTCTTAGTTTAAAAAGTTGTAATAAATAACACAAATTTAAACTAACTCTTATTTAAATTCGGAGAGATGTACTGACCAAAAGATTGAAGAAGGTTCTAAATATTTTCAAAAAACGACACTCTAAGATCTACTAATGCTTCATATTTGAGAGGTGGTAAAGTAAAGAAGCCCTTTGGTGGGCGATAATGTTTTTCAACATAGACTGTCTGGCGTTTAAACAAGCGACCACGTTCAATGGCCAGGAAGTGGAAAAAGCGACGTTCGATACACAATTTTCTTATACATAAATGGATTGTTTTATTACTGCTGTAAATATCTTTGTAGTTCGTTCTTACCTAGACGTGCATTTGAGTCAGTTTATGTTACTGAATTTAATTGAAATTGAGACAGTAATGGTACTTTGTTGTACTAGCTGAATTTTAGAAAAAGTAATAGGCCTAAATATCTTGCAATATTTATGTATTTGAAGAAAATGTGCACGTAGGAGTTTTATTACGTCTGTCCTTGATAGCTTGTGATCAGTTTGAAATGGAATATTTACATTAAGTATGAGTACTTATCATTTACAGTGGAATGACTAATTAGGACCGTTTTATGAAACAGCAGCGAACAACCTGTACAGTCTCCTGAACAATCTGTAGGAGCATTTGAAATTTTATGAATATTAAGGGTTTGAAGAAACATTAAACGTAACGATGAGTATAGGCCAAGTTATAACAGAGCTTGAGTCAGAACAATACGTAATGTACGGTTATTGAAGTTACAATAAATGGAAAGCAGGATCAAGTTACAGTTTTTACATCTTCGTGAATTTCACTCAGTTTTCACGGAATTCTTGGCATTTAACAAAGGCGATGCTAATTTACGAGAACAATGAGTTTTCTTCGTATTTAATTGCGAGTTTTACATTAATAAAGGTATTACAAGAAATGTTTTAAGAGTTGCAATACAAAATAATGAACACGTTGTCATTTTACCGAGATTTGAAATATAATCTGAATTTTCTTCCTCTTGCCTAGCTTGTTTGAAATAAGAGTTTCTAAAACTATCGCGTTCGTATTATTATAAGTAGTAAATGAACAACATTGCTACCCTTCAAGCTATATAGACAAGAACACATTATCATTCAAGATTTTATTTCCATACTCCACAAACAGGACATAACATAATTTTGGGGCTTTTCTAAACAAATACACATCTGGAGTTATTAAGTTTCTCTGAAATTATCAATAGCCAAAACATAATGTGTTTTAAAATCTTCATTAAAAAAGAAGGAAAGTACAAATGTAGCGTAAATGGTATAAAATGCGTGTCTGTAAAAGTTATTTCTCATGTTTAATGTTTTTGTTGATTACGGGATCCTTTTTTTTGTAATAAGGTTTTTGAAATTGACAGAAAAGTGGATTTACGAACAGTTTGCTTTCCTGAATAAAATTTGATTATTCAATTTGGAAAGTGCTTCATAGTTAAATATAGTTTGAGAAATATTGGACACAGAACAGAATGATATTGGACAAACGCCGTTGGCTGTTAATGCAGACATTCAAAGTGATGATGTCCTCAAGTCTAATCCGCCTAAGTCACAACTGTGGTTAAACAACTGACCGACCGCGCTAGTCCGAGCTCATTAGTGCAAATGGCCACTATCAATCTGTTGTCTGGGTTTACTCTGCAACAGCCGCCTTTCCTCCAGGGTCTACTGTTGACTGGTCGGGGACTAATATTGAAGCTCATGGTCTTGTGGGAGGCTTGTTCACATAGGTGTGCGGTGTGGCTCAGTTCCTGCTATACTGTTTACAAACGCTCCCGCAGATATTGCTGATCAGAAAAACCTAAATCATTACAATATCACTGTGGAAATTGAAATTTACTATTTGTGGTGTAACATCATACATCTATACGACGGGAAGGGTTGAATTGATGCGAATGTTGAGTTAAGCTCCTTTTCTTCTTCCGCTTAGTGCAGTGTCTGAAATGTGGCTCAGTTACATACTTGACACCTGGAATCAGGAGTCCAAATCCGTCTGAAGATATCCAAAAAAATAAAAAAAAAAAAATAGATCAAAATTACAATTCTGTTGCTGCGAACCAACTGAAGAGATCCTTAAAACGTTGACAGCAAAGAAGGTCAAAACTAACCTGCATCAGAGATAGCTAGAGTAAAAGTAAAGTGTAATTTAGATGAAAAGATGTTCGAAGCAAAAGAGTTGCAATTTGGATCTATTTTTCGGATCTCTTCAGACGGACGTGGGCTCCAGATTAGGTGAAATGGAGCTGTACTCAACATTATCTTGATAGCTGTACTAGAAAATGTATGCTGAAGAATTTACACACGATACAACTACGCCTGACGTGTGGTCATGTTCTCCTTCAACAGCCTTCTGAACTCCATGCACCAATAGTCGCCTCATCCGTCTAACTACTTTTAACTTCTTAAGGAAACCTTCTCAAGGAAGGCTTGCCGAGGGCTGACCATCCGTTGTGGCAAGTAATTCTGTCGAAGTATAGTATCTACTTTGCACCGCAACGTAATTTTGCTTTAAAAATAACAGTGAAGAACCACTTAGAACTGTTTTACACTGAAAGTCTTTACATATATGTTTACCCATTTTTTCATTATTTTTTGCTACGCGTTAGCAAAGTCTATCACTGAAGGGGCTGAAAAATTTCACTTTCGTATGTGTGTCCGCCCGCATGAATCTCGAGAACAAACTCAGCTATAATGTGAAATTTTGCCTGAATCTTCATTGTCATCATGTAGGGAACATCGAGTTTGATAAAGGTGCATATCACTCCAGGGGACCCAGCTGAGCTTTAGCGGACATTATTATATTGCTTTTATAAACGAGAGAAGGTAAATGATATGTAACCACAATAGAAAAGAGAAATTCGCGGAATGAATAAATTTGTAACAAACTGACTGCAATTAAATGACACTTTATCATGTGAGTTTGTAAGAGATGTAGTCTATCTATCCGTTATATAAAGCTCAACAAAGATTTCATTTGATTTCTTGAAATTAAATGAGTTCTATGATAGTGGATGTCCATTACTCAGTTGACTGGTACAATTTCCCTTTTATGTGCCGGAGGGGTTGTAAACATCTCTTTTCTGTAATTGCCTGTCTGTACACAGACATTTCAAGAATAAAATGAGTTAGACTTGAAAACTTGTATGCAACCTCGAGTCCTGTTATGCAAGACGTGATGATGTGTATTACTATATATTTAAAAAATATAATTTTAGTTTTTCATGTTAAAACCATTCTTCACTGATGACTTTCCCGTTTTACATTTAGGACTCTCAGAATATTTGAAATATACACATCCTTCACTCGCCTAGTTGTGTTGTTTCGGAACTTGCCGTGGTAAAAGTTGTCATACTGGGTCTTACGAAGAGATAAGGCGAATTCAAGTACTTTGGCAAGACTTAAGGGCTTATTTTGCGTTGGAGAAATCTCGGCCGAGTTTGTGGTTTGAGGTTGGGGGATCAGCTGTATTGGTACCGCATAAATCGTGCCGCATGCCTTGCTGTGGTCGAAACGTCTGCCAAACCTCCCCCCCCCTCATTTTTCTCTCAGACATGCAAGTCATCATTGACATCAGTGTACACATTGTGCGATGTTACAACATAGTTAAACTAAGATAAATATTTTACTTGTATCTGATAAAAACAAATAACAATCTAACGTGGTGACCCACATTTATAGCATAAGATCAGATTATTTTATAAGTAATAAAGTAATAAAAGTGATGAAAATATAATATACAGACAGGGTGTTCTTGCTTATGCCTCGACAGATTTCGTTGAAACTAGTACCGTTAGAATTGCAATAAAATTCTCCAAATAGTCGGTGTCTAGTATATTTTAATAATTACACTGTTTTTTATGTTATTTGGCTTTAAACATTTTCCATAGGCGCCATTTTGTTAATATTAAAAAAAATAATAGAATTATGTTTTTTAATTTCCCTCTTACCTATTCAAACTCATGTGTGAAATTTGGTTTCTTTAGTTTTACTTATTTTAGAGATAACAATTTGTTAGTAAAAAATACAACATGGCGGATAGAGGCTAAATGAAGTGGAAATTGGAAAAGTTATTCTTCATATTAGGTTATAAAAAACAAAATCTGAAAATGCATAGCTAGCCCAATATTTTTGTTACACCATGTATATGATATGAGTAAAAAAGATGAAGAAATAAGCCATTTTCCTTAAGTTTTCTTCGTTAAAAAGGGCAAAATAATTTTCGTGTCAATATAAATTGATGAGTACTTGTCCATACATATACATATTTAGTCTACTTGTATCGATAAAGTAGCTAATCTTATTTTCATTTTTGTAATGCAGTCTTTCTGGATTTTAAATATATTTTTACTCTTATATTAATAAAATTGATTTGAGGTATGTGTATAAAATATTTAACCATCAATTAAATTGTTAGCGATATACCGAATATGATGAATACGATGTTATTAAATTGTCACGATGGTAATTGTAAAACATATTCTTTTATTTCTTAAGTTAAACATGAAGTAAAGTTTAACAGTAAATAATATTTGAACGGTGTATAATTTGTTAACAGCTTTGGGAACTGTTAAAAATTTACTTTTTAAAAACTAATCAGATACTAATAATATAGATTGTAATGAAAGTTTCACAAAACTGGTGAAATATAAAGTTTGATGCGAATTGAAAAATCAAGATTGATCGTTAAATACTTCCATTACAAGTCTTTCTATAAAGTTCGTAATTGTTGATGAAATCTAAGTATTTATAAACTCAAATCGTCTTCGAATAAATTTATTTTTACTATGGTAAAAAACGGGTAAGAAACATTATATTCAAGGTTATATGGGTTAAAATACACAACATTTGTACGTTAATCATATATCCTACCTTGCTTTATTTGTCTTATGAGCATGTCACGTAATCATTCTTGTGCGAAATGATTAATATATTATTTCTCAGCGAATTATATAAGAATGGTTTATTTATTTCAATAGTATAGACCAAGCCCTAATCATTGTAAAAATGTTGTCAAATATAATCGCAACGTTTTTAATATTACACAATCAACATTTACTAGAGTCTATAGTATAGCAATAAATCTTGGATAAGGAACAAAGGTGGTCTTAAATAAAGTTAATTAAGGCATTCATTACACTTTAATAGAGAATAATGATTAACTCCGTTGTAATTGTTTGACATTGGTTGTTTGTAAAATTGAATTCAAAATTTTAAAATTTAAATGATTCAATATTTTATAATGTGGTTAATTATATGTAGTTTTAGTTTTTAAGTACAACTCAAAATAATTTAGTTGTGTAATATTTTCGAATAATAATAAACTAATATTCTACAGATTGATTGATGTACATCACAGAGATTAGGCTTCTGACAAGCTCAGAGATGTAATTTATTTCATTACTTTTAGTGAGGGTTTATATAATTCACTAGCAATCGTTCAAAATCTTGCTTTTTCTTCCAGTCACTTTTTTGAGTTGCTTTCCTAGTCAGTGTACGTAGGTTGTTGCTAAAGCGTTTTGTGCCCACAGTGGGTAATCTCTACGTCAGCGTCAGGGAGAACGTTGTATGTAAGGGAGTATAACATCTATGCGGCGGGTGGTATATCTAATTATCTAATTATTAGCTAATATCTAATTAGTTGCGGTCGCAACAAGAGGAACGGTAATTCACACTAGAGAATAAGTTTTAGCGTCGGAGATAAGCTTAATTAGGCGGATGTCTTACGTCAGGCGGTGTAGACAGTTATGTGACTCTCTCTGTACTTTGTGGCAACAGGAACTTTGCAGCTTTAGGTTACCAACGTGATCATTATCTCTATCCCAGAGTAGTTGTTCATAGTAATTACCAGGTGTGTAAAACTGTTAACTGATTCGGAGATAAGCTTAATTAGGCGGATGTCTTACGTCAGGCGGTGTAGACAGTTATGTGACTCTCTCTGTACTTTGTGGCAACAGGAACTTTGCAGCTTTAGGTTACCAACGTGATCATTATCTCTATCCCAGTGTAGTTGTTCACTGTAATTAACAGGTGTAAAACTGTTAACTGATTCGGAGATAAGCTTAATTAGGCGGATGTCTTACGTCAGGCGGTGTAGACAGTTATGTGACTCTCTCTGTACTTTGTGGCAACAGGAACTTTGCAGCTTTAGGTTACCAACGTGATCATTATCTCTATCCCAGAGTAGTTGTTCACTGTAATTAACAGGTGTAAAACTGTTAACTGATTCGGAGATAAGCTTAATTAGGCGGATGTCTTACGTCAGGCGGTGTAGACAGTTATGTGACTCTCTCTGTACTTTGTGGCAACAGGAACTTTGCAGCTTTAGGTTACCAACGTGATCATTATCTCTATCCCAGAGTAGTTGTTCATAGTAATTACCAGGTGTAAAACTGTTAACTGATTCGGAGATAAGCTTAATTAGGCGGATGTCTTACGTCAGGCGGTGTAGACAGTTATGTGACTCTCTCTGTACTTTGTGGCAACAGGAACTTTGCAGCTTTAGGTTACCAACGTGATCATTATCTCTATCCCAGAGTAGTTGTTCACTGTAATTACCAGGTGTAAAACTGTTAACTGATTCGGAGATAAGCTTAATTAGGCGGATGTCTTACGTCAGGCGGTGTAGACAGTTATGTGACTCTCTCTGTACTTTGTGGCAACAGGAACTTTGCAGCTTTAGGTTACCAACGTGATCATTATCTCTATCCCAGAGTAGTTGTTCATAGTAATTACCAGGTGTAAAACTGTTAACTGATTCGGAGATAAGCTTAATTAGGCGGATGTCTTACGTCAGGCGGTGTAGACAGTTATGTGACTCTCTCTGTACTTTGTGGCAACAGGAACTTTGCAGCTTTAGGTTACCAACGTGATCATTATCTCTATCCCAGAGTAGTTGTTCACTGTAATTAACAGGTGTAAAACTGTTAACTGATTCGGAGATAGCTGCTAGCAGAATAATTTTGTCCCTTAATGAGCTTTCGAAATGGCCAGTACGCTCATAATGCTTCTTCTCAACATCTCAGGTTTTTTTTAAATTTTAAGGCTATAACAATAAGCGTAACATTTTTGTGTTGTCACTGGTGCAGCACACTTTAGATATTTGTTTTAAGTTTTGGAGGGCACGAACCTCACAATTCCACAGGAAATACTTGACCCTCGACCTTAACCTTGGCGACAGTAGATGTCAACCATAATTATCATATTAGTGCAATATCATGGGCAATGAAGGCAAGGGGTGAGTTGATCGATCTAATTTATAAACCTTGGGTGGAGGGTAGAAACTACCAATGCTCGCTTTGTGATTTGGAGGAAAACGAGTGTTTACCACTTTGATGTTATTTGTCCAGTCTTAAAAATTATAAGGCGGCGTTGGTTTGGCCTTCACACCCTAAACGAAAAGGTTTTTAATAATTATCTGCATGGGAAAAATTGGTTGGCTCTATGGAATTATTTGAAAAATGCTTAGGCTTATAGATGGGAATTGGTTAATGAGTTCAATTTATAAATTTCTAAATGTTATAATCTTTCTATACTACTTTATCGCTTTCATAACAATGTATGTTCGTTGTATAGTGCTCCAAAATTGTAATTTAAAATAATAGTAATAAAAATATTTTATTTAATGCTGTAACAACACAAATAATAAACTAGTGTCTCCTTTAAACACACTATAATAATAATGTCATAAATTAATACTTTAAATATTTTTTTCTCTGACTTTTAAACATTAACTTGTCTATGTATTTGTTAACAGAAGAAAATCGTTTATTAGTTTTCTTTTATAGAAATGATCTTAATATTTTCGAGATTTTAAGTTTGTATTAAAAGTAGGCCAATGCAACAGACAGTCGTCTTTTCTAGACTAAAGGGCTAAGATTAAATTTTTGCCATAATGCCCTCTTTAGTTTAAATTCAGGTTTACCAAGATTTGTTGTACTTATATTTATTTAATTGTTATGGAGCAATGTTGATTTAATGTAGCACTTTTTCTATAATGTTGTGATAAGTGTATGGCCAACAGTAACTTGATTTGAGCAGGTAACTAAATTTTAACACTCGTTGGTCTAAGAATATTCAAAACCTCGTTCACTCCTGAATATCAGAATGTATTAAGATAACAGCAGTCTCGGTGTTGGAAAATGAAACATAATTCTAATTAAATGCCAAAATGTCTGTAAACGAACACGCCTCCGTAGAGAAAATTTCTTGTTTTCACATGAAAATATGCCAATCATTTCGTATTACACATGAGTTCATCTTTGTTCAGGTATTTAAACTATGCAGTTAGATATACACGTAATGACACTATGACGCGCTCAGTAAAATGATGGCGCTTTTAAATAAATTGAAATAAGAGGCTTAGCGACAGCAAGACGACAACAAGACTCGCAGAAGCTGTCTGTATCTGATGCGTAATCTTTTTGAAAAACAACTTTTTGAATTCCCTCTTACTTTAAGTTCCATCTTATTACACTGAAAAGGCCACTCAATATGCTAATAATTTGAGAGATAAATCTATTCGTTCTTTGTTTAAAGTTTGTTTTTGATGGTGGTAAAATTGTGAAGGAAACAAATTTTTTACAGATATTTCCCATCGTTCAGTGATGCAATAAAATCGGTAACACTACTTTTCGAGATGTGCAATCCGATCTCTTCTTCAGGTAAATGAGTAAGCATTAATGCATAACTACGTACAATCGATGTTAAATTTGGTAGGGAATATCTTGTTCAGGAGGGTGACATTATTCGAACTGCTATAAGAGGAATAATTCCTTAAACTGAATAAACATTTGTGATGATTTGACTACCAACACAGGTGAATGTAGTAGTGAGGCCAAAATTTAATCGTCTTATAGGTCAAACACGCTAACACGATGTTCATTTAATTCCTGAGCTGTAAGTTGTTTAGCCATATTGAAGTCTCAGGTTTAGTAGACTGCAAAGAGGAAGAGTTGTTTGCATTATCCTTCAATTTATAGCTGCTATTGCTAGTTTTAAATCTGAAATAATATTCCCTTAAGTCCCTCTTTAGAGCTAAAATAATAATAGTCCGTGTGCTTTCCAGTCCACTACGTAATAACTTTATTTGGTGAAGAACGTCTGTTATGTATCACTTTTATGCTGTTAACAACCATAACGAATTTAATTCGGAAATAGTTATTTATGTCTTTTGAGATTTTTGAAATGTAAGGTTTTTAAAAGAGTCCGGGGTCCAGTAAGTTTGACTAGGCTGTGGATGTTTAGCAACTTTTATATAGTACTTTCAACATTGCTATTAAATTTCGTTACGTTCTAGCAGAATAAAATATTTGAGTACACACAGTCACCTAGTATTTAGGAAAGAATCCCCCAAAAGTGTTTTAGGTGTTAGCGTTAATGTACATTTAATCAATCCTGGCTAGGGAATTGCTTACCACCACGTTGACTGTAATAGCCTACATGTCTCAGGCTAAATGTGCTAATGTAAACATTTTGCGCCCATAATGTTACTAGGAGTAAGATATTCTTACTACATTAGGACGAGTGAGCGGAAGCACAATGTTAAGACGCAGGTACTTATAGCAGGTGGCAACGTATAAGCAGGAATACGCTTAACAGTCTGTTGTGGTGAAACGAGATTATTCCCATGAAGACACTGATAAACCCAGTACACTTTTACGCCCTTATTTTCGATCATAGCGTTGTGAGGGATGTCCCATTAAAAATATATAATGAATTTGCAACCAAATGCTTCTTGGTTTTGTTTGTAAAGTGTATATAAACCCCCTTTTTGTACGGCTAAAAAGGGTTGTATAAACCCAGATTGTTCTAAATTGTTCTTATAGACGCCAGTATTTAAGGCTCGTAAAGGAGTCTAACCAATAACAAAGTTTTATTCGCTATTATGTAACTGCAAATGCTTAGCAATAGTCTGGTGATCTTGAGCGTCATATGTACAACCCTATACATCATGGGTGGCGTCGGAGAGTCTCTGCCCATTACCATCTTTAACACATTAATCTACTCTATCTGTAATGGCAGCCTCGTTGTCTGCTAGCAGAGATTGAGGTTGTTATGTACTTCAAGGGACAAACTACGCCCCCGACACAGTCACAGAGAAATAATTATTGCGAATCTTTCAACATTTTACCTGAAGAGAACATCGTAAGGATTTTTCTCTCATTGGCTATTGTTTAGTGATGCAAAAGGTCAGTAACACTACGTTTCGAGATCATAAATCTGATCTCTTCCTCGGGTGCATAACTCAGCGTAAAACTGTGTAAAACTAGCACCCACGGAAACCTATGTTGTGGCTCGTATAATTTAAGAGTCACAACAATGTGTCTGCTCTGTGTACAATAACTCTAAGACATCTATGTAATGAACCGAACGCTAATTATTACAAACCCATCTAAAGAGTACGTCACAATAGATCTGGAAGCAATATTCAACCAGTGACAACAGACTTTTACGTGTAGATTATATTAACCTAGTTTGTACTAAAGTGCATGTGTGTCCGATAATACTTATCGGCCCTTCATTTTAATTTTGTTACAAAAAAAGCCACATATATAAATAGTTGATAAACAACGGTTTCGAAATTACTCTGTGTGCATAAACAGAGGTAATTTGTAGAACATATTTTTTATCTTTACCTTCTGAAGTGGCCATATCTTTAGATACATCATTGAGTTTGTATTAAACTAATGGTTCAATCATAAATAATTTCAACAAAAGATTTAGAAAAAAATGTCTTTGAAACTTTTAAAAATAATAAAATATATTACCTTTTCATGGTTTACATACAAGCTATTGTTATTATTCGTGGAAGAATTGATTTGATGGAATCCGACCCTCTTTGTGGAGACGCTTACAAGGGCCGTCTTTTGCTATTTACAAACATTCAACGTTTCCGGGCAAAAGTTTCCGCACAATATTCAATATTAAACCTTTCAGAACTTTAGTTGAATTTCTTACGTCTTCAACAAATGCTCATAAAATAACAAATAAAATAAATTAAGTCGGATTCACTGAGTTGTTCTCCGATAGATGATTTTTTAAAGTTGTGTCCTGTGAAGTCACCCTAGTGACACTTCTCACTTCCGCGAACCAGTGACACGATCCTGCACGAGGGATAAGGGAAGTGGCGCGGATCGTCGACCGCACAATAGTCAATCGACGTTGATTAATGGACTGGGCCTTTGTTGACAGCGGTTTAATCAATCAATTATCCGTTATTGACACAGTGTAACAGGTTCGAACTTCGACATTGCCGCTCTCTGCTGTACCATGCCGATTGTTATAGTCCTCTTCATTGTGTCCAGGGTACGTTTCTTAGAGGAGTTGAAATTATACTGTAAAATGAATTACTCATTTTTTTGTAAATTTAGAAAGAACAACCAATGCTGCATATTAGAGGTGTAGCCTCGAAAAGTGTTTGATACAAATGTACAATAATAAAATTTTTTATTACTTTTTGAAAGATTTTATTATGTACAATGTAAATTTCGAATTCAACGAATTCATCATCAGGTACTTGTAGGTTAAGATAAATTATGTTAATAAATAATTGAAACTAAATTTTCATATGGTTTTAACTACCTTGGTGACTAAACTATTGTATTTAATTTTATATGTGATCAATGCATGTCGTTAAAAAGTCTATGGAATAATAAATCTTTTGTTAGAAAATCTTTGTCATTTAATAATACATTAGGATTAATTTTAGCACTTTTGTAAATTTCAAAATGTTCTAAAGTTGACAATAGAATAAAACCTTTAATACAAAATAAAATCTATCAAAAAGTGTTAAAAAGTTTATTAGTGTATAAAATATTTTAGTTTTCATTTTCTGGTATTTTTTTATTAGGCTCAAAAGGAACATATTTCTAATATGATTTTGTACTCTACATATATAATTATTCGTAATTTAAGGGAAGGACAAGCTTTGAAATTAAATATAGCTTAAGGAAATATTATTTTGTAGTTAAATGTGGTTGACAGTTTGAAGTTATATATTTATAGAATTATGATATAATTACGTAACTTAATAATTTATAATTCATATCGTACTGGATGACATTTATGACCTTATCGTTTCTAAAGATAAAATTGTTACTTGGCAAGCCATTAATTCCTCGTATAAGATTAAAAATATCTTTTTATTGTCTTCGGATAAGGCATATTAAAGAGCAGTGACTGTGTACTAAAAGAAATATCAACAGAATACTGAGTACATCACCTTGTAGTGGTGCAATGCAACGGTAGGATATTTGTGGTGGTTGTTTAGTCGAACATTGATTATCAGAAACATGGGGATTTCTGTTGCTTCGTCTCCTTCCTTTTATCTTTTAATGCTGTATCGTCCATTCCAAAAGTGTTAGGTAATCAAGGATGAAGGAAAGTATCGTATCGTAGAGGTAAAATCGAACTGACAACTTTTCGGTTAATTGCCCGATACGATAATTATCGTGTTATCTAAGCTGTAGAAGTTTTATCGATGGTTGCACCAATAAACTGTTTTTATTTAATATTGAAACCCGTAATGTAATAGGCGGTTACTTTCAGATAATGTAACATATTACGTTATCAATATTGCGTCAATTTACTTGACGGCATCGTATAAAGTCAATGTAAATATTACCAGTTTTGTATAAAATATACTCGAATTTCCACTGAACATGAAGTCAGAAAGTCATTACAATTCGTCGTTATTGTGACTGATCAAAATCCACCACTTATAATTACAATGTACTTGTACATTAATGTTGGTCCAAACGGTAATAACACATCGGTTTTAATTTTCAATGAATAATAAAAACTGCAGTTATAATAGTGTAAAGCTAAAAGTAATTTTAAACTCATCTATCTCTAAATATTTGTAGTTGGAATTCAGCAAATTAGCTTTCCAGGTAATTTACATAAAACTGCGTAGGATGTTGAGTTTGAGTGTTTAAACTATTAGAACAATACAAATACACGTTTATCTCTCTCTTCCATTGAACGCGATCACAGTAAGCTCATTTACGCGCAACGAGAGCAAAAAATAACATTTATTATTGACATTAAATGATTTTAAAGGAAAAGTAAACCAATCAAACGCATCATATGAAAAATAGTTAGTAATAATAAAGTTGTACGTAAAAAATATATAAATAACTTATACTGCTTAATTGTTTTCTATTTTGCCTTGTTTTTTTGTTATGGATTAAGGTTTGACACTTAGTGAGCAGACATCAGTTTTCGAAACGTTATGGATTTCCGTTCTAACGGAATGTAACTGTCCGTAACGACAGAAAAGTACAAGTTTTTTTTGTAATATTTAACCCTAAATAATGTTTGTTTTTGATAATAAATATGCTTAAAAAGGTAATGCTTACACATTCTCCATTAAATTGTACGTTGTCGTAACAGCTATTCAGTTAGAAACTTGTCACTATGGTTAATGACTAGGGCTAGTCAACAGAATTCACAAGTGATGCACAGTGTTTCGCTAGTGTTACTTTGTAAGTCTGGTTGTCGTAACAGTTATTCAATCAGAAACTAGTCACTATGGTTAATGACTAGGGCTAGTCAACAGAATTCACAAGTGATGCACAGTGTTTCGCCAGTGTTACTTTGTAGGTCTGGTTGTCGTAACAGTTATTCAGTTAGAAACTTGTCACTATGGTTAATGACTAGGGCTAGTCAACAGAATTCACAAGTGATGCACAGTGTTTCGCCAGTGGTACTTTGTAGGTCTGGTTGTCGTAACAGTTATTCAGTTAGAAACTTGTCACTATGGTTAATGACTAGGGCTAGTCAACAGAATTCACAAGTGATGCACAGTGTTTCGCCAGTGTTACTTTGTAAGTCTGGTTGTCGTAACAGTTATTCAGTTAGACACTAATTGTCACTATGGTTAATTACTAGGGCTAGTCAACAGAATTTATAAGTGATGCACAGTGTTTCGCCAGTGGTACTTTGTAGTTCTGGTCTGTAACAGTTTTATAGAAACAGTTAGAAACTTGTCACTATGGTAATGACTAGGGCTAGTCAACAGAATTCACAAGTGATGCACAGTGTTTCGCCAGTGTGCAACAGTGGTTGTCTGGTGGTAGTCAACAGTTCACAAGTGATGCACAGTTAGTGTTACTTTGTAGGTCTGGTTGTCGTAACAGTTATTCAGTTAGAAACTTGTCACTATGGGTAATGACTAGGGCTAGTCAACAGAATTCACAAGTGATGCACAGTGTTTCGCTAGTGTTACTTTGTAGGTCTGGTTGTCGTAACAGTTATTCAGTTAGAAACTTGTCACTATGGGTAATGACTAGGGCTAGTCAACAGAATTCACAAGTGATGCACAGTGTTTCGCCAGTGTTACTTTGTAAGTCTGGTTGTCGTAACAGTTATTCAGTTAGAAACTTGTCACTATGGTTAATGACTAGGGCTAGTCAACAGAATTCACAAGTGATGCACAGTGTTTCGCCAGTGTTACTTTGTAAGTCTGGTTGTCGTAACAGTTATTCAGTTCTTGAAGGGGTTAGCTTGTCGGAACAGAAAACTTTCAAATATCGTCTTTGTGCCCACTAAATGCTTCAAATGAAAAATCTACAGTCAAGAAGAGTATCGGCAGAGTTTGCTTTAGCAGTTGGGTATATTTGAAGTATGAGCACTGCTTTCAACTAAATAAACGATTTTCCACTCATAATTTCAATTTTCCAAAGTAAATTTCAAAGTTTATTGACAGAGTGAAGTTTCATGTAATGTTGAACTTTATACAATTATATTAGAGACTGTATTTTTATAGACTTTGGCATTTACAATGTAAATAAAGTAAACCATGTTACTACCTTTTTAGACTATTGAAGGTACACCAGGTCTGTAAGAAGTGCCCTTCTCCTATATCAACAAATTATTGTATATTAACCAATATTTAAGGGGGTTCGTTATAAGAATTAAAATCATATTTTCTGGGATATATGAGAATTGGGTATAAATGGGTGTAAGTTTTTATTTGAATTTTTTTACTTTTTAATTATTAAAGCGGATAGTTTGTTAGTATAAATATTGATTCTCGCTTGTGTTTTTAAATCAAATGTTTAAACGCCAGATATTTGAACTTTATTAATGTAGAGATTGTGTCCTAGTTTGCGACATTGTTCTTCTTTTGATATTAAAGTCGATGGGGGTTTACATTTTTATTTTTTAACTGATCCCCTCCACAGTTGTTCATTTTCGTTTACGGGCTAAACCTCTCATATATCCTAAAACCTACGATTTTTAGTCTTATAACGAACACCTTTGGATATTGATTGATTGATATATTTCTATACAAAAGATAACCACTCAGTAGAAAATAAAACCAAATTATTATAATTAAACTGGTTTGAAGATTTATGTTAAATTACTTTTATTTAATTAGAAATAAACATCCCTAATGACAATGCTTTGTAAATTGCTTTAAATGTGTAGCTGTGTGGAACGTTTTATTTAGTTATTGATGTTTCCAATTCATAACTTTGCATCATCAACAGGTGATCAGTTATAATAGAGTTTCTAGTTAGTTATCATTCCGTAATTACTTTGTGAAGTAGATAGAGCGTTTATTATGGCTGACAATAGGTTAGAGTAACTACGTGTACGTGGCCTGCTTTATGGCATGGTAACTACAAAGACACCTTATCAATGCAAGCAGCCCTTCTCTGCACGTTAGGGTGTGGTTCCATTAGCAATTCAGGCGATACGGTGACATACGGTGCTCTGAGAAAAACCTCTCCCGTGACTAGTTTAGGGTCGATTAAAGCTGTCTTCTATGCATATGTACATTCGCACTTGAGGTATGGGGTGGTTGGAGTTTTGCGGAAATTCTGTTGGCTCACTCAAAATTTCCAAAAGTCAAAAAAGAATAGTGAGAGCTAAGTTACAGCTGGACTTACTCATGGAAATCCTTCTTTAAAAATTTGGGAATTTTTTCTCTTCCCAAATTTTCGTTTTGACCTATTTGTTTTAAGAAAATTTCAGATTTCAAGAAATATTTAAATCATTCATAACCACTAGTTACGACATGAAACTCTGCACTATTTGTTATTTTCATGTTATGCGCATGAATCGCACTACTCATCTTTGAGTATGCTTCATCTCAATTTCAAACAAGAGTAAAACTTTCAGATTTCAATACGACTACTTTTATGTAGTAACTTTTCTGTTAGATGACTTATGTATGTTTAAAATATATATTGTTATATTGTATGTTATTATGACGTACGTGTCATCTGTGTACTTGAGCATAGGTTAAATAGTGTGTACGGATTTGACTAATAAATAAATAAAAGATGTAATATTATGTAGTGCTTCTTAGCCAATATCCGCATTTCAAAATAATATTTGAACTACTATCTTGTGTAAGGTTTGCTGTTGTTCTAACATAAATGAATGGCGCGGAAATTGTAGACTGACGTTTCTTCGTATATATAATTAATTCCATGAATAACTAAGTAACAGAGGTCATAAACCGTGTAGAATCTGACATGAATTGAATTTTCCTTCTTGTTTTACATTTCATTGAACCATTAAGCGGTCTTATGAGATTGTAAAGGTCAAATATATTTATCTAAACAGCTAAATTATACATCGCGTTATTCAACTAGATAAATAGTTACTCACGTTACCAATCCTTATTTTTCCTGTTCTTATTTTACCACGTCAAAACTCGAAGTAATTTACTAGTTCCTAAAAAAAGTAGATGTTTTGTATCTGTGACAACTGTCTGTGTATTTGATCTCAAAACAAGTGTTACAAAAATATGCCTGTATGCTTCCGTGACTGAAGTGATTTAATTTCAATCTAAACCGGTTTTATAACACTATAATAGTGATTGTTATGGTAAATAATAATTTATAAAGTAATATAATACAGAGGCTATCACTATGCGTTATTCATTGTGTGCTGTTTTCATTGCGAGAAATAATTTATCTTACATATTTCATACAATACGTGAAGATGACTGTTTCACAATAATTATGATAGTATAGTAAACAATTTCAATTTAATATATCAACCAATACATAGCTGATGTTATAATCGAACTTGGTTAAATAATAGAGGTTTGCTTTGTTTACTTTAAATTTTTAAACATGACTAAATAATAATTGATATAATTTATACGCCTATATCATAGTTCCTGGAATTTATAGAAGGACCTTTGCAGGTTTGATGCCTGTCCTGTCTTACTTTTATTTAATTGGGCGATTTTCAATAATATTGGCAATCTCCCATCGATACTAAACAAGTGCTTCATTATCGACGAAAGGAGATTAGGGACTGATAAGGAACGCCGAAAGAGGTTCACTTAGACTCTTTCACTGCTACTTGATGAGGTTTTAAAGACGTTATCTTGCCTTTGACTTGATTTTCAGAAAACTGTAAACCTCTTTCGTGTTCATTAATCACGTTTAAACCAAGTGATAGACGCATTCAAAAATAGAATCCATTAGCGCAACATTACATTTTTGACGTAACGAAGAATAATTGCTAGTCATTAAAGAAAATTTAGAAAAAAGCTTATATTAGTCTATCTTACGTATTTAATTGACCGTGTTAAATACATTGAATAAGAAAAATTAATTTTAATACGTATAAATTAATATTAAATTTATAGCAGTTTCTCAGAGATTACTCTATATTTTGTAGTTTAGGTGTCAGTGACGTCTAAACTGTGCAGAGTTCCTTTTGAGCTCTTAGTTGCTGACTATTAAAACAGCACAGGGCTTAATATTAAGTAATTTGTCTTAATAAATAATTTATGCCTTCAGACGAACGTGACTCCAGATTGCAGGAGTCAAGTCTATGACATCGTCAGATTTCAGACGCTACACTGTGAGAAGTGTGAAATGGGGCAAAATCTAGGTTTGCGTCAGAATAGATATTAATACTAATGTAGTCACTACTATTATTACTAAGTTAATACGGTGCGTAGATAACATATGAAATATTACTTTAAAGTTGTATGACATCATTAATTTATATGAACTTTCAAATATTTCGTCCCGTGATACTATGCAGGGAGATCGTCTGTCTTACGTGCGAGCATGCGCGCGCGCGCGTTTGCGTTTGCGTCTGTATTTATGAGAGAATATCTAATATGCATTTCGTGTCTGCTTTTTTTGGCGGGTAAACGATTGAGTTAAAAGAAATTACTTCAATTTTTAGTGGTAATATTTTGAACAAAAAAAACTTATTCAACGGTCAAGACAAAGTTATCTGGAGTTGTTACATCATACTGATGTCCTGAACGAGCAACGTCCGCTCCCCATCAGCTGTGCTATGTCCTTGTTTGGCGCAGGTTGTTCTGCTGCTGACGTAACCTTTGTGTCCGTCATAAACATAAAGGCGGCCGGACTTTCAGACCGACTCGGTTTTGTTCCAACCGCTGCTTGCTTCTGGATTTGATGTTCACTGTGGAACGGTAGAGTATCCTTCGTAGAAGTTAGTATAGCAATTGTGAAATATCACAAGTTTGACAAGCAAACAAAAGTGTTTCTCTTTACATTTCAAACCTTTTAAAACAATATATGTCCAGCTAAATTAATTGGCCATGGGAAAATTTATCAAATATGTGGAAAATTGGTATAAAGTAATTAAAAAGTTTATATCATAATTCCTTGAATTTAAAAAAAAAACGACATCTTCAAGTTTGCTACCTGTGTTAACTTACTTTACTTAACTTAGTTGATTTCAGTAAAACTGGCAATCTCTCACCGATTCTAAACAAGTGATTCGTTATCGACGAAAGGAGATTAGGCACTGATATAGAACATCAAAAGAGGTTCACTTAGACTCTTTCACTGCTGCTTGATGAGGTTTTAAAGACGTTATCTTGCTTTTTCCCTGCGTCCTCAGGAAATTGTAAACCCCTTTCATGTTCATTAATCAATATTAAGCTAAGTGATAAAATATGTTGATTCAGTTTTGAGATACTAATAACACGTTATAGTAGTCTATAAGTATCTCCAACATTAGCTAATCTTTTTTATTTTGAGATGTACAGTACATTTAAAACTTTAATTTGATAACCATAAAATTTTTGCTAATACAGTGATTCTAGATTCTTATACTTTATTCCTAATACGAGTATTACGAAATACATTTATTGCTTGAACTTTAATATTCTTTATCGATGTTTAAGGTGCGTAGAGAAGACAAAAATATAAATCTTACACAGTAAACATCTGTCCGGAGATAAAATTATCTGTATTTGACCTATTTTATAGAACAATCACGGTTATCTTCAGAGCCAAACATTGTGGTATGAATTCAAACTAAATCTTTTATCAAACAGCAAAAACTCTATCTATTTCATGTAGTATGGATAGAAAAATGAACGCGAATACAAGTAGAGTAGGGGCGTATGTAGAAAGTTATTTCGAAAGGTGCACACACTACACTGGGTGTTTTAATAAGTATAAAATGACCTCAAAAAATAGGGACTCGAGAATTTTTGACCGGGAAATTGTTCAGCTATAACACGTTATAAATATGACCTCTAGCTTAAAACAAACTACTTTTTGTAATTTAAAGGTATTTATGTATTTCCAAAATTGTGGGGGGGGGGTTGAGCCTCCTTCATACATACGCCCATGATGCGCGGTGCCTGTAAATCAACGTCACCACTCAACAGTGTGACTAACAAGAAGAATTAAGTGCGGTTAGGCTCGCTGCAGTGGTACAGTCAATCTTGGTTTCGCGGCTTATGTTTTACTTCTCACCACTAATGCGAAATCCTTGTGATGGAATTTTTCGAAAATATAAAACAATTATAATTCCATAACCATTTTAATTTAATTGTACCTTTTCCCGGTTAATAATAAGTGAAGTGCAACTAAATATAACGTGAAGTAAACCTTCCGTAACCGTAATGTTTAGTAAAACACTACATGCGTTAATTTAAATATAATCTAACCACCTTCTTCTGGTCGGTTGATGTACAAGGAACACCTTGTTCTTATCAGTTTATGTAGAAGGACACCTTTGTCTTATCAGTTTATGTCGAGGGGACACCTTGTTCTTATCGCTTGATGTAGAAAGAACACCTTGTTCTGATTAGTTCCTGTATGAGGAACACCTTGTTCTGGTCAGTTGATATAGAAAGAATACTTTACTCATCGGTTGATATAGAAGAAACACCTAGATCTTATCAGTTTATTTAGAAGGAACGCCTCGTTCTTATCAGTTTATGTCGACGGAATACCTCGTGTAGATCAGTTTATATCGAAGTAACACCTTGTTCTTATCAGTTGATGTAGAAGGAACACCTTCTTCTAGCCAGTTGATGTACAAGAAACACATTGCTCTTGTCAGTTGATTTAGAAGAAACACCTTGTTCTGGTTGGGTAATTGGTAACATTCAAGAAATTCCAACCTTTTTTAAATATGTGTTTTTATTGTTATACGAGATTAAAATCTTATCGTCCGTTGAGCTACATTATAGCTGTATTTTACACATATAATATGTATTCTATAATACAGTTCAATGTGTATTGAAACAACAAACTATTCAGAGACGTATTAGGAATATTTGTTATTTTAACCGATCACCATCCATCTCTATGATTACAATGTAGCTACAGTGATGTAGGTTGGATTAGTATTAACGCAGGGCTCATTCAATCTAGTCTTTAATACTTGGGTTGCCATAGCGACAGGTTCGTCGCCTTTTAAATCGATATTGGACAATGGCACTGATTATACAATGGGGAGATTTAGTTTTATTTTATTCGTTAAATATCCAACTGTTTGAAAGTGTAAACAACAGCAAGTTTCGTAGTAAAACGGTCAGGATCAGGAAAGGATGTTCTATTGTTATCCTTATAACGTACTGTATTACAGCCCACGGTGCCCCAGACAGGGAATATTGACAGAGTGTGCCTCAGGCACGCGATTTTAATTGTGCAACATCGATACCTACTTTCCGGTTTTATTTTGTTATTTATTTTTATTTTATTCGTTAAATATCCAATGATTTGAAAGTGTAAAAAGCAGCAGGTTTCTTAGTAAACCGGTCAGGATTAGGGAAGGATGTTCTATTGTTATCCTTATAACGTACTATATTACAGCCCACGGTGCCCCAGACAGGGAATATTGACAGAGTGTGCCTCAGGCACGCGATTTTAATTGTGCAACATCGATACCTACTTTTCGGTTTTATTTTGTTATTTATTTTTATTTTATTCGTTAAATATCCAATGATTTGAAAGTGTAAAAAGCAGCAGGTTTCTTAGTAAACCGGATTAGGGAAGGATGTTCTATTGTTATCCTTATAATGTACGCGACAGCCCACGATGCCCAGACAGGGAATATTGACAGAATGTGCCTCAGGCACGCGATTTTAATTGTGCAACATCGATACCTGCTTTTCCCTGAACAACTCACCCTTATTGTTTGCGTTAGTAACAAAAGGGCGACTATATAAACAAAATTTGTACCCAATAAGTGACACTAAAACTTATATAATCGTCTGGCAGGTAGGTAAAGGGACTTATAGGCTCAACTTTATAGATCTATATGTAGTTAGGTGACAAAAGTATAACTTTATGTACATCACTGAAGGTGTCAAACAAAACAATACGAATAGATGTACTAGTATGTCAAACTGAACAAATATGATCTGAGAAAATTGCACCATTCCGCCTTTTTAACGCTTTTAAAACTCTCTCCCATTTCGATCTCAATAAATTAGCGTAGCTAACGATCTTCTTCACCGATTTCAAGAAAAGCTATCTTGTGTGCTCATACGACGCAAATTGATTTTTTCACCTGGAACATATTTATTGCACCTTATTGTCGATTGTAGAGTTTGCAGAAGCGCTTGAATGTATTTTAATGGCTATCAATAAGATTGGTAGGTCTCAGCGCTTAGAAATGCTGCTAAAACAATTAAAATCTTGAGCCATTTCTGCCATCTTCTGGAGAGCCTTTGTTGTCTGAAGATGGTGGCCAAGCAGTAAGGCCGAAATATCTTATGATTTTCATGTTTTAATTAATTTACACGTCAATGGAGCATTTATATTTACATGTAATGAATGATTAATGTGGTTTGCTAATTAATGTTTCCAATCTGACAATAAATTTCCTTCAAATGCAGAAAAATAAGTTTTTAACATAATAATATGTATTAGATTATGGGTACGCCGGGGAAAGGGTTTATTCGTAATGAAAAAATAATCCCCATCAGGAGTGGTATATGTAAGTGTGTTTCGACAAGACACTTCAGTCCCATAGGTTTACTCCCAAGTACTTACTTGTTACCTGACCGAGTATAGATGGTAGAAGTACGACACAGCTAATGTTGCGTAACAGTTCCGTAAAAGTTCCAGGCAAAACTACTCGTATAAATCATTTTATTATAGTTCTGCGAATTTTCTGCTTCCATCGTGGCTAATCCATAAACCGATGTAGAATGTTCGCTAGCGCTCAGCCAAGTCTTATGGGAGCCATGCATTATCGTGAAACTTGACGTTGCTTATATAGAATTCGATCTTCATGCAAACTTATAAGTTTATAGACAAGTTCTTGCTCTAGATATAAAGCGCACATACAGACAGAAATGAAACATTTTCCAACCCACCGAGTGATAAGAATTGCTAACGCTTAGTCAGTAATTTTTATTTTATCTTTTATAAAGAGAATTAATAACGATTTAGACAAATACTTGTAGAAACTAGTTCAAAGTAGGAACAAATTTTTGTAGAATTATAAATTTAATTTTTTTCTAGTGTTGTATTGATGATTCTTTTTTCAATAACCAATTTATGAAAGCTGTATTATAAACCATATAGCAAATCGTAAAATGCTTGCGATTTTCTTCAAAATCGATTGTACACCGAATATAGGAGTACAGAGTTGATTTATTATAAGACAAACCAAATGCACTGGAAACGTTATGACGTTCTAGTCCAAGGTATAATTAATTCCATGAATATCTAATTGACATGTCCTGAAATAGTAACAATGCATAGTGCATCTTGTTTTGCATTTTGATCAGTCCGTCAAGATTTGCTGGCAGGATTCCACAGCGAACATCCTTCGTCACTTAAATTATTTTTTATCAGAGGATGTTTAAATTAAAAGGGGTAATTTGAGTATATTGATTTTATAATAAGACTTTTTAACTTTCACTTTGTTTTCCTTCCGATTACGAGTCAATGTAGCTTATGCAGCCAACGCTGATCAAATTTAAACAACATTTACTTGTATGGCTCACTGTATTGCCAACATTGAATTTCATAGTATGGCTCATTCTACTTTATGTAACAAACATGATTGTTCGAATAACCGTAACAAAGTAATATAAAATGTCATGTTTACATTAAAATTGGATTACTTTTTGAATTTTGAATTTCTTCAATATCAAGGCTTTTCCTAACTTGCAACTGATAATATGGCTCATATCCCAGAAAAACGCTTGCTACTTGATGATGTTTCAACTATAATAATTCTCTAGTTTGCCTTCATTCCCAGGAATTATAGATTCCCTAAATCAGTCACGGTTTAAATTAAGCGACCAAATTAAATGTGATTCAAAATAGAATTATATTCAACAGCTTATATGTAATTCTTTGATGAATTAAATAATTTATTTCAGCTTAAAAGTGGTACCTATCACGTCTAAATCATGTTTGTAGTAAATCTCGTCTAAAAATGTATGTAGTAAAACAATAAAACATTTATGAATGGTTTGGTTGCATTACGTTTCTTTTGGACTTAGTAATCTAATTTTCAAATCAATTTATATCATAAAATTTTGTTAGGAATAAATACAATTGATTTAAATTAACTATTATATTTCCTTATTCTTATTTCACAACAATAAACATTCCAATGTTGTAGAGTTAAACATGTAATGTTTAAAACATGAATAGGCTTACGTAATGTAACTAATAGCCAACATCCAGGAGACGACCATGACTGACTGCTTGTTTAGTTTATTGTACAAACAGTGTTTGCCAGAATGACGACATTAAATTGCAGCCCTCCAGGTTCTACATTTGTGTGAGCGTTTTTTATAATTCATAAGCATGTATTAAAGAAACAATTTTGTGTATTATTAGAGTAAAGAGCAATCGTTTATATCATTAAAACAACTTTATACAGTGATTTTAGTACCAAAAAACTAATTTTATATATATATATATATATATATATATATATATATATATATATATATATACATTTTGTTATCAATCGTAAGCTATTACACTGTATATGTGTTTTTGTGATGTTTAAACGCGTGAAATACTTGGAGCATTACCCTATTGGCTCTCAAATTTCCAATTTTAACCTTATGTTAATAGTTTTGTTTAGTTTAAAACAGCTGATTAGTGGAACACTCAGACTGTTATCATCAATCCACTGAACTTAATGTCAGGTGATTGGTTATTACACGCACTAACCAACGTAATACCGACTAGGTTATTTCTTTGTGATTTTTTACAATAATAATATACTCGGTAGGGATCATTTATGGCTGGTTTATACCTTCTAGTTGAACCTACCACTGGGCACAGCAAAAACCGATGTGTCATTTAAATCTGGGTAACTTTATGGATATCCAGGAGCGGCACATCACTAATCGCAAATATCGAGATTCTGGGGTGCAAGTGTGATTCAATAGGTCTAGTCTACTAAGAAGATGACGAAGTTTGGTAGGGTTCGTTCCTTAACTATCAGAGGTTCTTGCTAGTGTAGACGTAAGGGTGTGCCACCCCTGCTTGCTTTGACTGGTTCAGAGCTAGCCTCCCCTTCTTCCGGGGGGACATGACTTTGAGATTATTGGTCTAATTCTTCCTCATGGATCTCGATAGGATCCATAGCGACCCTTATCCCCTTACCTTACCCATCCTGAATATCCTGTAACTCCGGAAGTAGCGCTAAGATCCTTATCAAATCAAATCAAATCTTTATTTGCTCGTCACAATTACACATTGTATGGCAAATGTCAGAATTAATTATAAAATTTAAAACTCGCATACCACATTACCACCACGTCCAAACTTACATTAATTTTCATGCATTCCAGTCTCATTCATTCATCGCCAATCTCAACCCACTTTCAGCGCTGGAGTCAGTCATCGAAATTTGGCGGTCTCCCAGTTAAACGCCAGAAACTCGTCAACGCTGTAGAATGCATTTGACACCAGGAAGCGCTTAAGACGAGCTTTTGACGCCTTGGGCGTTTGGGCGTTTGTAATACAATTTGGCAAAACTGTTGATGAAATGAACACCTGTCTGCGAAGGCAAGTGCTCATAAACCACCGTTCTGTGTCTTCCAGTACGGTAGTTATCTCTGCCTCTAGTCTCATACCCGTGTATGTCACGTCCCCCTGGTTAGGGCACATTTAGACAAACAGAACCAAGATGTTTCTAAAATGTAGAGACTGGGCAAAGTCAACAGTTGCAAAGTTTTGAATGCTGTCCTGCACGACTCTCTGAAATTCAACTTTGCGATGATACGAATAGCTTTTTTTTTGCAATTTGAACACCTTCAGGAAATTATTGCCTGTACAGGCCCCCCACAAACACCACTCCATAGGAAAGGTGAGAGTGAATTAGCCCATAATATGCCGCAATCAATACCTGACTGGGGCATGTACCGGGCCAAGGACCTCAAAACTTATATTCCTGAGGACAGTTTGGCGCACACATGGTCAATGTGATTATTCCATGTCAACCCTCGATCGAGGAGTATTCCAAGGAATTTTGAGGAGTAGACTTCTTCCAATATGGAATCTGCCAACATGACGGCTGACCTACATTGGGAGTCCGTTGGACGCACGTTGGATTCGAAGAATTCGTTTTGAAGGTTGAGAGCTATTGAAATATTGCACACAATTGTTGATATCTACGAAGGATTGTAGCTCCAAACCTTCTTGTGTGTTATCTCTGAAACAGAGAGTCCGTGTCATCAGCATAACTGCACAATTTTACCATGCAGCAGCGATGAATGTACGTCGTGACGTATATCAGGAAAAGGATTGGACTGAGTATAGAGCCCTGAGGGACTCCATAACTCAGTTGAATTGGTTTAGAAAATTGGTTTGAGATCTGAACCACTTGACTTCTCTGACTTAAAAATGATTTAAGCCATAAGAGCGGCACACCTCGGATGCCATGAGAATGTAATGTGTCAAGCAGTATTTCATGGTCAACGCAGTCGAATGCTTTAGAAAGGTCCAGGAACACACTTAATGTGTGATCCTGACGTTCTAGACCCTCTACAACCATATCAACCAGACTCACCACTGCGTCTATCGTCGATTTATTTTTCCTGAATCCAAATTGGTGTTCAGAAAGCTGGTTGTTTTTATTTAAAAAATAAAGCATTCTCGTTAGAAAGAGTTTTTCAAATATTTTGCTCAATACAGGCAAAATTGAGACGGGCCGATAGTTATTTATTGAACATGGGTTTTCTTTCTTGAAAATTGGATGCACTTTTGCAATTTTTAGGAGAGAGGGAAAAACTCCTGAGTTAAAAGACAAATTGACCAATTGAGTCAGTGGTTTTCACGATATGCTTAGAGCATTGTTTTATTAACCACATGGATCTCGATTCTAGATCATTCGATTTTTTAGCTGGGAATTGTTGAATGATTTTATCGAGCTCTTCCTCAACTACAGGAGTCAGAGCCATTGAGGCTGTTGGACTCTGTCTACGCGTGGGATTCCCCTGTGGCAGCGATGGACGAGGGCCCCGTCCACAAGCAAAACAGACGCAAAAAAATCCGTTAAACTCGTCGGCAACCCTAGAGGCATCGCTCACAAGGGTGTCCCCAATTTTTGACTGTGATTTGCTTGGATTCTTGATGTTTATTGTTAATGATGCCCCATACAGTTTTCGAAACGTTTTTTTTGAAGAAGTAATTGATTTTTGAGACATCATACGATTTTGCACCTTGGATCACCTTCCTGTAAATTTTTTTTATAATTTCGAAAAAAAGATTTTGAACTGTTCATTGGCTGTTTTTCTGTTTATTTCGGAGAAAAACTTGAATTTTTCTCTCGACACCAGAATGCCTTTAGTGACCCAAGTATTATTTACCTTCTTTGGACGAGGTTTGATCGTTTTTGTAGGGCAGCAGGTGTTGAGATGGAAATTCAAACATTCATTGAAAATTTGAAACTGCTGCTCTACTGGGTGTGAAGAATTTAGAAAATTCCACTTTTCTTTTGAAAGGGAAGCGTTGAGGAGAGCAATATTTTCTGGCCTCGTGTCTTATTGTTTTGGTAATTCTTGGTTCTCTCTCGATTTGTTTTCCACTAATGATAGCCTCTTGGCCATAGTGGTCTGAGATAGCTGTGATAGGCTTATAGGATTATGTGCAATTTATAAGCTTCTTGTCCTAAGAGAACAAAAAACGCCAACGTAATATCTGCTTATTCCTTTGTGATTGTTTACATTCGGCCTTATAAAAGAATTAATACGCCCAACTGTTCATACGCTTCCTGCCACCTTAATTCACCAGCTGATGTATTGCACTAGAATAATACGCCTCCATCTGCGTAGGTCACGCATAAATCCTCCATAACTTCACCTTGTGGTTTAGACAGCTGTCTGCCCTCAGCTGTACAGATGAATTTCTTTACCACACAACACAATCGTGTTAGGCCTGCCGTCATAAAACAGGGAATGCCCATTTTATGATTTAATTTACTATTAAAGGGATTTTTAGTATAGCCAAGTGAAATAAAACTTATGAACTGGTATTTTTCTGTATTCTCCAGTATTCTAAGTTTAAACAGGTTTATCCATGAATAGTTGTATACATTTGTTTATACTATCGCAAGTATAAATTTATAATTGTAAATAATTACCAAGTCCTTGACATGGAAGATGACTTATACAAATTAATAAAAGAAATAGTGATAGTTAATTTTTCCGTTGGCTGATCGTTATCGTTAGCGATCTTTCTCAAGATATCTGGAGAAAGATTACATATGTAGACTTTACATTTTGCATGAAACTTTACTTTTATAATGGTGTACTGCCGGGAGGCTTGTAAGGATTTTGTCTTTCCTGTAGGATCGTGAGCACGTCTTATCAGTCCGGAAGACTCAATAATTAAATGAATCATAGGTTTGAAATTGAATTAAATTTCAGGGAAGCCTTTTACGCGACACGTGGTGTAAATATATTACATGTATTAACCAAATTAATATAAATGGACGCGGTGTATCAGATAAAACTATATAACGGTTATTAAAAACAAGTTTTGAATCTGGTATATTGCCTTACGATTATAAAAAATACCAGTTTTAGAACACTCTTCGTTATCCCTAAATAGATTGTTTTAAGAAAATTGCCAAAATTGGGAAGAAAGTTGTATGCTCAACGAAAAACACACGTATGAACCCTCATACAGGTATATGTGTACAAATTGTCTCATTCAGGTGTTAGTCTCAATTTTGCAAATTTAAATAATGTACGTAAGTTTATTATAGCGGAAAAGTAAACTCGTTACAGAAAAGAATAGTTTTAATTCCTCAATAACATTTGGTAGAGTACATAGCTTTAAATAACGTCGGTATCCGTTCTATGTTTGTAAGCAACGTTTCGATTGATGAATACGAAGGTAGGAGAAATACGGCAGCCTGTCAAGTATGACTGAGTTGATAATTTTATCCTGAAGATCTCGAGAATATGCTGTGTGCGAATAAAATTTGTCGAGTTTTAGAATATGGTGTGGAACTGCGATTGAATTTGATTGATTTAGATGGAAAATGTTATTTGTTTCAAGAATTCCTTTTTATGAAGGTAACAGAATATTTCGGACATTAGAATAGAAAGAAACACTTCTTTATTGAGGCAAAATTAGGACCACATGGTCCTTTCTGACATTTAAAAAACTAAAAAAAAAAACAATCTTAATAGTACAAAATAAAGCGTATCTAACTAAAACTTACAAACACAATATTCCATCCACTCTTCCATTCTCACAGTCACGATTCAAAGAGTAGCCCCGCCGCCCGCCACGATCATCCGGTCCAAGTATCTTCGTCTCAGCTCCGCCACAAACCGTTCCCGGCTCTCAATTTGTTTGACATGATCTGGTAAGGAGTGCCATAATCTACAGGCAGTGACGGTGAAGGATCGGTTACAGGTTGTGGTTCTGTGATTGGAATTCTGAGACTTAGTGCACCAGACCGAGTATTCTTGCGCCACTCCCCGCCACAAACTGAAAGTTTTCAGATACATATTTTGAGGAACTGTATTAATAATAGAGTACAACAATGGCAAAATACGAATCGATTTCGAATCGGCCATTTTTAGAATCTATGACTGAATAAAATATGGTGTAACATGATCCCTTCGACGTAAATCAAACAGAAAACTAAAATGCTGTAATTTTGTGCTCTCTGACATTTAATATTGTTTATTTTTTTTTTAAATTGTAAAACAACGTTTCTATATCTGCAGTTTGATCTCTTCATCAGGTGGACAACTAACCTAACAAGAGTATAACTGTAATCTAGATTAACGCTAAACGATGGCATGAGTCAACAAAGTTTTGTTTTTCACCTTCACAACCCTTCTATTTTCCAAAGCGAACTTTAAACAATGGATACGTTTTATATTCAAATGCCGAAATACTATCTAATAAAACAAATTCGTACGTCATACGTTTTTATAGAATTTAATCTGTTGTCGCTAGTTTCAAGGCTATTCCGCGGGCATATGTGTGACTTGTAAAAGTGGATGTCCTCTCAGAATGATCCCATCAGCTTTACGTCCGTTTTTGGCGCGGTGGCGCGGCGAGATCGCTTTGTTTTGTCCAAACACAACCACACATTGTGCGTCCGGTCGGTGATAAACGTAACGGCGCGGCGTCCAGAATCTCTTGTCATTCTCTTGTTCCGATTCTTCGCTTTTATTTTTGGGTATACACCTGTACAACCTTTAGTGGAACGGATAATATTATTTAGGACATTCTCTTCGTTAGACGAGAAGATAATTTAAAAAAGAAGAAGAAAGAAAAGGGATAAAACATACCCGAAAACTGCTTGGGTTCCAGATTGGATAAAACGAACCCATACGTTGTCACTGCACTGGACCTGTTGTTTCTTTCTTTTTATGTACTAGTTTTTCCCACCTGACGAAGACAATAGATTTCAATTTTCGAAACGCTGTGTACATTATGTACACATGACACATAACGATGGCAAATTTCAGAAATTCTACTATCCTTCAAACCTTCTATAGTCATTGACTAACTTTAAACAAAGAATTTAGTGGAACGTTGTAACATACTTAAAAAATCCTCTCAGTGTAACTGTAGTTGTAACTCTTATTAATTTATAACTATTAACTCCTACTCCTTTAGTAGTTGTGCTAAATATAACGGATCAATTTAAGTAGCATACGAGTAGTATGAGTTTCAAAACTTGGGAATATGTCATTGTACGCAAATTGACTAAATCAAATACATTTTATTTTCAAGACATTTCAAAAGTTTTGTATATTCTGTATGTGCTGGGTAAAAGTAGTGTGTGTGTGTGTGTGTGTGTGTGTGTGTGTGTGTGTGTGTGTGTGTGTGTGTGTGTGTGTGTGTGTGTGGTGATTTGATGTGAATGTTGAATTTAGGTCCAGTTTTCCTCCCTCTTACGTGCAGCATCTGAAATCTAATGCTGTCGCAGACTTCTCCTTTCTCCTGAAATCTGGAGTTATGTTCGTCTGAAGGGATCCAAACATAGGTGTGACGTAAACAAAAACGCTGAAAACGATTCCCCCGGATCGTTTCGATATCAGAGACACCCAGACTACAAAAAGTAGTACGATCTAGGTGAAGAGGCATTCTCATTGTCTCATCAGGTGCAAAATGGAGCACAATGAGAAATAAGAGCACTCGCGTTGATTCATCGTTGTTAATAGTTTTATATAATTAATAATATAGTCTTCATCCTTTTTCTAACGCATTATCTTGATTAACAGTGATGTATTTCAATGCAACAATTTAAACTAGGAGTTTTAATTCTTTGCTTGTGATAAAGTAACTAAAGATACCATGGAATAAAAGGTTGTTGTTATTACTTTTATACTGTAAAAAATAAAATTGAAACTCTGGTGAAATATTTTTTACGTGTTACGTATTAGAAGGTACAAAATGTATTAAAATCCAATACTATATAATAATAGAAATATGTCAAAGAATATGTATAAATGATATAAATTGTTAACGATTGTCATTTTTATACTTGTAAAAGTGTCATGTTTATAAAATTAATTTATATTGATATCTTAAATAATCGTAATTACAGAATATGTAAGTGTTACTATAGAAGGAACGTAGTTAAAGAAGTTATAGACATAGAGCGCGGAACTAACGTAGGCAAACGATGAACCCTGATTTTCACTAAACAAACAATTCAAATTTATTCCGGTACTATCAATGCAATTTGTGTGTTACTGAACCAATATGAGTTTGCTGTACGTAACTAAAAACAGTGTACTTAAGCTACATTGTGTTACTCTTTATGGACATTGTTTTGAAAATATTCGTTGAAAATATTGTTTTATACAAATATAAACAATATCACTTATTTATTATTTATGGTTCTAAAACCAACACGACCTCAATATTCCATTAAATGAGTTGTTTTTGCAGGAACACACATTCATTAATGGTCATTATTTGATATTTGTAATTTTATAATTAAACGTTCAAACAGTTCCCAAGTATAAATTTATTGGAATGTTTAATTCATTTATTATGATTAATATAAATATTAATACATACCGGTTTCTATAAACTTAAGTAAGGTAAAGTTTTAAACCTTTTAAACTACTCAAAAGGTTTAAGAGTCTAGTTAGCAAATTTAATTTCTGGAACTATTGAGTGATTTAGATGTTTTGTGTAGTAACTATGTTATCCAGTTGACCCTGTTGACAAGTTCCTGCTTTGACCTCGAGTTATGTTTGCACGGAGTTTCCTACTTCATTAGAAACTGAATGTTTCCTGATACTAAGCCCTATAATCGTCCTCAGTGCTCGTAGTGTTGTGAAGTATTTCCTTATTAGAAGGAAAATCAATTCAAGTGCCCTTTACTCATTCATAATTTTCTGTCATATTGTGCCAAGAGTGCATTAGTTCTAGGAATTTAATACTTAGGATAGAACGCGGGTTGGAATTTTCCTCCAAGTTAAATTAATTCCATGAATAACTAAATAATAGTTCAGAAGTCAGCGTTATGTTTGACGTGTTTATATATTGCATCTTCTTTAAAGTTTTCATACCATCCAGATGGGAGGAAAGATAAGCAATGTTTTTGTTTTTATTTTAATTTTCCAATAATATTCGCAACCAATCAGCGCTCCTAAATAAGTGCTTCTTTATCGACAAAGCGAGATTAAAGACTGATAAGGAACACCTGAACTTCACTTCAGCCCTTTCACTGCCTCTTGATGAGGCTTTAAAGACATTATCTTGTTTTTGATCTGCATTTCTAGAAAAGTGTAAACCAGTTGAGGATCATTAGGCTGCTAATTAACTATCCTTTAAATCAAATGATAAACTCCACCAGAAACATAATTACTCATTAAATAAGGTATTAATTAAATCGTCTGTATTAAAATGAGTTTACTTTACGTAAACTCGTACGCAAAGTACGTATCAAGTGTTCACTGTAATTCGTTGAAGATTCAACATTTTGAATACATATATTTTCACTAGCGGTACTTTTAAATAAGTATGCATAAGAACTGGGATTGAAATAATTTTAATGTGTATTGTGCTAAACATTGTGAACGCGATATGTTCATTGTGATGAACATTTTAAGAAAGTTACTAGTATCTTTAAGCCATCTTTGAATGAATTTGAAAAAAAATTGATAAAGATTCAAGCGTAGAATGTATTTTAATAATTGAATAAAGTAAACGAAATAAAAACAAGGACAGATAAGTTCGCGAAATGCTCTCCAGCTGACGTATAGAATAATACGCCTCCATCTGCGTAGGTCACGCATAAATCCTCCATAACTTCACCTTGCGGTTTAGACAGCTGTCTGCCCTCAGCTGTACAAATGAGTTTTTTACCAGACAAAACAATCGGCCGGGACCCGAATTCGTTAGGCCGCCTGCCCAAAAAACGGTGTTTTACATATATTGTATTTGTAAACCTCTTCCCACTTGTGTACTGTTATAGTGGGCTAACGACTAACAATTTTGAAAACCAAAGTCTGAAACTTTTGTTTGAGAGATTCGCAAAGATGATTGATGCTTTGAATACATTGTATCTGAGCGCTGGAAACGTGGAAACTCGCAGTTCTGTGGTGTTCAGTTTCCTTTGTGCGGTAAAGTATACGATAACAAAGTAGTTCATCCAAAGTAAGTAGGACATCCCGTCCCAGTAAACAAGTAATACAATTTATAAGGTTTAACCCTTGGTTAGAGTATTCGTGTGTAGCCAAAACCTAAATAGTAAAGAAAATATTTGTATTAAAATGGCAACCGATAGTTGAAGTAAATTAAAATAAAGTTGTATAAACACTACTTGTAGATAATAAATTTAAAAACAAACACTCCAATAATATACTTTTTATTTTTGTAAGGCCTTTCGTGCTCATGGAATACATTATCAAACCCACAATGGTTATTCCTTGAGTAGGGAAGGCCTCACAAAAATAAAAAAGTATATTATTGGAGTGTTTGTGTTTAAATGTATGAATAATTCCAATAAGAAAAGAGCTTCTAGAATGTGCCACTTGTACAGTAACCGTAATTGAATGTATTTTAATCTAGCAAACTATAAGTTTTAATATAAGAATTAGTGCCAAATCCTATTATTATGGTGTGGATAGTTGATTTTTTTAGTATGGTTCAAAAATATAACAATTACGTCATTATTTATGATGGTTAAATAGATTTTTAGATCAGTATAGGTGGAGAGGATGGAGTAACTTCATTATTGTGTGTGAGTTTCACTCCAGAAGTAAGAAATAATGAGCCTTTTAAGAAACAAGCGATGAGTCTAGTTAATAATATATGAGATAACAGCTTCAATCCTTCAGGTATCTTGTATCAACCCTGAAAAAAGTGTTATATCATTTTTGTAATTGTTGTGTTATTATTGTGTTGAGGGCGTTTATATATGTAGTAGTATGATGGACGTATAAACGTATTTTAGGCCAACTCGATTCCTGCACAGAAACACTTTAGATTTGACGTCCGTTATCATTATGAGGTGAAAATACTGGTCACAAATGTATGAATAGTTTTGTAAGAAGCACAGTTTTCTCCCTACGCCATACGTGTTGGGGACGGTACAGGGTTGTGTTGTCACGTTTGTGTTTGTTGCTACTGGTAGTGTTTTCTGCCTACCTACATCACTTAAGCACACTCTGTTACTGTCCACGGTAAACGTTCAAATACCAGACAGCTTTGAATTCTTAGTATCATATTTTAAACAAAGAAGCGTAATTGAAAAAATACTTCTAATTAGTTATTTCTAACTTCACCTATTGCGTGGGTTATGTCCAGAAATAAATACTTTGGTCAGGGTCACAATTACCGTTCGCAAAATTCCCTTGATTATCAATGAAGCACATTTTTTAAATAGTTACTTCTAAAACCAGATGCTTTTAATAGACTGAAAATTGAGAAATCCATGAAATAACAGAAAAGAACTATTCATAAAAATACACCTAACGTATTCTGATATTACCAATCCAAAGGTGTAATTCAATTTTGCTCGCACTTATCACAAGCAGTTAACTGTCTTCCAGTTAAAATTAGTTTTTTTAAGTTTTGATGTAAGAAATAGGATGTAAACATATTTATGATTTTATTTCACCCTAATTCCAGTTATACATTTAAGTTCTTGATATTACTAGCTCTGTGAAAACCCAGCAATACTTTTCTGGTGTAATATAAGTGCAGTTGTGTTTGAACAAATAATGCACGAGAGTACACAAGTGGAACACGTAAATCAGCAGACAGCGATGGGAAGAAGTAAGAGTAAATAGTAGATGCAGTATAGCGAGTAAGTATGTTAAGTCACAGGCTAGGTATACATTTACCTGTGAGAGTGTATGTTAAGTTGTAGTAGCCACGAAGTTTGGTACCGCGTCCGCCCGGTATGTGTACTGCAACAGATGTAAATATATAAGTCAGTGTCAAAGCTACGTTGTTTGTCATACATATTTTGAAAGAGACGAGTTCTGTTTGTACAATACTTTGCACTTGCTCTGTGCCAAACGTTGATTTGTTGATTGTTTTTATGTTGCAAACAGTTCATGTACGTTCATCTGCGCAGGCGTTTAGGTTTTTATGGAGAAAAATTCACATTCGAATAGCCTGGATGTGAGACATTCATTTTAGTGTACCACTTATGGAAAGAGTTAGCCAATGTATGAATTAATAACATAAATACATTCCAAAAGCGATGTTTTATAATAGGACTGTAAAGGATTATAGCGTTATAATAAATTTGAGTGCGATATTGCTAATGCAGGCTTAGCTAAAGTAGTAGGCTTATAGCTGTATCCGAACCTACTATAAATAAATCACGGGATTCTATGGGAGATAAAGCATATCACAGATGTATTGCAAAATTTTGACTACATTTTTTAAAAACTTTACAGCTATACGTGTTCTTTTGGTAACTAACTAAACTTAACGATTCAATAAATAATATAAAAATATATTATTATAAAACTTTCCTTTAAATAAATTGTAACAGTGGCGTTGTAAAAAAATTCATACAAAAGTAAGAACAAAACTTAATTCTTATTAATACTGGGATCTGTAACTGTCCACTGGTTTGTAAACCAACTCGGCGGACGTACAAGAATTATACCCTATCTACTTCTTACCACTTTTTAGGTACCATAAAATGTACCGTATTGTGTATTGTCCTTTTTACCACATAAATATAATATTACAAGTAATTTATAAGTGGTAATAGGATTATTTAAAAATTGTAATACTATTGATTTCTTGGATGACGAGACGTGAGAAATAATAGAATGTATTTGTTGCAGGTGAGACTCAATGTTTTGAAGTAAACTTGGAGTAACGCTAAAATTTGGTAAGTAAGTACTTGTAATAAGCCGATTATATATTCTCAGTTAGTTTTGAACGAATAGTAGTCTATATCAATCGTAAATAAACAAATGGAGTAAGAACAAGACAAACCATAATATCGAATTATTAAACAGCGCAAAAATGCCTTATTCTTAACTTAATTTAAACGGTGTATGATTTAAGCTAGAAGAGGTTACACATTTATTTGTTTCAAATAATATCAAGTTGAAAGGAAATGTCAAGTGAAAAGGAAAAATACGCTCAGTAAGTAAAATTTGTTTTTTCTGTACAGTTTGTTAATTATTAGTTACTTAGGATCCGATATTGCAACTGTTGGTTTCCAGAGAAATGCGAAAATCAGTCGATTTACCAAATATATATCCAGTCATCTTTGTTTTACCACTCCGCTAATCCAAATATAAAAATTGAAATTCTGAATCTAGGAAATGTGTTGTGTTGTATTTAATTATTTTAATTAAATAACGAGTATTAATCATACCCATTAATTTGTAACAATGAATGAAGTGTTTAAAATGTTGTTTAAAAAAATTTCAAATAATTCAATAGAGAAAGAAAGGGAACAGATGATTGGCTCGATTTATTAAACTGATTGGTTATGTTGATTAAGGCTGTGTTCTGACCCCAACACTTGAACGAATTAGGATGTGGAACTGAAAACACAACTCTCAAGTTTGATGTGAAACTGAGCTGGAAAAACGTATCGTGTTAACGAAAAGAAGTGTTAAATTTTTGTAACATTTCTGGTGTAAATTGTCTGAGGACGGTTAAAGAGCGAGGGACAGACGGATAAGGGCGGCGTCTATCATATGTATTACCCATTCTGCACGCTACCCCTGGGCAGATTGCTCCCTCAGACCAAATGTTTTGTAAAACGTAGGTTTTTGGAGTTCTTGATATTGGGAACGTAAGCACATGCTTAAGTAATATTATAGTTTAATGTTTTTATGTTTCTTGTGAAAATGTTTGTCAAGAAACGTTTAGGTTACGAAGAAATAACATTTTGATGAAGTCTAAATTATCAGGACGTAAGGATTAAGAAAGGTTTTATAAAATTAGATTTTGGGGGAGCCAAAGAACTACGTGATGCAGTCTGTGTTCGATTGGGTTACATATTTAGCAATACTAATATTTTATAAAGAGAGGGTTATAAAAAAAACTCTTTTAGCACTCCAGGAGAAATTTCAAACGCTTTGTCTTGTAATATTTGGTGATATCCTTTAATCAGAACTAGAGAAAATGGCTAAAGCTAGCGATGAAATGTTTACTATATGTATATCAAAGGAACTGGAAGATTATTTTACTAAATTAAACAAGCGTTTGCCTGAAGTCACAATCATGTACATACCGTAGGGAATGTTATTCGGATCTACAGCAGTTTTTCTTTGTGCTTGATACAAATTTGCTCAAAATACTTTTGACTGTCATTAAATTTTAAAATAACCCAACCAAAAAGTACCACTCTAAATGTTGCTTGACTTCGTTGTCTTGCGACACTCCCTATAACCGCTACACTCGGGCATGGCACGTGTTATGAAATCCTGTACAGTACTTCGGTATTGCAATAATGATAACGAATTACTTTCGAATGGAACGTTTAAATTGAAATACATTACAATTGGGCTTTTATATTTTGGGCTTCCATCTACCGTCACAAACCTTTTGCAATTCACAGAGTACATAACAACAGAATATTTTCTTCCATCATTTGAATTATTTTGTACTACATGTTATTTATTAAACGCCTGTTTTCTTCTTATAGTTCAGGGCCAAGAGACAATTTACGTTCTTAAGTAACACAGCATGGGTGTTTTTGAAATCTAAAGAAAGAGAAATTTCTCATACGCAAGGAAACAATCACCAGTCGCTCAGGAGTTGGTGGTGGGTGGTATCAAAAGGGTTAAAAATACTAAATGATATTCACTTCCCAGACAATAATTGTATTACTTTTCGACATCCACCAAAACTAACACGGCTGACAATCGATTTCTATTTTAGGAGAAATCCTCTCTCTATCTATTTCAAGAAAAACTAAATTGTGTGTTTATGCAATGAAAATTGCTCAAGATTGGCTCAAAGACTTTTGTACTACATTTTTGATGAACTTTAGTATATACGTTTTTTTTATATGTTGATACTTCTCAAGCGTAAAGAAATTAAATACTCACCGTGTTAAATTTCATTGTTTAGTTCATTCATCGAGTAATTAACTGTTATTGTATTCTACGTTTACTGTGTTATGGCAGAGCCGAATAGGTGTGCACACAATTCTTAGTAGAATAGTAGACCGCTAAGAAGATGTACGTACGTTGGTAGCACACGAATAAATATTTTAGGAGCGGAGATTAAGAAACACAAAAGGGCCACAAACACAGATAGAGCAATATTGAATACGAAGGGGTGGTCGCAGTAGCCGATAGCAATAATGTAACATTGCGGTGTTATTACAGTTATTGCCGCAGCCACGGCTTAACTTTGCAATACAAAGGAAGTCTTTACGATGGCTTTCGAGCTTAACTTGCCAGTAGTTAACGAGTGAGACAATTGTGTTCTATGTTCTCCCTTTGTACTTTTTTGTAATCTAGGATTATTTAACCTCAGTAGCGCTCGTCGAGGAAATAGTTTGTGAATGCCGGTAACTGTAAGGGTACGGCAATTTGCGGGCAAGTTCTTAGCAAATACCGATGTTTCACTCACTACATATTTTATTTCTCAATGGAACGTGTTTAGTACACAATTATGTAACAGTGGAGTGATAAGGAAACAGTACTAAGTGACTCAATAAAGAATGTATGGTGTCCTGGACTTTCCGATACATAGTACGTAAGAGTGGAAAATAAAAAAAAACGTAAACAAGGATATTTATAAATAAAATGAGCAAACTTTATAAACAAGGATATCAATTGGCTTTCAAAACCTCGAACAACCTCGGATTTTTTTTATAACAAACAAAAGCAATTCAACAAACCAAAATCAAAATTCAACAATAGTGGAGTATACAAATAAAATTGCAACGATTGTCAATCCCACTATATTGGACAAACCGGCCGATCCTTCAAAATTAGATTTAATGAATACATAAAAGCATTGAAAACATCATCAAATTCAAAATATGCAGACCATTTAAATAACACCAGCCATACATACATTAACATCGAAAACAATCTTGAAATTTTACACACAAGCAAAAAAAGTCGCCTATGGTCTACTTTAGAACATTTTAAAATTTACAAAAATGCCAAAATTAATCATAATGTATTATTAAATGACAAAGATTTTCTAACAAAAAATGTATTATTCGATAGACTTTTAAACAATATACATTGATCACACATAAAATAAAATACAACAAATTTAGCCACCAAGGTAGTGAAAAACACATGACAATTTGATTTTAATTATTTATTTTCATAATTTAACTTAACCTTAGTACCTGAAGACGAATTCTCAGAATTCGAAATGAACATTGTATGAAAATAAAAGGCGTTAAAAGGTTTATAATTATATACAATTAACGTAGCTTTTTCCAGGATGGAATAAGTTAAAGAAAACCCGAGCAACGTGCTAGATTATACTAAAATAACATTAGTTGCGCTTTCGTCTAACAGGATGTTGAGAAATACAACACTTTTTGGAATTGTAGTATTACGGTGTAGTAGGTCTTGTTTCCACATTCATTCCATCTTGTTTGGAGTGAAGTACAACGACATGCTTTCGTACTTGAGACAGTTAGCTTCCAAGAGGTGTAATTCGGACGACCGTTTGTATACACGGAGAAGACTGTAGAAACACTTTGTTGAAATGTAATTAAATTTTGAGTGCCATAAGTTTATAAATTGGAAGTATTGTCTGATCATCCTAAATTAAAGTGTACTAAGTATCATTCATTTGACGTAAAGTGACGTTCATCCATTTATAGCTGACGCGCTGAATAGTAAAAAAGAACACTGGGCAGGATGAATAAGGAAATGTGGTAAATACTAGCAGGTACCCGCAGCTTCGCACGCAATTTCGTATGATTTGCACCTGAATGAGCACTGCTGGTTCAAGTGAATTATATATCCGGTGCAAATGTCTAGAAAATATGTTAAAAAGATTATATTATATTTATAGCCATTGTAATTTACATTGTTCTCAATATTTTTGGTTCCTTACTTGATTTTATCTCCCGATGGAGAAAACATATATATGTATATATCACAGATCAGAGAAGCCTTCTTCTGTCAAAAATGAACAAAGATTGGTTTGATATAAGTTTTTTAAAATTGAAAGTAAATTTTAGATATAGGCCTAAACATTGTCTTTTAGATCTAATACTTAATATTTGATAACAATGTATGCGTAAAAGTACATTAACAATCACATTATGCGTTTATTTCTTTATAAAATGTAAAATATTGAATATATTTTAGAACATTTAGATCTGGAATTAGTAGGCCTACATAGTTCAAAAGCACTGTCCAGCGAACTTTCATCTAGCATAGGTCTAGCCGACTGTTACTCTGTTACTCTTTTAATTAATATTTCACATATTTAGAGGCAAAGATAAAGATCAGTGGGTCGTAGCCCGGAGGAATTTTCGAAATAAGAATAGGCCTATATTCATCCCAGGGACCGTAAGAATGCCCATGTAAAATTTTAGTAGAATCGGTTAAATTGTTTACACGTGAAAGCAAAACAAACAAGGACACTTTCGCATTTATAATAACTTGTGAGATATTTCCAGACCTTAACAAATTTAATGGTTCACCAGGAAGGGATGATAGTCCTCTGATGTCCAGTTGGCTGAAACGAAGCGGTACAGTCAAACGTTCGCTTTACAAAGAAACTTGCGTCTGGAAATGAAAATGGCAAAATCTGACCCATGAGTATAAATATTGCTCATCGTAAGTCCACTAAAATATTTAACGAAACTCATCCATCTAAGGTTTTTAACAGATTAAGCAGATGAATTCGTATTGGATGTGTGCTTGATTCTCTTGTATGACATAAATGTCAAGGTTTTTTTACAAAATTGACTCAAGACTCAAAACGAATCAATACACCTCAATTTTTCAAAACTTTAATGTGGTGAAAAATGTTTAATATAAACTAAAACAAAACAACAAACAGCAAACTTTAAAGCGGCTTTTGCAGTACACCTAACCGTGGAGTTTGAAATCATGTGGTCTCCCAACTTCGGAGGTTATCAAACTTTGCCTCAGTGTTCGTAACGGAATAAATACTATTTCAGTGTTCATTTGACTCCCAAGAGAAACATGCTACTGACTAGGCAAAATCTGGTCAGTAGTAATTGTGGTTTTATTATTAAACAAGTTTGTTATCACAATATAGTATGGGCTTTAAGGGCATAATAAATAAACGATTAACACAGTTTTTCATATGAATAAAATAAATTGGGAAATATGGCAATTATTAATGAAACTAATGATTACAGTTTTATTCCTGAAGAACTATTGTGCAACATGATTTATCTATGGATGAAGTTATGTAAAGAGAATTGTATCGTAATTTTTGTATTTAACTGAGCTGGGGAATGTAACACATGTAACATGCCGTGCATAACGACTGCATAATTGTGTAAAGGTTTGTAAATGTGTGTGCGTTTTTTTTTTAAAGGCCGAACCTCTTTTCAATCTGATTCTGTCTGTCCTCATGGGCCACTGGCTTATGGAAGGATCTTGTCATACAGATTAAGGAAGCGACTTAGTCAATTTCTAGGTCGATGGTACTGATAAAAAGTGCTACGGTCACAGACAGGATTTGGACCTGCGCTATCGTCTGTAACTCAGATCCGCAAAGTCTCGCATCTTTGGCCGTTCGGATATCGGCACTCTCAAGTCTTCTAAAGTTTTCTAGATTTTTAGAGTTTCGAACTTCCGACGGGTACGAGATGGCATAGGTTCCAAAGTTGGAGATTTTTTTCAATGTTCATGACTCACCTGGGAGTGAGTGTCTTCGTGCAGTGAGATGAAATATGAAGCGAAGATTCACTTTTGCTCTACCCTTTATTGACCCATTGGAAGTTCCATTAAATGGGAAATTAAATTACTCAGTTTTGAGAAAAAACTGACAACATGCACATAACCAGAACAACCATATCATAATGGAACCACTCGTTTAAACTGCAGTTCCCGCTGATAAATGCTTACAAACCATTACGTAAAAACATTTACTTCGGGATTACTATAATTTTTCTTTTTTAAGGTCGATTTTTGTATATAAAATCAGCCTATTACAATTGTCCTCATTGTTGCATTTAACGAACATTTATGTATATCTTTCTTTCATAACCCCCAGAGCCCAAAACACCCCGTTCAAAAGGTTTATATGCGGGAACGACAATTGTCCCAAATAAAGCCAAGTTGAAACTTGGTATAAAAATTGATCTTATAAACATTTACAGTTGTTTCATTATGGCGGCCGTTCAACTGTGAAGAAAAATTCACAACTCCCTTATTTATAAATCTAATGAAAAAAATCAAAATTCGGCTATGCACATAACAATTTTCTAAAATTTGTACTATAACTATTTGTTTTATTTCGAACGGTTTTCGAGGTACTGTGTATTTATACATTCCATCAGAATAAATTAATTTTTCAATTTTTACAGAATATACCCAACTTCTTCGTACAGAACAATATTTCTGTTCCTATCCATTATGAATTTTGACTCAGCTAATTCTTTATATAATAGCTATGTATTCGAACAAGAATAACCTCGCCTAGAAAGGAGTAAAGTTACTTATTGTAAACGCGAGCAAGCCAGTAAAGTTAGGAACAATTAGCAA
Organism: Homalodisca vitripennis; assembly: GCF_021130785.1. Classification (NCBI taxonomy): domain Eukaryota; kingdom Metazoa; phylum Arthropoda; class Insecta; order Hemiptera; family Cicadellidae; genus Homalodisca; species Homalodisca vitripennis. The sequence goes on along the minus strand of NC_060212.1, from coordinate 94,928,301 downwards.
ACCTCAATAGACCCTCAGTCTCCAAGGTAACAATGGTCAGGCGACAATGGGCTTATCGCTCTCACTGCGCTGCGGTCAGGTGTGGTGAACACAACGAGCGACATGTCAGCGCCTCTGTCGTGTCGGTGTTGTGGTTGTACAACACGTGTTCTCGCACCACAAGGCGCGGCACTGTTGTGTCGTTGACACCGGGACAATCAGTAAATCAACCTTCACGGAACAGGACGACCCCGCCCCGCCCCTCAAGGCCTCGGTAGTGTCTTGTCCTGTCACACGTGAATGGCGAATGTGCTCTCTCGTATTTGTGAATGATGACAGAATGATACATCTGCTTACTAGACAACGTACTACTGTTCCGACTAGTGTGCTTATTTATAGACTTTACGTCAATGTCATTGAGACCATTCCAAGCGTATTTGAAGGATCAATAAAATAGTCACAATGGAAACACCTCATGACAAGTTCTAGTTTGCGGCCATAAACAAATTTCATGCTGGGAGTGCTGATGGCCGAGCGGTTTAAGACGTCGGATTCTGGATATGAGTTAGTGATAGCGCAGGTACAAATCCTGTCTGTGCCCGTAGCACTTTTTATCAGTACCATCGATCTATAACTTGGCCAAATCTCCTCCTTATTCTGTTTGAAAAGATCCTCGCACAGGCCAGTGGCCCATAAGGACGCCAGAATAAGGCTTTAAAGGGGATACTACTCTCCTTAATGAAATATAAAACAAAAATATTTAATACATAAATGTTAGAAGTGACGGCACTAAAATATTTTCAAGTCATATTCAAAGAGCCCAAAATATGAAATAACTGAATATTTGTATATGCGTAGAATTATTATTTATTGAAGTGAAGAACCTGCATTACCACAGTTGTTATTCAGCTGATCGTTAAAAGATGAGATAGCAAATATTTCTTTTCGTAGTTTAAAATACATCCAAATACCTCAAACTGCGATGGAAAATTACAAACGAGTTCGCCCATAACGGTTACAACGTATGTTCAGGATATTGTCGTTTATTGTCACTTATTACTTGATAAAGAAAACAACGTCACGGTATTTGTAAACTTGCAACTTATCCGTTCTGAAACGTATGTTTGCGTAATAGTTTTGCTGTATCATGGTGAAGTGGCTGATAGTAACAATCTGCACTTTGGTGGTGAAATCCATCCCTAGGAACATAAACTGAAATTGTGAGTTTCTTAAATAAGTAATGGAAGGCTTACAGCACAATCTCGCTCACCGCTATCGCTTCCTGAACATTCTGTATTGCAAAGTTCGTTACGTAGAATTCAGTTATACATTCTCACAAACCTGATTTTGAATTACCATAATATATGAGACTAAAAGGAAAAATTAACAGTTATTATTTTATTTCTTTATATTTGTATTGGCACATAAACATCTAGAGTTGTTTGGTTGACAATCATTGGTATGAACAGTATTTCCTATAAATGCACTTTATTGAGGAATTAAAATGATAACAACAAAGTGATTTTTGTTTCGATGTTATGTTAAAAATGCAGTGATTTATAGTAATTGAAGTCTTATAGTAATTAAATAAAAAATAATTCCATTTCAACCGATCTTTGTAGCCAAAGAATTCGATCCAATTATTTTGGACACCAAAACATTTATCTTTACCATTAAAATTTTCCCAAAAAATCCCCCAAAACCCGAAAAGTTACAGATTATTTGGGGGTTGAAAATAATGTTATGGATTTTGATCGATTTCTGAGAATACAAACTAAATGGAGGGGGGTTGAATTAAACGGATTGTTTATCTTTATTTGTCATACCGCTACAGTCAGTGGGCTAAGTGGTCTAGTTCACCCTCTCTGTAGTTAGCATTCTGTATATGTACAAGAAACTAATTTTACAAAATTAGAACCTTTTTATTGGTGTATAGGTATGTTACATTAAATAAAAAATGATGAATGCTGATGAAACATCTCAAATATTGGACTAGATCAGTGACGTGTTCAGTGCTACAATAGTGTTATATAAGTCAAACTAGAACTGCAAATTGCAATATGTAGTTATGCAGTGGTATTGATAGTAATAAGTCCATATCGGCATTACCTTGGCCGATTAGAGTAATCTACAATTCAAAGCTGTTTACTCGTTAATACCATCCATCCTGTGACTATGGCATTAATGCGATATACATCGATACACTGAAATCCTTTTGAATCTATACACAGATTTGTCCATTACATATACATATTAAACATTGAATTAACTTGCAACAAAATCTTGTATGTATTTCACTGTTGTATCCGCAGATTCTACTTAGATGTTTGGCTAAAATGTGAAACTAAGTTCCACACTGAAACCCGTGCCTGACTAATTTAATACTCAACAATAAAAGGAATATATGCATAGCTAAGCTTTTGTATAACCTGCGCCAGAGTCTATATACATTAAGAGGGTAATTCATTGATTGTAATCTTGTTATTTATGGTATTTATTTGTTAAAATTTTATTTTGGTTATGTCTTTTGTTCTTGGTTTGAGTTCTGTTTATATGTTTTAATTCAGTGTGGTTCTGATGAAGGGTTCTGTGAATTCGAAAATTAAACATGAGCACTGAATTTTTGTTTCTGTTTTTGTGTACACTTTAAAGTACTTAGAAGAGCATTAAGGGGGTATATAAGATTTAGTTTTTTTTTTTAATTGTCTATGCGTTACCGAAGCGCTAGAGCATTTAATGTATGTTTGTCCGCACTATATCTCGTAAATGAACTGACATACTCGTACAGGCTTGAAATTGTGCATGAACTTCATTTCTGTTGAGGAACTCTGAGTTCGACAATGGTGTATGTCACTTTATGGGATTAGGTTGGCTTATCTCATGGGAAACGGGGAGAAAATAGCAGAATAAATAAACTTGTACAAACAAATTCATTAGACTTAACAAGTGCCATATGAATACATGGAGCCTACCGATTCTAACACATGCGACAACATTTTATGGGGACTTCGTGTGTATACTTCTTGTATTTAAACACTGATATAAAACCCAATTTAAAGAAAACAAATGTGAATATATCATATGGCAAATATACCTCTAGAAAGATTTCAACTGTAGACCTGAAATTTTGCATGAAACTTAATTTCTACGCAGGCAAGAATGGGTTAACTGATGGTTTATGTCCAACCTTGGCGTTTGGTTGAGTATGGTTGAAGTCACTCAGTAGACTGACAAAATTTGTTTATTTACCGGGGGATTTAACATTTCTTTTCCGTATGATTGTCTGTCGTTCTATCTGTCGATGATGAAACTACGCATGATACGGTGTGGCGTACCCCCATCTTGTACTCCATACCTGTATATATTTGTCGGCATTTTAGCAACTTGAAACCACGTAAATCACTCTTGACAGCGAGTACCGTTTACTGTTGACCATTGAATATCGATAATGACGACAGGCTGACAGTGCCTTGTCAACACTACGTTGACATTGCGCTCGCCGTTCCTCTACTGTACATGTCCATACAGTGTGTTGTCAGATAAAGCCTTTGTGTGAAGTGTGGACCCTCATGATGGCCGGCTGAAACAATAGCTTCCGCAGCTCTTTTTCACCTCCATGCCTCTAAAATTAAGCTAATTTATATTACACCTTCAATATTATTTATAGGTAAACAGGCCTACAATACGTTTATTGTGGCAATTTTTAGCCTCAACAATAAGTCCGATAAAAGTTAAGGCTAAGTTAGTGATTTGCTGGAATAAAAGGTCACCTTATAAATAAAATAAATAAATAAATAAAAATGTTTTTTTTATTAGAGCGTTTCTAAGTATACAAACTTCTTTACAGAACAACTCAAGTCAATTTTACAACATACGCAAAATACTATAATTTAAATTAAGCTAATATTAAATACTACATATAAAATAAATCATTGAAAATATATTAAATGGCTACTTACAGGAACAAAATCTACTGACATAATTTAGTTTTAATACTTTTCTTAAATGGAGCTAAGTTGACTAGACTTTTGAGGTAATCGGGAAGGTCGTATAATTTTGGCCCGAAATAGGAGAAACTCTTCCTTCCGAGCTCTAAATTTACTCTAGGAAGATGAAGACTTCCTCCGTGACGAGAAACCCTTTGTGACACTTGATCCCGATACAGTAGTCTCTCCTTAAGGTACTGGGGTTCCTCAAGGGTTAGGATCTTGTGGACCATACAAGTAGTCAGTACTTCACAGACCGCTTCCATCGGCATTAAGTTCGCAGCATCACGATGGGAGGATACGCGATCAACTTTGCGGAGAGAGAACACAAAACGCACAGCTGAGTTTTGAACTCGTTGTATTCTCGCGACGTCCCCTTTTGAAATACTGTTCCTATAAGCCGGATAGCAGTAGTAGAATACTGACAAAACCAAAGACTGAACTATCTGCAATTTCAGACTCAGGGAGTAAAGATCTAAACCTGTAGAGACCCCGCAGTCGCCCTAGGGCGCGTTGAGTAGCATTGCGTGATATGATCGGAGAACGAGAGCTCACTGTCAAGTACGACGCCCAGTGTTTTCACCTTGTCGCAGACTTGCAAACCCACGCCCCCGAGCACAACACCCACACCCCTCGCTCTCAGGGTCTCTACAAGATCACGTGGTGCTATGTGCAACAGACTACACTTGTCTATGTTCAGCCTCAAACCATTTGCAGTCAACCAGGTGAAAATCGCCTTGAGGTCAGCACTGATCCGAAACAGAGCGTCTTCAGCAAAGGAAGCATCATAAGACAAGTGCAGCTGGCAGTCATCGGCGTACAGGTGCACGTTGCAGTTCTGCACACAGCTGGGGAAATCAGAAGTGTACAGATTGAACAATACAGGACCAAGACAACTGCCCTCAGGCACTCTTCGATGCTTGAAGAGTGGAGAAGATGTTTCATTTCCCAACTTTGTCACCTGACTTCTTCCTGACTCATGTAGGATTGTATTCAATGAAGTTTTCACCAAAATTGCAGGACTTCATCTTGGCTATCAGCAACTCGTGGTTAATTGCGTCAAATGCTTGAGAGAAATGAAGTAGTACCAAAGAGCTGCACTTTATCCACGAGCCCAATGTCGATATCAAGTAACTCAAAAGCATATAATAAATTACCATTGGATATTAAAAATGAGCACAATCTACGTTTATTTAAACAAAAGCGGAAGACACACTTTCTTGATAAATGCTGTTACTGTGTAAAACATTGTTTAGGTTAGATTTAGTTCTTAGTATTTGACGTGTAATGCAAATGCGTATTTTGCATTTACGAATAAAGATCTTGAATCTTGAACTCGTGTTTTTAAGGATTATTATATTAATTTAAAAGGAGTGGGTGGTTAATTTCCTAATTTTTGATGCAGTCAAATTCTTGTTAAATAACCATTTTAGTATTCTGATTATCGTCTAAAAGTAAAAATTACAATTTTTACATTTTTAGTTTGGTATTTTAAATTATACATATATTCTACGTGAAAAATAAAAATATACACAACAATAACATTTTAAGAATTTAAGAACGCTTAAGATGTCGTGATCTAAAACAAACCACAGAATGACAGACTAAAAACGATAACTATTTTGTTCTGTGACGTTCTTAGCTGTGTGCCAGCACAGTATATTTTAGATACCTTATCGAAATGTTACCACACTTTCTATTTATACATTTTAGTAAGTTCCCATGCAAGAAGTGTGGGTAGTGAAGTGATCCCCATACCAGTAATCCATTGTTAATTGTATCGTGACATTCACCAATCATTGAAGTAATAATTGCAAATGTAATTCAAGTTCGCTATAAATGAAAAAGTTTATCGAAATGCTTATTAAATGTAAATGAAAACATCGTGCTAAGCGGTCAACACCATTATGGGGATTTTTACAAGACTAATGCATAATAAGTTATAATTACAATCCTAAGTTATAATTTTTCGAGTATATGTTGCTGTTATTTAAACATAAATTGCATAACTTGAAATGTTAAAACGGGCCAAGCAGTGTAATAAATTTTATCGTGAGTTTAAGAAAGATGGGCGTAGTCATCCTGGTAGTAAGTATTGACACAAACTTTGTAGGATTTTCCTGTACGAGGTTCTTCAAATGGCGAAATCCCTCGTACAAAATTGTTTTTATTTTATCATTTTACTGTTTTAAAGCATCTTTTTGTCTTCAATGTCCATGGAGAAATTGTATGTTAAAATGTCAACCCTAAAACTAGAATTGACTAAATTAAATGTTCTTTTCCAATGAGACCTGCAATCAAAAATTATAATAAAACCACATATGTTAATACTTTAATATTGTTACTGGAATATAACTCATTGTCATTTCCAGACAGTTCTTCATATTTTACTGTCCAACATAATTAAAGACGCAATATAACGTAAGTTATTATTTTTGGAATGTTTCCAATCATACTCGGAACTAGTGGGGTATGGCTCAAACTATTTAACACTGACAGTAAAATGTTGCAGTGGCTTGATTGGCTTGATAAAAGTTATTCAATCCCGAGTTGTGTTAGAAAACGTGTTTTTATAAAAATTCAATATAACCATAGACTCAAAATGATTTCAGTTTGAGAGACCTCGATGTGTCACAACAACGTAATTCTCTCGTGAAATCAGATCACACGATGCATCAGACAGCACTCTCCCGGCAAAGCTGAAATGTGGTACGGCGGGTTTACACGGGATTTCTTCAATCCAACCGATATCCGCGAATCAATCATTTCAATCTCCTTTATTCCCTGGCAATCGATTCCATGTCAGATTTGCTTTCAGTCTGAAGTCAGCACTCAGTACAGCCAATCTTGTCGGTGTTCATATCTCACGTGAGTGTGACTTTGAAACCAATCTTACAGCAAGCTTAGTATTCTTTACGTACACTTTATACTCTTTGAATCACAAAACACCTAAAAGAGAAAAAATAGAGAATTAGGAAATATTACTGATAGAATGGGTTAAGAGATAAGGAATAAAAATATTGAATAGAATAAGATAATCTGCAATGGGTTGATAGATAACAAATTTGAGATTCAGAATTGTAATGGGTTTAAGAGATAATAAGTTGAAAGATTAACAAATAAGTAATAAAATGGATTGAAATTAAAGGAAAAGGGTATATGGTTTAAAATAAAATTAGAGAGCAAGAGTGGTGGGAGAAATGGGTTGAGAGATAACAAATTAGAGATGAAGAATTATAATTGCGTTTAAAGATGATAAATTAGACGCAATAGAAGGTAAAATTGGGCTGTATCAACGATATAATTGATTTTATACACTCTCCATACGCGTGATGGATGGACAAACTATCGGAAAACTCTAAAGTCTTATTTTTACTTTTCATCCTTTTTGGTCCCCCAAAAAGTCCTTTTTTCCTTTTCTGAGAACCTTAATGGGTTTCCGTTTGACGCCTTCGATTTTTAGGGAAACCCATTAAGGTGTTGCAGTCAATGTTCGGTTGGCAAAATATGTTATATTTCAAAATCACAACCCTTTCAAATAAATTTACTACAGATCAAAATTATTGTAGAATTTTTCGACAATTCTAGGAGGAATTGAATACAAGAATTTGTAGTTGTCATTGTATGCGTTTTTGTAATTGGGCCTAAATAAAAAAACGATGAATATAACAAGTGAAGTTTTACAATACATATATGACTTTCAGCTTCAGGGTGTGAGGGTGTGGGCGGGGGTTTGTTTATTCATATAATAAACAAGGACATTGTACTTGTAACTAAACGTAATTTAAGAAGGTAATATTATTGTTTATAAATAAAAATATGTTACTGCCTCTCTTACAATCTTATACGACTTCAGCAGATGCAAAGCACGCCTTCTTGTAAGCTGTGAAGGTGTCTGTACCTGTCTCACTTCTGAATACACAGTTAATATTTTAATAACACTATTTACCACGATGGCTAATCTGTGAACGCTTATTATAATGTTCTACCTAAAACTGTGTTAGTGTATGTACGAATGTAGGCGGAACCGTACTAAATGTATCCATCAATCTGGACCTTCCATTCTCGTCGACCCAAGATGAATGTTTGATGGTTAGTCTCCGTCTGAGGAAAAGGAAGTGGAAGTACTTGAGGTGAAGTTCTCTGCACCGTCTTTCTTTTCGTTAGGTTCACCTACTACTTCAACTCAAGCCCGTTCATTCTGCGCTTTAAAATTACTGTACGTAAACTGGAGAAATGTATTTCTGTGACGTAATCTATGTATTTAAACATTAATATGTATGATTAGGTAAGTAATATACGTGAAATGTTTAGATTTAAATTAATGTTTCAACATTGTACCAGTTAGGAATTGTTTTTACATCATTCATGCACTAAAATCTTTTTTGTGCAGGAAAGTGTTTATCAACATTACTTAAGAATTCCTTTGTTTGTTTTTGGAATAACGAACAATTAACTTAATACGGTGATGAATTGTATAATAGCTCAGGTTTACAGACCTAAGCCACCTATTAAAACACTACCAAACTACCTCGGGCGTTAACGAATGAGTTATTACTCTAACCTAGAGCGACCGATAGCAGATTTAATTAGAGTTGTTGCAGAATTCAATTACAAGAGTATATAGTGGTTTAGGGATAAAATATATTGGCCGAAATGTTGTTTACATTTTGTATTAAAAACCAAATAACTCACGGGAATTTACTGGCGCAGGTTACGTTTATAATCTGAAATGTTCACGTTGCATTAAAGTTGTCAGAAGAGGTGCGTTAATTAAGGGATTGTGGAAAGGTGAAACTTGATATTAATAAATATTAATATTTCACTTAATGCGGAAAGGATGGCAGTTATTGCAACCAGTTTAGTATAAAAATAGCAATGATTTAATTTAATTTGACGAATAGTTAAAAGTATATTCAAGAGGTTTTTTTATATTTTATTGATGTTAATAGAGAATAATTTTTGAGTTAATGAAATTATTAGAGAATTGAATGAATTAGAACACCAGTCTTAACCAATGGAAGGGATATATGAAAAGCAGTTTTTGACGGTAATTGTGAGCAAACAAACGTTGATTGAAATTCTCTAGGTGAGATGCCTTAGTAAGCAAAGGAATATAGAGTGAAATTCTTAGGTGAGTTGCCTTTGTAAATTATAACTGCGAGATAATAGTTGTATGAAGCAAGCGAACGCAGATTGAAATTCTCTAGGTGAGTTGCCTTAGTAAGTTATAACTGCGAGATAAGAGTTGTATGAAGCAAGCGAACGCAGATTGAAATTCTCTAGGTGAGTTGCCTTAGTAAGTTATAACTGCAAGATAAAAGTTGTATGAAGCAAGCGAACGCAGATTGAAATTCTCTAGGTGAGTTGCCTTAGTAAGTTATAACTGCGAGATAAGAGTTGTATGAAGCAAGCGAACGCAGATTGAAATTCTCTAGGTGAGTTGTCTTAGTAAGTTATTACTGTGAGATAAGAGTAGTATGAAGCAAGCGAACGCAGATTGAAATTCTCTAGGTGAGTTGCCTTAGTAAGTTATTACTGTGAGATAAGAGTAGTATAAAGCAAGCGAACGCAGATTGAAATTCTCTAGGTGAGTTGCCTTAGTAAGTTATAACTGCGAGATAAAAGTTGTATGAAGCAAGCGAACGGAGATTGAAATTCTCTAGGTGAGTTGCCTTAGTAAGTTATTACTGTGAGATAAGAGTAGTATGAAGCAAGCGAACGCAGATTGAAATTCTCTAGGTGAGTTGCCTTAGTAAGTTATTACTGTGAGATAAGAGTTGTATGAAGCAAGCGAACGCAGATTTGAAATTCTCTAGGTGAGTTGACTTAGTAAGTTATAACTGCGAGATAAAAGTTGTATGAAGCAAACACGTACGCAATGTCTGTCAGCGCAGGTATCAAGTCAGGGGACGCTAAAATACGGGGCAGATAACGTGAACATTAGCGCGGTCTCACCTACTTTTGGCTGAGTTTCTCTAATAATACGTTTGTATTCTACTCCTGTTTTCGTTCTATTTTCACGTCTAAGTGCTTCATTTGACACCTTTTTTAAATTTTTATTTGTCTTAGTATAACTAGTGAAGCCAGTTTGTAAAAAAGCGGGAATATTCTCGACTGGACAGTTTTTATTAGTTGAAAGAATTAAAGGGTTCCTCACTACGTGTTTTTCACCGATCGGGCTTATCCTCCTTCACTGTCACACTGCTAATTGTTAATTGGGTACGAACCTGGCGGTCTTAGCTTTTCCTCGTATATTATTTTTCACACTACCCTTTGACCCTTTTGTAAAATTATAGCTCGTTTTAATTTAAACTCTATATGTTTTGAAATCACGTATGAAATAATACATATTTTAATCCAACCAGGTCATGAAAGAGTTTTTGAATGATTATAACTATATTTTTGTTGACTGTGGGAATTGTTTACATTTACCTGAAATGTTTATAATATACTGATAAAATGGCGTAAAACATATATAAAAATAGTTGTTTTTGAAATGATAATCCGCCTGATATACAAATGATAACTCGGATTTATATACAAAACTGTTCGAATACTAAGTGTAATGTTAATAGGAAATTGTTAAAATCCTAAATAGGCTAATATTCTGTACTTCGAACTACTACAATTAGTAATTTATTGCCATTCCTTATGTTCAGTTTTCTCAAATGTTTTGTAAACATTAAAAATGTACGTTTTACTTAACTCTCCGAACCCTAGCGACTATCTTTAAGATGTCAAACGTCAATTTATAGTGAAAGGTGAAGTACAATTTTAACGATGCTACAATGGTGTGATTAGTAGAAACACCATATAGTAATAGATATAAAGATATTCGTTTTTTCTAAGTCCAAGAAACCTTTAATCGTAAGGTACTATTTTAAAACGAGATGAAAAATTATACGTGTTTTTGAAGCCACTTAATTTTATATCTACGGCCATAAACTGTTGTTTTTGACTGCGTTGTTCGAATCAATAGCAATATTTATATGGTCATATCACGGTTATATTAATTCATTTCAGTTGCTAAACTCCTTAAAAACGATCCTACGTTATCGCATTTGGATATTCCTTGTTATAAGTATTGATTTACCCAATACGATGCTAATTGTTATGCAATAATTTACCACAAATTATTTATATTTAAACTTGTTCCGTACTAGGTAGTAGGTGGTACATATGAATGTGATGTCACGATATAAGAAACTATGAACTTGTCAAACTTAATTACAATGGGCAATCAGAGGTAATTTGATTTGTATATTTTTTATGAAGCATTTACAAACGCACCGTTCGTTCTAAAGACTAATAATTATAATGACATCACCGTTAAGCTTCGATTTGTTGGCAGCAGAGTTTGTTGGCAAGCCTGATCAGCTTCAGCAGATTAAAAGCCGTCAGATAACATCTCTGCCAAAGCCCGGTCCAGATGGGTTGCTATACACTCGGGATAACGTGGGACGTTTACCATATGCCTGGGAATAAACGGGATTGTGATTATTGATATTTGGCTGTCAGCCGCTGCATGCGGACTCTCCGTCCGGTGCGCACTCGCTAGGTTCCATTATAAGATGTGACACATATCTCGTTGTTAGATATTAAAGTTCTAATTTATTCCTTTAAAATGACGCTTCAATTCTGTCTTTAATACATAACTGGAGATTACAAGTTTCTGTAATAGTTTTTCTCACTTGTAAATGTTATCATTATGGTAGTTATTTTACGTAAAAACATTCTTTACGGTTTCTGATTTTCCCTAAACATTTAATTTAATTATTCCATATACTTATATGTTTTATAACATTTTATGTGCTCGTTTTATGATATAATTAATATTTTACGCAGCAATTATTTTCTGGGAGTGATATAAAACTGAAGTCAACCTACCCTTTCCCCACCATAACAGTGATAGGATTTCATCTAAGCGTTTCTAAACGGATGATTTTACAATTTGAAGATTAAAACGCCCTATTCCCAATGTCAGTGAATCTATACCTCATGTAGGTGCTTGGACATATCTCATGTAATAGTAAAGGGTCGAAAGTCAGCTGGCTGACTTCTATCAATGAACAGTTACACGATGTCGTGAAAACTACTAGAGGTTGTCATCAACGAGGTTGAATTTTAGAGCTGCCGTTAATGTTGGAACATCATTAATCGCTTATGCCTCCATCAAGTGTAGTGCAAACAAGAGATGTATCTTTGACGCCAGAATCTCTTTACGGGTTTCCGGAAATCAGAAGGAGAAGACATCATTACGGCATTAATAGTTATTAGGATTAATCAAAATCTCCTCACTGTCACAAGGTTGAGCCTTCATATAGGGGCGTATCCTGACTCCTAAACTCGGTCACGAAATTTCCCCAGGGCGCTGGAATAGGAACCGTCTCCACAACTTATGCTTGTTTACAGTACCGGATCTACAACATGAGATCATCTTCATCGGTAGTTCACGGCAAAGTTAACATACGTACACACCTTACGTGAAAGCCAATTGGAAGGATGTTATAATTTTTTATTTTAATACTTTTGTTCTTATAAAAAGAACTTTTCCGTCTAAATATTTCAATGGAAGCCAAATGAAAAGTAATTATGCAAGCGTATGTTCCTAACTTGAGTAGTTAATTACTTTCTAACTGAGGTCGTAAAACTCATACTCATTGAAATTAAGTACATTATATCTTTACACTTTAATTTATATATTCGATTTGAACTTCGATATTTTCCGAGAATGAGCATCTGCAACATATAAACAGCAGCCACAACGAGACGACAGAATAATAATATCGCCTGAATGCAGGTGGAATACCTGAACCATATAACTAAACGTAATCCTTGCAATAACGCGTGTTATAGCGCTGGTGCCCTGTGTCTCACACGGCAAACAACAATCGCCGGAATTCGCTTGCCCACTCAAACATTCAATCGATGTTTTATTGATATGGAATTGTATATAACAGGATTATTAAGGGTTTACATGATATTTTGTACACTTTTGATTGCATTTCCAGAGGTACACTCGATGCCAATGAGGAAAATACAATGTTAAAATAGTAATTGACAAAAATTGCATTTCAAATAACATTTATTCATGGGTCTTCTTCCGTAATTTCGTCTTGTTCCTGCATTTTGATTTTCATAATAGCAAAGTTCCTAAAGTGGTCCTGAGTTAGTACCATCGCCCTTAGAGTAACAGAAGGTGAAACGTAGAACATCCTAATATCTACAACGTATCTTCACATTTTCTGAACTAGAATAGGTAACTTTTTGCATTTTTAATATATTCATGTATTCTAAGATATTAAGAGATACCTTAAAAATAATACAAACATAACGGAAATAAAAGTAGACAGCATCAAATTATAATAAAGTGGGCATACTCTGATATGAAATCCGTATTGATCGCCAATTGGTAAAATATTCTGTAAATTATGATACGGCTCGTCCCCATCCACACACCTCAATAACCGAATGTTCATTGATGGTCCTGCCAGTTTTGGTTTAATGGTTGATAGCAGAAGAGACCAAAATATCTGAAGTTGTTTATTTTAGCGTTATTTTGACACGATGTGAGCTTTTTACTAGTTGGAAGACACTCATACCTAAGTATTCTTGTTTTACTCGGCGCACAGACGGTCAATCTCAGTAATCAGGATGTAAATAATTTAATCAGGAGAGTAACATTGTTTGTAAATCTGATAAAATATTGAAACGTATTGGAATCATCCACGATCGGCTTACATTCCTGATGGTCTAAAGCTGAAAAATACTATTATATTTATAGTTATGTTTCCCCTAGGAATTAGCAATTAGTTTGAGCTGCTGATGTGGATTACGACGCCACTTGAGATATGCTGTTGGAACAATGCAGTATCGTATACAAGCAAGGATTGACGAAGCGTTGAACATCTGGTCGAATCGTAAACCTACTTGACTATACGAGCAGCTCTCCTACGTCACTCGTTGAGATTTAATCTTCTGTATTGTCGTAAATTTATATTTAAGGGAATTTATGGTCAAGTTGAGTAAACAGTGTTTGAAAAGAATACTTTCCGTAAAACAACATATAAATCTATTCCTGGACAGAAATACTTTTGTAATACATAGTAACATTGTAACATTGTTAATAATAGGAATATTATGCACAACTAAATACATATCAGATATTGGTGAATAAGGATGCATGTTTCAATAAAATATTTATAATCTGTTTATCAGTTGTATAGTATGAAAAACCTCTCGGTACAAAAAAATATAAATAGATAAATTATTTGACGTCAATTATTATTCATTTTGTTAACTCTGCCGACTAAAAAGCTGTTAATTAAACAATAAAGTAATCATTAAGGATTCCTGGTTCGGTATAGTAATTAAATTAATATTCTCAGCATTATTCATTCTTTTTAAATAGACTGTTTTGATCTTATGTACATGTTATTGTTAGCCGACCGTTTTCAGTAGGCAGGCGAGTGAAATCATAAGCCGGGATGGAACTGTATGGAGTGACGCCACCACTTCAATATCGAGGCTCCCAGGATAATAACGTTGGCCATTTCCTTCTCGGCGATGTTATTGTCGGTGCCTACGTTGTCACTGAGGCTGTTGTACATCGTGTCGCACCGTCTGAGAACGCAAGTACTGTGGTAATACTAGGCCTCACCACCCGGTGGAGCTGTGAACAGTCCGTGACAGATTTCACTGACAAAAAGTGCTACGGTTACAGATTGAATATGAATTGCGCGTAATTGAATCTCTGGCGTAGTGTAGTGGGTACAACGGTTATCGCAAGATAACCGGATCAAGCAACGTCGAGAGTGCCTGCTGCTTGGATGGGTGACCGCTGAACGATCCTTTCCTTGCAAGCAGTCCGCCTGCCCGGCCGTTGGTGTTCGGAAGTCATCTTTAATCCGTTGGTCCTCAGTTTAAGTGTTAGAGAGGGCTTAAGGGCTTCTTATCCCTAACTTTGCCTGATAAAATAAGACATCTTTACTTTTTTGTATCTGTAACTCAGAAACGTTCTATACCACAAGCCCAAAAAAGTCACAAGAGTGCCATGGGAAAACGTCATTGTTAAAAGTTCACCAAATATCTCGTCTTTGACTTAACTTGAATTCTTAACTATTGCATCTTGAACTACTTAAAATCGAATTCAATTTTAGAGCTCGATCCTCTTAAGCGTTTTCCTCTTAAAGAATTCCAATAAACTCAACCAAAGCATGACACGAGTATTGCAATACACTGGAAAGATATCGCATCGCATCATCATTTGATCATTTATCAGAATGCTTGAAACATTGTCACGTTTTCAATAAGGCGCAACAGGAACAATAGCGAGGAACAGCGGTGTTGTTATCAGCGCGTGCTGGTTGCTGATGCGACTCGGATCCATTCATCTTGCCGTCAGCAGGGAATCAGCTTGCTGAACCGTCTGCAGGACCTCAGCCTTTGTGCTGAGGCGCCGAACTTTATTCTGAGCAGTTCTGTCTTGCAAAACACATTAATAAAGAACTCGTTTTAAAATTTATATTACTAGTGAAGGAGGACTTTCTAAAATAATCCATTACGCTTATTGCACGATGTCATGGCCTTACTAATGGTCTTAAAATGTCATGTAATTGGGCTGAAAAGTAAATTTATTTTCACTGAAAACAAACATTACTATACATTGCATTAACCTTTAACTGCTTAATTTATTGTCAGTAGTTAGAAGACAGGGAGGTAGTTAAGGATAGAGGCAATTACGGCACAAGCCCCTTTAACTAAGTTCCATAACTCTGGAACTGAGTTACTGAATTCTTTATCTCTTTTAAAGGCAGTCGTACATCAAAAGAAGGCACCGTTTCTTACAGTACGAGATGACGTAGTTCATACGTTATGTTCTCAGTTGTGCTGAATTTCAAGTTCACTTTTCGATTGATCTAAATCGTTTCCATGAACTAAACTAATCCACCGATAATTGCAGTTATAATACCGTTTAATACCAGTCGCCATTTTAGTAATGCATGATTTTATAATTTTTTATTTATTTTTAAATGTTATGCGTTTGGGTGTTTTAACTCACTATATGGAAGTATAGTAAATCTACCTTTGTAAAATTAGTTTTTCTCTTTGTATAAGTCGTTGTTATTTGATAAAAAAAAAAAACTTTAAATATTTGTTATTACATTCAAGTACATTGTATGACTGTGTTGTGTACGCTTACAGTGAATATTATACTATGCCCTTAAATTTCTAAGATGAAATCAGCAGATTATTATAGTGGAACTACAAAACAACACCGTTTATCTAATGAGCCCGTTAATCTTGATAAGTTGCTAATTATTATTGATGCAATCATAGAGAGAATATAGTGATACAAACTTTACGCTAAACCAAATTCCATGGTTTGAAATGCACCACCATATAGCACATTACTATCTGTATATAAATGAAGTGTCATACAAAATTTCACGGGTGAAATATCTCTCGGGATATCTTGCAACATGATACATTCTTATTTTCAATTTTAATGTATTATTTCTGACTCCGGCAGATAACTGTCACATATTCAAATCTCATATGACGGTACTCATAGTATAGGAGCTAGCAACGTTTTCGAGAGACAATTTCAGGTCAGCTGATTTTTTGATATGCTGCCTTTCTTGCTCTTTCGGTTGGAGTCCGGGCTATCTGGCTGGCGGTAGTGGTTGCGTTTATTAATGCGCATCTTACATGCACAGGTAAAAATCCTGAAGTTAAAAAGAATTTTTTTATGCGTAATTTTCAATTTTTTCCCTTTAGATAGATCTACCAGACATTAATTTTTATTGCCAGATATTTTTACTGTTGTTAATTATGTGCCGTACGCGAAATTTTTTTTTTTTTAATACAAATTTCAAAGTATTTTAGAATGTCTGTAATTTTTATATTATGTTATTTAAACATAAAATAATCTAAAATTAATTTGCCAGACGTTAATTCGATTGTTAAATATATTAAATATAAATAAAAAGGTAATGAAAAGTATTGCGGTATGATGCTTGTGGTTGGAGAGAGACAGTTTGAAGTGCCAGAGAGAAAGAAAGCGACGGCAGCGCTTCGGCAAATGGACAACAATACATGGCGTCAGTCTAAAGTCACATGTTTGTGTTGTGTTTGTGTTATTTGTCAATTTGTGTCAATCCCACATGATGATTGAGAATAAAATCATATGTTTAAATAAAATAATATAAAAATTACAGACATTCGAAAATACTTTGCATTTTTTATTAAAAAAAAATAAAATTTCGCGTTTGGCACATAATTAACAACAGTAAAATGTCTGGTAGATCTATCTAAAGGGAAAAAATTGAAAATTACGCATAAAAAAAATTTTTTTTAACTTCAGGATTTTTACCTGTGCATGTAAGATGCGCATTAATAAACGCAACCACTACCGTCAGCCAGATAGCCCGGACTCCAACCGAAAGAGCAAGAAAGACAGCATATCAAAAATCAGCTGACCTGAAATTCTTGTTTTAGAAACGTTGCTAGTTCCCGTACTATCAGTTTGTTTACAAATTTTGTATCCTTATATTTTCTAGATTCCATCATGGCTATCCATAAGATCAATGTAAATATATTCGCTAATGCTCAGCCAAATTCTATGAAGGTCCATGCATCATAACCGAAATCAGTATTGGTTGTATGAAAATGGAACTTCATGCACAACTTCAAGTCTATGGGGTCATTTCGATTTCGAGATATCGTGCAGGCAAAAAGACACACAGAAATTAAATATTTTCCAGCTTCTTAAGTGATAGGCTTCGCTAAAGCTGACGCAATGACTATTTAAACACCTTTTTTAATATTTGGAGTATTATACCGTAACAAAAGATATTTTTCATTTCGGTTTTAAAGATATTAAAACGTGGATGATGCCAAATATCGCTTGTTATGTTGGGCCAAAGCACTAAGATAATACCCACGTACTGGGCTGTAGCATTCCATCACGTTTATGACCTTTTTTGCGGGAGGGGCGGCGAAGGTCTTTGACTTTTGTTTTGCTTGCTCATAATAAACTGGAGGTCCACATCAGCGCGTTTATTTTTCAGTAAGCGTGCTAATATATTGCTTTGATAATCGCGGGTGAGGATTATTATGGCTTAATGCAATTAAACACACATATGCTTTGAATGCAAGAGTAAACAATGTGAATAGAGTAAATGTTCCACCTCAGTTTATGTATTTAGAAATCGAATTGGTTTGCACTATATTCTGAATTCACTTTCACGTTAAAATAAATTAATAAAAACAATTAAATATGCATCACTTTATATTAACTCCTAAACATTTAATTACAGAGATAACATATAAAACATCGCCTTAAGTGTATCCGAGACATTCTTGTTGCATTTTGATAACGAAATCGGTTTAACCTTAGATTTATGTCATTGAAGGAGACATTGAAGGATTTCTTTAGCAATCATTCAGTGATAAAAAACATCAGTAACACTACGTTTCGAGATCTGCAAACTTAACTCTTCTTCAGGTAAATAACTAACCTGGCACATAATGAAAAGTTATGTTAATAAAACATCATACCAGAGCATTATGACACGCGTAAGTCAGGAATCACAACCATCATGCTGTGTATCAACTTCACTAACTCCAAAACATGCACTTAATAGAAACACAGCACAACACTAATTATTAAAAATGAACTACAGAATTCAGGTCACAATAGGTCTGCATCAGCCAACCAACCGCCTACCAAAAATCACAAAAACAAACTTCAAACAAAGAATTACGTTATCGTTAAGTATTTTTAACATGAAAGCGATGAAGAAAAAACTCACACACACACTTTTGCAGTATACCTATATAATTATGAAACCAATTGATGATCGTGATGACAGTAATATGATACTTCGTTACCATGACCTACAGAGACACTTGGTCAAGTTCAAGGTGAAACACTTACCCAGCAGGCATCATTTCTGGCTGGTTTATACCTTCCGGTTGAACCTACCAATGGGCACAGCATAAACAGATGTGTCACTTAAATCTGGACAACTATTTGGATGTCCAGGAGAGGCATATCACTAACCGCAAATGTCTAGTCTACTGCGGGAGATTACTGTTTGAGTTTGGTGGGGTTCTTTTGGGGCCCTAGATATCAGAGGTTCTTGCTAGCCTTAACAAGGCTGTGCGACCCCCTGCCTGCTTTGACTGGAGAAGCTGGTTCAGAGCTAGCCTCCCCTTCTTCTGGGGGGACATGACTTTGAGATTAGTGTCCTAATTTAATTCTTCCTCATGGATCTCTATAGGAGGCGGCCCCTACTCTCTAACGTTACCCATCCTGAATATCTTGTTACTCCGGAAGCAGCGCTAAGGTTCTTAAAGGACTAAGTGCAATTTATAAGCTTCTTGTCCTAAAAGAAAAAAAGTGAAAAACTTGCTGAAAGGGAATCGAAATATTTTATAGTGTAAACGTCTTAGCTCGCTGTTATGTTACAAACAGAATAATATATGAACTACAAATACATAACTAGGGCACTGTAACGGTTATTGTAACAGTTTTTCCTCATAATTGAACTAACTGTTAATTATGAACAAACTAAGATAGTTAGTTACTCGTGGTCTGCGGTATGCTGAGACACAACAGTGTATTGCGTGCAAGTCGGTGCAAGATGTGGCACATAACGCCGCTCGTTACCGCACTGTGTCTCAACATAGAGGACATAACGGAATGTTTGTCTCACGTCCTGAGCTTGTGTTATGTGCTAGTAGCAGACACCATCTACTGATCGTTACACTCTACATTCACAGCTCTCAGTGTCTTGTGTCCATTTCAGCACGAGTATGATAAGTTGCTAAGAATTTCCTTATACAAAACTACAATTAGTTTTGCAGGGGCACCGACTGGGGGACGACGACTGGGGCCTGCACACGCCCCAACATAATTATATTATTTCTGGAGAAACAATCGCATAATCGCTATTTTAAAGTAAAAGAAACTTTGTGTTGGAACTTTCTAATTAATCATAGTAAAATATGCAAATTCAAACTATGTAACTATTTTAATTTACAAAATACACGCCACTCGACTTTAATAATTAAATTTTGTTTGAATCTGTAAATATTTAAGGTTTAAAAGTGAAGATGGTAATTCTATAACAGCTTTACTTTCATACTATTCTAAAGTATAAAATTGCAAACTCAATAACAGTACACATGTGTCTGTCAAGATTCCAAGTTATGAATTTTCAAAGTTGCAGTTTGGTTGGAATGCGATAAAAACTGGTATATTTTCGTTGTTACTGATATAAAACTGGATGTTATTGTTAGTAAACAGTTTTATATGTCAAAACGCAGAAATAAACAACCTAAATTTTAATATAGTTTCTGTCAATGTAGCTCTATTAGTTTAGTTTTAGGTCTACTTACAAACAAGAATATTTATACTTTTTGAACAGAGAGTAGACATCAAGACTTAACTTCATTTGTTATTTAAACTTCATATAAACTGTATTTGTTGAGAAAGATCTTAACTATCCCTGTATAATATACCTGGGATTAGTGATTAAGTGGTTTTGCTGTGAACTTTATACACACTCTGACATAATCTTTTATTACGAGTAGTTCAGAAGTACTATAAAATAACAATTTTAGGACCTAATATTTCCAAAATTTTTCCGGGGGAGGACTCCCCCCAGACCATTTTGATGGGTTATTCATACACCTAAGTCTCCAGATTTCCTGACACCCCCAGAGGAGATTTATGGGTACGCCATTGTCGTAACGGATTTTATAAACGTCTAGTTCTAATATCTGGTTTTGGAAGATTGCCCAGTATGTTATTTCAAATGCCCATAACGAATTAAAGTTTTGTACATTTTACATAAATGCCACCATAAAAGTGGACGGGAAGATATACCTCACCAGTTGGTCAGAGAATGGCGTCACTGGTGAATAATTAACTTGGATTCCTGGTTCACATAGCGGCAGAATCCACGCGCGAATCCAGAATGAGTGGGCGTCACATGTGAAAACGTATCACCTTCAACGTTGCACGTCTCTTTAAATGCTGCCGTTAATACAGAACGACTGATAATTCAGTTTTAGAAGAAATAAAGTTGGAAGTACCACAAGAGATTCAGACGTACCCTAACTAATTGGAAGGGAATTAGTCACGTAATATCCATTCAGATCTTACTTTAATCGGATGTGAAGGTGGGTCACGTGACCATTTTATCATACTGACTGCTCTTGTAGGTAGGTTTAATGGAGAAATAAGGAGGATCTCGTTTACTAAAGGGTTTAATTTTATCAAAATAGGGAGTTTAACTTCCTTTGCCCGTGTAGTGGCTGGGACTGACTTAAACACTGTAAGATGTTGTGAATATAAAAAATATGTTAACCTATATAAAATATAAAAACTAAACCTAAAATAATCTGAAAATTTATTTTTATTATGTTTGTGTTTCGGTTTATTAATGTATTTTTGGGTTTATGGGGTGTAATATAGGCTCTTAAAGAGAAGTTTTAACACAATATCAAGGCGGAAAACGGAGATTTTGGAATAATTATAGCCAATTATCAACTTATTCTCATGATTTAGGATCATTTGTCACTGATTAGGTATCTATAAAATAGTATAAAATAATGAAAATTGAGCTGCACAGCGTTAAGGAAACAAAACTGAAAATAATGTTTTTCAATTATCTCTGTAGAATTCATGTTTTAAATTAACTATCAAGAAACTATGGAGTTCTTATAGCCTCAAGATATAAGTTAAAAACTTGGAAGTCACTTTCACCCCAGGATTGATATCAATTGCTTTGAGTCTGCAAGCGCACGCTTAACATTATGTTCTTTATGGGCATCTGATTGTACCTACGAGAGTGGTACCTCAAGTATCCTTCTTATTCCTTAGTTAAATTTTTATTTCTTCAATGTTTACTTCATTGAACTGCATAACTATGTGTATGTTTATGTTTCAGGTAAGAGTTGGAGTGGAGTGTATGTTGGAATGGTATGTTGCTAGATTAAAAGTTTATCCTCATACGAGTACATGTAGTGTTGCAGTGAGACGGTAGTTATACACACACATTACATTAACGCCTTTGTTTGTTCGTCGGTACCAAAATATTAATTACATTGCTATCATTAAACGTCTTGTACTTTTTACAGTGCTATAACAAATTATTATCTTATATGATAATTATTTGAAAGTTGCTGGGTATACGTTTTCCATGGTTGGCTCTCAAAGGTACAAGCATAATGTTCTAATAAATTATAAAAGTATTATTATGTTACTAATACTTCTATTAGACTACTATATTTGTAATGGCACATGTTGTAGAATTTATAATGCCTTTATGCTTAGATTTTTCAAAGTCTACTAGTGAAAAGTTAATTTTTTCATGCAAATTAAAACTATTGCCGTACCCAAATATTAGGAGGTTTTAATGTGTCAACAATCACAGATTAGAAAAATAGTAGTATATGTCATAGTTAGTATGTGTATGAAATTAAAACCAACAAGATAATGTAACGTATGCTATACATTTGTTTGCTTCCCGGCATTGTAATGGAACCACTACTATGATTCTCTGAGGCAATGGTATGGACTTTGCCAGGTGGTGGTGTGGAGACTACCAGAGTAGTGCGATTGGTGCACTGACAGATTAGTGTTAGATATTGAGGACTAAGTCAATATTGTGGGTACCAACATTCCCTGCAGTGTTCCTAGCGTCTTGTATTTATTTAGCCATTTTCAGCCTGACTCGCCTGCACCAGTTTGTGTCGCTCACAATGTAAAATAGTTTCCATTTATATACACTGATGTGTTATCATTGATGAGTTTGGACCTGTCATTTACTTCCATAAAATGATGAGTAACAAGTTGTAATAAGTATAACAACTGATATCCCCTTGTTCAGCGCGATCCGACAATTGTAAAATGTATAGTTACAAATAAAAAAAACATATTTTTTGCCATGGATTAAAAAATCGCCTGGTGAAGTGTGATTCAACTTTGTGTTAAATTTATAATGTTTCGACAGAAAATGGGTTCGCAAAATATTCTAGAAGAGCAGAAGGTGCTGACAATAAAAATGCAATCCTTTCCTTCAAATATTTATTACATCCAAGTTTAGCGTTTCATGTTTGAATAAGTTTTGTTGTGTTCATTAAATTTTATCCCATTGAATTGTATCTATAAATTGTTTCGTATCCATATTTCAACGTTAAAACTATACTTTTGGAAATTGTATTTTTACCTTATTGCATATGAGTAAATATTGATAAAATTCCCTACATAAATCCGTTACAATATTTATTAAAATAATACAGAATCGGGGTCAAAGTGGTGTCGATCCCTTAAACAATAATAGTGGCCATTGGCTGTACACAGCTGGTTATCAGTGGCCTTGTCAATACTGCATTGACAATGCTTGGCCTCTGTGTACATGTCCACCTCACCCCACACTACACTACACCCCATAAATAGCCTGATAAAGCCTTTGTATGGTATTGGACTATCATCGTTTGTCCTGCTGAAACATAAGGTTTCGCCGTTATTTTTGCGGAAGATCCTTGACTAGATCACGATTCTACTACGACGAATGCTTTAGCAAGGGCTTGTTATATGACCCTGGGATGCTTTCGGCGAGTTGGATTGATATTTTCTTTGTATATTTAATTAGCTGGATAGTTGTCCGAGCGTAAGCGAAGCCTATCACTTGAGAGGCTGGAAAATTGTCGTCTTTGTCTGTCTGTCCGTCCGTCCCCACGATAACTTGAAACGACTCGACTTATGGAATTGGAAATTTTGCACGCAGCTTTATTTCAATATATGCAACACTGATTTCAGTCATGGTGCATGTTACGTCATGAGATTTGACTGAGCGTAGCGAATACTTTGGCATTGGTCTGTGGGTAACTATGATAGCAATGACATAATAGCAAAATATATAAATTTTAAATAAACTGAGTTAATACACTGTTAATAACTGAGTTAATAACAATTAATAATATTTTAACACGTGTAAAATGGGAGAACAACAAAAATTAATGGAATGGAAAGTTAGTGTTAAAATTTGGTGAGAATATTTTATTTGAGTGCGCTCCTGCTTTTTAGTACCATACCTAGTCCACCAGAAGTTTATATAACATAATGTGAATGTGTCATTTTTCGAGAAATACTTTATCTGTATACTTGACAACAGAGTGAGTTTGTAAGATGGTGTACTGTGGATTTTGGCTGACTGTCAATAGATTGACACAATTTATATTTTGTCAGGCGGGAAGAAAAAACTTCTATACAACGATGCATACAGGTACATCCTGTACATCCTAAGTGAAGACTTTTACGCGACACGTGGATGTGGTGTGCTCCTTTTAGCATTTGGAACATATGTTAAGAATTAATAGAAAGTACCCTTTTTATTATTTGTAATACTTTTCAATATGTTGAAGCTGGAAAACATTATTTGACACCGACGGCAATAATCGTTAATTATTGAAAATCGGTTAATAACTAACATCGTGCTACCAGTGCCTTGTCAACACTGAGTTGACGTTGCGTTGCTCTCTCTCCCCCCCCTCTCTCTCTCTATGTGGTACATGTCGCATACAACAGCGGGTGTATTGGCTGATAAAGCCTTTGTGTTGTGTAGGCCACTCATTTGGCCGTCCATAACAAAGGGTTTCGCCGCTCACAAGCGAATTAAACTGGATGCATTAAATTTATAATTAAAAGTAACTCTTATTTTAGTTCACTTAGGACAAGAATTCTTTGTTTAAAGTTTGTTATTGACGATGGAACGTTTGAAAAGATAACAGGATTTCGGACATTTTCCATCGATATTGGTTATAAAAGGTATAACTCAACGTTTCGAGGATTGGAATCTATCCTCTTCGTCAGGTGGGGAAGGTATTAATACATACAAAAATAACGCACAGAAAGAAGTATCCTTCCTATTTTACTTTTCTCTCCCTACTTTATTTCTTTCCATTCGTTATTTTGTTATTTATTAATACCTCTCCCACCTGATGTAGAGCATAGATTCCAATCCTCGAAACGTTGTGTTATACCTTTTATAACCTAAAACATTAGGGCAAAAAGCTGATAAATCGCTCTAAAGTATCTTTTATGCTTGCTTTCGTCACCCCTTTACCCCAATATGTCGACATTTGCGTTTAGTGGTATGCTACTGCTCCTGGACATCCATAAGATTGCCCAGATTTGAGTGACGCGCTGGTGTTTTCTGTACTCAGCGTTGGTTTAACTGGAAAGTGTAAACCAATCAGAGTGAACCTTTTTCTGGAGTTAAATAATGTGAATGTTAATATCTTACTTGGTACCTTTTCAAAATAGAGAAATGTGATAGTCTAATTGATTAAGGGACATTAATTAATTTTGGTTATATATCTCACTGCATAAAATATCTGAAGCAGACATAAACGTCAAAACTTTCAACAAACAAAACACCGACTACTTCAATAACGATTAAATTAAACTGTCCATGTTGTTGTTGGATAATGTAACTTTAATAATTAATACGAGAATAGACTGACATAACTAGTATGTCTAAAACTATAACATGTGGTTATACTTGATTAATTTTGTTGATGCAATATGTGTATGCAAAACTTGTAGACATGTAGATGTGCAAAATTATGAAATAATGTAACTTTTTTGATTTTTGTGTGCCGTTTAATTAATTTTGTGTACATTTAGATATATTATAAAGTATACACCTACAATGATATAATTTATAAAATTAAAGAAATTACAGGATGTGTACCAAAGTATAATAGTTATGTTCGACCTTAAACGTCGCTTAGGGTTATTGCTGCCGCTTTTTAAAGTCACAGATTAGATTTCTAGGGGATAATTATAAAATAGCTAATAATTTTGGATTATTTTCTTTTAAAAGTGTTTAGCGCATTCAATAGGAAATGTTACTAACGTAGAAAACCCCCTTTTAAAACTAAAAATAATTAAAAGAACCATCATATGAAAGTTCACAAAGCGGAAATTTCCCAAAAATCCAATCCTACAAAAGGTTTTAGTTGTATCCTCATTACACACTGCATGTCTTTTATTTCCACTGTAATAAATAGAAATAGTAACCTTGAAACTCTGATGCAGTTTTGCTTTTAGTAGGACTATTGTTCCCACAAAGGATTGCTGTTATTTATTGTTGTTGACAGTTATGTATGTTCAACAATTCATTGCTAAATGCAAATACACATTACTGTTAAAGAACTTGTACGATACCTTAATCCATGGTATTCATTGATGGTTATGCATTATGTATTCCAGTTACAATACTGAATAGGTATGTAGTGGAATTACCCATGTACACTTTTAATGTTTTTGTTCCACAGACACATTGGAGATCACCAGATATTTTACTAGTTGACCTTTTTTGGTAGTTTTTATTTAGCGGAATGTTTTACTCCAAAACATTAAATGTTGTAGCTTGGATTGCACTAAACTTAAAAACAGTGTAACTTACGATTTTTCAACTCTTCATTGAACAAATTATGACAAAATCTGTTTTAAATAGATGTACTAACTGATGGAATCCAGATCTAAATGATTGCGAGGTTTTTTACACTGTAATGACTATTATGAAACAAGGTACGTTATAGTACTAGGAACTTTTAATTAAAACATTTCCAAAAATAATAAAACTTATTCTAATGACAGACTTGTTACAATTTTTTAAGACCAGCTAAAATGTCTTAACTAATAGCTATTTAGACGCCTAAACCCATATTTCTCGTTTTATCCGTTCTAGAATTGTATATATTTTTATACTAATTTTCAAGCAGTTTTACAAACATAAAGAATATCGTGGAATCCGCTGTATTAAAAATAGAGAGGTCTAATTTGTGTCAGAAATAGTTTGTTTTTCATCGGCTACCTTGTAATAGCATTAAAAAAATCAAATTTAGCAAATGTTCAAGTACTAGAGGATATGTAATAGTATTTTAAGATGGCCCTTATACTTTTAACGGACACGGCATTAGGTACACAGGGCATAATTCATACAGACTAGGTGGCGGAGATCTGGCGGATTATTTCAGTTAGTTCTTAGGTCCGGCGCTAGAGCTGCGCCACGCACCATTCAAATATTAGTTACCTCGCCATTCACTCCAAAGATGGCACTCGCTCACTTTTGCCGTACCTCAATATTAAGCATTGGATGAGTTATCTCTTGTGTAACTAATACAGTGAAAGGTAATAGTAACTATTCTTCATAGCGTTATATATAGGCTTAGTTCTAAATCTGGGTTATTAAATGACAGACACTCAAATGAAAGAATGGAGGTGAAACACCATACCGGTGCTTTAATTCGGTTTCAACCCAAAAAATCAGATAAGAAGTACAAAATGATGAAATGATTCCTGTCTGACAGTAATCAGACTGCCACAACCACTTAACTTCCCTCCTGAAATCAGATCACACGATGCATCAGGCAGCAACCCCTCAGTAAAGCTGAATTGCGGCGCGGCGGGTTTACACGGGATTTCTTCAGTCCTGTCGATATCCGCAAATCAATCATCCCAATCGCCTTTATTCCCTGGCAATCGATTACTTGTCAGATTTGCCTTCTGCTTGAATGCAATCTGTAGGGTTAATATTGTCGATGGGAATATTTTTTTGTCTTGTTGGTTTTATTACCATACTTAATACTGAATAGAAATATTTATTCAATTCTTAAATTTGAATTAAGTTTATAGATTACAACTATTGATAAAACAAGGAAGAAGCCACAATCACATCTTGTAGAGAGGTTTAACAATATCCTCAGCAATATTTTGGGAATTTGATCTTCGTGTCAGGATCAATAAAAGGTGTAATATAACATGGGTTATAAATGTTTAATTGACTATATGAATGTATGTACATGTTTTATTTTTTAAGAAACAAGGAATATAAAAGAGTTGAATTTGGCTCAATTATTATTTTTCTTTTAGTCTCTAATTAAGAGAAAAACAAATTTTAGACTATCATACCACGTTTCAAGATAGCGGGTAGTTGATGCTTTTAAAGCTTATTGTCGTATACACTAAACGGAAAAATGTTCAATGTTAACGGCATTATTAACGTTGCATTATAAAATCTTATATCTATATTATTTACTTAGTGATTTTAATCCTCTAGGTGTCAATGTGTTTGTAGTTAGGTTTAATAACTGTCATTATAAATTTAAAAATTTGTTAATCTTATTTTTTGTGCGCAATATTAGGCTTTAAACACTTAAGTTGTTAATGTTTTCATGATTTCGGACTGCATGAACAACAATTCCACCAGATGTGACGGGTTTTTACCTCTACTGGACTCTGAAATAAAACATAAATATAAAACACACTTACATACAAACAGAACACGAAAAATGTCTGTTAAAATCCC
Organism: Homalodisca vitripennis; assembly: GCF_021130785.1. Classification (NCBI taxonomy): domain Eukaryota; kingdom Metazoa; phylum Arthropoda; class Insecta; order Hemiptera; family Cicadellidae; genus Homalodisca; species Homalodisca vitripennis. The sequence continues at coordinate 94,899,938 of NC_060212.1, read as the reverse complement.
ATTTTAATGTAAACTTTTTGTCGTATTGATACAAAGAAAGAAGTCCCAAAGTATTGTTTGTAAACACAACGTATATAAACGAAGCTGTAGTGCATGTACAAAGAAAACTATAACTTTAATTCCACCGACCCAAGATGAATGTTAAATGTTTAGTCTCTGTCTAAGGGAGAGGAAGTGGAAGTACTTGAGGTAAACCACTCTCTCTAGTCTTTCTCTTGTTGTTGTTTGACCACTATTTCATTCCACCGTCCCAAGATGAATGTTAGATGTTCAGTCTCTGTTCGATAGAAAGGAAGTGGAAGTGCTTGAGGTAAACCACTCTCTCTAGTCTTTCTCTTGTTGTTGTTTGACCACTATTTCATTCCACCGTCCCAAGATGAATGTTAGATGTTCAGTCTCTGTTCGATAGAAAGGAAAGTGGAAGTGCTTGAGGTAAACCACTCTCTCTAGTCTTTCTCTTGTTGTTGTTTGACCACTATTTCATTCCACCGTCCCAAGATGAATGTTAGATGTTCAGTCTCTGTTCGATAGAAAGGAAGTGGAAGTACTTGAGGTAAACCACTCTCTCTAGTCTTTCTCTTGTTGTTGTTTGACCACTATTCCATTCCACCGTCCCAAGATGAATGTTAGATGTTCAGTCTCTGCTCGATAGAAAGTAAGTGGAAGTGCTTGAGGTAAACCACTCTCTCTAGTCTTTCTCTTGTTGTTGTTTGACCACTATTCCATTCCACCGTTCCAAGATGAATGTTAGATGTTCAGTCTCTGCTCGATAGAAAGAAAGTGGAAGTGCTTGAGGTAAACCACTCTCTCTAGTCTTTCTCTTGTTGTTGTTTGACCACTATTCCATTCCACCGTCCCAAGATGAATGTTAGATGTTCAGTCTCTGCTCGATAGAAAGAAAGTGGAAGTGCTTAACCACTCTCTCTAGTCTTTCTCTTGTTGTTTTTTGACCACTATTTCATTCTACCGACCCAAGATGAATGTTAGATGTTCAGTGTCTGTTCGATAGAAAGGAAGTGGAAGTGCTTGAGGTAAAACACTCTCTCTAGTCTTTCCCTTGTTGTTTGACCACTATTTCATTCCGCCGTCACAAGATGAATGTTAGATGTTCAGTCTCTGTTCGATAGAAAGGAAGTGGAAGTGCTTGAGGTAAAACACTCTCTCTAGTCTTTCCCTTGTTGTTTGACCACTATTTCATTCCGCCGTCACAAGATGAATGTTAGATGTTCAGTCTCTGTTCGATAGAAAGGAAGTGGAAGTGCTTGAGGTAAACCACTCTCTCTAGTCTTTCTCTTGTTGTTTGACCACTATTTAATTCCACCGTCCCAAGACGAATGTTAGATGTTCAGTCTCTGTTCGTCTCTGTTTGTCTTCCTCTTTTTGTCTGTTCGTTATTGTGACTCTAGTCTTGCTTGTCTTAGTAATAGAATAATGAACTGAACAAGGTTTGATACTTATTCCTAATAAATTCTCAATACAATTTTAGTTTATGTGGTAGTGACAGCTAACACATGTAAGCGGTTTAATCTACAAGGGAATTAATAACAAATACTCGTAGTAAATAATGAATTTGCTGTTGTATTATTGCTTTTGCCTATAGTAACTGTTTGTAAATTTAATTAATGTTGTGGCCAGGATTCGATTACCCGGAATGTATTGTCGTTTATGAATAAAATATATTTATTCATAATTAGTTTATGTGTAACACTAAAAGCAAATGCATTATGTAATGGCTGGTAGAGATTTATTTAAGCTTATTCTATTTATGTTATGGTAATTTGCTAAAATTAGTGTTATATTATTATAAATATTATTTAGTGATATAAATATAAATATGTTTATGAAAATGATAATATGAGTAATTGAGTTTTACCTTAACAATATCATTATCTTACATTTAAGAATAGTGAAATGTACTTAATTCACAAAAATATCTGAAGCTCAATAACTAACCAAATACCTGTAACAGTTAGTTATTACCTACCTTTTGGTTTTGCCTGGACGGTTATATCATGGTTTATTATCGTTGGATAATACCTAAAATATAAACTATTATACTTATATAATTTTTGTGAAATTTTGTTGTAAAGGTAAATTTATTTTATAATTAACTCAACAATCTACGTAGTCTTGGTGGGAAGGGTTTATTTAATGAATGTTGGGTTTACCTCCACGTCACCTTCTTCTTAATGCAGCGTCTGGAAACTGATGCTGTTACAGATTTGGAAACTCAAAACGAACAATATATATCGTTTATACATTACAGACATATAGAATATAAAGTATATAATATAGTGCATCCAGGTGAATTGGCGTTCGCATTGTCTCATCAGGTGCACAATTGAATGCACTACGATGTACTGACACGATCCTTAAGCACGGTGGAGCAACTGAGTTAAAAAAAAATCAAATCTTCGTCGGATAAAGTGGAAGGTGAAGAAAGTTGACACGATATTGTGTGATTTGATCTCAACGTACACCCAAGCGTACAGGATAAGATAGTCCTGGTCACAAAATGAAAAGTCTATTATGTTGTAGGCCAGCGTAATTTATAATAATAAGATATACGGTGTAAGGCCAAGACTATTAAAATATGAACAAAAGATATCATAATCATTAACGCCATTTCACTTTTGATGCCTTCTTTGTTATCACTTTTGTATAAATTGTTATCCCGTTTAGATTTGTAGGTTTTGCTTGATTTCAATGAGGTAGTTAATTGTCCGATGCGTAGTTTGATATACAGATGATGATGTTTTAAGGAGACCTTTCGCTCTTTTCTCTGAGAAAGTGAAAGGACTTCCAGACGTGCTTTTCCCCGATCGAGCTGATAACCGATCTTTCCACTTTAACTCCAGCACTAACTATTGCTTGGACGTAGACGCCATTGATACTGTGTTGTATCTCTTGATTCTGTAGTAGAGTTTCATACTTGCTATATAGCTTTTTATAAGTTATAGCTAAGTTATACTGTTTCAACAGTGTATTATATAGCTTAGAAGTTTATTGGAAATAGTTTTACTTTTTGATCCAAAGATAATTTTGAACTTGTGATTTAATATGCAAGTCGAATGAACCGACGCGATTGAAATTAGCTCACGAAGTGGGGAAGGGGTGTCTCCAAGGACCGAAAACGTCATCAGGTCATCTTTCTCAAATTCTTCCAGATTTAGAAATTGAATCCAGGTCGCACTTATTATTTTAATTGTTGCTAAAATCTGTAATAAATATGTAAATACAGTGAAAATTAAAGAATCATATTGGTTCTATAACTCTTTACCTTTACAATCCTATCACATTATATTGGTATTTTACAGATCGTTTGACCTGGTCGCAGTTGCATTGAATGGGTGTGAGATGGTATAAGGAATGTGCGTGGTATGACTATGAGGATGTAAAAACCGCTTATGCGTAATTCAACCGCTCATTTTATCACGAACGACGTAGGAAAATTTAGACATAGTCGCCATTTAAAAGAAATATACTCTCGTACATTGGACCAATGGGTTATTTAGTGTAATTTAGTGAAAGCGTTGACTTCATTATGAAATCAAATTACAATTAACGAAAAATAACCTAAAAGGCAATTAAAATGTGGAAATAAATAAGTTTAAGTACAGTTGCCTTTAACGGGCGATACATTTTGTAAAAGAAATTTATATCGACATGTCTTCTTTGATTTATTATTAAAAATGTGTTAACAGAGGAAATATTTTGGAAAAATAGATAACATTACATAGTTTTTTTACATATACTTGTGTTTCGAAATTTGAAATTCATGGATATGTTCCAGTTTTGAACGGTAATCATTGAAATATTCGGAAGAATATAAATGCAGTGTAAATGATAAAGAAGATAAATTCAACGTTTAAAAGTATTACACATTTATGACTATGTGGTCATAAAAGTGCTTTTACATCATATCTTGCAATAAAACAGGACGCTATAAACTCTGGAAATCATTATCATAACATATACACTGCACTTCGGTGTTATTTGTTAGTATATAATTGCATGCAACACTAAATGTGGTGATTGACGAATTTCCAATATTGCAAAACCTAATATGGACCTTTGTATTGTTTGGAGTTCCTAATATAGGTTATATGTGGAGTATAACGAAGGTATATTATCTGCCGTCTTTGGTAGCTCAGTGGTTAGCGCATCAGCTTATCACGTCAGGGACCTGAGTTTGAATCCTGGTTCAGACACAACATTTTTGTACGGTAACAAATATTTCCTGAGCGTAGACTGACGTGTGTTGATGAACAGTAATGTACTTACGTTAAGCTCCGATTTGTTGGCAGGAGAATAATCAGCTTCAGCAGATTAATAACAGTCAGATAACATCTCTGCTAAAGCCCGGTCCAGATGAGTTAATATAAAAGCGGGATAACGTGTGGGACATTTGCAGTATGACGGGAATAAACGGGATTGCGATGATTTCTATTTGACTGTCAGCCGCTGCCTGTGGACGGAGAGTCCGGTGTCAATCCACTAGGTGCACTCAATTGTGACATGTACACTCTACCTCACTGTGGTTTATTTATTTATTTCCTACTTTTAAATGTCTTTATTCTTTGTTGATTTGTAATTTTATTTCAAAGTTCAAGTCTAGTCTCACACTAAATTACAGCATATCTCAAGTGTTGCTAAGATTTTCAGCCATTCTCGAAACATTTTGGTTTACGAATTGAAAAATGTTCAAAAATATTTCATCATTGTATTGTTATAAAGGTGTAGTATAATAGAGTATAAACAATAACTAAATACGTTTTAGACAAAAAAACTTTCAAAGTGATGTTTAAACTTTTTTAACGATTGTCCAACATCTGGGTGATTGCTATCAATACAAAAATTATGTATATACATAATGTAGAAAAACTTAGATAAGATAACGAGTTATAAAAGAGATTTCAGTGCTCTCGATAATCCACTATGGATGTTGGAAATTTATCCATCATTTTGAGATGGTATTAAATGTTCAGAAATTTTGGATTAATTATTAATAGTATTAGCTGGCCATTTACATGAAAGTAAATAATGGTGACTTCGTTTTTGTTAATGGTGACTTCATATCTAACTAGTTATATATGATCACTAATTTATGATTATCATATATGATTTTTGTGCAATACATCATGGAATATACCATTTATTTTCAATACAATGTTTTAATTTCAACACTATTATGAAATAGTGTTATGGAGAGAAGTCAGAAAATGATAAAACTTGTCTTTTGAGGTAAATTATTGTGGACTAATTGTTTAGCTATGTTTATATGTTATGTATTGTATGTTATTTCGGTATCCTTTATAAGTAAAATTTTTAGTATTCTTACCAGGTTGAGCTGGGCGACTTTATTTTCAAACTTTATCATTATTTTTAGAAAAATGAAAAAAATATACCGATACATGCATTATAAACTGTTTCGCTATTGTTATATATCGCGTGATACAAAGCAAATATTTCGACAGGAACTTTAAATAATTTAGCAAGTTCTTGATCATAATCATTTTACCATATTGTAAAACCCTTTAGTTTGAAACTTCATTTGTATGTACAGATTTTCCAGCCCCTCCCTATAAGAAAAGCCTCCCAGCAAGCTTTCACGCTTCGTTAGGCAATGTGTCTTTGAGCGGCACCTAAGGTGGAGATAATGGCAGCTGGAATTTAATTACAGACACATTATCGTGACTTGCGCTGGGCCCAGTGCTGGAGACCACATCAAGAGGCGTGGACTGCTCGGGCCGATGAGCCTTTTATTACATTAATTATCCAACATGTACTCGTATGTTACACATTTCCTAGAACTGAAACACACAAACGTTGGTTCTTTGGAAAGTAAGGGAGTTTTATTACATTAATTATCCAACATGTACTCGTATGTTACACATTTCCTAGAATTGAAACACACAAACGTTGGTTCTTTGGAAAGTAAGGGAGTTTTATTACATTAATTATCCAACATGTACTCGTATGTTACACATTTCCTGGAATTGAAACACACAAACGTTGGTTCTTTGGAAAGTAAGGGAGTTTTATTACATTAATTATCCAACATGTACTCGTATGTTACACATTTCCTAGAATTGAAACACACAAACGTTGGTTCTTTGGAAAGTAAGGGAGTTTTATTACATTAATTATCCAACATGTACTCGTATGTTACACATTTCCTAGAATTGAAACACACAAACGTTGGTTCTTTGGAAAGTAAGGGAGTTTTATTACATTAATTATCCAACATGTACTCGTATGTTACACATTTCCTAGAATTGAAACACACAAACGTTGGTTCTTTGGAAAGTAAGGGAGTTTTATTACATTAATTATCCAACATGTACTCGTATGTTACACATTTCCTAGAATTGAAACACACAAACGTTGGTTCTTTGGAAAGTAAGGGAGTTTTATTACATTAATTATCCAACATGTACTCGTATGTTACACATTTCCTAGAATTGAAACACACAAACGTTGGTTCTTTGGAAAGTAAGGGAGTTTTATTACATTTTACTGATGTAATTGTTATTATCTGAAGTGAATGTGTTCAACGTATTTGTTAATTTTAACGCATCAGTTTATTACAATAATAACACATTCAGTTTTAGAAGCCATATTTTACGTTGTTGCCATTGTCAGGCTTCCTAGGTTGGTTCAAGAGACCGTCGCCGAACTGTCAGTCAATTTCAGATCCTCTCTGTGCCCGTTGCAGTTTTTATCAGTACTTTAATTTTGTACTGTATCGACTATTCTCTTTGATCTCTCTGATAAGATCCTCTCATAGGCCAGTGTCTCGTGAGGAAGTGCAGATTAAGGCTAACAAGAGATTCGATCGGCCTCTTCCTTTTTATAAAACAATTAAATTTTACGTTGGTAGAATAGAGATATTAATTTGGCCATTTGTGATGGATTTGGTTCCCAAGAAGTATAAAATAACTTATTTTGTACTCCGAGTTTTAAAGAATGAAACCAATTAATAATTATAACGCATTCAAATGAATATACGAGAAGTACCGGACGCGACATACTTAGAATAAAGACCGCAGAAAACTGAGGATAACACCTCACACAAGTAGTCACTCCCAATGTATCGATATTGTTTGGAACGTTGTCCTTAAAACTTACGAAAGAAGCAGTTATATATAGGCTCCTCCACAAATAAAAATCACTTGTTCTGAAAAGATTTACAAAAGATACTTTAAAAATTATTTATTATTTTCTTCAAAATATGATAAAATTAAATATTTGGTTCCTTAAAATACATTGTATAAAATAATATATTACTTAATTTGTTATTTGAGAACTACTCCCCCATGAAGACTGTTTTATTCAGGCAACGTGTGTGGCGTTAACTGGTTACCATCCTCGGAAGTGTGCGAGCAGAGTCAGATTACACTAGTGTACGAGTAATCACATTTCTGATCTCGATCTAATCACTAACTACTTATAAATTACAATATTAAATATACAGAGGAGATAAGTTATAAAATATACAACAAATAACACAACATTAATCAACCAATGCCAAATATAGCAGAGGGATGTTGACCAAGACAATATTTATCAATAAATGATTCAAAATATAGTGGGACACGCCCTAGTCCAGAGTTACGACCCAGCCTGTGCTGACTCATCGAGTCTCGCTTCCTACCTCGCCTCCTACATAGTAAAGTTTGCTATAGAATTAAAAATCTGTAGGCGTTAGTCCATTAAGTTTGAAACATCATTTCATCAGTGAATAGGAGATAAAAGGCGTGCATTACAGTAATATTCGGGATTATAAATGTTCTTTTATTAAAGAAAAGAAATAAGCGTATTTATATAGTATGTTTATTAAAAGTTTGTGAACCTTAAAGGGTAAAATCCCCCAAGATCAAAACATTTTAAATTCGTTTAATCATGTTAGAATGACTTTTAAAAATATTTATTTTAGGGAAAAATACATTTACTTCAAGTAAATAGTAAATAGGTAGGCTAAGTTTTAGGAATGAACAAGTGTTAACTACGTTTATAATCCATACTTTTTCAAATTCTTATATGATTTCAAATGTAAGGAAACTTGAATTTAAAAACCGTATTCAGTAACCAAGCACTCTTAAAGTTTATAAAACACAAAGGTGTTTACGTGTTTAAAATTAGGATGATGTCGATACTCCAGTGCTACATCACCGTAACTCAGAATGATGTCCAAATATAGGACACTGCTGGTCTAATCTACCGAGGCGTGTTGTGGACATGTCATGCCGCTATATTTAGTAGACTACATGTGAGTAGATGTACGGGTATGTGTAAGTCATTGTAAGGGTCATTTTGATCTGTCGGTGCTCGTACGAGTTCATTACTTTAAATTTACAATTCAGTAATCGCATTATACGAGGATGATGTTCAGATTAGAGAATTAGTTGGGAATGCATAAAATAGTAATTAGGGAAATCACTGTACGCAGGAGGCAATATTGGTAAACAAAGCGTATAACTGTGTCAATTAGCATTGTAATGGCACATCATTGCGGCAGATGGGTCCCCAGTGGGTGTAGTCCGGCCACCTGACACCCATCAGGGGTGCCAACTGTGGAGGGAATTGCTGTGAATATCCTTTGTTCAGTGTTGCCAATTAAATTTGTGTGTGTTTCAAAGTTCATTTTTGTACAATAAATGTAAAACGTTCTATACAGAATCATCGGTGGACCAGGAGATAAGATGGCGTTCCCTATCAGGGTGTAGCACTTGCACCTCTGGTGGTTATTTTGGTAGCGGTAGTTGTTCGATATTTAGAATTCAAATAGTCAATACATTTTTTCACTACATTATTGTTTGTAGTAGCAATGTATTTGATACAGCACTACGATTTTCCCAAACTTTGATTGTTTTTAACTTTGATTTTCATCTAGCTAAAGTAACTGTCGAGTCGTTTTCAGTTCAGGCTCTTCAGTTAGGCAATGAGCTTGCACTATTTTTACAACATGTTTGGATGCAGCTCAAAATTGGAAGCTTTTCTAGAACAAATTGCTAATAAAATGGTGTTGAATGATGAAAACAGTCTTTTAATCAACATTTAAGATTTTCAAGTAAATTGGATATTTTACTTAAATGTACGTTTAGTGTAATAGCTTATACTGAAATCTGATTATTGAATTTCTGTGAAATTAATTTTATGAGGATACAGATTAATAGTGATATTAAAACTGCATTATTATTATTAATAATGGTTATATAATAAATTCACCCTATTAATACCAAGGTTAAATATTCATTTAAACCTTAAAATACAGTCCAAAGATTTCAGTTTTTTTTTTATAATCTGTAGGAATCGTTACAGAATCGTCACGTATATTTTACCAGTCTACTTCCTCTTTCAGTTTGTATTTTTGTTTTGTACACGAAATATTAAGTGAGAAAATAGAGACAGAATGAGACGACAAAGTGTGAAATTGGTAAACACTCCGCACAACCGATCGCAATTATCACGATAATGACGTAGCGTATCACGTGACAGTCAGCATACCCATGAACATGTGTACATAGATCACATCTCGAGAATGACACGAGCTTTAGGTTTAACATTTTCCTCGCAACTTCAGCGAGTCCTGGTACGCGGCATGTGGTCTGGCGTACCCCTACGTTATTCTAATTGCTTTACACTGTGTATAAGAAAAAAAGTATTCTTCTATGTGGAAGGTTTATGTATAATAAATAAGTTTAACACATCATGCCCGTATTTCCTCAGATATCGACTCACCGTTGATCATTAAATGCTAAAATGGCGGATCCAAAATGGCAACCGAAAATATGAACTTAATTGAAATGAAGTACTTGCTACTTCAATAGCAGTCACTGGTGGTATGGATTCGATATCTAAAGAAATGTGGAAAAAGTAGGTGGGGGAGACATTTAACAACTCATCCTGTATAAACCTGTTTTGTTATTATCCACTGCGAAAAGAATGCACCTGTTGTGGTTTATATATTTTAAGGTACTAAATTTATAACGGTATTATACTATTTGAAGTTTCCATTAGGTAATTGTACACTAGGAGGTGTCGACGGTTTACAGCAGCTCAGACTCAATTGTATGGATGACGTAGTGTCGTGCCCAAGCGGGACGCGATAATGCGTCGTACATCTGGAGAAATCGTAAACCTACTTGACTCAACGAAGAGCTCCCCAGCCGTATCCCTCTGTGTCGTCGTATATTTGTATTTCAGTGCATCCGAGTTCTAGTCCAATATTATATACTGCTCGCTGAAAGCTTTGCTAAAATCTTATTTCTGTCGATTAAGCACAAATGTGAATTTAAAGTCACACCCGAGGAATCTGACGAGGAACTATTTCTCTTTTATGGATTTGCATTTATAACCTCAAACTGGTGTCGTTATTTTCTTTACGAATCCAATAAGTTTGGTTAATTAACGAGAGTGGTTTAGTAGCGGATTATAATTTCAAATTCTGACCCATTGTGGAGGTTCTTATTCTTGATTCTTGATAGACGTATACCAAACTTCAAGTTTCAGAAACTATTGTTACTGTATGTTGTCTCTGGGAAAACACGCAAGTAAGGCCGAACTTTCAGAAACCTCAACAAATACAAGTAAAGAATAAGAGCTAGTCAAAGTAAAAATGCATCCACTAATCACAAAGTACACATAACAGAGCACGGTTATAAGAACGTCACATGAAGATAACGTGCGTACAGCAGTTCACTACGGTTAGTTCGGAGCGACGCGGCGAAAAAAATAAGTCCACACATTAGGACGATACATAATTGTGAACACAATTTTATTATATACTATGTAAAGTATCTGCCACGTTTGCATTAATTTTGGGTACTGTTTATGATGACGTTGCATTAAATCTGAACATTTGTACTTTTTATGCAGCCGAAAAACGACTCCGAATTTACGGAAAGTAATGCAATATTGGAACGAATTTTATTTATCAAATAATTTAATCAGTCTGGTCCAAAGTGCCGGATATGTTATGCCTATACCTTTGACGTACGGTTCCCCAGTGTTTGTACGGCATGAACCTCTAGATTTAGTGGTTAAGACCTCCTATGAACTTTAATGCGATTATGGTTCTGTACTACTTATTGTAAGTCGGTGGAGGAATTTATAATTCAATCTTGTCAACGGCTTACCACGAATCTGCCAGTAGGGTAAAATGCCTTACCCACCAAAACAAATTCTTAGTCGAATTTTGAGGCTTTTGGATCTATCAAATTCGTGACGTCATTAGTTAGATTTACTTCACACCGAACTGAACACAAAGTTGCTCGTCACTGTTGTCTCTGGTTTGGTTTCATATCTGTTTACAACTCTGCACTGGCTTAACTAACGAATTTACAGCCACAATTAACTAAATTATTAAAAAAAAAAAAACAGTATGCATCGATGAAATTGCACATGGCTTACATACACATTTAAATAAAAACAAAATGGTGAAAAATAACATTTATTCTTACAGGAAAAATAAAGTGTAAATTATGTATATGTACAAAACATACTCTAACATGAAGAACAGTACGGGTTTGTTAAATAAATGTGTGATCATATCCGAGTATTTAGTCTGCTAGCTCGTCTTTTCAATAATCGTATACATCAACAGAGATAAAAAGTATTACAACTATATTCTGATTTAATCTCTGACGGTGAGTTTCTTGTTACGACAAAGGAGCTAGTAATTTTGTTCATGTTTTCCTCACAAGAACACAGCACTTCTAACGATATACCATGTTTAATGTAGCTTTTCATGTAATGCGATTACACGTATAAGTATCTGTTATACCTGCTAATACCGGCTTTGGCCATTTTACGTTCGTTTAAGCTATATGGGATTTTGAGTTACAATTTAAATGTAAAACTGTTTTTGAACCAAAAACATGGATAGCGATGGAATTTGTTTGAATCCAGTACAAATTTACTGTAACCAACATAGCATCATGTTGAAATTAGAATTCCATTTCTGCTAAACGGAATATTCTTTGTATAAAATGGTCAGAAATTATTTTTGTTAGTCTTGTAATATACTTTACTCGTACATATCTTATAATTAAAAATGAGAAGTAAAACAATTACTAACCATAATTTATATTTAATATTTATTTTCCCTCAGTTATACTCACCTGATAGAATCCAGGAGTAGATCTACTAAAGTGGTTAAACTGGGCGTTTAAATTTTCTAAAATATTGTTTATTTGATCATTTGAGGCAATAAGACAGGGTTAAGTATTGTTTATTTTGATCGTTTGAGGCCATAAGAAAGGTTAAGGAATAGTTTATTTTGATCGTTTGACGCAATAAGAAAGGGTTAAGTATTGTTTAAAAGTACTTATTTTTAATAAGAATACAGAAAAAGTATTACTATAAAAATGCACACTTTACTATTATTGCAAAACTCACGTATTTTTAATTTAACGTGTTCAGCAACATACAGTGAGAGGATTGGTATTCAGCAGACAACGTTGTTATCAGCGCACTGGTTGCTGACGCGACTCGGATCCATTCATTTTGTCGTCAGCAGGGAATCAGCTTGCTGAACCTTCTGCAGGACCTCAGCCTTCGTGCTGAGGCGCCGAACTTTATTCCTCGCAGATCCTAGTCAAGGATGAAACATTAGTGTGGCACAACTCACCATTTCCCCACAAATAAAAAACAAATACGTTTTCTATTACAGGGGTGATAAAATATCCAACGGTTCTGGCTTTTAAAATGTACTTTTCTTTTTCTGGTTATTTATATTTTTCAGCCTCCATGATCATAATAAATTGTTCAAATTTGTCTACAATATTTTTTCCTATATTGAATGACTTTGTTGAGTATTCTAGTAACTAAAATGGGCCTTGGGAACTTTCCATCCATGGGGGGATGACTTTTTGAGGACTGATGCCTTAAATACTTTGAAAATAAATACATCTTGGACAGCAAAATACTTTATTGAAGTATGTTTGGAAGTCAATACAGCTTATTATGCTCCGCTATGAAATATGTTCCAATCACGTCTGCATTTCCCAGGTCCCCAGATTAATTATGTAAGATTAAATTTTCCAGACACCCCCAGGAATTACTGATTACATGAAACTTGTTTCCAATTTACGGTGGTATTTGTGGATGGCAAAGTTCAACAACATATCTTTATGAAATAATTCACTAAACGTCTTTTTGGTATATTTGGAATATAATTGACTAAGCAAAGTATTTCACTACGAATCTCACGGACTTTTAACTAACAATTTATTTCAGTAGTTACGGCTCCAGGGTACGGCCAATTACGTCACAAGTCCCTTTAACTAAGTTTCACTAACCTGTAACTGAGTTACTGAAGTGAGTTAGCTCACCTAAGTAATGTATCAAAAGACTCCATTATTCCTTTTATCGCTGTTTAGGTCTAGGGTGTATAAAATACGACCATTTGCGTTTCTTAGGGAGTTCGGTTTTGACGATTTCAATAAAAGTAAACTAATCTAACTGTGGGGTTTTAAAGAATCTGTTTATATGCACGGTTCTAGCAGTGCTTTTAAAAATAACTTTTAAAGCTACGAATCTTGAGTTTGGCTCCAATTCACTTTTCTCTCACGTGCAGCATCTGAAAGCTGATACTGTTGTAGACTTGACTCCTGAAATCTGGAGTCATGTTCTTGTGAAAGGATCCACGAATAATCTCAACATGAACCCCCCTCACATCATTTTGATATCAGAGATACCCTGACTACAAAACGTAGTGCAATCAAGGTGAAGAGGTAGTATCATTGTCTCATCAGGTGCACAATTGAGCGCACTACGATGTTGACTGACACGATCACAAATAACGGCGGAGCAACCGAGTCTTCTACATATAAAGTAGCTATGCATCTGTTCAGTTCTGTATCTATCCGTTATTTATTTGGAAATTTGTCGAGTGATGTTTTTATCTGTCTTTTTGTCCTAGTCAGCACTACTTTTGCTACTAAACTCGTTCTTACGCTCTCAGGTAACAATGCAATAGTACAACACACCTGAAACAATCCGTCACAAATAATTTTTTTTCTATTTGATTTTACTCTATTAATTTTCTGAAAATTTCGTGGCTAAAAACCCCCGAAAGGATAGAAAACAAACAATATAAACACAAGCTATCACCTTTCCTCAATACAACCGCAATAATGGAGAATACTACAGCCATAAATAACAAAAGTGGGTAAAATACCGTATATTGAACAATAGTATAATATGTTATTAATTCTACATTACAGGGTTATCTTTATATTAGTATAATGCACAGCCAACTAAAACTCTTTTTTTAAATTATTATATTGCAATACACGTGTTTCGGTATTCAACCATCACCAGTGTACCTCTAAAGTAAATAATAAACAATTAATTATACATGTGTGGACCATTTAAATTGTTGTAAAAAATTATATAACACAGTTGTAATTTTCATTAGTATTCTATATTTAATATTTTTAAATTTTGCAAAAATTGGGTTTGTATTATTTTTTGTGTCGCTATTTAAAATGTTTATGAAGATCTTTTTATTATAATTTAGATTGATATGTAATTCCTCTTTCGTGTTTAATTCTTTTCTTTCCTTTCGTTGTGTAAAATTTCGATGTTCTTTTCAAAATTTGTGTAGTTATGGTCAGTTTCTAGTAAATATTCAAAGAAATTTGATTTTATTGCAGGCATGTTATTTGTTTCCTACGGAGTGTCATGCAACACCATCTGTGTTGCCTACATGGAAATTTAACTTAATGCAACATTTCAAGTCAATAGATCAACTAGTTTTTGAGATATCGTGCGAACTAACAGACATAAATGAAATATTCCCCCCCCTTTAGTGATGGTGTTAAAGTTGTACCAAGTGTACTCTTTAAAGCTGAATCAACATATGCATACGACATAACATCGTGACATAAGATCGTTCCTACGTAGTCGACTTTCGACTAGAACAATCTTTTACGTCCCACACTGTGTGGTAAGGTTGGTAGACCTGGACTTAGTGGGTGTCCACAACAGCTACGCAAGCGCCAATAATGCCTTAATAATATGACATTCGATTACGATCCGATTCATAAATGTATTATACAATCGAATTTAAAAACAAACTACTTTCATTCTAAACCACATCGGAATATTCCAAAACTATCTGGAAATAAAGTAATTATACGTTAGTGAAACATAGTTTTAAATTGTGCATGGTGAAAATGTAACTCTATTAATACAATTAGCAAACGATCTGCGTAATGGATGGCCATTACATTGATGACAGTGACAGCACATTACTGTGGTAAAAACTACCGTGTGTAGTGGCATCACTGACTCAACCGCTAGAATTGTACCAGTTGTGCCAATATAACGCTGAGACATTTACTGGCCTGAAAATTATATCATCTCTTCCTCCATTTAACTATTTATTTTCATGTTCCCTGTTGAATTATTAAGAAAGTAAGGAACTTTCATATTCTCTACGACATGAAGAAACATAACTAGTGTAATGTGCCCTTTGAGTATGAGTAACCGCTCAATGTCTCAACATAAAGTATGTTAGTAGTGGAGTATAGTCTTCTATACTGGCTGGGATAATACTCGGAGAGAGAAGCTTTTAATCTTCAACTGTGCACGCTGTTATATAGTGACAGCTGAAATCTACTGTCTATCGATGTCTGAGCTTCACTAATATCAATCCACGTTTATCCTTGAGGAAACAGACTACAACTTGTCTATCATGGATGGACGCTGATACTCTTCGCTTCTTAGCACTACTGACGAGAACAGACTTACTTATTATAATAATCATGTATATTTACTTACTTGTGTATTTGTTGTAGAACGTATTAACATTTACAATGAGGATGTTTTACAGCTGAAGCACGTGTCTATAAAATGCAATTTTAAAAATTGATTTTATTTTCATATATTTCATATTCATTAATATATACATTAATTTGATGGAGCGATTCATTTACATTATTTTAATTTTTCAGGTATGAACCATTGCAGCTTTTACGATGTTGGTGAGTTAGTACTTTAAGTAGTTTATCCTCTTAAAGTATTTTAAATGTTGCAAATAACTAACCTTAAAAGTTTTGAGTTTAAATGATAAACTCTTTATGTATTGTTTATAAGTACTAAACAAATGATATTATCTCAAAATATTAGCCGTGGAAACAAACTTTATTGCAACCAACATTGTTTTCCTCGATGGGTTTATTTTTTTATTAAACTTTTTCAAATATGATATGCTGACGTTTACATTGTATCTTCATTCATTCATTTAAAACTCAAACGCCCCAATAATTAAATAAGAATCATCAAACTCACATTATTATCATACATTTCAGTTATGTGGGCTTCGCAACAAAATTAATTCTTGGAGTGTTCGATTTTTTATTAGTTAATAATAAAATCAATGAGAAAGAAATGTATTTAGTATCCTTGTTTAGTGAATCGCCAATATTTAGTTACACATTATTTTTGAAAAAGTATGTAATCTTGAAAAATAATAAATAAAAATAAGTTATTGCCTTATTAGTTTTAAGACTGGTTATATCAATAGTTAAGCAAGAGTCGAAATTAATTTTACTCCTTTCTATGTGGAAAATATATATAAGACATACTGGTGCGTTAATATAATAGAATGAAACCCTTTTTATGGATAACTTATATCTGTAGGTATATAAAAAGTATTTAATTCAAACGAAATACATTTTGAATAATTTTATTTTTGGATTGCAATTTGTATTTTTAAAGTCACAACGTTGCTACACTTGTTGGGATAATGGGACCAATAAGCCAGCTGAGACCCGTAAAACTGCCATTGTTACCACTACAATAACAACAAATATCCCTGTTATTGTGCGTGATAACACCTGAAATAAATCTCTTCTTGTGTAACATAACGGTTGCGTTTATTTTGATGTTATCCTTGACTAATTAGTTGTTTCGTCTTAGTAGCGAAACACGTTTTAAATTTCTGTACAAAGAAATGTGTTTTATATATACTATAGTTTTAAGAGGGAACATTTCAATCACAGGTTTCAGAGTGAAGAAATGCTCGGCCACAGTCTGTTTGATTGTGCGGGAATTCAGGAATGTAAATATTTGATATATCAGGGATCGATTGATGGCACATGTTATGAATACACAATGTATACATGGAGATCCGTTATGGCTTCCTTGTGTGATTTAGTTCTTTGTGTGTGTTTTCGTTTATGAGCCTATCCTCAATCCGGAGTATATTGTTTTACAGACATGAAGTAAAGATTATTTAATCAGAATTTAGAAACACTGCAGTTTATAATATATTACAGTCATTATAGATTTTTCATACACATTACCTTTAATTGTAACATTTACACAAGGAGATCCTACAAAAAGGTGTGCTGATGGCTGGAGAAATTTCAGTTATTTCAGAGGTTTGACACCAGGGCAGCGTCACGTAACTTTGATTGTACCATTGACATTTACTAATTGACCTCTCATTCCACAGATGGCAGTCCGAGCGCTCAATTGTTTTACCTATCTTAATTTGTAGTATTGGATGCGTTATCTCTGTTGTAACTTAGGATCAAAGCTGAAACTTTGCGTGAATCTCTTCCTTAAGATAACTTAGTATTCCGGAGGGGAGATTAGTATTTCAGAAGATTTTTTGGTCTGTAAGAGAAATGTCGTATTATCATTGTAAAGATTATACGTTATGACATCCCTTATATAAAAAAAAATTGTTTCAACAGAGTTCTTTCCTACTGTTTAGGAAAACTTGGGCTGTTGTCGTCATCGTCTTGGACATGGGAGAGAAAAAGTTTGATTCCACTGTTACTTTCTAACACAACTTTCTTCTTGCTTTTATGTAGGATCAAAAATGACAGTTCTGTGGAGTACAATGTTGGAACAGTACGTAGGAACTATTTAGTTAAAAATACGAAGAAAGTATATGCGTGTTTAGAATGTTTAAATCTTTGTTTGATCGGTTGGCACGAGACTTCTCCAGAACTTTTGATATCCGTTTTCTTTGGTTCAAGAAATTTAGGAAACTTCTCATTGCCCTTAGTCATTTGCAAAAGAACTTTCTTAGTTTTTCTGGAATGACAACATGTTTAAGTTGGGTAATGTTATGGTAGCGGGCACTATTTTTCAGTCATGTCAGCTTTGGAAGAACGGGAACCCAGTTCTATTCCACCTTCTCCACTCATGGCGAACAGGCGACATGTAGGCATCGAAAATATTTTAACACATAGGGAATCGCGGAACTCGGCGAACTGTTTTTGTACGTTGCGTTTAATTTACGCCCAGTAAAATCTTTCTTCTCGAATTATTATACAAAGCTCCGCGGAGAAGAAAATCAACAATGGTTTTATATTAACTATAGTTTCATATAGTAGGGGGTTCAACAGATGAGTCGGGTGAACATGTGGGACATGTGAGTCGGGTGAACATGTGGGACATGTGAGTCGGGTGAACATGTGAGACATGCGAGTCGGGTGAACATGTGGCACATGTGAGTCGGGTGAACATGTGGGACATGCGAGTCGGGTGAACATGTGGCACATGTGAGACGGGTGAACATGTGGGACATGTGAGTCGAGTGAACATGTGAGTCGGGTGGGGCCATCTCATACAGCGGTCTCGTGTATGATGGTAGAAGTACTCCCTTTGAAACCCGTTAGTTTAAACCATCTATTTATTGTAACTTCTCGCATACATTTGAGCTTACTGCATCATGTAAGTATGTAAATCACAAATGTATCATATTTTACCTCAATAAATCGACCATAAAACTGTAAAGTTCAAAATGGTAATGTTTGCGTCATTATGAAAAACTGTTTTAATTTGACGTCAGGAAATAAAATATTATAATGCTAAATACAAAGTTATGCAAATATACCGGAATTTCAATAGAATAGGTCATTTAGTGATATTATTCATAATATTAGACCATCTAAATTGGATACTTCAATTAATTACCAAGCTGTGTCAGGCGTAAGTAGAATAACAACGTAACATACAATCCGTATGACTTTTTCCTGTGGATCGCAAAAATCCACGAACGTTCCAAAAGATTTTTTAACGTATTATATTTAGAAATAGAAAACGTGAAACAGCAGACAGACAAATTTTACACTATCCTTGATATTAGTAAATCCACAACAACTAAGAAGATCACTTGTGGTTGGTGTATGCTTTACAGTGGAACCAATACTGGGTACAGCGAAACCTACGTGTCACTTAAATCTGGACACTCGCTACAAAAAATCAACACTTTAAACAATTTGACCAAAAACATTATTTTATTTTTTATCGGCAGATGTTTTATGGTTCATAGTTGAGCAATGGTACCGTAGCATTTGCACTGCGGACTGGTGATTGAGTGTGTGTAGAACAGCTCATGTATTACGGGAATCCCATTACAGACACAGTTTCACCCGTAATAAAACGGTCAAAGTCCACGAACTTATTAAGCGCAGTTATTCTATTACTAAGCTCATTACTGCTTGGTGATGTTATAAAGATTAAGACATAAAAACAATCAAAACGTAATTAATCCACAAGTTGCAAAATATTTGATCATTTGGCGCAAATCACCTAAAGCACATGTTGTATTAATTTAAACCATATGGGATAGTAAGAGAGCATGCATAGTATAAGGATTTAATTAAAAGCAATCCAAACCGTGTTGGTAATAATATGAGCGGTTTTCATCGCGTAATGTATCATAATAAGACAGACTAAGCTAATGCTGGATATTACAGTAATCATCCGTACAGGTATCGCCGGGATATTTTCGTTTTGTAATTTTGAAACCGTACTGTCATCCTTGTCAAAAAATTCTCTTCCTTTATTTGAACAAATCTTTATACGAATATATATATATATATATATATATACACACACATAGTCTTTACTATCCAGATAATACAAATAAAATTGTAATTAAAGATATACCTTTAACTGTAAAATTTAGCTAATAAAAACTATGCGCGTGCTTGATCAGTAGAGAAATGCAGATATCAAAGTTACTATCTTACGTTGGCTACAAATATAAAAAATGTTATAAAACCCACCTTGCTTGTTTTTTTGACCGAAGCATGGTTCTTAGAACTGCGTGCGCACATATTTTCTTGACCGGGACAACAAAGCAAGCTCAATCATGACATCGGAAATATAATCAATTCGAACCAGAAGTGCTCGTACACGTGCAAAGCTTAAAATAAAAATCGTACGCAATTTCGCTTAACATCTGAAGCTCTTGACCATGAACACTGAATTATATACCTAAAATGTGGCTACTTCCGTTTCAAAATTACATTGAGCGCCATAGTTTATTACATCATATATGCGTTATCTGAAGCTAATAACTTCGACTTTATGACTACTGTTCTCGCTGAGTTCAATTGTGTGCAAAAAATCATAGAATGCAGGAGATAAATACGACTTATGTCACAGGTGCGTATAAAGACGGTTTTGAAGTATAAATCATAAATGGATCATGAGCTTGGAATATCTTTCAGTCACTATCAATTATCACTGGGGATTAAAAACGACATTAAAAAGAAATATGCCTCCCATGTCCCAGTTTTTAGTAGGAAATTGCGTGTGAAGCCTTGGGTAGGAGCTAGTTAAAAATAAATAGGCAAACGAACCCACCTAATATAATCTTGTACTGATGTGAGTGTACGGATCCGGATAGCTACAATGGCGTGGTTTACGATTCCTATGTACTTGTAGTCCAGCATTGTGTCAACACAAAATAAAGCTCCTATTGTAGTTGGGTTTTATAGCACACAACCTGGTTTTCCTTGAGTGGTGCTCGTAACTAATAGTTATAACGCCGCCAGACAACACAGGAAGAGTCTGGAGTCGCCACTTGGCCTGTAGTGGGTTACCTCACACTGATATAACATTTTTTACGTGACAGAATTGCAGTGCTGTGAGCAGAGAAAAACATGATTTGATACAAATTATCATTTCATATCTTTATCACTTTTGGATATCCTCCATGTTCGACCTGCACGATCAGTAGCGCTGTTTACGATCGCCTTCTTCCGTAGGGGATCTCAAAAAAATAGGCCGTGTGCTGGAACAATGCAAATTTTCTCTCGGCTCCTGAAATATAACATCCAAGTCTAACGCGTCACACCGCGTTGTAACGTCGCTTAAATAATTACAGTTTTCAAATATCTTGCCCTCAGTGCGGAAGGCGATCTTTAGTCAATATGTGTTAACCTACAGTCTAAGAATCATAAATATGTTAAACAGCGAGACTGGAGTATTTCAGGAATCTATTTGCGTAAACAATGTTTGGACGCCGTGTTATGTGGAAACTTATGACAACACTGTGTAAGCTTAAGAACTAACGTAGGCACGTTGTTTTCAAACGAAAATAAGAAACAGCGCAAGAACGATTTAGAGATCGACAGATATATTATAGTGACAGCCGTGTTTATACTTCGTAAGAACAATAAAATATTTAAAAGTTGAGAAGTTTATAACTGGTAACAGGGGACAACGATATTATTTAGTACCTCTGGGGTACGCCTGCCATCATGGTTTATGTGTCCTGTGTTTATACCTACAGGTAACCGAGTAAAAATAATAACCCTCATGTCGCTGGAGGCACGACTGTTGAAAATTCCACATTTCGAGTTACATTTATACTATATTGCTTAATTTGCATTTTGTAAGGGTATAAGTCCTATATTAATACTGTATCACTGCAACGTTTGCAGCATGTGATGGTTTTAATGCAGTGGCGTAACTATAGTTGGGGGGGACGTAACCTATCCCCAAGGGATCTTAAATAAATTAAATATTTCTATAGTAGCTATAGATGTTTTTAATACAATTGTTTAATGTTTTATTTGGAACTAGGTTTATTTATATATAAATAAATTATTTATTCAAATTTGAATCTCTACCCCTAGTACGGTGTGCTCTATAATCAGATTCTTCAATCATATTTACCCTCACCACCCCTGCCCCTCCCGCGAGAAGTTCTAGTTACCCTAATGTTTTAAAGTGGACTTAAAAATTCAGTTAATTTGGAATTGAGCATTCGGTGTAATATAAAGAAACTTGTAAACATGTATAGTATTGGTAGTTACAATAGTATCGGCATTGAAAAAAATATTAACTAACTTTTTATTTAGTTGTTTAGTTTATCAATCATAATGGTAGTCTGAAAAAATTATACGCTATAAATTATAAAAACTATACACCACCTAGTAGACGGTTATATAACTGCGCGGTGGCCTATGTTTGAGATAATTTGATTTGTCTTACTTTTTATATGGAGTGTTTTGTACTATTTTACATTTGTGTTAGGCAAATGATCTTTTATCTGATAACGAAACAATTACGTGGTTATCAATATTGATACATTCCTTCTGTATAGCAATATAGTATAAATAAAAACTCCACTCTGCGTATACCACACCACTCATCTGTGATGTAGAGTGTGAGATTGTTGAGTTCGATTTGTGTTTTCCTTATCAAAAGTTAAGCGGTTAAAATAAATTACAAACATAACCTGGTAATTGGCACGTTTTTTAGTTTTGTAGTGAAGTCTTTTGACTTCGGGAAAGTGACTCTTAACTTTGTTATTCGTCCGTGTTGAAATTCGTGCTCTTGAAAGCATTAAGCAGCACTGAATATAACTCAAAAAGTCATTCTCGTAACCCATAGTGGAGTCTGACAACATTTTTACAATTAATGGTCGTGCTATATAAAAAGTTCGACGCTTAAGTTTTGCTTAAGACCACCCTCGCTTTAAAACATTGTTACTGTAGTCCACTTTTTGTTTTCAACAATATTTTTTTTCCTGATTTCGCATACACTTTGGGATCTTCAAAGGCCGGAGATTGCTTGTACCAAATGGAAGTTATTACGGGTAATTTTACGTTTTTCTTCCATCTTTGGAGAAACAGACGTCCCTTAAACTACAGTCACACTTGTACTGCCATTGTTTGGTGTAACATATCTCTATTAGTAGATTATTGTCATAAGAAATTAACGCTGTTGGAAAGTACCTTACATTTTAAATACAATGGAAAGTTCGACCTTGTGGGAAGTAATTAGTGAAAACTATTTTGAAAGCTATATTCGTCTTATTTGAGAACCCCACGTTCTGTGAGAGTCGATATAACAAATACATTTATCGTCTTCAATCGACAAGCGCTTAAAACACACTTTGCATGATCTTATGCTGTAATTAATGTCTCTTTTAATAGTTTGTTATTTGCAATGACTTATTAACAAGAAAATAATTAAGTTTAAGGCGACGTGGTGAACATCTATAATTTAGTTAGAATGTACTTGACTTTAGATAAAATTTAGTTAGAACTTAGTACCAGAGCCTGTATTTAAAACGGAACAAGTTTATAACCGGTGCTACGCACTAACAGAGAGCGATATTATTTAATACCTCTGCGGTGCGCCAATGTTCAGCCTTGGTTTATGAGTCCGTATACATACAGTACGGAAATTTAACTCAATTTTATTGTACTTCTGTCAGAATTGACTGCAACTTTGGATGTATGATGGTGACTCCGTCATCATCCTCCAGGGATTTTGAAATGTATTACGATGACTACTTTCTAACGGTAATTAACGTGCTTCGTCGAGACTGTTCAGAGCGTAGTTTTTGTATTACTGGGATACATTATATAATATAATATTTTGAAATCTTAAATGAATTTGATCATTGAGAGTCATATAAAAACCATAGTATGAATCTGATTAATTTCAAGAAAGGTTGAAATCGCACATGAATTCATTTTAATTATAATTATAAAGCGAGATGGGTTAAACCTAATATGATTCTATTTCCACTATTTTATGCTAATTATATTTCTGTGTTGAGCACAGATGATTGAAAACTGATTGTTTATAGAATTGATTTGTTTTTTATGTGTGTTATAAAGTAAATAGTTTGTTTATAGTATTTATTTGTTTCTAATTATTTGTGTTATTAATGGTCTGTGTTCTGTTTAATCAGTGGTGTAATGATGAAGGGTTCTGGGAACCTGGAAATTAAACCTGTGCACTGATTTTCCCCTTGTTCTTCGTGATTTATACGTCCTCTACAAGTGTATATGTATGTATTGATAAATAAAAATAAAATATAAGATCCATAGTACTTACATTGTACTCTACAAGTTTTGACAGAATAAGAACTTTTCCTAATGGGGACTTGAAGTACTCCAATTATACAGCTGGCCGAGTCCAGACTCAGTGCAAGGGTCAAAGTTACGACAACTAACGTGGAATAGTACTTACATTGTACTATGCAAGTTTTGGCAAAATAAGAAATCTTCCTAATGGGAACTTGAAGTACTCCAATTATACAGCTGGCCGAGTCCAGGACTCCTGTGCAAACGGGTCAGAAGTTACGACAACTAACGTGGAATAGTACTTACATTGTAACCTATGCAATTTTTGCAAAATAAGAAATCTTCCTAAATGGAACTTGAAGTACTCCAATTATACAGTTGGCCGAGTCAGACCTGTGCAAGGTCAAGTTACGACATCTACGTGGAATAGTACTTACAAGTACTGATGCAAGTTTTGGCAAAATAAGAAATCCTTCCTAAATGGGAAACTTGAAGTTCTCTAATCCCAATTAATACAGCTGGGCCCCGAGTCCAGACTCTGTGCAAGGGTCAAAGTACGACAACTAACGTGGAATTAGTAACTTACCATTGTACTATGCAAGTTTTGGCAAAATAATAAATCTTCCTAATGGAACGTTGAAGAACTACACCAAATTAATACAGCTTTGGCCGCGTCCAGACTCCTGTTGCAAGGGTCAAAGTTACGAACATCTAACGTGAATTAAGTAACTTACATTGTACTATGCCAAGATTTGGCAACAATAAGAAATCTTCCTAATGGGAACCTTTGAAAGTACACCCAATTATACAGCTGGAGCCTGAGTCCCAGACTCAGTGCAAGGGTCAAAGTTATGACAACTAAACGTTGGAATAGTACTTACATTGGTCCTCATGCAAAGTTTTGGCAAAATACATAAACATCCTAATGGGAACGTTGAAGTACTCCAATTATACAGCTGGCCTAGTCCAGACTCTGTGCAAGGGTCCAAGAGTTAACGACATCTAACGTGGAATAGTAACTTACATTGTACGTATGCAAAGTTTTGGCAAAATAAGAAATCTTCCTAATGGGTACCTTGCAGTAACTCCATTATTATCCAGCTGGCCGAGTTGGCCGAGGCAACTTCTGGTGCAAGGGTCAAAAGTTACGAACACATCTAACGTGGAATAGTACTTACATTGTACTATGCAAGTTATTGGCAAAATAAGAAAATCTTCCTAATGGGAACTTGAAGTACTGCCAATTATACAGCCTGGGCCGAGTTCCAGACCTCCTGTGCATAGGGTCAAAGTTACGACAACTAACGTGGAATAGTAAACTTACATTGTACTATGGCAAGTTTTGGCAAAATAAGAAACTCTTCCTAATGCGGGAACTTAGAAAGTAAACCTCCCAATTATACAGCTGGCCGAGTTCCAGACTCTGTGCAAGGGGTCATAAGTTACGACAACTAACGTGAATAGCTTTACTTTAACATTGGTACTAATGCAGAAGATTTTTGTTCAAAATAAGAAATGCTTTCCCTAATGGGAACTGTGAAAGTACTCCAATTATAATACAGCTAGGCCGAGTCCATACTCAGTGCAAAAGGGTCAAAGGTTACGACAGACTAACGTGGAATAGTACTTAACAGTGTACTATGCAAAAAAAAAAAAAGTTTTGGCAAAATAAGAAATCCTTCCCTAATGGGAACTTGAAGTACTCCTAATTATACTGCTGGCCGAGTCCAGATCTCTGTGGCAAGGGTCAAAGTTTACGACAACTAACGTGGAATATTCCTTACATGAACATGGCTAAAGTTTTTTGGCAAAATAAGAAATCTTCCCTAATGGAACTTTGAAGTACTCCAATTATAACAGCTTGGCCGAGTCCAGCGACTCTGTGCAAGGGTCAAAGTTACGTACAACGTAACCGTGGAATAGTTACTTACATTGTACTATGCAAGTTTTGGCAAGAATAAGAAATCGATCCAAATGGGAACTTTGGAAGTACTCCAATTATAACAACTGGCCGAGATCCAGCCTCTGTTGCAAGGGTCAAAGTTACGACAACAAAACCGTGGGAATAGTACTTTACATATGTACTATGCAAGTTTTTTGGCAAAATAAGAAATCTTCCTAATGGGAACTTGAATTAACTGCCAATTATACAGCTGGCCGAGTCCAGACTCTGTGTGCAAGGGTCAAAGTTACGACAACTAACGTGGAATAGTAAATTTACAATTGTACTATGCAAGTTTTGGCAAAATAAGAAATCTTCCTAAATTGCGGAACATTGAAGGTACTCACAATTTATACCAGCAGGCCGAGTCCAGACTCCTGTGCAAGGGTCCAAAGTTACGACTACTAACGTGGAATAGTAACTTACATTGTACTATGCACAAGTTATTGGCAAAAGTAAGAAATACTATCCTAATGGGAACTTGAAGTAATCCAATTTATTACAGCTGGCCGAGTCCAGACCTCCTGTGCAAGGGTCAAAGTTTACTGAACATCTAACGTGGGAATAGTACTTACATTGTACTATGCCAAGTTTTTTGGCAAAATAAAGAAATTCTTCCTAATGGGGAACTTGCATGAAGTACTCCAGTTTAATACAGCTGGCCCGAAGTACAGACCTCTGATGCAAGGGTCAAAGGTTACGACAGACCTAACGTGGAATAGTACTTACAATTGTACTATGCAAGTTTTGGCAAAATAAGAAATCTTCCTAATGGGAACATGAAGTACTCCAAATTATACAGCTTGGCCGAGTCCAGACTCAATGTGCAAGGGTCAAAGTTTACGACAACTAACGTGGAATAGTAAACTTGACATTTGTACTATGCAAGTTTTGGCAAAATAAGAAATCTTCCCTAATGGGAACTATGAAGTACTCCAGTTATACAGCAGGCCGAGTCCAGACTCTGTGGCAGAGGTCAAAGTTACGACAACTAACGTGGAATAAGTAATTGCATTGTACTATGCATAGTTTTGGCAAAATAATGAGAATCCTTCCTCCTAATGGGAACTTGAAAGTTATCATGCCAATATATACAGCTGGCCGATCCCAAGACTCTGTGCAAGGGTCAAAGTTACGACAACTAACGTGGAATAGTACTTACATTGTACTATGCAAGTTTTGGCAAAATAAGAAATCTTCCTAATTGGAAACTTGAAAGTACTCCAATTTTATACAGCAGGCCGAGTCCAGACTCTGTGCAAGGGTCAAAGGTTTACGACAACTAAACGTGGAAAAGTACTTTATCATTGGTACAGATATCGCAAGTGTATGTACGAAAATAAGAAATGCTTCCTAATGGAGAACTTTGAAGGTAACTCCCAATTATACAGCTGGCCGAGACCAGACTCTGTGTCAAGGGTCAAAGTTACGACATCTTAAGCGTGGAAATAGTACTTACATTGTACTATGCCAAGTTTTGGCAAAAATAAAAAATCTTTCCTAATGTGAACCTTGAAGTACTGCCAATTATACAGCTGGCGCGAGTCCAGACTCCTGTGCAAGGGTCAAAGTAATACGACAACTAACGTGGAGATAGTCACTTACATTTGTACTCATGCAAGATTTTGGCAACATAAGAAAATCTCTTCCTAAATGGGAACTTTAAGTACTCCAATTATACAGCTGGCGCGAAGTCCCATACTCTGTGCAAGGGTCAAAGTTTAACGACAACTTAACGTGGAAATAGTACTTACATAGTACTATGCAAGTTTTTGGGCAAAATCACAGAAAATCTTCCCTAATGAACTTTGAAGTAACTCCAGTTATACAGCTGACCGAGTCCCCAGACTCTGTTGCAAAGGGTCAAAGTTACGACAACTAACGTGGAATAGTACTTACATTGTACTATGCAAGTTTTGTGCAAAATAAGAAATCTTCCTAATGGGAAACTTGAAGTATCTCCAATTATAAACAGCTGGCCGAGTCCCCAGACTCTGTGCAAGAGGGTCAAAGTTACGACAAACTAACGTGGAATAGTACTATACAATCGTACTAATGCAAGGTTTGTGGCAAAATAAGAAATCTTCCTAATGGGACACTTGGAAGTACGTCCACTTATACAGCTGTGGCCGAGTTCCAGACTCTGTGCAATGGGTCAAAGTTTACGACAACTAAACGTGGAATAGTACTTACATTGAGGTACTATGCAAGTTTTTTGGCAAGAATAATGAAATACTTCCTAATGGGAACTTGAAGTACCTCCCAATTATACAGCTGGCTCGAGTCCAGAACTTCTGTGCAAGAGGGTCAAAGTTCCGACAACTAACTTGGAATAGTACTTACATTTGTAACTATGCAAGTTTGTGGCACAAATAAAGAAATCTTCCTAATGGGAACTTGATAGTACTCCAATTATACAGCTGGCCCGTGTCCCAGACTCTGTGCAAGTGTCAAAAGTTTACGACAACTAAACGTGGAATAGTACTTACATTGTAACTATGCAAGTTTTGGCAAAATTAAGAAATCTTCCTAATGGTAACATGAAGTACTCGCAATTTATACAGTTTGGCCGAGGTCCAGCGTACCTCTGTGCAAGGGTCAAAGTTTAACGACAACTAACGTGGAATAGTACTTACATTGCACTAAGGCAAGTTAGGCAAAATAAGAAATCTTCCTAATGGGAACTTGAAGTACTTCCAATTATACAGTTGGCGCGAGTCCCAGACTCTGGTGCAAGAGAGGTCAAAGTTAACGACAACTAACGTGGAGATAGTAAACTTACATTGTACTAATGCAAGTTTTTGGCAAAAAAAGAAATCTTCCTAATGGGAACTTGAGTAACTCCAAATTATACAGTTTGGCCGAGTCCAGACTCTGTGCAAGGTCAAAAGTTACGACAACTAACGTGGAGAATAGTACTTACCATTGTACTAAAATTTGCAAGTTTTTGGCAAAATTAAGAAATCTTCCTAAGTGGGAACTTGAAGTACTCTCTCCAATTAAACAGTTGGCCTGGAGTCCCAGACTCTTGTGTGCAAGGGTACAAAGTTACGACAACTAACGTGGTAATAGTAACTTACATTTGTACTATGCACAGTTTATGGCCAAAATAAGAAATCTTCCTAATGGGAACTTGAAGTACTCGCAATTATACAGCTGGCCGAGTCCGAGACTCTGTTGCAAGGGTCAAAGTTACGACAAACTAACGTGGAATAGTACTTAACATTGTATTTTCCTATGGCAAGTTTTGGCAAAATAAGAAATCTATCCTACTGTGAACTTGAAGTACGCTCCAATTATAAAGCTGGCCGAGGTCCAGAACTCCTGTGCAAGGTCAAAGTTTACGACATCTAACGTGTTAATAGTACTTACATTGTAACTATGCAAGGTTTTGGCAAAATAAGAAAAACTGTCCTAATGGGAACTTGAAGTACTACCAATTTACTAAAGCTGGCCGATTCCTAGACTCTGTGTCAATGGTCAAAGTTACGACAACTAACGAGGAAATATTTACTTACATGTATCTATTGCAAGTTTTTGGCGCAAAATAAGAAAATCTTCCTAAAGGGAACTTGAAGTAACTCCCCAATTAAATACAGCTTGGCCTGAGTCCAGACTCTGTGCACAGGGTTCAAAGTTAACGACAACTAACGTTGAATAGTACTTGACATTGTACTATGCAAGTTTTGGCAAAATAAGAAATCTTTTCCTAATAGTGAACTTGAAGTACTCTCAATTATACAGTTGGCCGAGTCCAGACCTCTGTGCAAAGTGTCAAAAGTTACGACAACTAAACGTGGAATAGTACTTACATCGTGTATACTATGCAAAGTAAGGCGAAAACAAAAAATCTTTCTCTAATGGGAACTTGAAGTACTCCTCCAATTATACAACTGGCCGAGTCCAGACATCTGTGGCAAGGGTCAAAGGTTACGACAACTAACGTTGGAAAAATAGTACTTACCATTAGTAACTATGCAAAGTTTTGGGCAGAAATAAGAAAATCTTCCCTAAATGGGAACTTGAAGTACTACCAATTATACCGAGCTGGCACGAGTCCAGACATCAGTTCAAGGGTCAAAGTTACGACAACTAAACGTGGCATATAGTACTTAACTATTGTACTATGCAAGTTTTTGGACAAAATAAGAAATCTTCCATAATGGGAACATTGAAGTACTCCAATTATACAGCTGGGCCGAGTCCAGACTCTGTTCCAAGTGTCAAAGAGACGACAACTAAACGTGGAATAGTACTTTACATTGTACTAAGCAAGATTTTGGCAAAAATAAGAAATCTTCCTAATGGGAAAACTTGAAGTACTCCAATATATAACCAGCTGGCCGAAGTCCAGACTTCTGTGCAAGGGTCCAAAGTTACGACAACTTACGTGGGCAAATAGTACTTAGCATTGTATTGTGGGGGGGGTGTGTGTTTTTTGTTTTTTTTAAAAAAAAAAAATGTGCTCATGCAGAGTTTTTGGCAAAATAAGAAATCTTCCTAATGGGAACTTGAAGTAACTTCCACTTATACAGCTTGCCGAGTCCAGAACCTCTGTGCAAGGGTCAAAGTTACGACAACTAACGTGGAAATAGTACTTACATTGTACTATATGCAAGTTTTTGGCAAAATAAGAAATCTTCCTAATGGGAACCTTGAAGTACTCCAAGATTATACAGTCTGGCCGGAGTCGCAGTAAGCTCTGGTGCAAGGGTCAAAGTTACGACAACCTAAAGTGGAATAGTACTAATACATTGTACTAATGCAAAGTTTTGGCAAAATAATAGAAATCTTCCTAATGAGTAAGCTTGAAGTAACTGCCAAATATTATACAGGCTGGGCCGAGTTCCAGACTTCTTTGCAAGGGTCAAAAGTTACGACAACTAACAGTGGAATAGTACTTACATTTTAACTATGCAAGTTTTGTGCAAAAAAAGAAATCCTTTCCTAATGGGCAACTTGAAGTACTCCAATAAACAGCTGTCCGAGTCCCAGACTCTGTGCAAGGGTCAAAGTACGACAACTAACGTGGAATAGTACTTACATTGTACTATGCAAGTTTCGGCAAAAAAAAGAAATCTTCCTAATGGGAACTTGTAAATGTTAACTCCAATTATACAGCTGGGCCGAGTCCAGACTCTGTGCAAGGGTCCAAAGTTACGAAACAACTAAACGTAGGAAATTAGTACTTACATTGTACTATGCAAGTTTTGGCAAAATAAAGAAATCTCTAAAGGAACTTGAAGTACTCTCCCAATTATACACGCTGGCCGAATTCCAGACTCTGTGCAAGGGTCCAAAGTTACGAACATCTAACGTGGAATAGTACGTTTACATTGAGTACGATGCAAGTTTTGGCAAAAATAAGAAATCGTCCTAATGGGAAACTTGAAGTCACTCGCAATTATATCAGCTGACCGAGTCCAGGGACTCTGTGCAAAGGTGACAAAGTTACGACAACTAACGTGTGGAAAATAGTACTCTACATCTTAGTAACTGATGCAAGTTTTTGGCAAAATACAGAAATCTTCCATAATGGGAACTTGAAGTTACTCACACAATTATACGCTTGGCCGAGTCCCAGACTCTGTGCAAGGGTTCCAAAGTTTACGACAACTAACGTGGAATATTACTTACATTGGTACTATGCCAAGTTTTTTGGCAAAATTACAGAAATCTTCCTAATGGGAACTTGAAGTACTCCAGTTATTACAGCTGACCGAGTCCAGACCACTGTATGCAAGGGTCAAATTCGAACAACATAACTGTGAAATAGTACTTACATTGTACTATGCCAAGTTTTGGCAAAATAAGAAATCATCCTAAATGGGAAACTTGAAGTACTCCCAATTATACAGCTGGCCGAGTCCCAGGACTCCTGTGCAAGGGTCATAGTATACTACAACTAGGACGTTGGAATAGTACTTACATCGTACAAATGCAAGTTTTGGCAAGAATAAGAAATACTTCCTAATGGGAACTTGAAGTACTCCTATTATACAGCTGGCCGAGTCCAGACATCTGTGTCAAGGGTTCAAAGTTACGACAACTAACGTGGAATAGTACTTACATTAGTACTATGCCAAGTTTTGGCAAAAAAATACATAAATCTTCCCTAATGGCAACTAGGAAGTACTCCAATTATACAGCTGGCCGGAGCCCAGACTCTTGTGCAAGGATCCAAAGTTTACGACAACTAACGTGGAATAGTACTACATTGTACTATGCAAGTCTTTTGGCAAAATAAGAACTTCTTCCTAATGGGAAACTTGAAGTAACTCCAATTATAACAGCTGGGCCGAGGTCCCCCAGACCTCTGTGCAAGGTGGTCAAAGGTTTACTACAACTAACGTGGAACAGGTACTTAAACATTGAGTACTATGCAATAGTTTTTGGCAAAATAAGAAATCTTCCTAATGGAGCTTGAAGTACTCCCAATTAAACAGCTGGCCGAGTCCAGACTCCTGTGCAAAGTGGTTTCCAAAAGGGGTTACTTACGACCACTAACGTGGAATATTACATCAATTTACAATGCAAGTTTTAGGCAAAATAAGACATCTTCCTAATGGGAACTTGAAGGTACCTCCCAATTATACAGTTGGCCGAGTCAGACTCTGTGCAAAGGGTCAAAAGTTAACCGACAACTAACGTGGAATAGTAACTTACATTGTACTAGTGGCAAGTTTTTGGCAAAATTAAGAAATCTTCCTAATGTTGAACTTGAAGTATCTCCAATTAATACAGATGGCCGATTCCCAGACCTCTGTGCAAGGGTCAAAGTTACGACAACTAACGTGGAGGAATAGTACTTACATTGTACTATGCAAGTTTTGGCAAAATAAGAAATCTTCCTAATGGGAACTTGAAGTACTCCAATTATACAGCTGGCCGAGTCCAGACTCTGTGCAAGGGTCAAAGTTACGACAACTAACGTGGAATAGTACTTACATTGTACTATGCAAGTTTTGGCAAAATAAGAAATCTTCCTAATGGGAACTTGAAGTACTCCAATTATACAGCTGGCCGAGTCCAGACTCTGTGCAAGGGTCAAAGTTACGACAACTAACGTGGAATAGTACTTACATTGTACTATGCAAGTTTTGGCAAAATAAAAACTCTTCCTAATGGGAACTTGAAGTACTCCAATTATACAGCTGGCCGAGTCCAGACTCAGTGCAAGGGTCAAAGTTACGACAACTAACGTGGAATAGTACTTACATTGTACTATGCAAGTTTTGGCAAAATAAGAAATCTTCCTAATGGGAACTTGAAGTACTCCAATTATACAGCTGGCCGAGTCCAGACTCTGTGCAAGGGTCAAAGTTACGACAACTAACGTGGAATAGTACTTACATTGTACTATGCAAGTTTTGGCAAAATAAAAACTCTTCCTAATGGGAACTTGAAGTACTCCAATTATACAGCTGGCCGAGTCCAGACTCTGTGCAAGGGTCAAAGTTACGACAACTAACGTGGAATAGTACTTACATTGTACTATGCAAGTTTTGGCAAAATAAGAAATCTTCCTAATGGGAACTTGAAGTACTCCAATTATACAGCTGGCCGAGTCCAGACTCTGTGCAAGGGTCAAAGTTACGACAACTAACGTGGAATGACGCTGCTTTACTGCTGGTCAGGCTTTAGCTAATCCTGCTGGGTTGTTCAGGAATAAAGTCAAGTGTTTGTAAGTTTATATTTGTTTACAAATAATTGTGATAACCTTGTATTTAAAACAAGTTTTATCAGGTTTAGTGGTTAATGTAATTGTTAAACTTTTAACATGAAGCTATGGGCCTAAGAGTATCCTCTCTGTCAAGTTTGATGGAAAATTCAATTCATTTTTGCGTTCCTTTATCCTTTTGCTGAATGGAAAAATATTGTAACACGTTCAAAACGTCATCATTTGTAAAAAACGTTTATTTGCCGTCGAGTTTTTTTAATACTAATGGCAGAAAACCTTAATCGGTTTTTTACGTAAAACGTCTAGTATAAGTATAACGAGTAGGCTTCGCAATTTTACACAAAAAATTATTTCATTTAAAACAATTTTTACCGTGTTTTTTTTACCAAGGGATACCTTAAAAAAATAATTTACCTTAAAAATTATGCAAACATGCGCCCGGCGGGGTACATGATAATCTCAGGTATTTATGTAAGCGCGTGATCAAATTGAACGAAACAGCAAGACAGGAAAATAATAAAAATGCAATAAAGAATTGCATATAAACGTGTACCCCATCGGGCGCACGACGCACTTTACAAGTGACATTTCGCTCTGTGTTCAGCCGTTCTGTTATGTTTTAGTGTTGTTTAAAGTAACAAGATTTGTAAACTAAAATTTAGATCCAAACGTTAGGTTAAAATAATTAATCTTCAGACTGGAATAATTCGAACAATTAGGCCACTTTTCCATTTAAAGGGCACATCTCAGAAGCTAAAGGCCAAAGGAGAATATCAATGCTATAAGTAGCCTACGTAGATTTCAATTCGCTGTAACACTGTTAGCGAAGACTCGATAGTGAAAAAATGCTTACTAAATATTGACCCGATTAATAACACAATAGACACATCCCTAGTTCAATTGTGTTAACCGTGAAATCACATAAACAGTTTCGGACATTAACATGCCAGAAATAATGTAATAATATTATTGTTGAAACAGAAATGAGAGTTTTGGTATTCATAAATAAATTTTCTTATGATGGTTAAAATATAACGTATTTTAAAGGGTTTAAATAACATTTTTGTTCCATTTGACTAAGACTTTTCATAATTGTTACTTAATCATTAAATTAATTTAAAGAGAAATATTTATTTTTTCACCCCATGATACTCTATTAACATAACACTGTAAAAGTTCTCATAGCAAAAATTATACGAGTTTCAGTTAGAGGTTTTCTCACTTCCATTAGGGATTGTCAGGATGTAAGGTAACAAGAACTGTTGGTCCAGCTGCTCGACAGTGCTCTTCATGAACATCACTCCGAACATGACCACGGACCCCATGGTGACCACACACGCGGCCTTGAGCAGGGCGTTCTTCACGGTGTTCCAGCAGGTCCGGGTCTCGCGGAGTCGGACGCTTATGCTGCCCAGTTGTCGAGGCGCAATCTCTGGAAGCGGCACGATGTAGTACCTGTGACCTGCGACCCTAGGGTTCCCCATGGAGTCAGCGGGGGGCATCTGAGAACTGCGCGATATCCCTGAGCCGGTTATCTTTGTTAGATAATTCCCCACTAGTGCCAGATGGGCCCCTAAGTGCTTTGTCATGTTCATTAAAACATCATTTTAGTAGGTTATCACACTATTGTGTAACCCTAAATTTTCAATATGTTACGATATGTTAATTCCATATTGTAACATAGAAAGGTAATTCCAGTTGGTGTGTGGTAAACACAGTGTATCCATAAATTTCCGATTCAAATTTCTCAGTTTGATTGTGTTGGATAAAAATGTATATGAAGTGTGCTATCTTGCTTAGTTTCTCCTCTGTGTTTCCTTTGACAGACATTTTAAGTGGTTGTGTACTAATGCGTACTTCAATTCATGTAGTTGAGGAAAATGCGTCTTCTAAACGTGAATAATGTACATTATAACTATGGTGTTATTACTATAAATTTCTGGTGTCAATCATTCTCGTTACCGTTGCTGTAAGATGTCTAATAGTACTTTAATTATGGCCGGAATAATGAATGTGAGGGAAATGAGTGTAAAATCATTTCCATCAAAAGTACTTTAGTTTTGGTATGAGTACCACACGAGCAAGCGCTATATGTACTCAAACCATATCATTGCTTTATGTGTAGGTTTTGTTTTTCTATTTTGGATTTGTATCGACATTTTCAAATAGTATTATATTATAATAGTACTTTAATTATTCATTGTTTTCTTAGTTTAGCGTTGAAACCCACGTGTACTTAAAAACTGGAAAAATTTCAACAGTTCAGTAATATATTTCATAAAATAAATGTAATGTTATTTTGATGAAATAATATTGAATATTTATACTTAGCAACTTCAAGATGAGGCATTTTTTTAATCTTTTACTAAAACTTATTATTTTTGGTCCCTTACAGTGTTTATGAAATGAAAAATCAAGATGGCTCCCCAGTACAGACAGCTCTTATGAGGCTCTTTATGAACAGTTGAAACGCTAGATAACAATGAAATTTAAATTAAGTGACATAATGACATTTCATTGTTAGCGGACCCAGGCTTAACAACTAATTTTGTAGGGACCACTTCATATCCAGACTTTGTGTCAATATGCTCTGTAAAACAATGAGACTAATTTATATTTTATCCTTTTAATCTCAGAGAACCCTATGTTGCAATGACGTCATTGCCTTTCGTCGTTGTACATTTTAATACAAAGATATAAATAAACATATTCAATGGAGCATTGATTAAGAAGGCATATAAAAAACTTTATAGTAACTTTATAAGAAAAGATTAGAATGTGTTATTCCTTACAAAACAGTAGAATGTATACGGATAACTTATTCCAAAGGAGGGAAATCTTAAATTAATCTGACTTATTATTTAACTTTTGTTACGTTATTTTTTTCTCAAACTGTTTGATTTATGGGCTCAAAACTCACACAGCAACTGCAGAGTTAACAAACAGCAAACCGGAAGTAAGGAGGTTGTTCCGCATCCTGTTGAGAAAGTCTGGTTTTCCGTATTTCACGCAGAATTCACGATATGCACGTTTTCTGTAGATCTCTGTGCATTCAAGATGCTTACGGTGATTTGAATGCATATTAACATAACACAGATTTTAAAGTAAAAGTTTAAAGATACATTACGTTTAAGACAGGCTACATACGTTCAGCCTTATATTTAAGATTTGATGTAGCTATAATCTATGGTATGTGAGAGACCAGTACTTGAGTGTCATTTGTAAAATATTTACATGATACATTCATTACTAAGTACTAGGAATAAGATAATCATTTCCCACACATTCTCTTGTGTTTGTTGCAAAATCGCAATCCTTAAATGCAGTCATTTGAAACATTCGAATTTATCTTTTTAGGGAAAGAATCTGGAGTTCTTCATATATTTAAATGTAACAAGCGTTCCACAGATTGTCACAGAAAATTCAGGATATTTCTGTGGTGGATGAATTAAAGGTGTTGAGATTGCTTCTTGCTGAAATCATTGGCATAGAAATAATGCAGGAGCGTATCATAAATCACTGTTCAAGCTGTTGTTGCAACTGCAGGAATAACCGTACCATTACGATTCGCTCAGTAAAAGAATAAATCTTTCAGGATTGAACTGGCGACCCTTAGAGTATTTGTGCAAACGCTTTAAAATAAACAGTCTCCTCACAAAGATCAAAATATAATTGTAATAACTTTCCGTGCCTTCAAAATTATAAACTGTGATTGCCCTCGTAATTACCCATAAGATTATTGTGAACAGTTCGTTAACGCTCAGCCAAATCCTATGAAATGACGCACCGTTACCGAACGCAATCTATACAGATAAGAGAAAATCTTAGTGTTAAAGAATTCCTGTATCACTGAACTGTGGAAAATGGCCGGATAAATCATTTTTACTTCTCCAAGTCAGTTCGATATCGTGCGCTAGACACAACCAGACAAAATAGATAATTTTCTAGTGCATCGAGTGATAAGCCGATAACATTGTAATATAAATACCTGAAACTTTATAACTGAATTTTGAGGTTTATGCTTATTTCATCGTAATGCTTCTGCTATGACCGATCAGAACTGACTTCGGCACTGCTGAGGAATCGTTATCCTGTCCAAGATCCTTTATTGCTAGAAGTCCTGATTCACATTTGTTTTTGAGGTGAATACTATTAGTAAGTTACTCGTGTTTAATATTGAGTTTAGGTTATATCAGAGCGTAAAGAAGCATATTATATTATACTCGCCTAATAGGAACAAAAGGAAAGAAAGAGTAACGTTGGTTGTAAAAGATAACGCGTCATCTGGTGGTTGAAAGTGTATAACAAGGGCGTTGAAACGTAATGGCTCATAACTTGTTGCTATAAAGTTTCGCCGGGGTAAGACATGGCATTAGTATGCTAAACTCGGTAACGCTCAAACATATCGTGACAATTATCTCGCAGCATGTTTTATATTTGTACGGGTGACCGATAAATCGTGGAAGTATTGAGTGTTACAAGCAGTAATAAACAGGATTCAGTCGTTCATAAATATTACTATTCGTATATTGCGTTCTTTGTATTGCGCCTCCGTATCAAACATTATTGTGCAAACAGAGTTCCAGTAGATTGTATCCACATGCACTCAGATTAAATATTGGTTCAGCTACAAGCTCCGTCATGCCGCCACGTCGGCACCTCTTTGCGTGTTGTTACACTGAACAAGCCTAAGTTGGTGTAGATTATAATACTCGCCTGTTTGTGTGAACACGTTGACTCATCGTTTTAAAATTTATAACAAGTATGAACCGATTTTGGGAATAAAATTTGTCGAGAACTTTGTATACGACATTGTAACAGAAAATTTTAATTGACTATTATTTCTTATTGTCAACACATACTTCTACAATAACAAAACGTACAGAGAAAAGTAAGAAAGCTATAGCTTCAACCAGTAATGAACGTTATGTAGGCCACTTAACGTGTTTATAAACGGAAAATCTATCATTTCCGCTTCAGGAGAAAATTTTTTTGTTTTACCTTCTGGTCTTTTTGAAAAGTCGAATGGGCTTGTTTTCAAGATTGTCATATTTTTAAAGCTATGCTACAGTATATGTTACTTTAAAAGCCACAAAGTTTTTTTATCAATAATTTGTAACGATCCCTGTGAAACTAACTTAGGAAATGTTGACATTTGCATTTCACATCAGATGGGGAAGTAAATATATAATTAATGGTTTCTTATACACAAATGTAGCTCATGTACGTATTTGATAAACGCAATATTACGTTGAAGAAGCTTTTAACCCTTTAAATTCATAAAAAATGTGGTTATATTTGTATAAATTCCCAATGATTACGTAGGATCCATGCTAAAGCTCATTTATTTGTTTTTTAAAACATATGATGTATTCAAATATGATATTTGCAGATACTGCCATACCTAATCATCACCTAAATACTTATATAGTTATTTAAAAAATCTGTTGTGACAGTGAATAAAGTCTCTTGTGGAAGTGGATATAGTCTTTAGTGGAAGTGATATAGTCTCTACAGAAAGTGATTATAATCTGTATTGGAAGTGAATATTGCCTCTAGTGGAACTGGATAAAGTCTAGTGAAATTGAATATAGTCTGTAATATTAGAAGTTGGTATAAAGTCCATAGTATTACTTTTCAATGCTATCACAAATTAATCATAAAGAAATTCACCAACCGTAACTTCTTTTTTAAATGAATCCTTAAACCCTGACATTCGTGGAACATACCATTGCACGCTTAGTCTAACAGCAGAGGGTCAATCTGCTTGGGAGAATTTCCCGTAAAAAAGAAAAACTGGGGTGGGTGACATTGGAGAGTGTCACGAAAGTTACGTCATTCATTTTCATCCAATGAGTTAAGTGAACGATTTCTATCGATTTCTTATTTTAAGGGAGATTCCTCTACAATTCCACGACCATTAGGTCGTGTGCTCAAACGTGTAAATAGGATCTGGGCTTGTACTGTATAAGTAAGGAACTAAAAATAACGTACAATACAATTATAGCCTTTACGTCTAATTCAAAGTGATTAATTTGATCTGGCAGGAATATAGCATGATAGAGAAGCTGCGGCGGGAACAACAGCGGGTATTGTTGTCCATATGTTAAACACGTGGTTGTTGACCTCATTGTCGATGTACGTGTTTACTGCTGAAGCCCGTGTTCTTGGTGCGCCGTGTACCAATATTTGCGAAGAGGCGTAAACCCAGTCAATATTGATGAAGCACATGTTGTTGACAGTTCAGTACTTATGTTGCTTAGGTTTTATCATTTTCTTTAATACATAGTAATAGTATTTGCATTTATATTTTTGAATATTATTCTAATTCAGAAACGTAACGATTAAACTAACTACTACATTTTAAACTAGAAACAATCACATATTCACAGTAATTTTAAACATTACCATAAATTTGATTCCGTCCGTATTGTCATTTAATATTGTAAACCTAAATATATTTTGTCGGGATTTACATTGAAATCTGAATACAAATCCCAACACGAACTACATGTAGACGTGTACAGCGTAGTTATATTGCAGTTTTAATCCGTCTGCTTGTTTATCCGTAGATGTGTAAATTTCCAAAAGTTCGAATACATGCTGCAAATATGGTAATGGCATTCGGTATATGCTACGGTAATACATGCTACCGCACTAGATTGCCTTATTTAACAATATATGATTTTTTAACAATATATTCTTGTATTGCGTTATTCATTTTATAATACATTTTTTCTTTTCGCGTATTAGAGTAAAATGATTCTGATTTGTAACCCTGTGTCGTGTATATACAGTCAGGTTATCATAGCAGTCTAGTACATAATTAGGATTTAAAAACCTTTGCTTATTTAGCTAGTATATCTTCTCCTTACCTTAATTTTTACAGTTAAGCTTAAGTGATAGTTGTACAGCTTACCAAACAGAGGTTGTCAATAAAACATTTGAAATTGTAATGAACGTGTACAATTCATTTTTTGTTAGTACTATTTTTTGTAGAGTGAAGCAAAAACATGATATGGACAATAAAATTAGAAATGTTATTGTAAAAAGTGTTTTGAAACATTATGTTTAAGATAAATGAGTAAAGTTAGATTATTTTGGTACGATTTCTGTCAGAGAAATACTTTGCGAACAACTGAGTAAATTACTACAAAAGTAAAAGTATTTTAAATTCACTGTTAAAATAAGTTAACAAAAGATTTTTATGTCTAGTTACGGTAGGTCCTACAATTTATACAAATTAAATATATTTTTTCACATTTGATTTTTCTGTGCGTAGTCCGAATGTGGAGCCGTCATAAATTAGTATTTTATAGCCAGGGGTAAACATTTGTAAAACGGCTTAATTTAATTTAAGTTGAATTTCGTCCAAAAAAGTTTCGCCCTTGGAAAGTTGGCAGCGCTAAGATACGTTTGTTTTAAAAGTGATAATCAAAGCCCTGCAGGTGATCTGACGGGAAGCTCACGATATTGTGACAGAGGATTTATCGAGCTGTAACTCTCGTATGACGGAAGGCAGGTCGGACACTCCGCCCTGATAAACTGTTATAGCCGGACATTCAGTCCGCGCGGAACCAGAATTTACACTAAATATCCTCCTCTGTATACTCATTTTTTATTTACATCTCTTTTTTGTTACCTATCAAATATGTAACATTCGCTTTTAAGTATTCACTGACGTTTTATATGTTTTCAAACTTAAAGTTAAACTACAAGAATAAATATT
Organism: Homalodisca vitripennis; assembly: GCF_021130785.1. Classification (NCBI taxonomy): domain Eukaryota; kingdom Metazoa; phylum Arthropoda; class Insecta; order Hemiptera; family Cicadellidae; genus Homalodisca; species Homalodisca vitripennis. Next base: position 94,858,497 of record NC_060212.1, on the reverse strand, counting down.
TGGAAAAGAAGTATTGATTATAAAAATGAAATCAAACATTCGTTATTTGGGTTTTTATTATGTAACTTTTTATCCATTTTAAAGTTTTAATTTAACTGGGTGAACAACTTTTGTTTATAAGCAGTTCCGTTGTTAAATTTTTAGAGTGTAATATTTCTAAATCCCAAAAGTTACAAATGTTAGGGTATAAGAGTAAATGGTTGGAATAAAAAGTTTAGTAATGGGCAATTTTTATTACCTTGCCTTTTAACCTCTTAAGGTTGCATTTATTTGGTGAACAACTTTTGTTTTAAATCTATTACAGTTACATTTTATAATAATTTCCAAAAGGAGCAAATTGTTAGTTTAAGAGTAAACTATAAGAGAAAATATTTTTTGTTTTTCATTATCTTGTTTTTTTACCCACCTTACAGATTAAATTTATTTGGTAAAAAGCTGCTGCTTATAAGCAATTCTGTCGTTTTGCGTTTTTTACAGCTACATATTTCTAGTAAAAATTTCAAAAGTTGCAAATGTAAAAATGTCAGCGTATTTAACAAGTTTAACTGTACGATATAGGTTATCATTGAGCTCATGAAGTGTGTACGTGTTAGCCTTGAACGAGTATCATACAGACAGTGTGGGTACACTATCAGTTGAAGCATCCCGATTGATTGTTGTGTCAGCAAAACGAGCACAAAACATTGCAATGCTCTCGCGCTTATCAGCGATCCCCGTGGAGTACCTCTGTTGCGATGTTCCACGTGCCGCCATCAATGTTCCACAGCGGCCCAGCCAGAGATGTCGCAGACCCACCGGCGATACTCCTGGAGAGATCAGCTGTTGCAGTCTCTGCCCTCTCAGTACGCGATGGCCGGGGGTCAGTCTCTACTGTGGGCAGGGAGCGACAAGACGGCGCCGGTACCGCTCCAGTACTTCGTCATCCCGGTTCCTGAGAGTACCCGGGACTCTCTGGATAACATGGAGATCACCTTCCACGAACGCGAGGGCTTCAGAACCGTCCTCCTGGGTTACCTGAAGAGAGGAATGTTGATGACGATGTTCCTGAGCTTCCTGACGGTCCTCGGTGTCTATGGGATGTTGTGGGCGTTTGGGGGAGATGCGAACAACGGTGGCGGCAGGACTACGGCCTGGCGGAACCCCACCACAACCCCTACGACAACACAAGGAATATATCTCACGACTGAGACGAGGAAGCGAGGAGATATACTTTAAAAACAGTAAACACGTTACGCATCTTTTCCAAGTGTATAAATTTGATTCCAATCAATGTCTGTCTCTGTACAGGTATGTTTTTGTGTTTTATACATGTAGTTTGTATAAAATGTACGCACATTATGAGAGTCTTTTTATGAAGTCCTTATATTACTTTAAAGATCTCGTCCCCAAGTTTGTCGATGACGTAACTAAGAAACAGGGTCGATGGGGGGGGGGGGTAATTAAAAAGTTTTGTCCCTGCTTGTCAGACACTTGATGAGGGGGGGGGGTTAAACTATGGCTGGTAAACCCGGCAAAACGCCTTTGGCATTCCTTAGTGTTTAACTTTGAACACTGAAATGTTTCGTTTTGTCATCAAAATTAGGAAACCAGTTTCATTAATTTACCAATTAGTTAGATGTTATAATATTTTCCCGCGTTGTCCATTTCCCCATCAATAATAAATATATTTTACACTGAATGGCGTACTAATATTGTATTGATTCTTTCATTATTTAAATCTTCACCGTGCAGAATCGAGACAATATCGTCTCTCTGCAGGATAGTAATGGTTTGTTGATTGACACCAATCAGCACGAACATTGTGGGATTTTTGCTTTCCACTATATTACTCGTATCATGATAGGTTTGGCGTGTACGACAAAGTCATGTTTGCAATCCAATTTAGTCACCGATACACATACGGCGATAATGTGACGGAGCGTCCGACCAACATAATTGATTGGACAGTGATATATTGGCGGATACTGCACACGTTCTATATGACGTCATGGCTGAATTGACCGTGAGCGGACAGCACATTTTTGTTTCCTTCACAGTTAATCAAAACGCTTTCTTGATTTTAAGAGTTACTTATACTTTCGAATAAAATCAATTATTCTGTGAGACGTGCCCAATGAAATATTTCTTTTTAAATTTTGTTTTTCTACATTTTAACTGGTGTTTTCTGAGGATTTAATTGGCCTTAAGACCACTTGAACTAAGTCAAACTTTTTTTGATGTTCAATTAATATAGATTTCTCTGTTTAAATTTTTACTGACGATGTAAGGGTTGGAAGGATAACAGGATTTCGGACATTTGCCATGTTATAGATTATAAACGGTATATCACAACGTTTCGAGTATTGTGATCTATCCTCTTCGTCAGGTGGGGGAGGCATTAGTATATACAAAAATAACGAACAGAAAGAAGTAAAAAGGGTAAGAAAAGGGTTCCAACATACCCTAAAGCTGCTTGGAGTCCAGTTCAGGCGTTGTTACTACATCCCTAAGTCCCTTCTTTACTTATTTCTGTTCGTTATTTTTGTACGTATTAATACCTCACCCACCTAACGAAGAGGATAGATTCCAATCCTCGAAACGTTTTGTTATACCTTTTATAATATATAACGATGGCAAATTTCCGAAATCCTGTTATCCTTTTAATTTAGATTTATTTTAAATAATGGATTGGAACTTGAAATAACCAATCGGAAATGAATTTTTCTAATCAAATAAAGAACGTGAATCAAATGAACGCGTGATCCTTCGCCTCTTACGTCGTTATGTTATAAAAGACTCTTGTACTGTATAAATATCAAAATGTGAAACTATCATTAAGGGGTGAATATTCTTGTTCACTTTGATTGCCATTGTGGTAACAATAGAGACAGCATAAAAGGAACAAAAACGCTGCCTGTTTCTGTTATTGTCGGCACGTAAACACAGTAATAAAGCCGCCACATTCATTCATTAGCCGGCCCTAGTTGTGGAGAGGTGGGATTGTTAATTGCTCTTTCCCCGGCCGTGACTTAATTCACTACCGGCCATTACTGGCCATGGACTGCGACACCCTCGGGTACCACCATGCCACCGTGCACTTTACACCACTATTAGTCTATTAGTATTCATACATTATTACGGTGTTTATGTTGATTTAGTGTAATTGTTTACTAATTGGATACGGCACAGAGCATGACTCTGAATTATTTTAAGTTATTAGCCATAATATGAAAGTAAACAGGATTTTAGACATTTTCCATCGTTGTATGTTATTGGCTGGCCATTAGCGAAGCCTATCACTCGAGGGGCTGAACAAATTAATTTCTGTCTGCCCGCAAAATGTGTAGAAAACGATCTGATATTTTGTATACAGCCTTATTTTATACTAGCAGTTACCCGAGGCTTCGCACGCATCTTCGTAGGTTTTGCATCTGTATAAACCCTTCTGATTCGAGTGAATTATATTTCCAACGCGAATGTTGAGTTTGCCTTCTTCCCAAGATCAAAAAAATATTTTAAAAAGCTAAGTAACTTCGAAGTTAGTATTTTTGTTCCATTGCTGATTTTTCTTCATTTTCGATCAAGAAAATACTGAAATAATGAACAGTGAAAATTACTTCATGATGTCATTACTGTCATGTTTGTAAAATGAATTATGGAAAATTTTGACATTTTTGTAGGCTGAGGTGTCTTGCGAACCACAACAAATTTATAAAAAGACGCATGCTAATCGTACATATATTTTATTATAAAATGGTCTATCACTCAAACTTTAAGTTGAAGCAGAAATTTATTTTAAAGATAAATATACATCATAACTTAGCGCCTTCAAATACTGTTTGGCTATTTAATATCACTATAACTGTCACGTAATTGCATTTTATAATGTGCCGGCGCTTTAAAAACATATCGTTCACAGCACTGCCTGGTGGAGAGTTACCTAAACGGGCATAGCATATAAACCTTCTCCGTGGAAAAATATAAATACTTACAAATTTCCGTAATGATCTTTCAAATAGTTTACGATTCTATAAAGGACATGCAAACAATCGTTTATATATATATATATATATATATATATATATATATATATATATATATATACTATCTATCTATCACTCAGTAGGCTAACAATTTATATATTTTTATCTGCTAGAGGGTTGTAAATATTAGTTTTCTGTATGATTGTCTGTCTATCTGTCCGCAGGACATCTCTAGAATAAAATGATCTATGAATTTTACATGTTGCAAACAACCTCAGCGAAGCCTGATACTGTTACGTGACAAGTGGAGTGGCTTACTTATACCTTGTAAAAATAGAATGCTACGTTTCGAGGATGGAATCTATTCTCCTGTTCAGGTGTTAAAAACGATAACATTTTAAACATATTTAAAACTGATGAACTCGCTAAACTCCTAACTAAAACATAACAAGTTGTATTTGCAAATAATACAGTATACAATTGTATATCGAGACTGGTCAGTATAAGGACTAACCGTAACAATGCACAAAACAGGTGCAGTCTACATACACGTGCTGCATACACCAGAGAAGTTGACATACTGTACCAGGAGGTTTTGTTATACCTGAACAAGAGTATGAATTCTAATCGTCCATGTATAGTGTTCTATTTTTGTGAATAATGTGTTGAATTTGTCGCTATTTCAAAATTGAAAAGGACGTACATACAGCTTCGCTTATAACAATAGAATTTCCGTTTTTAAAACCGATAGCGGGTTTCATTTCAATAATACTTGCTCCAAGGTAGTCTTCTTGAACAATTGTGTTAAATAAAAGAACTAAATAAATTTAATTGCGGTTTGCAATTTTATTAAATGTGTCTATTTTCAACTTATGGAACACTTTAATTGGTATGTTGCTTAGCTATAACCTCATATCTTGTCATAGTGAGAATTGCTGTAGAAGTTTTGCTGTATAATCACATAATACGTGAATTGAGCTGAGATTTGTAACTGTTTGGGCTTGAAACATTGCAGGAGGTTCTGTTAAAATGACTTAAAATAGACCAAAATGTAACCATTAAAAAAAATATCTTACCATGTTTTGACAAAAATTTGAATTTACGCTTATATAGTGCACCACAATTGTGCCATTCATTACACGAGGGACGTACAAGTGGCATGTACATTTCCACACAACCAGACAGACAGACGGCATGCGCAGAACATCAATAGTGGCGAATGTGGTGTGTAAGCACGCAATACCATGTCGTCTGTGCACGTGCTGCCGCAATTACGCACATTGTCTGAATACGCGGCTCAGCTCCAGACGATACATTCGATTGTATTCGTGCTTTCTTCAGCAACATGTTAATGCTGGTGAAGTATCATACAATACATGCTTTTTCCAACATTATTATGAACAAACATTTTGAATTACTTCTGTTTATTGGCAATTCATTTTTTGATAAAATAAATATTGGAACACTTATGCCTTGTGGGTTAAAAAGAAAACTAAAGCATTTTTTGCATTTCATTTCTTAACTTATCCATGGATGAAATTTTACACTCCCGTGTTTTATGCTCTCAAAAGACAAATAAAATATTTGTCATGAAGATCAACCACCCCTAGGGGTTAAAATGGAGTTGCAACTCCAGAAGAACTGAATTTTTTCCAACTTTAAATGTAGTAAAGAAAGTAAATCTGATCCATACGTGCCTCATGACTCATATAGAAAATCAAAATATCTTTAGAACATTCAAAAAGATTTAAATGTGATTTAAACTCTTAGAAAAATAATGATATTTTTGTTTTTAATTATCCAATTTACCTAAAAAGGGGAAATTTTACTCATATGTGTATTATGAACTCAATACACTACTGTAACCGAAATAACAAAAACCCGGAAATGGAGTATATAGGGCGGATGTAGTCGCATTGTGACCAAAGTTATTTTTAGAACAACGTAATACATATTTTCTTATCGGGGCAAAAATGCAAATACTGCCGGAAATAGTAACTTTTTGACCGAAATAGACTTTTCAAACCTACTTCCTTGGCCGGCAAACTATAGCACCGAAAATCCCCTTAGAGAGGAAGAAGATAGTTTTAAATCTAATAACCTTTTTATTCTCATGTTTATATATATATATATATATATATATATATATATATATATATATATATATATATATATATATATATATATACAACTCTAACACTACAATCTCCCAAAATCACGTTAGACCGGAAGTAAATTACAACGACTAGAATTAGTCCCTTATTATCAGAGAAGGCTTTTCAAACAAATTTAGTTTATATTTTCTTGGTCGAAGCAAAACAATTCACACGTTACCAGGACATCGGGTATAAGTTAGACTGGGGTATTACAAGGGCAGGAAGTAATAACTTTTTCATCAAAGAAAGCTTCTCAAACCGAGTATGTACCTATATATCTTTGGTCGAGGAATAAAGGAGATATCTGCATTGGCCTGGTGAGTTTGTATTGATCCGAACCAGAAAGTGTTCTTCACACACTCAGCCTAAAATAAGAGCTCGTGGAGATGTCCCATCTTTTTAGTCTTCCAGCAATGAACACTGAAGTAATACGTACCATAAACATGTCTACTTCCGATTTTTTGTCATTTTATATCGTATTATATTACTATGGACTTAGCATTCCTCCACTCTTACTTTAAATATTTCAATTGTTAGGCTGCTGATGTTGGAATTATTCATTCAAATATTATGGAATGTTACAGAGATATTTGTGTATTGCATTGATACTTATTAAAAGTGTTTTTAATTTCAGACTTTACGGTCTCAAAAAAATTGTTTTAACTTAAATGTTAGATATGCTGAAAGATGAGAATATCTTATTTCATTGGTAATTCATTATTTCTAACAATGTTTAATGTGCCATTATAAAGGATATACCTACTACGTACCTGTTATTCAGTAGGGAATCACACGCAGAGCCGTAAAGCTACTTATATTTATGGAAACGTTCTAACAAACTACCGTATAATTATTTATGGTCCAATATGTCGATCATATTGTTACTGAGGATTAAATGTTGCAAATAGATGAGTAAAATATGTTCACAGGATTTGAAACACTTTCGATATTCACTGGCATGGAAGGCGGCTTTATAGTGATAATTGTCAAGGAAAGATTTTAAGTATAAAGTTTCCAAAGGACGAAGGGTTGCACGGGCGAGTTAACATCAATAAGGTCCATCACCCCTGTGAAAGGACGAGAACTTTCACCCTCTAAGCTGATTTCCCAGCTGAGTTGATGACAAGATGGATGGATCCTGGTCTCGACCGTCACTACCATCTGATACCCGCCTTGGTAGTTCTCAGAGATCTTTGTTCACCGGACAGTGAAATAAACTTATAATATAAGCCCTTTATTGTGTTGGTACACTTGTAATTTGGCAAAAATTAAAATCATGAAATTTTAGTTATGAAAGGAGCGGTTCCTTGGTGTAAATGGTTGTTATCAAATTAACAATAATATCCTTGATTTTGTAGTTACTTCAAAGTACTGTACTTATAAAAACGTGATTTTATTTATAAAAAAACTTCAAAATCAAATCACGTGCTGTACAATATTCAAGTTACAAGATATGAATGTAAGAAATATAAAGAAATTTTGTTTCTTCGGTAAAAATATTTTATTCACTATATAATATTTGGGATGTTTATGAAACTTTTCAGATATCAATGTAATGATTGTAACATTTCACTCTAGCGTGTACAGTAGTGATTGTAAAGATAACACTTATTTTTATTTCTGAAATGTTTACATGTCGTTTCGGCAGTCGTTGTGGGGTAATATAGTATTTGATAAGGCAGTCAATTAGTAGACAGTAGACAGCTTTATTTCCACCATTTAGATTGTGTTATTTTACAAAATGTCAATTTCGTCAACTTTCTTTTATGCCAAACGAAAGGGCTTTTAATATTTGTTAGTTTTCAACGCAATAACAATGTTTTGGCCGAGTATTATTACCAATAACACAATATCAATGCATTTAACACAGTGCAGTTTGTTAAAAATAAAATATCCTAACATCGAAGGAAGTGAAAAACAATAAATAGTTATTTTGTTACCGGTTAAAATATTAAAAAAATATACAAGAGTTGTTTCGTCCTTTATGTCTTCCTTTAATTGCGTATTGCAAGTTTTCCTCAAAGGTCAAAAAATGAAATTTAATAATTTGGTGCATACTGAATATATTAATCAGAAAGATGTGTAGAAAAGATGTGTTAAAAAAAAATTCTTTCATAAGTTTTTTTATCGTAAAATTTTAACAAATCTGCAACGCAAATGTTGCCATGTAAAGTAAATTACGTTTTAAATGTGTAGATTCCTTTAGTAAAAGTTTAAATATGAAACTCTAGTTACATTAATGTTGGAAGAGAAGTGCGTAAACTGGCCTTAGCTCTTATCATAAACCCGGTCACGTCTGGAGGAACAGATTAACGTCAATTACGTCCTGTTAGGAGTTGCTGACTCCTTCCCCTTTGTACACGGTTGGGTGGCTACATGTTTGTAAGAATGGGTCCCGCGTACCGTTGACCGTTTATTTATCAGCGTCTTCAGTATAAATCATTGTACACTGGCCTTAGCTCTTATCATAAACCCGGTCACGTCTGGAGGAACAGATTAACGTCAATTACGTCTGTTAGGAGTTGCTGACTCCTTCCCCTTTGTACACGGTTGGGTGGCTACATGTTTGTAAGAATGGGTCCCGCGTACCGTTGACCGTTTATTTATCAGCGTCTTCAGTATAAATCATTGTACACTGGCCTTAGCTCTTATCATAAACCCGGTCACGTCTGGAGGAACAGATTAACGTCAATTACGTCTGTTAGGAGTTGCTGACTCCTTCCCCTTTGTACACGGTTGGGTGGCTACATGTTTGTAAGAATGGGTCCCGTGTACTCTTGACCGTTTATTTATCCGCTTCTTCAGTATAAATCACTGTACATTTTGTGACATTTTGGTAAGAACGTTGTGATTATTTATGTACTTTTACATTTTATACAGTAATTAACATCTCGTGGAGTGGTACAGGATGTATCTGATTTTGGCGAAGACATGAAAGATTATTGCATGATTCATAAAGTACAGGTATAAAATAATATTAAAGGTTTACGTATAATGTTATTAGTTGTTACAGTTAACAGACCACTATGGTTGATGACAGCTATTTTATTTTGAATTGGTAACATGCAGCCTTTACCATGGTATGAGCCATCAGTGACATTTTACAACACGATAAAACAGTGCAGTAACAATTGTACTTAAGTTATTAAGATTACTGGTACATAACGAGTAGTAGTAATTCATTGCATGTCAAGTACTTCAGGGTGATTGTAAATTCTGTACGATCCATCTCTTAGAAACGTTTATATCACTTGTATGTTACTTCCCCAAACTAGTTTGCTGTAATTCAAACAGTGCTAAGGCGTTTAGTATTCATTCATGTACCTCTTTGAGATTTAATCCAAGTGATAATGTTATTTTGGACACCCTATTTTATACGCAGTATGTTTACTCCCCCCCCCTTTCGATCTAACTAGCTTATTCTAAACAGATGTTTTGACAAATGGTTTCCCTCTACGACTCAGAGACAGGTGATGCCTGTTTCTGAACAAATACCGAAATCTGAGTTGAAGTATCCGAAATATTAAAGTGTGGTTGGAAGAAAAAGTGTCTTTTTCACTAGATGTCTTCTTCGTTTACATCTCAAATTACATTCCTTAATAATCTATAATTTGTAACTGGCTGCCTCCCTCTAGTATGGATATAGCCACGTCATCAGAATATGGATCATGAAAAAGACGAAAATAGAAAACAGTCAAATGTAGTAAATTAACAAGACGTTGACTGAGAATGTCTTCGTAATGGACTGCACAAAGCCCCCTGTCTATTTTAATGTGAAAATAATACCTTTGTTTTAAGTTAATTAAATGTATGAATCGGTTTGTTTGTATTCTATGTGTTAATTATGTGTTTATTATATTAGCCGTAGGAGAATCACTGGGCTAGAACGGTTTAAACTTATAAAATAACTGTTGTAGTAAACAGATTACACTAATGAACTAATGTGTTTCTACTGAATAATCAAGTTAAAGTTGTTGACTGCACCAGTTTAGTTTAGAAACTGTAACAAGTTGTAATTGGAAATTGCATAATAACTTAAATTCTACTTTAACCCTCAAGCGAACTAATTCCAAGAAAGTGTTTAGTTTCAGTTCCGTTGATATGAAATATACGTAATTATTAAATGCATTTTCTGTCTCCATGACATGCAAACTATAAGTCATGTCATATGGCTTAAACCATAGTATCGAGCGAGGAACATGTGCCTTGGCAAAATAAAACATTCGGTGAAGTTTGGTACTAATCATAATCATAAACTTTTATTGTCCGTAAGCAAATACATCCATGCAATAGACAACGTCAATGGTCTTTAACAAATAGATCGATGAGATACAAAACATTACAGTACTTGGATTAAAAATTGAAACATTTACACGTTATAAAGATTTTAACATTTTAAGTTAACAAGGACAAAATTTACGAATCCACAGATGTAAGGCTAAAAAATTCATTTAAATCATAAAAAGGATTCAAGCTTGACCAATTGTAACATATTAACTTAAATAGTTTGGAATCTAAGTAGATCCCATCTCATATTACAATATAAAGCAACGATATACAGTGTAATGCAGTGTATCCGCAGTGGAGCGTGTGCCTTTGTATTGCCGATGTTCTTGAGAAATACAAACAAACTCTAACTCACTTTTACCTTATATCCGCTAAAGTACCCGAACTGTATGGGGACCGAGATCCTCTCTCGTAATACGCCTACCTCGCGGGAGTTTACTTTCTTATTACATTTTCCCTTAAGAACCCCATCCTAAGCGTGCCTATACATTGTATTGATATGGGAATTGTTTTGTAACTGTGTTCCAAAGCTTACGTCCTTTTGCTTGTTCCCACTTAATTGCTTGGTTAAACGATACGGGACGTCTGAAGTATTGCGATAGATGGTGAGTCTGTTTCTAGCGGAATTCGTGAAATAAAGTTACGTTAAACTGTAGAAAACGTAAAATACAAGTGGAACGTTCTTTAACACTGGTGTAAACGCTTGTAATTTATTCGTAAAAATGTGCGGTGGACAATTCGCTGCCATCGCTTTTATAAGTTGCTACAACTTTTGATAGCCTTAAGAGGTATAGATAGCTTTTCATTTCACTCACTCACTACCTGATATCACTGAAGTGGTCGCCTCTATTGCAGATCATATCGGTTCTCAGCTACTCACAGGTGCCACAGTGTTGCCAACATACTTAATGCCATCATCGCATCGTGCAAGTTTGCAGAGAGAGATTTTTATTATCTTCATATGTCTGCTGCTGAACTGATGTAAATTATATTAACTGTTTGTACTCAGTAAGAAAATGTCAGTAAGGTGTATGAAACAGTAAACATTAAAATCAATAATATATTATGAATGGAATTAATAGCCTTAAAATATAACTTAGCTTAGAGGTAAGCTTGTTGTTAGTTATCCGATGTGGCGCAGAGTATAGATTCAGAAATATCAATTGGAACTTTTAAATATAGCCTATTGATGCCTTTTCTATTTAAAACAGTTAATTGAGTACTAATGGAATGAAAGTGGTTGAGTTAAACTGAAAGAAATAATTTTCTACCGCTATTCCTTTACTATTCAAATATGTATAAATTAATTCACTTATGATTTAAAAAATAATTTTACTATCACTGGTAAATGAATAAAAATTTTCAAATATTAATTTTATTACTGTGCAAGGCCTTTCGGAATCAATGATTCCATATTTCAGGCACTTCACAAATGTTTTTATTCATTTCTCATTGATCGTAAATTAAACCTTTTTCCAATGCTCCTATATTCTTCATTAAAGAATTATGTTTTATTTTTAACTTAGAAGAAGAATTTTTATGTATAATTTACATTAGTGTACGTTATACATTGTGCTTCTGTACAAAACGTACAGTTCAAACTGGACTGTTAGTAAATCAGTAAAACTGCTAATCTGGCGATTTTCAGGACTTTCGAAATCTCCAAGAAATGGACGGACTTGTGGGTAGAACCGCCTGAGAGCGAGCAATCGTCTTGTAGGAATGTCTCATAGCCTGTTCAGCGAATTCCAGGCCTGACTCGGGATATTGATTTGTTCCAGCCAACATGCACGGGCATGGGGCATCAATTTAATTTGAACATGGATTCTTTCACCTGTACTAATTTTGGTGCTTACTATATTAAATGTAGTCCAATATCCATTAAATAATATTCCTACTATAACAATATTCCTACTCTGATTGTTTTTTTAAAATGTTCATTATTTTAACATTAATCGGGTATCATTGATGTTTGTCTACACTGATCTATCAATATGGTCATTATCATATGTGGAAAAAAATGTAAACAATATGTACGATTGCGCAATATATTAAAATTCATTCGTTTGAAATAAATAATATACAAATATACGATAACTTGATTTCACGAGATTGGTAAATCAATTAAAATGTTGGTAAAATAATTAGGGAATAACAATTTGAATTTTAGTTTGTAGGAAATTGGTTAATATTTATTTTGTTGACATTATCAATGTTTAGGCTTTATTTTAGGATTTCACTTATTAAATATTTGACTGGGAGTGCAGAAAATATTAAATCAACATTTATAAAGTAGTAAAAAATAGGTTTTGAGTGCAAAATCAACCATTTTCCTTCATACTAAATTAAAAATAAACTAAAGAGTATTTTCAATATATTTATACTAAATGCTGAAAATATTTTATTTCAAAACAAAAATATGAGTCTAATTTAGATGTCTAATTTACATGAGAAACCACAAAAGTTTTAAGTGGAATGAAGTAACTCAAATTGTTAAACCTTGTTGCCAATTCAGATGGGAAATAATGTCGAACAGCCAAACTCTCTATGGACTTCTTCACCCTCTTCGACACATGCACATGAAAAGTTTATATTAAAAACTAACTTTTCCACAAATGTATTTATATAGAATACCTCAGGGTCAGTTTTATAGACTTTATTACGTGTTTCCATTACGTTCAATTTTTTTTCACTTATGAACTTTCCACTTATGAAATTCCTAATTATAAAGCTCAGTATTTATAAATTGAAATGGTAATTTTGAAATAATACAATCGAATAAGGATAACAAAGAACTTTAACGAAGTTAGTTTTTATAAAAATTACCTTTCTTGGCAACCTCAGTGTCGTAAAAACCACTTCTTCATTACGTAATTGCTTGTTTTGTTATTGAAGCATGTTTAGAAACTGATGATTTAAAACTATGCTTATTGAATGAGTTTATCACCTATTTCAGTTCAAAATAAATATTCCCTGTGAACAAGTAAGTCCAGTTCCGGTTCGACACGAGTAGCTGTGTCACATAATTTATTAATTAATTTTGTAATCATCAAAATAGTTTTTCACCGTATGTAACATATTTTGTTATCGTGTTTGTCCATCTGAAATGTAATGTAATAATTGAAGAGTGAAATTATTGACGTCAGTTGCTCTGATTCTACTTAAAAAATATTGTTAGAATTACAATCAGTGCATTCTATACGATAGTTTTGTGCATATATACTTAAAAACATAAATTTATGAACATTAAAACAAAACTACCGTATAGAATGCACTGATTGTAATATATATATATTCTACTGAAAATGATTGTTTAATGTAACTTCCTTGACGCTTGCAATAGTAAATCATCTCAAACGTTGACTTTACTGTGTAATATTCTTCTAAAAATAAATTTATTTCAAAAAACCATTAAATTGTGTTCAGATATAAAATGGATCCAATTAAATCTCAATTGAATGGTATAAAAATATAAAACGGTGTGTTATTTATTCCTAAACTATAATTTTAGAATTTTATGCTCTAATAACTTAAATTACGGAGTAATTTTACAATTATGAATAATTAGTTGAGCTGTAGCAAAACCAATCACTCATAGGATAAAAAAAATTCATTCCTGTCCGTCTCTCCGGACGATATCTCGAAAATGAACTGACCCATACAGATATAATGTTATTGTTTACCATCCACATCCTATCTAATACACTTAAAATTTTTCATTAAGTTACATTAGCAACCCTTAGTTCGATGACGGTGCTTGTAACTCAAAGGGAATAGACTCAGAATTAGGGAATATGTTTAAACGGGTCTTAAGGGTAACCGTGGTGGTAACAATAATAAAATTTTGTAAACGAGCTGTATCCAATTATTTCATATTTCAGCATGTGACTTTTATTTATAGAGTAAAAAGAAAAGAACGGAGTGTCAATGTTAAAATCCGGTGAGAAGATTTGATTTCTGCGCACTCTTGCGTTCTAGCACCAATCTTAACTCACCGGAACTTTTATTGTTGAACACTGCTATGAGACCTAATTTTATGAATAATATAAATCGGAATACATTATTTGGCAAGATATCTGGAGAAAAATTTAATCTGACTTTAAATTTTGCGTAAAATTCGTTTCTACATGAATGTCATTGAAGGATATGGACTGAGTACGCTGATATGGTTTCTCTTGCTCCTGCCGGAAGGGATGTATAATATTCTTTATGATCGTTCCTCTCTCTATATGTCCGCAGTATATCCCGAGAATGTCATTGAAGGATATGGACTGAGTACGCTGATATGGTTTCTCTTGCTCCTGCCGGAAGGGATGTATAATATTCTTTATGATCGTTCCTCTCTCTATATGTCCGCAGTATATCCCGAGAATGTCATTGAAGGATATGGACTGAGTACGCTGATATGGTTTTCTCTTGCTCCTGCCGGAAGGGATGTATAATATTCTTTATGATCGTTCCTCTCTCTATATGTCCGCAGTATATCCCGAGAATGTCATTGAAGGATATGGACTGAGTACGCTGATATGGTTTCTCTTGCTCCTGCCGGAAGGGATGTATAATATTCTTTATGATCGTTCCTCTCTCTATATGTCCGCAGTATATCCCGAGAATGTCATTGAAGGATATGGACTGAGTACGCTGATATGGTTTCTCTTGCTCCTGCCGGAAGGGATGTATAATATTCTTTATGATCGTTCCTCTCTCTATATGTCCGCAGTATATCCCGAGAATGTCATTGAAGGATATGGACTGAGTACGCTGATATGGTTTCTCTTGCTCCTGCCGGAAGGGATGTATAATATTCTTTATGATCGTTCCTCTCTCTATGTGTCCGCAGTATATCCCGAGAATGGATTGGGCTGTAAATTTGATAGTTTGCATCCAATATCACGTGGTTTGGCTTACTCATACCTTGTATTTAACAGGGAACTCTCTCATTTTACCAATTTAAAAAAAAATTTAAAAGCCTTACTGGTAACCGTATTCGTGGTGAATGCTGGGTCACCCCCTCGGGCCTTACTACGTACCATTTACCGCCATGCATGTTGTATGAAGTACGTCCCCTTGGGATTGAGCTGACTTGCTTCACATTTTCAACTACTTAGTGATGGAAATTAAAAACATCAATTCAATGCTTTCACGAATTTATATTTATTGTACTTCATCAATGTGTTCCGCAAGAGTATATGTAGTCAATTAGACAATGAATTATCGCTCAATTTTGTTTCCGGTTTAAAAATGTTTTCACTGGGATCTAAACATTAACCCACAAGATGATCGAAGTGTTGGCTGAACACTACGTAGGTTGGAGTTCAAGGCCATCGCTCTAGATGTTTATACAGGATGTTTGAAAAAGAACTCCTTATTTGTAATGTGTCTTAGAATCTGTACAAAGTGACATACAATATTCTAGTTTGTGATGTTTGATTCATCAACTTTCCATGCTTGGCTACCTACCCTACAGTTGGTAGGCCTGCTCGGCCTTGAGCCTGCACCAGGGCTATTTTTGTCCTCCGTTCGCTTAGTTAAGTCCAGACGTGCGTGCAGTGCAGAGTGACTGTACATCAATGTGTACTCCGCAACAGAAAGCGCAGTATGTTTTTTGGCTTGTGAAAACTGAATCAGTTATAACAGTGCAAAGTAATTTTAGACGTCAAGAGCAAAAGCTATCCGTCATTGGGTAAAGTTCTTAAGGAAACCGGTAGTGTTTTCAAAGTGAAATCAACAGGTCTACTAACATTAAACTTGAAGGAATTCTTTTTCGTGATATGTACTCATTGTTGTAATTTTTCATTAATTTCCCCATTACATGTATTCTCAAAACTAGGGAGCTATTCTTCAGACACCCTGTATTATATTTTTGAATTTTAACAATATAAATGGTAACTAACGTAGTTTATAGAGAGAGATTCGTGAACTTAGCCAATTCTATGTATCTTACTTTTTCATTATTCTATTAATGTTATAAAAACGATAGTTTGTGAAAAATTATATTTGGGTGTGTTTGTATGCTAGGACTTTTAATACACAAAATCTAGTAGATAGATTTAGACGAAATTTGTCATAGGCATTACTTTATAAGAATAATACATTGGCATATTTTTACCCTGATTCTACTCATAAAAATGATCATCTAATCCTTATTCCACGATTTTGCATTTGCATGAAAAAATATACCGTTTTTCGTAGTGTGCAGAAAATTGGCACGAATGCCGTATAAAGCGATATTATCTGACTTTTAATATTCAAATTATTTAGTTTATTTAGAATACACGAAATACGCTTCTTTTTACACTGTGGGATGTCTAAAAACCTGGATGGACCGTGCTTTGATTTCACTCAATGAGCTATTACTCTGGGACACAACTTAAGAAAACAAACAATTGCAGTCAATCAAGAGATATCTACTTGATGTATGACTATTTCCGGTTCACAACCATCATAATTACTCCACCATACTACGTCGTATATGTTTTCACTAAAAATACTACGGACTTCAAAGGCATTATTCCCTTACATTGGTCTAAATATTTCAAGCGTTACTGAAATCACTGAAACCACTCTATCGTGGAATGTTGGAGAGAAATTTGATTTATTTTATTGGAATTTATAAAACCTGTTTCACTCTCTGACTTCAGAGCGTCTTAATACTGCTCTTTAAACTTAAAAATCTTTCCAAAAACCATCACTTATCATTAAAGTGTTTGCTGTGTAGTAAAACATGGTATGGTGTACGGTGTACCATCGATAGGAACTTGCGTGCGAAGCCGTGGGTAACTGCTAGTAACTCAATACAGTTACTATATAGCAAAGTTACTATTGCCATACACCAAAGCAGTGGTGCCAGTTCCACAGCAGTAACAGGCCCATTTCATTAACAAGTTCCACGGTCACGGGGTGACAAAGCGGAACTGTTCCCAGAGGAGCTGTCAATGGTGTCGCTGCTTCTGTCAATTGTTTTTACCAGTGACAGCCCAGTTGTCGATGGAACAGGTTTTGTTTTTCGGCTAACCGATATGTTCCAATTTAGTAAATGGTGCCTCCCTCAAGACCCCAGGTTGTTGTTTCTGATTGCTTTTTCTGGTTACATTTTGACATTTAATGGCCTTCAACCAAGACATTTGAGAGTTAATGAAGATTGATAACACATTACATGTCACAAAACACATACATCGTGCGCTGAAACGTGTTTCCTTTCTTTGCCAATTAAAAAAGTATTATTTATCTTACGTCGTTTTCTAAGGTTACAAAATTAAATTTAAGTGCGCATTACAATTCATTATTTATTCACTATACATAATTATATAACTTAATA
This sequence comes from Homalodisca vitripennis, assembly GCF_021130785.1. Classification (NCBI taxonomy): domain Eukaryota; kingdom Metazoa; phylum Arthropoda; class Insecta; order Hemiptera; family Cicadellidae; genus Homalodisca; species Homalodisca vitripennis. The sequence continues at coordinate 94,840,774 of NC_060212.1, read as the reverse complement.
TAATAATATGAGTCACAGAAAAAGAAGTTTAGTTAAAATCAGCTACACCGCTTTTGTATTACAAGAAATTCTTATGGAAATAGTACAAAATAAAATCCTAAGAATATGATCGAAGTTGTGGATTAATGATTTAGGCCGGTTACAGCACTCAGCGCTAGCTTTTGTCAGTGGGGACCTACCTGGTAATGCTATCTTGGACGTCCATCGCCGTGATGGCTTGCCTTACTAATGGTCTGGCTCACGTACAGATTAAGGAAAAGATAGCGAGGGTACCTTTCTGTTTGGTTCTGCCTGTTGTTTAGGATCTTTGTCGTGAGTTTCCGGATGGAATTGTTTAGGTTTCTTAGTTTATCCTCTTTTTAATATTGGTTTGAATGGAGCCTTTATTAGTGTCTCTAACTAATGTTAGTTATGCAGATGTGAAGCCGGGCTACCTCTTATGCATGCTCGTTTTTCTGCTTTTTTAAGTTCTTTGTTTAAAATTTGGTTTTGACGATGGAAGGATTGTGAAGTAAACAGTATTTTTCCGAACATTTTCCATCGTTCAGTGATACAAAAAATCAGTAACACTACGTTTTGAGATCTGCAATCTGATCTCTTCTTCAGGTAAATTACTAACCCAACACACATAATTAAATGCATGTTTTAGAGTTAGTAAAGTTGACACACAACATGGTGGTTGTGATTCCCGACTTAGGCGTGTCACAACACACTGTTATGATTTGTTTAATTTAACCTATTTTGTAATTATGTGTTAGGTTAGTAATTAACCTGAAGAAGAGATCAGATTGCAGATCTCGAAACGTAGTGTTTCTGATTTTTTTTATCACTGAACGATGTCAATTGTCCGGAAAAATCCTGTTTTTGTAAGGATTGATAACAATTTATGTCGTGTATTACGCATACAGATCAAAAGTGTTGCACAGACTCCATTCTATCCTGGGAAGTTATTCTTAAACGTCTGCTTACTGATAGCTAAGTATATGGTCTTTGATTATACATCGGTCGGTTTTACGAGAATCAAAATTGTACCCAAGCGTTAGGCATTGCCAAGGGAAAGACGAAATGTCCAATCAAGTTAATTACACGTAACGTAACGTAGCAATGTTAGGAAGGGTTGATTCAATATGAATGAGTTTAGCTACAATTCGCCTTCCTCTTAGTGCAGCGCCTACAATCTGTTGCTGTCATAGACAAAACTATGCAAAGAGTTCGTTTGAGCTTCTTCGTCGCCAACTTTTTTTATCTGTTCAGACGAACCGGACTCCAGATTTAGGATTGAAGAATAACCCAAGATTCACAATTTGTCAAATATATAGAACTCGCTTGCTTGTTGTTTTATTAAAATCTTTGTTGTTGTCTACTATAGATAAAGTGCATACGTTTCGATTTTTAATTATCAGGGCATACACGAAGTAAATACAGGAATAACGTTATTTACTCACATCGGAAAGAAAGTTCCTAAGTGATCACAAAAATGTTTATTCCGAAATATATTTGTGACACGTTCATCATAGCATTTCTCCCATACTGCACTTAGAGACACAAACATTTACCCTCCATTAGAGGACAATGGCCCTTTTACCTTCCGCCCTCCACTGCCAAGATTCTCTCGTGTCGCCCACACACACTTGAACACTTTACATATTGTTTTAGTTACTAGACAAGCGGTTGTAGTTTCACTGAACCTCCTGACATATGTGAGTTTTTTCTCACAAGTTTTTAAAAGAATTTCTTAATTTTTGTACGGCGGTTTTGGGTATCTAAAACTATTATTGCATTCGACATTTGTAATCAATCGAAAGCTCTTATACTCTATAATATAGATGTGCTTCTTGTGGATTTGAACTACATGCGACCATATATTTGGGCTCTGGCCCAAAAGCCTAAGTTTAATGTTAATCTTTATTGAGACTGTTTTGTTTAGTCTAAAACAGCTGATTAATTAACTGCTGAATAAAGGAATATTTTAATTTAATCTTTTGAACGTATTTGTTAAAAGAACTTGATTGATGAAAGCTATCAATATCATTATTGGCTTATTCCAGTAAATTAGCCAGGCCTCTGAGCCGCTGCTGTGAGACGGGCAGCTCGTTTGGAAGGGCTTTCTTTAATTATAAATTTATGTGAAATAAAATGTACTTGTTTGAGATTCTGAGTTTCACTTAATATGTTTCATTATTATTGGCAAATACGATTGGAAATAGTTTTACACGCATTAGACACAGTAAGGAAATGTGACTGATATTGTGTGTGGACTTTTTAAATAATATGTTTAATAAATAATTGTATGTAACAAACTTAAAAATAAAAGTGAGCAGTTATTGTTGGTTGACATGATTGCAATTCCTGAAATGCTGTGATCATGCACACCACCACCACCAGTACATGTTCGTACACAATACACGATACGTCGAAAATAGCGTAACAGAACTGGAACATATTACCAGTTAGTTATCAAAAGTAATTGAGTTGGTGTCACACAAATAATTGTCTGAGCAATCAGTTAAACCGTTCTTCGGTATTAAAAACATCATTTTATTTTTTTTTTTTTTAATATTAATCGCAATTCATATTAACTTACTGGGAATTCACTTTTCGAGACGGTAAATGAATAAAAGTTTTGGACAACATGATACTTGTATGTTGGAACTTGAATGTTTTCAAAAATACGTGAATTTTTGCAGTTTTTCTCAAAACTGTTATATAAATTATTAAGTGAGTTCTAGTTAAAACACAGTGAAATTGTTTATGTTGTTATTCTTCGTACACTACCGCATAAATGTATTGAAAATATACTTGAAATACAAAACATATATTTTATAAAATTTCAAGTTTTATTTAGGCGGTATGCTTATACAAGTATTCTGATACTGATTATATATAAGGCATTGTCTTTCACGAGAAACTATTTTCGTAAAAATCTAGCCGGTTTTTTCGGTTTGATAGAGAGCATTCATAAAATAATAATTGATGATTCCACTTTTATAAATTAATTATTAGGGCACATACACTTTCAAAAACCCAAGCAGACGTTGCCACTTCAAAACTTTTTATAAAGAAAATACTTTGCTAACGCTCATGAAGACAAGTTTTTGGCCTGTAAATTTAAAAAGCCATTCCGGAAATACGTTGAAAGTCGTCGTGATCAAGATTTTGAAGTGTTAATAACATAATTATATAACATAAGTTGTTACGAAAGGAGCAAAGTTAAACTATGATTTCTAATTATAGAATTTTGCGTCCATTCAATCCATAGGTATCGTAACTACAGATGTATTAATTATTATGTATGTATGGGCAAGTGAAATGCCTGTGCTTCAACGGAACGAGATTTTTCTTTAATTAAATTCTTAATTCGTCAAAGAGTCAGGCCCTAAGTACACTCTTACTGTAATGACACACTTCCTCGACTTGCTATATAATGCTCTGGTTGTACGTGTGCTTTGAAACTTTCAACATATTATTATTAGTTCGTCTTGTCTTGTAACATCGTTAAAGGCACAGGGTTTATCGTTTTATTTGTCACTGATTAAATACACAAATTTGTTCGTTTTATTAAGTATTATTAATATTTAAGCAGGAAAGTAATATTCATCCCTGAATAGAAAATAAAATTACTTGTTAAACCGACAGTATAGAATTTTAATTCAAAATGGAGGAGTGCAAAATGTTGTGGCAGCACTGACAGGTCGGTTACCGCTATTGGTCCCCAATCACGTGCGAGGGTCGGTCAATATCAAATATCAATCCGTACGTGATGTGGGGTACCTTACATTCACGTACACCTGCAGTTCTCAACAACATAAGTGACCACCAGTAAGCAGTCCACTTTTGTAAACCATCGTCATGTGGTAAAGTTCACATTTTAACTTTATAAACGTTTGTATTTCTCAATATTGTTTACATTTGAAATGCCACAGTCAACACTACAACCAGTGTGTCATAAAAAAACGCCGTACTCTGAATTATACCTAGGGATATAGCTTTGAATTTGTGGATCACTGCAGAGTTCTTATATTCTCTTCAATAAAACTGATTTCTTAGTTCTAGCATGAGCATGAAATAACGTCACTCGTTAAAACAGGTTCAGGTTACATCATTATCTGCTTCAATATTGCGTCACTTGTTATAAATAGAATAAACTAATGAGCACTCACCATGTACTAATTTATTATCTCCATACCTTTTACATCTAGTTAACGAATCCGTGGAAACACAACTGTATCGTGTTGTTTTAACGTGACAAACGTCAAAACTTACTCTAAGATAGTGTCTGGTGGTTATGATAGTTTAATGTGGATTAAATCCAATTTTTGTTAGGGGCGATATTTCTGGATATCCATTTCTTCGGATGGAACCATTGAAATTTTTGCCAAACAAGCAGGGAGTTCCTCAAGGTTGTCTTGTCGCCTCGCTGTTTTGTTTTATGTAAATCAACAAAATTACAGTAAAAGACGAGTAATTCTATTTTGTCTGTTGTGTCTTTGTGGCTGAGTGCCCGTAAAGAACTACAGAGTTTTATCTTGCTTGGTGTTAAAATTGTACATTTCTCTTTCATCCATTAAAAAATTTGTAATTGCTCCCGTGTGATTTACTAAAATCGAAGTTCACTTCAGTTGGAGGCTCCACCGTAATGTACAATGAGTGCGTAAGTGTTCAGAAATTATACTATATTGGAGATATTGTTCATTTATAATATTTGTTTAACTATTTGTTTGCATCTGTCCTTTTAAAGTTACGTACATTATTATTTAATAAATCGAAAAGCTTTTAAACAATAAGGTTTGTTAATTGGCCTATGTTGGCCAATCGAGTGGGAATTAGGAATGGAGCTGTCCAACATTCCTATCCACAAAAATGTGCTCAGATTCGTTCACTTCCCGGGAGAAAATTGCGGGCAATAGTGGGAGCGCTCATTTAGCAGGAATCGCCCGACGTGCACATTCCTCACTTTCGGATCTTGCTATTGATTGCGGCGCCTCCTGAATGACCGTGCGGTTTCAAGGCGGGAATTTCGCCGCATATTTGATTTTATCACACGCTATTGGGAACACTGGAAACCCTGCTAATTTCTCATTCGTTGTTTTTATAAAATTAACCGGTAAACCTCATTTCTTTAAAATGTAACATTATTATTTTTAATACTATAAAATAACTTTCTGACGCTTGTTCTACAATGTTTATATTTTCTCTTGGAATAGAGAGATTATGTATTCTATTGCATATTAGGTAGTTACAAACGATTACTAATACGGAACATATTATTACGGAACATTTTAAAGTTCAACAACGGCAAACGTATATAAGAAAACACACATTTGTATAAAAGTGTTTTTATACCTTATTACATCTTGAAAAAAATAAGAACATAAATTTTAGTTGAATAAAAATATTTTCCATTTTTCAATGATTAAAAAGTTATTCTTTCCCTAAGAAACTAAGTTTCCACAGAGTATAAATTTTTGTTGTTGCATTTATGGCATTATTAATTAATAATCGTAACGGAAATAAAATAATTTTAAAAATACGCGGAAAATATTTAACAAATTTGAACATCAGGAGGTGCTAAAAGAACAGATTACGTCACTGCCAGCACCGCCGCCGCCGATAGACAGGGCTAATGCACTGGAATTAAACTCCGTCGGGGTTGATCGCTTCTCGCTGCGTTTGTTTTAAGAATTTTTCAAGAACTGACAGGAAATATAACTTACAATATAAAGGTCATGATAAAAAGTTCCTTTCTTTACTTAGAAAAATTATGAACGCCACTGAGTATGAACTATCATAGACTAACGTCATCAGTGGTAGTAGTCATCAGTGGTAGTTTTATCTCTAATTACTTCAATAAATTTTCAGTTTGACACTATAGTTAAAGACGTGGTTTTTTTTGTGTGGTCATAGTTCTGCAGCAAAGATGGAAAATGCTATTGACATAGATTGTCCCCCAAGCGAGTCTCTCTGTACTTCCTGTATAGAGAAAAACTACTCATAGCTACTGAATGGGACTCTAAATTCTTTGAGTGAGTATTTCAAACACTTAAAATAACCTAAACTTAAAAACATCAAACTATTGATATATTAAACAAAATTTTCACATCTGTGACTAAATACATTTTTAACTATCTGTCCCAAAAATTACGTTTATCTTCATACTTCGTATATAATTATTACCAAGTAAATGTCATTTTTCCTATTGCTTAATTTCTCCAAAAAATTCAAAAAAGTGAAACCTTTCTAACCTTTTGTTACACTTGTATTCGAAAACCTTAGAGAATATACTCGTCACTAAAATGGTGAATGACGATATTTCAAGTACATCTCTGTTGTTTTTGCAGTGTATTGAGAAATTAGCCTTGAACTCAAGTCATCTGGTATTTTTACAAAATTATAGATTCCCTAAGAATACTACATAATCGCCACAACAACATGACATGAATCGCGTTTTTTCGAGATTTGTATAGCTCGTTTGAAACTTAAAATTCATAAAACCATATGTTTTGAAAGAATAACATCATTTTTGGAATCTGTACTACGTTTCGAGGATTGAAATCCGTTCTCTTCTTCTGATGTCATTAAACATAAGCTGTAAGATTAAGCGTACACAAATCAATATATGGCGACAAGCTCAAGCAATAAATTCTAGCATATACGTATAACGTAACACTGGTAAGAAGAACAGGTCTCAGCACAGAACCAGGCACACTAAATAATATACGTCACACGCACTAGAGATGGTGAGTCACTGCAGACATTTGTAAGACATACAATATTTTGTGTTTACATTTTCACAATGTAGTAAACCATACATATTCTTATCAATGTTTTGTTTCATTATGGCCTTCAACTATATTTTAATTTTTTTTTAAATTCTATCCTTAAGGTTAGATAATGCTGCAAGTGATGGGAGTCTTCCCTGAGGTCAAATGTGCATGAATATGATTTCACACACTTTATCGCCTTTCTGTACTTTGTGTACGCTCAGACAGTAATATACGAAAGTGACTTTCATTGACACGGGTTTCAGATATCTGCCCACTTAAAGAAAGCATAAGTGTGCGCGTGCGGTTGACACGTGGAGGGTTTACACATTGACACAGCACGGAAGGTAAAAGCACCATTGTCCTCTAATGGAGGGCAAATTTTTGTGGGTGGCTCAGGGAGGATTTATCAATTGCCAGAACTTATAATGTGTTTGTTTGTTCTGACAGGTATGTATTATAGCCCCCTAAACATTTCTGACTTTAATTAAAGTATGTATATAACTTGTATTATATAATTGTTGTAAATGTCTAAGAATGTAAAAAAATAGTGATATTTAATTTTTCTATCCTAAACTTTCCTTTCTGTCTATACGTAATCTAGTGGTTATTATATATACTGTACTTATCCTAATAGACAAGATTGTTCCCATGTTAAGCCTGGTTTTTTCCCATTTTAAAATTGTAATTTCATAATAATTGATATTAGTATTATTTAAAAGTGATTAAAATACATCTATTGTGTTGTGTAAAAAATAAATAATCTCTCTGTGAACTGAAATTTTTACTGTCCGTAAGACCCAAAACCGAACACAAACAACACATAGCGGCAATGATTATCTCCTTTGATAACGGGTTTGAAAATTATGTAAAGTTTTCATGAACGTTAAACTGTTAATGAAATCAGACGGTTACTGTCCTAGTAGTTCCCTCATTGTCACCGTTTTTAACACGCATTTCCGATTCAATATAACAGTGTATGTGTTATAATACATCGACAGGGAGCATCAAAAAAGATATAAAAAGTGATTTATTATGCAAACTAATAAAAATAACCACAGTTTATAAATTGTTCGTGTTCAGTGTTATAACGGATTATTTAATGAACTCTATAACAAAAAATAAACATTCCACTCAGATGATATAATGCGTAATATTTTTATTACATTTTAAGTAGGTATAAAATGTGTAGTGTCGCAGCACTAATACCTACACATATTTGGCTAAGAAATTAAACTCATAAATGATTTTTCATTTATTTTTTGAGAAGTGTATTTTTATAGATCGTTAGCTGTGGAATTTCTGAATCCACGCTCTGAAAAAGTAATATGAGCCGATTACACAGTTATAATGATTCTGCGAAAGCAATAATTTCCTCGACAGTATCAATTTATTACTCCGAGATAATAATTGTATTAACGATAATAGGTTTAAAATACTGCCAGCAATACATTAGAAATAATTTCATTCATTATTGCAATGACACAATCTCGACTGTGAAATCAGGGTCACAGGATACAAATAGATTGTTGCTAAGCGTACAGTGATAATTAATTCTCTCTACTCTCGAAATATGTACATTTTTGTGAATTAGTTGTTAAATAATAAAGAATTATATTTTTAAATATGAGTGTGTTAACTAACGATTATCTTATTCTATGAATTACAGTTGGTGCCTCTGAATAATTAGATAAAAGCTGTTAGGATGGCATGTATTATGTAAATAGTGAAGAGAACAGGCTATATTGTAAAGATTACCACTAGAAACAATTATTAATAAATAGGAATTTAATGAAACAAATTATTATGTAGATAATAGTAATAAAAATATTAAATAGAATACATTTTAAAATATTAAATGTAAATCAAAATATACATACATAAAAAAGCTCACAATAAGTTTTATTGTGTAACACTGAGTAACACAGATGTGTTTTATTAACCAGCTGTTTTAAATTACACAAATAATAATACAGGAGCCAAAAACCAATTTACTCTGTTTAAACATACAACCTAATTTTCTTGTAATCGATAGAGGAATTTCTCCTGAAAGAAACCGATTGTCAGTCGCACCAGTTTTCGTAAGAGCCGGAATGGAAGTATATCAAAAGGGTTAAAAATGCGAAACGGTATTTTTTCTTCTTATATTTTTTTATCTTGAAACAAATAAATACGGTTTTTCAGTGTATGGATAGGAAAAATATAATCTGAGAAAAAAATATTGTTTCATATTTGTAACCCTTTCGGTATCCTCCAACTTCGACCAATATCAAAACTATGACGGGAGTCAATCGATATCTTTTTAAGACAAACTCCTTAATCGGTTTTTAAGTAATACCTGGTTGTGAGCTTATGTCTCAGAGGAACTAACTTTACGACAGCATCGAATTGCAAATAGAGGAGTCTTACAATAATTAACTCTTTAGAAAACCACAGCCTGCAGAATCAAAGAATTTATACTGGAATATTAACCTACCGCTGACTAAAACATTTCACTGTGGATCCTCCTAATGAACCGTATCTCACTTAATCTGCTAAGTGTCTTAAATAATGAAACCACGCGATGAGGCTGTAGTCACCTCGCATTACATTTAATCTGAAGTAATTAGTGTGTTTCCAAACAGACACCAAACGGTATTGAAATATCGTAACCAATTAATGCAGAAAGCAATTAGAGTCAGTGGCTCAAGAGCTTGTTTGTGTGTTTATTCTGTAGACGTGGCGGTGCTCATCCTTTGGGATATTTTTTAATTGTAAAATTAATTTCTGGAAAACATTTTCCCTGTAAATTAATATTTCGCATCAAATCAAGTGTGCCTCTTAGAGAGCAAACTGCATTTTGTAAAGTCCTCTATTTCAAACTCGGAAGTAATTAAGTTAGGCGTTAGTTACGTTATGGAATTCCAGCAAACTCCAGCAGCTTTCCAGTTGCTTTTATCATATTCTTGTAAGCAGAATATGCTGTTGCACCCGCACTTCAAACCTGGAATGTGCAATGGATCTTGACCTAAAGAATACGTTTTAGAGTAGATTTTCAACTCTGCGTTAATAATGAGAGCCACCGTAGATCGATTGATATAAAAACGTAATTTTGTATGTAAATGTCATTTTGGTAAAATATTAATGTTTAATCTTAGATACCAATATAATCCGAGCAGTTAAATGGGTGGGGGGGGGTTGTGGTTTAATGGATGAAGATTGAAAGGTATGTTTCTTAATGATTGATATTTTGAACAAATTTTGTTTGGTTTTCTTTAAATAGAGAAAAAGTACTGATTTCTAAAGCATTTAATATTTATCAAGCTTAAACTATTCTGGAAGAACGCTGAAATAGTTTTATATTTGTGGACTTTAGCAGTCGCCATACGGTCCCTTAACACATCGAAAATGCTGTTAATATAAATCATAAGTTTAGATCCTCTGAGTTATGTGACGAAATAATTTACATTGATTATGGATTCTAGTGAAATATCATGCAATGAAGCGACAATATCAAATATGTCACGCTATCTGTTTTAAAACAGTAATACTTACGAGATTGGATATCGTACATTGATAAGCTTTGAAATAAAATAACCTAAACGCTATTTTTTACGAAATAGGATGTCTTATTCATGGCACTTATAGTTTAGAAAATCTAATTAAATTATTCTTTCAAATCTGTCAACTTTAATGACAAACTTTAAATAAAAGTATATTACACTCTTGTTTTATAGTAACGATTTATTTTTGAAAGCATCCTTGTTTGTTTACAATAAAACGGCTGTCAAACAATAAAATTAGAATGTAACAAAACGTAACTTTGAAAGTCAATGTCCCTGTACTATTGCACAAAAGATTGGTACCCACGCGCCACTTAAGATTATGGATGTTGAGTCATCGCCATTTCGTCACCAGATTTTTTTGTCACTTCAGACGTACGTGGATTCCTAAGTCCAGAAGTCTGTGACAGCGCCAGATTTCAGACGCTCTATGCTGAACTCGAAATTCACATTGAATCAACCCTTCCCAGTATACTAATCTAGGGTGTATTGTGCGATTAGAGGGATATAGTCTATGAAATTATTCAACTGTGTACAGTAAAAAAAAAAAAAAAAAAAAAAAAAAAAAAAAAAAAAAAAAAAAAAACAGTAAAACGTTTTGCAGGCTATTTTTTAACGGAATTACACCAATATTTTATTTTTGTTTATAGTATGTTTATGATTCGATTAATAGCCCCAAAAATATCAGAGACAGACGTTTAATTTTTTTAGCTTACATTTTGACACTCCTTCATTAAGGAAAATACATTTTTTGATGAAAGAAACAATGCAGTAATTCTATTGTTTCAATTGAGCATATTCGCAGGATTTCCACGGTTTCAATTATAACACAGTTGTAATACAATTTTCATAGCGGGTAAAAAATGTTCCGGTCTTTCTTCTTTCGCATTCTGAACCGTTGGCTTACAAAGTTCCACACATTACAAAGCAAATGTTTCAGAGCGCTTTACATATTCCGCGTCCACGGATTACTGGTTTTAAGCTCAGTATTTTCAGTAATGAATGTAAAGCCGACGATTTGCATCAACGCATTCTTGTACATTTTTGCCGCTACACGGGTGTTCCTTTACCTTGAGCTTTCCGATGTTAAGTTAACCGTGCTTACTTTTTATTTCTCGCATACTTTACCTCGAATTTGCTTAGTTGTACCGTCACACTTGGTGAACAGTCGTGTGTGTTTCTGCATAATGACACTATGGCTGAAGTTGATTGGAATTTCATATTTCGTGAAATGTTGTTTAGAATTATTGTAGAATACACATCGTGAATGAGTCGATCGTGTTATTTCATTATTTTATCACACACACGTTGTAAGTTTTTCTGTGATTGCGTTACAAATATACAAGGCTTAAATAGTATAGAATACCGAGGTAGGTAATCTATCTTTGACGCATATCATTGTATTTTTTTGTTATATCTAGATCCAGAAAGAGTACTTAATCATTTCCACCCATAAGTAATCAGTTTTATTTAAACATTGATACTGAAGGTCAGTTCCCATTTAAGCAAGTGTCAAGCTGCCAACTTAAGACGTTTCTTTTAGTTGCAGACTTAGAATTTAATTTATATTTGAAACTTTTAACACCCTATAGCTAGTGTGAGAAAACATTTTTGACCTCGTGTGTACGGTTAAATAAAATGTAACACCTTGTGTGTACGCTTAGATAAAATGTAACACCAGGTGTGTACAGTAAGAAAAAAGGGTTTCGCCTTGTTTGTACGGTTAAATAAAATGTAACAACTTATGTGTACAGTTAGAAAAAAGGTTTCGCCTTGTATGTACGGTTAAATAAAATGTAACAACTTGTATGTACGGTTAGATAAAATGTAACAACTTGTGTGTACGTTTAGGTAAAATGTCACAACTAGTATGTACGGTTTTGTAAAAAGTAACAACTTGTGTGTACGATTAGATTAATATGTCGCTTAGCCCACTTCAGCGTCGTACGTGACGACAGTTGCGTGTGCCTGTTAATGGTCTTATTAAATGTAATGTACGCTGCAGCGGTCACGCTCAGCCAGCTGTGTTTTAAAGCTAAGCAGCGTATCGTGCGGCAGACAGATTGCTCCAAGATCAAAGCCGACCTCACTCTTTACCCTCCCTCTTATTCCTCCACTTTTCCACCAGATTATCATACCATCCAGCTGACGACCACCCTCAGACTCGAGCTATAATTGGACCGTAATTTTGTGTCGGGTGACCGTCTCTTAGTGAGTTTTGTTAATTAGTTTGCTAATAGTTACACTAGAGATGATAATTTCATCTGGCACGCTCGAAATAACAGGCGAAGATAGGGACTTGCGTCTTGAAGTTCACTCTTGGGATTTCATCTTAAAAACATTTTAACTAGTTTTAATTATTATTATGTTTGTCATATTTTTGTTGTGCGTGTTTCCTGCTAAACTTCTTATGCATTCAGTAAGTGAAAATGAAATATAAATTTTTATTAAACGGAATTAGTGAGTGATTTTAAATGTTAACGCGGAATCATTTCTACATAAGAGGTCTATCTCGACTTTGTAACTTTAGAATAGACGAGATATAAAATACTAGTAATGCAGGAGCCTAGAGTCAATTTGCATTTTACAAGCACATAACCTTGCAATCGATAAAGGAATTTCTACTAAGAAAAAGATGAATCATCAGACGCCTTAACTTTAGTCCGAGTCAAAATAAAATTGTATCAAGAGGGTAAAACGTGCTTTGTATACCAGGTTATATTTACCTTAGCGTGACACACTTAAACCAACCTTCAGTTGTATTAAGTACCAAGTACCTTCATCTAGTGGCTTGGTAGCGAAACAACTATTATTTTCGTGTCTGACGATAGCTTTTATGTGTGTCAAGCTTGGAAATATACGCTCTGAGAAACAATTATGATTGAATGTTTTAGCTCTTTTTATATCCTCCCATCTCGATCTTCAGTAAGGCTAAGGATGACGGATTTACTTCATAAGAAATGTTATTCTATCGAGTTCAAGAAAAACAACGTTGTGTGGTTATACAATTCAAATTGGCAGTTTTTATTCTAGGAGTGATAATTTTGGTGCACTGTTAATTTTTTATACACACTCATTAAATAGGGATGTGAGTATTGAAATGTGTTGAATAAAAATGCGACATGTTTATTGTAGCTCATTGGCTGAGCGTTAGCGAAGCTTATGACTCGTGGACTGGGATAAGTTTATTTCTGTCCGTCTGTTTGTCTGTCTGTCCGCACGATACCTCGTAAACGATCTGACCAGTAGACTTCATTTCGACGATCCCGCTTGAAGCTTCATTTCTATATAAGGAACATAGAGTTTGATGACGATGGATAGGATGCTTCATAGAATATGGCTAAGCGTTACGAAATATATATTTTTTACATCGGTGCAATGTGTAACCATGATGGCATATCAGAATAAACACATGGAGCCTAACTACCACAACAAATACAACGTACTGTTATTGTAAGTAGACTTTTTATGATTTAAACACTTATATGATAAACAAAATAGGTTTGCCGCTGGACATTAAATGTCCAGTGGTTAAATGGTTTAAACAATCCCATCAACATGGAGATTTTACTATTGTGATGCGTTCGGATTTTTGTATATAGGTAGGTATGCAGACAAGTTCAGTGCTGTATACCGGTCCCCATTAGAATGTACCACATTATGAAAGTGTATATCAATTTTAGTCTTATCACCTAACTTGATCACTTATGCATTAGTTTGCAGCCATACTCTATATTATAACGTGTAATGAAGTGTCAGTTACAATACGCCATACATATACTGGCGTATGTATCCAGCCAGTCCTTTAGTTTTCAGCTTATTATAGATTGAATAAGTTAATGTTGTTACAATTATTTGTAACAAGGTGGTCTTGCATGTACTTAGCACACCCGCTCACAAACACCTGTTTCCAAAAACGGGCTTAACTGTTACTATGAATACATTTTCGAACAGAAGCAAAATTTTCAGGTTTTTTCTCATTGGATAACGGAAGTTGTGTAAAATAACTTACCGTATATCCCACATCGCTTAATTGTGGGGTCTAAATTCTTATGTAGGGGAATGAAACTTAGTTACTATCACTATATCTAGAAGAAAATTAAAATTTTCTGGATTCCCGAATGAATTTTAGCGGCTAACCCTATTTTTTTACTTGTAGTTTGAAAACTAAATTCGGCAGTGCCGACGCTATTGATTTGATATTCGTCCCCCAGTTTGTGTAAATGTGAATATCATTAGTATCAGACCAGTGTACAGAAATGTGAATATCATTAGTATCAGACCAGTGTACAGACAATGTGAATATCATTAGTATCAGACCAGTGTACAGAAATGTGAATATCATTAGTATCAGACCAGTGTACAGACATGTGGATATCATTAGTATCAGACCAGTGTACAGAAATGTGAATATCATTAGTATCAGACCAGTGTACAGACATGTGGATATCATTAGTATCAGACCAGTGTACAGACATGTGGAATATCATTAGTATCAGACCAGTGTACAGAAATGTGAATATCATTAGTATCAGACCAGTGTACAGACATGTGGATATCATTAGTATCAGACCAGTGTACAGAAATGTGAATATCATTAGTATCAGACCAGTGTACAGAAATGTGAATATCATTAGTATCAGACCAGTGTACAGAAATGTGGATATCATTAGTATCAGACCAGTGTACAGAAATGTGAATATCATTAGTATCAGACCAGTGTACAGAAATGTGAATATCATTAGTATCAGACCAGTGTACAGACATGTGGATATCATTAGTATCAGACCAGTGTACAGAAATGTGAATATCATTAGTATCAGACCAGTGTACAGAAATGTGGATATCATTAGTATCAGACCAGTGTACAGAAATGTGAATATCATTAGTATCAGACCAGTGTACAGAAATGTGAATATCATTAGTATCAGACCAGTGTACAGACATGTGGATATCATTAGTATCAGACCAGTGTACAGACATGTGAATATCATTAGTATCAGACCAGTGTACAGAAATGTGAATATCATTAGTATCAGACCAGTGTACAGAAATGTGAATATCATTAGTATCAGACCAGTGTACAGAAATGTGGATATCATTAGTATCAGACCAGTGTACAGAAATGTGAATATCATTAGTATCAGACCAGTGTACAGAAATGTGAATATCATTAGTATCAGACCAGTGTACAGATATGTGGATATCAGTATCAGACCAGTGTACAGAAATGTGAATATCATTAGTATCAGACCAGTGTACAGAAATGTGGATATCATTAGTATCAGACCAGTGTACAGAAATGTGATATCATTAGTATCAGACCAGTGTACAGAAATGTGGATATCATTAGTATCAGACCAGTGTACAGAAATGTGAATATCATTAGTATCAGACCAGTGTACAGAAATGTAAATATCATTAGTATCAGACCAGTGTACAGAAATGTGAATATCATTAGTATCAGACCAGTGTACAGAAATGTGAATATCATTAGTATCAGACCAGTGTACAGAAATGTGAATATCATTAGTATCAGACCAGTGTACAGAAATGTGAATATCATTAGTATCAGACCAGTGTACAGAAATGTGAATATCATTAGTATCAGACCAGTGTACAGAAATGTGAATATCATTAGTATCAGACCAGTGTACAGAAATGTGAATATCATTAGTATCAGACCAGTGTACAGAAATGTGAATATCATTAGTATCAGACCAGTGTACAGAAATGTGAATATCATTAGTATCAGACCAGTGTACAGACATGTGGAATATCATTAGTATCAGACCAGTGTACAGAAATGTGAATATCATTAGTATCAGACCAGTGTACAGAAATGTGGAATATCATTAGTATCAGACCAGTGTACAGAAATGTGGATATCATTAGTATCAGACCAGTGTACAGAAATGTGAATATCATTAGTATCAGACCAGTGTACAGAAATGTGGAATATCATTAGTATCAGACCAGTGTACAGAAATGTGAATATCATTAGTATCAGACCAGTGTACAGAAATGTGAATATCATTAGTATCAGACCAGTGTACAGAAATGTGAATATCATTAGTATCAGACCAGTGTACAGACATGTGGATATCATTAGTATCAGACCGGTGTACAGAAATGTGAATATCATTAGTATCAGACCGGTGTACAGAAATGTGAATATCATTAGTATCAGACCAGTGTACAGAAATGTGAATATCATTAGTATCAGACCAGTGTACATAAATGGTGTACAAATAGAGCGTACAATATATTTTAAAGGGATTTAATGGATTGTGTCTACAATGGAATCACACAGCCCATTTAATTGGATAGCTGTTGTGGACTGGCTATTAATATTCATTCCCTCTGTTCGAGAAGACAATAGTTCAAACCTTTCTACTGTTTATAAACCTAAAATACTTGGTTGATGCGGTTATGTGTAGTTATATGATGTATAATAAGCAAACCTACAGTACAATTGAATGTAATTTGAGTAGAGCATTGTTTATATCCAACCGTCAAACAATAAAATTATGGTCATTAGTCTTTATGATGACGAGTAGTGAGAGCGGTTGCCGCACGGTCTAAGACGTCGGACTTTGTATGTAAGTTAGAGTTAGCGCAGGTTCGAATCCTGTCTGTGACTGTTGCACTTTTTATCAGTACCATCGACCTTGTACTGTATCGACTCCCCCCTTATTATGTGAGATACGATCCTCGCATAGGTTAGAGGCCCATGAGGACAGATAAAAGATCGGCCTCTTCCTTTATTTTAAAACTAAGTTCGAAAGATTTTTATTTTCTCACAAGTAGTTATTTAAAACAGTTGCAATATACATTGTTGGTAAAATATTTTATTAGAAAATAATTTATTGATTTACTTCCGGAGAAATATAAACAATATTAAGCTCTATTTAGTTGAAATGGGTACTATAATAATATACTACAGAGATACAGATTTATATTAAACGCAATGTATTTCCAAACCAATAGAGCTCGCAATAACGAGGACGGTTTATGTTTAATCGCGCCTGGCTTCTTTATGGCTGAATATGGACGTTTGCTATTTCCAGGTATAAGGCATAAAGGCCGCACTAAATCTTTCGATGTAGAACAGTACCTGGAACTCTACAGCGTTAAATAAGTATTTGGTTTCACCGTAGACTAATCTTTACTTTTTAATTGGGATGTTCTTAACGTAGTAAAACTTAGTAATTTACTCTCATTCATTTTTACGTATTTTTGTTCTAATTTTGTAGGCATTTCAGTCATATACACAGTTTTGGGAAATAAATCTTTAATATCACTCTTTAGATTATATACCTTTTAACATTTTAAGTATGAAAAAAGACTTTTTTTATTTAACAGGGACTATAGCTAGAAGGCTTAGGTTATCTTTACCTGTAAACCCTTTTAAAATTGAAATATCTAAGCGTTAACGAAGCCTTTTCGAGGGGCTAGGAGAATTATTTGTCTGAATGTCTGTCCACACGATATACACGACAGCCCTAACCTATAAACTTAAAATGTTGCATGAAACTTCATTTCTATATAAGCAACATCGGGATCAATGGTTTTGTATGTCACTCTACGTAATTGGGCAGAGCGTTAGCGAATATTTTAAATTTAGTCTTTTTATCAACAATCATGTTAACACGAGGATTGTAGAAAAAAGACATTGGGAAAAAACCGAGTTCAATCACATGACAATGGACGGAGTAATTTATGTAGCCCATTGAAATGAACTAAAGAGCGAAGCCGGTTACGCAACACGTAGTGTGACGTAATCCTATCTCGTTTAAGATAGTATTTAAGTACATCGTATGTTGCCATGTGACGGTAGAAACTTTAAATAGCCCTATCGTTACTATTACGTTAATAAGAGCGCCGGTACTTCTAACATTCTCAAGTTTAATGTAGTGAAGGCACACAAAATCATTTCACGTTATGGATTTCGTTGTTAGTTACACACCTGTCCGTTTGTTGTTATATCAATATATGTAACCAATGCTGAGTAAAGCCTCATTCTTGTTTATCTTTCGAATTGAAATCATAATTGAACACTGTTCCCGGTTGGCAAATCCTCTGGTCAAGACTTGTATTGTGCGAACGTAACAATTTCAAAAGTCGCTATCCTCCAGAAAGCCCTCTCCTGCCCGTTATTTTACCCGGAAAGATCATGTATATACTTTAATGCTACTGAAAGTAAGAGTGGCCAACATAGAAGATAGAATCAGCAATATTCGTAATAAAAGCCTTTCAATTTGAGCCAAAAAGCCCGCTCGTTATCTCTTCCTGTTCTGTTTCCATTTCTTTCTGGTTGTCGGAGGCTTTACAATAAGATCTTGTGGGTCTTTCAATCCCCCTTCCCCCCTCCAAAAGGTGGTCACTGCTTCCAATCACTGGTACACTACATACTTGCTACCATACTTGGCGTGAAGTCTACCTCACGTGTCTCGTGAACTTAGCTGGAAGTTCTGTTTGGCTATGCAACTTGTAGCAGTAATAATTAATTACGTAACTCTCTACCATATCACTCCGGGCTCGAGTAATTAGCCACATACACGTCCAATTAACTAGAACTGCTCTGGAATGTACCGAAACAATTGTATTTAAGTGCCCTTTGGCAAACTTCTGTCGAAGCACACGCAAATAAAATCTGTTATGAAAATATAATTTTACCTATTTATTTAACATTTTACAATCATACTCTTATGCAAATGTAACAGGAATTTCAATTAATGTTTTTTTTTGTTTTGTTTCAGGTTCGTGTGTTTGTCTGTATTCTATAATTCTGAACTGAACGTTGGTAAGTAGCGTTTATATTTAGACATTTAAAAAAATTTTAAACTGAACACGAAAATTCTTGTAATGTTTCAGTCAGAAATTAGACCGAAAACAGTTATTTTGAAGTAACTCTTTGGTATAGCATTGTGCTAGATATCCAATCCCGCAATGGCTTCTTAAATTTGTTATTTTTATAAATGAATAACAGAATGTAATTATAATTATTAAGGCACATAATTTATGATTTACGTACATGCTTTAACTGTTTTGATAAATAACCGTTGAAAAATCTTATCTTATTTTTCTAAAAAAAAGATTATTGTAATTTTTCTCAATATAAATATTATTTTATAAGAAATGCTGCATAGGGAAAAAAACTTAATCAGACATTTTGTCAAATCTAAGTTTTCTTATCAGTTTGATTTACTGTAGAATCTCCTAGAATATTATAGGACTGCGCACACAGAGCTTTTATTTAATGAATGTCCCAAATTTGTATATTATATAATTTGAATTATATTTAGTATTTTTAAAGAGCTTAATATTTAAGAGAGATTCGTGGAATGTAGGAGTCTTGCCTGTTATATTATAAATTTTGATAAGATTTCCAAAAATATGTGTGAAACCTTAAATTATAATACGAAGATTTAAGTATCGTATTTTAGTAATGCATTGCTGTCTATGATTCATACTTTAATAATGTAGTGACCATATTAACAAAGAGTTAATCCTTACTTATAATGGCTAGTATATCAAAGAGTTAGCAATTCAATGCCCAACAATATTAAAGGCACGTTTACTGATCTTGGGAAATCTCAAAGAGTACATTATAATGATTTATTTGAAGACATACATATTTCAATAATAAAGCAAAGCCGATGGAAACATATTGGATAACTTTGAAATCGTACCAATCAAAGTAAAGATTTCAGTAGTTGGCATTGCTTTTTGAACGCTCGGTCGAGCTTAAACCCCTCGGCGAAGTAATTGGAGTGTTGGCTGGACCATATCTGATTGGCCGGAATGATCAGGGCTTTCTACGTCACCACAGTTACTATGATTGGCTTTCTTCGATCAACATTTACAGAGAAATCTTAACAATTCCAGAAACTTGAGAGACTAAAACGTAACGTGGTGTTTTTTGTGTGTGGAAATGTTTACTTTTAAATAAACGCTTTAAGCAGAGACTTGCATTTGATTTATTTAAAATGAATATTTATATTTGGTTAATACCTAAAATTCTTTATTAAAAGGAACGTTATTTTTAAAGGTAAGTTAATAAGAAATATTTGGTCATTGAAAGTTTGCCAGAGTTTAGCAGTAAAAGAGTCCTAAAAATTGTTTTGAAAATTGAACAATTTGTTTATCGTAGAAATTAAATGAACGGTTGAGTAGATTGGTGTACGGATTGTTGTGTTTTTCAAAACACGATTCTATGTTTAAGTTTGTTATTGTATAGTATAAGTAACAGGGGCGTATACAGTATATTCCATTCTGGGTGCTCAGGGGGGAGGTCTCATCCAAGATTTCATATCTTATAATGTTTAGAAAATATGATCCAACATTTTAAAATACGAATAATCGAAATTTAACTATAAAAGTCCTCTTCGACCGTTGTGTCTTTATGATAAGTTCTTATCACATTAATAACACGCAATTAATAAGTTCCGGAGTAGTCGTATGGGCTGTGTAGCCGGCTGGAGTATCGTCCTATTAAACAATATAAACTTAAAAAGCCTTTACGTTCTCATTTTATACAAGCAGAGTAAGGAGACATGTCCCATTTAAATGCCACATGTAATACGCATACACGTACTGTCTAGTCTTTAGAAAATTTTATTGGTTTAAAAAAAAAAAAAAAAAAACATTAAAACTACTGTTTTAATAAGTCGTGGGTTTAGAATAAAAGGGTTCTAACTGACATTTTTTCATAAAATGAGGTTTTGGTGTAATAAGGTTCTAACTGACAAACTGAATGTATTCTAAACATCTGTTTTGGTTTATGTCAGCTGATTAATTTAATAATAAGCAAAATAAGATAGTTCTATCTGCTAAAGTCACTCTTTTTACAATTGAAGAAGGTTCTAACTGCAACTTACAACCATATTGGTCCCAAAAAACAAATAGTTTTAGTTCAATAAGGTTCCATTTGCAGATGGAACCATGTTATTTAAATGAATTATCTTTTTCAATGCAGTAAGGTTCTATCAGCTGATGTAAAAGCCTGATTCAATGACGTATTAAGGTTATTTTGCTTGCGGTTTTCCTAGAAACTGTAATATTATTTATTGGGATGTTTTATAACTAATATGAGTTCCATAAACGATAGTGAAATATTAGAGGCACTAGATGATAGTGAAGATCAGTGTGCTCCAAGAAATCAGAGTTTCACTTCTGACAGGTAAGAAATCTAACCTAAAATAACCCATACTGATGTTTTTGCTCTAAACCATTAACATAGATAAAACAACATTAAAACTGGTAAATGGCTATATACCAGAATCCAAATTGAATGCTAAATTTGTGTATTTTATTCAAATAGCTATGATTTTATCAATCAAAATTTCTATTAAAGTCTATAGTGTTTTCATTTGGTTATAATTCCATTAGTTTTATTTATGTATGTTCTGAATTTTTTCTTTGATTTTAGCAATGCTGGTTCAGAGAGCAATCTTGATCAATGTGTAAACAACAACTATGTTCCTACAAAGGGTGATCCCAATTGAACAAGGAGATGATGACATCCAAGATGAACAAGTAGAAGAATATCCCACTGAATGTGTAAACATACTAGATCCAAGTAACTCAGAAATGTAAGTCGTGTTAATATAGGATTTCAATAATTTTCATGAAAATTACACAAAACAGTCCAAATTCAGTACAAATTAATTATTAACTCCTATTGAGATAACCAATAACTACCTAAATATAGATAGGCTATTTGTAAAGAATAAGTACGTATTTGCATTTTCATGTTCTACGCAATAACCTACCTACCTAGGTTGTATTTATAATCTACCTAATCTAATCTGTGTTCTTTATTCCAGTAATTATGGTGCACACAATAACCTTGAGCAATATATGGAGGACATCCATGAAGAAAACCGCAGAGGATAACCATGACATCATAGAGGACAATCATGATGAAATCACAGACAACAACCATGATGAAACCACAAAGGATAATTACTATGACCAACTGGCTGAGGACAACCATGATCAACTCGCTGAGGACAGTCATGACCAACTCGCTGAGGACAACCATGATAGGCAACTTTTTAGTGATGAAGGGAACATTTTTATAGTCATAACAGCAAATCAAAACTGTGACGAAGTGCAAGAAGACTTTTTAAATGTACTAGATGGAACTGTAGTTACAATTATTGAAGAAGATACACAAAGCATTAAATGAAGGTGATTTTGTCACAGAACTTTCTTCTAATGAATCAGTACAAACTTTGGTATTTACTCGGACAAGTCTCCTCACCCTACTCCTGAGGGACGAACAAATTCAACAGACAATCACTGAAGGCACTCCAGATGATATTGACAGCTTGCCTGTCCAGAAGAAGCCTAGGAAAAGATTACAAACTCCAGATAACTGGAAAATAAACCAAAGGAAAAGAAAACACCAGGCAGGGGAAGAATATATCAATCAAAAAGGTAAACTAATTCATAGAAAAGAAATTAAAACAAAAAAAGACTGCCTAAACAATTGCAAATTCTTTTGCAATAAGAAGATTACTTGCGATGAAAGACAGGCAGTATTTAAGGCTTTTTATACTTTAAAGACGCAAAATGAGAAGTACATGTTCTTAAAAAAATCTTACTGAAAGATCGCTAACAGCCAGAAAACAAAATAAAGGTGTTGAAAAAACTCTGTATCAAGACGTCAGTTTTCTTTTTCGATACTATATTTTAATATTAACAATGAAAGAATTCCAGGTTTGTAAAAACCTTCTTTTTAAGCACTTTAAGCATTTCTCAGAAACCAATTTATAATGTCCATCTTAAGAAAGACCCTGAGACTGACCTACCAAAAAAATGACCAAAGAGGACATAACAAAAGTACTGTGATTCCTGCTTACGCTAAAAAATGATGTCAGGATACATATAAAATCCTTCCCAGTTGTGGAATCACATTTACTGCAGAAAGAATTCCTCTAAACAGTATTTTAGACAGTTCATTAAATATTTCTAAGATGTATTCTCTTTTTGTTGAAAAACATCCTGATACTATTATTAAAGAGAGTATGTATAGGAGAATATTCTTAACAGAATTTAACATGGATTTCCATTTTCCAAAAAGTGATCGCTGTGACACGTGTGAAGAGCACAAGGTGAGTCTTAAAAGAGAAGTTGCCTGCAGATTCAGAAAAATACCAACTTCATGTAGCAGAGAAAAATGCTATGCGAGAAGCAAGACATAAAGATCGTGAAAACTCTGATGCTACTGTATTAAGTTTTGACTTACAAATGTAATTACTTGCCCAAGAGCTGAGATTAGCAGTTTTTTTTACTTTAGTAAATTAAATGTTTACAACTTAACTGCCCATTTGAAAACAAAAAATGGTAAGAAAGTTTTACTGTGCTCTGTGGACAGAGGTAACAGGTGGTCGTACAGGCAATGATATTGCCAGCGCTGTATATAAAATTGTGAAGAAAGTTTTGCTAGATTTTCCAGAAACCGACAACTTGATAACTTGGAGTGACTCATGTGTTCCTCAAAACAGAAATCAAATGATGACGGGGGCTATGATGCTGATTCTTAAAAACAATCCTCAACTCACATCGATTACAATGAATTATTCAACACCTGGTCATGGAGCTGTCCAAGAAGTAGACAACATTCACAGCCACATTGAAAAAGCGTTTTAGTGGTACTGAGTTTTTCTCGCTGTAAGTCTGATGAGAATTTTGAAAATTGTTAACCGGAAAATCCTTATGTTGTTTTGCAGATGACAGAAAATGACTTTTTGGACTTTGCAGCATCCAGTAAAGAGCTCAATATGAAACTGATACCCTTTACACTTATAAGTTCACTAAAACTATCCCAAGTCTTTGGATTGGTTGGAGTATAATGAATTACATGGGCAAGAAATGAAGCATGTCAACATTAAACCAACTATGAGAACATCAAAAAGAAGAAAGACTTCAGAAAGATTAAACAGAATATATAAGCTATGAAGAACCTGGAACAGTACAAGGCATTATAAAGCTGAAGCCAGAAAAGAAGAGGGATTTAAAAAGAATGGAAAGATTTATGCCTATAGTAGATAGGGAGTATTATCAAGTAATTTCTTAATGCTCACTAAACATTGTGTTGAAAACTCTCTTAGAAATATCATATTTTTTATTTACTGTTTTCACAATCCAGGTGTGATAGACATAGCACTTAAGTTAATTAGTGCAGTTTTGTAAATTTTTTATACCGACATTGTTAATAATAAAATTAAACTATACTAATTGTAGTTTTTGTTTATTTTGTTTACCTATTCAAATATGATGCTCTGGTGTTATAAGATTAGAAATTAATCTTATGACTGAAAGGTGGAAAAAATAATATTGTGATTTCATTTAATTTAATAGAGTTCTAAGTGGTACATTGAACTGTCTTACATTAAATGATTGCTTATATTTTAGATTAATATAGTTCTAACTAGTAAATAGAACTTTTTTAAATAAGCACATAAAAAAAAGTTAAATAAAATAGTTCTAACTACCTCTTGGAACCTTTTTTATGTTATATTATTAAAATTATATTAAAAATAATAAGGTTCTAACTGAAAACTAAAGTTTAATTTTTTAAAAGAACTTTAATCATTTACCACTAACTAATTGATAATTCAAACTTTTAGATGATTATAGCATTTAAAAAATCTACAAGCAAGTTATTTGAGCCTGAAACAATTTCAAACCGATATGTCAAATCTTTGATGCTCCCTCCTGAAAATTTTAGGATTGTGCACTTAGTACCCTTTTATTCTAAACCCACGAAGTTTTTTTTAAAGCATTATATTGTGTACAAGTAAGACTACAAAGTATTTGGATATGTATTATTATATCTAAAATGACGGATATTCCATAATTCTATACATAGTAAATAAGGGACTAAAAGTGTACTAAGTTTAGCGTTGCTCTTATGCGGTAAAATTAACGATATTTTCGGTACAGCAAACTCTTAGTTTTGTGTATACGTTACCAATGGCAATCTCTGACGCTTCACTCAGGTTTTTTTTATTTTACTTAGAAGAACTAAATCATAAAATGTACAATATGAGTTAAGACTAAAGGTTTTAATATGACGTAGTAGAAGTAGACCCTTGTTCTATGATTGTATATAGCTATATATTTGTGGGATATTTGCGGAGGAGGGACTCCCTTCACTTAATACTCCGTTGATATGTTGCGTATACGCCTTGTTTGGCGTAAAAGGAAACATTTAAAAGTTTCCTTACATGATCAGTTTAAAGATAATCGTGTTATTTAATGTGATTAGTTTTTTTAATAAAGTGTTTAACCATTAATTGGGCTTTCTCCTCCCCCATACACGCTTCCCATTTCCTGTTCTTTATCGCCGTTTACTTGCACACACCTGGGAACTCTGGCTAACTGATTTAACGAATTGCTAATCTCTACTACCTTATGTTCTGGTATTGCATCGCTTTTTTGTGTCTACAATCATATTCAGTTAAGAGATAAAGACGAAGATAACAACATTATATTGTAATATAGTCATTTGTTTTATGTCTTAATTCGTGTGATTAAATCGCAATACATCTACCTCTACGTGGTTACAATATTACTATCTCCGTGAAATAATACTACAGTGGACTTTAATGTATTGTCGCCATCATCGAAATCGAAAAAAAAAATACAGCCGTATGTCTATGAATATGTCTAAGCCGAAAATTGCACAGCCTATGAATTCGTTAATAAAAGAGGTTAAATAATTATAAGTTTGAAATATTTTCATTGGTACATGTATTGTAAAATACAAAAGAGAAGATGACTTAAATCATGCTTCAAGGAAGAATATTCTTTAAAACAAATAAGCCCAAATCAGGCTTAATCCAGGCTCAGCGCGATCGTGGTGTCTGAGATTTCTTTATCTTAGCTTTTGTGGCGATACTGAAATTCACGAGGGATGGATAAAGTATTTCTTTAAAAATGGTTCGTTTACCAAGTAAGAAGAAATAATTTTTTGAATATCTGCGAGAATATTATACTATTATTTTTTCTTTTATGTTTTAGTTCAGGGAGCCTTCGGTTGTTTTAAATGAGGAAAAACAAAATAATACTAATTTGGCAACATTCTATGTATTCTTCGAGTAAATTACTTGCGTAGATATACATAATAGACAGTCAACTTATAGTAAATTCCACATTTTGATCAATAATACAAGTAATAGGATTTCGGAGATTTATCATAGTTATATGTAACAAAATGTGTAACACAGCGTTTCGAGGAATGAAATCCATTCTCTTCGTTAGGTGGCAAGGCAATAATTGCATGAAAAACTGAAGAAAAGAAGGAATAAGAAAAAAAGGGTTCAAACATACCCCAAAGTTGCTTGGAGTTCAGTCTATGCGTTGTCACTGCACAGGATGCAAGTCCCGAGCTCAAGTCACGAGCACATCCACCCTAATAGCAGTATCCAACCTTTTCTTTTCTTGACCTGACGAAGAAGATAGATTTCAAGAAACGAAACGTTGTGTTTGACACAACGTCCGAAATTGCATTATACTTTAATTGCAAATAATATAACATTAAAACCCCATTTGTTACTAATCCTTGCACTACGAACTCAGTTTTAGTTACGCTTCTATCAGTTATCATTCATTTCTGCTTAGAATTTTACACACATTACACATTTTTAATAAAATTAGGAAAACTAGTGGTTCGTAAAACAGATCGTTTAGTAACAGATCATAATACCCATTCATGCGTTAAAGATATTTGTGTACTTTTGTGTCGCCCGTTGTAGTTTTATCACGTGTTCCGTTGGAAAACGTACTCAAGTGTCGGTCTAAGTGTGGAACAGAATCAGTGACCCTTCCGTTGTCAGTCAGATCCATTCATCACAGCTGAGAGACGAAACAACGATCATGAAACAATTGTGGGAATTTGAAAATCCTTAATGGTACTTGGACAGTACAGCAAATCTAATAACAGAAACTTTAGTGATGTAATAAACGTAGTCCATGGAGTTCACCACGAAGAAGTTAACACTGCTGTCATAGGTGACACGTACAGTACGGGATTAGATGACGCCGGTTTCCGAGCTTTATATCTTCCTATAGTGATTCTAGTCACGTTTGATGTCGCTCCAAACTTTACGGTGACATGTTTAGCGCGAACCGCATAAACTATACAGGGCTAGGATTAAACGTTATATCTAAGCATTGGTTAAAATACTCCTGACTTATTGCATGGGGGGCTTTCAACCGGAAGGCAAATACATTCATTTCATAGGAGTAGTAATGACTGTAACAAAATGTGAAATTATCATGAAATGGAAATCTTTAAGTATCCTCTCTTTATAAATTTATTTCTACCTTGTTTAAATTTTGTTACTAACGCTGGATGATTTGAAATGGTAAAAGAAGCTCAGATATTTGCCATTGTAAATATTACATAAAGTATAACAATACGTTTTAGTGTCAAAAACCCTAAAACAAAAAAGTGTTATAATGGATAATGTGATATTGTCTTGACTTATAAATAATAACAGAATGAAGTCTAGGCTGCAGGGGCCTAGCGATGTCAGTGCACTGGAGCAAGAGCACAAGCAACACTTCACACTCGCAACAGCGATGGTGAAGCACTGACGAAGAAATCAATGTCGGCATTTCCTGTTATATCGAGGCGTGTTATCTACTTTCTAGGATTTTTTAAAATTTTAGAGTTTATGACACAGAGTATATTCCAAACCTTGAATCGGAGTGTCACTGTTCTTGCAACGTATAACGATAGCAAATTCATATTGTTTCGACTATTTCATAAATTTGCGCACGTAAAATACATTGATAACACAAGTAAGTATTTTAAAATCTTACAACATTAAAATTATCTTACGCAGTGGTCCACTCCGTCATAATTTAGTGAACGTTTTGTTATTATCGTGTCGTCTATTTAAATATTACGTGGGCTTTTGAACATGGTCACTGTTTTTAATTTGATTTTTTTCAGACCAAACTTTGTATAGCTTGTTATGAAACTTCTTTCACCTGTCATAGGTTAGTTCTTTAACTATACGCGTCTAGTCATCAGTTCCAAGTTGGTGCAAGTTGCGTTCATGCAAATGTTTTATATTGTAACCAATAAAAAAAAGATCAATCGATCTATTAAAAACTTCTTTACTGTTACAGAATAAATTGTGAAAAGACGTAACAGCGTCCCATTGCATAACACGATCTTAATTTTTAATTTTTAAAAAGCAAAATCGAACAGAGTTTTACAATTTATTAGTTATTACTCTAAAACTTTTGTTCTTAGAATGTTTTCAAGTTATTGTATAATTGCGATATAACAGCCGTAATAAGTTTTGGGGAGTGTACGATAAAATGGCAACTATACGAATGAACACGACCACAACTATAATTTCTAACTGATTGCAATGAAGCCTAATATGATTTTATTTGATATGCCCTGGAACAGTTTGTAAGCCATATTCGTTTAATTTCAGTTTAATATCACGGTTGTTTGTATTAATATGAAACGATACAGATTATTTATGGTGTAACAAGGCATTTTTAATTCATATATTAATTTATGCAGCATTTTTATCCCTTATGTTTTTAGAAATATATATTTTACTCTTAATCCCACATTAAAAGGTCAAAAGAAGGTTTTTTTCTTTAGTTGTAGAAAATAATATGCTAAGATTCTTACTTTAAAATGGACCTCAACAACTTAGTACAAACCGTATTTCAAAATATTTTTTAATGCTTCATTTTGATATATTGAAAGTCACATACCCCATGTCACTGAGACGGAAGTGACATTAAAAATGTTAAGAGTTATAAATTATAACTTTGTGGAAGCTAATAGAACTTTTTGTATCCGTATATTGTGAGCCTGTACAATAATAAATCAGGTCACTAATATTATATGAAAATGGGCTATTTCTATGAGGATACCTAATCATATAGTTGTACGTGTTATTAATCAAAGTATCATCATTAAATTTGTAATAGTTTATTAATCACAGCTTTTCCTTTTTGTAACGTGTTTGTAAAACTAGTTTACTCTTTAAAAGCCTTCTCCTTTATTAGTTATAATAAAAATGAACGATTTTATTGAATTTTAAGGTCCGAAAACACAAGGTGACATAATGATAAATAGTCTAATATAAATGTATTGAAGAGCTAAGATTCCTCTATGCACACTTATATTGAATCGTCTATCAATTGATAACCCATAAGGACATTTTGTAAACCAGAAGGGTAAGGGATTAAGAAATTTGAACCAATAGCAAAGGTACAGTAACTATCAAAATTATATTTATTACAGTATAGCTGTACATACATTACCAATTTGTAGCAGCTATAGCCAAGAGCCTGTAGTGTTATAAATTTATGTGATTATTTGTTTTATGTGATATGACTGAAGGATGAACTATAAACAATTGATCAGCACTAAAGATGAGATTATAGAGGTCAGAGAAGTAGGTGGCAGCTGTTCCTCCGACTGAGGTTTTACCATTGGACTTATGAATAATCATAAATCTCTTGCCTCAATTAAACTGTCTTCAAGCTAACAAACTTGTCCGACCAAACTCTAGACAAACAATGTGTTCTGGTGGACTGAAGCATTAGAAAGTTATGAACCACACTGATGTCTTTCATGTATAGTCATTTAACATATTTTACTACCGACTCGAGCGGTCGAAGGTGCCGGAATTTCGATTTGAGTTAGAGGCAGTGCAGGGTCAAACCTGTCTGTGACCGTTGCACTTTTTACCAGTACCTCGCACAGACCAGTAGCCTCTGAGGGACCTGAGCCTTAAAAGGGACTGATTTTCTTAAAAATTATAATAAAGTAATAAATACGGTGTAGTAAATTTAAAAAGATTTTTTTTTAATTTACAGATTTCATGCTTTTTATCAAAATTAACAGTCACTCATTATCTCAGTACGATATATAGCAAGGTTTTCAATAGATACGAGTATAATCCCAACAATAAAATTACTATAGGCGTAAGTTTAGGTTGGGAATTCCGCCTTGAATCCCATTAAAATAACAATATAACATTTATATTCCCGCAGTCGCTCCCTAGATGCTAAACTAAGGAGGATAGAACAAAATTGATGTCAAAATTGTATGTGATTGTGTTAAGTTTGTTTACAATTATAATTCTTCTGCTATTATCTTGTTTTGCCATGATCGTTGCCCATAAGACGAATGTAAAGCTTTTCGCTAACGCTCAACCAAATCATATAGAATGGCATGCATCATTATTGAACTCAGAGTTGCCTACACTGAAATGAAGCATGAAATTAAAAGAAAGGTCATGCACAATTTCAAATTAATCAGGTCTGGTAGTTTTCGATATATCGTGCTGACAGACAAACAGACAAATATGAAATTTGTCCAGTCCCTCGATTGACAAGGCTGCAGTGAAGCTTAGCTAAAGTATTTTAGTTTATATAGACTATTTTTATCCTTTAAAATTTTGTCAGTACCTACACAATAGTACGATAGTTAATTAACGTGTTTCTCAACAATATACCTTTATAAATTATAAAAATAATTATAATTTGTTCCAAACAAGATATAATAAGAACATAGATGTTAGTGCGTAAGTTATTTTATGACGATTGTAATACGATTATAACGATAAACAGTCTACGTAGTACTAGAGAGATATGTGGCATTTCATTTGTAACCACGTCCTGTGTTGAGGTTTATTTTAGACCAAATCGAAAAATGTAATTTAATCCTTAATAAAAGAGTGGTTTGAGAGGCGGCCATGATGGATAACAGTCACGTGATCCGTCATTGTCAGGGTCACGTGACTTAGTAAACAGCTGGCCAACATCAGCAGGCCTTACACTTGTTGGAGTTTGTTCCATTTTTACTCGATATTTACACAGTTTCAAAGAACAGTTAGGCGTCAGGTGTGAGTACAAGGACGGCTTTATAGTCATGGCTATGTATTTTTAGAAATCTTTGTTTAACTTTTGTATTAGTAATCAAGTCGTCTAACTAAGTCCAAAATTCGTCCTCGATGCTCTCTTTCTGTGTATAAAATAAAATTAATTCAAATTTATCACACATGCCAGATATGGGTATGGTTAAGAATTAAAGATGTGCAAGATATTGTGCAAAGAATTACACCTCAATACATTAACATACATAAACTGGATCGCTTAAAATATAGCTTTGATTTCTCAAGATTACTCAGC
The DNA here is from genome assembly GCF_021130785.1 of Homalodisca vitripennis. Classification (NCBI taxonomy): domain Eukaryota; kingdom Metazoa; phylum Arthropoda; class Insecta; order Hemiptera; family Cicadellidae; genus Homalodisca; species Homalodisca vitripennis. The sequence goes on along the minus strand of NC_060212.1, from coordinate 94,809,276 downwards.
TAAGCACCTATTCTTATGAAACAGTTCCCAGGTATAGTGAATTTCTGCGATAACAAAAGAGATAGCGTAAACGTGGTTCCAGTTCATGAATTTTGAAAGAAGGCATTTACAGTATTATAATTACTGCACGTCTTGAAGCAGATATGTGACGTTTTGATCTTGGGTTTTTTTGGAATGATTGGAAATTCAAGAAACGACATTTATTGTTAAAACCTTGTACAAATGTTTAATTTGAGTGAATGTGATACTTAAATATACTTTTCATAAGTTTTTATGTTTGTTACATATGGGCACGCACTCTGGTTTTTTTAGACAAAGAATAAACATTTAAGAAATTAAAAAATATTTAATTACATGCAGTTATTTTTCTATCTATATTTATATGCTCTACACAAATAAAAGATTAAAATTAATGATTTACACAAACACAGTAGGTCCGCGCGTTAAATTGTTGTGCTGTGAGAACTGTCGTTGCCTGCACCCTGGCGGAGAACGCTGGCATTACATTGAACCGTGTGGCTGCTGCAGACTAGAGGAGAAACTCACAACTTCTCAGTATTGATTAGGCGTCTACTCCGCGCAGGTGCAACTGTTTGTAGTTTGAATAGTCTAAGAATCCAAGATATATTAGTAATTTACCGCTCATGTTTAATTACATTGAAATTAATGTGTTTGTAGAAAAGTAATTATTAATTGTATGTATATAGTCTAGAGTATTTTGAGAATAACAGTGTCCTGTGTATAACTTGCGAATGAAGCGCTCCTAGTGGAGAAGTCTCAAACTTTTGGTTTACTGCACTGCATACAGACAGCGTGTGTGTGCTGTTGCTACAATTTAGCTACAAATAGACCGTTCTTCAAGAATAAATAAATGTAATGTGACTTAATAAGTAAAAGATATTGGTTGTTAAGAAAAATTTTGAAAATTAACTTACTGCTTACTAAGTTAGTTGATATTCTGATGTTACGAAACATCTGTTATGAACATTATTATGTTAAATTTTACAATGTAGGATGTTATTTATTTGAAATTTTGATTTTGATTAGAAGATTGATTAGAGAAATTTGAATAGTATTGCATTGAAATTTTGTGAAAATCAAAACACACTCTATGTTTTGTGGACTATCATTTAAAACGTTACCGGTACTTATAGCTTTAAAAATGTAATCTCGTATTTTAATAATAAATCAGTTTCTTGAAGTGTTTCAAAATAAAGTAAGTAATTTAATTCGCATAATACATAGATTAGGGCTACATTTCGTTCTGAAAACTGAAGTAGTTATTAAGCTCTCAATCAAACATGACAGGAAACAAATATCCTTCCCCTAATCCCATGGAGATACGCCCCAACTCAAGATTGTTTCTTGTAATAATAATTTTCTAATAAGGCTGATATTAATTGTTGCATACTACGAATTGACGTCCTCCCAGAGGAGTAGTCTGCTATTTAGTTTCTCATTATTGTATTTAAAATGAATGTGCGCGCAGAAAGTATAAATATTGTATAGCTGAGATTTAAAGTAATAACATTGTTTTACGTTGTTGAGTTCAGCTTTATTTCACCTCCGCTTTGTGCATTTTCTGGAATCTGAAGCTTTGACAGACTTGATTCCTGGAATCAGGATCAATGTTCATCAGAATAGATAAAAAGTAATTGGCGACAACAAAGCTTAAAATTTAGCTTAAATTGTTTGAACTTAACGTTAGAATTGAATCAACCCTTCCCGCCATAGCTTCGTTATTTGTAGAATGTTGTACCGGTGTCAAATGATGAGATGCAGCGCTCCAAGCGGAGAAATCTGCAACTGAGGTTCACATTACTGCTCACAGATGGCGTAGCAGTGCTCTTGCCAGAATTTCGTTTAAATAAAAGACAACACATATAAATAATAGTAATGTAACTGTGCAATTAAAACCTTATTGGTCATTAAATAAAGACATTGTTAAAATTATTGCTAACTACGTTTGTTATTGTTTTGAAAAAATTGTAAGTAATATTTATAGTGCTTTAATTTCTATTTTAAATTAAATCTAGTCATATTTAACTTAAGAGTCTTGATAATTGGTAAAGAAATACAGAATTATTTATGCATTTTATGAGATGTTTTAGAAGAGCATTGTAAAGATTATGTGTAGTATATACCTTTTGATTAAAAGCTTAGGTTCTTAACTAAATAAAAAAAAAATATGGTTGCCTGTAAAGTTGGTTTTACGGGCGAAGATTTTACGTGACAACGTCTTTTTCTCGGTAGAATATTTATTGATATGAATATTATTAAATTCCATAATAGGAACAAGGAATTGAATGAAAATAAGAATTGCACAAATTTTAACTATAGAAATATATTTTGTTTACTAAAACATTGTACATGTAAACTTAAACTTAACTAATTCCTATTTGAGTGATTTTCCGTGCGGCGGACCTACAGTTATCTGCTTTATCCCGTGCGGCGGACCCACTGTACGGGCATCGTAACGTTACCGGGCGTTACACTTTTTCATGAGTCACTCCGAGCCGCAACCTAATTTAAGACGTTGTCACGCCAAAATATTTGTTTAGTATTTTATCTCATATTTTTAAAACGTACAACATCTCTACGTTATAAAATTGAAGGATGTAATTGATTTTGCTTCGTGCATAGATAATACTTTTTTTGGAAACTGGAGCTGAATTGTAAGCTCTCAATCAAGCACAGCGAGAAACAAATATCCTGCCTCTAAACCCATGGAACAGCGCCCCAATTCAGGTAAGCCGCCATTAGTAGCCTTGCCCACTGTAGAAATGAGCTCCGATATTGAAATGATCTCCCAATGTAATTTAATTAATTTTAAATAATCTTATACATGGGCTCTGCGTTACAGCAAAACCATATTCATTTAAACTTACTCTCATTTAATCAGAATTTGTAGAACATTACATGATATATTTGTAAGAACGATTTAGTATTATCAAAAAGACTTTTTTGTGATGTTTGATGTGTTTGTAACGGTTCGACTAAGTCTGATTTGGGTTCCTAAACCTACTGGTATTTATTAATCGAGTGTTCTAATAAATATCGAGTAAGGTGCCTTAAGTAAAAATTGTATTAAACACAGCCAATCCAATATAATTATAAAAATAGTTAAATTAAATTGAAGGAGTACTTAATAATTAGTTTATTTTGTCAATAAAATCTGCATTTCCCCCCAGTTTCCTTAAATTTAAGGTGGAACAAAAGTAGACTTACTAAAATAACAGAATGTTCGACTTACTACATTAATATCAATAGTTTTAATCAGGTTTTTTTAGGTCTACATGTATCTGAAGAGATCCAAAATAGATCGAAACAGCTAATACCTTCTTCAACGAATGATGAAAGTAGTAACAATTTCGTTGTGGATATAATCTTTATCTTTGAACTCACTCCCACTAACAGGTTCAATGATTAATGGTTCAACCCGTGACATATGACTCGAGTTCATATCGTAGCCAGTCGACGAGAATAAGTTCTAAACGTACTTGTAAGTGCACGGACTGAGTAGCGTTTGTCTGTACTCCCTTACAGTTTGAGTTGGAGTATTGAGGTTACCCTCTTTACGCTAAAGTGATTTTATGGTTTGTCGGTTTTCCTGTACGAAAAATTTGTCAATAAAATTATCGTATTGTTTCATTGATTAAACAGTTTATAGTATATAATTTACAAAATAAATTTTCAATTTCCGTGGTATTTTATACTAGTCATTTTTAAGATGTAAATTTGTGAAACGTACTTAATTATGCCCATCCTAAATTCTGCCGTATTTTGATAGGTTAAATTTCCAAGGGAAGTATTTATAAAATGTTTTTTTTCAGTATTTATTCGTTTCAGTATTGGTTTTAAACAATGGTAAGGGTCGTATTTAAAAGTTGGAATCTAGTGCTCAGTATTGATGTTTGAAGAGGAGAAGCGACTTGTTCAGATACAGAAGTTAGACGAAAGACGTGAACTCTACAAACCGGAGTTTGCTTCTAGATAAACACATTTGTTGAAAACAACAATACATTATTTATCATCTTGTACAGGAAAACAATTCAGTAAAGAGGTTGATGTATTGCTCTCGTTATTACAACTTGAACCTGGTAGGTGTGAGATAAGGTGCTCCAAGAAGTCAGCTAGGCTGCTGTAGATCATTCCACCGCATCACCGCTGTTATAAATGTTTACTTGAACTTAGTTTGATTTAGATATTGTTTACAAAACACAACTGTATTGGTAGTAGTTATAACGGACGTCATTTTATGTACAGGTATTTTATGTACGTGTATGTATATAAATTTGGTATATGGATTTGAATTTACTCTGTATTCAAAATCAGCTTATTGCAACATTTCTGCATAGCATAAACATGACCTCCAGAACAAAAAACCTACGCCTCGTTCCAAAGTGTATATGTTCGAGAGATGTCCATGGCGGCGTGTGGTTACGATAAATGCCCCAAAAAGACCAAACAAAACTGAGTTGAAACGTACATAAATTAATTCCATGAATATTTCGACTAAGTTCATAAATATGGCGGCCTTTCATGCTTCAAAAATTCACAACTCCTTTTTATTTCTGGACCAATAGAACAACATTCTCTGGAATGCTTTTAAGATTTCCTTAACTTTTTGTAATAAACAATGTGTATTTTGAACGTTTTTTTCGATATATCGATTAAATGAAAATTCCATAAAAATATATCATTAACAACTTGGTAAAACATGTTTCTCATAAATATCTTGGCAAAGGTTAGTAGTCAGCTTGGTTCCGATATGGCGGTCTTTCAGATTAAAATTAATTCCATTTTATATGGATCTAGATAAGACGAAAAAGATGTTTGGATTACATATAACAATTCATAATCTGTTTCTTATACATTCTTTTACTTATAATTGTTTTGTAGAATTAATGGTTTTTGAGATATCGAGTTGCCTTCAATGAGAAAATTATCAAAACTATTTCATTTGTCACAGATTACCTATTTTTTCTTGCGATCCGAAAGGCCTATTTCTCTGTCATCCTACTTAGATTAATGATACTATCCCCAGTACGTTTACTTTGAAACAACAGTAAATATACCAGTAAAAAAAAACAGTCCTGATACAAGTAATAATTATAATTATTATACTGTAATCGTAAATATAAGATGTAGTAGTCACCTTTGGTAAACACATTACACACGACCGACTGCACATTGGAGGATTACTTATGTAGTACATTAATGTCTGTTGTTGTTTCTAGTACGACAAAGTTAGCTGGGTCAAACATGTTTCAAATTGGGACATGTAAAACATTTCCATGTGAACTGCTTTGATCACTGTTGTGTTCACTCATCGTTTAATCGGATGAAAAATGGCGCCCCACTTTGGCTGAATCTCATAATGGTTTTAAAAGTTTCTCCGTTCCAAAGAACAAATAAAAGTTTATTTTTATGCACTTAGAAACAAAATGGCGCCTTCTCTACTGTGCACTATTTACATCTTTTTGTACGTCACGGCTGATAAATCGATACATTGGAGTATCGAAGGATCCGAGGGGAACGTAATAAAGACTTTGCCGATCTGACAAATTTTCCCGGATTTTTGCATTTTGCAACTTAGATGCCATTTAATATTTGACCCCAATTCAATAAAATTCTGCGTTGGACCAAGAGGATCCTATGTAACAAGTTTCAAGTTTCTAGGACCTTTCTAACAATTAGTTATCGCATAGACTTGTAGGCAGACCCGTTGGGTCCTTAATAAGTCGAGTCTCATATGAAGTCATATATGAAGGATATGTTGCCCCACATGTTGCGCAGGATGCATCGCTGAGCTCATTTCATTATCGAGATGTCCTGCTGACAGATAGTCAGACGCCCGTACAGAAAACTGTTAAGGTAAGTTTACGAATAAAACATTTCTCAAGACACTCTCTACAAGATACATTCACATTTTTGTTTATCTTTTATGGCCAGGTCATTATAAAAATACTACACATCAAGACCACAGTCAAACATACAGTATTTTCAGTCACACCACATTGAGTCATGCCTATTTTTCCATTTTCCAACGCCGGTTGTCAGTCTTCCAATTTTGCGCTCACCCAGTCGAATGCCATAAACCCGCCAGCACTATAAAATACTTGAGACGCTAAAAAATGCTTTAAACAAGTTTTTTCCGCCTTAAGCGTTGGGGCATTTTTTATTGAATTTAGCAATTTGTTGATGAAACGAACTCCTGCCTACGAGGGCAAGTGTTCGTAAACCCCCGGCCTGTGACTTGCAGTTCGGTAGATATCTCTGCCTCTTATCTCATATGAATGTATGTCTCGGCCACGTGTTATAGCACATTTAGACATACAAAACAAGATTGTCTCCAAAATGTAGAGACACGGCAGAGTTGGGTACTGCAGTACAAAAGTGTCCTGAAATCAAATCTTCCCACCGCCTTTTAACACTGACTTTCCACTGTACGAATGAAAATGTCACATGTTCAAAATGTAATATGATCGTACTCACTTTGCTTACAAATTCCTTTATTTTCCGACTTTCTCGTTTCCATCATTGTTACCCGTAAGACCAGTATAAATTTATCCGCTAACGCCCATCCAAATCCCATGGAGTGACGTGCACCAGTATTCAACTTATTGTTTCTTGTTTTAAACCGTTATAAGACAAAATTACTGTAACCAAATTAATGAGTAAGGGAAAATTCCCTTGCATTGTTTTGTTTCCTTTGCGTCCCTGCATAGATACGTTGTTATAAGACAATAGCTACTTACAAAAATATCTCTAGCTGTATACGGAACACGACTATAAACCAATGTTATGGGCCCAAGTATAAAGAAGGAGGTTTATTGTGTAAACTTTATTGATCCGAAGTTTTATGTCACTCTGCAGATTGGGACAGGCGCATTGTGTAATTGATCACATCCGCAATCCCTGGGATTACTGATTCTCCGCTTTACTCGTCTATATATTATGGTTCGGCTCAAATTATACCGCACACGTGGGGGACCTTGCATACTTACAAGTGCAGCATTTTACTGCAATGGTTTACAGACGCGCGCACACGCACGCACGCGCAGTGGTCACAACATCATTATCGAATAGTTATAATATTTTGATGTATCTAAATTAAATTTTTATATTAGCCCATGTTCACTTTCTCTGTAGTAAGTTTAGAAATGTATTTCAAATTATATAATGTAGCTACAGGCTTACCATAAAATACCATTATTATTATTTGTTTCTAACCATTTTTTTATTTTCCCAACATTCCAAATTCTGTTTTGAGTTTTTATTTTACTAAACTGAATGCACCTAATGATATAAATTCTATCATGTTTAAAATCAAAACAAAAATGTTTAGATTCTGTCTTGGAAGATGATTTGTCGTTTACTTAATTCTATTAAGGCCTGAAAGTACGAAATATAACATTTGGCAACCTTAATCATTTGTTCTTGAGGTGAAGAGATGCCAACACCAGCATGATATTCAATATTTTAACCTTGTAAAAATTGTGTTACCGTACCTTTAGAATTACTGTTTGTTTGTCTTCAAGTGATTAACGTTAAGATAGATAGCAGTTTGATTTAGTTCTACAAGTAAATGTTGGCGTTCTAATGGTTTTAACATATATTTTATTGATAGGTGAATAGAATTTGAACTGATAAAAACTGTATTCTATACTACTCATTCCTAAAATTGTAAAAAATAGCTATATTTTTGTTTGTACTTTAGATAAAATATTATTTTTGCTTTTGTTAAGACCAATTTAAACACGATAATACTCGTACTCTGACACGAAATGAAGTTATTCAGTTATAAAAGGATCTTGGGATTAATTGAGGACAGAAAAAGGTAACAACTCTTTAACATAAAACGTTTGTTCCTTTGTTTCCGAACAAAAACTGTCAGTTGTTCCTGAATTAATGGTGGTAACGGCAGGATACTGTTTTTATACATCAGGCTCATCTTGCTCTCGCGATTCAATTACGTTTTATTCCTTGTTTTCGTGATCTTTACAAGCCCATTTACTAGAATGCGTTGTAAAAAGTAGGTATTATTAGGTTCTACTGAATCAACTTTTAGTTTGGTTAGTTATTCACCTCCTGGTTTAGGTTTTGAATATTGATGATACTCTGAGTGGAATTTTATATCCCAAATTGAATAACAATGAACTTGAAATCCTTTATACAATTTGCTATTTATTTTCAAAATTGAAATTAGTTTTAATTGTAATTCGATTTTGGGTATACATAAACGAGGAGAACAAAATTGTGTGAGTAACAAGTTTATTAACATAATGTTTTCGTATCTTACTTTTTTGTGCGTTTTAGATCAGGGGTGTAGTCAGGTTACCATCTCAAGGTTAATGACTTCGTAGGCAGGTCCAATAACTACTACTAAGGGGGACATAGTTTGGGCTTTCAACTGCTCAGGCAATGTTCAAAACATGTGTAATGAGGTGGCTCGACTAATATTGCTATTTGTATATAGTTGATATTAAGTTAGAACAATGAACTGTTCTTTGCTATTCAATCCAGGGGCGTATATAAAGGAGAGCTCAGGGGGCTTTAGCCCCCCTGAAAGCTTGAAAGACATACATTAAAATTGAACAGATTTCTGAGCCTCTATTTTTGGCGGGTATTTTATACTTCCTGAACCACTCAGTGAATCAGCCTCCCCACCCGAAATATTTTTTATATACGTCACTAGCTTAAACCTCATATAAGAGCTTCACGAGCCTAATAATCGAGATTTTAAATAAACCGATATAAAGCAGTATCGAAGGACCCGGCCGACCGTACAAACCGCCCTTCGACCTTTTGAATTCAAAATCGATTAATTTCTTCTATGGACCAAGAGTAACCTACGTACCGAGTTTTAAGTCTCCGTGACGTTTCTATCAAGATGACCGCACAGACAGACGGACAGACGGACACAGTGTTGAGAAGAACGCGTAGGTTTCTTAGTAATGTTTAAACATCTTGGGTTATTCATTAATTATCTTTGATTTTATTACAAACTTTCATGCCGGCCCACGAAAATAGTTTTTAAACTAATCAGAGCTCTTGGGGAAATAAAACATTGGAGCGTTGCAACTGTACAAATAAACAAAAACAGCCTATGACTAAAGTATTTTGAAAATACAGTATCATATTTATCAGACCTCGGGTAGAAACTGTACTGTTATCAAAATAGGTCAAATTTATATTTAGGCCTATATATAAATATAAGTTGTTTTTTTTTTGTTATTTATCGAACACTACCCGTACTTTAATATGCAAAGTTTTATCTATACGGTATGCGTATCCAAATATTTTGGTAATGAGTATATATAATGCATTGATTTTCACGAAGAACTGTTTTCATAAACATCCGGTCGGTTTTTTGGTTTGAAAGAGGGCATTCATAAAAGATTAAAGATTCCACTTTCATAAATTTACGATCAAAATAGTAACAATACCAGTGGTTTTAAAATTTTTAACATCAAACCGTGTTCGTAACCGGGATTCAATTTTTTAATATTTTTAAAATTATACATTTATTTGGAAAAACTTGGCATCATTAAGTATTGTGTATATCCATCCTGTATATCGTTGTAGTTGTTGTTACATTATGTTTGTAATATAAAAGTGTCTACAACAATATATGCTGGTCACTAGAAAACGTTTAATTCTATTTTGACTGATGCAATATGTTTGTAATATAAAAGTGTCTACAACAATATATGCTGGTCACTAGAAAACGTTTAATTCTATTTTGACTGATGCAATATGTTTGTAATATAAAAGTGTCTACAACAATATATGCTGGTCACTAGAAAACGTTTAATTCTATTTTGACTGATGCAATATGTTTGTAATATAAAAGTGTCTACAACAATATATGCTGGTCACTAGAAAACGTTTAATTCTATTTTGACTGATGCAATATGTTTGTAATATAAAAGTGTCTACAACAATATATGCTGGTCACTAGAAAACGTTTAATTCTATTTTGACTGATGCAATATGTTTGTAATATAAAAGTGTCTACAACAATATATGCTGGTCACTAGAAAACGTTTAATTCTATTTTGACTGATGCAATATGTTTGTAATATAAAAGTGTCTACAACAATATATGCTGGTCACTAGAAAACGTTTAATTCTATTTTGACTGATGCAATATGTTTGTAATATAAAAGTGTCTACAACAATATATGCTGGTCACTAGAAAACGTTTAATTCTATTTTGACTGATGCAATATGTTTGTAATATAAAAGTGTCTACAACAATATATGCTGGTCACTAGAAAACGTTTAATTCTATTTTGACTGATGCAATATTATTTAGTTTAGTAGAAATACTCATTAACTCATTCAACAATGCCTCAATTTATATTTTTACGTATTAATTTAACTGGTCACGGCAGGGTTTCATTAAACAAAGGATGGCATCGCTGGACAAACCCCTGGAGAAATCCAGGGTTCCAGTTTCTTCCCAAAGCTGTAAATCACCGATAATTGATCCCGGTCCTGTTGTTAGTCAATGAATTCTCATTTACCTCTCGATTTTCCAATATTCAATGCCATATTATTGGGTATTTTGCTAATAACGATAGGCAAGAATAAAATGTAATGAGATTTTTATATGAGTACCATTAATTCGTTAACGAAATGCTAAAGTTTAAAATAAAATTATTTTTCAATAACTAATGGCGCTCACGCATTTTTCCTTATTAATCGAGAGTTAATTTTCACTTACCTTCTCAAAAAGACTTTTTAATCTGTAAGCAATGTACCCATGTACATCATACAATACCTATAAATATGGGTGTATATATTTATCCATATTTTAGTCGATTGTTTGCAAAGCCTATCACTCGGAGGGCTTGCAAAAAATCTAATTTCTGTCTGCTTATCTGTCTGCACGGTATTTGCAGAAAGAACTGACCTACCGACTTGAAATTTTGCATGAAGTGACACTCTATAGCGAACATTTTCATTGGCCTTATGGGTAATCACGATAACAACGAGAAAATTACGGAGTAAATAAATTTGTTAGGAAACAGAGTACAACCGTATGGTACTTTAACATGATATATAGTAAAACTTGTAGCAAAATTAAATGACCTGTTTAGTCGGAAATGTGCGTGCGGCCTCAGAGAAGCCTGTTACGTGACACGTGGTTTGGCATTCTCCTGCTTTCTCCTATTTCTTTTATATAGTGATATGGAGCTGTTTCTGAGTTAATCATTCGAGGTCTTTCCAGGAAGGCGGATATCAAACAATTCAGCGCAATAAAATCAGAAAAATATTTAAAAAAAACTAAAAATTAATAAAAATAAAAACATAAAATGAAGATGGTTTTTTTTTTTAATTAAAAATTGGGATTTTTGGAATAAAACTGTACAAAATATACAGGGTGAGTCTGACTACCCGTGCAGTATTTACAGCTGTCTTAATAACTGACTTCCACACTTTTTCTATCTCTTTTCTTCATAATTTGGCCTCTCCGAATCCGTTAAAATTATTTTCAATTTTGAAAAATGCCCCTAAAGGGCCCAATTTGGGGGGTAGGGGTGCTTTTTGGGGAATTTTCAAATGTAAACATGGTTCGTGTGATAAATCAATTTAAAGGTCTAATTACACCGAACATTATTGCGCAAACAAAAGTTAATTATCTTTCACCGTATGTACAGGGTGTACCAAAACGTTTTGAAATAGGTCTTTAAAATAAAGTACCGTGTTACTCTACCTACAATACGGAGCAGCTCCAGATTTTTTCCTAACTTGCTATTGACCTATTTTTCAACGAAATATGTGGTACGGTATTTTTCACTGGATTTTCTAAATTTCAAAAATATTCCAAATTTAAGAAAAAATCCTAAATTTCAAATTCATACAAAAAATCCTAACACTCAAAATTCTTAAATAGCAACATATAATAAATGTTATATCAAATAAAAGGTCTTTTTAAAACAAACATTTTTGTATTTAACTTTTTTTCCTATCTCTTACTGTTTCAAAATGGCAGCCGAAAAACTGAACTGGCCCTTTAGGGGCATTTTTCAAAATTGAAAATAATTTTAACGGATTCGGAGAGGCCAAATTATGGAGAAAAGAGATAGATAAAGTGTGGAAGTCAGTTATTAAGACAGCTGTAAATACTGCACGGGTGGTCAGACTCACCGTGTATAATTGCCTCTTATCTGCATAATTAGTTTGTTCAGATGTTTAATTTTAAAACTGCTCTCATATCTTAATAAAACTATATAATCCTTGAATTGTGTCCTCCAACGTGACACACTGTACGTTGTGACTAGGTCAGATATGAAACTGACAACACTACATTTATCTCGCCAGTTGTACCAACTCATAAAGATATAAATCTCCGTGGGGTAGCAGTTTTATCTGTTATCTCATAACGCTACTGTCGTGTCCAGTAATGAACTACAGTATATTGCCGTTTACCACTGTGTAGCAGTATAATTGTTGTAATTCTTGTTTTAGCTTCGTGCATACCATTTCAGCTAAGATAGTTTTAATACACAAGATTATGTTTTAATGATGCAGAAGGAGAGAAGGAGGTTCTTTGTGTGTGGAGGTGAAGAGAGCAGAATGTTGAGCCGCTTTAAAAAATCGTTAATATAATAAATTTTAGAAAAATGCAAAGTAGATTAAATTTTAATATGCAGGCATATAATTTACATTTTTGAAATAGCCCACTAATTTGCTATTGCATACTCAGTATTGTTTTGAGATTTACTCGGTTGTATTATTTTCTTCGTTAGAAGAAGGCATGGGTAGTGTCAAATTAAACTCAAATGTTTTTGGTTGAACTACTTAAATTTGTTAGTGGTTTTTTTAATGAACTCCAATTATCTTTTTTCCAAGTTGTAGGAAATTTATATATCAGTTAAGTTAATTGATGCGCCTTGGAGAACTTCAACACTATAATGATATTTCAATAATGGATACTTACATTCTGTATTCCAATGCCTAAGTAGTACATTATGTTTCCAAATAATAGTATTAATTGTTTTGGGTTGCATGTTAAACAGCGGGAAGCTTTTGCCTAAAGTTTTAACGTAAGTGTTTGGGGTGATTGTCTTAGTTCTTTACCCGAGATAAACTCTCTTTTATCGCTAATAATTTTGAAATTTGTACAATTTTAACATTTGGTTTTTTTATGTGGAAGTAATTTTAATGCAATGCAAAGAACTGTTACATGGAATTAACAGTAAAATACAAGAGATTTTAAATCTTTATTAAAAAGTTTTTAACGGAAGGTTTTTAACTTAACTAATAGAAGGAAGCAATGTTAAGGAATATACATTCTGCGTCTCAGACTTAGATCAAATAATTGAGCTTGTATAACAAGCTGGTAAAGTACTACACGTTTATTAAGTTACTCTTAACATGTTTCATGAAAAATATAAATATTTACATATTTTATTACAATTTATGAGCTTAACTATCTTGAAACTATAACGCTTAGTATAATTTATCACTTCCGAGTTCTAAAAGCATCTTCTAACTTTCAGAAGCGATGAAAAACCGGATTATGTGAAAAGTTTAAAACCTTTCTTCATCAAATTAATGCTGTTTAAGTGTTGAACTAATCCCTTATCTAATCGCTAAGATCTAATTATGACCTTAATTATCCTTAGCGGATGTCAGGTATACGGCTACGTAATTCTGCACCTTCACCCTTGAGGCGAGTTAATTAAGGAGGAAATACCGTTGACGATGTAGGCACGAATTTATTAGCAGATCGTAAGCCGGTTGTGGTTATCGGCACCGAACCATAAGGGTCGATAGTGAGGCATCAACCGAGTCTAAATTTGGCGTAAACCCTCTTCATCGATAATTATTTACTGGAATCACGCTACAATCCTTTCAATACGCATTTACCTGAAGAGGCTCCGGGAACTTTGAGTTCTTTTTGTCATAAATTTTTTTTGTGGCGTGTAGAAAATTTCGTAGTATGTAAATGTTTAAAGACAATTTTACAGAAAACCACTCTCACAAAGGATTTTTAAGTTCCTTGTTACATAATACAATGGATACCCATTTTCGAGGCTCACAGAATTTAAACAGGCTGATTTAATGTAGATTTTAAGGACAAGTCTGTATAAATATCATTAAGCTGTTGTTCTGCTTCCTTATTTGTGAAAAAAACTCAACTAACTGTTGATACCGGATTTTTAGAATATCTGTACTAATCCTTATAGCATACTATTAAAGAGTATTAAATTTGTGAGAACATAAGATTTTGCGCCCGATCCAGTAGAGGATTTAGGCAACATGAAGACGAAACATTTCGTGCACGACAACCATGGGGTTTCGTTTATGAAGTCGACATACTCCGTGCACGACAAACATGGACTTCAGTTTCATGAAGTCGACACATGTCGTGCATGAGAACCAAACTTCAGTGTCATGAAGTCGACACATTTCGTGTATGACAACCACGGACTTCATTTTCATGAAGTCGACGCGATCTGTGCGCGCCAACCACGGAGTTCAGTTTAATAAAGATGACTCATTCCGTGCACAACTACGAACTTCAGTGTCATGCAGTCAACACATTCTGTGCACGACAACCATGGACTTCATTTTCATGAAGTCGATGGGTTCCTCCTTTTTGGCTATCACCTTACTCTAAATTGCATCGTCTAACTAATGGTGGTTCCTTGGAAGCATGTGTGGAAAGATAATTGCGGACGTTCTGATTTCCATAATCACCTCTTACTCAATATTGACTGAAGTTGTGGGTTGGCTGAAGACTGATTGAGTATCTGGCAGTTTAGCGTAGGCGCCACGTCTCCTAGGATACCGGCCAGGGTTATAAACTCCTGACTTATTATAACTCCAGGGTTATTAAAGATTACTTATACCAAGATTACTTGCACCATCTATCCCGGTGTAGTTATTTCCGGTCTGTTATACATTCATTTAGTGTATGTATAAATTCCAAAAGTGTAAATCATTTTAGTTATAGAATGATTCACACAAAGAATGATTCCAACTTCGAAATTGGATCCTACCCTCTCTAATTATATTTATACTCTTTAAATATTTCTGACGGCGTTGCACTTGTTGGAAACTACGATGGTTTAAGTAGGAAGTTTTTAAATATCGCGACAGACATTTTCGAACCTAAAGTCTCCTACGATGGTGGCAACTTGCTAAGTGTTCAAAGCCTCAGACTTCAAAGTTTCTCCATAACTTAAACGACGGCTGCTTTTGTTATTCACCCACTTCCAAGAACTTTTATCGCGATAACTGCGATATACTTCCAATAATATTAACAACTCTTCTTTTTGTAAATCTGTTAAATTACGTCTATCCTGTTTGTTGTACGTATCATAAATGTTAAATATTTTGTTAAACTTGTAACTGCAGTGTATATATTTGTTTCACGTTTTTCATTAATCCTAAATTAAATTTGTCACAATAGGGTAGGTTAAATACGTCATTATTTATAGTTCCTATTGCTTCTTCGCCAAAAAGCTGTTCTCAACGACACGAAGACGTAGACTATTTTATTGAACGTATTTGCCTTATTACATCCAGCTGTGCTTTCTGATTCGTTAAGCTTTCAATTCCGTCAATAACTGCGTATAAAACTATTGCTATCCGGAACTGTTTGTGGCAAAATTATGATCTAAATTTTCATAAGCCATTAAAAACAGACAGAGATTTTGTCAGATTGTGAACATCTTCATGGTCCATCGTTGTTAGGAATGGTCATCAGAATATCCATAAGATCTGATTAAGGAGACAGTTAGAGCAGGCCGCACGAAAGTAGTCTGATGGTGGATCCCCCCCCCCTCTATACCACGCACCAAACACTGTTGCCAATATTACGTCTCAAAATTACAGTCTCAACATTTTGTTGCAGAAATCAAACATTACCAATCATTACTATAAACAATCATGCTTACATTTGATTTTGTTCATATGTCTTGCAAACAACGTTTAAATTAAACATACAATGTATGTTCATAGCGGAAATCACGCTCATCAGCGATATGGCAACAACGCTTTAATTTTGACGTGACAACGTCTTAAATTAGGTTGCGGCTCGGAGTCACTCATGAAAAAGTGTAACGCCCGGTAACGTTACGATGCCCGTCCAGTGGGTCCGCCGCACGGAATCCGCACGGGATAAAGCAGATAACTGTGGGTCCGCCGCACGGGATAAAGCAGATAACTATGTTTATTCGTGAAAATGTGGAGTGCTTAGATTCGTCATTTACAACAACTACAACAATAAAGGTAAATAATTGTACACTGATATTTCATTATCGTAAACTATGATTGATTGATTAATTGTTAGATTGACACAAAAGTTGAGAAACTGAGTTTATAGGTTATGTCATACTATTGACAAATGTTGATAGTGTTAAGTAAATTATTAGTTTAAATCACTCTGCAATCAATCGTAATTCAGTCGATTGAGAAGAAACAGCGCGTATTGCTAGTCAAACATTGAAAATAACAAATTATAACCTCTAACCTGTCATAACAGTGCGACCAAACAAACGAACTAAACCGACCAATCACCACGCGCGGAGTTAGAATTTAACTGTGTTTAGCAAGAATTTCAAATTCCAATTTTAGTAAATGTTTTATTCAACTTTACCATTTACAATAACAAATTTTAATTAATTTCAAATTATGTACAATGTTTTAGTAAACAAAATATATTTCTATAGTTAAAATTTGTGCAATTCTTATTTTCATTCAATTCCTTGTTCCTATTGTGCAATTTAATAATATTCATATCAATAAATATTCTACCGAGAAAAAGACGTTGTCACGTAAAATCTTCGCCCGTAAAACCGACTTTACAGGCAACCATAATTTTTTATGATACTAATTTTATGTTGACTGCTCTATTAAGATTCTCAAATGAATTGGCGTTTTTGCGTCTACTAGATGTTTCGGCATTTGGACTGGAAACTAAATCTTGTTGTTACAGTTTCTTTTAGGTTTAATTAGTCTCTAAAATGTAAATAACAGTCGTACAGCAAAATTAATCTCTTTGAAGTAATTACTACGATTATTATAGCCTACAAGCGAGAATTAGCAATTTTATGGATACAAATCAGGCTGCCTTGGATCATTGGTTTTTAATACTTTCTTTGTTTTTAGTTTGTTGTAGACAATGGATGATTTTATTTGGAACATTTGGCATTATAAAGAGTATAACACGACGTTTCAAGTATGGAAATCCACCCTCTTATTCATGTCTTAAAAAACTTAATACAGTATCACAATAAAACCTAAAAGTGTGACGTTTCATAACACTGAAGAGGGTAGATTTCTAACGTACGGATGTATGATTTTGGGGATGAACGACAGCCACACTGAAGGTTTCAAGCAATCAAAAATCAGGATTTGTAATCTACAAAAATAACAACAAGAAACAGTTAGATGCGGATTGCCAGCCGAGATCTGTATTGCACCATTGCCGGCAGCTCTGCTACCTAGATTGCTTCTGTGTAGGTTATTGTTGTTTATGCCCCTGTTGTATCTTTATGTAGTAAGCAACGATTATTTTATGAAGCCAATTACCTTTTATTACTCTCTGCAAGTTTTTCGGAAAAGTAAATTTTAGACTGTTTAAAAACTTACTCGATCGTCTAGTTTTCTAAACAGATTTATAGTTTAATCTAATCGGATTTTAAATTAAATTTATTCGTAATCTCATGATTTTGCAAACAGATTTTTGATTTACCTGTAGAACAAATAAATGAACTATGTTTAGGTGACCTAAAACATATATCAGCCTAATCTAGTTGTATTACAGTATTACAATAATACATTAATGTAACGTTATAGATTTTAGTGGATACATTTCATGTTCGATGTTCTATCATATGGAATATGTCCAAGTAACCTTCGCAATAGTTGCTTCTGTTGTATTCAGTTCGCAGATTTGCATAATTATCTCGCTTCACCCGTATTGACTTGGTGAGATTCAATTAGGACTTAGCCGGCCGTAGGAGCATTGTTAAGGGGTATTACAATGCTCAGAGGTGCCTACCTTTGAGAATTGTAATATCCTTGTGACACGTCGGAGGTAAGTGGGGAGTTAATCTGTTTCATGAGTCCACCAGATTACTGATTCACGGTCGAGAGTGAGTTAACTCGTAACTGCGTAACTTTAGCCATTAGGCGTGACTCTTGGGCTGAGTTATATCACAATGGCAGACGCGCAAGTCATGCAACTATTCGGGGTTACAACTCTGTTCCCCTGGTCTCGTAGGGGATTAGGGAGTCAGAACTTGAGTATAATTTAATTATTATAACAAACAATATAACTGAGCAAAAATGTTAAGAGTATCATTAGTATGGAACTGTATTTTATTAGACAGTCCTTTACCAATTTTCGGATAAAGGAATGCATTATAGGTTAGGTGGAACTACTCATTCCTATCCAAAATACCGTTATTTTGCACACCGATTCCGACTCACGATGAGATCAGGTCCCCTAAAAATTTAATTCCATGCCTTTGAAATTCAGTGCTATCTAAGTCTTTGTTTGTAAAGTTGCTTCTATTTATATACCCAGCCTTTGGCCTTGGAACCCACTGTGTGTTTTTGTGCAAACCACTATTCGGTACGCTCATATTTTTTAGGTTAGGTTAAGTTTAAGTTAGGTTAGGTTAGGTTAGGTTAGGTTAGGTTGGTTCGAGTTTGGCAGTGTTCGTATATTACTGTCCTGCAGTGACACATTTTGTTTTTGAATACGCTTACCTTTTAATTTTCAAATTCCAAAAAAATGCCATTGATTATTGGGGATTACAAGTTTTACATTGACAATAATTTTAAACACTGGACAATACATTTATTTGTGTAGATACAAGTATAAATTGACCTACAGCGAAGTATTTCATTATAGGGGCTTGAAAAATTGATTTTTGTCTGTCCGCACGATATCTTGAGAAGGAGGTATCTAGGCTTGAACTGCATTTCTATATAGGAAATATTGAGTTCGAAGACGTAGCGTGTCATTGCATGGGGTTTGGTTTAGGTTTAGTGACGTTTCGGTGATGGTCTTATGAGTCAGAATCGCATAATAATTCAACACACTGATAACAATGATATAACATGTGAAAATGTAGTACATTGGCACATGCAGTTATAGACTTGACATTTTTCGTCTTCTCAGCGAAGTGTGTCACACGATATGTGGTGAAATGTACTACCACTACCTTGTTTTTAAAATTGATAAAGTAACAGTATTATATAAAACTGTTTGTATTAAACAGGATTTATTCAGGTATTTTTTCGTTTGGTGAAAGAAGATATCAGTAAAACTATGTTTCGAGACTTACAATCTGATCTCTTTCTCCCATCGATAACTAAACTAACACATAACTAAAATCTAGGTTAAAAGTGTATCGTATGAAAGCGTTGGGACACAGATGAGTTTAGAATCTCAACAACCATGTTGCGTGTCAATTTCATTTTTCAATTTCAATTTACACTATATGTAAA
This sequence comes from Homalodisca vitripennis, assembly GCF_021130785.1. Classification (NCBI taxonomy): domain Eukaryota; kingdom Metazoa; phylum Arthropoda; class Insecta; order Hemiptera; family Cicadellidae; genus Homalodisca; species Homalodisca vitripennis. Next base: position 94,789,788 of record NC_060212.1, on the reverse strand, counting down.
AAGAACACTAAAGACAAAATACTGATCTCTAAAATTGATGGGTGGTTCATCCTAGATGAACTTCTCAATACCATAAAACCCTGCATTAGTTTAGAACTGTCCGTCTGTTTGATACTTTAAGTTTCCTCGTCAGTTCATTTTTCACAATTGGCAACCGAAGCGACCTAATTTCGAATGATCCGTTGGTCCGCTAATTTAATGCATGAAGCCTCGACCAATTTCCTTGCAAGGATATGAGGTCCCTATCTAATATGATGGCTTCATCTCAATTCTTACGATGATCTGCAATGATGTGCAATTTTGACTTCTGTCAGCCCCTTTCTCGTGTTATTTTATCCTAACTTTTTATTCAAATTTGTGTAGCCTGTGTATTCGTTATTACAACAATACTGCATATTTCAAACATAGTTTTTGGAACCCTCAGTATTATTTTTGGTTTTGTGTTTACGAGAATTAACCCAGGAGAGAATTTAGTGTTACTGATTTCTTGTATCACTAAACAATGGTAAATGTCCGAAAAAGTCCTGTTTCCATCGCAATCCTCTTGACTTGTCAAAAAAAAAAACGTTTAACAAAGAAAGATTGTTTTATTTTCCATGTTGTTTATTATTACTTTTTATTACTTGTCACTAACAATGTATTATGTATATACTTATTATCTATAATTTTAAAAATGAAGTATTATCTTATTTAATTTATAATCTAATCTAATCTATATTTAAGTTTCTTATACCTTAATAAAATAAGATTTAAAGTCCTTATACTTTGTTTTCACCAAGCTCTTTTAAGTTGGGATTTGACAGTATAAAACAACTTCTTGGCTAAATAAATTGATAGAGTTTAAGAAGCGATTACTGAGGTCTTTTCAGTATACCAAGAAACCCATCTTCGCATTTGTTAAACGTGCTCATCAATTAGTAGATTATAAATCCCGATAACCAAGTCGGGTAGAATCATGTTCCCACTAATTGCCCTCCTTCCTAGTTACTGTGAACACCAATTACCTCCTATCTTACATCAGCTGGTTAATGCACAGGCCTGCCTCTGCAGTTTTACTCTTAGTTATGTCCAAATAATTATTTGCACTTACTGCGGTTTCTTGAGCACTACGTCTATCTCGAAATTAAAAATTACGTTAGATTTGTGTACCTGATTTAAAAATTAATATTTCATTATTTTCAAATTTGGTATTAAACATGCAGATTTTCGAAAGGGTAAAAAGATTATTTCAAAGTGTAATTGTTCTGTAACAAAATATATTTATATGTTTATCAGCGTTATTACAACTATTAGGTGTTATTAATGGTATATATAATTCACAAATCATATATATATTAACTTTACTAGTTTTAATGAGAAATAAAATAAAGATTGCCATGCAGTTTTCTTTATAATTTACTGCATTACTGGAATCAGAAAGGAGAGTAATCAGATCTGTCTCACAAACAGATAAAGTTTCTGATACAAAAAAGCTGTAGTGTCAAAGTTAATTACTTAGAAGATAGCATCTTCTGGCAAGCTCAGTCTGCTTAATAACTAGTTCAATCATAACTCTTAATGGAACTAAGTTTTCTCGTCCAGTGTACATAAAACTTTGTCGTGCCAAGTATTATCCGACTTCAACATTGGTAAAAGGAGATACTTTAAATATGATATTTAAAAAAAACCTTAGTATATGAAGCAAACAATTTAACTAATGCCTCACACATTTTCTCTTCAGTCTTACTAAATTCTATTTCATGTTTTACACTGTAATACACGAAGGTCAACTAATCTGGCCGGTCCAAACGTGCGTGTGCGCGCGTGTATGCGTGTATCGGATTATTAATTAGGATTTTTCATTTGTAGGGTGAATATCTGTTTGAGAGAGTTACTCACTGTCTCCAAACATGAAATAAAAATACTTATACGTAAATCAAATAAAATGTTATATGCTTATATTTGAATGCTAGGTAATTGTTTTAAAATCTTAAAATATTAGTAATTTATAATACAAGTATATATTTAGCTACATTTAATTATTATTTTTAAACCGTATATAACGATCATATGTATAAACAATAATTATTAAAGTAAATACTTTGTTATAACATTAATTTAAAATTACAGTTTATTTCTTTTTATTTTTACGCATCACATGTTGCGATTTTTTTTGGTGGGTTACAAAAGAATTTGCTGTTTAAGTAATAAAAAGCATTTCTATTTACAAGTTTAAGTAGGCTATTTTAGACAATTACTAGACACGCGTAAAATATCTTCTCTGCAACGTAAACGAAGTAGGTAACACCTTAAAAGTATATTCATGCTAGAATTATATTAATAACGTTTGAAATTACTTTCAATACGACCGATTTCTGCAATTAAAGCCGTTTGGTAACCAAAGTTAAGATCTGTTTGTATACTTTGGTGAAGATGTCAGGTACACATGACTTGTGTTTTGTGGCCAGCCAACAGCCTCGAGACAGAAATTCGAATGTGTAAATTTCCTCCACAATCATTTCCTCTGTAAATGAACCAGTATTAATTGATGTGTAAGCTAGAAATACGATTCCAAAATACAGACCACGGGAAATGTGACATGACAAGCCGACAATTTATGTGGACGACCGCTTCATTAAATACATAATTGTATAATGTTCATCCCGTGTGAAACTCGGACTTAACGAGACAAACTGAGTAATCTCTCCGGTTGATTGTAAAACTCGTCAGGCTGCACGATTGATGCACGATTTGCCGCAGCAAAAACGTTAATTAAGTTCTTATCGCGGACATACCTGTATTATGTGTCGATCCTGGTTAATATTTTAAACGTCACTGAATTAATTTTGTATCGTATTAAAACATGTACAACTATCGCACCACCTTGATCATCATACAATATTAAATACCGTTATAAGGTAGAAGTACGCCACACCCTGTGTCTAAACAGGCTTCGATGAGGTTGCAAATATTAATCCATAGCACATTGTATTTTCTTGGTATAATACCGATAGACAGACGGACAATCGTACAATAAAGTTGACAAGAAAATGACGCATCATGGAACTCATTCTTGTAGAAATTAAGTTGTATACCAAATTTCAAGTCTACAAATAAAATCTGTCTCGACATATCTTGCTACATAATACATTCAGATTTTCGTTCATTAAATTCGAGTTCTTTATAGTGCTTAAATAATTCAAATTTAACCATCGAGTCACATTAAAGTCATGCTCTATGTGTTTGATATGTCATTTGTTAATATGTCATATGTTTGAATCTTTCATGGGTGTACTTAGTTTGTTTACAAATTTGTTTATTTTGCTGTTTTCTCGTTGCCATCTTGGTTACCCATAAGACAAATGTGAAAATATGGGCTAACGCTCAACCAAAATCCCATGGAGTGACATGCACCATAATCGAGCTCAGTATCGTCTTTGGGTCACTCCGTTTTAAAGTTCTCGTGTGGGACAGACAGACAGACAGAGAAATGGAATTGTTCTAGACTCACGAGTGATAGTTTCGCTAAAGGTCAGCCAATGATGTTCTGGTTTTGTCGCTGTCGCCATTCGTGGAATTAACATCTTTCAACTTGCTTCACGCGACTTTGTCGATATTCTAATTTTCGGGGTAATAATTTGAAAATTATTGGACAGAAACCATTTTCTTAACAATTTAGCCTCAGTTATTGCGTTACTAACAGGAATTGGAAGTTGCAATAGTTGTTTTTCAGGATTTCTACTACATTTATAATGATGGCATCGCTTTGTTAAAAATAAACAACCCGCACAAAATTCCCACTAGTATGGTGCAACAGCGTTCCAGTACTGCAGTGTTCCAACTGTTGTTAATTTTTAATTAACTGACAACTATTGATAAGCAAACTCATTCTTATGTCGTGTATATTATCTCATATTGCCCACTATCCAGTGCCGAAATTAAAATGATACGCTTAGGTTATTGTAAAATAATTCGCACACCATGTTTATGTTTGTATCATGGCACTCAAAAACTGTCCAGCATTTCTAAATAAATGTTTTGCAAGTGTCTGTTTGTTTAAGAATTGTTTTATTATTACCCTAGTATAACTAATTGATTACAACATAAAATAATAGTGTTTATCTTATAATTTTGATTTGTTATGTTATGTTGCTGTTTTCACTGTTAAAGGTATTTAGCCTCGTGGATGAGAGATATTCCAGGAACCAGTGGGTTATACTGTTGGTTGTTCATTAGGAGACTGCTCTTTAAATTTTGTATTAAGAGATTTTTATGACGGAGACATATTTTTGTCCTTTTATTTATACCGATTCAAAGGACGTGGTTTTAGATAATTAGTTTACTGCAGTAACTCACATTAAATTAATCATTATTTTGCGTACTTAAAATTCCAAAATACCAATTAATAACAAAACGTATGTTCTAATGTCAATAATTAAATTTAAAGGTATTCGGAATGCATATGAGATATAAATAGAATATTTGTGTTTTTACAGTCAGTTAATAAAACGTGAAATATTGCAATGAATATAGGTCAAGTAAACGAAGATGATTAAACATACCAACCTTCAGGTCTTGAAATCGAATATCTACTAGTTCTATGTACTTTTTTTATAAACGCTACTATATCTTTAATCTTGAGTTTATTTCAGATTCAACTTAATTTACAGTCTCTGTTACGGCTGAAATGTGCTTTCATCTCTGATTACGTGCGCAGAAAGGCACAATAATTTTAACTTAATCATATATGATAATGAACTTTTGTATCCAGAACCATGATGAAATGAATGTGACTTATACCCTTGATTTTTTCCCAGCGTGAACTATTTTGTCATTTGTTGTTACAAGTTTTGCTACTGCAAACAGAACGTATTTTGTTAGTGGTAGATATTGTACCCATACACTAAGAGTTCACAGTACGGCTTACTCTTGTGACCAACAAGTATTGTTACAATATGCTCTCCCCCCTCCCCACAGTCAAGGAACAGGAGTCACAGCGGTATAGTAGTGTTACAGCGCGAAACAAATGTCGACTGCAACAACAAAAACAGCTGTTGTATTGTGACGGGTCGCTATAGCGGATTATACGGATTCTAATGAAACACGGTAATCCATATGGAACTGTGCCGTCCGCCCGACCGGGGTGTTATATGTTCCTACAGTCGTACATTGTGCAGCTGCTGGCGCTTTTTGTATTATTTTGTTTCTAACATATTGCGGATTTAATTTATGTTAATGTCTGCGTAACGAACATTTCGAGAGCTGGAATACCATCAACAACTCCAGTTTGAATACAATGTGGGAATCGATTGTGTTACAAGGGTATTTTATCGATTTGCTAATCGCATTTGTTGGCGACTGTGAATCAGGGCGAATGAAGTTTAGCCTTATTACTTGCACTAGCCTAGCAACTGTCATTGACCAACTGTGAAATAACAAAAACGATGGCATCCAAACCACGGACAGTTGTTTTTGCTAAATCTTTAGCTGCCGATATCAAAATCAATTCACCACAGTATGATTTAGACACACTATTCGTCGAAGTTGGTGGAGCATAACAAGCGGATTCGGTGTTTCAATCGATATTAACAATATCGATTTTTAAATTCTTACCATCGACACTGTCATCAATGTTGATGGAGTAATTGTAACAAGCACCGCTAGTTTAACACAGCAGATTAACTCTATGAATAACTAAAGACAAGTTCGATTATCTAGACAGGATTTTGTAATACACCAAGGTTCTACCATGGCTGGAGATTTTGTATCCACCAAGGCTCTACTAGCATCCCAAAGGCTTCCCATAACTCTTGATGTCTTATGTTTTGCCGCCATCTTGTTTCTGCCGTGACATTTATTGTTGACTTCAGGCTAGTGTTCAGCGGTTGGTCGTTCAAAGCAGAGCTATGGCCTGTTTTGTTCGGTTTTAATAAATTGAAATTTGTCTTTCTTAAGCGCACGTTTTAGAGATAGTGTGCATGGACTTTTTTGGTTTCACATCATGGTTGTTTGGTTTCTTGACTTGTCATGCGTGTCACAAAGCTCCAGGTATGGTTTGATCATTTTAACCTAGATTATAGTTATGTGTTATGTACAGTTATCCGCCTTACTCTGCCTTACTCTGCCTAAAGAAGAGATCAGATTGCAGGTTTAGAAACGTAGTATTACTGATTTCTTATATCACTGAGCGACGTAAAAGGTCCGGAAACCTCATTTATGTTTCCTTCACAATACTTCCATTGCCAAAAATAAACTTTAAACTTGGACTTATGACTTATTCCAATGTTGCATGGTTTTCTCATAATGGTAAACGATCACTCTATTTAAGGGCCGTACAGTAGGTACAGGGTGCTTGTTAATAGGGAGAGTAAACTTAGCTCAGGGATGTGGCACTGTTGTGTAAAAGTGACAGATGTAAAGAGACAAAAGTTACACTGCAGAACACGTTCAACACTTGCGACACGTGTTGTACGTAGACTTCGGTACAGCCGTGACAGCCATACCATAGTTAGACCTACACTAGGTTCATATTGTACGCTAGACCGTTTAAAAAATTGTCTTCCTTAGCATTAATAGAACAACTGTTGTCTATAATAGTTGCAGCAGTAACGAAATTTATACGTTACGGACAAAAGATTATGGCAAGAATTTTGAAAATATTTCAGTCCATTCTTCTAAAGTGTTTCAGTCCAAATTTCATGGATTTTACTTGAAAAACGAATAGAAAACATTCTTTGTATCCAAGACATTTTTAGATTCAATGTATTGTATTTATTCAAAATAGATTATTAATTTTCAGTTTGGAGCATAGAGAGTTTTTATTCCCTTAAGAACTTGTTTGCTTCATGAAAACGTTTAGGATTAAGCTCGTAATTCGTAAAAGAAAGATGCTGCTGGACGTAATAACCGGCCCGAGTGTTTCAAGGCCTTAATCTACGGAATGTATTGCGCCTATGACTGTTGGAGTGGATGCGGCTGGGCTTAATATTCGGACTGAGTGTTTCGTGGGCTTAATCTACGGAATGTATTGCGCCTATTGGACTGTTGGAGTAGATCCTGCTGGATTTAATAACCGGACCGAGTGTTTCATGGGTTTAATCTACGGAATGTACTGCGCCTATTGAACTGTTGGAGTAGATCCTGCTGGATTTAATAACCGGACCGAGTGTTTCATGGGTTTAATCTACGGAATGTACTGCGCCTATTGAACTGTTGGAGTAGATCCTGCTGGATTTAATAACCGGACCGAGTGTTTCATGGGTTTAATCTACGGAATGTACTGCGCCTATTGAACTGTTGGAGTAGATCCTGCTGGATTTAATAACCGGACAGAGTGTTTCATGGGTTTAATCTACGGAATGTACTGCGCCTATTGAACTGTTGGAGTGGATGCTGCTGGGTTTAATAACCGGACCGAGTGTTTCATGGACTTAATCTACGGAATGTATTGCGCCTATTGAACTGTTGGAGTGGATGCTGCTGGGTTTAATAATCGGACTGAGTGTTTCATGGGTTTAATCTACGGAATGTACTGCGCCTATTGAACTGTTGGAGTAGATCCTGCTGGGTTTAATAATCGGACTGAGTGTTTCATGGGTTTAATCTACGGAATGTACTGCGCCTATTAAAACTGTTGGAGTGGATGCTGCTGGGTTTTAATAACCGGACCGAGTGTTTCATGGACTTAATCTACGGAATGTACTGCGCCTATTGAACTCTTGGAGTGGATGCTGCTGGGTTTAATAACCGGACAGAGTGTTTCATGGGTTTAATCTACGGAATGTACTGCGCCTATTGAACTGTTGGAGTGGATGCTGCTGGGTTTAATAACCGGACAGAGTGTTTCATGAGTTTAATCTACGGAATGTATTGCGCCTATTGGACTGTTGGAGTAGGACCTGCTGGATTTAATAACCGGACACAGTGTTTCATGGACTTTAATCTACGGAATGTACTGCGCCTATTGAACTGTTGGAGTGGATGCTGCTGGGTTTAATAACCGGACAGAGTGTTTCATGGGTTTAATCTACGGAATGTACTGCGCCTATTGAACTGTTGGAGTGGATGCTGCTGGGTTTAATAACCGGACCGAGTGTTTCATGGGTTTAATCTACGGAATGTATTGCGCCTATAGTACAGTGGAAGTAAATGCGGTCGGGTTTAATAACCGGCCAGAGTTGGAAATTAACCGCAATGGACCACAGCTGCGACCTGTAATAGTGCGAGACAGTTGTTGATCGGTCAAACTGTGGATTGATGTTCACTGAATGCGCAATCTTTGAATTCTTGAGTTTGTTTAGTAATATTTCCCTAATATAGAATATACATAAGATTCTTTAAGCTGTATACATTTGTATTTCGTATTCTAACTAACAAGTGTTTTTTGATTGCAGGTATTTGAATTCAGCAGTTTGCATTCCGTTTGTAGGTATACACCATATATAATACGTATTAATTTTAATCAATTTAAATACTGTAATATCGAAATATGCAATTTACATCCACATATGAGTGTGTGATCGATTTCGCCATTATGCGTAAATTTAATACATAATTATTATTTTTGACACATCTATATAATTATATTTCAAACTGCGTTACCCAAGTTCTGGTCATTGTTTATTAGACCAAATTAAAAAATACCCCGTGTTTAAGCTTCTTATTAGTTAGAAAATCTTTTATGGTCTAAATTAAAACCCAACATTTTTTTTAGAAACTTTTACAAAGAGGTATTAAATAGATGTAAAATATTCCTAAGTTCGAATGACAGAATATGGAATTCAGATGGAAAACTAAGCAAAATAGAACAATTACTCTATACGACATTTCTTTATTACCTCATCTTGACGAATCTCATGCTGAAGTTTGTAATAGTAGTTTGTATACGTAGAGGGTGTTTCCAAACTGCGTTATATAACTTCTAGATACACTTTCTTGGATCAAGATAAGAAGAAAGTACCGATAAACTGACGTCCTAAATTGTTTCCGTCAGTTTGTCTTTACACTGGAAAATTCATAATTAATAATGGTTTATGTTCTGGGATTTTATACTACAGTAAATAGGCTTTCTGCTAACCATTAGAATAGTTTTTTTTTTTCGAAACTGTGATTGTTTAGAAGGTTTTGTACCAAATTTCAAGAAAACCGGCGTGTGGATTATTATATATTTAAAAGCCCTCCTTGATAATCAGAATGATAAATTTGCGTCCGGAACTAGTATATTGAGCGTATAACGTACATTGTAACTACCAAGAGGCGTATTCTACTCTATCAAAGTCTGACCCAAGATTAATAGTGCTATTGCTTCATTTTCCCCCTGTAATTGGAAGTACCGGCAATTATAGTTTCAAGTTCAGCTGAGCTCAGAAGTTGAGCTACGGAGATGGCCGTGGAACTGCTTGTTGTAGCTCAGAGTGGGTCGTGGAATTGGTTTACTTGTGGAATCAAACAATATTGTACTCGGAAACTCTGAACAATGCAATAATGCAAATAGATACGTCTTTGTAAAGAATCAATGAAAGTGTGCTGAATTATAGAAACATTTACATGAACATATAGAAACGTCCAGTTGATAGAGAAAAGCAACATGTATGTCATATAGCAGTTGTCGCCAACTAGTAAAACCCCGAGTTCCTAATTTAAAACTAACATAAAATACTAAATAAAACCATATCTAAAAGCGTAACAACCTAAGGAATTGTGGTGAATTATATAGATGTTTAGGTGCAGTAAAGAAAAGTCTAGATGAAATTGAAAAAACAGGAATTGTGTTGATGAACTGTACAAACGCCCAGTTGAGATATAGAATACCAACAGGCCTGTCATTTAGCAGATTCCGCCAACAAGTGAGTGTTGTATAGTAAACTTAGAAATAGCATAATATAAATAAATAAGTCTTTAAAAAGCGTAAAAATCTATTGAAATAAGGTGATTTATATAAACATCTAAACGAAGTAACGGCGTGGAAGCATCTAAGTGAAATTCAGCATCGATAGAAACGATTTAACTACCAGTCAGATGAGTATCCTAAAATATCATTAACTGATTAAAAATTATGCCGTTAACTCATAAAAGAAACAATTTAATAAACAAGATTCATGATATTGTAGGTAAATTTAAATCATATTTGACTGTAGGCTAGCAACTTAAATACTTTGGTATTGCATTGAGAGTAGGCCGTGTGTCACAGCTCTTTAGTTAGCACATCACGTATACAATACTGGGCCGACACGACGGGTGTAGAGAACACATCTGGGTGTACGGCGTGACTGTTATACTGACAACGGTGATGACACCCCTGTGGATTCTTGTCATAGACGACTTGTTTGTTTTCTTCACTTTTGTTCAATGTAAGTGTGTCTTTTGTCAGTCCAAAACCATTTCGGTGTGCAACAACAACAGAAACAATGTTGAAGAGGTCTATTTACAAAACATCGGCAGATTGATACACTGTGATACTTACACGTGATACAGTCTACTTATCTGCCGTGATGTGTAAGTATTGTGGAGTAGTAATTACCCTTACTTCGGTGGTGGATTTCGTATGATAGAGTCTATTGTCAAGTTTGCCTTTAGCGTGTCCACCACAATATTTTGTTGATTTGTTCATTTTCGTCCTTTTGAACCGTAATTCTTAAAAGGAGGTCACATACTGGTACCACGATTTTGGACATATGCCACAGAAAAGAATATTAAAGAAAAAAATAAGACATTGCGTTTCAAGAATTTAAATCTATCGTCTTGACTCAAACAAGCTTTTTAAGGAAGGTCAACAAATTAAAACCTAATCAAATATAGCGATATACTCGCCGCAGTCTAACTAACAACAGAAATAGTAGTACGTCAATAAAATACCATGTATGTATCTGTATATATCTAGGTCAACACGAGAACAAACATTTCACAAAACAGGAGCCACTATACACGCGTCACACGCACGGAAGAAGGTGAGAGTCTGGGGAAAATCAATATCAGCACTTCCTGTGGTACGATAAATGAAACAGAATAACATAATGCCTGTGGTTGAATGGCATATAATTGAATCTTTACATGTTTGTTATTAACTATTTGTGCTTACATAAACCTATGATTTATGGTTTTTTTATACCTAAAAAAGTACCTCGCAAAGTAGTGTTTTATTGTTGGAACATGGCAAATATCAGAATCCTGTTATCCTTCAAATCATCATCACAGTCAATAGTAATCTGTAAACAATGTTATCAGTAGTTCTCGAAACGTAGTATTTCAGTTGTAACATATAGCCTAAGTATGATAAATATCCAAATCCTGTCATCCGTATAATTATCCATAGTCAATAGCAATCTGTAAACAACTATGACAGTTGTTCTCGAAACGTTGTATTTCAATTGTTACATATAACGATGGTAAATGTCCTAATCCTGTTATCCGTAAAGTCACTTTATTAGGAATAGAGGGAGTGATTTACTTTGGGGCATGTTTATATAACTGAGGTGGTTTTTACAAATTTATACCCCTTCTCCACCCCATTAGTTTGGGGGCAAGTAAAAAGTTTTAAATAGGAGCCCCGAGCAAGTGACACATCATTAAAGATATTATAAAAAGAAGAATAGTCGCAAAAACTAAAGGTCTCTGACACAATCAGGAGTGTAACACAATCAGTTTAGAGTTACGTACAAATGACGGATAAAAAACTATTATTACTGTAAGAACTGGAATTTTACAAAATTGATGCTACATTCTATGATGGAGCCAAACTTCTGCATTGTAACTTTTAATTTAGAATTGTTCTAAAATAAAAAGTTAAATTCACTTGAAGGCAATCCTTTAGCGACCAAACGAACAGTAGACGAGACTGGGAGAGTGGTTAAGAAACCCCGGTGCGTCGTAACTGTCCGCTACCAAACGTGGGCTCATTGTTAGTTAATGAACCGAGTCCGTAACTAACTAACCTCCCCAGTACCTCAGTACTTACCTGTGTTCTGCGGTACTCGTCTTTGTCCGCGGCTTTATTGATTACACTAGACTTAGCTCTCAGTTTTCAGTAGCTTAAAACCTGCCGTTGAACTAGTGTTGTACAGTTGTTAAAGTGTTTCTTGCTGTCACGTTGGTGCCCCCCCCCTCCCACTAGTAACTCAAAATATGGTTACTGACACCCTCCGGGAGATCGTGGTTACATTTACATGCCTGATTATAGCATTATTGGCTGAACATAGTTTACATATACAATGCGCATTACCACTACCGTTATGTTCAATATGCACTTGTAATTGCTGAAATATGTAGACAGGCCTCATAGTTGTGTTGGGAATATATATATATAAATGTCACGTTGGTTTCAAGAATTGTAATAAAAACCGTACTTAGTTATTTAGATAAATAATACGAAATGTATTTTCGGACAGTTTACAAAGGCAACAAAGATCCTATCAATTAATATTGACTTGAAACTATACGAAATCCACAATTTATTTAAAGTAGAAGATGTTACTTGGTTGATACAAATTCAAATGTAACATGCACTATTTTTACAATTACATACACAAATTTTGCTCACTAAAATATTATAACTACTTCAATCTCCTAGTTTACCTTTTATGTAAATGTAACAGAACTGTGTTGGTTGCAACTGATAATTCTGGACATTTTTTTGTTTATATAAATGTTACTCAATGTTAACTATTTCCATTCTTACACAATTTTTCATATCGTTTAAGATTAAAATATTGCAACAGTCCGAAAAGTTTGTAAATGATCAAATTATACAGTAGGAATACGTATGAACGCGTTAGCAACATTTATTTAGATCTGATTGTAACCATGTGACGCTATTGTATTAAATGTAACAAGAACTAAGTTTAGTCCATACGCTACAAGTTCCAGTATCGGTGCTATGTGATTTAGTTTGTAAAAATCTACAACTGTTGATTATTTCACCATAAAGACTTTAATGATCTGATTATACAGTATGAAGGTTTTACTTTTTAAATACACAACTTGACTATAGTTTATTGAGCTAACATAGCATTTTTTTTAAATATATATATAAAATATAAACTACTATTCTTGTTAAGATAGCTGGGATTGTTGAACTTACTGGTATACTCTTCAGCTATCTCTCTCCCTCTACTTCGGTATATAAACAGTGTAATACATGATGTGTGTATTGTAACAAGTAACAATTTCGAACCAGTACCGATTCAGTTCAGTGAAAATGAACACTATAAATAGCGTTCCTCATCTTGTGGTAACACTAAATTCCAAATTAAGTACTAGTTCTTTAAGTGTTTCGTAAAAAGTGCTAAAAGTATTGCTTGTTTAAAAATAATTATAATATTTTAATAATTTTGAAATAACAATTCATATTTTTTATCTGATTCTTTCCCTTGAATATTGCTACAAGGTGATATTTGAAAACTCCCATCAAAGCAAACGATGTGGTACTCAATGAAGCGTCATATAAGTGTTTGTTTATACCACTAAAGACACCAGGTTTGCATGGTGTTGCGGGGACCTGACGCTTTTTTATGTGTCCTATTTTATACATAGGCAGAACTCTACCACTGTTTTAAAACTTTGAGTGAAATGTAAAGGAGTATTCGTTACGAACTAAGTTAGATTTGTTGTAACAAAATCGCTTGCAAAGAAAGATTTAACAAAGTGTCTCAACTATTGCAGACTAATAAACTATATTTTATTAGGTCCTGGTGAAAAACCGTTGAATGAAACCGTTGTTTTTGAGGAACATTGGAACATCCTGCATCACTGTGTTCTGATTAACTGAAACCCATTGTTTTTTAGGACCATTGGAACATCCTTCACCACTATTTTCCTGGTTAACTGAAACCATTATTTTTGAGGACCATTAGAACATCCTGCACCACTGTTTTCTGGTTAACTGAAACTATTGTTTTTGAGAACCATTAGAACATCCTGCACCAATATTTCCGGTTAACCGAAACCATTGTTTTTGAGGACCATTGGGACATCCTGCACCACTATTTTCTGGTTTACTGAAACCGTTGTTTTTGAAGACTATTGGAACATCCTGCACCACGTTTTGTGATGTAAATGTATAAAACAAAGTTTGTTATAATGTGACTCTGTTCATATTCCAGATGTTACTATCACATAACCTGAATTTTATATATTCTGTAAAACATTTTATTCTAAGGAAATAATTAATTATTTTGGCCAAGTACCAATAATAAAAACAGATTACCATTAGGAAACTGAAAATACGATCTGAGCTAGAAATAAAAATTACCATAAACATAAAATAAATATTATGCTTTCGTTTTTACTTTGGACGTTTAAAATGAACCTAAAAACAGAAACTTTGTATCAGCTCGAACTTGTAATAATGTTAAACTGCGGTTCCTGGCTGCCGGCCAGCATTGCATGCCCTACACCCCCGGGTGTCCTGCCATTTGCATCTCTGAAATCTGCAGGAGCGGCGCTGACGGGACCCAATTTACATGTCGGGAATAATCACTTTACAGACCTCACGGGAAACACTGATGTCGAATCGAACGGCCATCGGACATTTGCATTGCTCGCTATTTACCGATTTCTGAGAATTACTTAATGTTTATATCCAAGTAAGTGACTGGTTTACTGCCGTAAAAGCGGTTTTTATTGATATCACTTAAGAAATTTTCTTTATTTTCATGGTTATTATTTCATTCAGGTTATAAAATTTGCAGATTAACCAAAAATATGCAAGAAACACTGCTGTGTAAAGGTATATTTTGGTGAAAAATGTGGACGGTTTATTTAGATGGTATAACAATAAAGAGACCATGAAAATTATTGTTGTCACAAGTGTGATAAACGGCACAGAGTAATCATGGGCATGCACTCTAATCAGAAACTACCGAGGAACGTGAACTTGGAACAGGTTCTGTCTGAAGGAATGCAAGTGCATCCAACATAATGTGAAGCTTTGGAAACTTGGAGGTTTAAACCCTTCAGAGGCAACTCTCGGATTCAGGCAATCAGCAGGCAATCAACCTGACCTCAATCCTTTTGAAGATTTTACCTAAGCGTCTGTTTGTTATTACTGACACACAGTGAGTATGTGCAACATATCGTGTACGTCTTGTACGTACATTGTACGCTCGTTCGTTACTTCATTAATGTCAATGAAGTATTTTATTTCAATATATAATCTACTCCGTACTCTTAATATTTTATTTAACACTAAACGAATATTTTCCTGTTTTTAATACGCATAATATTCAGTATTCGTAGTGAAATTAAAGTGTTGTATTTAAATATGGAGTAAACTAAGAAAATCATTGTTTACGTAGTCATACCACGTGATTTTCCCAAGCGTTGATTATGAAGAGAAGATATTCTTGCATCCATCCGGAGCTTCTGTGGCAGACATTGTTTTCGGCATAGTTCTGTTCCATAACGCATAGATAGCGCTACTGCACTTAATCTTTTGTTGTTAGTTGTAATTCATATAAATTGCAGTAATTTGTAACAACTTTTTATGAATAAAGTTTAAAATGTTCAGTGTTTCATATTTTTTTGGGGTTTTTTTTTGGGGTGTACTCAATACACCATGTTTACTGCAGTATGTGTGCGCGTGCGTGTGGGTGTAATCGCAGTTTCCTTCGTTTGCCGCTAGGTAGCGCATAACCACAACGTTTCAGGAGGCACAGATATTAGCACTGGATGCAACATCTATATACCGACACATAATCAAAGGCCTAGGCAACAACGTTTAAGTGTTTTGTTTCTGTACAGAATATCCCTATTCGTATGCTGCGTGTTGCGATGATAAGCGGGAAGTCAGCTGTTACATAAACAATGCACAAAGGGACAGACCTCGTCAATATTTAAGCGGCCTCGACAAGTCTTGCTGACATGTGGTAGTCGGTAACTTCTATGGACACCGCCGTGTTCACCATTAACACAAAAATATTATAGATTGTTCTCTTAGTGACTTTGACCTTTGTTATTCTTCCTATAGATAGAAAATAGAGTAAATCTTCTCCAAGTAAAACGCCATAAATATTCCGACAACTAGATTTCCATCCAACACCGGTTCTGCATTTGAACATATTGTTCCACAGATTACAGCCTCTGTACTGCGTTAACTACGTATAAGAAAAGGTGTGATATAATTATTGAAATTTGTCGTTATAGCATTTAGTGTAACAGATAAATACGATGTACATTTTAGAAACAGATACAATTTTATTTTTTTAATTTCCAAAATACTTTAGAAACTTCTTAAATAAAATCATCGATATAATATAAAGAAACAAGACTTTTTTACATGAAAAACTTATATTAATAATATATATATATATATATATAATTTATATAAGTATTTATATATATATATATATATATATATATATATATATATATTTACATACAAGCAAATAAAATTATTCAATTATATTCTTAAATAGGAAAGCAAATAAGAGAATTTAGGGCCACCAAGCACCAAGGCACTTTGTCTAATAGGGGTTTCCTATTAGTTACATTTGACGCAGTTAAACAGTGAACAGGTAATAAAATTTGATTATTTATATTTTGCATTTGGCAATGCTCACATTTGTTTTTATGATTGCTTCCAAATCAAAAGTTGTAATTTGCAAGAAGTAATTCTCTTTGGAACAAGTAGTTACATTTATTATAATAATTGTGGTTAATATTATATCAAAGTGTATAAAATAATCATTACTAATTGATTATCAAATTACTAATTTTGAACTTTAATCAATGAATCAAAATTATCCAGTGTCAACAACTATTATCTAAATCTTTTCAAAAAAATCCTGTCATAATGAGATTGTTTGATATCTTTAGGTCATTTATTAAATATTCTTAGTGTTATAACATTCAAAGTTTTGGTAAAATAACTCTTATTTGGTTTTCGTAGAATGCTTGTCTGCTTAAAGAAATGGTTTGTTGAAATTTACCATTTAAACTTGTTGAAATGTCGGTTATTATTCTATATTTAGTCCGTTTTAAATAGTTAATTTCTTTACGTTCATTATAAAACTAGTTCAACCCGAACTAAAACTGTTTAGGAATTATATAGCCCCTAAACTACGCGCTTACATCAGTCCATGTGTATAAATAAACTCGCTGGACTTGGCCTGGAAAGCTGTATAAAGGAGCGGAACTGTTTGCAGGAACTTTGCACTATAAAAACTTTGTTCTAAAATAATATTCCAGTTCCGACTTTTATAACCTGAAATAACCTCGAAGTTGCTCGGAGCTGTCCACTGGTTAGACAGTGTATGAACAGGTTTGAGAACTTTTATATAACAGTATTTTGTATTAATGTGTTTCAACATATGTGATCGTCGAAAACTAACCGAGGCAAGTTCTCCGTTTTGAACAAGTTTGCGTTAATTTTGACTCGAGTACTAAATAACTTGAGCAACATTTCCCATATACTTTCCTAGATATTTTTAACTCTGTATACACTGTATACATACTTACCTACTCTGTAGTAACATTTTTTCCATGCTAGAGATTATAAAAAATTAAACTTAAAATACAGTTTTATGTATTAGGGGTTTTGTCACCTGAAGAAGAGTAGAGATTTCATTCAATCTTCGAAACGGGGTGTTCTATTTTTTAACATATGAGGATGCCAAATACCCGAACGATTATCACCCATAAAATACAGTTATGAGTGTACTTTCAGTGATGGTTCAGAGTTCAGGCAGTGCGGATCGCTCAGCTCTTATCTCTCTCTGTGTCCCTTTGCAGGGTTTTAAGTTCGCGATACTGGAGTTGTGTGTGCGTTAACTATCGTAGTTAGTGGATCACTTGGTGGAGTTTTTAATTTCGCAATTTGTCTATATTTTTATTAATTGTTTGTTTATTTGTTAATTATGTCGAGTTGTGGCGTTTGTGTGAAGGCCGTCACCCGGTAAACACCTAAAGTTGTTGTGTGCTGACTGTGGGCGTTTGTTTCATGGAAACTGTGTTAACATGAGCAAAGTGGATATCGAGACTCTCACTAATGAGGACATCGCCTGGAGGTGCAACCCATGTGCTGCAATCCGACGTCGCAGTATGAGACTGGAAGTACAGGCTGAGCAAGGTAAACTGTCACTTGAAGATGTCATGCAGGCAATCAATGAAATAAAATCTGACCAGAAAGTAATAATTGCTGACTTCAATAAATCACATGAGAGCCTTGACACCAAGCTCGCCGAAACTGCTGCTATTTTGAGGAGCCAGGTGGATGAAATGAAGAAGTATAGGGAAGGGATGGAGAAGTTGGAGGCGGAGAATAAAGCGTTGAGGAATGAGATTGCTGCTTTGGAGACCCGCGTAGAGGAACAAGAGATGTACTCCAGGAGGAACTGCATCGAGATCCAGGGCATCCCTGAGGAGCCTACAGAGACTGTCGACGACGTGGTTGACATCGTGGTTAAAGTTGGGAAAGCGGTTAACATGGACATCAACGCCACGATGATCGACGCTTGTCACCGTCTGGGGAAGAAGAATGATGCGCTCGCAGAGGACCCCGTGGCATCATTGTGAAGTTTGTCCGTCGGCTTGACAAGGAGGAACTCCAGAAGAGGAAGCATCAGAAGAGGGATCTCTCAACGCGGCATCTTGGAATGGCTATGGACTCCACCAATCTACCTCAACGAGTCACTGACACCTTCAAGGAGGAGGTTGTATGCGCTCGCTCGTCAGGCGAAAAAGGACAAAGGGTACAAGTATGTGTGGCACCGGGGAGGAAAAGTTTTCCTAAGAAAAGAGGACAATGCACCTGTCATGCAAGTATGTAACCAGGCTGACCTTGAAAGGCTTTAGTACTATTCTTGTATAGTAAGTATGTATTTAAATTATTGATTCCATAACTTTAATTTGCTGTGTAATTGATGAAATTAATTATGAATTTTTTTGTGACATGTATTGTAATATTTTAGTTTAATTTTTCTCTAAAGGCAGTCCAAAATTTTATTAATAATAAAAAAAAATTGAACTTAAATTAATGATACTAGTTTGGAAGAGATAAATTGTTTCGATAGAACTTTTATGGTTATTCATCAAAATATTCGCAGCATGAGGCATAACTTTTGATAGCCTGCTAGTACACCTATCTTCTTATAAAAGACGACCCGATTTTATATTCCTTTCCGAGATATGGATTAAAGATTCCGAAGCGAATCTGTACCAAAATTAATGGCTATACGCTATTTTTAAAATGTAATAATAAATATAGAGTTGGTGGAGTCGCTGTCTATGTTCATGACTCGTTTGTTAAAAGTGTAAATTTTATTTCAACTACTAATTATTTTCAAACAGCAGATGTTTTTATCGTTCTCCGTTAAAATTGATTCATATGAATGGTTTTTTATGCCAATATTACAGGTTGCAATATTATTCCTATTCCTGCGTTTTTATCTGAGCTACAAACATTTTTTAGAAAATGAACTAAAATTAAAAAAGAAGTGCTTGTATAATTGGTGACATGAACATTAATTTACTAATCAATAGTAGTGCAGTAGACGATTACGAAATGTTGATGGCTAGTCATGGATTTGAGTCGATGATCAATGAGCCTACAAGAATTGCAGAGCGTTCTGAGACATGCATTGATCATGTTTATGTTAAACTTGCCTGCAAAGACAAGACAATGATCAGTGCTGCGGTAGAGCATGCTCACATAACCGACCACTCGCTGACAGCCGTGTGGGGGTGGGTTGAGGGGGGGCGCCCCTCCTCACCCGGTCCTCGAACAGCTGATAGCACAAGTAAAACAATACCGCATCAACTATAAATATCTTAAACGATGTTCTCGACCAAACTGACTGGGCACAAGTGTATGGAACGGAAAACGCGTCTGATGCTTTTGATAAGTTTTATGATTTGTTGCAAGTTGCGATTAGTGCAAGTAAAGCTGAAATTGAACTAAGAAATAAATGTGTTAAGTTGAAACCTTGGGATCAACGATGGAATCTGTAAGCGTATCATATTTAGAAATAAACTGTTTGAAGAGATTTAAAAAGCACAGAAACCAACAAGGTGACAGGTTTAATATTTTTTTTTCATTCGCTTTCGAAATAAACTGAACAAAGACATAAAAGATCTAAAAAATGCTTATTATAAAAATCTGTTTGAAAAAAAGCAAAGGTAACCCAAAACAAACTTGGAATATTTAAATGAAATAACTGGTCCAAAAAAGTAAACAAATGGATTATTCATTGGAAATAGGACAAAATGAAATTACTAGAGATCCTAAAATAATAGCTGATAAAATTCAACAACTATTTCCTAACGGTTGTTGATAGCTTAGCCGACAGTATTGAAGAACCGACAAATTGTGAATTTTTGCCTTATGCCGGGTCATTCCCTAAGAATTACGAAATGCGTTCTATGTTTTCTGGAACCTGTACTCTTACAGGACCTGCAAGACGCTGTCAACTCATTAAAGAATGGCAAGTCTCCCGGATTAGACGGAATTAGTTCAACTTTAATTAAACACACATTTCCTAAAATTTGTTATGTTCTTTTATTTATAGTAAATTTAAGTTTTCAAACAGGAGTTTTTCCGGAAAAATTGAAGTCAGCAGTTGTTATTCCGATTCACAAGAAAGGCCCCTCAACAATTTGTAGCAACTTCCGCCCTATCTCTTTGGTTTCTCCTACCATATCTAAGGTCTTAGAGAAAATTATGAAGCGAAAATTGATTAATTTCCTCACTTTTACGGAGTTTTTTAGTCGCAATCAGTATGGGTTCAGAGAGGGCGTGAGCACCGAAACTACACTTTTAAATTTCATTGGATTGATATCTGAGGGACTTGACCAAAACAAACATGTTAGTGGGGCTGTTTTGGACATAAAAAAAGCCTTTGACACTGTTGATCACGGAATATTATTGGGAAAAATGTTTGACTGTGGGATAAGGGGAGTTGTTTTAAATTGGTTTTCAAGATTATTTAAAATCTAGAAGACAGTGTGTAAAAATTAATGGAGTTTTCAGTGCAATGGGTGAAATTAAGTGTGGTGTACCTCAAGGATCATTTTTAGGCCCTACTCTTTTCTTATATTTACATCAATGATCTTTGTAATGCTAGTCTTCAGGGTAGTATAACTTGTTTTGCTGACGACACTGCTTTGTGTTATTTCCAGCTCCAGCTGGGGTGATATAGAGCTTGCTATGAATGTTGATCTCAAAGCGCTAAAGTGGTGGTTTTGTAAAAACAGAATGGTTCTTAGCCCTGAGAAGACAAGTTATATTAATTTTAGTTTAAGAGGTCAAGTGCCTTTTGACGCCGGTGCAATTATTTATAAATGTTTTAATTGTCTTTGCAATAATTCTATTTGCAATTTATCTTGTAAACCGGTGCAGAAGCAAGTGAAGTTAAATATCTAGGCGTAGTGTTAGACAGAGAATTAAACTGGAATAACCACATATTAGTATTGAAATCTAAATTAAAAAATTATTTACGAGTTTTTTTATTTTCTGAGGAATTTTTGTGACAAAGAGATATTACGTCTTTTTTTTATTTTTTCATTGGTAAACAGTCGGTTAGACTATGGTATTTCGTGTTGGGGGAGGCACTTACAAGACAAAGCTACAGCCTATTTTGAAACTTCAAAAACATTTTATTAGAAATTATAGTAAACAAACCTAAAACTGAAACCTCATTCCCTCTATTTGTCAGCCTTAATATTTTACCTCTAAGATTTATGTTTGTGTACAAAACTTTAAAGTTGTTACTACGATAAGAGTGGAAACCTACCGGATGTTACATTAATGAGTATAGGTTTAAACTTCGCAATGCAAATAACTTTAGAACACCTAAACCACAAAAAACATTTTTTACTAAAACTTACTTTTTTTTAGCCCCAAGAATATTTAACAAAATTCCTAATGAAATAAAATTTAAAAAGTCAAAATTCTGTTTTTTGAAGACATTAAAACAATGGTTGTTTTCCTTTCTGCGACATTGAGGTTTTAATTGAGGTTCAGGAATAAATGAATTAAATTTTCATTAATTTTCCAAGCATGGTCCACAAAATTTACCCTGAAATAGATTCCAGTAGCATGTATTATCTTACACATGATTACAAAATTTCAATAAAATAGCTTATAGGGACTTTTTTTCTTTTTAAATTTAACTGTCTGAACTTTTTATTTTTTTTTAGTTTTTTAATAATATAATTACACGGTGTCCTCTAAACAGGCTTGCCTTGGAGGCCCTAAATTTTCTCAGGATTTAAAATATTGTTTTATATGTACATATTAAAAATGTTATTAGTTTTTCTTCCTCTAGTTTGTGTATTTTGTTAGCTTTTATCTGATGTATACTTTAATTAACATTCATATTGTAGTTGCTGTAATGTACATAGTAGTTAAGACTTAACAATTTGGACAAAGGTTTTTTTTTAGTTTGTATAATTTGATATTTTTTTTCTTCATTAAGGTCAGACCTGGGAGAGTTTTTGTTTTGTTTTGTTTTTTTTCACGCTCTGTAACTACTGTATGTATTTATGTTATCCTGAGAAAATAAATTTATTCTTATTCTTATAAATTTATTCTTATACTTCATAACACAAATAACAGTTACGTAACGTTTTAATGAAGTAAGTTACAAGACATGATATATCCGATGATAGGAGTTAAATATACATGTGAGAGATCGTTTGTTGGATGAGGTGGTAAGTTTTAATGGTTGATTATACTTATAGACCGATAAGGAAGAAAGATATCAGATATAAATACACCTTATTTTTAGACTTATATTATTATTAGGTATAAATACAGTGATATTTTTGGTAATAAAGAAAAGAAACTTGAATCTACTATCAAATAGTTGCATTAATATTGAAATGCGTGTATACGTCATACTTTTACTGATTGCTAAGTCTTTAAAAATCAAAGAATTCCTACATGAATAACACTCTGCCATCCATCTAATCTATAATATAATCTATAAAATAATGAAAGTCTGTAAAGCGAATTTCCAGATAAAGTCTTATCTTGTTGTGTATTGTTAATTCTAGAGTATATAAAATTGTTCCAAAAGAACTGTATTTGTATTCTCAGTGAATATTGACGCAAACAGTTTTTTATTTGCTTATTATGTCTATATGAAATTTCAACTTTTTTTATTTCGCTTTCCAACTCGGGTTTGAAATTCTTTAGTATCTCCTTTATTTTTTT
Source organism: Homalodisca vitripennis (assembly GCF_021130785.1). Taxonomy (NCBI): domain Eukaryota; kingdom Metazoa; phylum Arthropoda; class Insecta; order Hemiptera; family Cicadellidae; genus Homalodisca; species Homalodisca vitripennis. The sequence continues at coordinate 94,766,663 of NC_060212.1, read as the reverse complement.
AACTATTTCAAAACACTAAATTATAATCTTTAAAGTTCTATTTTTGTATTAAATTACTGTTGAAGTTTTTCCCATTAACACGGATTCCCGATTCATTAAGTTATTTTTTTAGCTGTTAACCTTATTTTTAGGGTTATTAAAAATATCGTTTGTATTACTAAATATATCACATTATCATAATTTATAGACTTCGAAGTTTTTTTTTAATTATTAGGAACCGAAAGCTATGTGCTACCGTCAAGAGGTTTGGGGAAAATGGACTGTTTTCACATTATTAAAGCTAAGCTATCTATAAGTAGGGTGCAACATGTTTACTTGGTAATAAGAAAAGTACTCTTGAGTCTGTTAAAGTTTTGGACAGGGTCCCAATGTACAGCTCAAGTACTGTAGTGTCCTTACTTAGACTCTTTGGTCAAGCGCTTTGTCCTTGGCGACCCTCCAGAAGCGATACCATGTTGCGAGTCCTTGTACTTTCTCGGACAAAATTCCTCTGCTGCCACGATGTTAAAGTAAGAATAAGAAAAGAGCAAATTATGTCATTATTCCTCATAAGGCTGGAATCGAAATGGCCAAACAAGAAACTTTTGATAAATGTATGGGTCTAAATGTCGACAATTCCCCTTCTAAAACTTTTCACCAAGGTCAAGAGGTTTTGCAGCAAAGACGTTTTGAGTGAAGTGTATTTTTACACGTAAAATTGTTATTTTAGTTTTCAGTTAAGATTTTGGTAAGGTGGGAGCAGAGCGGGCAGCGTGGTAGATTGTAATAGAGTTGGTCGAAACTGCACTCCTGCGGAAACTGTGTTTGAGAATTATTAAAGGGAGGAGAAGTACTAAGTCCTGCAGGAAATGTGCTTGAGTATTATTACATGGTGGGGAAGGTTTGGGTTCTGCAAGTCGCTTTTCGAGGAGCTTTAGATTATTACTTTTGCTTCTGCTGGGATACGAGTTGGTCTGCTATATGTGTTTTTGTAAACAATAACTCACAAATATTGCAATAGCCATTATTGTATCAGACACATTGTACAGACATGACAACTATACCTTACCAGTAGGTTTGAGAAGGGACCATACCATCTGAGTGCTGAGGTTTTAGGAAGCTGTTTGAGAACATAAAAAATGGACAACTAAGCAGAAATTTTGACAAAACTTGAAAATGCACTTTCTTATTAAAGGTTATTATTGTCTGCGAGATTTGATGAGTTTAGTTTAGTTTCAGTTGCATGTTTCGTAATCTAATAACATACTTTGAATTTATGACTCGGTTATTCGCTTTGATCGTCTGTATATTATTTTTGTATTAATCTGTAAACATAATTTGTTGATATTAAAATTTGTCGTAATATGTATGTGTATGAGTATGTAGCAATACTGTAATAGAAAAATATTGAAATTGAAATGTCTTTTATACATGGGCGAAAAAAGCTAAGAGCGTCTATCTTCATAAAAATCCAAATAATGAGGTAGAAAGATACTTCTTACCTTAATTGTATTATTGTGAAATGAGATATTTTTTTTATCTAAATATCCATAATCGTAAAATCATGTATGTGACTTAAAATAGACTAAAAACAGTTATTCACTGCAAGAGTAAGTCAATCAGTGTAATAATTCACAACTAATAGTCAAAAATCTATCCTAAGTTGATAATTGATCAATTAGTTCAAATAGTTAGTAAACTAAGAGCTGAAATTGAACAGTTTTTCTTCTTAAAGACAAGAGACTTACATGAGCAGTTACAGGTACTCGTACACAGTTAAAGAAGCAGCTTATATCGGAGCGAGAGAGGTTTCTTACTCGGGAATGTTGTCTACACCATCTCAGGCATTCAGTCCAGTTATAAATGTTGGTTTTCTAGTTGCATTGCTGTGATTTTTGTCTTCATTCCGTTTAAATTATTCATTATGAAACTTTTTTTACATGGCTACATTTTAATGTTTTCTTTTACGTTTTAATGTGGATAATTTGATAAAATACCAATTTTATTTTAAAATTCTTATTCATTAAAATACTTAAATACCGAAACTAATGTCAATAAAAGCAATAAACTTGTAGTGTTGGAAATAATTAAGGATGTATGATTTAGTACACTTTGTTATAACAAAAAAGAGAGCCATCAGGTATTTTCTACAAATAACATTTTTAATGTTTTAAAAGCTTATTTTAATGTAAGGAAAGCATATTGTAATAACCCGAGTACAATCTATTGTAAATATATAAGCTGACTTTAAGTTGTTTAGTGGATTGAGAATACATTTCTACGCTACACGTGTTCCAGTGATCGATCAGGTGTTTCGAAGTAAAAAACTCATAGGATCGACATTGGATTGTGGATCTGTCACAGCTCGTGGGGCGGAGCCCTGTTGGATAAATTTCAAATCCACAAAGGCACATCCAAAGTTTAAGTGCGTTCGATTTATACCAAATATGTATATAGTATAATAGTTTTAGATGTCCAAACACGTCGTAAAAAATCAAGAAGCCCTTTTAAAACAAAGAAAATATATAGTCTTATTAATAATAATTATTATTGCACAAAATTAATCCAATTGGCTGAATTTTAAATTTAATTTTTATGAAATTTGGTGTATTTGATAAAAATTCTGATTTAACTACTTTCAGAATGTAAATATAATAACGACGTATCGTTCATTAGTACATTAGTACGAAGTGTTAGTATTTTCGAGATAGAAGACATAAAATACACTGTAAACGAACTTTCACCTTCATGTATTCAAGTAGCAAAAGCTTCACGAGTAAATCTGTACAGGGACGGATAAATAGTATAGCTCTCTCTCTCCACAAGGTGAACTCGAGGGTATTCGAATACCATTTGTTAGTCAACGAGAAGTTAATCCTTTGATCCTGAGTAGATCATGGAAACTGTGCCACAATCTCCTGTGAGTGTTTCACCTACATTACTCCTGTGTACAAGTTTCGCCTTGCTGACAACAATGACGTGTCTTATTAACCCGCAATCAAAATTTACATTTGGAAAAAGCGTTACTTTGTTATAGGTTTCTCTTAGAAAGAACGTTTTCGATTTCAAGTTGAGGTACGCCTAAGTGAGCGTTGGGCTGATTTGACAATCAAAGTTACATGGCGCAGCTCTAGCTGTAGGAACTGAAGTATATCATGTGTGAATTTGACGATCAAAGCGTATACTAATCTTGAACGAAATCATCTAACATAAGGCGGGAGTCAGTCTTGTGATAAAACTATTTGTTAAAGTATTTGGAACATCTTTAATCTCGCTTCAACATCGATGACTCTACCCTAATTTGGAGCATATCATGGAACGTAAGTTGTACAGGTTAGGTTGCTCCTGAAGAAATGTATGCTCACCCTGTGACTAAAGATTTTCAGGAGATAAAATTTATTCAATAGTTTGATATTTTTTAGTATATTATGAACTTCGAATCAAAGTTATTATTTTTATGTGTTTTTCCACGATGGCTGATTTCGTAATACAATTTCTTGTTGTACGTAATTACATTAGGTTTTTATAGTTTATTATTTAAAATTATCCTAATCCAATTATTTGTAACTCATACAAATGCCAGATTTCTTCGCTTTTAGGTACACAAGGCCGGTGTATCAACTAGCATCCAAGTTTTTTCGGTTCAAACCGCGTCGGTACATTAATAGTACAGTTAGATTCAGAAATATTTCGGCCTCGCTGTGAAGGCTATCTTAAAAATGTTAAATCGAAACTACCTATAACACACATCCTCCTGTACAAGTGAATGGAAGGGGGACTTGTGTCGTGATTGGTTGAACCTTAACTAACCAACAACCAATACGACAACAATAACAATATGGGTTTTTATCACAGCCTGCCTGCTTTTGACACTATTTTTTTTAGGCGTAGTAACAAGATATTTATGTTTATTCAAATATAAAGAGTGCAAAATTCTAGTCAAAGTCAGTGCCAGATAGAAGCGCCAAATAAGTATTAGGTCATGATACAAACAAATATAGTTAAGTTGTAAGCTGTGTGCAGTGGACAATGTAGATGTTCGCAATGGGAGTAGAGGGCTCTAAGGGTTGAACAACAGTTATCAGTGTCTGGAGACAAGGGCTGGTGTATCAGCTCTCAAAGGTCTCCACACAATTACTCTAATCCTAAACTTTAAGTGGGGCAAACTCATGCAGGCTGGCCCAGCGTCCGATCCGCAACTGCATGTCGATAGTTATACACTCTATAACTATAGTGTGTATCCACGTTGATTAATGATCCTTTTGTCTTTAAAACTTGACCCATAAATTAATATGCATTGAATTTCATTACTTTGTTTGAAGTTTGTTATTAACGATGGAAGGTTTGAAAGGATAATAGAATTCCGGACATTTGCCATCTTTGTATGTTACATTTGTACTTACTTTGTTATACATTTCGTTATATATAACAATGGAAAATGTCTTAAATCCTATTATACTTTCCAATTTCATTAGTTTTTTACACATAATTAACAAGAATTTTAATACTGGATAAAAGTAAGAAATTATTTACATTATATTACTCTATTATGCTTTCCATAATTTTTTTGTAATGTACTTTTCATAAAAGTTCTAACACTGTCCTTTAATATATACAATCAACAAAAATAATTCCTTCCAATGTATTATTAAAATTGAGGTAGATTTTTCTAATATGCTTAATTTCCTATTTTTATTGTTTATATATTTGATTTTCAACTTAATTCAATTAACAACTCGCCATTTGTAAGTATTACATAATATTTCACTTCTTATGATTGTTAAAGGTTTCCTTTGTAGAAAAAGAAACAGTTTTGATACCTTATTCGTAAGTGTTAAAGAGAAATTTAAACATTTTAGTTTGTTTGCAAACTTAGATAGCAACCATGATCTTCAGAATCCTTGTCTCTGATGTTTATGACATTCATTACGAATGAGTAAGTGTTTCTTTTAAATGACAAAGGTGAGAATCAAGAGAGCTCGCTAGAAAAACAGAGATTATTATTGTTAGAATTGATATATGAGTTAAAAAGTAATATGTAATAAATGATGGGGAAAACATAACATAGTTACAATAATTATTTCTTTTTGAAACAAACACTATACATAGATTTAAGGTACCACAATTTCTCATCCGTTTATAAGCCTATGGAATACGAATCCGCGATTTTTCGGTAGATTGGAGTTAAATCTTATATTTCATATCTATCAAATGACTCTGCGTCAGATCCAGTACGAAACAAGATCTTGAAATCAAAGCCTTTATTGAACTAAACGCATGCATCGAGCACTTTTCAAAGACAAATCTAAAAAGTAACTATGCCAAAACTAACGTAATAAAATTTTGTCTCCGTCAACAAGAAGACGAATACAGACCAATTGTGATGGCGGATGAAGCTATCTTAGATGAAGCCGAATCCACCAAGTTTCTGGGAATGTACCTGGACCGGGGACTAACCTGGAGCGATCACATTGACAGAGTTTACTCAAAGGTTGCCTCAGGCATTTGTCTTACGCAATCTAGCAAAATTCTGCTTGTTTGATGTACTGCAAACTGCCTACTTTGGCATAGTACATCCACATTTGACCTACGGTTTGAGACTATGGGGCAGCTGTTCTAAATACAAATTTGACAGAGTATTTAGAACACAAAAGAAAGCTGTTCGAATAATTTCGAAATTAAAACCCAGAGAGTCGTGTAAAATTGCCTTCAGGGAGCTTGGATTTCTAACCTTACCCTCTATATTCTCGACGTCATCCTGCCCTGCCGATTCAAATGTGAACTGGTTCAGGGCAGGGACGTCCAACAGTACGAGACCAGAGGCAGGAACAACTTCAGAAATGAACAGCATAGAACGCCTATGTTCGAACACTTGCCATCTCAAATGGGTGTAAGGTTAATCAATAAGCTCCCTGGAGATCTCAAACGAATTAATGAACCCAAACAATTCAAATCTCAATTAAGACACTTTTTGTTGTCAAAGGCATTTTACTCCGTTGATGAGTTTACGATGGGCCGCTGGGATGAAATTAGTATTTTAAAATTAACATTTTATTATTATTATTTTATTTCTCCTTTTCTGATATCCAAGACATGCAAAATACAATATATTTTTAGGTTCACACATTAGTATGTGGAATTGACTGTGCCTATGATAGGACAGGTTTTAGTTTATAGATTTTTAAAATCAATATGTTGAATTGACGCTTGTAATGCAATTTTGTTAATTGTTTTACTGCAATAAAGAATTATTATTATTATTATATGAACTTATTCACCCGAATTGTACATTTACATCAAAAGCTGGAGTGTGTTAAAAGAACAAGGCACAATATAAGTGTCAATGTTACGAAGTTTGTGACAACCGTTTAACGTAAACGTGTACATCGAGGTTTAACATTTTGTAACGGTAAGTACAAGGTCTGTGATCGTGCAGGTAACGCGAGGGGTGATGGTGTGGGAATGTTGGCTGCCTTGTTCCACCCACAAACATTTCCGTCGATCCATCTTGTCTTCTCTTCAGCATCACAAACGCAGTAATCTCATGAGGTAACGTTATTTTTGACTAAACCCGTCGGATAAACATTTAAAATTCATGTTGAAAAGACATTTTGTAATTCGCAAATTGGTCCTTTGTGAAATTTAAAAAGTTGAATTCCCCTCAATAGAAGAGTGTGTTGCAAGTTGAAACCCGGTTCCGAGTGCTTGGTAAATATTTTCCGCGAGCGAGGCAAAAATATATTTATATTTGGATACTTCAACAGCAGCTGCAACCCCTCATACCCTCTTTGGACAACACGGATATATACGTAATCCATTTTTAGAAACGAGTTCAATCACAATATTGGTTTTCAGAGATGACAACCCTAAGTGGGCTACAAAGCAGTGGTGACGACAAAGCGAGAACGAACTGCTGATGAAGACAAATAAATCGTGGTTCGCCCACTGAGAGAAATTGGGAACGTGCGAACAAATGATCAGCGCTGGGAAATCTGCTGGCTCATAGCTCACGTCTTTGATTTATTAGCCCATAATAACGCACCTATTTCAGCGTTCGTTTTGTGTCGTTTGTATTGTCTACGGTCTCCTGTGTAGCTGTAATTTAGTTTCGGAGAAATTCAAATAATGATTAAACCGAACAGAACATCGTATAATTCCTAAACCGCTATATTACAACATAGCATAAATCACGATGTCCTATTATTTTTAAGTCATCAACAGGTCAAAAAGTCCTTCAGTCATCTTGAGGCTAGAAAACTCGTACAGGCATCATCAAATAACACATCATCTGATTTAGATTTAAAATTTTGGAAAGTATATATTCTAAATTTTAATTTCAATAATGTCTGCTCTATTTTGTCATTATTGCTAAAATCAATAATTACTTATGTTAACAACAGAGTCATTAGAGATAGGGAAATAGGCATAGGAGGAGAGTTTGAATGACATAAATTTTTATTGGTTGACGAACATGCCAGCAGAAAATTAAATTGCATCAGGTACAATGAAAATTGAAGTGACGTAAAGCAGTAATTAACATTTATTTGTGATTCATGGACGAAGTTGTTCGGATAAATGCTAACTAGTAAGTACTGTTGAACACTTTCGGCAAACTACCTGGGAGACAAAACAGGTTAGGGTAATAAGAGGAGACAAGTGACGCTGCTCATATGACGTATGCTCGTATTGGTCGCTGCAAAAACTAGCTGGGAGACAAAACAGGTTAGGATAATAAGAGGAGAGAAGTGACGCTGCTCAGATCACGCTGCTCAGATGACGTATGCTCATATTGGTCGCTGCAAAAACTAGCTGGGAGACAAAACAGGTTAGGGTAATAATAGGAGACAAGTGACGCTGCTCAGATGACGTATGCTCGTATTGGTCGCTGCAAAAACTAGCTGGGAGACAAAACTGGTTAGAGTAATAAGAGGAGACAAGTGACGCTGCTCAGATCACGCTGCTCAGATGACGTATGTTCGTATTGGTCGCTGCAAAAACTAGCTGGGAGACAAAACAGGTTAGGGTAATAAGAGGAGACAAGTGACGCTGCTCAGATGACGTATGCTCGTAGTGGTCGCTGCAAAAACTAGCTGGGAGACAAAACAGGTTAGGGTAATAAGAGGAGACAAGTGACGCTGCTCAGATGACGAATGCCCGTATTGGTGCTTTAAAAACTAGCTGGGAGACAAAACAGGTTAGGGTAATAAGAGGAGACAAGTGACGCTGCTCAGATGACGTATGCTCGTATTGGTCGCTGCAAAAACTAGTTGGGACACAAAACAGGTTAGGGTAATAAGAGGAGACAAGTGACTGCTCAGATGATGTATGCTCCTGTTTGTCGCTGTAGTCTTGGGTCACAACCCAACCACCAATATAATCTATAGCAGCTTTACTCTGATCCCGATCCTCGCTTGACACAGTTTGTCAAGAGTTTCGATTGTAAATGAATCCTTTGTTAGTCAACTACAAGTATACCGAGTATCTATTGTCTGGTATAGAGCGAGATCTGCCGATGCTTGATGTGACTAGATATCTATCAAAGCATCGTTACTTTATGCGAGTAATCTTAATCATCATACCAACCTTTTTCAAAATTAACCTACAATCGATAATTTAGATAAGTATGTGAAGTAAAAATTAATCTCATCTACTTGAATGAAACGTATCAGCTTTGGTTTAATCTTGTATTATGCATACTACATCAACAGAGAAGCGGGTTATAACCGAAACGACGAAGATCTTAGAAAACTCAGCAGTTTTCATTCAATCCCAGTCTAAGGCTCATTGAAATCTTATACATTTTTTAACTCATCATATGGTACATTCGTTTAGTTCAAAATTTTGTAATATTTTATTAGATATTTTGCTAAACAAATAATTACCAAAATTTATTTTAGTAATTTTTCAAGTATAATCTTTTTTACGCTATTTAGTACATTTTTAGATTCAAGAAATATCGTGTTGAAAAATTTGAAGATATAAAGATATGGAGAATTTTCAGTTTTAAATTAGATTTAGCCTCATTTGATTATTCAGTTGTTAAAGTTACATTTTCGTTTAATATTCTGTCTAATATTTTTATGGTGGTAATGTATTAAATTTTTTAACATTTACAATTTATCGCAGGGATTTCAGGGGTTGTATGCTTTGAACTGAATTACATTTTTCACCAATATTGATTATGATTATATGTGTATTACCTTATTCATAGTTTATAATATTTCCATGATTATTGTTGTTAGTAATATTGTGAATAACATTCTTTTAAATGTTTATAGTTTATTTAATGTTTACACTTTTTTAATTAAATTTAAAATTTTTACTTTTTGAAATTGTTGCTTAGTGCATAAAATTACTACTGAGTTTCCCTTCTCATAAAATTAATTTTAATTAAATTAATTGTGATATGCTAATTGAATAATTTTCTATATTATATTAATTACTAAAACTTTATTGAATGTTTTATTGCTTTATTATGTTAAACAGGTGCTTATGTCATCACCAGTAACTATTCAGCTGCACTAACGCAATCATTAGTTTGTGCTGAAGTTAGGGTGGTTTCTTTTTCTTGATCTAGCACATATTAGATTTAAAATATACCATGCAAAATTATAGGTTTTGTAAAAAAACCTAACTGGTCCTCTATAAAAGCATATAGAGCCTACTGATTCTATGTTTTATAATATTTAGGAAATTGACTTAAGAGGAGAACATAAAGGAAACTGTAACATTTTGTGTGTGGATATAAGGCTCCTTGGAATTGGAAACGAGTATTCGCCATAGAGAGTAGGTTATTGATATGGAAATATTCAGCCTGCGATGTATACGCAAAGAAGTCACTTGGAGATCGATTTACGTAAGAAGACCTGTTTTTATGATTACTATTGATTTATGCATAGACTATAGTGTCAGTAATATTGATGACCACTTACACCGCGCTGTAACAGTTGGGTCTGTTTCGTTTGCCAGTTATAGTGATTGAATACATGGTATACAGAAATAGCATGGCATAACTGGGTAGCTAATATAAAACCAAAGATTTTATCTGAACCGCTTAACGTCTATCCGTATATATTTTATTAATGATTTTAATTTTGTGTAAATATATGATTTGTATTTGTCCGTTGGCAGTTAAATTTCGTTAAATGTATTCCCATTTTTTCATTTTGGTATGCCTAATTCTACTGATAAAATCAATTAATTTTGAGTGGTTGGCAAAACCCCAATAAGTGTTTAATATAAGACATGCCCAACAGTGTAAGAGCGTTTTTTATAATTGTTTAGTATATTGTTTAAATGTATTCCACCTGTATATGTTATATATGGAGATCGTTTATATGTTGACTATCATCGAACCTGGTACATAAACCATCATTGTACCTAGAAAATAGACCATCATCACTATCCGGTACGGGAATCATCATTTCTTCATATATGTCCTGTATCATCATTAACGTGTTACAACAAGCTTTAACGTACTGTCATCCTGTGTTACAGTATGAAGTTAATAATTTTAAACGTTGCACATTACCTATTGTTGCCGAAATATTAATCCTTTATATTTATTAAAATAAATATTTAAAATTTAGTCAAAGAATACAAATTTGAGCAATTGTCACAGAAATTGGTTACCTGTTAAATTACAAAGTCAAATTCAATTTTAAATTTAAATTTCACAATACAGCTTTGAGCGTCGCAATTTAAAATAATGTTTGCATTTAATATTTAACTGCTTTTTATTGCAATAAAGTAAATATTATTAATAGCTAAAATGTTGCAACACAATTTTTGTTTAATTAGGCTTATTTGATAAAGACACCTATAGTAAATTTATTTAAAAGAACATCTATTTCACTCTTTTGTTACTCTTTGTGTGTACCTAATACTTCACAGTTATGCCAAATAATAGGGAGTTTGCTAATTACTAAACTGTAACAGGTACCTAAAGTCACCATTAATATTGACGGAAGCACATGAAAGCCAGTTTTGCATGAAAACGAGAAGACATCAAAAGGTGTATTGAACTGAGACAATCTTATAGAATGTCTTGTTCGGTTGAAGAGAGATAGGGAGAGAGAATGGAGCACGATACAAAGGATTTAGGTTGTTGCTATAACAGTAAGCTCATTTTGTACCTCGTCGTTACAAAATCTGGTTGCTACGTGGAGACTTTGTCGTTTTCACTCCCTTACCGTGAGTTCCAAGATCAGTTCCTTATGTTTCCATCCACTGGAAATCTTTTTTTTATTTATTCGTTGGAGAGAACTTTTGTTTGCTTGTAAGTATTCTCAAAGCGAGTCTGCTTATATAAACATTTTTTGTTAACGCTATCCAGTTATTTTACCATGTCATACAACTATAAGAAAATATATAATGTCTTAAAATAAATACATAGTTTGAGTTTTTTCTTCATAAATAAAACATAATAAAAATAATACTGTCTTGTTTTGAATTTTATGCTTATAAATATAATTACCACTTTATGTAAGTTGTACCTATGATTAAATTTATACAATAAATTGTTAATAACATAAACTGGTAAAAATTGTCCAATTTTACTTATTTTACATTGTTACTTTAATTTTGTTCGGTCTGGTAAACTAATAAAACGCTGTTCAGTTATTTGAGGCTAGAGTTGGCCCAGTGCATAAAAATATATGTGGCTAGTAATTTTTAATTTGCTCAAAGTTATCAAATAATGAATTACCAAACATTTAATATATTACATACATGATCGAAACTATTAACAAAAACATGCCTATATAATTTGTAATGTATGGCACTAGCTTTTGAAATTATCTGATCTCATCTTTTTTTATATTCATCTTGCAATATCGTGTTATGAGAGATTGGTTTGGGAGTCCTTTAAATATCTTAATGGCCACAGCAATATTTGCATCATCTGAAGAGATATTGAAGAGATCTTCTTCCCTTATACCTATCCTCGTACACATGTCAAATCTAAGGACTCATTTTAGAGGCTTGAGTGAAGAAAGTAGGGTGAAAGTGGTGATTTTTATATGTTTTTTAGTTTTTCATATTTGCATTATAACAAACTAAACGTGTAGTTATTTTCATCATCAGTTCTTATCTCGGAGTCGTCCCGAGTTATATTTATAAAAATCTTATTAAATGAAAATATAAGAAGTACAATATATGTTTCGGGATCAGGTTAATATGAATAAGATTTTTTTCCGGTGATTCAATCGGTACTACTTCTAGAAAAGTTTGAGATAATTTTAGGGGATAATATCCTTAAAATCCTTATATCTTAAAAATCGTCTAGATGTATGTCAGATTCAATCATTGTGTTTTTAAACGTTAATCATATTCATAGCCATTAGCTCCATTGACCTTCTCGAAATACGATTAAGTAATTTACTACACGATAGAACATTTCTGTAAGTCCTTTTACCCCGGTCCATGGTGAAACAAACGAAAATGATTTCATTTTTTTACTAGATCAATTAAAAATGCATTAGTACTAGATTGCATCTAGTTTTTGTGGGATATCGAAACGTACATAAATGACTAATGTATACATAACATAAATTCGCGTTTCATAAAGTGGAAGATTTTCAGTGCCTTTACTGAAAAAGTTGGTCCATCTTTAACCAGTTTACATAATTTGTGGGTTGGAAGGGGTCCAGGCAGCAGCGTTGTCGGCCACTAAATTCAATTTACTCCTATCTGAAATCGTTCGGCATAAATTGGAGGTCTTTACCAGAGATTGTGAAAATTACTCTGGTAGTATAATTGTGATTGGTAATAATTGTTGTACATGAACGAATTTAATTATTATTTCGTGTTTTACGCACCTAAGCGTAAATATGAATGTTTTTTTATGAATGGCTTGGTAACAACGAATATAGCGCTAATTCAATTCGTACTTTTATAGGAAGACCTTCAAGAAAAGGAAGTAAATTGCTTGACGATGCCTCGACCTACTCTCCCCGAGTGAGCCTGAGAGTGGTTCTTGAGTACGTTTCTTAGCCTCTATCCTTGATCCTGGAACTGATTAAGGAAACTGGTTGGAGTTTCCTTCTGAAAGGGAAAAGCTAACTCGTCTCCTTCTCAGCCGAATGAGCGATGTGTTCCGTTATTGTTGAGATGTTGAGTATTACAAAATTACAATTCGGTTTACTGTAGAAATCTTTATTAGTGAGAAACGTAAATTTCTATTATCGCTTAGTTGGATTATACATCCATATTTATTTTTTTGGCATTCTCGAAAAATAAACTGAAACAAAAGAGACTAAGGATAAATTCAAGGAAGCGAAGGACTGATATATCTGGGTTTCTAACTGGGTTTTCGAGCAGCCCTCGTAGCTCTAGTAAACCTTTTATCCACGAATGCAGGCCTTTTGATATCTCAGAAACCCGACATGATTCCAAGTATACATGTTACAGCCCAAGTATATATTCCAGCTATTATATATGATATCCTGGATCAAAATAATTATTAACGCGTTATATATCAAGTTATCCGTCCATTGTGCATAGTAATAAAAGTATTTGTTAACCTAACCTGAGAAAATATAACGTAACCTAAACTAACCGGACCCAACCTAACCTATACTAAGATATCAACGTAAACTATTGAATTTGCCTAGGACTATTCATCGCGGTGGCTATTATGAATGGACTGGTTAATGTCGTTAATTTATCACTTTCACTAGTGAACTTCGTCATTGTCTGATTAATCACAATGAATGTAACATATACACTACAGTGCACACAATGGCTACAGATGTATTGTAGTATAACGCATTGATTACGATAGACATCTCCTATATCAAGGCTCTGTGAGATCAACAATGTACTGTGCTGCAGCGAAATTTAATACCAAAACTCGTCAAGAGCTTCGCACTCCCCAGCGATCGTGCACGACGTAGGGACGATGGTACAGACCCAACCTTCACAGTGGGATCGCCCAACACAGAGCGTCTATTTACTGCATTAGCTTTCAATTACTCATCAAAAGTCGTTACCCATTCTATAAGTGACCGGTTTTCACTTTTAAGTATTACGTAACTACACAAAAATGTGTGTCATGAGTTAAGATTGCGAAGTTAGCAACTGAGATCAGTGCATATCAAATCCTAATGTCCTGTTAATAAAAATACTACGACTGTACTTCGCATATTGCTCTCAATACTTTTTTCTGTTATGTGGTAATGGACCTTACTGACATAGTCCGATCTCCGTGGTCGAAAGAAATTAGCGTAAGACTACTTTTTATATGAAAGGGTAATAAGATTTCGGAAATTTTCTGTCTTTCTATGTAATAAAAGTTAAATTTAATACTGTATATTATCCTCAGTCTGGACTTCATGTTGTTGGTTACCAGTCAGGTAGATTCACCCATGTTCTCGCTTCTTAGTATTTAGTTTTGTTATGCATTTGAGTGTTTCTCACTTTCAAAGCAGGTTTACAATGGTTTGTACATATAACCATGCATATATAAGAAATTATATTCTGTTATCCTTTCAAATCATACACGTCAATAAAAAGCTTCAAACAAAGAATTGATTTTGTTACACCGTAGAAGAATTGAATAGAATAAGCCTGAACATTTCTAACATGCAAAATCGGTTCGCCTATGTACCAGATTTCTTATTTTGTTAATTTTTTTAATAACCAGTTACACTATCCACTTGATATTATACTGTGTTTAAATAATGAGGACGAATTTATGTGTAAAGTATTTCGATGGGAATGAAAATGTGTTACACATTTGAGAATTGAGAATGCCCTTTATGCATTCAGGAGATTTCACATTTACCAATAAAAAAGCTCTTACCAGGGATGGGAAAATGTTTAGGTAACACACTTGCTTTTCCATTAACTACGTAAAAGTACATTGTTTAACATAATTACAGTAGCCGTTATCACATGTTTACCTTCGAAATGTTTTTATTTAAGCTGGAAAAAATTAATGTTCAAAGAAATTCAATAGACTGACCAAAACAACTACGTTGTTGACCAAAGTTAATTCAAGGATCAGACTTCATAATATGGCTAACAATGTGAAGTGCAATGTGAGTTAATTTGGTGCAATAGTAGGTCTGGAGCTCTTTGTACATGCCTTAATAAAAACTAAACTAGGTACGAATGATATTGTGGTGAAAACGTATAATTTATATACACGATATTTTCGTGTCGAGCCAGCAAAATAACTTACTTTATGTTTTGAAATTAAAAGTAAAATGTTCAAAACCAATGACAATATTTTATAAAATAAGGAATTTCACCAACTTATTTTGAGATTAATCACCGATTTCATGCAACAAAAAAAAACTAAGAGGTAAAGACTACGCTATAGTTTTTCATAATCATGACAAAGTTTCTTCCTTGATTAATTGTGATTTATTTTAACAGTGGTGATATTTGGTCAATAATAATGGTAATAAATTCGAAACACTACTACGTAAAATAAGTCGAAGTTGGTCATCGTCGTGATTTCATTCAAGACAGAAAGGCACCGAGATAAGTAATTCCTTCCAGACAACGAAGTGAGCACAAGTTGGTTGGTCTTAAGATTAATGTCGGTCAGGCCAGGTGGGTCGACTTGAGGGGCAAATGTGGCGGGAATGTTGGCTTCTCTGTTTCCGGCTCTCCAACGATATTTCCGGTGATCCATCTTGGACAATCTTCCCCGTTTCTCCACTCACTTGGAGCGAATCCTAGCTTCAACGGCGTGTGTTATCCATATGTAATAAATTCTGAAATCAGGAAAAATGTAGCTAAATAATTTTACTTCGAAAAATATCTTTTTGTTGCAAAATACTGTTTGTTGCAAATTGGTTTGGATCTTTAATTTGTTTTTTTCAATGGGTTTACCAACATCATTGAGTTACAGTGAATTTTGTGTTAAGAAATGTTTTTTAATGCTAGACTTTTTAATTCCCTTATCATTTTTGTGGAGCCCACATTTTATCTAGACTAATACTTTAAAAACCCTTTATACACTGTTTGAATATATTATAAATAAACCAAAATTTTTGTACAAATTTTGTATACAGTGGCGCCTAAGATTTTAATCCTGGATTGTTAGACGTTTTGAGTAACCAACGCCTGTTCATCTAGAGTAATTTATCCCTCCTTGTTATGCCCAAATGTTCAAGGCATTTAAAACTCATCTGAAAATTACGTTAATTGCAAAAGCATTTTACAGTACGGGCGAGTTCATGGCACATGAGAGGCCGCAGATTTGGAACACCGTCCTAGTGCTAGAGTGGAACAATTTATATGATTAAGATTAGTGGATGTAGAATTTAGTGATTGTGCCTAGAAAAAGATTAAGATGGACGGATGTATATTTGGATTTATAAATACAGTATATGTCGATTTCCATGCAATATGAATTGTTAAATGCAATAAAACATTTATTATTATTAAAGCCCAAGGTCTAAGAGTACTCGACTAACGAAAGTGGAGTTTGTAATGAAAATTACGCTAAAATCATTTAGTGTCATTCGAACATTTTAGTCAGAGTAGACATACTCTCTCTACTTAACGGAGTAAAATGACTAAAAGAATCCAGTCGATGAATAAGAGTGAATGAATGATTCCCCAGGGCGAGTGGATGTGAATGATTGACTTTTACCGCGAGAAGAGGACCAGGGACCGTTCACAACTGCTCTCCTGGGATTTCTCCCGCTCCTACAAATACGGTGTCGTTCGTTTTATCGACTTCAGTTGACTCAATCTAATGAAATTGTGCGGCGAGCAGCTAAAGTCAAAAAAGGGGAAAGGGGTTTCTTTCTGGAGGGAGTGATTTAATTTAAATTTATTAAAGGGTTTTAATTTGATACAACTAGAGATGATCACAGATGTTCCAGTATTAATGTTTATTTTTATTATTTAAAATTTTAAATTTAAATTACGTTTAGCTAACAACTAAAAATTAGAGTTTACAGGCCTACCCTTATAGTGCCAACCTTTACGAGTGACCACTGTTATTTTCAAAGTTGGTTTCATGAGTAAACAGTTAAATATGTCAGACTACAGTTTTAACAAAGTTAACATATAAAATAGATTATTGTGCTGTTTTGATACAATAATACGTATAACACTGTGAGATTTTTCTTTTTGAAATCACTACTGTGTATCACTTGATGCGTAGTTTAGTACATGTACAACGGCCAGTAAAAGCTGGACTAACTTTATTAAAATAGTAACGGGCGTCAATAGAATTAACGGTAATGCATTGGAAAAAGGAAATTTTCATTGCCTAATAGAAGGCAGTTATTATATATTTTACGGTGGAAAACATCCGTGAACTGCCTTAGGTCGGACACAATGTGTCGGACACTGAACTGCTTTTATTTTAACAGAATGTTTTTCGACATAAATTGGAAACTTTTAACGAAAACAAGGTGGTAACGGTTTTTATAATTCTGTTAAACAAGTGGTCATTAATGGAAATAAAGGTACTGTATGTTGTTATTTTACAATTTCGCCCATCCCTGGTAAGAGCTTTTTATTCTCTGGAAAATGCAAACTGCTATGAATGTATTAAACCGTATTTGCAGTGAAATAATTTAATTTTTCGTCGAATATTAACGTTCTGTCACCACAAGTGTTTCTTCTCACATGTAAATAAACTCTGTATTTCGAATGTCATACATATTCATTTAAATGCATCAATGCTGTCCAAAAATTAACAATAATTGTTACCAAGTATACGGCTATATTAAAATTTCATTGTTGCAACCCAAAAATGCTGGGTCTACTCAGGTTGATACCCTCGCGACAACCCGTGTTCTACTAACCATCCTGCGTATATTTTCGTATATGTTTCTAGCAAGGCGTAGCTTCTCACCCTTTCTATCCCATCCATCGAAGGTTTGGCGCCATGAAGTTCACATAGAAGTTCATTTATGACAGTTTTGTATGTACTACACTAGCGTTTTGGTACTTTACATTTTCTATGATTATTTTATAAAGAATTATCACGAAATAACTAAAACAAACTTACAGCTTTATATTCATACATTTTAATGTCAAATTTCAATTAAGTCGTATAAAATTAATAGCTTTGATGCAGTTTTATACATGTAATTAACGTTTTTCGGTGGATTCTTGTTTACGTATATTTGCCATAGTCAATGTTATAAAAATAGAGCACTACGTTTCAAAGATTGGAAGCCATCTTCTTTTTAAAGTGTTAAAACTCACATATACCTTATGGTCCAGATGGATCAGAGCTAGTACCAACCATGTCGCTGCACAGAACTTGTGCACTGCACAACACGTCCGCACTCACTAGAGTGACTGACTCCTCGGTCTCTATCTGTTATCCTTTTATTGTCGATATTAAAATAAAAATAGTGATTTTGTAAATATTTTAAACTATTACTGAAAATTGTTACAAATTCCTTTATTACTCTAAAAAGGATAGTGTTTCAAGTCTATATTTTATTGATAAAATGTAACATATGTATATAATCTTTTATTGAATGTATGTGCTAAATTTTAATTTTTGTAATAATTGTAACACCGTTTTAATTAATTGACTTCACTGAGATATAACAGTAAAATTATTTGTATTTATTGATAGAACACCCTTAATTTATGGATGTACTCCAAGTAATGCCGTATATACCTCAGGGGATTTTTGGACTTTCGGTGTGTTAAGGAATCATTATCCCTGGCCAAACTCCAACTACCGACCCGGGCGGCGGCGGCCCGTAATGGGGATGGCGAGACACGTAAACTAGTGGTTACACACATTCGGGTAAGAGTTTATACCGAGTAGAATAGGTTTTATTACGTTGGAAGATCGAATTGTATATCATTATGTTATGTTGTGTTGTTGGTTTTTTCATAACTGGATTTACATATTGGTTACTTGCATACCATTGCTGTTTCGGAGTTAGCATTCAGGATTTAACATAAATCCTGAATAAATGCCTGATGGTGGGTTGTTGGTGGTTTATCGGTTTGTAAATAGTTTAACCCTATGTTTACAAAATAGTCAGATGTGATCTTTAATGCGTGTTATCATATAGAGTGTGACATATGATTAACATTAATGGAATATCCCCGCACAGCTTATTGGCCCTTGAGCACTTTCATAACAAGGCAAAAAAATAGAATTGGCTCCTCCTTAAAATATTTACAATCCTAACACTACCCAACTGTACCAGACACAATAAGTGGGTGTCATTGAGTCTTACCAGGTTTAGTTTTATATTTGATATGTTGGAATTTAGCGATTTTATTGCTTAAATTGGCGTACAGGTTTAACAAGCACGGTCTTCTATGTACAAGTTGTAATTACAACCTGAGTCGAGTAAACCACTACAACCACTGTCCTCGACTGAACAGTGTAATTGGTCCGGCAATTTACTCTTAAAGCCAACTAGGTCAAATATAGTTGAGAGGGTAGGGAAGACGACAGTGTAAGGAAGTCTAGTTGTTATTGACGCCCCAGACGTAAGCTTGCCAGCAAACTACCTCTAACACTATTTGAACAAGTAACGTAGTTATGATGGCGTAAATGATGCAATAAGAGAAAGCTTTGTCAGTTTGTAGAAGAACTAACTGTGGTTGCAATTAAAGGTTCTGTAATAGCTCGTGGCTGCAAGCGCCTTCCTGTCATTGCTATTCAGCAACAAGCACTTTTAAATTAACAATTATGAAGTTCCGTTGTTCAGGGAATTCTTCCCCAACATTATTTAATTGCAAATATAATTGCTAGACAATATTGTAATGCTTTTCCTAACTGTTCTTACTATATTAATCCAAACTGAAAATGTAATTGGTCTTTTTAATTAAACTATCACTTGCTGGCAAAAATATTCAATCAAGGATTGTTCAAAAACTTGTCTTGAAAAGGCGCTAGATAGCAATGTCTTCATCAACTTGCAATCTCCTTCAATCTCACCTATGAAGCACCCCAATGTGTTTCATAAATCTTACTGAACATATACAATGCACTTTACCGTACCAAAAGGTGACTTTAAATGTAGTTAAAAATAGTGTATTCTTTAATACCTATACATTTTGTGTTAAGAAGGGATTCATTTAATACTACAACGCCTATAGTTAACGATTATTTCCATAATCTCGATCAATCGAGTTCGTTCTTCCTTTTTAATCATTCTTTATTCCACGTTTAACTGTCGCTATGTATTTAGAAGGAGAAAATATACTAATCTTACACTCTCCATACCTTACTTATGGAAGTTTTACCCAGATGCTTTATGTTAAAAATGTACACGTCGATTAGATTTAGTTCGATAAATTGTGATGACGATCAGACGGGGAATTTGAGAACGTAGGCATTAGCAACTGTTATCAGTTTTATCCATATTCTAAAAATTAACAAACGCAATAAATAATTTTTCGATTTTTAAGTTTATCCACGGATTAGCTTTCTATCGGTTGATATTGATAGACCCATTACTTATAATGGCCGCAATTGTAAAAACTAGAGGTTAATTTTTAGTGTCGACGTAGAATGGTGGGTGGAGGTGGGGAGAGACGATTAGCTTGTGACGATGAATGGCTTTTATCGCTCTTTAATACCATTCAGGTTAAAATCGTTTGTCATGTTTTTACCTCACAGTATTTAATTATGTATGCAGTTAGTTTTTCTGTTTAGTGAACGATATTAAGTTTATAAAAATCATTTTGTTCAGCTCCATTTAAACAATCTTGGATTTTTAACGACCTTATTTTCCTAAAGGGGTAAAGTCCGATCAATTGCTCTGGCGTGAAAGATAAAAGCTTAAGGGAAGTCTGTCGTCTCACAACCTAATGCTAAATTATTCATATTTCGGTGCCATTTATGTAAAACTGCTATAGCCAGGTAAACTAAATTTCTTGCCATGTTGTTCTGACTCTTCAACTAACTGTTATACCTAAAATTAAGTTTATATACCTTCAGAATAAAAACTGTATATACATATAAACGCAAAGAAAAAAACCCCTTGAATAATTTGTATACTTTAAAAATAGTATTTTTGAATGGTTATTACAGAGTAAATTCAGTTATACAGTACAAAGATGGTAGAAAAAATATGTGATGAAGATTTCTTTATAAATATTAGAAAATATTTTCTTTATTCACACGACAGTATCAATTCCAGACCCTTAATGCTCTTCTTATTCTTCCATGTCTTCCAGCTTTCTCTTCTTAGTTCTTGCTGCTGCTTGGCCATTTTGGTCTCCTCCTTAGATTTTTTGTTGGATTTTATTTGCCTCAATTCATCAAGAGCCGATAGCCCAAGTACACAGTTTTCACAAACTTCACCAAGGAGTAACTAAGTAACCAGAGTTTTTAATTAGGTATTATTAGAATACTTTGAATATTTAAATTGCAACAAAAATCGTTTTGGTATTCCATGACCATTGAACATGCATTATGGTAAGAATGCATGGAAAGAATCCTTTGGACTTTAAATCTTTCCATGCAGACATTTTTGGTGTAGTCTTTTTTTGGCCAATCAATATAACTGCCAAAGGGATTAAAGAGTAGTGTATCCAAACATTATTAGTGGATATAATTCGGCGAAAACATTAATACGCGATCAGTTGTGCAGCTCACAGGGTACTGTTAGTGAGTCACGAGAAGTACTGTGTTTAATTGCGTATCTGCAGTTGAAGGCGTTGCAGGAAACTTATTCCAAATATATAACTACGATACACAATCGATATCTGCAACTGCATCAGTATAAAATGTTTGAACCAGATACTATATTTCCAATGTCTGCTGAATATAATGTCTGGAAAATAACTAATCGTTATCAAAGAGACTTAAAAGACTACCATTACTAGTGAGTGTTATGAAAATAATTTATATAAAGTAGCTATCATGATAGATTTCTGCTTATTGTGAATGGTTTTGTAACATAAACTTGAACGTAAAACAAACATTTCATGGTAGAACGTTGGTACAACGTTAATCTTTAATTAAACATTTTCATAGTTCGAACCGTCATTAATGAATAAAAACCATACAAATAATCGTAATATAATTTTTTTCATTATCAAATATACTGTAAATGTAAATTTATTAATGCATTATATGAGTTACATTGATTGAATAATAACTAATTGAAACTGCTAGCGGTGAAGCGCGAGCTGTAGACGCCTTCTATTTGCTAGATACCGCGTGAATGCTTTGGTGTACATTCGATAATAGGTCAGAGCCTCGTGACTTACCAACAGTAAAGCTCTGTCCAGTTCAAGGGATGGTGGCCAAAAATTGTTCACATCAATGAATAATGAATATCAAATTGTGATGTTACAAAATTTAAATTCCCAAACAATAGTTGTCCATTGGCAGAACCGATCTGGTGATTCTACGGTATTTATCCGTGGGGTACGGTAATATAATATATTACAACAGAGCGTGTCCAGCACTGCAAGAATATTATGTTTAATTTCGTATTCGAAACGAAACAACAAGCGGTATCTTCTGTAGAACGAAATATTGCAGTGTTTGCAGCCAAACAACACGCTACACCCTACCTAATGACAGGTTACAACATGTACAGACATGTCGGTAACAGATAGCCGCTGTCTTGTTAACCAGTAGATATATCATGAGCAATGTACTCCACCCATTCCAGTTCTGTCGGTCCTTACACATTCCCGGAATCATGACATGCATATTTAACTACAAACATGTAACACATTGACTGCATTGTTGTGCTGCTGATTTATCCTTTTTGGGTCATTGGAATGATGAGAGTGTTCAAGTTACTGTGTAAGTCAAAAGTCATGAGTGTGGTGTGAATAAAACATTCATATTAGTTGTTATTTATTCTATTTATATTCTTGGCCAATTATAACTAAAATGACTTTTTGTTTTATAGGTGAGCTTGGAGTGATGGATGAAATGCAGTCGTGGTGAGATTATTCCTTTTGTGAAATTAGTATAGATTTATATTGTTTACCATTTACCAATACTGTGGGTTTCAGGTCTCAGCCTATAATACAAAATCCAGTTATATTTTATTATATTTATCTCTTGGAATTCCCATTAGGTATTCAAGTTAATGTAAACTGCCACGATTTGAGTGTTTTACTGATGTTTCTCGGTTTTGTTCCATTCCATCTAAAATTATCTTGGATGAGTTTGTTAGCTTGCCAAATCTTACTGCAGACTGGGAGATATTTTTAAAAAACTTTCAGTTTTTAATATTTTTATACTTTTAAACAAATATTTCGTAATCTTAAAAGAATAAAAATACAAAACTGCATGCCTTGAAGTAGCTATTTAGGATTAATAGTATAAGGTCTATACGGGTGTTACACAAGCTTCTCATTATCTTATTGCACAAAGTTGTACTCCTCATTATAGTATTTCAGATTGATATATTCTACATAAGTTTATTACAGGAAGTTAAATTTCTCAATATCGTAATGCGCATAGCTCTACTCCTCATTAGCGTATTATTGATTGCTATATTCCACATCAGTTTATTGCAGAAAGTTAAATTTCTCATTAGCGTTTGCATTGTTGAGAGTTAATCCAGTCACGTCTCAACATTGTCTAGTCAGAAGAAATCGAGATGTTAAGTAGATCCGCAGTGTATAAATTACACTGCTGTAGGGTTTTCACTATAATTTATTTATAACAAATTTAACTCCTCTTAAGCTAAAAATATTGTTGTATATTTTTCTGTTGTTACAGAAATGTTTTTTTTTTAAATCACTCTGAGCAAAGAATTGAACAAATAATCAAAACACAACACCGATTGCATCCAGATTCAGGAATTAATATTAACATTAGGAGTCACGTCAAAAGTAACGAACTTTTTTGGGCAGTTCTTATTTTGAAATGGCTGTAGGAAGAAGATACTGGTATACCTTGTATTTCTTATTTTTTACAATAGCCGGCCATTATCTGTATTCAGTAACCCTAAGCTACTCAATATGTGCCGACGGAGACTCTTCTATTCAGACCCGTAATGCACCGTGTGGACTATTCAATAGCCATGGCCCCTTTCCCTCAGAACCTACTACACAAATCTTATCCAACAAAGCTTTTACCTTTTCGATTTATATTTATTCGCTACCTCCCTCCTTCAGTTGCGACGGTTACCTCGGCTGTCACGTAATGTATTTCCCTGACCTTCTGTAGAGTCGTGTCGGGCGATGTGTTTGTAAATTGCAAAGTAATCTTTATCAGTAGACAACTCCACGTGAAAAGATACAATACCGTCTCTGTAAAGTCTCGTCGGACAATTAGTTTTTAAATTGCAAATTAATATTTATCAGTAGACAACTACATTACAAACTTTAATTTTTTTTAAGGTTTTGTTCACTATATAAATTTTCACAATTGATTGCACACAAGACCAGTGTTAAAAGTTTGAAATTGACTTCTACAAACGTAAATCTTTGTGGAATTCAATCAATGCAATGTATTGATGAAGGCTAGAGTCTGGGGACAGAGAGCTAATTAGCTTTGTACGAGCAAACAATCTGGTTTTTCTTGAAATTGAAAGAGTAATTTATCGTAGGGAGACATTTTAGTGTATAATTGTAGTGTATAGTGTAGGTTTTGTGTAGTTCAAAATAGGAAGGTATCGAAAGGGTTAAAAATATAAACAACCTTTTTATGAGATGATATACTCGTATTGTATACTTTGATGCACATTAAACCAACCGTAAGACATTTAAATAAACTTAAATTCGGCGTCAACTAACCTAAGTTGAATTTTAATCTCTTCAATTGTTGTCTGACGGTAATATAACTATTATTTGTATGTCCGACGCTAATGTAACCATTATTTTTATGTCTGATGGTATTTATATGTTTAGCGTTTTCGATATAGTCATTTGCCGATTTCTCGTAAAACTTAGCATGGCTCACGATCGATTCCTTTCTTAGTAGAAATATCGCTATCGATTTCAAGATAAAACAGTTTGTCCGCTTATATAATGTAGATTGGATCAAGAAACCTTGGCTAATTCACTCTAATTGATTTATTTTCTAAGTCTATTAACTATCTAACTCAGCAACTCACCAAGTCTTCTCCTAAGTGCTTTTATGTGAATACCTTGTGATAGTCACTTGCAGATAGTCTTCTATAAATACAGTCTTCAACTAAGATAGGAAGACCCCATCAATCTGTCAATCCAGATTCTGTGATTATTCATTTAGAACAGGAGTATTTTAAGAACATATTCAAAGAAGAAGCTTTGGGAAAGTCTCCCTTTCTTTCCTTGACTAAAACTCATACATTTTTAATGGCAGGATAAGACTTGTGGTACATCAGATGAAACCTTTTTAAAACCGAGGATTTAAAATATAACAGAAATCTTATCAACCCCTTCCGTTTTTACTATGGATGATTTTAATGTGTTACTTCTAAAAGTTTCAAGAGTCTAAAATAGATTTATCGTAGCTGTTTAAAGGCTTGTAAACATTAGCATTGTCCTGCTATTGATTACTTAAAACCTTAATGAACATTTATATTAATTCTAAAATACAACTCATATATATGAGTGAAGCTGTTAAATTTTAGGGTAATGCTCCTGCAATTTTTGTAAACTATTCTTTTGATTAGAGGGTTACAAACGTGCGTGTATGTAAGATAATCGGTGTGCCATGGAAAGCAATCGAACACTTATTCCGAGGATATAATCTCCAAACCAGCCATAGTCATCGGTACGATTACAATTTTGGTAATTACCATTACCATTACGCTGTTGTCGATGACTTTCGGGTTGGAGATCGTGCAGTCAATTAACTTCCGACGTACCAAAAGACTATTACAATTCCCATTAGAGACACACTTGATTTATGGTATGACTAATACATTGGCTACCGAAAAGAAAGCGTTTATAATACGCTAAAACCTACGATGGTTTAAGGTATTTAGGCCGACCTCTTCTATAAGCATCTAACACTCCAAAGTACAAGATATTTATGGGTAATTTAGGCGAACAATAATGAAATAATCTGAGGTCAGTCTTTTAATACTCTGAAAATTTGCACTATAATTAAAACCAACAGTGTCTATAACGTTAAAAGATTCTGTGGCCTACTTTCAAGAAAAGCTGTTAATTGAAACACGGAATATTGAATACTGGGTTGTTTACTCTGATGTAGGGCATTTATTAGTAAACATATTGGAATATTTAGGATTATAAGAATGCAATAACATCACAAGTTCAAGACTGTGATTAAAAATTCTTTAGTGCTTCAGGAAAGATGAGTAAGTAAAGATTAAAACCGTGAAGCCACGCTTACTGGATTGGGAGGTGCGACCTGAATCTTGTAATATGTGTGGAACTCATTATCGCATGAACGTGTTCGCCTATGCACCAACCCGCCGACCGTGTGGCTAATGTGGAGATGATAAAACTTCCATATGCAAAATACTGCTTTTACACTTGCGATTTAGTTTTCAGTGGAGGAGAGAGTTTTGGCGATTTGAGGAAGTAATCCGTCATCATAACTTTACTTCAGATGTTGAAGTTAAACGTCAATACTGAAGACGTAAAAACTATAAAATATTTCTGGAATATGAAAGATATGCGTTTAATAATGAGTTTTTAGGTAACGAGTCATCACTAAATAAATAACAGTTAGTAAAACATATGGTGTGTAAGTAAAATTCCTACAGAATTGGAATCGGGAAAGTTTTGGATTGCACAATGCTCAGTGATCCCCGCCAAACATGCCAGTGTCAATCTTATTGTCTCCCTTAAGTCACTAGGACATTAAATCAAAACAGGAAGATCTATTCTTATATCCAAGTTGTACTTTGGACTACCATTGGGTCTTTTCTCACAATTGTGGACATAGTGAAGTTTAATGACAGTCCTCAATAGCAAAGGAATTCCATTATGAATCTTCTTAAGGTACGTGATGCTATTTGGCAGATATCTTCATCTCTAGATCAGTGTTGGAGCCTTGAGGTGGAAGAGCAAAAATTGTTCCTGGTGATGTAATATGTGGCAATTCATTCCATCCAGAGGGTTATAAGATCTCATTTAGTAGTGGCTAGTAATGTTTTTAAATGTGGTAGACCAGAACCGCCAATGTCGAAGGTTAACAATTAATTTGTATAGTAATTGTTCAAGTATAATCCAACTCCAAAAATGGTTAAGACAAAACTCTTAAACCAGTGAGCTCAACTGTTTTAAGTGACCCTTGGAAGGCCTCTTGAGATTTTCTTACGTGTTTTCAGTTATTTCCCTTGAGTCAATAGGAACATTGGTCGGGCACTTCTGAGAGAAAAGTAGTTTCTCATTGAGGGTTAGTTGTGTGCTACATACGATCTGCTAAAACTGCGTCTTATGTGCACGCGTGGAGCTTTTGTGCGATTAAACCCCTTCAGAGCCTTCTAAGGCATAGACATTATTTACTATGTAACTGTCTCCCTGTTAGAATCAGGTAATAAAGCCAAGTTTGAAATAACGTGATTTTGTCGCCGAGTTCGAGTTAATGGCGTTTTTGCCACCGAGTTCGAGTTAAGGGTGTTTGTGTCGCCGAGTTCGAGTTAACGGTGTTTTTGTCGCTAAGTTCGAGTTAAGGATGTTTTTTCGCAACTGTAAACATTTAATCTGTTAACGGAAAACAAATTAAAAGATTCCGTATTCTTTAATTGAAACGTGTAATTTTAACACTTGTCATGGTATATGGACCGTAAACTATTACTACTACTGTACTTATATTATAACAGAACGATTAATGGTATACGGTATACACCAGCCGCGACATTCAGCTTTGTTAGTCTGTCTATGTATATTTATATAAATACTTCGAATCTAGAAATGACGTTAATGTCTAGAAAGTGACCAAAATTAAACACAAAGTAATCATTTATAATGTTTCCACGAATAAAGGAGACATATATTTAAATAAAAGTAGTATGTATTCATATAATTCTAAGTAATATAAAGCAACTCTGTTCTGACTCAACGCGTAGGTAAATGCACTTTTAATAAAAACACCAGGAAAAGAGGAAACTTATTACATATTTCAATACAGCAGCTGTGTTGCGTATAATTGACTTTTTCCAAGAACTCCTTTCACGGCTGATTAATTAACCGGTTTAAAATATTAAAAGTGGCGTGTTCGGTGACCTATTTTGTTTGTTTTGTGTTGTAAATATTCTGCTCAAAAACTTATCTGATTAAGGAAATAAAAGAACCTGGTGAAAAATCCATCGTTCCAGATAAACGAGTTCAGATTATTTGTACGAGTTGTTAAGTGTATTGAAATATATTTCAGTTGACTTCAAAATGTATTGATAAATGTGGTATATTTAGTTTCCAAAGATTGTTTAAAAATATTAGTTTTGAAATTGTCTTTAATTTATTTTATTACTAGCAGTTATCCGCGGCTTCGCACTAAACTTTGCGAGGACTTGTGGTTTGAGTAAATTATAATTCCGATGCGAATGGTGAGTTTATCTTGTTGCAGTAGTAATTTTAATTTACTCCGGTTTTAGTTTTTTTTTCTCCTGTCGTTAATTTTGTCTTGTTCCTGATCCACAAAACACATATACATACACAGGTCTGAGAAGCTTACACTGTTAAGTTAAAACTTATATGGGTTTTATAACAGTCTTTAAATTTGTAATAAAAGTTAGATATTAACTTTGCCTTTTAATATGTGCTTTACAGTACTGACCAAGCACTGCACACTTAATATTTGCTAAAATGAACATTTAGAAGTATATTTTTTTACTAAAAATTTAAATTTTATAAAATAATTCATTACATTGTGCTCAACAGTGGTTCCAGAAAATGTTGGAATAAGAAGTGTTGTTACTATCAAGCTTACTCTATGCTCACAAAACGGCAAACAAATTCTAAATAGGGATTAAATTAAGTAAACATGTGGTTGTGTTTGTGGTTACAAATAACAGTTGATTACGTTTAACAGGCTCATTCAATATATACCGTTATATAAAAATAATTTTATTTTGCGTTTCCCTGATTTTTGTGTGGACGTTTGCGATATTTTAATTTACAATCCTGCTATTTGGAGAGGAGACGGTTCCAACAAATCTCAGATCATTATAATGAATACAACCATTCTAGCGGTATGAGTGATGCATCTAACCCGACTTTGTTTTATTTATATAGACAACCAACATCTTTATTTATTTTAGTACTTTTGATAAAAAGTATTAAAGACATTGTTAAATTTAGCAACGGCCAATCCAGTTTTTTTTTATACTTTTATCTTAAAGATGAATTACGTGCAAGTGTTCAAATAATAACATTTTGTCGTACATTTATTGTGGACAGTACAATTTTAATTCTTCAAAAAATTGTTGTACAAATTGTGATAGTTAAATTATGTAATTTAAGAAGTCCCAATTGATGCTTATAATAATATAATTTCATCATTAAATAATAAAATAATGATGCAATATAATTGACACGATAAAAACTGTATGGTAATTTTAACTGAGTTAATTCATTCATTAATTTAGACTATGAGAAATGAGGGAAGTCTTAAGGGAGATATATTATATAGTATTGTGCAGCAGAGAAGACAATTGAGGGCGTGGCTTATACGACCGCCACTAGTCTTAACCAACCAGAGTTATGCTGTGTTGCCAAACTGACCTCCCGCCTGACACAGTCACATAGTAACGTTCTAAATTTGTAACCTTGGCGTTCTGACAATATTTTTGACGTGTTCTTACTCAGATGGTATTTAAAAAAGGAGCCTGAAAAGGCCTACGTCTTTGTAAAAATATTATTTCTCTAGGATTTTTCTAGGCTCAAAACTAGGTACTCTATAATACCCTTCCGTTTGTTAACGTGAAAATGTCTTCCTACAGTATTTTCCATCTTGTATCGTCATACTATAGTTGTATATCAAACTAAAACAAAATGTTTATATTGTTGTGAATATCTTTTTTATTCTTTTTCTTTGTATCTTATTTTTAATTTTTTCTCACTTTATTAATAAATAAGAAATTTTACATAAACATTCATTTCTTAGAACTTATTGTTTGTTATTAACTATATACTATTGTGAATTTGTAATTTATATTGACATGTTCATACGCATACGCAGTGTAAACTGTGTAAAAATATTCCCTGGACACCTATAGTATTAAATATTGAACAAATCACATTTTTGTTATTACAACAAAAAATAAAAAAAAATCATACAAGTATGTACGTATTTTACAGTAATTATAAAATACTTCGATTAAAAATGAAATGGAAAGTTGTATTGTTGGGTCGAATGAAGGATTTGTGAAAAGAAGTGAATTATTCAATCTAAAATTAAAAACAAACTATTGAGATATGTTTTTAGTAGTGAGGCGATATGGCAACAGCGACGACATAGTGTGCCGCTATTGGCCGGACCCCAACCGTCTTCTTTGTTGCTCTGGAGGGTAGTATAACATGATAAAACAACAACAAAATGCTATTATATCTTAGTTGCATTTGCAGTTTGAAAAATTTCTTTTACACTTAGTACGAATTTAATTCAAACACTTTATTTCGATACCTGTAGGAAATGCATCTCTTATGAGATGTATTAAACTTATAGTTACTGTACGCTGATATCTTTGAGGTAAACTAATATTTTTATTTTGTCTCGATTTGTTAAATTATCAATTAAAATGCTGGCATATCTCATTAAAAATTTAATATTATTTAGTTGCCAAATGTATTTATTGAATATGATTTCGCTCAATGTATTTTTTCGCCCACTAGGACCAATTTCATGATAGTGTTTTGTACTTCTTTATTTGAAGTTTGTTTTTGACGATTGAAGGAATGTGAAAGAAATAGGATTTTTCCGGACACTTGCCATTGGTTATTGACACAAAATAAATCAGTAACACTACCTTACGAGATCTGCAATCTGATCTCTTCGTCAGATGAATGACTAACCTAACACATAATTAACAATTAGGTTAAAATAAACTAATCATACCAGAGCGTTATGACACGCTTAAGTCAGGAACCACAACCACCATGTTGTGTGTCAACTTCACTAACTCTAAAACATGCACAAGTAAAAAGTAAACACGACACTAATTATTAAAACTGAACTACAGGTCACAATAGGTCTGCATTTGCCGACCAACCACCTACGACTGAAAAGGTAAAGGTTGTGTACCTGAAGAAGAGATCAGATTGCAGATCTCAAAACGTAGTGTTACCATTTTGTTTGGATCACTGAACGATGGCAAATGTCCGGAAAATCCTGTTTCCTTCACATTGTTTTGTATTTTAAATATTCCCAGGACCACTCTTGAAGGTTAAGACTGGTCGTTACTACCCTCTTAGTGCCCCCGTGGCTTACATAGCTAAAGACCATGAACCTGACCTGCCGCAGGCCACCCATTGATGACCGTACGCCGCGCCGCCCCCCGAGGCCCCTGCCGCCCCCGGGCGCATGCCCCCGACCGGTCCGCGCGCCAGTCCCGCCGCGGCCGCCCGCCAGCACTCATGTGCCGCACGCGTGTCTTACACCCCCTGAAGTATGTAAACAATCTTCTCCATGGTGGATCCCCTCAAAGTTTTGTGGGTTCTCACCAACAGCACTTATCTGGGTCAGTCTCTTCTATTAGATGTATGACATGTGAGCCGTTACGCAATCTTTCGCTTTGTTTTATTTTAGTTGACTGCTTCGTCTCGCCGTGAACTATCAACTCGGTAACAATAGCCATTACATAATCCATATGTAGATTTACTTTTGAGTCCTGAAATATGATAAATCTTAATTGGGTACACGGTTTTCCTCAGTGACGTTTAATTTTTTCATGATATGAATAAGTAGCGTTGCTATCAATTGTAACCGAGGTCCCTCGTGAAAATGTTCATAAGGAAACCCGAAGCTTAAACATTTTGTAACATCGCAATTGTATTCAGTACACTGTAAAAAATAAATTTACTTTTCTGTCTTATGAAAACTGTCTTTTCTAAAGATACTATACTAGGAACTGTAAAGTTTTAACTGTTGATTAGTATATACATTGGATAATATAAAATAACAAAGATTAGAACATTCTTCTCTCGGGTTTTTGCAAACAACATTTGATTGGTTTTTGTAACAGATACTTTTCGTTGTCCAGGACTTTTGCACTACTGTTCGATAGTTTGACAGTCCAGAGAATCCGTGGATGCTTGTAATCTTTTATTTATTGCTCTATTTCAACCCTCAGATAATGTTCCAACTATTTAATGTACAAAATCTTTCCTTAAAATAGGCATTAATTGCGTAGCTTCATTTAGTATTGTTCCTATTAATTTTTAGAGCCGAAGTAACGATGACTAATAATGACTAATAGTTTTACATTTCAAAATCCTTACGGTTGAAAATGTTTTATGAGAATTTTTTGTTCGTACTGAACCAACTCAAGACTGTTATTCTTCTTCTTCATTAAATAAGAAAATATTTTTGATTTACAATTAACTATACAGTTATATCTAGATTACATCTATGTGTGATTACAAAATATGGTAAGTACTATATTTTGGTATCAGTCACCTCGTTTTTATTTTTTTAAGAATTACATTTATGAAGTATAAAGTTTATTTCACGTAAATTATATTATTCTATTTGTATTTTTATAAATACTTTTGTATTCTAAAATTTATATTTTGTATTTTGTAATAGTTCATTAATTAAAATTTGACTCTATTGGCTAACTAGATTTGTATTTTAGTGAAATCGTTTTACTAATCATGAAAGCAATGGCTATCAAATATAAATAAACGTCAAAGTATATTATAGATAAAATAAAATAGTTTCGTACTCGATTTACCAATAACTAACTATTATTGCTAAAAATGTGTTCTGATACTCCTTATTTTTATTACACAATAATTGCCCCGATGTTTAATTATGTTGTAATGTTACAATGTGTACGTCACATGGCATGCTTATCGGGTATGATAAATAGTCTATAGCTAAATGAATTTTCGATATGTTCTGTCAACATATAGACAGACAGAAAATCAAATAGAAAATACATTTTTACAGCATCCAGGCAAAATTTTCCAGAATACTCAGTGATAGACTTCAATGACGCTTAGTGCATTGATATAACTCATTTTTGTCTATGTATCATTTTTTGTTTAAAAAAATTATATTTCATGCAAAGTTAAAAATTCAAATATGAATTCCTTGCTGGTATATTGGCAAATGTCAAATGACTACTGAGTTAAAAGCATTCTATGTTCCATAAATTTTCTTGTTAGCAGGAGTCCCTTACATAAAACCTGTGTAAATAAGGCTAAGAACAATCCTGTGTCATGCGTTGTCTGTCTAGTAGAGTGACGTACACCACCATCGAACAGGATATATCCTGTATACAGATGAAGCATTACACAACATTTCAAGTGTGTAAGCCAGTTCGTTCTCGATATTTTGTGCGCACAGACAGACAGATAAGTAATGTGTTCCACTGCTGTAATGGCCTTCGCTAACGATCAGCCAATAAGTGTTCAATTAATAAGATATACGTCAATTATTTCACCACTGTAACGTACAGGGCATGGAGTAACAGTCTATTTGGACTTTTCCTCTTTTAACATGTTAAATTATACTATCGGGCTTATAGTATAATTCTATCAGTTGTAGAACTACTCCTTTAAACAATATTTGAGTGAGATTTGATTAACTAGATTTTATTTTTTGACAGCATGGTTCACACAACTAAAAATCGCTTTTGACAGATCCATAAATAAAGCAATGAAAATGCTATGTGGGTCAGACTTCGCGCAAATGTCGGTCTTTCAGGCCAATTGCAGCCATATGCATTCAGTTAGTCGATGCCCTATATTTTCATAATGGTCAGCCAAATCCCTCTCGCGATGTATAGAGCGTATAGTCGTTAGAGTCCCACAGCTGTTACCCACAAGACTGGCAGTGGCACATGTGGCGCGGGCTTATAAACTTCTACTTTGGGACAGGCACTTTGGGATACCCTAATCGCACGAATATTATAATGGAGTGCTATTTTCTAATTATATTGGTTTCTCATAGTTAAAGCTATTTTATTTTAATGTTTCAATTATTTTCTCAAATAGAAACCGCTTTGTAGTAATCCACTTTCGCTCAAATGTCGATAAATTAGATGACAGCGCAGTTAGAGATATAAATTTGTGGTAAAGCTTAAACAAGTAATAGAAGAAACGTTTAATTATCTGAAATAAAATTGAAAGATGACAGTAGATGAGGGGCATCCACGTTTTGACACTAATAGATAGGAAACTGTTATGTACCAAAAACCAAAGATTGACAGCTGCGATATATGTTTTTATATCAGTTTTCATCGCGAACTTATAAATTGATTATTCTTGAAATTTAATTTTATTGTTGTATATCTCAACAAAACTAACCATATTAGTCCATTTTTATTTTTGAGCTAGGTTGTATCTGAAAGATACAATTATTTATATTGTTTGCTGCTATGGGGAAAGGCAAGGTATTATTATAAAAACAGTCTGAATTGTATACAAGTCCCATTTTCAGATCACTATTTTCCACCACAGAATTTTCTTAAGGAAAAATAATGATAACTTTTGATCGGCGATATCAATTGACATGAACATGTTATTAAAGAACTTAAAAAAAGTTTTATTGATATACCTAAAATGTGATTGAATTAAATTCTCTCCTGGACTGTCCAATACAGTTTCGTTATTGTATGTTAATAGAAGTACTATAAACAATAATTTATTGAATTATTATCCAAAGCATAGGGGGATAAAATAATAACCGGTTGTAAAGGAAGATCTTTGGACTTTAATAATTGTTATGTTTAAAAAGAAAATACAACATGAATTTACCAAGCATTGTAATAAAACAATTAATTAAACTCAAATGAAACAAACTACCTTATTCTGTTTTTGTAACATTACTGTTCAATAAATACAAATAAATGCGTCGTTATAGTAATAACAGGGCTCAAAATAAATTATATCCTATTAAATAGTTTTGTAAAAATATGACTGACGTGTATATGAGTGACAGTAAAAACTTAAAATCCCCGGTTTGAGATCAACACGATACTCGGAGTTGCCTGCGGCAAAGAAACTAAGCGTCAGAAGAAAACTTAAACAAAGGCTTTATGAAGAGAACGCGGGAACTCCCGAGGCTGAGAACGCTTTAGCAGTATTCCCGAGACAGAAGCTGTTCATCAGACAACAAGCGGTTCCGCGTGGCTAACTGCGTTTGTACCGGTTATTTTTTGCAACTTAACTAGTTTTGTTGTTAGAACTCTAATTTAAAAATATTGCACGTTGCCAGTTTTTACACCCTTAAGATAGAGATATGCGTATTTATGAGATTATTTTGTTACACAGTGTGTGTACCACGAGGAACCCGACAAACTTCCCTGGTTTCCTGTCATTAACAAAAGTTCGTATAAACATATGTCCGAAAACGGTTTGATAACGAGCTACAGCTAGAAAAAGATTTACTGATCTTTTAATACAATATGATCCTGATCTTTTTTTTCGTATGTGCTCTGATTTAATTAAACATTATTTTTTTAACTTTGTGTATATTACTATTGTCCTATTTTACATTATTCACTTCAGAATTGCATTAACTATAAGTTTTGGTTATAAAGTTTGCGTGTTTATTAGCTATTTAACGAATTTAATGTACTTCAAATCTAAAGAAAGCATGTTTTTCAAGACCGAATTTTGCTTATTTTGTCTAATATCTCAGAAATGGGTGGCCTTACAGATCTGAGACGTATTTTATTCAATTTTTCAATCTATTTTACATAATATCCAACGAATTTAAGAACTATCTTTACGCTATAAAAACGCCAGTCAGGCGAAATATCGCTAACAAAGCGTTTCCGGACATATGTTTATATGAACGTTTTTCATTATTTCGATGAGACGAAACCACTTTAGGAGTTTTTTAGGTTACCCTTGGGACACTCTGTATATAATATATAAATAAAATTTTGTATTCGTGTATATGTATAAACAAAGCTGTAGTCCTACGCAGTCTCAAATTATCACTAAAATGCTGCCTCGTCACGTACGAATTAAAGGTTTACCTGTAAAAAATGCAAATAGTAGTATTTTTTAATCACACATTAATACTTACGTGTTCATTAATAGAAGCACGAAGTATTTGTGTGTAACATCATAATATTCAGTTACCGCTCACTCAATGTTGCAATGATTCCTTATGGCGTTGTATAAGCGTGTTGGCACCTAAATGGAAGTTAATGGAAATCTTAACTAGGTCACATCTAATTTCCGTTATATGCCACACCCAAGTCAGGAATTTCCAACATAGTTTCGTAGCTTCACGTATTGCATTAATTTGCACCAAAGAGGAGTGACGTAGAATAGAGAGAAATGGCAATTCCACACGCAGTGCCAATCGAAGATAAATATATAATTACCATAAGATATAGAACCAAGCAATGGCGAAATAAGAATGAACGAAAATATTACGTACCTTATATGTTATAAAGCGTTATTCTACTTACCTTTTTATTATCTTTTTACAAGAAGCTAAACAACCTCTTTTTACATTTAGTCTTAAAGGGACCTCTGCGTTTGCTTCCGGAGTGACAAGATATTCTGAATGGGTGAGGTTATATATCTCAGTCATGTCACCTTGGAAGAACAGGGGTTCAACTTTGTACCAGCCTCTTCAGTCAAAACTGACAAGGGTAGCACGCCCTTTTTGTTAGATTAGCAACTGCCTTTAACACTTAGGGATCCTCACCAACTCCAACTAGGAGTAGCCTGGACCTATCGAACTACCCTTGCACTTGCACCCCAATATCTCGACATTCGAGTTCAGTGCTTTACTGCTTCTGGCCCTGATTTTCAGTTAACACAACGGTTTTGCTTCAATTGGAAGGTATAAACCAGCCAGAAGTGAACCCTCGTGAGGAATTCTATTTATTTACTTATGTATCGTAAAATAAATGTCCGAATACTTGTCTTTGCATCGAATAACTTAGAGCTTTCATCAATAATGAAGCAAGGGATGTGGAAAGAACCTATTGTCAATATTACGGTATTGGGATCTTAAAAGTCGAATGAAAGATCTGGAGATAAACAAGAAACGCACTGATAATGGTTAAGATTTATAGTTATCAGCTACTAAAAACTGGTTCTCCATGTACTTGATTAAACATATGTTTGTTAGTCAAGTCGTAAATTACTTTCATACTATTCAATTAATTAAATTAAACAGTGATAGATACTGAAATTTAGTTGGTACCCCTATCAATTCCAAGAGGACATGCTGTGTGTGTGTGTGTGTGTGTGTGTGTGTGTGTGTGTGTTTTCGTATATAGCTAGTGTAAGATGCCTCAAGACATTGTTTAGGGAGTAATGAGGCGCCCGACTATCCTTGAGAGACGTTAAAGTGTTCTCTTGTGCCAAAAACATTTCTTCTGCTCCATCTTCTTCAATTAACTTTAACCCTCGGTGCTGCGTCCAACGTTACAATGTTTCTACTCAGCCACTAAGGCTGAAATTGCGTTGTAGATTACGACAACGGGATCGTAATCTGTTGTTACCTACCAGTCTAGTGGTGTCTGGACGCCGTACGGGTTTTACCCTGTATTCAAAGTGTAATAAATTAATTGTAAAGTCGTATTTGTGTTTTTACCATTGTAATTTTGAACGCTTAGCGTCATTTACACATTTTCTTATCTGTATTTATTAATATATTCTTTGTGTTATTACAAATAATGTTTTAGATAAATAATGGGTACTTTGATCGAAACTTTGAGGAAGATGTGTTTGTGGATGTTGTTATACATTTTTATGTGTTTAACAATAATAATTTGTTTCATAATAACTAATTTTATAAAAACTCGTGTTATAAACCTCTACAAAAGTTAATATGCCTTTACCATATACCAAAAGTTATCGTGCCCTTTACTTGTAAAACTAATTTAAATTATTTGAAACGTACTTGTCACAAATGATAATTCTAGCAATTTGATGTACACCATACTTGATTTTATCGATTGGAAATTTATTTCAAAATAGACTATAACACATGTTGTAGGCTCAATTTAAATGACTCGTATTAAATGGCCGTGATTGGGAAATTACAGATTCAACGCCGGTAAGTTTTTATCTTTGAATAATACTCTTTTTATTTCCTCCCTCACACTAAGGGAAGCGCCACAGCGGACCTGCAGTGCAAAGTGGAGACAATAGACTAACAAGGGAGACTCATGTTAATTGTCGAGGGCGAGCGAGTGGGGCGGAACTGGGAAGACAAACTCGTTGCATTTCAGTTGTCAGAGGAGTTGCATTTTTAATGACGGCCGGATGTGTTTCTCCACCATCGCGGTTTGTGTCACAATTTCGTGTGAGACTAGTTGCTTTGTATTGCTCTTTGAAGATTTGTACCTAATATGCACATTTTCCAGATAATTGTTAACAAGCAATTTATTTTTTCTGCAGTATGTATGTTTGTGATTAGATAATATTAATTTTGCAAACTAAAAAATAATACTTTATTTAACATATGACATCCAGCTAAGAACACTGATGTTAACTGGTCATGTTTAGTAAGGAGACTTAAGGATTGATTTATCGGTACGTTCGTAGAGGTTAATTTTGTCCATGGTCACAAATTACTTGTAGTAACCTGTAGCTTATCTGTTTTGAAGCGGTAGTCGGTTTCTGCCAACAGCTGTTCATACCCACAACATACACACACCTTACCGAGCGGTCTCATACGTTCTATGCTACATAACGTTATCTCGTAACAAGAATTTCAGTCAAGTGAATAAAGAAAGTAAGACAAATTTTCCAGGCTGTGTTTATAACTTATCGTTGATAATTTCTTTGTGAGAACCTTCGGGAAAAGTTCGGCCAAAATGGTAATGAACGTTTTGCAACTTAAACACTATATATACTGAAATTACACTGTAAAATGTTACATTGGAGTTAAAAGGATTTTTGATAGCGAACATATTTCAATTTATATTTCAAATTTATTAATTTAGAACTACAAGTCAATATATTTTATTTGTTCACGGTGTGTTATTTTGGTTTGAAGCGCGAACCACTACAAATTTATTTTATCGCACGTGTATCAGCGTTAGGTCTGGCTCGTCTATAATAAAACATCTATATTTATAATATTTTTACAATCTCCAAGTACAACAAATAAAAGTGAAGCCTAGAAAATATAAAAAGCGTATCCTGATCCTTCACTCACTGTTCCGTGTTGCCAAGGATGGTTCACTTCTGACTGGTTTATACCTTCCAGTTGAACCCACAGTGGGTACAGAAAAAGCCGATTTGTCACCTAAATCTGGGCTTTTTATGGATGTTAAGGGCGGCACATCACTAAACTCAAATGTCGAGATTCTGGGGTGCAAGGATAGTTTGATATTAGTTTTCTGTGGTAGAGGAAAGACTGTTGGGGTTGATGGGGTTCCCTAAGAGTCAAAGGTTCTTGTTAGCTAGCCTAGACATATAAAGGGGGGGGCGTGCCACCCCTGTCTGCTTTGACTTGAGAAGCTGGTTCAGAGCTGGTATCCCCTTCTTCTGAGGAGGCATGACTGATATTAATACCTTAAATTCCTCATAGATCTTGACAGGAGGAAGCTCCTATTCCCATCCTTACACCTCCAGAATATCCTGTCAATCCGGAAGCAGCAAAAAGGTTCTTTTAGAACTACGTGCAATTTTTAAGGTTCTTGTCTTAATAGAAAACACTGTTCCGCGTGAATTTAAAAATAATTTGTGAGTTAAAATTTATCGAGAGCTTTATATTTTAATGGTCTAAGTCATGGTTTGATACCTGAATTTGACAGAAGATAAATAGATGTTGCGTAAATATTGGGTATTAAATAACAACAGGAGGGGTTGCTGTAGGGTGAACTAAGGTAACAACTCCTGTTTCGATTAGTTTCTGACAAACATCACTACAGATTGTTAATCAAGAGACCCACCCACTCACTCTACGGTACAGCTTACATCAACAGTGAATAATAGTTTCATGTGTTGTTTACATGTAAAAGTTTCAATATATAAATCATGACTGTCTGCTTATCGCTCAGCGCAATATATGAGCAGGCCCTTTGGGACTGAATGTTTGAATTGATTAAATAAATGCCTTTACTGCTGGAAGTCTTGTGATTTGGAGCATTCTAAAACGTCAGATCATTGAGCCAATGTCATACTTATATAAATAAAACATTTGTATATTCAAATTTGGATGACCCTTACATAGACACCTGTCAGTATTAGTGAAATATTGGATATCGCTATCGATTGTACGATACTCCGACCAGATAGAATTGACCAATTTAATAATAATAATAATAATAATAATATTATATATATAATTTCAATATATATATATATATATATATATATATATATATATATATATCGTAAGTGAACCATCAAAAAATCACTAGGTTTCGCGTTGTGCATTCTAATATCTTCTTCGGGTTAATAACTATTCTAACATAATCTAGAGTAGAATAAACAGTACTAATTCGTTTTAACATGCATACGTTAGTGATCATAACAGGCACAATGTTCAAACTGTGTCAAGTATGCACGTACTAATATTAATACTCATTATAATGTAACTGAATCAAACAGTATACGTCACAACAGGTCTGGTTGCAACAACCAACCACTGACAACTGACCAGTGCCCAATAGTAAATCGCGATCGTAACGGCAGTAACAAATAAAAAATAGAAGAGTTTGTTTCTAATCGTGGCTACAAAATAAATATCGAACCGGTTGATTTGGAAGCTAACAATTTTTGTGAGGTTCCATCTTTTAACTTGAGGAAGTAAGCAGTTATCGATCTTTCTGACTTTGTTTTAAAGATATTAACAATAACAATGGTATTTGGAACGGAGTTTCACTGTTATTTATGGGTTACTACCTTATACGTAAATGATCTAAACTTTATCTCATATTAAATGATTATAAGTTTGAAGCCATCGTAATATAATAATGTCAAGTACAACCTATTGTGTGGGGCGCTGTGTAGCGGGTACTGCTTCTATAGCAAGATAAAAAAAAAAACAAGCAAGGCTTATAGCAAGGCTGCTGCTAGGACGGGTGACCGCTTGCAAGTATAGCTTGCCTACCTGATCATCGGTGGTGGTTGAGAAGTCACCTTTCATCCATCGGTCCCCATGTTGTATTAGGAAAGGCTTCTTATCCTTAATTTCGCCTGGTAGATATAACATTCTATACAACGCTGTACTTTGGCGAAACCACTAAGTGATAACAGCCAGAATGGTCTACACCTGTGTTACATCCAGTTTATTACTGTCCTGTATATTTTATGCATAGCTTGTATTAGCACAGTTGACTCGAATTGATTTGGGTAGAGTAAGATTTGCTAGGGGAGTCCCTTAGCAAGCTGAGGTGCTTACTAGCAAACGTGAACAAACTTACATACCACAACAAAAACTACAACAACCTAACCTACCTTTTTGTTTGGTTTGTGTATGGTATGTTGCGAGGCTTCTGGTGTACCTGTCTCCCGCGATGGATCAGGGGTTGACTTTGAAACAATTGACCTTGCAAATTTGTATCCATATGGGTATTGTGTATGAGAATCGTTATTCGATAGCAGTCTAATTTTTGTTAAGACAATTTAAAAACCTGTGACAATTTTATTGTTTTAAGCGTGTGTACATGTTTAATACTGTATATATACAACGTTTGAATGGCAACTCTTTATATATATATATATAGCATAGAAAGATATATAAGAGAGTTTGATGTGATATATTCGTTTAACTGCATCATAATTATAAGAGAGTTTGATGTGATATATACTTTTAACTGCATCATACTGAGAATGAGTAAAGAAAGAAGATCAATTTTTGCAAGTTTTTTTAGCAAAGTTTATTTTCAGTCTTCGGGAGATCTGCTTTTACAAAATATAACGAAAGATAACGCCCATCTTTTTACTGAAACTTTAGTTTATCCTAGAATCCGACACTAGTTAACGAGAGTTTCTAAAAGCCCATAGCTATCCTCGTTTAATCAACAGACTGTTTTCATTAACTTCGTGTAAGAGGTGATGAAATAAACTTGGAAAGTTTCTGAGAAAAGTGCAAAATACAAGAGATTCTTCAAAGGCAAGTAAGTGTGGCAAGAGAAGGGGCGAGACGTTTACATGAGATCTTTGAACCTATTCAAAGATCTCTTTGCTGGCCTTTGTCGAAGTGAACATATTTCTCAGAACCAGCTGTATTAATTTGAGACTTGAGAGTGTTAGGGTGTAAAGTGACTCAGATGTACATTAATTCGCTCACTTCTCTTAGTGTAAATTAATTAAAGAACTTAGTTGTTATTTTGTTATTTCAGTTTCTCAGAATGAGCCAACCTGTTTTTAAAAGACATTTCACTTTCTTTTGAAAGCTTAACATCTATTTTTGTTTTTAAACTGTACTTTTTCATTACTTAACGAGGACCAACTTTACACTGTCTAAGTTTGTCGTATGTATATTGTAAAATGCACATAAGCCACAAGGTATTAACTATAATGTTGTATTGTGCACCTCAGTCTACTCTGTAATAATTACTTGTAGTAAACATTTCCAGGGGCCTTTAAACTATTTTTTAAATTACCAGAAAATTGAAAGAAAATGAAACAAAACAAATAATACGAGAGTATTGGTATCCACAATACTGAAATTCGTGTACTTTAGAATTTAGTATTAGTAAAAAATTAATGGTCAGCCGCCTAGTTTTAATGGATGGTAAAATTTTAGTGTAACGAAATGGTTATGATATAATTTTTCTTCACGGATCGTACGCCTTTTTTGTGGATTTTTCCGCTTCCGACAGTCAGACTACCAAAAGTCATACCTATTAGTTAATGAAAATTTGCTTTGTTGGGTAACCCTGATTCATTTTTTATTTACTTGCGTGCCTGTTGGTTTTGAGTGTACTGTACAAAAATACGTACCTCTCAAAGGATTTTTCGTTTGTAACGTGGAACCATTCGTTTTCCATGGACACCTAAACTAGCACTTCTACCGATCGGTTTCTTTCTTAGGAAAATTATTAATTTTCTGGAGTAACTAGACTACGTACTCAGGCAATGCAAACTGACTTTAAACACGTATTACTCATTTAGTATTTATGTTTCAAAATCTGTACAGAAACGTTTGCTAGTCCATGTACAGGAAAGAGTTATACTGAACATCGGGACAATCAGTGTACAGGTTCGGCTGAAATCCTGGAACAACAAACAGAGACACATACCGCCGGTTTGATCAAATGCCACGCGGTCGAGTTTCTCTACAGCTGGTCATTCAATGGCCGTTTGGGATAATCAATGGCCAATCCTCGTTCACTGTTCAAACAACACGTGCAAGCTGTTGACATGCCAGTAGTCAGATGGCATGCTGTTGGTGCACATTCAAATCTCGCTGGTTGTTGTATATTCAATACAAATGACATATAAGTTCTCAAATAGGAATACTGTTTAATTGGAGTGGTTGATATTCATAACTAGACACTTGTGAAACTCATCCTCTATAATCAATTGGTCTAATTAGGAGTTACATATGAAATATCATGAATTTTAATGTATTTAGGGTATTTAATTGTATCGTCCAACCAAGTTTTAATCATTAACAAGGTTCTCAAAAGTAAAATATCATGTAAACTTTTTGCAGTCATAAATTTAAACTCTGTTAAAACTCATCAGTATTCAATAATAACAGTTCAGGAAACGAGAACCGGATTGCTTTGAATAAGCCTACAATTCGGTTTTTTTCCAATTGAATAATTTAGTCTAAGATGGAAATCGATTGTTTGCCGCCTTTCTTTTGGTGGGGGTCGAAATGGGATGGTACCAAAAAGGTTAAAATATTTAAATCTAAAATAATCTAAATTTTCCAGCTTATAAACTAAAACCAACCGTTTTACACATAAATAATTACTATATCAACGTTATTATATTTGGTAAAGGACCGAAATCACCATTTTCAGCCAACCATTCGGTCTCTGTAGGTTTGGATGACCCTGTTTTAACTTCGTGTATTATGGCAATCCTTAGGATTATTTTACTAACTATGCTTCTGAATATATCAATCATATTTACCGCTAGTTTTTAACTCATTAAGCTATTTCTAAAACCAGCTAGATGAAAGTCATATAATAATCTAGAAACTATATTCATTTTCTTTTGTAATTCAAGATTTAAGGTTCATAAAGTGAGTGTAATGTTCGTAGCTGTATAAACATATTTTACTCTTTGAGTTTTTCTGGTTTTTTCATTGGATGTTTGGCAATCAAACCCGAAGAGATAAACAAGATATCCTGGACCGGTAGCAGGAAAAAGGATGACGTATGTAGAACACAAAACTAAGGAATGCCAAGTTTTGATTCCGTAATATATTTACTTCCATTCTCTGCAGCGAGCATTGCAGTGTCATAACTTTGGTGGTACTATCATTTG
This sequence comes from Homalodisca vitripennis, assembly GCF_021130785.1. Classification (NCBI taxonomy): domain Eukaryota; kingdom Metazoa; phylum Arthropoda; class Insecta; order Hemiptera; family Cicadellidae; genus Homalodisca; species Homalodisca vitripennis. Next base: position 94,722,305 of record NC_060212.1, on the reverse strand, counting down.
TCTATCTACACTAAACTTATTTCCCAAAGTCCTGTAAACGATCAAATATAACTGATGAATATTTACTGTGGGATAAACAAATGGACTTTGCCTTCATTAACACATTTTTCAGAGTAAAATGATCAGCAGTGTACAAAATAAAACACGCTTTACAACAACATTATACTCAACAAAAGCGTCTATGCAGCCATTAGTTCTCAAATGACATAAGAGGGCCCTAAAAGGAATATAGGACGGAAATGAAGAACGGGGAAATTGGAAAAGAGATTGAAAACGAAGAGATCGGTTTCTGGAAAATAGCTTCCTCCCTTGTCCGTGTGAATATGGGCTGAAAATGGATCTTGTGGATGAAATTTGTCCTTAATTCCTTTTATACGAAACGTTTATTTCATATAAATGTATTGTATACCTCAATCGTTTATGTTCATTTGCAAAGGAATATATGTGTATAGAATAGATTTCTCGTTGTATTTCATTCATCCCTGTAGAAAATAGACAGTGATTGTGAATTGGTATGTCGTTATTTATGTAAATTTTTGGGGTGTAGCCAGAAAAGATTTTGATTTTAATGGTTTCGAATTAGTTACAAATTAGTAATTTCTTAATTATTATGGTAGATTCTCCAATTTTTCACATTTTATTGAAAGTATACAATATTCTAAAGAAGGTATACAACGGTCAGTATACAATATGTAGTTGGTAACGCCGTGATTTGCATAATAAAGCCTTTCATCCATGTACTACTAACGAAATTCCGTCTTTTTATTGTTATTAGCGTTTGCATGTTATTGGTTTTCATAATTTTTGTACAAATATTCATAGTTTGGTCCTGGTACAATATAATAAATATTGTTGTTGTGTTGTGCCTCTAAAGTAATATTATAACGAGGCGGTTGTCAATGATTACGTGGAGCGACATTGCTTTATCGTTGGATTATTCAGAGACAAGAACATTCAGAGATGATGACAAATAGCCACCCCCAGAGGGGAGGGGTGATGTTGGCAAGGAATGTTGATTGGAAGGCCAAAGACTCAACAACGGCCATCGACCACGCTACTTAATTAGTATTATTACACAGATTCATCAACAACCCTTTTGTCATATGGTTGCTCCGGCAGTCCCATCCTTTACTAATCCATGAGCTTATTTAATCATAAGTTAAAATACCAATTGAGATTTCAGTTCATTGTTCAAAGTGTTGTCCGTAATCTCCAAACGCCAAATTTAATATAATATATTTGACCGTAAATACTTAAAGAAAATAAATTATTTTGTTTGTAAACAAATATATCTCAATTTCACCAAGGTGGCTGTTTCTGTGTATTAAGCACGTCTTTAATGGCATTTATTACTTCTAAATTCAATAAAACTGCTTAATATGTTGCTAATTAAAAAATATTAATTACTCTTTAGTATCCGGTGCATAAAAACACCGGATAAGTGCGTAATTTAGAGTTCTGCGATGAAAATAAATTTTTGTCAAAATGCTATCGTAAGAGAAGCAGGACACCATATTTTTACAACATTGTTCTGTACAAGATAACTTCTGTAATTTTGTTTGGCTCTGTATTTAAACTATATTTGCCTTTAAATCCCCTATTATGGTTATTTTAAATTCATATGTTGGAGTCATATTATAAAATATAATTACTCTTATATAAATCTATTGTGCGATATTTGCCATAGTGGGGAACATCATATAATTATATGAAACTGACTCTAGGCCCGGGAGAGTGCTACCATATAATGAGACAGAAATAAATATTATCCCAGGAACTGTTCTAAAAATTATTTAAAATGAACACAAACTGTTACCTCGTGACAGTCATAGTTCCCGTATTTCCACTGAGGCCCTCCAATAAAAATCTGAAAGTCTGAAATGCTATGTTTCAGCTGAAGATATTCACGCTTTTCACATACTTAGTTTTTTTAAGGTGGTGGGCTACAGCCGTCAAGATTTTGTCAATAGTCAAATAATATGGAGATATTCTCAGAAGAAATATCTTGAGTAATCATAATAAAATATATAAACGGTTTATCTTAGGAAAATCAGTCAAATAAAAATACAATTAATTAAAATTAGGTATAGTTTACGTCTTTTTATGAATAAGACATCTAAACTCTCTGGGCATAATAGATCTAGGATCGAATCGAAAGTTTCCTGCCGTAAATGGGATAGTCACGCAAAAAATGGATCGATCTGGCAGATAACCAAAACATATCCCAACAAGTTGCGAACTACACACTATGTAATTCTCTTACGCAGTTTTCAAGGTGGTTTTAATAATTTAATATAGGTGAATTGAAACCTGTACTGTCGGAGATGATGTAACCTATTGAGATTTAAAGTTGAAAGAGCCGTATGTCAGGAAACCTTATTACCGTTGCAGGATTTACCTGCTTATTCGCCGTAGTACTCGTATGCTAACACTGTTGGATCCAAGCGGCTTACTCTATTGATGGCAGCCAACCAGTGTTGGAAATTACATTTTCTAACCATCAGCTTAGGTGCGCTTTGGTAGTGTATCTTACATTACATCGAATATTTGTATACATTGTCCAGTGATTCTCTGGATTTGTTAGTGTATCATACATTACATTGAATATGTGTATACATTGTCCAGTGATCCTTTCAGTTTGGTAGTGTATCTTACATTACATTGAATATGTGTATACATTGTCCAGTGATCCTTTCAGTTTGGTAGTGTATCATACATTACATTGAATATGTGTATACATTGTCCAGTGATCCTTTCAGTTTGGTAGTGTATCTTACATTACATTGAATATGTGTATACATTGTCCAGTGATCCTTTCAGTTTGGTAGTGTATCTTACATTACATTGAATATGTGTATACATTGTCCAGTGATTCTCTGGATTTGTTAGTGTATCATACATTACATTGAATATGTGTATACATTGTCCAGTGATCCTTTCAGTTTGGTAGTGTATCTTACATTACATTGAATATGTGTATACATTGTCCAGTGATCCTCTCGGTTTGGTAGTGTTTCTCATATTACATTGAGTATTTGAATACCTTGTCCAGTGCTCCTCTCGATTTGTTAGTATATCTCACAGTACATTGAACATTTGTAGTGTTATTGTTTTCTGATGAACTGAATTGACTTAGACCAAAACGGCGGAACAATTTTTATTTCAGTAGTAAATTATGTGCGATTTTTAAATTGTAAGTGTTACCCGAATACATAATATTGAAGTTGTCTATACATTGTTATTACACATTATTGGAATAAAGATGATATAAAGCAGCGTTTTGATGAAGGCCGACATTGTGGCAAGGAACAAGTTATGAAGAGCAATTGAGAAGTCTCCACGACCTTTACCATAAATAATGCAAACTCGTTGTTATTCGTCGTTTTAAACTACAACTGAGCCATAACAGCGCAGTTAGAAGTTTCGTATCGTCTTGTGTGCGTTGTTAAGTTTGTTAAAGAATATCCCTCTTTGAAAAAATATTCCATTTGAGACCCAAGTTTATGCTAGGGCTTTTTTATGTTATGAAATATTAATACAGTTTACAATGTTGTTGTGTTTATTACTTTAGTTCATTTGTCACGAACATGTGCACGAACGTGCGCAAATAAACTATTATTTACACAATTAATTCTCGATCTTGTTTAAGATTAGCTTTTTTAAATCTTTAAACTAGGAACACTAAATTAACTACGTCTCAACACATTTTACATTGTAATAGTACGTATATGCCGGTTCTGCGCCACCCAGAAGACGAGATGAGCAGGAAATTGTCCATCAGTGTGAGAAATTTTCGGGCATGTAATAGGAATGTAAGCGTAAAGACTGGATTTTAAAGTAGCTTTTAGTTTACAAAAGGTGATCCACATGGTGTCACGTATTTGCATCACACATCCTACGGTCTTTTGACACTGTGTTGCTCTGCGCTTGTTAACTTTGTTAGTGATTTTGTCACCAACAAAATGTAACGGTGTCAAGTCTTTTGAACGTGCGTGCCAATGTACATTTTTAGTTAGAGTAAAATAGGTTCCGTTAAAAATTTAATTATTTTGTTTATTTATTATATGTTTGTTATTTCTATTTTTATAAAATTATCAAACATGAAATGAAATGAAAAATGCCTTTATTTACAGAGGCGAAGTTAGGACAACAACGTGATACAATCTTAAACTAACTTGCTAGCCTATTGTGCTAATCAGTAATAAAAAAATGTCAGTAACAGTCATTTATAGACTTACCTAGTCATATAAAGCTGTTTCACTTAAACAGCTGATTAAAATGTACATGTAAATTAAAATATCAATGAGGTTTACCAAGCATCCGAATAGTGTAATAAAAATTCCCTTTTAACAACTACACAAATAAACGGTCTTTTATGAAGCCAAATATTTAAATAGATACAACCCACAAGGACACTATAACTTATTTGTTTTTTTTTTCAATCAGTAAATATTTACTTTCTTTTGATTAATAAAAAATGGGTTGTCAAAATTTAAAAAAAATATATTTTAACCCTACACCTTATGCTTGCTGGCATTGAAACTTCTTTCTTTATAATATTTAAAAACTGGAAGAATTTTCATGCAAATATCATGTAAATAAACGTTGCATTGTATGTAGTAATAAGAAAAATGTAACATTTTTAATTATAAATTTAAGTTCATTTTATAATGACGTATATTTGTATATGAACATATAAAATTTACACTGACTTTATATGTACATATGACAAGAGGAATAAATAAACAATATAACACACGAGTTTATCATTCGAAATAACACTGTGACTGAAAGATGAGTTTTATCGATGAAGTCAGACGCAAACGATACACCACGCTGTCGATACGCCAAACGTGTTATTAAGTGCATCATTAAGTGAAAAGCTCCCGGAAAGTCGGACATTGCTCTTTCAAAAATTCCAGCCGGCGAGATATTTCACGTCTTCCCTGAAAGCCAATTAACATCACATCTTCCTTGCGGTACCTGCCGTCTTTTCTTAATTTGGTTTATTAGTGAGCTTGCTTTAAATTGGCAAATGAAGACTGTAGCGCTTCATTATTTTCGCTAGATGGATACCAGGAGTGAACTCTGGAGTGTAAATGTAATTCTCGCTTTATTTTTTTAATTTAAAAGCTATTATTTCAAATTAGCATTTATAAACCTTTTGAGTTCCTTTCAGACGTATATCTGCTAATTCATAATTGAGCACGTTCTCTTAGTTTACGGTTTTGTTTCTTTATAATCCTGTTTCTCAATTTATTATTTAAGCCCAGTATTTATGTATTATTTCATTAAGTATTGTAAGATCACATTCTCCCTATTTTACCGCTATAAATTAAAATTGACCTTTGTAAAGGTGTTGGATCCTGTGTAATTTCCTCAAGACTCTCCTCTTCGTCCAGTGATCCTCTCGATAAGTCCAAGTTGTCTTTGTCCTGATCGTACTCTTGTTTTGTTCCAGTGACCAAGTTTATCCGCATCGGTATTGCAGACAAGAATGACAACCCGCCCTACTTCGACAAGGCGCTGTACGAGGCGGAAGTCGATGAGAATGAAGATATCCAACACACCGTGCTCACAGTCACCGCCAAAGATCACGACGAGTGTAAGTACCTTTTAGCAAACTCTAACAATATTTGTCTTTTTAGTTCAGTATTACTATTAAGAAAACATTGTTTTTATAATTTAATGCAACCTTTTGTTACTATTGTATAAGGTTAGATCAGAATTGTATAAGTGCTGTAATCGTCGTTCGGAAAAGCATTTCTGGACAAAGCATTGGTAATGTGTAGGTTTAACTTGATAATTATTTCTTCGATATTCGATATTACAAATTACGAAGGTATAAATTATTATGAAGATATCGTCTGTTACTGATCACAGAGCACTATCCGGTCTATGTTCTACTGAACAGAGGGGAACCACTTGAGAATAATCCAATTTATTCTCTTACTATTATTTTACAACACCAATAAGCGATTTTAGTTTTATCGTCACAGCATTCGACCATACCAATTTACCCGATATCTTACACCACACACTACATTCCATTTAAAATGTTGTCATACTCAAATTTAGCAAATATCGTGAGGATACCGTTGGTTATTGCTAATCCACCACTATCCAGCCTATGTTCTAGTGTACAGAAAGAAACTATTTTAGAAAATCTTGCTCTCATACTATTATTATACAATACATATAACCAATTTATAATAATGTAGTGCCATCGCAGCACCTGACCCTATATCTTAGGATCACATTGGATTCACAACAGATCGTTATCAATTATTGTGAAGATAATGTCTGTTATTGTTCACCGACCATGTTAAGTACAGGAAGAAGCTATTTTACAACATTCCAGTGTGTGTTTATACTGTTATTGTCCGATATAAATACACGAATTATAGTGCTTGATGCCAATTTGCTTTGTACATTGCACCACCTCTATAACTGCCACAACATTATTTCGTATAAATTTCCCTTGTAGCAACTATAGGTTGAGGCTGCTTCAGTTTGTATTTTATTGTGTGTTTTTATATTATTTGTGCTCATCTACTTTAGTACAATGTTACTAACTTACAGTGCATTAAATAAATATTGCATACATCAGTAAGGCTAGCTAGCATTTGTTTGCTATAATCAATAATAATTTTAGTTGTATTGGTTATACATGAGATAAATAAATCATACAGACGAGGTGTGCTGAAGTTAGCTCTCACGTTTGGACTGTGGCTTGTAACTTTGGCCTCTCACTACACACAGAGCAGTCCGGGCGCTCACGTTGTCTTTCTTTGTCCCCTCTAGGCCTCTCACTCCACAGAGGATCGTCCGAGCGCTTACTTTGTCCCCTCTAGGCCACTCACTCCACATACGGTAGTTCGGGCGCTCGGTTGTCCTTGCTTAGGCCTCTCACCCCACTGAGGATCGTCCGAGCGCTTACTTTGTCCCCTCTAGGCCACTCACTCCACAGACGGTAGTTCGAGCGCTCGGTTGTCCTTGCTTAGGCCTCTCACCCCACAGAGGACAGCCCTAGCGCTTACTTTGTCCCATCTAGGCCACTCACTCCACAGACGGTCGTACGACTGCTCGGTTGTCCTTGCTTAGGCCTCTCACCCCACTGAGGACAGTCCTAGCGCTCACCTTGTCCCCTCTAGGCCACTCACTCCACAGACGGTAGTACGATCTCTCGGTTGTCCTTGCTTAGGCCTCTCACCCCACAGAGGACAGCCCTAGCGCTCATTTTGTCCCCTCTAGGCCAATCACTCCACATACGGTAGTTCGAGCGCTCGGTTGTCCTTGCTAAGGCCTCTCACCCCACAGAGGACAGCCCTAGCGCTTACTTTGTCCCATCTAGGCCACTCACTTCACAGACGGTAGTACGACCGCTCGGTTGTCCTTGCTTAGGCCTCTCACCCCACTGAGGACAGTCCTAGCGCTCACCTTGTCCCCTCTAGGCCACTCACTCCACAGACGGTAGTACGACCGCTCGGTTGTCCTTGCTTAGGTCTCTCACCCCACAGAGGACAGCCTTAGCGCTCACCTTGTCCCCTCTAGGCCACTCACTCCACAGACGGTAGTACGACCGCTCGGTTGTCCTTGCTTAGGTCTCTCACCCCACAGAGGACAGCCCTAGCGCTCACCTTGTCCCCTCTAGGCCACTCACTCCACAGACGGTAGTACGACCGCTCGGTTGTCCTTGCTTAGGTCTCTCACCCCACAGAGGACAGCCCTAGCGCTCACCTTGTCCCCTCTAGGCCACTCACTCCACAGACGGTAGTACGAGCGCTCGGTTGTCCTTGCTTAGGCCTCTCACTCCACAGAGGATTAGTCCGAGCGCTCACTTTATACCCTCTAGGCCAGTTACTCCACAATACGCGCGCTCACTTTGTCCTTGCCTTAATTTACAGCATTGGATGAGTTATCTCTACAGAATTGGATCTCTATGGTATTGGATGAGTTATCTCTTGTGAAACTAATACAATCAAAGGTAAAGCAGTTTGAATGAATGTTTAATTGAAATTAGGTTACATTCCTTACCGTCTTCTAAAACAACAATTCTAAACGTCATATCCTCCAGGACACTTTGATCGTTTAATCTAATATACAAACATTCAAATTAAAAGTGACATAATTTACTGTATACTTTGCAGTACAATAACCTATAGTCTAATTGTATTTGAAACTTTTCAGCCTCGCGTATTCGATATGAGATCACAAGCGGTAACATAGGCGGCGCCTTCGCCGTGAAGAACATGACTGGGGCTATATATGTGGCAGGAGCTCTCGACTACGAGACAAGGAAAAGGGTGAGTCGTAAACACGTGTTGTCACAATAGGAATGTTACGTATGTGTTAAATCCAACTAAAACATTTTATCAATTGTTTGGAGGAAAAGAGTGGAATTTATACATGTACAAATTAATTTTCCGATACTGCTCGTAAACTTAGTTGGCTTTCGAGAGTGTACGTCTTGTTTGTTAAAATATGGAGGCAGTTGGCAAAGGCTTGTAGCCCCGGGAATGTATATTGGCCAAGTTATTGGCAGCGGTTAAGTTACATCCGGCGGTTAGCAGTTTAAATATCGTTTGCGGTCCTCAGCCAATTAATGCGTCAGCATTCTTTGCCATAAATGTAAATTGGGAATTGTTCAAGAAGAATTTTCAATAAGGAGTTAATTGAATTGCGAGAGGAGCGTGGTATTTATTCGACCATTAAATTGTTAACGGAGTGAGTACTGCTCTTCATTGACTTCTAAAGTGCGATCATTGGATTTATTAGTTAACATCGCACTGCGATCATTAGATTTATTAGTTAACATCGCACTGCGATCATTGGATTTATTAGTTAACATTGCACTATTTCAGTTCATTCCTGTTCACAATATCACGTTTAGTAATGAGACCTGTAATTTACAGAATATTCGTATTTTACAACGTTTAGCTCTGAACGGAAACTATTTTCTGACATGCGAAAACTGATTTGAAAAAAATGTTGCACTCTAAAATATTCGTTTTTCTTAGAGGAAAGATGGACGGATGGTCCTATCTCGCCTGTCCTAAAGTTTTCAACTTTTCACAAATTTTTCTCTGGAATTTATAAGACATAATAAAGTGTTTTCTACATTTTTACCTCTTATGTGAATGCAAAAAATAAACTGATGATTTAACAAAATACAAAAAATAAAATTGTTAACGTATTATAAAAATTACATATAAAATATTTCATATCCAAAACTGTGTATAGATTTGTGTAAATATTCTCATTGCATTTTAAAGAGCAATTAGTAAGGAACAATTTGAAAAAAATAATGCAGATGTATTTTTGTGTTCACTGAGAAAAATCTTTCTAAGTGTTATAAAACACTATTTTTCAGGAATCACATTTAAAGATAAGACTTGTGTATGGTGAGTACTGAATTAACCCTTAAAAAAATTGTGTACAACGTGTTGTTTGTATTGTTAAAAATAAAAACTACTTACCAGTATTATTTTGCCCTCATTTTAAAGGGAAAAAGGCATGGAACAAAAAATTATAATTTATTTTCTTACCACAACAACCATCAAAAGTTTCCTAAAAGGCGAAGAGCCTGATAAAAGCGTTTTTTAATCACTTTGTATATTGTAATGAGAAAAGGTAGTTAAAATGTTTCATACAATGGCGAAGCCTTGAAGCCGACATGCCCGTTACGGCTGCCTTGGATATTGACATAAGTGTAATATAAACTGACATACATGGTGGTGATGTAGTATGAGCTGCGACTGGCAGCCTCCGACAACCTCAAGGAGAACTACACGACTGTGGTGATTCACGTGAAGGACGTGAACGATAACCCCCCGGTGTTCGAGCGGCCGACATACCGGACCCAGATCACCGAGGAGGACGACAGGAACCTGCCCAAGCGAGTTCTTCAGGTCACTTTGTCATTTCAGTGGCTGCTGTCACCCAGCATGGCGTTTTGCAGACTGCATGATTGTCATCTGTGTGTTGTCTGTGTCAGATGTAGAGTTGGAGAGAACGTTGAAATGCTTGCAGTTCATATGTGCTTGATATAGAGAGATGTCGAGTATCGCGCTTCATATATTTACAATTTTTTGAAGGTAACTGAAACTAGAAGTAAAACAATGCCTTTCTATGGGCATAAAGTATTAAAATTCGTATTACACCTTCAAAAGGAAGAGATATAAATGGAAATGTATTTTAAAATAACGTTTTCATAGTTCCCAACGGTCGTGGTCTTTCCTCTTCAAATGAAAGCTTAGTCCTCTGTAATCCTCTTCTTCCATTTCTACAATTGAAATTTTTAAAATGCATAGTTTATGGTCAATTTCGTCACTGGTTAATTCTTTTTGAAAAAATTATCTGAAGAATTAAAAATTATACCCTTTACATATTCTGCTTTGAGTTAGTTCATTACAAAAAAATCCTCCGTCTGGAATACGTAACTGCTTAAAAAAAATAAAAAAAAACAGCAACAACAACATTACAAGGTTTTGTTTTTTTTTTATTTAGATTCTAAAAAATATCTAAAAAATTAAAAATTGTGCTCTTTACATACTCTGGTTTGAGCTAGTTTATATATATATATAAAAAAAAAAACTTATTCGTCTGATATACGTAACTGCTTGTGATCTGAAGTTTTAAATTTAGTTTACAATTATATGTCGTGATTTTTATCATTTGTAATCATTTCTGTAAAAATATAATTTATTCCTCCTAATTTTATCCAACAATTTGTATATAGATTGGGTTTCATCTGTCACAACAAATCAAGAACACCGATCTGTCTGCGTTTATTGTCTTCGTGATTTGTTTGATTTATTTTTGGCATGTTTTTGTGATCGCTTCAGTTTGCATGAGCTTACGTGACTCTGTTTGCATGCCAGTACGAGCTGACACTGGTAGCCTCTGACGGTCTCAATGAGAAGGCCACGACTGTTATAATACACATCAACGATGTGAACGACATGATGCCCGAGTTTAGCCAGCCTGTGTACCAGGCCGTGATGGCGGAGGAGCTACCAGGGCCGTACCCGTACAGACTGCTTCAGGTAACGTGCTAATACCAGATTGGAAACCCATCCAAACATGTTAATATTGTTTTAAACGTAATTTGTAACAGATAAAAATAGTTTTAAAACAATTAAATTACACATATCGACCAGTTTGGAGGGCCTGAGTATATTAATCTTTTTTTATTTTAAAATTTATTAACTTTATCTGCTCGTTCTCTTGAGCCATTGGTCTGTGCGAGGATCTTATCAACAGAACAGTGGAGACAATAACAACAAAGTTCAACATTAATGATAGAAATTTCAAAAGGCTACATACAGAATTTGAACCTCTAACTCTGACACAGAGTCCGATGTCTTATACCACTCGGCCACAGCTGTCCCAACCTGATCATAGTATGAAAGGGTAAACTCACATTGAGATTATTTATATATTATTATTCTCCTATCTGACATCTGAAATTATTCACGGCATTTTACAATGTTTTGCAATTCTTTATAGTGTAGCAAATATTGTGGTGAAGATTATTTTTCGCAGTATGGAGGTAAAATGCATGTTTGTGTTTCAACCTAATACGCGTAATGCATGAGTGGGTATTTCCAAATGCCTTTTAAATCAAACAATTGTCATTTGTTTTCTATTTAGTCAATAATAAGAGTTGTTCTTATTGACTTTTTTATCCTAAAAGGAAATTTTTAAAAGTTTTTTTGCTGCATGATATGTGTATTATACGCTCTTCTAGAGTTTGTTATTGTATGCATGCGAGTGTGTTGAGTTTTGTTATGTAATTCGTACTATAGTTTGTTTTGTCTCAATTAATCGATTGTCTTCTTTCATAATATAAACTAAAAAAGTTAAAATTATGTATCTTTTACAACATTTTTTCACTTTATTTTATGATTAGCATACATAATGAGACATATAACAACCACAATACATGTTTAAACGGTGTTTTCGTTAATATATCCAAGAATACTTGACTAATTGATAGAAATAATCATAAATAACGTATGACAATTGGTACAACAGGTGACTGCCTCTGACGGTGACAAAGACAGGCCGCAGAACATCGTCTACTTCCTGACGGGTCAAGGCATAGACAGTGACAACCCTGCCAATAGCAAGTTTGACATCAACAAGACCACTGGCGAGATATTTGTTCTGAAGGTAAGTCGCCATTACTTCTTATCAGTGACTAGGATGAATTGTTCAAACTCAATTGTAACTTGACTGTGTCCAGGATCTTGACCATTCTTTGGTATACGTTGCAGCCGCTGGACAGGGATCAGCCCAACGGGAGACCACAATGGAGGTTCACGGTGTTCGCCCAGGACGAGGGTGGAGAGGGACTGGTGGGTTACGCCGACGTTCAAGTCAACCTTAAAGACATCAACGATAACGCCCCTATCTTCCCGCAAGGGGTTTACTTTGGGAACGTCACTGAGAATGGAACAGCAGGTTTGTGCAGAAGTTCCAACTGTGCACATACAATATTCACTTATCATGAGTGCGCTCAAACTTTTCATTTGGTTCGTCTGCCGTTTGGTGTGGGGATGGTTCGGCAACACTGCAATGCGATAGCAAGCACCCGCCTGGCTTATCGCGGATTCGCAGTGTAATTTGCAAGATATTTTTTTTTTAATTCTCTTACGACATTTTTTTTATTTATTAACATTGCTTTCATTTCACTAAATATCTAAACATAATTCAAAATCGAATAATTTAATTTTAATGATCATAATTATTCACTATTATTATTCATGATCATGAGAAACCCCTTGGTTGTGAGTCATGTAAGGCCGGACACGTGTGGCAGAGATAGTGAGTCCGCTGTGTTGCCAAACTGTGCAAACCCAAGGTAAAAGTAAGGGTGCACTCACTATAACAACATCCATTCTGTTCACAGTTTGTGGTTTGTTGGTGTTCAAAGTTATCTCTAAAATACCTTTCATTCGGCAGAAAAACATTGCCTTCATTTCAGTAAATATTTAAACACAATTCAAAATCGAATAATTGAATCTAAATGATCTTAATAATTTAATGACTATTATTATTCATGATCATGAGAAACCCCTTGGTTGTGAGCTTTTGGCTGTGAGTCATCGTCAGATCAGACACGTGTGGAAGAGATAATGAGCTCCGCAGTGTTGCCAATCTAAACAAACTCGAAGGTAAAAGTAAGGGCGCACTCACTACAATAACAACCATTCTGTTCACTGTTTGTAGTTTAATGGAGTATAAAGTTACCGCATCTCTAATAATACCTTTAACTCGACAGGAATGGTTGTGATGACAATGACAGCAGTAGACTACGACGACCCGACTGAAGGGACCAACGCGAGACTCATCTACTCCATCGAGAAGAACGTGATAGAGGAGGAGACTGGATCGCCGATCTTCGAGATAGAGTCAGAGACCGGAGTGATCAAGACGGCAGTGTGTTGTCTGGACAGAGAGAGGACGCCGGACTACTCGATACAAGTGGTGGCGATGGATGGTGGGGGGTTAAAAGGTGAGTTAATCCTGAAGTTGTGTCAGCTGGAAAAAATTCATGCTCCAATTCTTAAAAAGATATGTATATTGCTTTTTGAAATTTTTAAATGATATCATTTGTCATTAAAAATATTGGAAATAAACAAAAGAATGATAAAAATAAGAGCTTGTGGTTTTGAAAATAAAACTAACATTTGAGATTGTGTGCTCGTTTATTATCGTCAGTCAAGCAGAAAATGAACCTGAATCAGGCTTCCTTCTGAAGTTAGAAAGGAAACTATTCATTGTTCTTTGTTTAAAGTTTGTTATTGACGATGGAAGTTTTGACAGGATAACATGACTTCGGACCTTTGTCATCGGTAAATGGTATAACAGATATAACACAGGTGTAATACCTGTTGTGAACAAAACAATGGCAAATGTCCGAAATCCTGGTACTCACTGTTGTTGAATGTTGATCTGCATTTTTAGTGCTATTTAGTTTTACACTGATAATATCAACTTTCTCCCTAGTTTCCTGACAAATCTTTTACAACTGTCCCTATGCAAGCTTAAAGATAAATTTACGTCAACAGGAACGGAAACGACATCCTTGTGAAGTTAGAAAGGAAACAGCTCGCTGTTGCTGGATGTTGATCTGCATTTTCTTTTAGTACTATTTAGTGTTTTACCCTTCAAACATCAACTTTCCCCTAGTTTCTTGATGAATCTTTTACAACTGTCCCTATCGATGTTTAAAGATTAATAATGTACGTCAACAGGGACGGAAACGACTTCCTTGGGAAGTTAGAAATGAAACAGCTCACTGTATGCTGGATATTGATCTGCATTTGATTTTAGTACTTTTTAGTTTCACACTGCAAACATCAACTTTCCCCCAGTTTCCTGACGAATCTTTTATAACTTTCTTTTACAACGTCAACAGGGACAGGGACAGCCTCGATACGGGTGAAAGACATAAACGACATGCCGCCGATGTTCACCAAGGACGAGTGGTTCACGGAGGTGGATGAAACTGACGGCACAAATCTTCCAGAAACCCCCATTCTAACCGTCACCGTGCATGATGAAGATGAAACTAACAAATTCCAATATAAGGTAATGTTCGCAGCTAAGTATCGTATTTATCGAAAAGTGTTGGTAGGGAAGTTCATTTGTGATTATCTTTGTTACAGATTAATATTTAAAAGACAAAACTAGTATAGATTCTTATTTGTGTTATTCATTTAGCCGCAATTGAAATGTAAGTTAAGTATGTAACTTAATTTGTACAGGTGATAGAAAACAGTGGGTATGGAGCTGATAAGTTCACCATGGTCAGGAATAACGACGGCACGGGTTCTCTGAAGATAGTGCAGCCTCTGGATTACGAAGATCAACTGCAGAGCAATGGTTTCCGCTTCAGGATACAAGTCAATGACAAGGTTCGATACAAATTTTCTTATAACATCGGTATGGCCAATGTTTTAAATTCCATTTACTTTTTAATATTTGCATGTTTTACAAACTATGCGTAAATTCTTTTAAAAACGTTATTTCTTAAAACTTGTCTTGTAACATTAAAAAATCTGAATATTTCTGACGATCACAAATTAAGTAACGGTTATTTGCAGGGCGAAGACAACGACAACGACAAATACCACGTGGCTTACTCGTGGGTGGTCGTCAAACTCCGGGACATCAACGACAACAAGCCTCAATTCGAGCGGCCGAACATTGAGGTGTCTGTGTACGAAAACGCAGAAGTTGGAAAGTCCTTAGAAACGTTCAAAGCCAGTGATCCTGACCAAGGCGGCAAGAGCAGAGTTTCCTTCGCCATAGACCGCTCGTCGGACAGGAAAAGACAATTCCTGATCAGTCAAGAAGGCACTGTCACTATCCAGAGGCAACTAGATCGAGAAGAAACTCCAAGACATCAGGTAAAGGAAACAAAACTTTCTTTTCACTCTCACACAAATCCGATATATTTACAAAGAGGAAACAAAGGTTTCTTTTCACTCTCACACAAATCCGATATATTTACCAAAAAATAATGTAAGCTATCTTTTCACTATTACACAAATCCGATATATTCACCAAAAATGAACGAAAGCTTTCTTTTCACTCTCACACAAAATTAGATACATTTACCAAAAATGAACGAAAGCTTTCTTTTCACTCTCACAAAAATCAGGTACATTTACCAAAAATGAACGAAAGCTTTCTTTTCACTCTCACACAAATCAGATACATTTACCAAAAATGCACGAAAGCTTTCTTTTTACTCTTACACAAATCAGATTTATTTACCAAAAATGAACGTAAGCTTTCTTTTCAATCTTACACAAATCAGTTATATTTACCAATTATAAATGAAAGCTTTCTGCCAGTTTTAATCACGAAAATCCCTTTTTCCAGGTCAAAATCCTAGCGATAGACGATGGAGTCCCGCCGAAGACGGCCACAGCAACCCTGACAGTGATCGTCCAAGACATCAACGACAACGCCCCCATGTTCCTGAAGGACTACAGGCCGGTGTTACCGGAGCACGTTCCTCCTCGGAAGGTGGTCGAGGTTTTGGCCACTGACGACGACGACCGTTCGAAGAGTAACGGGCCACCGTTTACGTTCAGGATGGACCCTAATGCCGATGACATCATACGGGCATCGTTCAAAGTTGAACACGATCAAAGTAAGTGATTCTTCTACAGAATCATTACAAAATTTCCTGAAGCATATAGTTATTACTATCTTTATAATTCTTAATTGCTGTGCCTTTCTCAAATGGCCGACTCATTACTTAACTGACCTTAAGCTTACTTAAATATTTACTTAAGTACCCGTTCTAATTATAATAATAGTCCATTTATAGAGAATTTCTTTGTATTTCTCTAAAAATAAAATATTTTTCATTTCACATCATAAACTGTAATATCTCATCGTGAAGATTAAAGAGCAGTCTTGCGTTATACCAAAATATACTTTAATCTCAAACATTTTGAAATATCTCTGTCACTTTCATTAGAAGGCCATCACGTTTTTGAACACAATGTAAATGTATTATTGATATACCAGGAATTGTGCTCATATAAATTATAAATCTTTCAACTGGCAAAAAATTTCATTTACTCTTATTTATATGCAACTAGCGGGCCCGGCGCGCTTTGCTGCGCATTTCAATAATTTTTTGCAAAAGTTGCCCGCGGCTTCGCACGCAATTTCCCGTTGAAAACAGTACACTATATTCACTTATTCTTTTTCTATCACATTCTAAACATTGCTGAGATAATTGATAGTCGTTCCATCGTGAGCCTCTTGGGCGTATTATGAAGGTATGTACCATATTCCTGCCTCTATCTAGCTGTTACCCACGGCTTCGCACGCAAATCTTAAGAACCGAAGTCCTTATATTACTTAGTAAATTTTTTTTTTACTATAATAAATTTTAGGTTAAATTAGTTATATCTCCGATGCCACGATTGAGCTTTCTTTGTTGTCTCGATCGAGAGAATATGTACACACGGAGTTTTGAGAACCATACTTCTGTCAAAAAAAACAACTAAGGTTGATTTTATAACATTCTTTATATTTGTAGCCAACGTAAGATAGTAATTATGATATCTGCATTACTCTTCTGATCAAGCATGAGCATGGTTTATATTAAATAAATATTGCAGTTAAAGGTGAATTTTTACGTCAAATTTGAATTGTATTATCTGGATAGTAAAGTCTATGTTTAACAGTGATTGCAAAAACAGTTTAAACAAAATTTGTCGTTTCTCTTAAGCTTACTCTATGCTTTAAAACTATAAGTGTAATATATGTTTACAAAGAACAGCTGATTAAAAATTTGAAAAGACGTTAACATATGTTTGCTGCAATGCATTTCTTATGGGTATTTCTGTAACCAGTGGGGCGGAATCCTGAATCGGGAAAGGGATGGGCATAGCTTATAAACCTTCTCCGTGGAAAAATACATATACGTACAAATTTTCATCATGATCGGTCCAATAGTTCACGATTCCATAAAGGACAAACATACAAACATTCATTTATATATATATAGATAACTCGTGCCTTATCGTATGCTATATCGAATAAAAATTCATTAATACCAAGTTAAAAATGATCTGCTATAAATACGATAACTTTACAAGAACCTCCATAAAAATATATTCAATTAACTATCAATTTAAATGAAGCATGTTTTAAGTCATGTAAAAGACATTGAAGCATGTCTAATTTACTTATAATTTTGTCGTATTTAAGTTTATATAAATTGAATTAGTTGTAATAGTTTTGAATATTTAACTGTTTAAACCCTTTAATCAATAACGTGTTTACTGGGTTGGAATGGACAACAAATGCTCATTTAGATAATACCAATAATCTATTAAGTCCTACAAGTTGTTAGATTTCCAAATTTCTTATTATTAGTTATAACGTGCCGTTAGGTTTAAGCATTTGCGTTATTCCACGTTAAAAATTAATTGATATAATAAATCTCTGAACGTTCCAGAGGGAGCAAACGGTGACGGTATGGCGGTGGTGTCGTCGTTACGATCGTTTGACAGGGAGCAGCAGAAGGAGTACCTGATCCCCATCGTCATCAAGGACTCCGGCAATCCAGCGATGTCAGGGACCAGCACTCTGACAGTGGTCATTGGTGACGTCAATGACAACAAGATGCAGCCTGGCTCTAAGGAAATCTTCGTCTACAACTACATGGTCTGTTGCTTTTCTTTTTCAATTTAACTAGATTTTTACTCCAATTCAGTTCAATATGATTTTAATTACTATAGGTGTAACATTATTAACGTAATCGAGTTTTCACCGAATACTGGGCCACTTGCAGGGCCAGGCACCTGATACGGAGATCGGCAGGGTTTACGTGTACGACCTCGACGACTGGGACTTGCCCGACAAGAAGTTCTACTGGGAAAGTCAAGAGCATCCGAGATTCAAACTGAACGAAGATTCGGGGATGATCACGATGCGGCAAGGGACACAGGGAGGACGGTACCAGCTGAGGTTCAAAGTTTACGACCGGAAGCACACCCAGACAGATATACCGGCCAATGTCACTGTCACGGTGAAGGAGATCCCTCACGAAGCAGTGGTCAAGTCCGGATCAGTCAGGTTGGCCGGTATCACGGACGAGGACTTCATCAGAGTTTGGAACTACAGGGTGAGAATATTTAACGTTATGATCTTTTTGAATTAATATTGTATATTACTTTACGGCTTTGATTTGTTATATATTAGGTACCACGCTTTTCATCCTTAAGTCCATCTTCAGCAATGTTTAATTCTTATGGAAGACTGTTTTGTTACCTTCTATCTGGAAAATTATTTGAAAGCCTTAGAACCTCGTGATCACCATTTATATTTAAATACATTATTCGACAATACGTCTGCCTCCTCAATATATTCGATATTTTTTTATAGATTCGTAGAAGTTCACAATTCAGTATCGTCACAGTTGATGGTTTTCGGTATTTTTTATGACCTCTTTTATTTTACTCCGAGAAATTTTTTCATTCAATATTCAATTACCGGTCTACAATATGAATGAATTATTCCAATTTTACTAATATTCTTTACTCGTCTGTTTTTATTTGTCCATAATAGCGCAAAACACACAGGCAAAGTCTTAATTATTAAACGGTACTGATCTGATAAATACTTGCCTCATGGATTGGGCATTCCATAGACTCCATTGTCATAAGGACGATGTCTTGGTGTTGCATTGCCAAAATAAACACCTTGAATGCATAATGATTTTTGTTTAAACACAAGTAAAAGAGTAAACATTTACTACTCCATACAGTTTTTTTTTTATTTCTTCAAGTCCAAATTTTGTTCATCAACTACATTAAATGTTTTGACAAGTTATAAAGTTAAAGCAAATTTGTATTAATCCTGCAGGCTGATTACTAATTAAAAAACATCTTACACTTGTACAAACATCATATATAAAATAAATAACTTACATTATTATTATTTTTTTTTTTTTTTTTAATAATTGTTTTGAATTTTGAAGCTTCATTTATGATACAGTGTGTAATGATTAGTTTTGATGTAATGTGTAATGAAAATATTGTATACACTCCAATTGTTCAAGCGCTATCGATCGTGCTCTTTGTTAAATGCTTTATTTTCTGTTCCAGACTCAAAGCATAGTAAGGAGTAAAGCAGATAGGTTCAGAGATAAGCTGGCTGATCTGTTGAACACGGAAAGAGAGAATGTGGACGTGTTCAGTGTCCAACTGCGGAGGAAACACCCGCCTCTGACAGACGTGCGCTTCTCTGCCCACGGCTCGCCCTACTACAAACCTGTCAAACTCAACGGTCTCGTGCTCATGCACAGGGAGGAGGTCAGTACCAGTCAGCATTTGTCAAACAACGTAAAATATTGTTCAGCTTGAAACAAACAGTACACAGTTTTTATGCGTATTTTAAACCGCAATGCTTGTTTCAGATCGAGAAAGACGTCGGAATAAACATTACAATGGTCGGAATCGACGAGTGCCTTTATGAGAACCAAAACTGTGAGGGGAGCTGTACCAACACGCTGGATATCAGCAACTTGCCGTACATGGTGAACGCCAACAAGACGGCCCTGGTGGGAGTGCGCGTAGACGTCATAGGGGAGTGCACGTGTGGTGCGCGGAACTTCACCAAGGGAGAGTCTTGCAGAAACAGCCCTTGTCACAACGGTGGACGCTGCATAGAGGGCAGATACGGACTGACGTGAGTTGCCGCTGGTTATCTTGGAATCAATAATTTAATTCATAATATTAACCCAATTCCTAACTAGAAATATTTTTGATCACCTGAAATTCCAAGATTCCATTTGTTTTTGTTCATATTTTAGGTGCTCGTGTCCAAGTGGATACACCGGACCAAGGTGTCAGCAGACCGCCAGGAGTTTCCGTGGCAACGGCTGGGCGTGGTATCCGGCTCTGGAGATGTGTGACAACTCCCATCTCAGTCTGGAATTCATCACGAGGAAAGGAGACGGGCAGCTGTTGTATAATGGCCCTATTGTCCCTCCAGAGCCTGAAGAGGTCATGGTGTCTGGTGAGTCTATAACTCGATAGAACCCTGAACAAACAGTTTAATTGAACAGTGGAATAAATTAGACTGATGCACCTTCTCTGTTTAGATTATATTTCGTTGGAACTGGAAAGAGGTCAGCCTCGTCTCTTGATCGATTTTGGATCGGGGACCCTTGAATTGAAAGTGAAAACGAAAAAGAGTCTAGACGACGGAGAATGGCATAGGATAGACATCTTCTGGGATACTGAGGTAAAACTACAACTAGACTAATTATAAAGTTTATCAAGAATTGTAGCTTGTTTCAAGTTGAGAAAATCTTCGGCTGTTATCTACTCAGTGTGCAAGCAGAGAAATGATCGGGGAATTATTTTCAGAACGTGAGACTGGTGGTGGACTACTGCAAGTCTGCCGACATCTCGGAGTTGGAAGACGGAACGCCGCCGGAGTTCGACGACTCGAGTTGTCAGGCTCGAGGCACCATCCCCCCTTTCAACGAATACCTGAATGTAAACACCCCTCTGCAGCTTGGAGGCCGCTACGTTCAGGAATTCGATCCCACCCACTACCACTGGCAGGCCATGCCCTATGGCAAGGGGTTCGATGGCTGCATAAGAAATCTCTTCCACAACAGCAAGGTAAACATATTCAGACGTGTTTCAATAATATCCAAAATTTGGTCTATGATTGAATATTTTGGAATGCTCGTGACTTGTTGAAATGTTGATTCCACGTTTTCTCTGTGCAGCTGTACGACCTTGCACACCCTGGACTGTCCCGGAACAGTGTGTCCGGGTGCCCGCAGACCGACGAAGTTTGCAACAGCCAAGAATCAACTTTCCGCTGCTGGGAGCATGGTGTGTGCGTGGGCAGCCTCTCTGAGGCGAGATGTCAGTGCCTTCCGGGGTTCACAGGTACGCCATCATCATCATTATTTATGTCAACTCCATATAAACAGTTAGAACAAGATTACTATAAAACTATTTACTAGTAGCCCGCACAAAGTAATCCTATAGCGGCTAACTGGTCTGTTTTAATACCCCTCTACACCTCTAGTCGAACACTGTTGTCAGATTTACATCTACAGAAACAACCACTCCGGCTCAACATTCGTTCTAATAAGCAAACATCATCAGCTGTTCAAATATAGGTACATTTGATTTCATTCATCTTTTGCAGACATGTAAATGAAGCAGGTTAATGTTTGGCTTAGCTACGTGATGGGGATAAAAGTTCGTAGTCAGGAGCAACATTTCAACACCACCTCGATTTCTTTTAAGGATAAGCCGATCTCCATTTAAGACTTATTCTGCCCGTCTTCATGGGCCACTGGCCTGTGCAATGACCTTATCAAACAGAATAAGGGGGAGAGTCGATACAGTACAAGGTGGATGGTACTGATAAGTGCACAGACAGGATTCACACCTGCACTATCTCTAACTCAGGCTCAAAGTACAACGTCTTAGACCGCGTGGCCATCGGCACTCTCATTGTCATCGGATTGTTTCCGAGCGGGTTACACTAGTTACTATTACTTTAACCTTACGCATCCTTAACTTCTAATTTAGGCTATTCGTACAGTTACAGTAAAAGTTAAAGTATTGGTTTTGATTCATAATACCTTATTCTGAAATTCTTGAAGGGCTATATTTGTGCTAATGTAGCCTTCCTTCAAAGTTATACTGATTATTAAATTATCTGTACTGATTTATTGCGTATTTGATGGCAGGACCTTCCTGTAACACCCCGACTATTCCCACCACCTTCAAGCCTCAGAGTTACGTGAAGTACGCCCTCAGTTTCGAGCCGGACCGTTTCTCTACACAGATGCAGTTGCGGTTCCGCACGAGGGAAGAGCACGGGGAGCTGTTCCGGGTCAGCGACCAGCACAACCGAGAGTACGCCATCCTTGAGGTACTGTTTCTGATCAATCCATACGTGAGGAACACTACAGGAAAATAAGTTGTTGTTATAGTGAAAGATATGGACCGTTTTTAAGTGGTTTTGAACATTTTCTTTCAGATCAAAGACAGCAAACTCCACTTCAGGTACAATCTGAACAGCTTAAGGACGGAAGAAAAGGACATCTGGCTCAGTGCGATCACCGTAGATGATGGACAGTGGCACACGGCTAAGGTATTTTTTGTTTCATACCTGACTTCTCCAAATGTAACACTGGAATTAGCAAATAAATAATAAAAGCATTTTTTTAAATGGCCTGGTTCTGATCTGGTGCGTAAATGTTCAGGTGTCCCGGTATGGTTCATCTGCAACTCTTGAACTGGACGGTGGAGAGGGAAGAAGATACAACGAGAGTTTTACGTTCGACGGTCACCAGTGGCTGCTGGTGGATAAGCAAGAAGGAGTATACGCTGGTGGAAAGGCTGAATACACGGGCGTCAGAACTTTTGAAGTTTACGCTGACTACCAGAAAGGTAAAAACTATATTTCAATTATATAAAACTGGAACAAGAGTTTTTTGTTAATAAAATAAACTGCTGTTTTTATTTAAAAGCGACAATTGTATCATTTTACAATTTGGTTGGAGTTCAATATCGGTCATTCTATCCATGGATATAAATAAAAACCAAGATAGTCCAAAGAATGCAACCTTGTGGAACACCATATTAAAAAAAATATTAGTTCGGTGTGTTATAAACTATGTGATACACTACTTTTTATCGTGCTGTGAAATCCAGTATTTTACTTAGGATAAAATAGTTTTAACAAAATCTAGTTACATAATATTATACATTATTCCTAATCCAACGACCACGTAATTTTTAATTTCTTCAAAGTTTAAACATGAAGAATGCCTATGTAGATGGGTGTACGATATCCCTTAATAAGTACTTCCGAAATGAAGAGAATAAGTAATTCAAGATTACATTTTATAACTCATACATCCTTATTCTTAGCAAGAATTATCAAATTTAAATTCAGTCTACTATGTATACGTTGTGTTGTTGTGCAGGTTGCCTTGATGACATCAGGTTGGAGGGAAAACACCTGCCCTTGCCTCCAGCGATGAACGGCACACAGTGGGGTCAGGCGACCATGGCGAGGAACCTAGAGAAGAACTGTCCTTCAAACAAGCCCTGCGCTAACGTGATCTGTCCTGACCCGTTTGAGTGTGTCGACCTATGGAATGAATACGAGTGCACGTGAGTATAAATTATTGCTTGACCATCAATTGCTGGCGAACAAAAGTAAAGTTAAAGGCATCAGATATCCTGAAATCTCTTTAAAATTGATTATTCATAAATTTAAAAAATGCAGCTTTATCCAAATAGTTTTACACTAACACTAAAGTAAAGAATTTGCTTTCATAGATACTTTTGAATTAATTTCAGCATTTTTTTTAAGACTTTTTAAAAATTGTTAACATGCACTATGGTTTTCCTTTTTCTGATTTGTCTAATAATAAGTAATCATCAGAATAAATGCATTCATATTGTTATTAAATGCGACCATATAGAACATTTCTAAAATATTTCAATATGTAAACTATAAATATAATATTAATGGTTTGAATTTTTACACTGTGATAGCTTCATTCTTATAAGGCTCCCAATCCTGATGATTGGTCGAAAAGTCTGCCTTTTTAAGATATTTATATTTACCTACTTAAAATCATAATTACTGGATAAAAACCTAGTTTAATTTTTTTATATTATTTGTTCCAGAAATTATAACGGTAAATTTATCAAAATATTATTTTCAAATTTATAAATTTACGAGAATTAAGATTACAGGTTTTCAGGAGAAGTTTATTTTGGGTGACGAGAGCCAAATGTCTTAACACTATAGTGTACAAATGAATTAAATCAAATTATTGAAAATAATTTTAAAATACTAATAAAATATTAGATTTGAAATAAAAAAAGGATCAAAGATGTAGTCCTTTAATATTATTTGAAAAAAGTTCTCTATTGTTTGAACAATGTTAGTTTACACTTTCTTCAGCTTGAAATGTTTACGTCGAAAATGACAATATTGTCAAAAGGGGATATTCGAACAACTGTGACAATCATATTTAGATGAAAGTTTTGAGCAGTATGCTTTACAATACACTGTTACTGGATAATTTGTTGGGGTACTGGGTAATATACAGAAAGTAAGTTACCACATTTTTTTCATTTCTGCTATTGCTGGAACTCATTAGGAGAATCCTGAATAAGTTTTGGGAATTGGGTAATAATTAAATGGGAAGTAGGGATTGGTTAATTGCATCACTATTGAAATTTAATTAATGTTAGTGGAAATTTAGTTCCAAAAACTGTGGTGAAATGGACATCATATTACTAGGACTTTGATGATTAAAATAATGAACTAGATTACTGGCGTGGTGAATGCATAGTAAACATTTAGTGATAGTATTCAGTCTACTATATTAATGAGGTTCAGAGTTGAATGAGACAGCCAACAGTACTTGACTAACTGTCCTCCCCACTAACTTGCCGCCCCTATGTTGCCCAGCTGTGGCGAGGGCCGCATAGTCTCCCCTGACGGCAAGGGATGCACGGACAAGAACGAATGCCTGGACAGCCCTTGCCGCAACGGTGGTGTCTGTATCAATCAAGACCCGCGGTTGCGGTACCGCTGCGTGTGCCTCGACGGGTTCTGGGGGGAGAACTGTGAACTCGTCCAGGAGGGCCAGACCCTGAAACTGGGCATGGGAGCTCTGGCGGCCATTCTCGTCTGTTTGCTCACCATTCTCAGTAAGTCCCCCTCCCCCTCCCCCCCTCCCTGTTGGTGTTGTCTGTGCTGTCCTCACTGTAATTGAAGGAAATCCTCGCTTTTGGGAAAGGGAGACATCGTGCCAATAATACAATGTGGGAATAAATTAAGCTCACATCTCTTCAACGCTTTAAATGGTAAACATTACAATAAAGTCGGTTACGTGTGTTCATTGCATTATTTGAGATTTGTTCTGGAGTAACATTTTATTTTGAATTCCTCTGTATTAGGGAGTTTGGAAGTAACCCAGAATTCCAAAGTAGTCGAATAGTCCATCAGTGGAAAGAACAATGTGATCCGAATCCAAATATACTTACAAAAATGTGCCGTACTCATTGAGATACAACAAACTTTTTCATACATTGTAAAAGTCTCCTATCCTAAAAAAATCACATTTTGTCCGTGTTTTGATTTTGCCTAACTTGTTACACAATCTCTGCGAGTTATTTTGAAAGTTTGTAACACACTAATGTTTATATAGATTTTTATAGAAATATTTAATTAAAGTTTTAATAGTTATAGTTTCGGAGAGGGCCATTTATGTATTTCATTGTTTAAAATGAAATTTCGTAAATATATTTTGAAAATAAAATGGGATTAATGTTGTTTGTTGTATTAATTTGACTGTCTTAAATTTGTTATTGTTAAAGAATGTTGAATTTAAATGAATGAATGAAGGAGCATCAAAATTAACATACACGGGACAAACTCAATGACGTGAAATGAATAACCTGTAAAAAGTGGTTATTTTTTGCATAAGATATTTATTTTTTCTCCGATCCTCGAAGAGGAAGAAAATTGCGTTGAAAAATGTATTTTCCCATTCCCAAAAGGGTGGATTTCAGCGTAGTGTAGTTTGTGTTGAACACATGTAGACGTTGTGTGGTGTGTATCAGTTGCCCTGTTGGGTTCCGAGCTCGCGGCATCGAGTGTATCAACGAGAACGAGTGTGAGTGGCAGCCTTGTCTGAACGGCGGCATATGCCTGGACTACTCCGACCAGCGCCGCTATGCCTGTAAATGCCCCACAGGCTACACCGGACTTCACTGCGAACTGGAACTCCTTCAGTCCGGCTTTATCCGACCGTCTAAGGACTTTATCATCGCCCTCATTATCTGTTTGATTTTACTTCTCAGTGAGTTTTGTTTTAATTTTATTTCGTATTATTATTTAACCATTATTATTTTACACAATTCTTTACATTATATTTTTAGTTCGATTTCATTTATTGTAAGTGTACGAGTTTTTATTCATTACTTTATTGTTTCCTCATTTTTGACCAATTTTTGCGTTCTTTACAGATGTTGGTCACAATTTTTAGAGTTCAATTGCATAGTTGTTTTTCAAATATTCATACTTACAAACATTGATACTACTCATTGTAACTCCCAGTAATTTATTTTAGTTTTAATATTTATAATATAAACTTATATTTTACTAAATCTTCAATATATTGCTGTTAATTATATTTATTAAATTAATAATATCATTTTTCATTATTTTTCTGTACACACAATGAAAAAATACTTTACTAGTTTTTAATTAATTTTTAACGAAATACTATTTTTACTGACATGTGAATAACGACGCATTTACCTCATTTTGATATTCCCAACTTCATTCATTTTGCCATTGGGCATGTGTTTTATAATTTGAAAATGGAACACAATGAGTTATTACTTAACTAAATAGCAATCAGTTAATACGTGACTCTCGCTTCTTTCACAGTCTTGGTCCTGGTGTTCGTTGTGTACAACCGGCGGAGAGAAGCCCACATAAAGTACCCGGGGCCGGACGATGACGTAAGAGAGAATATCATCAACTACGATGACGAGGGTGGCGGGGAGGATGATATGACAGCGTTCGATATCACGCCCCTGCAGATTCCCATTGGCGGCCCGCTCCCAGAAATGGCTCCAAAGTTAGCCTGTAAGTATGATTCTGACTTGTACTGATACCTTCCTTCAAGTTATCTGGATAACATAGGCCAATCCCTTGAGTGGTTACCTACATGAATCGATTCCACAGCCCATTTCCATTACTCTTGCATGTCTCACTGTAGTCCCGTATTTTTTCACACTTGACACTGATATTTGGAATGCAGAAGCCAATTCCTTCACTGTTTACCTCCACAAGCCCAATTCCACAACCCATTTCCATTACTCTTGCACATCTCTCTGTAGTCCAGTATTCTTTCACACTGGACACTGATATTTGAAATGCGGAAGCCAATTCCTTCACTGTTTTCCTCCAAAATCCCAATTCCACATCCCATTTTCATTTTCCCAGTTCATTAGTCCAATATAAAGTAATTAGAATTGTGGCAGGGGATAATTTTCATACATTTCTGTCTTTGTTACAGATCCTCCATTAATTGGCCAAGAACCTAACGTCGGAATATTCATCGAAGAGCACAAAAAACGCGCGGACTGCGACCCGAACGCTCCGCCATTCGACGATCTGAGAAATTACGCTTACGAAGGCGGTGGCAGTACGGCGGGCTCCCTGTCTTCACTGGCATCAGGTGACTACACGTTTCGTAGACTACTCGTATACAGTTCTTTGTTGTAAAGTAGTCACGTCAACACAGAGTATTTGAGCTACATTACACTAGCTCATTTACAGAACCAATTGAAAACCAAAGAAAATACAGATACACAATTTAATAGGTCAGAATACAAAATTAACTACGAATACAATTAATTGTCATTGGCCCATGTGTTATGAATAGACGTTTTAGTTTTGCCCATTCATGATATATTGAAGAAAAAATCATGAAACATATTTTTTGACTATTTATTGCGATTTGATGGCATAAAAAACAAAAAAATACAGATATAAAATTAAAGTTTTCTATAGTACCTACCCATTATTTAGTCTTATCTCGGAAATGAATCTGATTTATTTAACGATATTTCCTTTTATATTCATGACTTTTTTTAATTGTGATCCCTTCTTAGATTTTATTTCTGTGAGACACTATAGCCCGACATCTATTCCCTTAGCTACACTGGTAAGAACAGTCCGTTCTGAAAGAAATTGCCTAAACACGAATCGTCGCGCCAATCGACGGCGTCAATTTACGAAGTTTTTACCGAGTCTGATATCCCGATTCCGTGTGATTCAAAGGGTTAAAATTCATGTATTTTATTAAAACCGGTGTTAACCATCTATATTTGCAGTAATGAGATGTTTTATTTTTTATTTTGGAGTTAATTTGGCACCTTCTATTTACGTAACTTCCAAACGGACCAATTTTTACTTTTCTTTTGTGACTTTAATTTAGGTATCATAATAAACATTTATATTGTTTTGAAACCAGTCCTACTTGTTTCACTGTATCATGCCAGTAGAGTATGTTTAATAATGCACGTTTTTCTCAGGTACGGATGATGAACAACAAGAATATGATTACCTCGGTGCGTGGGGACCTCGGTTCGACAAGTTAGCAGACATGTACGGACAGGACGGAGAGAGTGAAGAAGAAGAAGAACAATAAAGAGGAAACTGAGAGAATGAAATGAGAGAAAGAAGATTGCGTCTGTTCTAGTCACCCCCCACTCAGGACATAGTCGTGTAAATTGTGTTCTTCTTCCAACATAACTGTAGTGAGCACCATGCACGTACCGTATTTATACAGGAAACCTTTAGTTAGTCGTAACCCGCTGTTTGTACATAGTCTATGTAGCCACCGTATTTGTATTTGTGGAAACATGTCTTTGTTATTATCAGTAAGTAGGAGTAACTAATGTACATAGAGGTGTGGAGTTTAAGGGACACCCATAGGTGCTAAGTTCTTGGGATGCTAAAGTGAGTTACATTCCATATCTAAACACAGGCATCAATCAAATTCGAGATTTTAGGTTTCCCTCATGTTGAGGTATCGTGCCATTGTATATTTGATGAGGCATAGTCACGACAAACTTTTGCTATTTATTGGTTTTATTTCGACGTACGAGGCCTACTTCATGTGCGACCACCGAGCCGACCGAGTAGGTTAGGCACGTTTCTTTTGCCTAGTTTCAAACAAAGATGTTCATAACAAATGTTTTCCTAATTCGGTTTAGTATTATTTGTAAGCTATTATTTGTTACTCATAATGTTCCTGAGTATTTGTGAATTTAGTTTAAACATCACACTTGCCACCCTAGGTTTAAGTTTAATTTTAGTATTGTAAATGTCTGCACTGAGTACAATGAAGAGAACGTGTATTAAGAAGTATTAACTTGACGGAGCAGATCTGTTTATTTCTTGTGCGGGAGTGAATTTAAATTTCCTGGTGACTATACGTTAAGGACAGAGTGGTCACCTCTGCTCAAATATAACCTGCTCTTAAGTATGATACGTTCGCAACATTGAGTTTTTATATAAGGAATATTATATAGAAGTGTCATAAAATTTTCATCAATTTCTATTGTTTATAAACGATATTGAATTTTGGAGTTTTAGTTTAGCGTATAGTTTCTACGCTTATTTAAAATTAAGAAGTGTCATACTCGTCATAGTTGTCAATATAACTGGTACAATCACTTGAGAGACCGACTTGGACAATGCACTCAATGTAACCTAAACGTTCTGTGTCTCATTTCTCTACCAGTTAAGTACCCCACTTGTGTTTGTATGTAAAAACGTTGAAGAAACCGTTAAACAGTTTTTATATCGAAAATCTGTGTATTCTTTGCTAAACCGATGTTACAGATCGTCTAAAACTAAATCTACTAACTAACTGTATAAATGTTCTAACTATATTTACAGAATTAAACCGTTTTTGTATTCTATTTTTAATACCCATCACAGTGTTCTCGAAGATGACAACAATATAGGCTATGGTACTGCTCAAATCCTACACTGATAAGCCGTATGTAATGGTATACTCACTGATTTACTATTACGCCAATAGTTTGCATTGAAACCAAATCAGTTTTAAGGACGGAACATTTGACGTCTGGATCTGACACACTGCCAGCATGATTTGACAACTATAGCAATATTTATCTGAATATTTTCATTTATACTAACAATGTTCGTGGTAATTTGTTTTTTTATTTTTTCCCATCTTCTGCATTTTTGTTTTCTTAGTTCCTACACCTACTTAGATCATTAACAATTAATATGCTTTGAATTTTGTTAATTTTATGTTTTCGTTAAAACACTGCAAAACTTTGCATTTGCTGTCAGTGGGTGTTTGTCCATTCTGCATCCAACACGAACGAACACTATGTAACTGTAACTTATATTTGCTTTGAGTACCTCGTTTCCTTTACTCAACCAATGTAAATACATTATGTTAATTTTATGAGGTCTGCATTTAAATATTAAATAGTAGTGAATTGAAACAATCCACGTACACCTTGTAAAAACTTAACTAAAACACATTTTTAAAATAACTGTAGGTGTAAGTGTAAATAATTTTAACAATGACTATTTTGTGCATTGTTTTTAATATTGATGTTTTTTATCTGCATTTAATCTGTTTGTAAATGCATTATTTGAAATACAACCAAACAAAAAGCTAGAGCAAACATAGAATATATTGTTGTGTTATTGCATTAGAGTTACCCTATATATAGTTTTCAGTTATATATTGACTGCCTAACCATATAGACTGAACCCCTCTGTTTGTCTATTGTTTATTTTAATATATGTTGATTGCTG
The DNA here is from genome assembly GCF_021130785.1 of Homalodisca vitripennis. Taxonomy (NCBI): domain Eukaryota; kingdom Metazoa; phylum Arthropoda; class Insecta; order Hemiptera; family Cicadellidae; genus Homalodisca; species Homalodisca vitripennis. The sequence goes on along the minus strand of NC_060212.1, from coordinate 94,691,369 downwards.
CATTATAATTTTATATTAATTTTAAAGTCTGTAAATGTTTAATGCAGCATTCCTAGACATATTTGTTAAACCTAGGTACACAACTGTCATTATTTATTTTTATATTAGTATGAGTGTTGTTTGGTTTTATTTGTAAATTGTGTGTTTTGTACAATTATGTTTAAGTTCAGCTGTGATTTACTCCCTCTAGCTGTATAGTTTCAATATTGAAAAATAATAATAAATTCTCACACCTATGTGCATAGCAACATTTATTTATACCTCATTTCTCTGTAGTTACATAAGACGACTCACAATAATACAGTGTATTGTGTTTAGTCCCCCCTAGTGGTTTAAGTCGTATAAGTACATACAATATTTTTTTAAACATGAAACATATCATGTTTTGTTCGATGAAGAAATGGCATTTGTTTTATTTGAGAATATTTGGAAAAAAGTCTGAAAAATATGACGAAGAAATTTGGTACAGACAATTCAGAGATATGTTCTATTGTCTTAGAAACGTTTTTTGAATTGTATGGATTTAAATGAGAAAAAATGCATGATGAATTAGTGCACGATGTAATTCGAAGTGATGTGTAAAATACTTAAATGAACATAGAAACAGTAGTAATATTTAACATTTAAAATAAAAGAAGAGAGCGGGTAAGAGAGGTCTCCATATAGCAGGAGAGAAGAGTCACAATTTGTCAAGTGACTAAAAAGTCGTTTTCCACCTGTTGTAACCCCAAGCAGAGTTATCGAGTTAGCGAAGAGGCGAGAAGAGATGGATACCTTTTTTAAGGCTGAAAATGACAACTGAAAACTGTACCTGAGAGTTCATACAAAAGAAAACCAAGAGTTTTCACAGTAAGTTATCAGTGATAAGTTCACACTATCATCTGCATTGAAGTTATTTTTGTTTCTGGTTATTTCTGAAATTCATTGTATTATTAAACTACCCCTTAGATAATGGAGAATTTTCGTTAGTACTTTTAATTTTTCAAATTCTATTACTTTTTTTAACTTGAAACTAAATTCAGCTAAGGCCGATATTTCCGGATCTTGACATTTTATCTGTTCACTCACTCGTGTGGATATTAAAAATTGTTGTCTTTCCAATGTAGACTGGGACGCAGCTACATGGGATTTTGTAGACTCAGACGTACAAAGTGGAATTTTGTCGCTCATTGGGCTCAAATAGGTCTTCAACTTTTGAGCTGGCTTAAATACAGTTCTAATAATGTGTCTCCTTAATAACCTTCATATTTTATCGGCTGTTCCTTAAATGTAAAGAAGATAGGTTAGTTTAGTACGTTCTTCATTTTCAATCTGATCTGTAGGGGGTATAGGTTTTTTATATGTGAATTTTGTAATTGGTTTTTAAATGCCTTATTTATCTTTTTATTACTGTACACAATTGCCTGCAGTGTCTTGTGCTTCTATGCTGTATAAAGGGTAGAATAAACTTTTATGTGGCGTGACGACCACACGTAATTCAATTTTAAATGTTCTCCGGTTCTAACTCGGACACGGTGATGGAATCTAGCCCGGATCAATCAGGTTGTTGTAATAAAAATGCTCTCCTCGGATGGCCAAATAAAACAATGTACTTTATTGTGAAAACAATTTGAGTTTTGTTACATAATTTAAAACCAGTCCAACAGTTACAAATTTAGAACGTGAGAGAGAGCGATTTCACGGGAGCTTGCGTTCAAAAACCCGGCACGACTACCACTCCGAACTCCAGGGAGCAGCGCTGTACCAGACGCTACCTCAGCAAAATTCCTGCTTGTTTACCACCCAGTACCTGCGCAGCTGCTCTGAGTATGGAAAGTTACCAGGCTTACTGGTGACAGACCTGGACTTACAATTCATGTGTTGAATTAAACTATATATCTTCTCCACCTGCACTGCTTTACCTAATACGTCTGACTGCATATATTCATTACTCGTTACTACAATTAGATGTTATGCTGAATAAAAATAAAATATATTACTGATAATTTAATATTTTAAATCGGCTGATTAAGACCGCATACGATGTTACCGGTCTGGTCTTATAACATCTGGGGGTCGTCACATTTAGATATGTTAATTGTGTTGGTTCCTATAAAATGAATGTCCTACAGTTCATCCTGGCTTCCTGGCATTTAGTTAAGTCAACTACGTATATCTAAGAATGAACGCAAAGATCGCCAAGAAACTTGGTGTGAGTGTGCTTGGAGCTGTTTACAACTTGTTTAGAACTCAACCACCGTGAGATTGCTTCCGACTCTGGGATTGGCTGAGACTAGCAGGCGGCTGACGATTAAGTGGGAATGACCTTCTAGACTATATTTAGACCAACAAAATGGCCTTTATAAAGACTCTCCTTAATCTTTTTCATCATTATTAAATCTTATTGCCATAAAGTTGAGTATGAGTATATGTACCAAATAAAATGAAGAGAAACAATAGATTCCACCCTCTCAAAGAAACGTAGGCAACGGTAAAGCATGACACATGCAATATGAAAGGAAATAATAAGAGTGAAAATTAGAGATAACACCGAGAGGAAGGGTTATTTAATAAGAATGGCCGCGCACACACACACACTTAGCTGCAAGGTGTTTACTAGAAGTCTCAAGGATGAAAACCTATCCTGGATTTATAGCAGTAATTTTGGCGGGAGACTCATTAAAAAGAAATAAAGTTAAGTGCATGAATAGCAAATGCCATTCACAAAATTGCTGGTAACTTGATGTAAGGCAGTTAAGGTGGGAAGGGCTTATTTAATGTGGATGTTGATGTTAGCTCCAATTCACTTTCCTCTTAAGTGGACCATCTGAAATTCGATGCTGTTACAGACTTGACTTCCGAAATCTGGAATCATGTTCGTCTGAAGGGATCCTTAAATAGTAGGCAACAAAGATCGAAGAAGCTTTAAACGAACACCCCGCATCGTTTCAACATCAGAGACACCCAGACTACAAAAAGTAATGCGATCTAGGTGAATAGGTATTATCATTTTTTCATCAGATGCATAACTGAGTGCACTACGATGTTGACTGACACGATCTCAAAGCAAAGTGGAGCAACCGAGTCTTCTACACATAACGCAGCAATAATAGGAAGGGCCGATTTAATGCGAATGTTGAGTTTAGCTCCAGTTCACCTTCTTAAGTGCCGACTATTTTTGGATCCCTTCAGACAAACATGACTCCAGATTTCGGGAGTCAAGTCTGCAACCGCATCAGATTTTTGATGCTTTACACCAAAATACTGAAAACACAAAGTTGCTGATCTCTTGTTTTTCTTGCTTTTTCTAATTTTTAGTGAGTAAATGTTGAATAACCAGAGGTGAGTGAGTATGATAATACACAAATGGTTTGTTACATTAATACGATTAGTATCTGATTTCCCATAGCCGGTGTCATGTTGAAACGGAAAGTAATGTCTTCAAAATAGTTTGTTGAGTAAACTCTTTATCCTAGCAATATATCACTATGTCTTTTACGATATACGAAATTACTTTGGTTGATAAAAATGTTCTTGAGTAGCAATTTTTATAATTATTTGACAACTAAACTTGCCAAAAAAGATTAAATGTAGAGTGAATTAATTTCTAGAGTTATGTTCATTATTCAATAGGAGCAGCATCATACTACTGGAAGTCAATCATCTTAACAAGCTCTCGATGCAGTAATTTAGCTTACGTATTGGTAATTATATTTATGGTTGGGACTTTTCTTCAGTTCACCCAAGTTAGAAAATATGAATCTTGGTTATTATATGTGTGCCTGATGTTACGTCGCGATGGTTGTCATTTATCCACTACAGCGTTAAGCGAGAGACCTCCAATTACGTTGTAATGTTAAGGTGGCTGTGTCTTTATAATATGATTCAGTTGGGTTCGAATGAAATGCTTCATAAATATACATCAATTAATTGCCATAAAACGTAAAATGTATTAATAATTCAATATAATCTTAAACACTTTTATCGATAAATTAAACTTCAATATGGCAATGTGCATAAATCATGCTAACAGTTATAACTCAACAAGAAGAACTGTAAATAATTAATTACCGGTCAGACATATTTGACGTTACAATTCATTCAAACATGCGGCTATTACGGTTGACTGCGGTCATACTGGATCAGTCCCGGCACTTGCCGCCAACCACCTGGTTGACGGCACTGCTCCAATTGGTTGACCTATTTCAACTACTTGGCAATCGCCCATGTTCGTTGGTTGTGCCTGTCTCTTCAGTTAAGACGTGCAAGTTAAGGAGCTACATTCCTGCCTCAAGCATGCCATACAACACTCCTCCAGACCTGCCCTGGCCTATCCTGATCACCGTCGTCACCTACCTCAACACCTTCTTGAAAAAAATATCCAATGCGGCTTTTAGCCATCTGTCCGAAAAGATTACGCGCCTACTCCCAGCGAATATGTCTTAACCTGGATAGTCTTATGTGCCCTTAAATGTCTTTCCACGGCACTTATTCATCTAGGGTGTAGAAGGACATGTGCACCTAGAAGGGTGATGTAAACCAGTCATTCAGCAATGCCTTCAGCTTGATTCCTTTAAGAACTTTCAATTCTTGTGGCAGTGTGTCGTACAGCTTCTTGCCAGCATGTTGTGGTTTTCTTTCATACAATGTTAGATGGTGGGCTGGTAATAAGTAGTCTGGGCAGTCACCAGCTCGAGGTAGGTTCTTCCTGTCAACATACAGTATAAACTCCTGTATGTGCCAATCACTGTCATGGATTTTAGATCCTTCTGTCATATGGAATCGAGAGAAAATAGACAGAAGTGGTAATTGGACCAACCGCCTTGAGTACACTGCTGCTGAAAAGGCGGAATTTTCGCTGTCTGCATGCAAGATCAATTTTCTCCGCATCGAGAATCATGATTGCCCACCAGAACTCCACGAGAGTTGAGACATTCATGGAAGAAGCTACTCGAACTGTGACGACGAGGACGGGAAGTTCCCCCAAATACCGTCGAGGAACTCTCCAGGAAACTCTCCAAGTTTTGACACAAAAAAGTCCCAAGGCCTGGGCAACATCGGATTACCGGCTCTTGGGAGACTTCCATTCTAGACTATTTCTTGGATCACGACCTTTCTTAATCATTGTTTACAGTTTCGAAACTTCCCTGCTCCTTGGAATATGGTGAAGGTGATTTTCATACCAAAGCCGGCGAAGAACCTGACGCTGCCGGAGAGTTATTATGCGATTTCTCTCCTATCAACCCTCACCAAATTAAAGAATAAAATTCTGCTAGCTAGATTACCATAGGACATCCATCTTTTGCTCTAGGACGTTCGGTACAGTTTTCTAAGACCAGAGTAGTTACTCAGCTGACAACATGATCATGGGACTGGGTACCAATGCGGTTACAATAGTCGTAAGAAAGGTCCTCAACCTCGTGTGGTACGATGGACTCGTCTTCAAACTCGCACACAATCCTCCTATATTCCAATTCCTGGCTTCATCAAGACTCGTTTTGCTGTGTCAGTGGGACCGACTATCTGAAGTCTTCGGCCAGTCTCTGCCGGTACGCCACAGGGTTCAGTCCTTGGACCGTCGTTATGCCTGTGGTATACCAATGACATCCCGCTAACTCCCAGGATGGACCTTGCATTCTACGACAAACAATGCGTTATTCTACGTGCGGTCACCCCATCTTTGTCAATCGTGCAACAACTCCATCTCTTGGAACCATGGAAGTGGAAGATAAAATTGAACACTGCCAAATGTTGAAGCTACATGCTTCACTTCCCTCCTTAAGCCGACCTACCCTCTTTCAGGAAATATAAAGCTTCTATTGTATAGGGCCATCGTTCGTCCAGTCCTTCGCGGTGTACCTACGCCGCGCCTGCCTGGTACACTACATCTGCCTCGTCCAGGAAAAGGCTAGAAGCCTTTCAAAACTCCAAACTGCGTGGTACTTCATACCACGAGTCTACCATCGATCACAACTACTCAAGGACCAAGCTACTCAGCGGCTGAACAGTCTGTGAGGGTCCATATCAAGAAGTGGGCTTCCCGGGAAAGAAACTGCAGAGAGACCTAAGGCACTGTTGGACAATCTGCCCTAGGCAACACTACTACCCGAACATCAATGACCCAATGAATGTCCATCCTATCCGATTACGCTCTTTATTGAACCCCTCTCTCAAAGGAAATGTTCAAGAAGTTAGTCTTCTAATCTGCCCTACTGCGCAGAAGCTCCTCGAGAGCTATGCCTATCTGCTCTTCAGTCATTGGGATTATTTCCCTGCACAATTAATATCCCGGTCCACCTGTCTGGTCTGGAGAAATAATTCGTGAAGAACCATAACATTACTAATTTTTACAGTTGGTATCTTTATAATAATACTGCAGAATAAATCTTCAGCCAGTACAATCTTTTTTACCTCAAATAGCGCTTCTTGCGGTGTTCTACCCAACTAGTCTTCATTTAATTTTGTTGGCCTGATTTAAAATGTTATCTATTCTGCTAAGACGCCATAAAATGATCCTTTAAAATATTTGTCGCACGTATGAATTATCTTTAAATATATTTTGTAAATGTAAAAAATAATTAATAGGTTTCAATCTAGGAACTTTCCTATAGTATAGTGTTGAAACCGTTACATCGCCGCTCGCACACCCACAGCAAACATCAGGGAAGCGCGCGCCCATGGCGGCGAACGGGATGCCGGATCAAAACTAACTAGGTAAAATAAGAACACCGTGGTCAGTATACTCAGGTTCATTCACTAAGACAAAACATAGGCCTATCCAGTCAATAGAAATATATAAGTATATATACTATAAATAAAAAAAATAAAAAGTGCCTGCAGTAGTAGATACCTCAAACAATCCTTGTCAGGTGCACCTGCATACAAAAATTAGAAACGCCATAATTTGAAACAAGAAATGCCAATTTCACCCGGTATCCTTCGGCTAAGGGCGGGCTCCTAATGAAATCCAAGAAATAACTAAATATATCTAAAACTAACTTAAAATTAAATAACAAAATATAAACTATATAAATGGCAACAATAACAATAACAAATAAATAAAGAATATAAGCAGGGTATCACAGAAGACTAGAAGCAGGGTGTTGACTAGAAGAAATGTCCATCATGGTGGCCCTCCTTCAGCAGAGCGCAAAAGCGAAGGTTCTCTGCGACCACGCATGATGGAGAGATGACAGGAGGAAACAATTCATCTCTTGGACCTCATCAGTGAGGGGCCGTAAACTTAGCCGCACATGTCAGAAGGAAAACAGCTCAGCAAAACTAACAAAAACACTTAATTAAACAAAATTTTAAGCTGGAGCTACTCCTAACTTGTACACCACGGCTCGGAGTCTTTGCCACTCTACCGGAAAAGCCAAACGCCTTCAAATGGTCAGTGGCCTCTGCAGCCAATAAACCACACACACATACACTATATAAAACACACATGAGCCGGGGAGATATAGGTATTGAACCGGCTCAGACTCCCCCCCCAAAAGGAGGAACTCCCCTCTGTTAATTTCTTCAAAATGAAGAACCAAACGAAATGCCTCTCCCCCCAATGGTTGAAGAATTATAAACCGGAAACCCTGAAGTCTGCAGAAGGTAAAACCAAGAAAATCCAGTTGGAGGCAAGAAATCCCTCCAAGAGTTGCGTGGGTACAAAGAAGAAAACAGGAACCTTGATCAGGAAGAAGGAGCAGAGGTGATCAGGCCTCTGGACCTAAAACCCTCCCGCACAGACTAAAGAGAAATTCACGGATGACTCCGGCAAGGCTTCAGATGGGATATGTGCGCCTTCCTGAAAATCTTCCCGGACTGAGGATCCCTCCCAGTCGGGCAGTCACCGGATTCAGAAACTTCAAGATGCGGTGGGGACCAGTCCCACCTGTAGCAAAGTTTAGCAGCTCTTTTATCCACAGCCGAACTGACTGGGTGAGCCTTGCAGTAAACTAGATCCCCCACCTGGAAGTGATTGCAATACGACCTCGGTTGTACTTCCTCCTTACTAACTCCCTAGCCCGAATGAGATTCCGCCTGGCTGCCTCCCAAGTGGCTTTCACATTGGGAGTACCAGGAGGTGGCAGAAGATCGCTAATTTTCCAAAGGTTCGCCAAAGGGTTGTTTGGCGGAAAGCCAAATAATAACTCGAAAGGTACCGCCTTGTGACTTTCATGCTGGCCGTATTAAAGGCAAATTGGATCCAAGGTAGTTGTTGATCCCAGGTGGTCTGATTTTCCGCATGAAAGGCAATGAGAAGCAGATCGAAGATTGCGATTAAAACCGTTCGGCGTGAGAAGGCTGAGGATAGAAAGGGGAAGTAGTCACATGGCGGATTCCGTGCCCAAAGCACATTCTTTTAAAGATATTGGAGACAAACTGTGAACCATTATCGGAAACTAAGGTGGCGGGGATTCCAAAGTGTTTTGAAAAAAATGGTTACGAAGTGGTTGCACCGTGAGCTACGTGGTAGCACTCCGCAATGGGAACAACCAAACAAACTTGGAGAAGGCATCCACACAAACAAGTAGGAAACTTATTTCCGGACTTGCTACGCGGGAGAGGCCCAACATAGTCAATGAAAACCTTCTCCAAAGGTTTTTCCGCCACCTCAGATGACAAAAGACCCAACTTGGTATTTTGAGCGTGTTTGCTTAGCGAGCACAGTTCACAAGAACGTACTCGAGCTGCAATATCCCGGTCCATACCTTTCCAGATGAACTGATCCCTAATCTTTGCGATGGTCTTATGAATTCCTAGATGTCCGCCCACAGGAGAAGAATGAAAATACTGAAAGACCATCGGTACAAGAAAGCTTGGCAGCACTAACTTAGGTTTTCTCCGCTGCTTGTCACGGCAGCATAGAGCACCTCGGTACAGAAAATAAGGAGGGTGGGCACCTCCGTTTTTAAGCTCATTGATGATAGCAGTCAGCTCGGGATCCTTAAGTTGGTGTGGAACAATGTCCGAAAATGCCAGAGGAAAGTCTAGAGGAGCAACGCCACAACATGGCGGCTCTGATAAATTCTGGTGGTCGTTGGGTAAGTGATACAATGCGTGACAGAGTGTCCGCTATGATATTTTGGGTGCCTCGCACGTGCTGCACTGTGAACTTAAGGGCAGAAATCTGGACTACCCAGCGACCAATCTTCCCGAGCTGACGGGGGTGGGCAAGGAGCCAAGAAAGAGCCTGGTTGTCGGTTTCCAACAAAAATTCTTTATGTTCTAGGTAACGCCTGAACTTGTTAATTCCAAACACGACAGCCAAACACTCCAGCTCATAAACAGAACAACTCTTCTTCTCACAAGGGGTTAACGTGCGTGAAGCATAAGCTATGGGCTGCCGGATACCATCTACTTCTTGCGATAAAACAGCAGCAACGGCTAAGGAGGAAGCATCAGTTTGCAAGACGAACTTACGACCTGAAATCAGGCATAGCCAAGACTGGAGGCTGCATCACTGCCTCTTTCAGCTGCTCAAAAGCAGTCTGTTGCGCTTCACCCCACTCAAACTTGGCACCCTTTTTTCCTAAGAGAGTTCAGAGGGGCCGCCACTTCAGCAACATTGGGGATGAATCGACGATAAAAATTTATCATTCCCACAAAAACGGGCAATCCCCTTGGCATCCTTAGGAGGAGGAAACTCCCTGATTGCCTGGGTTCTCTCTGGATCAATACAAACACCTCGAGAAGAGACAAGATGACCCAGAAACGATATTTCAGGCTGAGCAAAACTCACCTTTTCAGGATTGACGGTAAGGCCAGACTCTCGCAGCCTAGTTAGAACTTCCTCTAGATGAGTCAAGTGCTCCTCATAACTCTCACTGTACACAAGCAGGTCATCCAGATAGTTGAACACGAACTTAAATTTGACATCATGAAAGATAGAATCCAGGAGTCTGGTGAGTGTTTGGGCCCCCACAGCCAAGCCCATTGGCACTCGGGTGAACTGGTACAAATTCCAAGGCACACAAAAGGCAGTGAGAGGTCGAGACTCGTGTTTAGAGGAATCTGATGATATGCCTGATTAAGATCAAAAATGGAGAAATACTTGGGCTTACCATACCAGTCGAAAGCAGAAAGCAAATCGGGGAGAGGCACGGAGTCAATTTTCTATCTGAGCATTGAGCTTTCGATAATACAGGGACCAATCTGGACTTCCCATTAGGTTTCGGCACTAGAAAAACGCTGGACTGGAAAAATTTGAGCAAGACGGCTCGATTACCCCACTCTTTAAGTAATCATCAATCATATTTCTCAGAATTTCCATCTTGGGCGGAGCAAGCTTATATGGATGGGAACGTACAGGACGGGTGTCCTGTAAGACGAATCTCGTATTCCCAAGAGATTGGTCGTGCCCAGTTTGTCAGTTAGGACTTCAGGAAAACTGGAACAAATCTGCCTTATGTCCTCAGCCTCTTTCGGCGTAAGATGTCCTAGTTGGTCAGGAGGAGTCAAGCTCTTATCTTCCATCTCTAAGGCAGCAGTCCCACGAGACTCGACATCTGAAAAGGGAACGAGCACCCCGCCTGGCGAAAGCAAAGAAAACATGACTGGAGGCCAAATCCAAAATCATGCCAGTTTTTCCGATAAAATCTGCTCCCAAGATGAAAGGGAAAAGTCAGGTCCTTAGCCACCAAAAAGCTCCAATCCCAAGAGAAATAATTAATTTTGATGTGAAATCTGGGCACTACAGATAATAGGTAAAGGTGTGCGTGAAGCAGTCCAGCAGATAAGTGAACTAGGCTCAACCTGCCGTATTAGCTCAGAGGATTTTAGATCTTCAAAAAACGACAAAGAAATCAGGCTGCGTGCTGACCCAGAATCAACCAGGGCCTTCTGCACCACATTCCCCACAAGCACATCCAGTTGTGGGCAGGTTGAGCGGGCAGCCCTTACTCCCTGCGCAGCCAGAGCAGCAACCTCCCCTCTCGGCCAACTATGATAACTGTCCCCAAGTCTATTTCTTTCTGTTCTGTATTAAACCAGCTACCCTTTTACCATCAAAATCTATATATATATAAAATGAAACTGTTCGTGTGTAACAGCATCACTCACAAACGGCTGGACGGATTCGCCTAATTTTTTTTTTAATTTGTTCGTCTTGATCTGTAGAAGGTTATAGGATACTTTTTATCCCTTTCCCGATTCAGGATTCCGCCCCACTGGTTACAGAAATACCCGTAAGAAATGCATTGCAGCAAACATATGTTATTAAGTGAAAGAGTCTTTTCAAATTTTTAATCAGCTGTTTCTTTGTAAACATATATAATGCGACAAAAAATATATTTATATATAAATTTCTTTACACTTATAGTTTTTTAAAGCATAGAGTAAGCTTAAGAGAAACGACAAATTTTGTTTAAACTGTTTCTGCAATCATAATATATAAAAATGAATGTTTGTGTGTTTGTCCTTTATGGACTCAGAAACTATTGGACCGATCACTATGAAAATTTGTATTTTTCTATGTAGAAGGTTTTATACGCAATGCCCATTGATGTAACTAACCACCAAGGCTGTACTGCAAGATATAAAAGTTATCAAAGCGCCTGCACATTATAAAACTGCAATTACAACACAGTAGTTACGTATATTAAAATATCCAAACACTATATTTGAAGGCAAAGAAATATACGGGCAAAGCTTAAGAGACGCGTGCGAAGCCGCGGGAAACAGCTAGTTAGGTACATATTTGCCCTCAAAAATTACCTTTACGGCACGAGTCGGGCTTACTCGTCCGCAAGCTTACTAGTTTTTTTATTAAGTGGACAAAACGGTATAATATGTCCCACTTGCTTGCAGCCATAACAGGTAGGAGGCTGCCTACGGGAAGGAGCAGCTGCTGGCTCAGACTGCACCGGAGCATGGACCGGCCCCGGAGGCAAGTGAGGAAGATGCCTCGACATGGCCTCCCTTTGATCATCCGCATCCTGAACCCCTCTAGAGATGATGGAGAGGCGGTCCAAATCCGCAAAAGATGCGGGACGGCTACAAAAAATCAAACGGGAGCGTTCTTCAGGTTTAATGCCCTCCAAAATAAGGCTCACCAACTCCGTTTCGCTCAAGCTCAAGCGCAACACCCGGGCTACATCCCGTATCTCCCCGACAAAATGGCTCAACGTCTCGTCTCGTGCCTGAGGACGGTAAACGCGTTCCACCCGCAAGCGCTCCCTAACCCGAGCAGGCACAAAGAACTCCAAGATCTCGGCGTGGAACTGGTCAAAGGTGGCACCTCTCTTAAGGCAGTCTAGAAGGCGATCAAAAAGCGGCCTTAAGGAAAACTGCGCTAAAATCTGCATAAGCATGGCATCTGTCATACCAGGAAATTCTCTTAGCTTAAAAACTTCCAGAAGGAAATGGAAAGTAAATTAGTGTCAAGTCCATCAACTCTGGGGAAGTGTTGTAAAACACTCCCCAAAGGATGAGGCAGTTTGCCAAAGCTAGAAAAGGAAGGCACAACTATAGATGATGCCTCACCAGCCGCTTCAGGAGGGCCACTACCCATCGGAGACATAGTAACTCTGGAGGCTCGAAAGAAAGAGCCGGTGGATGGTTAGCAAAAGTAATGGTAGTGGGAACCTCCGTTGGAGTGACAGCGGTAAATAGTAACCCCCTTCTCTTTCACCGAGCGCACCTCACTCAAAACCATCTAAGGCTTGTTTTTAATTTATTACTGGCCGAAAAAGCCCAACTTTTAATATCAGAGTCTAAACTAGGAGCTGACATAAGTAAAACTATTCTGTCACGCCAATGTAAAAGCTGAGATGCCAATCTAGCCTTTGCTGACCCGGACATGGAAGTGACTCAAAATTAATATCGTCTTCTAATTCCTCCATTCGGGTTTTTACAAAACTCAAATTCTGTGTTAATTTGGAACTCTGCATTCCAGCTGCGGTCCAACGCTATACAAGCCCGTAATTGAGCTCTTAATGCCCTCACATCTCCCTCGGGCTTCTGTCCTCTCGCCAGGACCTCAAAAACCAACTCGGGCTTGCGTAGATGTTCAGGCACCAGAGAAAACGCCATACCAAACAATTAAGACAAATAAATACAACAATAAACAACAAAGCGTACGCAACAATTACTTAGTAACCTAAGTGGACTCAACTCACAAAAGGCTTACACTGACGAGGTCCAAGTGAAGAACTCAACACCTGCTACCCAATAGAAGGATACCCTGCAAATATACACTAACCACAACCTACAAACACAGAAGCAATAAATATAACAAAAAAACACATTGATAGGGGAGAAGGTAAGAGTACAGTTAGATAAATTTAGCGGTTTAAGCAATTTAGAGTCCCTTGCTCCCTGCAAAGGGTAAGTCTGCAGGAAGCAAGACACTAAACCAATTCCACCCGGTATCCTGTGCTAGGGCAAGCTCCTAATGAAAAAAAAATTGTGTACTCTAACCTCCCCCTACCTAACACTAACCTACACCAACAAAACAAAACCAGAACTGAGAGACAGCTGAGAGAGCAGCGAACCACGCTCTGCTACCATTGAAACCGTTACATCGCCGCTCGCACACCCACAGCAAACATCAGGGAAGCGCGCTCCCATGGCGGCGAACGGGATGCCGGATCAAAACTAACTAGGTAAAATAAGAACACCGTGGTCAGTATACTCAGGTTCATTCACTAAGACAAAACATAGGCCTATCCAGTCAATAGAAATATATAAGTATATATACTATAAATAAAAAAATAAAAAGTGCCTGCAGTAGTAGATACCTCAAACAATCCTTGTCAGGTGCACCTGCATACAAAAATTAGAAACGCCATAATTGAAACAAGAAATGCCAATTTCACCCGGTATCCTTCGGCTAAGGGCGGGCTCCTAATGAAATCCAAGAAATAACTAAATATATCTAAAACTAACTTAAAATTAAATAACAAAATATAAAACTATATAAAAATGGCAACAATAACAATAACAAATAAATAAAGAATATAAGCAGGGTATCACAGAAGACTAGAAGCAGGTGGTGTTGACTAGAAGAAATGTCCATCATGGTGGCCCTCCTTCAGCAGAGCGCAAAAGCGAAGGTTTCTCTGCGACCACGCATGATGGAGAGATGACAGGAGAAACAATTCATCTCTTGGACCTCATCAGTGAGGGGCCGTAAACTTAGCCGCACATGTCAGAAGGAAAACAGCTCAGCAAAACTAACAAAAACACTTAATTAAACAAAATTTTAAGCTGGAGCTACTCCTAACTTGTACACCACGGCTCGGAGTCTTTGCCACTCTACCGGAAAAGCCAAACGCCTTCAAATGGTCAGTGGCCTCTGCAGCCAATAAACCACACACACATACACTATATAAAACACACATGAGCCGGGGAGATATAGGTATTGAACCGGCTCAGTGTTTCATAAATGTACCTTTTCATTTTTACTATAACATATAATGCTTTAGTAGCGTTTGTAAGACATAAATTATAAACACTCACACAAATAAAATATAATTATAAACTAGAAGCATCCCTTGTTTGTTTGGTTTCATTTAATTTCCAAACCACTATATTCCGTATTGTTTTAATGTTTAGTAAATCTAGTAGATGTTGTATAATTCTTGTTCATGAATATTTAATAGTTTCTTCCTGAAGTAAGATACAGGATTAGAATGGAATCTATCTCAGCCAGAAGTTAACAAATTTAAATGTAATCTTTTCCTCAAACAGCGTGTCTTGTTTTGCGTAAAGCGTAGATGAATTATGACCTGTCGGGTGATATATCAAAAGAATGTGATTAGCTAGGATTATATTTTGTGTTTCCGGGCCGTTACACTCACTTTTGCAAACAAAATATTAAAAATATCGGTACAGAATAAATATAAGTAGCCACTCTTCGTGAGCCTACTGTTTAACCCAAAATAGAAAATTTTGTAATAACTACATAATTATGTCATGAATTGGTAATATTGTATTGGTAATTTTTTAGATACTACATCTCGAATAGGAGAGTGTAAGTGGAAACATTTCTAATAGTCGTAAAATACTTTCCCAGACAGAATTAAAATAGATATAGTCTCTTTCGTCAAGAATTATCTTTTCCGTCAGTTAAGAATGAATAAAATCGGTAGATGTTTTTTATAGAATAAGAATTTATTTTAATAAGTTATTAAGGGGATGTGAACACAAATATATATATATATATATATGTGTGTGTGTGTGTGTGTGTGTGTGTGTGTGTGTGTGTGTGTGTGTGTGTGTGTGTGTGTGTGTGTGTGTTCACATCCATATATATATACGTATATCAATTATTAGACTTCTTGATATAAAGTTGCATTTAATATTTCGGCTTTGCCGTTTTCAAAAAGGTATAAGGTATAATAAAAAATAACAACACAGCAACAAAATTTACAAAAGTAAATAAATGCTGTGTTGTTATTTTTTATTATACCTTATTATACCTTTTTGAAAACGGCAAAGCCGAAATATTAAAGGAACTTTATATCAAGAAGTCTAATAATTGATATAATAGAGCAATTCTGCTTTTATACACCCGAAGTGAATATGTATATATATATATATATATATATATATATATATATATATATATATATATATATTTGTGTTCACATCCATATTTATATATAAGACTATAATATGAAGTAATATATAGCTCAAAGTATAGTATACAAGCATGAGAATCATAAGAGAATTATATTTGAAAGATACACAGAAATGCAGCCTACAGGCAAAAGTAGTATTTAATCGTACCTAACCTAATCATAACCTAACCTAACATAACTTACCTAGCCTAACCTGCCATATCGTTGCTATGTGGCTGTCGTTTTATGTGGTTCATAAAGTTTGCAAGGTAAATAATCACGAACTAATCAGTAGAGCTACACTAATGGAAGTTACGTTATGTATATTTGTACTGTTTATTTTTGTGCTTATACATATATAACAAGTTATTTAGCTTAGATAATTAGTTATGAGCAAGTTTGATTCCACTTTCAAAAATTCTTAACTCAGAAACTTATGATCTGGGTAAGAACAAATTTTGATCATAGAATAACATGAACAAATGTATTATTAAAATACTATCTTAACTTGTATTCTTAACTGGGTAAATAATAACCCACTCAACAATAATATTAACCTAACCTAATAATATTAAGGCGTGGGACTTTACGACAGTACCTTAGTAAAGTACTAAAACAAGCTGTAATATTGACTAGCCTTCCGTATCCGTAGAGTACATGTCACAGCTATACATAACCACAATATTTATTTGGATAGTAGAACTTTATCCGAGAATTAGCTTTAGAAAATGGTTTTAAACTTATTTGACAATTCATATATTTATCTAGCTAAGCGCCATATGTAAACCTTTGTGGCACATTAAAAACAATACTACAAAAGTGTTATTCTTTACTTTTACATATTATTTATTTTCTAACAAATTACGAAAGCGCTTAGACACACAACACACATCTATAAACAAATCCGTTATAAAACACTTTGTTTTCCATTCTGAGTACTAAGAAAGGAATACTGAATCCTCCACATTCATTTTATACGCACATAAGGAAACTTTTCACGTCCAAGGAACACTCACAAGGTCAATAAATCTGCATCAGCGAGCTCAGAGGAGCACGTTTGCATACAGACGGTCTTCAGCTTGGTGAAAATACAATGCTGGTGACATTGCTGTGACTGGATCTGAATCTGGGCTGAAGTAGGACACAAAATTCAAAAAGAAGAGGTTTGATTAGGAAATGATTAGGGATCAATTGTATTTATTCCCACCAATCACTATAACTTAACTGTACGTTTCTGATTTATTATTTATTACGTTCTATTATTCTAAATATAATCTTTTCAAATACACATTGAAAGCAATCCATCCTAATGGAGAATTGCAAAAAGTGTATCTAAACATTTCTGGACAGATTTAGCAAAATATTTGTATTATTGTAAAGACATATAATATTGCCTTCGTACTTAATATTTTTAATGTTTGGCGGAAGTTTTTTTTATTAAGGTAGAAGATAATGTCTTTGTGTAAAAGGTTTAATTTTGTTTAGGGACTTTAAAATTATAAGCGTACCTAAGTCCTTAACCATTAAGGACTACACTACGTAATGTTTAACAATAATACAAAGACCAAACCCCCCTCGGTCTTTTTTCTTTGTAAGAGGCAGGGCATTTTGGCATGGTTAAAATATAGAGCGTCATGTAAAACTGTTTACAAGAAAGCTCGAAGCCACTGTAAACTGTAACATAAACGTCCCTCGTTGCATATATATTTGGAATAACAAGTTTTGATGAAATATGATTCAGGGAAATAGAAAACCTAACGATATCAAAACACAAATATGATATCAAAGAGGCCATCAACACTGGTTGTAGTGGCCATAACCGGAGGCCTTATGGCCTCAGTTGACTCGACACCACATTACTGCTGACATTCTGTTATCTGTTGACAGACCAGTTTTATAGTCTTGTTTCCTTATGAGCAGCAGCAAGTTCTTGCAAGACTGTTACGAAATGTTCATACGCAATAGTTATTATTTATTTGAAGGAAATACACGTATTAGGAACCAATTTAAGTTAACCACTCGTACATGGTACACAGCAAGATTTTTGAACAAACTGATATAATACTACATTTTCTAAATGAAAACTAATATTAGTTACAATTATAAAACTGTTAGACTGAAAAGTAACCATCACAATTTTTTCCCCCACTGAAATAGTATATTATATTTGTTAGAATATATGTTTAGAGTAGTAGTCAATAAATACTGAAACTATATAATTAATATTAAATCAGTATTTTAATCGAGAATATCCCACTAATATTATAAATGCAAAAGTTTGAATATTTGGATGTTTCGAGGTTTGTCCTTGAATCACGCTAAAACTGCTATACGGATTGTGCTGAAATTTGGAACAGGTATAGCTTTTGGTCTGAATCAACATTTAGAGTGCTTTTTACCACCCATAACACATTCATTTTTCCAAATAAAGTCGAATTCAAATTTAAAAATTAGTTTGTTTACATTCGAATGTTATGATAAGAATGAAACGTATTTTAACAGCTGTTGACAGCTATAGTTCGACAAACTTTCTGAAACATTTGTTTACATTTGAATTTTATCAATAATAAGTAAACAGTGCTTGATTGGTAGTGTAATGCAGATAGTAAATAAAACATTAATATATAAATTTTACTCCAGATTGTGCCAGTGACGAATCAAAATCATCTAATGCATTAAATACTGTTATAAAACTAACCTTCATGAACACAGTTATATACACACCACAGGTAAAGACACACACAAATACATATAGAACATACGTAATAATATTTCCAATATTATTATTTTATATATTATATTATTTGGTCAATCTTGTGTGCCATAATGGTTTTCACATAAGTTACTTTAAACTGGCGGGCTTCCTTGACATTATGATATTACATTTTAACAATGGCTAATTGAAAAACAGAAATGAATACGAACATGCCTCAACGATTCATTCTTTCCCTGGCTACAGTCCAAAAAACAAGTGTAACGCAAAACTTTAATAATGATTATTTTGGAAAGTTGCAAAACCTTAATAAGAACTTCCCTCTTATACCGAAAGTACATAGGAAGTAGGTAGGACTCTCCCCTAGGTCGTAATAGGCTTTTCAGTCCTACTTATGTGTGTATTTTCTTCATCAAGACAAGGTAAACTCAACTATGTCAACACGATTTTGACCAAAGTAGATTTCCGAGAACTAGATAATCGAACGTATATAAAATTTGATAGAGGCAATATGGCAAGCTAAACTGTGACATAGTAGGTAAGTGAATTTAAATTGTCTTAAGTAGGCACTATTTAACCGAAGTAGGCATCTCCGAAGCCGAAAAAGGCACAGCTCGACGATCCTTCCTGTGTTTCTTATGTTCAAGGCGATAATAATCATTAGTTGTAAATGTATTTTTACCAAAATAAGATTACGACGTTTATTTTTATTGAAACAATCCAAGTTTTTTTTATATATTTTTTTGACGATGGAAGGTTATCTACCCTCTTCTTCAGGTGTAAGAAACGCCCTAAGATATTAAAAAACACCTTTTTTAGCTCCTGTGCAGTGACATCGCTGTGTCCACCTCTCCACAGTCTGGACTTTATGCAGCATCACTTAATAATCTTTTAATCCTTGTGTACCATATTTTTTACTTTTTTATTGTCTTTTTTACACCAGTAGAAGAGGGTAGATTTCAATCCTCGAAACGTAGTATTATACTGTTTTGTAACATATAACGCTGGTAAATGTCCGAAATCCTATTATCCGCTCCAATTATTAGTTTTATTTATTTTAACTATAAAATATTTTATGAAATTTGTAGAAAATTGTGTTATTGGGTACTTCAAACGATAAGGATGAAGATTATTCCAAGAAATTACCTCATTTCCTTTTACTTGTCATGGTAACATTTCAGTGACGGCAGTGAAAGGAGTTTAAAACTGTACTTTAATGATTAAAGGGCTTAAGCATATTTTTCTTTTGAAATAAATAGGAAATACATGTTTAAAGAATAAAGAAAATAATGATAAATTGTACATTTTGAATTTAAAACTCCCAGCACACTACGACACATTTCGACCTTACAATACATGGTCAGTGAAAGGAGATTTACTACTAACGAAACTTTTTCTACCCTGTAGATTGATTTTCCCAAAATAATTTACGTTAGTAATAATACGTTAGGCTTCAACAGAACGGGTTTCCCATTATTCAGAGTTCTAACAAAATTTGTACTTTTTAGTTTAATTAGTATTCTCACATGAAATTAGCTCAATAATATACAGCTCATACCAAGTGGAGGTTCCATTAATAACTCAAGACATCCCTGTTCTTAATGAAGGTCAACGTGAATAAATAACCAGTGCCATTAACCTGGTTTATAACTTCTGTTCGTGCCGGGACGGACATGTAACAGCTCTTAACTAAAGGGCGGGTGTTACCGCATGGGATACCGTGGCCTAGAAACTTTTATTACAAACCTTACTTTATATCTAACAGAATATATACACCAATTGTTGAACAAACTTACTTAGTTTTAATAAAAGATTTTGCTTTGTGTCTGTTGATTGTTGTGAACTTATAAAATATTCAGAACATTAAAGACAACATATTATCAAACAGCACGTTAATCTTCTTTGTTTATGATTGAGGGACAACCAAGAAGTTTCCCTCATGCATAAAATGATAGTACAAGATATGAACAACTGTTAAGAATAAAGTATAAAGAGCCACAAAATGATGCCAATCTGTCAGGCCATACTTAGCTAATCCTTCTTTAGTTCAGTAAACGTAGATAAAGTTTTGGCAAAACTTTGGTCAAAGCCCTCCAAAAATAACTAAATGAGTCATACATTTGTTATAAGGTTAAAAGTTTACATATTGGATTTAACTTAAACTTTAAATAAGTTTAAATTATATAGTGAATAACGCAATTTATGTCTAATCAAAGTTTCAGTTTTTTGTGCTCACTACATCAAAATATTGTTTACACGATAAAATTCTTGAAATACGTATTTAGGTTTCGCTGTGGAGAGTAATCTTCAGTCAACAGAAGTTAAACCAAAACTGCCAGTAATACATATCCTTTTGTACAGGTGAGTTGAAGAGGCGTTGCTATAACGTGATTGGCTTAAATTTAACCAACCAACGATCTGTGATCAAAATGACTTCTTTATAACAGCATTTTGTAAATTTTACGGTATTTAAGCGGTATATGTTTCTTGGTTATTTACGCGGTTTCTCTTATTATCTGTAAATAATAATGTGTTACTTATTAAATAACGGTTGTTTTGTCAAACTCTAATGCATGTCTGGTTTCGTAATTGTGTTCCACTTTGGGATGAATAAAAAAGAAAATACAGGACTAATATTATGTTCCCAAGTCCTGCTCTCTTATAAATAACATTTCTGCTACAGACAGGTCCAGTTAAAATAGTTTCAATTTTTTGTTTATATAAAACCCACAACACGAAATCAACGATCACTCTAAATGAAACACGTTAATTATTTTTAAATATATGAACTGTGTAAGTTTTTTTCGCAATTACTTCTTTCCAATCGACTAACAAATATTAAAATAGTAATAAATCCGAGACTCTTAAGCAATAAGATTGAAAATGTTATATTGAATCACACGTTTTGTGAAAAACAAATCATCGAATTAAAAAGTATTAAAATAGTATTTTTATTAGAAGTTATAACGTGTGATCTAGATATATGATTTTTCCATGTTGGATCATAGCACTATTTATAGAATTTAATAGTTAGTTTATACGATTTAAAATAGAACTACGTAGTAGATAACTATAATGTTTAATAGTTATTGTGACAGCAAAGACAGTATCAATTCGATACTTGGAGTTGCCTGTGGCTAAGAAACTAAGCGTCAGAAGAAAACTTAAACAAAGGCTTTATGAAGAGAACGCGGGAACTCCCGAGGCTGAGAACGCTATTGCAGTATTCCCGAGACAGAAGATGTTCATCAGACAACAAGCGGTTCCGCGTGGCTAACTGCGTTTGTACCGGTTATTCTGCAGTTTTATTAGTTGTGTTACTAGAACATCTTTCGCGTAGTCAATTACAGAAAGTTATTCGTTTTAAAGTAATATTAAAAATGTGATATAAATGTATTATAACATTATTTGGTAATATGTATCTGCGTGTATATGCGGGTCTGTATGAAAAAGAACTGTAGTTCAGCACAATATCTTCGGCTATTGAAATAAAACTCATAATATTCTTACATTCCTAAAAGGATAAAGTTGAAGATTAAAATTACTGGACGCTCTCTTTCTAAGTAGGTAATCAATACGTTCCTTATAATGCGTATGTTTAAAGCTACAACAATACCAAACGAGGTCAGGGGTATTCACTTAACAAATTTAATGGTTTCAGGAATGGTACAAATAACGACAAATATTTGTAATTTAATATTCCGTTACTCGCCGCACTCAATGTTGCAGTAAAGCCATGTAACGCTGTGTTAGCTTGTTGGCAGCTAAATGAATACTAAGCTAATAAATATATGAGCTAGGTCAAATACAATATCCGGTATAAACTACACCAAAAGCATGCAATCTTCTCTTAATTTTCGTATCTTCCAAATTTCATTCTTATTTATGGTATTGTTCTCTACTAACAACTCATGATTGTTCGGTTGTTAATCAAATTACATAAAAAATGCAGTTCACAAATAAAAAACAATGTATGAAAACTTAGTTTTGTTTCTTAAAATAGTGAGTTTTATTCCACCAATTTCAACCACCAAATCGTTTCTGACACTTTCTCGGTTTCATGTAACTCTATCTGCGGTTTGTTAAATATCTAGTACATAGTAATTATTCCAATCGCTTGTTACAGTCATACATAATTGGCTGAGCTTTAGCGAAGCCTATCACTCTTGGGGTGGAAAAGTTTTAATTTCTGTACGTCCGTCTGTCCAACATGAAACCCAATTTGATTACCACACATCTGAATGTACCATGTAGGAAGATAAGTCGAGATCAAAATTTTGAATGAAATTTCATTTCTACAAGAATGAGTTCTATGATGCGTCATTTTCGTGTCAAATTCTTTATTGTATGATTATCTTATTGCATGTTTGTCTGCAGGACATGTGAATATTAAAATGATCAATTGATTTTAAATTTTGCATTTAGCTTAGCGAAGCATATTACTTAAGGTGACCATATTTTCTAACAAGTAATCCGGGACATGTTTACATAATGTTAAACTGGACAATATAAATAACCCACTGGGGAAGGCAGTGTAAGGTCAGATGACGACCCTGTGTGTATACAAACACATGACATTAACCGCTGTTCTCCATAGGTTTAAAGTATCAATCCCAAAATATGATAGGAATTCAAGTACTAAATAATTACAAATTAAGAATAAATTGAAATATATTTCTGAATAATGTGTAAAATTGTATAAGAAAACTTTTGTGTGTACTTGTTCGATGAAGACAACTTTTTTAGAGATGCGTTGTTCTTTTTTATTTTCTCATGCATTTCAATGCACATTTCATTTTCATTTGTAATAATTAATAAAGCTTTGACAGTTTAAAGGACATTGAAGCTTTCTTCAAAGCCATCAGTTAATAATTAAGGCAAATACGGAGGCATTCGTGCCTGAAAGAGATAAAACGAGCTCGTACCTTTTTTTGATTTTGTGAATCTCTTGCTTTGTAAAATCCTTGAAGAGAGTCAACCACTTTTGCTCAATTAACAGTATATTTTTGGCCCATTCAGCAATACGTTCGTCCAAACAAACGAACCACCACGATCAAAACGATACAATAAGATAAGATTTTAATATCATCATTCCGTTAAACATGTCATCAGGTAACGTGTTGGCTGGCAAAACGTTTTTTGGCAAACAATGACCATCTTTTTTCCAATTCCTCCCACTTGGGCTGCTGTCTCAAATTTGACCAAGATAATTGTTTTTAATTTTCTAGGTTATCTTTTCATAGATATAAGCAATACAAGTTTTTAATAAGCAATACAATTATCATATAATGTAATTGTTATCCGCTTTAATTTATTTAAATCTCAGCCAAGGTTTTACGTGAGAATCTTCCTTTAGAAATCCCTAACTTTCGTAGGAAGGAAACAATGATTTTTTCCTATCGTCCATGATTTCTTACAGTTAAAAGTATTCATTTGCTGCTTCAGGTGCAGATATTTTGTCTCCTCTCCTTAACAGTAACGATTATGTAACTTTTTTGAAGAGCGTGTGGTTCAAAATACATTCATTATAATGCATTTATTATTAACGCCATAATGATCGGTGTAATCAGTACTTTGATTTAATTGACTGCATTTTATTTCTAAATAAACAGCTACACAGTCATAATTCATGGCAGCATTAAGATCAAATAATGAAGATCATATGGGATAATGCTATTAAATGGCGTTTGTAACTAAACATTTTCGCCCATAATTTTCCGTGTTTAAATAATTGTCTGCAGTATTTTGCCCTTGACACTAAGGGAAGAACCGCAGTGGACCTGCAGTACAAAGTGGAGACAGTAGACTAACAAGGGAGGCCCATGTTAATTATCGAGGGCGAGCGAGTGGGACTGGACTGGGAAGACAAACCCGTTGCAATTTCAGTTGTCAGAGGCGCCGCAGTGGAGCTGCAGTGCAAAGTGGAGACAATAGACTAACAAGGGAGGCCCATGTTAATTATCGAGGGCGAGCGAGTGGGACTGGACTGGGAAGACAAACCCGTTGCATTTCAGTTGTCAGAGGCGCCGCAGTGGAGCTACAGTGCAAAGTGGAGACAATAGACTAACAAGGAAGGCTCATGTTAATTGTCGAGGGCGAGCGAGTGGGACGAGACTGATAAGACAAACCCGTTGCATATCAGTTGTCAGAGGCGCCGCAGTGGAGCTGCAGTGCAAAGTGGAGACAATAGACTAACAAGGGAGGCCCATGTTAATTATCGAGGGCGAGCGAGTGGGACTGGACTGGGAAGACAAACCCGTTGCATTTCAGTTGTCAGAGGCGCCGCAGTGGAGCTACAGTGCAAAGTGGAGACAATAGACTAACAAGGAAGGCTCATGTTAATTATCGAGGGCGAGCGAGTGGGACTGGACTGGGAAGACAAACCCGTTGCATTTCAGTTGTAAGAGGCGCCGCAGTGGAGCTACAGTGCAAAGTGGAGACAATAGACTAACAAGGAAGGCTCATGTTAATTGTCGAGGGCGAGCGAGTGGGACGAGACTGATAAGACAAACCCGTTGCATATCAGTTGTCAGAGGCGCCGCAGTGGAGCTGCAGTGCAAAGAGGAGACAATAGACTAACAATTGAAGCTCATGTTAATTGTCGAGGGCGAGCGAGTGGGACGGGACTGGGAAGACAAACCCGTTGCATTTCAATTGTCTGAGGCGCTGCATTTTTAATGATGGTCGTATGTGTTTTTTACCATCGTGGTTTTTGTCACAACTTCTTATGAGATTAGGCGGGCTGACTAGGGTCTAATTTTTAAAACTTTTTATAACAATCAAATATGTAATAGTAGTTATTTGTTCTGTGGTATGTATGATTTGTTTTGTCACAACTTCATGTGAAACTAAGAGATACTTTGCTCTGCCGATTTGTCATATTAGTTATGGATTAAAAATGATAAAACTTATTACATTCATAATTATTGTTTCCTTGAAGTATTTTATAGTATTATAATTCTCATAACTGAATACGAATTTGAAAAGAAAATGAAACTCATTGAACTGTAATACATTGATTTGTAGTAATATGTATAATTATCTGAAATTAGAAGTCATTTTTCAGGAGTGCCCATTCTCTAAACAATTTTATGGTCGAATAAATACCACGCTCTTCTCGCAGTGCAATTAGTTCATTATTGAAAATTCCTCTTTGACAATTCTTGTTTATATTTATAGCAAAGGACTGACGCACAAAAACTGGCTGAAGAACCCAAATGGTATTAAAATTGTTAACCGCCAGAAGTAAGTTAACCGCTGCCAATAATTTCGCCAATATACAATCTCGGGGCTACAAACCTTTGCCAACTGCCTCCATATTTTACCAAACAATACATACACCATCGAAAGCCTACCAAGTTTATGGGCAGAATCGGGAAATTATTTGGAAGATGGATAAATTTTAAATATTCTTAACATTAAGAAGGATAAATTATTGTTGTCAAATAGCTTCTCCCTGTACACTATTAAATGAGTGATAAGAAATAACAAACGTTTCTTTTAGGTTAATAATAAATTGGTTACTTGATATTCTGACATCATTAAAAACTAATACACATATAAGGCTGTTGGTAAAAAGGTGTCACAAACTTCTGTGGGTGGTAGTATTCATCATTTAAAACAAAAAATGTCATATACAGGTTGAGAAAATGTCTCACGCTGCCACCATTTTGTATTTTGTAGATAAAATGTATTTCCTGTAAAACTAGTTTAGATGAAGAAACCCAGTTTGGCACATAGGTTTGAATAAATAAAAATTAAATGAAATTGTTGTTATTTTCTTTAATTTTAACAAAATAGCGTCTGTTGGAACATTTTATTACAATTCCAATGATGCTATTTTCAACAAAATCTGTCAACATAAGCGAGCACGGCCACTTTTAAAGATACGCTTGCACCAGTCGGGAGCGCCAAACATGTCACAATTGAGAGGTATTAATTGTTTTTGAAATAAATACAATTGGAATTGTAATAGACATTTAAAAATAGTTGGTATCTAGTAAATGTTTTATAATTATAATGGTATTTTTGTTATTTGACTTTGAGAAGAGATGCACTTTTACAGCTCAATGCTTTTTTAAAATGGGGAATTAACGAGATAGTTAGGTACCGGTAGCTTTAAAACTACTAGACCTATTGTCCTTAAATTTACAAAATATACTGTCGGGTATATGACGCCTAAAATGGACTAGTTTGAAGAAAAAATTATTAAAAACTTATGTAAAAAAAGTTTTTTATATATATATATATAAAAAATATTTTTGACTTTCTTTTTATTACAAGATGAATGTTAGGTATATATTAAAAATTCTAGTACACTTTGTTGGTACCATAGTAAAAATAACCAGAAAAAATTCAGGTATTCTGAATTGCTGGTTCGGCAGATAATTGTACCCAAGTCTTAAAACATTAGGTTACGGAAATCAAACGTTAAAAGTACAACTTCACTTACCATGACTCAAAACTCTCCTGGTGAGTAATTCTCATCATGTTTATCTTCTTAAAAAGCCTCTTCACTCTGCTTTCTTTAGTTTGTTCCTCTGCTTCCATTTTTGCTTTGATAACCCTAAGTTTGTCAATATCTTGAATGCCTTTGACCACAACTTTCCGGGTTTTGTTGCAGTCTTTGGAACACATTTGTTTTTGCTATTGCACCTTCATTGAAGCATAGAACAGCATCTGCCACTCCAAAATTTAGAGTTTTCAGACCTACAAAGTTCTTTCCAAATGCTTCCAATTCTTTTCCAAATGCATGCATTAAAATTCTCGTTCGGGTTTTGTGTTCTTCCGTGAAGGCACCGCTCAAGAAGATCAGTGTTTATTAAATCCTTGTATATAGGCTTAACTGCCAGAAAGACTGACTCAGGAATTAAATTTTTGTGTTAGTAGGTTTCAAGAGTATGGTTCATGAGAGATTTATTGTAGTCACACCAGGTGTTCGGCGCTTTAGGGCAAAAAGAATTCTGATACAACAAAGAATTTAGTAACAGTGTTTTCATTTAGTAAATCCATTGACTAATTTTGAAAGTAAATCTAAGTTAAAAATCACATTTACATCATCATCAACAACAAAATTATGAGGACACTGACTATTGTTCAGTTTCTTAGAACTAGGCTTATTTCTGAGGCCTACTCTCTCCTGTAGTTGTGGGTGAATTCAAACTGGGCCTAGAAAACTCATCACTAGATGTATACTTGTTTCCTTTGAACTTATTGAATTCATTGAACTTCTTAATTCTAGGCATATTTACGACTGCAGAGCACTATTCCTCAACAAAAAACAACAGTTATTGAAGCATTCAAACACAATCACTGTACACAAAGTGTTACAAAAACTTTCAAACTATGAAAAGCAAGTTTACAAACAAACAACGTTTCCATAAATAGCAAAAAGGTGCACAGTGCAAATAAGTAAACATACAGTATAATCCTGTGTAAATGGCAGGTTACCCAACCACACAGCTCAAGAAATGATATTGGAGTTCATAATTGTGTATGAAAATGGCATTAGCACTGAGTAGTGGCTTTTGGAATCTGGCATGGAAAATGGCATGAAATAATAGCACAAGTAATGCAAGCTTTTACAAAAACTATGTTTTAACATAAAATGATATGATATGCGTATTAAAGTATATATATTCTTAATCAGTATAAATAAAGGAATATTTTTAAGCAAAAAATTACGAATTCGTTTACCAAAAAAGCTCATCTCTCCCCTTTTAAAAACTTCTAAATATGCCATTTTGTTAATACTAAGTAAAATAATAATACTATTTTTTATTTGGTTACCTTAGCTTAACTAGTTTTAAAGATAATAATCTTTTCTTTTCAAAAAGTTTTATTAGACATTCTGTGACATATTGTTTAAAACAGAACAGATATTGCGCTTTTTGTGAGAGCGAATGCAACAACTATTACAATATTATTAAGATCACAAAATATTGGTTAAGTACAAAATGTAGGCTAGTGGCAGAATTCTTATTATAAAAGAAATAATTGCGTAGGCCTATATAAAGCCCACTTGAGCGTATAAAATACACTGAAATTTTTACCAGTTAATATTAAACACCACTCTCTTAGGTATATACAAAACACACACACATATATATATGTCAACATGTTAAACAATATGTCATAGAATGTCTAATAAAACTTTTTTGAAAAGAAAAGATTATTATCTTTAAAACTAGTTAAGCTAAGGTAACCAAATAAAAAATAGTATTATTATTTTACTTAGTATTAACAAAATGGCATATTTAGAAGTTTTTAAAAGGGGGGAGATGAGCTTTTTTTGGTAAAAGAATTCGTAATTTTTTGCTTAAAAATATTCCTTTATTTATACTGATTAAGAATATATATACTTTAATACGCATATCATATCATTTTATGTTAAAACATAGTTTTTGTAAAAGCTTGTATTATATATATATATATATATATATATATATATATATATATATATATATACAAAAAGCATTACCAAAATCCATCTATAAATAAAAGGATTTTACTAAAACCACAAAAACAAAAATAGCCTGTATATACATAACCTAATGACATAGCATCACACATACATTTTCGTTTTATTAGTATACAATTTTAATATATTTTACAGAAAGTTCATTCTAGTTAGAATTTATAATAATTAAACATATATACAGCAAAAAGCATCACTCTCGCTTTGAGTAATCTTTTCAATTAGTACAGAAAACCCGTCAATTTTTCACCAGAATTTTACGTAAGGTTGGCATTGAAATATAAAGTGTTGCTTATATTATACTGTATTATTACGTTTTTAATACAGTTTTAATTCAAAATGAAAATGTCCTGCAATAACTTGAAGACTCAGATTAACTTTGTATGGTTTATAATATTGAATGAGGTACTCGTACTCGTCCGTGAGCATAATGTGTGGTTATTTGACTTCCACCTCTTAAATAGCTTTATCGGAATAAGCCCGGTATAAGCCTCATAACCCGTATCATTGTTATCTACGATGGCTATACAGATAATATTGATAACGGGAAACGAAACATGGACGCTGACAACATAAATACAATTTTGGGATTATCCAGACATTTAAGAGTCAAAATAAGAACACTATAGGAAATCCCATAGTTTCTAAAAAAAAAAAAAAAAAAAAAAAAAAAAAAAAAAAAAAAACACACCTTTTTACAAATTAGTTATTGACTATGCATTACTTTTGGAAAAATAATATAATTGCGGACATCTATCATAGCTTTATGTTACAAAATATATAACAATACGTGTCCAGGATCGTAGTCCAACCTCTTCTTCAGGTGTAAATAATAATACATTAACATGCACACAACATAAAAATGTCAGTGTTCCACCTCTGCCTGTGCGTGTGACCTGCGTTGTTTAGTGCTCTGGGCTCCTGTGCAGTGACATCGCTTCAGTAACACTAGTTCTCTCCGTCTGGACTCCACGCTGAGTGTACGAGTTAGGTATTACGTAAGATTTGCCGTACTTTTTATTTGGTAAGTTTTTTATCCATGTTGATGTTTTAAAATTTGAATACCTGGTGAATATAGTAGATTTCAATCCTCGAAACGAAGTGTTATACATTTTGTAATAGAAAATAAAAGATCGGATAATCTATATAATTTGTTATTAAATACATATTGATTATGCAATAGAAAAATAGCAAATTAAGAGAGTGTATAGAACTAGTGTTTATAAATGTTTATTTCCATTTCTAATTTATAAATTAGAATGATAACGTGATACACTCACTCCAAAGGTCATTGCTGATATACAACAACGAAACATTACAGTTTCTATTTACCAATTTAAAATAGTTCACTAATAAATTCAATTAAGAAAAGACAGTAGTTACTGTTAACAAAGGTGTGATGTTAATTGGCTTTCAGGGAAGACGTAAAATATCTCTCCGACAGGGATCTATGAAAGAGCAGGGTCGGAATTTCCAGAAGCTTTTCACTTAATGATACATTAATTACAAGATTAGGCTGAATATCATTTTGAATCGATAAATATCAAATTGTGTTAACCTCTAGTATTATAATAATATAGACAAAGTTATTGCAGGTTTTATAAACTTCATATTTCCTTATTATTAAATAATACTGATCCAAAACTGTTAAATAAAATAGATATATAAAACATTATATAGATATTAAATGGAGCCATAAATACAGGTTGGGGCGCTGGTATAAAGAATTCAACAGATGTTGCTTCTCTGTTTAACAAATATTCTGTTCAATGGCTTCAAAAGACCCAACTCTCAATGGGCAACACCATAATTAATGCTAGGGAGCAGGTATCATCTGTGTAACCCTTTGATATTTATGAGGTCACATGCTTCACACACAGATTAAACTTCAAAAGAATATTGATAGCATATAAAAAGCTTCAAGCATTATTATCTCCAGAGGCAATTGGTTATTTGTACTAAATTGTAAGCGAACTTTTTTTATTCGTATTAAAAATGTAAAAGTCACATTGGTAAAGGCAATTCGGGAATACTGGTAACTACCACCCAATTTCAATACTTCCAGTCTTGCTCAAATATTTATTGTGAAGCATATTTCTAGAAAAACATGAAATTTAATTGATAATTTTGGTTGGAAATGTAGAATAATGAAAGATAAATCATCTACTATCGAGGGTCTTTTATTTTTGTAGATTCCTTCAAAAGGTTTTGACTGTGATTAATACACAGACCTGCGCTGGGCAAGGTGCTGTATTGGAATGTATGAAAGTTATTCTGGGATCGATTCTCAGACCGACAACTTTTTCAATACTTGTTAATAATTTAAGTTCCTTAGGCTGAATTGAAAAGCTGCCCCAGTAAGCCAGTAATATTAATCTCTGCATGGAAATTAGGACGTTTGTTGAACGGTACTAATTAACTCCTGGACGGTTGGATTACACTACTTCATCTTCATCTTGGGATTCATCTTGATCGAAGGCAGACTTGAGAGAAACACATATCTTCTAAAGTTGCATCAGGAGTTTGTACTCTGGTCTACCTTGCAAAAAATGCTCCGTGTGGATCCTAAATGGTATATTTGAGCAAAACTCATCCTCACGTGGTGTGTGGTATGAAGTTCAGGGGCAAACCACAGATTTAAAGGGTAGTTTAGATATCAAAAATGCTACCAGTGTTATTTTAAAGTTAAACCAGAGAAATCCATGCAAAGACTCATTCATGGAGTATTAATCGCTGGATAAATCTACAATAGTAACCAAAATGTGATTTGATTGAGGGCAGGGATATTCAGTACATCATTATGTAACAAGAGGGAGCACCAACTTTCGAGTCTCTCAACACAGCGCTTTTCAGCACATGCTGTCTTAGGTTGCTTTCAAGCTGATCAATAGGCTACCTGATCAGGCCTAACTGAAGGACCAAATTGTAGACACCACAAGAAGTTGTTGAGATACCTAACTGGCATTCTAAATACAGATCTGACGTATATCTGACGTAGATTGTAAATTAAGGTTTGCGTGATATCTTTTAATTTCTGATAGGTGTGTATAAACAAGTACGGTAGTTAGTAGGAATGGTCAAAACACGTTTTAATACATTTGAGTATTCTGAATAACGTGGGTTGCAAATGTAAATTTTTTGCATGCAATAAAAATATTATAATTATCTATATAATTATTTGGGAGGCAATAGAGGGCTCGTATACATACTCAATAAACAAATATCTGAAATCAAATTAACTCGTTTTTTGTATCTAAAAATATAAATTAGTCCAGTTATTTCCCAAAAGACAAAAAATGGTATCTTGTAGTTTATGACTCCTCATTGTAAAATCCATAGAAAAATAAGAAATTTGTTAGATAATATCTGGAGAAATTACTGAAGTGTTGTAAAATAGTTTATTCTTGTGGATACAGCGTGTGCGAGTATTTGTGTCAATTATCTACTACAAGGCTATAAACGATTAAATATAAATTGAGTTAATATCGGTGATATTGTAATATAATAGACATTTCCCGTAGGCTGGAATCATTGTAAAAGTAGGAGTTTCTTTGAAAAACTGAACAATACACATTGAATGCACTGTTTTATTTTAAAGTGACGAGTTTGCATTATTTAAAGTACAGATCGTGGAGACTTCTCACTTGCTTTTCAAACGTTTTTTCTAGTCACAATGTCGACCTTCACTAAAGCAAATGTTTTATATCCTCTTATTCCGAGAATAGCTTATACCATTTTCTAAATATTGTAGTAACATACAAAATGGGTTCAAATAAAATGTAATTAGAAAATAACAAATAATAAGTACTAAAACAACCAGCTTGTAAAAATAAAAATTTTCTTTTGGATATAATTGATTTGGAATTTACCACAAAAATATTATATGATATGTATTTGGAATTTTATATTAATTTAAAATACTTAAGTAGGTATTGTTTACTGAAGCGTGCCCTAGAGTCTGACTGTAGACTGACTGCTTAGAATGAGCCACGTGTCCGTTCCGATCTGTACATCCCTGATGGCGTTATTACTACATATGACCAAGCATATGTAAATAAGAACAATAGAGTACGTACAAACTATAAAGTAGTAAGTACAAGAATAAGTTTATGCTATATACAAGAGTAAGTCGTATAATAAACTCATACCAAGTGAGTGTGAAGTAGAAATTTCGTATAACCTACCAAGTGAATATTTTCTGTACAATTGTTGTTCATTCTAGTTCATCACATTTTACATTAAATAATAAATGGCGAGAAAGGCCTTCATAATTTAAAAAAAATTAAATACTTTTTATTAAAACACGATTAGTTTAATCCAAACAACAGATACACCTAAAACATTTCATTCAAACACGCAAACACAACAACAAATGACAATCACTGCTTGTTTTTACCAAGTATAATGGAAATACAAGTATTGCATACTATATTTGCACATTAGCTATAACAATTAAAGTTAAAATAGATTTATATTAAATAAATTCTCCAAATAAAATGAATTAAGAACAATCGTCATCCGAAAGATCCATTTTCAGCCCATTTTCACACAGCAAGAGAGGAAGCTATTTTCAGGCACCGGTGTTTTCGTTTTCAATAACGTCTTAATTTCTTTCTTACATTTTATTTAAAGGGAATGCAAGTTTTAATGGTTTTTGAAATAATATAATGATATTGTAATGTAATTTGTTATCGTACATTACTGATAAGGCAATTGTGGAAACTTTGTTCATGAAAGAACAGTCAACTTAATTATCACAAAGTAAACATATGCGATTCTAGTAAATATAATTTTAAGGACTTTTGGCAAACAATTTGTCTACAGATGAGACATGATAGAACAAATGATAGTAGCGTCAAAACTTTGCAGTATCCTGCATTGTTTGCTGTGATAGAATATATTTTACGGAATCAAAACTTACCATACCTTAGTCTTGTGTTCTACATACGTCATCATGTTCCCGTTACCCGTCCAGGATACCTCATTCATATCTCCGGATTAGGTTGAAAAAAAAAACGGCAAAAAACTTTAAACGATAAACGATATCAAAAACTTTACACTACTATGAATGTCACCCAACATATTCCAATACCATTTCTGTGGAGTTCTGCCGCAGGGTTCTACACTGATTTTGATCAATAATTGTAGAAAAGAATTATTGGCGATTTATGATTTATTTATTTAGTGGGATTTTTATGATATTCCAAAATTAAAAAAAAAAAAAAAAAAACGAAGCAATATCACTCAATTCAAGCCGACAGTAATGGTTAGCATATGAAAATTCAACTTATTATTAAGATAACATACAAAATATACGTAATAGCATTTAACAGATATAATCTCTCAAAACTGTTGTGTTTACACAATCAACATTTTATTAGCGGTTCCTGATCACTAAATCACTGACTCTGACTACGGAGGCACGCATTTTCGAATTATTATAATTATCAAAATACATAATTATATTATTGCACGAGGAATTTCGTTCTTTGGCTAAATGTCTCTATCAGGTTAATTTAGACTCAATTAAAAAAGTAAATTGTGTTACAAAATGCAAAATAACGGCCCATTCAAAGATAATTATTTTCCATTGCATAACTACACGAATAAAAAGCAGATAGAATAAGGTATCCTTCAATTGGCAGATAAAGATAACCATAATGTCTTCAGAGGCTGATTGTATCCTATAGATAATCAGCTCTAAGTGATTTGTGTTGGAAGAATTGGAAGACTACTCAGTATTGTTTATTGTTTAACTCTTAAATTGTATTAATCTCGTTTCCTACCTATACCGTTTTGCTCTTTTTTCTGTTAATATTACTGAAAATGTATAGCAAATATTAACGGCTCCCGCTAAGAAAAATGCATTATCAGGAGTTGATAGAAATTTGCTACGGAAACGTATGCTAGTACTAGGGAAAGGATAGAAATGCCTTGGAAGAATATAAAATCATACTTAAATAAACTTTTGAACCTTGATAAACACATACCGTACGCATAATTATAATATATCGTTGGTCCTCATTAGTATTGGAAAAGTTAATTAAATTAAAAGATTTTCAAAATAAAACTTTGAAGATAGATTTAAGGCAGATACGTTTAGAAGAGGAGTTCTTTAATTAATTAAAACTAAGAGAAATCAGTGAATTAAATCGAAGTCATTTTCAAGCTTAGCACTCTTAAATCTTTAAAACTTACAACAGCTGGTGCTGAGAGAAAGTTCAATTCAACACAGGCCAGCAAAGAGGAAGAGGATCAAAGGTTTCATGGAAACATTTTACCTCTCCTCCTACAACACTTGCCTTTGTAACATATCTTGGCATGTGTTGTACCTTACTCGGAAACGTTCCGACTTTAGTTAATTTCAACACTTGTGGCAAGAAATAAAACACTCTTATTATAAAACACCGAAAGTAGCATAACGCAGCAATGGTTGGAAAGGTTTATACAATGCTAATGTTGAGTTTAGCTCATGTTTATTTTCCTCATACGTCGAGCATCTTAAATCGTAGTCAAAACCTACGAAGAAGCTAAAAACGACTCTGTGCATCGTTTCGACATCAGAGATGCCTAGACTACAGAATGATTTGCAATCTAGGTGAAGAATTATTCTCATTGTTTCATTAGGTACAAGTTCGCCAACTAGTTTTGGATCCTTTGAGACGAAAATGACTTCAGATTTCAGGAGTTAAGTCTGCGACAGCATCAGATTTCAGATGCTGTACGTAAGAGGAAGGTTAACTGGAGCTAAACTCTAAACTCTACATTCGAATTCAATGAATGCTTCCCACCATAGCTGCGTTATGTGTAGAAAACTCGGTTGCTCTGTCGTCCTTTGGGATCGTGTCAGTTAACATCGTAGTGCACTCCATTACACAATTTAGTTTTACTTCAATTATTGTCAGAACTATAAAAACAAAAACGTATCCAAAGATTGTATACACATTTTTTATAGATTCTTGTATTCATTGAAAATAGAAAATAATTGTTTAAACAATTGTGGGAAACTAAATTTCGTACATAAATACAATAAAAGCTTAGTTTAATTTCGTTATTTACGATAGACGATCTGAAAGGATAATAGGATTACAGACATTTGCCACCGTTCTGAGCTACACAGTAACCGAAAACACGACCTTACTTTCTAGAAAATGTCTGCCCTCTGGTTCCTGTAAATTAATTTCACCAGTTAACGAACTTGTCCGAGATAATTTATAATTAAAGAACCGTGTTAATTATAACTATAGTACCAATTATGCAATTTATAGAACACAGCGATATCATTGCAATAGATAAATGTTCTAGTACATCACAACATTTAGGCCATTAATATTCAAATATAAATTTTAAGATTAGTTATTTAATTTTGTTAAATGTAACCCACATGATAATGACTTATTACTTTGAACTTATTATTCAAATTATTTGCCCAATTTTTTAATTGGAATTGATAAATATATGCTTAAATAATAACAGATTTAAAAAGACCGTTATTATGCATTTTGAAGTCCTCTGTTTGTTTGTTTAAAGATATTTTTAACAATGGGTTATTAATAAGTATAACAGGATTATAAACATTTACCATCGTTATGAGT
Organism: Homalodisca vitripennis; assembly: GCF_021130785.1. Taxonomy (NCBI): domain Eukaryota; kingdom Metazoa; phylum Arthropoda; class Insecta; order Hemiptera; family Cicadellidae; genus Homalodisca; species Homalodisca vitripennis. The sequence continues at coordinate 94,655,045 of NC_060212.1, read as the reverse complement.
TAAAATAATTCGAAATAAAAACCTTCTGACATAAATTTTATACGTTATTAAACTTACGCAAAATAAGTCATAAAATTATCCATCCAGATTTTACCCTATTGGATTGATGTTGGTACATGGTTGACTTTAATGCCGGTTTCTCCCTAGATGGGAATGCGACAATATAATATGAATACTACACAAATATCACATTTCCTATTATAAAGTACAGGCCAAAAATAGAAAAACTTAATATACATGGTTTACAATATTTTGAGCTATTATCACATGAAAATAGGACGTATATTCAATATTAGCCTGTATGTCACAGGAAGTTAATCGTTTGAGTATTAAAATGTAAACAAATAAATTAATTTTTCTAAACAGCAAAAATATAGCGCTGTGAGCGGTAATCGATAACACAATTATTTGAAAGGGGAACGACGAGCACTAAGTGGAGGTTCCATTGATAACTCACGACATCCCTGTTCTTAATGAAGGTCAACGTGAATAAATAACCAGTTCCATTAACCTGGTTTATAACTTCTGTTGGTGCCGGAACGGACATGTAACAGCTCTTAACTCTAGGGCGTGTGTTACCGTAGTGGGGATGACTTGTCTTGAGTAAGGCGTGGTACAGTTCGGCTCCGTATTTTACTTAATTTTTGGTGGTAAACTCGTTAATTTCTAACGCAAATCTTACACAATTGTATTCATTATATTTTTTCCTATTCATTGCAAGTAATATTTTTCCAATTCTTAATCTTTTTGTTCCTATTCTTACGATAAACCGATCATTATTTCATGTTCCGTTCTCCGCCTCATCTAAGATCAGGTTCAAAGGGCAAACCGGTTCACTTATCTTCAACTGATACGCCCGAACTCCAGTGCTCGCTCTCCGCTTCTTCTGCTTCGAGTCCTAATAAATCGATAATTCTTCTTCAATATTTTCGTCTGTTTGAAAACTCGCTATTGCTCGCCCACTTCAAAAATGTTATGTCCTGACCCCTCAGATTTCAGACCTATTAGCATTCTATCAGCTTTATCTAAATGCCTTGAGAGAGTGGTGCATCAACAAGTATGTTTCTTTCTCGAATCCAATAAAATTTTGTCCAACTTTCAATCAGGATTTCGTACTAATCACAGTACAACCAGTGCTCTTTTAAAAATCACTGAAGATATACGTTCGACAATGGACAAAAGGCTTGTTACTATTTTAACGCTTTTTGATTTTTCTAAGGCTTTTGACTGCGTTTACCACCCATTGCTTCTTTTGAAATTATCTAAAATCGGATTCTTAGATGGCTGTGTGGAGTGGTTTGGGTCGTATCTGTCAGATCGTCAGCAGTGTGTTAGGTCCAACGACAAAGACTCCTACTGGAAACCTGTGAATCGAGGGGTGCCACAGGGCTCTGTCCTTGGCCCTCTTCTTTTTTCAATTTACATCGACGATTTGACTGCTATAATCAAACACTCATTTTTTCACCTGTATGCCGACGATTTACAAATGTACAGCCACTTTTCCATTTCAAACTATCCAAACATTGTTGCTGACATGAACACTGTCATTGACGCTTTTGCAACGTGGGCCTTCAAACACGGACTGAAACTTAACGAAAGCAAGACTCAAACTATTCTTATTAGAACTTCCAGACTTCTGAGCGGTATCGACTTGAACAACTCTCCTACACTCATATTGAACGGTCGTCCTCTTTCATACAATGACAAGGTCAAAAATCTTGGACTGACTATTACAAAAACTCTTAGTTGGGCCGATAATGCTACTGAGACTTGTGGCAGGGTGTTTGCTGGTATTCATAGTCTTAAGCAGTTTGCTATTTATTTACCTTTAAATTTGAAAGTAATGCTAGTGAAGACCCTGATTTTATGCCATTTCAATTACTGTAGCGAAGTTATAAATGACATGACGGTTGAGCTTGTTCCGGATGTAATTGTAATTTCGGAACATGGGCAAAATGGGGATGACATGGCCAATACGAGACTTATAAACTATGAGTTGGTGACATCGTTCTGCAGAGAAGGTATTTCAAAAGGAGGAATAGCAATATATAAGCATAATAGTATACAAAATGAAGTAACAACATTAAACATTGAATATCTTAGCACTCCTCTTGTTTGCGAAGTTTCTGCTATTTCCATTGGTCTCAATAGGAAAACTAATCTACATGTTCTTGGCATCTATCGTCCCCCAAACAACGATAAGGATGCTTACTTGCTGACCCTAATGACACTGTCTTCGATACTGGAACAGTGGAGATCACAGAAAAATGTGGTTTTCATTGTCGGTGACTTTAATGTCGATGGCCTCAAAACATCCAGAGAGGGAGTTCTTCTGAATGAACTACTGGCAGGTTTTCATATGGAAAGAATTGATCTGGCCCCGACTAGAGTGACTCAGAAAACCTTCTCCTCCATAGACATGTGCTGTGTCTCTGCAGAGTACATCGGTGATGTCAACGTGCAGGTCCTCCATACAGGAATCTCAGACCACACCGGCCAGCTGTGTAGCCTCAATTTTGAAATAAAAAAGAAAGTTCCAATCCTGTCAACTCGTCGTCACATCAACAGCATAAATCTTGAAAATTTGAGGATGCATCTCGACCTTCAATCATGGGATAGAGTACTAACGTGTATTGACGTGGATGACGCGTATAACAATTTTCTTGCCATTGTAACTTCTGCCCTTGATACTACCTGTCCAGCCAAAAATACTAGACAGAAACCACGTAAATCAATTACTCTGGCTTATGATCACGAAGCTAATCAAATGAAACAAGAGTTCATACAAGCCGAAAATGCTTTTAAACTGTACGGCAGACAAGAAGACAAAAAAAGATCATCTGACTTAAAAAAAAGCCTATGATTTAAAACTAAAATCATTGAGAAAGCAAGCTAGTGCCAATTTTATCGCTGAATCAAATAACAAGGCAAAAGCAATATGGACTGTCATTAATAGCGAAAGACGAGAAAAAACTCAAGAACACTCAAACGTGAATCACTTGCTTCTCGATGGTGTGGAGTCCAGTAGTCCCCAAGAGATGGCCAATAGTTTCAACAAATTCTTCACATCAGTGGCGGAGGATACGTTGAACAGGGTGGACAAGGGTGATCCTCGCACAATTCCCAGCGGGGACCTGAACATAGCCTTCCCATTGACAGAGTTTGAGCCAACATCGAAGAGGGAGTTAAGTAAAATAATACGTAACATGAAGAACAAAACTTCAGCGGGGCTAGATGAGTTCTCCTCTGTGATGTTGAGGGGCTGTGAAAAGGAACTGCTTGAGCCGCTACTGCACGTTGTCAACTTGAGCCTCCGACTTGGTGTCTGTCCTAAGAAGATGAAGTCTTCAAAAGTGATACCCCTTCACAAACAAGGAAGCAAGCATGATTTGGAAAACTACAGGCCGATTTCTCTGGTCTCTACCTTTTCAAAAGTTATAGAGAAAGTTGTACATATGCGGATCTGTGAACACCTACAGAAGAATTCCATACAACTCAGAGAACAACATGGATTCCTAAGTAAGAAGTCAACTCTGACTGCTTTAGTGGAGTTGGTGGAATACATCATTGATAAGCTCGAGGAGGGACATAGTGTGACCGGTGTCTACCTGGATCTGAGCAAGGCTTTTGATTGCCTAGGTCATGAGCTAATCCTGGCTAAGCTCAGTAAGCTTGGATTCAGGGACACCGCTTGGAACTGGTTCAGCAATTACCTTCAAGACAGAGACCAATTAGTTGAACTAAGGCACTTCGACAATAAAGCGACCACCTTCTTCAGGTCAAGTCAGCTCCCCATTACCAGGGGCGTTCCACAGGGGTCCGTGCTGGGTCCTGTGATCTTTATCCTGTTTACCTACGATTTACCAGAATACACTCAAGAGTTCTGCAAAACAATCATGTATGCAGACGACTCTGTCCTTTTGTCATCCAGTATTTCTGCGGAGGATTTGGAAATCAAAGGTTATATCGCACTTGGTCTGGCCATGGATTACTGCAATGGGAATGATTTGGTCTTTAATGAAACCAAGACGAAACAGCTTGTTATGGGTTCAAAAAGAGATACCATCTCTGAGTTTCCTGGACTTCAATTGGTGGAATCCACCAAACACCTCGGTATCGTCATCGATGGCAAGTTGTCGTGGGTGCAGCACCTAAACATCTTATGCGGCAAGCTGAGCAGCGGTATCTTCGCCCTGAGACGGGTTAAGTCCGTCAGCAACATTGAAGCCGTTAAAATTACATACTTTTCCATCTTCGAGAGCCATCTGAGATATGGAGTTACTCTGTGGGGCGCAGCTTCCCAGCTTCATCTCGAACGTGTCCTCATAATCCAAAAGAAAGCTCTCAGAATTATGGCAGATTTGGAGTGGAACGAGAGCTGCCGTGAGCACTTCAAAAGATGGAGGATTCTTACAGTTGTAAATATATACATACTGGAGGTGATCATTTTAGCCTGCAAAAAGAGTATACCTAGAGGAGAAGATATTCATCAGCACAACACCCGATTTGCCCACAATTTCATTCTTCCATCCCACAACAGTAGAAGATTTGAAATGAAGCCGACGTATGCTGGGGCCAGGCTGTTTAACCTGCTACCGGAGGAGCTGAAGAGGACTGATCCAAAAGCCTTAAAAGGAAAACTCTACGAGTGGTTGCTGCAACGTCCATTTTACAGTGTGAAGGAATTCATGGACTGGGCAAACTGTTTAAAAACAAGTGAAATATTGTTGTAAAGCAAGTATTTGGACTATTACTAAAAATGTTTGTTAAGTTGACGCCATTTCAATCTCAATGATTGTAAATAAAGACCTCTCTCTCTCTCTCTCTCTCTCTCTCTCTCTCTCTCTCCTCTCTCTCTCTCTCACCCTCTCTCTCTCCTCTCTCTCTCTCTCTCTCTCTCTCTCTCTCTCTCTCTCTCTCTCTCTCTCTCTCTCTCTCTTGAGGCATCTTAGACTAGTATGGGCACATTCTTCTCATATTAAGGTTACTGCTACAACCTAAACCTTTATAATTTATAGTTCTACAACTTGGAACGCCATTTAAAGTCAAAATTAAAATTTATATTATAAACATACAAACTATATACATGTAATCTTGTAAAACTTTTATAAAAGCAAATATTAATACCGATAATAAATGTAACCTGAGAGTTTAAAATACAAATACAGACTATGCAATATTTAAAATACATTGTTGTTACAAAAAATGCAGTGTAGGGCATTTACTTATTAACGTTATAATGATTGATTAACTTAAAGAAATGCATCAATTTATATAATATAATTTAGGGCAACTTGGAAAAAAAGAGAGACAACATTAAAACATAAACATTAACATAATTCATAGAAGTTTTAAGATGAATTTATCAATGGGGTAATGCTATTAAATGCTGTTTGAAATTAAACATTTGTCGCCTGTAAGTTTTCATGTTTAAATAATTGTCTGCTTTATTTCCTCCCTCACACTAAAGGAAGCGCCACAGTGGAGCTGCAGTGCAAAGTGGAGACAATAGACTAACAAGGGAGGCTCATGTTAATTGTCGAGGGCGAGCGAGTGGGGCGCGACTGGGAAGACAAACCCGTTGCATTTCAGTTGTCAGAGGCGCTGCATTTTTAATGACGGCCAGATGTGTTTCTTTACCATCGTGGTTTTTGTCACAACTTCGTGTGAGATAAGGCGGGCTGATTAGGGTCGAATATTTATCACTGTTTTCTAACAATAAAATATGTAATATCAGTTTAATTTGGTCTGTAGTATGTGTGATTTGTTTCTTTTTAATTGTATTGTAGTAATTTTACTAAGTAAAATATAACTTTACGTTAGTAAATAAACATAGTTACAAGCCCTAGTGGTTACCGAATCAGTAAAATGTTTTTTTTTTATCATGAGTACTGATACATTAATATGATATTTATATCTCTTAATTGTATATTATTTTAATAATTACGTAATTATTTAGATATTTTACAATAGATGACCTAAACCTCAGTCACGAAACAGTGTATCTCATACTTTGAACTGGATACTGGTTTAGGCTAGCAGCTGTTCATAACCTCAACATGCACGCTACAGCTTGCCAAGCGGCGTCGGAGGTTATACGCACGCACATGTTTTAGGCTGTAATATGATGTACCGTAGACGTAATTATTTATGCTGAATCGCGGTAGGAAGTAGGCTCTTGTTAACTAGACGCGGTGCGTGGACATCGTTTGTATAGTTAGACCGGTACATCAGCTGATCGAGATGACTACGGCGATACGTTCCGACCCGGCTCGCTGGAGAGAGAGGGGGATCAGTTCGAGTCTTGAAGCCACGACGAGAAGGTGCAGACGTCCTGTTGAGAACCGCAGCTCTTCCTCTAACCCTATAGTTTGGGATTTAGAGTAATTTCTTTTATCGCGTGTAAATTTAATATTCAAGTTTTTAAGTTTTTTTTTTAGTGCGTATTATATCCCTATCAGCCTCCGTAATCTTCAAAGTAGTAAGTCCCGTACCAGCGTTTAGTTAATATCTTTGATTTTTTATACTGTTGTAATTAAAATTTCTAAAGTTTCCCATCTTTCAGAGTCTGAGAATTAATTCAATTTTTTGAAGTATTGTGAATTAAATTTTGGCCTTAAAGTTAATATCAAGTTTTGTGTTATATTGATTTTGAGTATTTTGAGAAGAGAACTTTTATTTTATTTTGTTAATTTAAACCATTTTTTGAGAAGTATAAATTTTTAGTTTCATTTTAATTTTAATTCATTTTTAATCAGACTCTTAATTAGATTTGTTCGATTGTGTGAAGTTTTGAAGAAAATCGAATCAAAAGTTTGTAAACTTTGTTAGTTTTTTGGTGAACTTAAATTTCGGAATAAATCAAGTATTTCCGAAAAGTTGTTTTGATTTATAAAGTATTAGCTCCATATAAATTTAATATATGTGCTATAATAACGGTACTATGATATCAGTTACGTGAAGGATATTTAAGGAAAACTTTCCACGTCTCATTTGGGATTTGAGCAGGACAATATATGTAACTAAAGCTCCCAAAATGTCTGTCAAATAATTAGGAACATTGAAGTTTAATTGAATAGCTTAGCTGCTATAAATATACTAAACGTGTTTTTGAAAAATTTTAGAAGAAGGCGTATAAACGTTTCTTTACATACGTCTTGATTTATATTTTTTTTAACAGAATTATATCAATAACATATCATGATTTTGTCACTAGTCGCGTTTCTCACATGCGTAAACTACTTAATAAGAGATTTCTGTTCAAAACTTATATCAGTAATAAATATTTAGTATATTTGCTGGCGTGTAGTGATTATTGATTTATAATAAAGCAACTTTATTTTCTATAATGCCACTATTGTTAAGTAAAATAAAAAATAGAGCCTGAAATACTATAACATGAAGCCTGGTTTTTCATTTAAAGTTAGGTATAAATTCCCCAATAAATGCATGTGTTACAAATTATAGAAAAATAATATATATATATATATATATATATATATATATATAATATGTGTATATTATCTTCTTACATAATAAATAGACGCTGAGTACGTTAAGCGTATTAAATAGCTATGTTTTGAATAAAATGTAACCAAACATCTGTATAGATAGTTAATCAGAGATCCAGTCACTCTACGGTACTGTTTACACAACTACAGCTGATTGTTTCATGTATAGCCCAAATATCTGTGCATAGTATTGTTACTGTATACACCTAATCAAGTAGAGAAAGATATCATGTCTGTTAGTCAGATTGAGTCTTAGATTTTGAATACGGTTATACTCTTTGTCTGAAAGTTATTTTTTATAATAGAAGGATTGTGAAGAAAACAGGTTTTTTCCGAACATTTGCCATCGTTCTGTGAAACAAGAAAACAGTAACACTACGTTTCGAGATCTGCAATCTGATCTCTTCTTCAGGTAAAAAACTAACCTAATACATAACTACAAACTAGGTTAAAATAAACAAACCATACCAATGCGTTGTGGCACGCCTAAGTCAGGAATCACAACCTACATGTTGTTTGTCAACTTCACTAACTCTATAAACATGCACTTAATAAAAACTATATGAAACACTAATCGTTAAAAGTGTACTACGGAAAACAGGTCACAATACGTCTTCATTCGTCTAATAACAACCTGCGACTAACCAGAGGGCACTAGCCGATGGCAATCGTCACGGCAGACAAAAACAAGATGGCGGAAATAAAAAGGAAAGGGGACAGGAATGGGCCCTTTTGTTATTATTGATTCATGCTAGATGAACTTCTTAAAACCATATTGTGATTCCGCATTGGTTTATTACAAATATCTGATCCGTTTGGTTTTCTTTTTAGTTAATTTTTTTAGAATTGGCAACCAAAGCGGCCTAATCTCGACTGATGGTTGATTGATTGGTTGGTCTGCCAATTTAATGTATGTTGCCTTAATTAATTTCCTTTTGAAGAAATGTGTTTCCCGATGTATTATGTTGGCCTCATCCCAATTCATATGATGGTCTTCGGACCACCAATGGTGTGCAATTTTTGACTTTTCTGTGAGACCCTTTCTTGTGTTTTCTTTATGCTCTTTTATCCTTACGTTTAGTTGTCTTTTTGTCTCGACTATGTATTCCCTATTGCAACTACATTTTATACTGTAAACACAGTTTTTGGAATCCTGTGTGCCATTTTTAGGTTTTTTTTGCGAGATGTCTTTGCCGCAGGAATGGTGTTAATTTTGAGGATTGTAAGACTCAGCTGTTCACCCGCGGTTTTCATTAGATAAATAATTGAGTACCTGAGTATGTGGCAATTTACACTAATAATTACAATTATTGCTATAAAAGGCAAAATAATTTAATGTTATTTTCAAAAAGTGCTATCTGTAACTTGGATGGACTATAATTCTTCATTAACCAAAATATACCTGGCAACAGTCTCTTATAAGTTTAACTGTTGACACACCGCTAACATAAATTAATTACAAACTCGAGATCATCCAGCCTAATTGAGAATCTGCGGTCAAACGATGATACACTTTGTAGTAGATTGGCTGATGTCATGTGAGTGAGTGCATGATTCTGTCAGGCTTCTGTGTTGTAGGAGCGCTGTGGTTGAGGAAGCAGTGGCGGGAGCGTTGAAAACTGAGCGCGAAGAAACAGTGAGACTTAAAGAGGACATGACTAACCTACAGGAAAGGGTGAGAAGACTGAAGTCCGAGTTGCAGTTGCACACGGAGCAGCATCAAAGGCGCACACAATTTGAGGGTTGGCCCGAATGGATGAAACACATGGGGTTGGAGATCTCTGAGTTCGTAGTAATAAATACTCGATTTGTAAAGTTTACTTATAAGTTTAATTTTTGCAAATAAAATCTAAAAAGCACCAATACTACAGATAAAAATAAAATAACGTATTATCCTTTTATCGAGACAACTTATAATCACGACAACTTAGTCTCGTCAGAAGGACACCTCCACAACTATATTTATATTGATATGATAAGTAACATCATCATATGTAAGTTACTTTACTATTGACAAATTTACTTCATAGTACACTCATAATAGACGTCTCGCATGAAAGGGCTAACTTATATTACAAAAAATGTAAATTTTACTTACGGACAAGGCGCTCTCGGAAGCAAGATATTAGGCTACAAAGTTCAAGAAAGGAAAAAATTTCAAACCGTGCCGATTAGCTTGTTTTCCGCCAAGAACATCGTGGAAAATTATACTAACCAGTAACGAGTAAAAGGGTTGTGCAAAATGTATATACTATAATGTATAATGAAAATGAATAACGGTACAGGGTTTTCGGTGTTCCTGAACAACACAAGGAAGGCACCAAAGGTTGGCCCTAATATAATAATTATATGCTCTATAAAAAGCTGAATAAAGCATAAAGGCCTCCTCACTCCTTTACATGGATTTTGTAAAATAAGGCCATATGGATCTAATACCTCCATATGGATTCTCCTTATGGCATCTATTCACTGATATATACTCTAGGGATAGGCTATTGAGTTATAGACAATTAATTCTTTATTGAGACATATCAGAGAAAGTGATTTAAAACAATTGACAATGCCAAAAGTATGCGTCAGCCATTGATCGTTTGGTCAGTCAATGGTCATTTGGGACAATCAATGGACGATTATCGTTCACTTTTCAAACAATACGTGGAGCTGTTGATATGCCAGTAGTCAGTAGCTGTTGGTGCAGACTCAAAGCTCCCAGGTTTTTGTATATCCCTTTATAACGACTTCTCTTTGTCTCCAAATAGCAATAAAATTTTATCGGGGAAGGCAACTTTCATAATTAGACACTTTAAAAGCATACGCTTTCCAATTGTTTCCAAAGTATTAAGGTAATACTGGCGTAGTCTTAATATTACTATATTTGTAATTAAATCTTTATAATTAGTTTTAACTTTAGGTTCTTAGATATTCAGTTTTATTAGGTGACATGTTTATCAATAAATATGCTAAATTATGTTTTACTCGTCACTCTCCCCCAAACATGTTTTAATTTTTCTGTATACTCTAATAATAAACTTAATCAACACTTGCTTCATGAATTTATTTTCTTTAATTATATCTAGAAGTGTGGAATTATGTCAATAATTCTCCTCTCCCAACATTGATCAAAATCAGTATAACTAAATAGAACGTATACTGAAATTTGTTTAGTGACATTTATAGTGGCGGAAATGATGGCAGAGTTGTTCAATCCAAAGGAATGAATGAGACAGACTAGTTCGGTAGCAGGAAAAAGGATAACGTATGTAGAACACAAAACTAAGGTATGCCAAGTGTTGATTACGTAGTATATTTCCTTCCGCACTCTGCAGTATGCATTCCAGTTTCATAACTTTGGTGGTATTATAATTTGGCTACATCATCTATAGAGAAAAGACTTTTCAAAATCCTTAGAATGATACTAGAATCGTATACAACTGATAAAGATGTACTACGTAGTAATAAGTAAACTGTCCTTTTATAAACAAAATCTCGACATTGACCAATCAGCAGGGTGAGATAGACAAATTACATTATAATGTCATTATATTAGTTCATATAAGCATTTATACTTCCATTCACTCTAAAAGGAATATAAGGAAAAATGAAGAAAGGGACCCAAATTTTGGAAACGATGACACCGATGCCTAAAAATAGCTTCCTCTCTTGTCTGTGTGAATATGGGCTGAACACGGATCCTGTGGGTGAAAAATTGCTCTCTTTTATAAGGAAAGTTTATTTAATACAAATCTATTAGTACGTTAATTATGTTTGCAATATATGTATTTCAGTTATGCTTGCAGGAAACCGGCATTGTTTGTCATTTGATATTGTTCTTCGAATAATATTTTAGTGTGCATCAGATCTTAGAAATCTGTTACTCGTGTTTTAATGAGAAGTATTTAATTTTTTTAATTATAAAGGCATTTTTCACCATACCTCATTTTGTGTAAAAATATGATGTACGAGAATAAACAAGAAATATACAAAAGTATTCTCTTGATATAACAAAATACTACTTCGTTCACTCGGTATTTACGTGGTGTACAAGTATTTAATGTACGACTTGTACATGTATACATTAATCATACAGACTATATTTTTATAACTACTATGTTATACCTTTAGTACGTATTCTACTCTTCTTATTTATATATGCTTCGTTTAATTTAGTGATAATGTCACCAGCAAAGTAAATTCGGAACGGAACAGACAGCGGCTCATTCTAAGCTAATTCTACAGTCAGTAAACATTGAGAAGTATCTTACGTGGATATAACATTCATAATGTAAATATTTTCAGATAATTTTCAAATAATTTATATCCAAAGGAATAGTTTTAATTTTTGATTGGAAGGTATGTTAGTACTTATTATTTGTTATTTTATGGCTAAATGTTACTCTAACCCATTTTTACGTTTTTCAAATATTCCGAAGTTTTATAAACCATTTTCAGAATAGAGTGGATATTGCTTTCATGAAGGCAAACATTGTAGTAAGGAATAAGTTATGAAGAAAAATTGAGAACTCTCCACGACCTTTACCATAAATAATGCAAACTCGTCACTCTATGCACCACAATAACGCAGTTAGAAGTTTTATTGTCTGTGATGTTTTGACAAATACCAAGATTTTCATAGAATGTAAAATTACTACACTGGAGGCTTCAGCTTACTGTAATTGTATTTAATTTATTACAAAATCACGGAATATGAAAAACCGTTTATATTTTATCATTTAGATTATTGTAGATAATAGACACATACAAATCCGCGTGAACCCACGCAACCATAAGAATAAACTATTTTGTACCTTTCAACAATTCCTCCATTTTATTATTACGCAACAAATTGCTTACTTTCCTACGGATTTTAAAAGGAGGATTTACGAATCATAAGCTCAGACTGAAAGGAATTTACTGGACCTGTTGATATTTTTTAAAGAAGAAAAAATTGTTTCATTTGATGTCTTCACCTGTTAAGTATGAATAAGAACCTTATAATAGCATGCCAAAATCAATAATAGTAATACTATTTTAATTGTATACTAATAATATATATTGTCTTCGAAAGTTATTTACAATACAAAAATATATCAAAACCTGTTTGAATTTTCCCTGTAGCATATCCGGTACCGGTGAATGACATTAAAAACATCATGTATACTGACATCCACACTTTACATTAAATCCGCATTACATTGCCAATTAGGCGGCTCAGCAACTTTCCATGAATTCGTCACCTGAGTTGAAAGCATTTATATCCAACCAAGAGACAGTCATCAGAGACTCGCTTTTACCCGTTTTAATTTTAAGCTACGCCCGTTTGGCATCATCAGGTAGCTTATTCAACAGCTTAAAACCAACTTGTGACGTTATGTGCTCAAAGCGCTGTGTTGTGAAACTAGAAAGTTGGCCCTCCTACTTTACACATAGTGATATACTGAATATCCCTGCCCTGTATCAAAGCACACTCTAATTGCCAATACACAACCTCTTGATGTAGCCAGCAATTCAAGCTCCATTAATGAGCCTTTGCACGAATCTCTAGGGTAATTAAAATAATGCTGACAGTATATTTTAGATCCAAACAACCTTTGGAATCTATTTTTAGCACAGCTGCACCAGACCTCACATCAACTGCAGATGTGTTATGCCAAAATAGATCATTTTAGGACCCACAAGGAGCATGTTTTGCAAGGTAGCTCAAAGTATAGCTTCCTGATGCTGCTTTAGAAGAAATGTGTCTCTCTCAAATCTGCCTTAGATCAAGGTGAATCCTAAAGTGTAATCCAACTATCCAAGAGTTAATTCTTTCAGGAGTAAACGGCGAAAGGCTGGCTTTTATTTGCCCACTGTCTGAACTCAAGATTTTGAATTGTGTTTTTGCTGTTGAACCCAGCACTTTAGTACCGTATAGCAAACGTCCAATTTCCAAACTTTTTTCTGCGTATTCGATCAAATTTCTAATCTACCTTGATGAATTTCATTTATTGACATACTTAAATTAAAACAGAATTGGGCTAAAATCGATCCCAGAATCACTTTCATACTTCCTGACACAGAACCTTAAATAGTATTCCTGATTTTAAAGTAGGAAGTAGGTTTTGTAAGTTTTTTTTTTGATCGGGGTAAAAATTAATATTACTTATAATACCATAAACATCACAGACCACAAATAAACGCTTCTAAACATAAGTTAGACTCAAAAACTCACAGAAGAAGTAGTATTTATTTTCTTGGTCAGTGCAACAACATAAACTCAACTGTGAAGCCGTAAATAAATTAGAGCGGATGTGAATTTAATTGGTCGTATCTGACTCTTTTGGACTGCAGTAACTTTTCAGGCGTACATAAGTTATATATATTTTCTTTATCGGGACAAAAAGCAAACTACCACTATGGTACTTGAACAATTTTAGTAAGAGAATAAATTTAATTAGCCGAAAGTAGATGCTTTTTAATCGAAGTTGGTTTATTTTGGTATATATTTTCTTGATCGGAGCACAAGTCAAACTCAAATATGGTACTTAAAATGAGTTAAATGAAAAATACGCTAAACAGATTTTGAATCTTTCAACCATGGATATTATTACAAATGCTAAGAGAGCTATGGGCTTCGATTTTGAAAATTTCCTGTGAAGCCGCGGGTAACTTCTAGTTTTATATATATATATATATATATATATATATATATATATATATATATATAGTACGGTTGTAATATCGAGCTACCACTTATTAACGTGAAAGCAACGTTAGTTATTACTTACTATCCATTTAATAGTGTACAGGGAAAAGCTATTTGAGAACAATTCAGTTTACCCTTTTACTGTTATTGTCCGACATAAATACACCATAACCAGTGTTGCCACCCTACAGCAGCTACCAATTTACTTTGTGCAATGCGCTACGTATATGTTCTGTCGCATCACTATTTTATGTGAGTAAATGTTTCTTATACCAATAAATTAGAAGTTGAGGTTGCTCTAGGTCTTGAGTGCATTATTATAATTTTTTTTTTTTAATTTGGCCACATCCACTTTTGTGAAGTTTCCAGTGCATCAAATTTATAATTTTACAAAGGCTCTTCAATAATTTTTCAACTAGTATGTCCATTTTCAAGGATTTAATATGTGCCATTAAATCAACAAATATTTATGCAGTCTACTAGTTTAATTGTTGCTCACTGAATATTACATGTAAATATATGTTTAAGGCATTTTTAAGACATTTCAGGGGAGACAATAAAAAGGGGTTTTTCATTTTATTAACTCAGTGTTAAGAAGGCTTGCTTGAAAATACTGCGATTTAAAGTTTATCATTGAAACTTTACTTTATTATTTATTATTATTACAATAAACACCTTGCCGTCAACATAATAACTGGGGATCTAGATGGTAACGAAAGTAGTTTATAAAAAGAGAATAGGGTGGTTATCTGTTGTATGAACTGATATTGCACATTAAATGTCGGCCTAATAATTTCGTAAATACCAATTACCAATACTTCTTCAAGGGTCAACATGATATATTAAGTTGATATATCCAAAATAAACATAGTTGTTAAAACTTTTAAATGAAAATTCCATATTAATTTTCAGTATTCATTTTATCATACTATTTTCATATTTTAGGTAAAATAAAGATTTACCAAAATTCCAAATAATTTCCTGACAGTGTTTGTAAACTCAGTGCGCTTTCGATAGTGTGTTTATTGTTTGTTAAAATATGGATGGGGTTAGCAACGGCTTGTAGCCTCGAGATTGTATATTGGCGAACTTATTGGCAGCGGTTAACAGTTTAAATACGATTTGGGTTCTTCAGCCAAATTTATTCACCAGTACCCTGCTCTAAATGTAAGTTAAAAATTGTTTTACAGGAATTTTCAATAACGAATTAATTGCATTGCGAGAGAAGCGTAGTAGTATTTATTCCACCAATACATTGTTTAATTTAGTTACAATTAGTTAAATAGATGACCACTCCTCTTCTTTGGCCTTTAATTAAGATATTTATAGGGGCTTATATTAGTGCGAATTAATATTTTATGGTTCAATTAATTTCTTTTCCTTTCCCAATTTGTATTCAGTTATGAGACGTATGATTAATGTTAAATACTTCAAGGAAAAGTTAAGTAATTATGAATGTAATAAATGTTTAAATCTTAACTAAGATTAGGCACTAAACAATAAAATATGACTTTTTGAAATGTGAAACAAATTTTCTTACCAAACTAATTCTAGGAAAAATCTTTACCAAAAAAGAGAAAGAAAAGCTCTATGGATCTCATGGAATATGAAATCAGGAAGGAAGGGGAAATGAACAAAAAATACAAAGGACCAATATATACAATGCTTTGAGGAAGGGCAGAAAAAAAATGGTTAATATAGTTCAGGACATTGAAAAAAACATTGAATTCAGGACTTCAGGACTTAATGATCACCAAAAGCACTACGGCTGTCCCTGGTATTTGATCCAGCAAAATTGCGAATTTTGTCTTAAGCTGTTTGCAATCTTAAGAAAGCTTTATACTGATCTGACAGCCATTTCAGTGTTAAATCTAACGTAACTAGTTATAGTTTAGTACGTGACGAGTTGTATGCAAGGAGAGACCTCAAACTCAGTAAAAGAAATATTGGTCATATAAACGCTGTCTAAGCTTATTTTAAAAATGATTTCCTCCTAAAATCTCTATAAACATTTCAACGAGTCTGATAAATTATTAATAACAAGGCACCTCAATTACTGTACAATACACTATAAGACATTGAAATATATCCAGATACAAGAGAAGTGATGACATAAAACTGGTACGTAACAGTTTGCTGGAATAACGTCAACTGTAAAGTGTATTTTGTCAGCTGAGGTCGTACTTAACTTATGTCTCCTAAAATATTTATTCATCTTGTGAAGTGAATAAAATTATTACCTTCTACAGTTACGTCTATGTACATCCGACCATGTTTGTAGTTAAATGAGACATCAAACAATAATGTGGTTGTACTCTGGTAATTAATTTCAGCTTATCTTATTAGCCAATTCAAATAAATATCCACTAAATTAGTGATTATATTTTCTTCTAATTAAATGATATAATCCATGTTATAAATCTTATTTTAATTATAAAATGTTGTAGTTTTAGTTTTGATTTATGGTGAGTCCTCAAAGAAACACATTGAACATTCGGCTAAGGAGAAATTATGTTCCTGACAACAACCGTGTCTTTTAAAACATAAATACCAGCTCATTAATAGTGAAAAGGTTAAGATTGGGTCATTGCATGTCTACCTAAAGTAAGTTTGAGGCCAATACAATGGTATAGACCTTCCTTACTACAAATACATTTTGAATCGTTTGTTTGAATAATAAATAAAATAGAAGAAGTATAAGTTATAAAAACACAAATATGATATCAAAGAGGCCATCAACACTGGTTGTAGTGGCCATAACCGGAGGCCTTATGGCCTCAGTTGACTCGACACCACTTTACTGCTGACATTCTGTTATCTGTTGACAGACCAGTTTTATAGTCTTGTTTCCTTATAAGCAGCAGCAAGTTCTTTCAAGACTGTTTCAATGTATTTA
This sequence comes from Homalodisca vitripennis, assembly GCF_021130785.1. Lineage (NCBI taxonomy): Eukaryota > Metazoa > Arthropoda > Insecta > Hemiptera > Cicadellidae > Homalodisca > Homalodisca vitripennis. The sequence goes on along the minus strand of NC_060212.1, from coordinate 94,637,956 downwards.
TTTATAATAGTTATTGTTGATAGATTATTTACAATTTTAGAAAGTAATTCAATTTCTGTAAAATTTGTGCAGGTTACTTGATAAAAAGTTATTTTCAATTAATATAGTGATGTATTATCACACTTTGAAATATAAAACTACTTTTCACTAATAAAAGGATTAAGGGATGTGTATAATTATTTTCTCATTTGATCAGTTGTAACATTGGGAATCATATCTATTTTTAAACATCAGCCATTACATCAATCTAAACATTAACGTTAAACATAAACATTCCATGATATTTTATTGTATAACTTGAACACTTCTGTCAAAAGGAAAAAAAATTGATTTTATAACAATCTTTAAATTTACAGTAAGAGTTACCTTGTAACATTGTCTTATAGCACTGACCTGCATCACAGTACTGCTTGTATCTGCCCTGAAATACTGACCAAGTACTGCGTACACAATATTTGCTAAAACATGCAGTTAATTACATAACATAAACATAATTTGCTTACCTAGATAAACCCTCTGCTCAACAGCGTTTCCAGACAGATTTTAATAAGAATTGTTGTTACTATCAAGCTTACTCTTTGCTTTCAAGACTATGATTAAATTAATTTAAATAATTAAAACAGTATTGTCTTGTCATAAAGCAAGGTTTACAAAGAACAGTTTATTAAAGTTAACAGGCTTTTATAAAATTAATAACATTTTGTAGCTGTAAATACTTGTTCTTATAGTATTTTTCGCAAATGTAAAAATACGTAAGGTGTAGCCTGGATGGATTTACGACGTAGGAATAAGGCTTATATATTATCCAACAGCCCTAAGAATGTCAATTAAAATATCAGTATACTCGGTCAGTAGTCATGACGTGATTGAACAACACGCTCGCGCACGCACGTACGCGTTTCTTTGATGTTTGAGTAAATCACAGCATTCAGGCCATTCATGTTCGGGTTAAACCATACATTTTAGGGTTAGTGTTTTCATTGCTCAAAGTTTATTCAAGTAGTAGTGAGGTCAATTAACAAGTAAGCTATAAATAAGCCTTTATTCAAACGTATAATTTTTAATATTTTATTTGAAATAACTAATATATGCTTAACTAATAAAATATTCAGAATGGCAATTAAATTGTATATTGATGTGTTTTCTTTATTTGTTTAATGATCATTGCTTTGACGATTGGTAATTTTAAAAGGATAAAAGTACTTAAAAAAACTTTCATTGTTTTGAGTTACGAAAATTTAAACACAACGTTTTCGACCTCTACTTCCAATGTATAGATTTAGTAATTAATAACTTACCTTTTACGAGTTAATTAAGAAAATGGCCATCGTTTCTAGAAAAGCTATACAAATATAACAGTTCTAAATATATAGAATAATCCGAACATGTAAACATTCAAAAAATAATTTTTTAATACTTTGGAGCTGTTGTCACATTAAAATAGTTCGTACTTTTAGTACTAGCCTGCACTGTTAAATAACATTTGAAATTAAAATAGTAATTCAGTCAATAACACAATAATTATCTGAAAAAGAGACGACGAGCTCTAAGTGGAGGTTCCATTTAATAACTCACGACATCACTGTTCTTAATGAAGGTCAACTTGAAATAACCAGTGCCATTAACCTGGTTTATAACTTCTGTTGGTGCCGGGACGGACATGTAACAGCTCTTAACTCTAGGGTGGGTGTTACCGCATGGGCTACCGGAGTCTAGAAGCTTTCATTACAAACATTACTTTATATCTAGGCTTAATAAGTATTTAAAGTGGTGAACACTTTTGTACCTAATTTAAATAAAACATGTGCGTAATGTTAGGCTAGAAATTAAGCTGAGGCGGCTATTACTACATGCCCTACAGTATATATTCCACTGTTACTGAAAAATGATAACTAACAGTATATCGCATTGTAGGTAAACACCTGTTGCAGAGAAAGTCCGAAAGTCTCATATTTTAATGTGATTTTCTGTAATAAATAAACATTCTTACATCGAAAACTGTACGCATTGTCTAACAGAATAAGTCAAATCTTAAATCAACTTTCTTGTGGTAACCAACGCTAATATTTGTTACAACATAAATGGTTTATGAACCCTATCTAGCAGAAAAAGATTAAAATAGTATTACAGACAAATACTGGAATACTACATTATATTAAATGTGATATATTTATAAAATAAAACTCAATATTTACACTTAGTTTCACTAAATTTCTTTATTTATATAAGTAAAATGTATAATAAAATATTATTAATTAATAAGGTTGATTGTGTTCAAATTTATAAAACAATCCCCATTATTTGGTATCATAAATTAATATGCTTTACAATTTTCAAGTAGTAGTCTCAATATTTAAGAAAAAGTAATTCACAAACTAAATTGAAAATTAGTTATCCTACTTCAAGTTTTAAGTTGAAGGCATGATGACAGTCAGTTCCTGTAGTTGTGTTTTTAGCGACTATTTATGGGACATTAGTTTCAATCCAAATCCAACTATTTTACTGATCAGATTTAAAAATCGTAGCCTTATAAATAGCCTACGTTTTTATAGGAGTACTATGGTGACATACATTAATTAATATCAATGGTAAAATTTCCTTACTGTAATTGAGCGTTATTATCAAACCACTGCTCAGGCAGTCAGCATAATTAGTTGTCAATTCAAGATGTATAACGCTATTAACCTGCATCGGAGTAGGCTACCGCAGACGTTGACAATGTATTGACATTAATGATTCATTGCGGTATTTCAATATGTTTTAAGATACCGCACAATCTGTAACTGGCAACATTATTACAGAACTCCTGTCAAATAATTTTCAGTTTAGTTTCGAATGTTAACACAGTTTTACGGTTAACCTGCAATTTAAACAATTAGAAATACGCCACTTCACGGTCTTGTCGCGTAACAGGATTAACTAAGTGCTAAATTTCAAAACGATGGGTCAATCCATTCTCGACATGTTTTGCGGACAGATATACAGGTAGTCAATAATACAGAAAAGACATTTTTTACTCTAATTTCTCTAAATTCCATTATTATTATTTTTCCTTGATGAATAATAATATCACAAAAGTCATATGATACAGTTCAGTATGTTACAGATGGTTTGTTTTATGATTGCATAGTTCTATCAAACCCACAAGACCAATGTAAAATCGTTCGATAACGCTCAGATAAATCCCATGGAATGACATGTACCATCATCAAACTCCCTGTGTCTTGTAGAAGAATTCATACAAAATATTAAGTTTGTAGATCAGCTCGTTTTCTATATATTGTGCGGACAGAGAGACAGAAATAAAATGTTTCCAATCCTCAAGTCAGCGCTTTGCTAATGCGAATGCTCAGCCAGTTTGGAGTAATATATATATATATATTATTTTTAGACTAGTAAAAAGAACTAAGCGAGCAAGATCACTTTAAAGGTAAGCTTGCTCAAGCCGGGAGCGCAAGAGATGTCACAGTTAATAGTTATGAGTTGCTTGTTGAACCCTAATTTGATTAAATTCATACAGGACTCTATCTACTTACAGATACGGCACAAAATTATTCTTGTACAGATACAAATTAGTTGAAACGGAAACAAAACAAAAATAAAATATTTCTAGTCAATAGTAAATGTAATAATGACAAAACTTCCGGATATTCGACTAGATTCCTAAAAGTATTCCCAAAAGTGCGGTACAGGCACTGGCGGAGTAAGGCTTTCCTGAGTTTCCACTCGACCAAATACCAATGTATCAAAGCTACAAGTAACAAATCAGCTGCTGCTGTCTGCTGATAAATAGCAGTCGATTTTGACATTCTAACCTCATCTCAGAAATATCGACCCGTCCTTCAACTGGAACTGTTATACGTAACTAGCTACCGTATCTAAAAACACTTACATAATAAAATTACACAGTTTTACACACATACACATAAACTGCCCTTATAATATGTAGTCGTTAATCTAGAATAACCATACAGAAATTATCAATACTATTCATATTTAAGTTTAACCCATCCAGATTGTAAAAACGCTGGGTAAGTTGGATCATTATCGGATAGTTTATCAGTGACACGTCTAAGTTGTTGCCTTGGATGGTTCACTTTATACGCGTGATATGAGTTATAAAAACTATTATACTCGTTTAATCTGCAACCAATACAATTCAAACCTTACAAAATAGTAATATTGTCGTATAATGTAAACTTAGGAAATATTAACAAGCTCTGTGCATTTTCTACTTGTCCACCTATTTTTCTAATTTATATATACAACTCGTCAAGTTGACAATTGCATTGATATTCTATTAGAATTGAAAAATAAGAAATAAATATTTTATGAAATTTGGAAAGAATACCAAGTAATACGGTTGTAACATGGTTCTTTCACCCGCCAAAGAAACCATGGAGGTTTTGTTTTTTATGGTTTTTAAATGGTTTTTTTTTGCTGACAACAATTCTTGTCAGCAAAATTCGTCTCAATTGCTTACGAATTGGTGATGCAGTCGCTGTCTGATTCACGTCTTAGCCAGAAATAGAGTTAGCGCTGTCAGTGAATATTGAATATAACGCAGTACAAGTCTCTGGCAAAGTCGTTATACATAATTATATTTCTGGAATATAACTTTATTTACATTTTAATTAAACCGTTGGTTTAATTGATACAACAAATATGCATCAAATTGTTTGACTCGATATAGGAGTTGTATGAGAATTTCGCAATATTATTGTGTGAATTTTTAATATACCATTATATTGTGTTTAACTGAGTACAGTGGTTGTATTACAATGTACAGAGTATAAAATTCCAATAAAACATAATCGATTAACGTACAGTTTGGCACAATTTTAATAATTTGTACTTTTTCTGTAATTTAAAAAAGTTTTAATTACGGTTTACAAAAATCTAATTACTTTATGTGAACGTGTTTTTTGCAGTTTATTTAGACCTAAACAATGTTTTACTTCTCAGTCCATAATTAATACAACCCATTAGTATAATTTATGTCTGCATACCCAATTTATAGAGTAATTACATGAACATTCATTTCTATCCTTACATAGAAGCATGTTGTTTATTAATACAGCATAAAGTTCGATGATAATGCATGTCGCTCCATTGTATTTGGCTGAGTGTTAGTGAATGTTTTTATATTGCTCTTATTCGTTTTTATTTAATATGGCAACGAAAATCGCCGAATATATCAGTTTGTAAACAAAATAAGTGAAGTAATATAAAGTGTAAGCATGTTAAGTAGCAACGCATGTAGCCTAATAAAATGATTTATAGGATTTGGATTTTACATGTAACCTCAGCGAAGCCTGTTACACAACACGTGGTATAACACCTATCTTGCATAAAATAACCTAGAACTTCTTTGTTTAATGTTTGTTATTGACGATGGATGGTTTGAAATCATAACAGGAGTTCGGATATTCGTCATCGTTACGTGTTACAAAATGTATAACACTACGTTTTGAGGATTGGAATCCACCCTCTTTCTCAGGTGAAAAAACTGTATGCATAAATATTTACCTAAAAGCTGTAATTTTTGGCAATCAGTTAATGTTCAACTTTAACTTGTACGGGTGTGCTCTTGATTTTTTGTGCAGTGATAACGCCTCGGTACATTTTCTTTCGTCTGGACTTCATATGCTTGTCGGGTATGAATGACATTTTTAGCGACAGTCCGTTCATGCTTTTTGTTTGAGTGAAACATTTAACACTCGAGTAAAAGCTTTTATAACCCTAAGTTATACTTTTGTTCACCTTAGAATGTGATGATGAATAAAATGAGTAAAAAATAATTACTTTTTTAATGAACTTTGACATAATAGAAGAAAAAGTTATCCTATCACCAATAATATGCACAATTCAGATGTCCAGAGAACGAGAGTATTAGGTAACTGTGCTCAATGAGGTATTATACGACAACCCAGTGTTCAATTATAACCTTTGATTTACTACTCTATGGCTCCTTTAGTTAATTGTTTTTGAGCTAAAATATTGGAAAGCCTCTGGTCAATGTTATAAGTTGTAAGTAGTTATGAAAAGTCGCTTAATAACATTGACTTATTAATAACATACAACAGTAGTTATAAAAAGTCGGTTGTAGGACAAACCTTTGAACCCTGTGGCACGCGATTTGCCACGCGCCAGATGACCTTATACCTCAATTATCCAATTAAAAAGCAATTAGATAAAGCTTATCGCAGATAACCTCTGACTTCTTCCGCATTCCTGAGCCAGCTAGCCTTATCGGCAAGCGTCGGATAACCTCGCCCTCCCAATTAAAAAGCGATAAGTCTAATCTGAGGTTGGCACGCGCCACTATTGTTTACATTTTCCGAAGCGCGCGCCAGATAAGTTTTATCTGAGATTACCACGAGCCACTACTCTTCACATTATTTTATAGCACGATTTTTTGAACTCCGGCTGAATTTACGCTGTTTTATTACTTGAAAATAATATTTTCTAAAAACTGAAAAGAAATAAAACCGTTTAATCTGGTCAAAAATTAATCCACTTATTTAAAATAGAAATCACATTCTTGTCTGACGGTAAAACTATTATTTTGAAAACAAAAAGTAAGGCTGCAATATTTGACAGAGATTTTCAGTTGCAAAAGATAATAATATGAATTGTTCATAAAAAAGGACAAAATGAATGATTGTGTATTTGGTGTAGTGTTGTAAGTGTGAGTGTTTGATAATTGATGTACTAGCTGAGGTATAAAATGAATCAAACCCAAAGAAATGTTTTAAGTATAAAATGTCTCAACGAGAAAATAGTGCAGCAATAGAACAACCTGAACCTGATTTAAGAATTTTAAGAGATAGATACCAAAGATTATATGAGAGAATGTACCGTAATAAAACTCAGTGCGCTTTTGTTTCATCGTCAATTTGGACGTACGGTCTTTCGAAATTTTATAGATCACAAGTCTTTAGCTCAACGAACTCAAACAGTTGTATTAAAAACTCGGAAGTCTCTAGTAGCAACGCTTAATAAATTGCAATTAAAGAGATATAGTTGATAGAATTTCTTTTTAAAAAGTGTTGGAGTTGTTACTATTACAGTTATTACAATCCATGATACTGTCTCTCTAACCACATTACTTGTTTTTGAAGTTGATGCGGAAGTTCTTCAAAATTACATGGTGGTAGAAATAGATGAAGCTCATACACTTGTGCATCAATAGATATAAGTGCTAGTTATTTTACAATAAACTCATTAGAAACATTTTTAAACCCTTGAAAATCGATTATAAACTCCATTTTATCCGTTTACTTCAGAGTAAGGCGATGGAATGATAATTGAAAAACAGAACGAGGATACAACTATCTTTATTGGTACACACGTCATAAAATCTAAGATCAAAGGTTGTTGATCAGACATACTATACTTAATTTCTACGATTATAGTTTTTTCTACTGCGATAAAAATTACATCTAGACTTTCTAGATGTTAATAATTTTATTTCCCTACTCCTTATTTCTACATCATGTTTTAATACACGTACTGTAGCATTCAACCTTGCTATTACATTATTTAGTTGTTCTATCCTGGTAATATAGTCTTCAATATCTCTCATCAGAGATTCTTTGATTTCTAGATATTCATTTGCCTGTTGAAAACAAGTATTGTCTTCTTTTGAATAGTCGTATGTTACGTTGTCTTCAAATGTTAAGCTGTCGGCGAAGGAAGGTATTTCCTCTTCAAAAGAAGACGTCTCTTTCTGAATAAATAAAGACATTTCGTCTTCATCAAAGTCACTACTTGTACCATGTGTGATATTTAAATAATTCAAGTTTAACAACGGTTGATGAGATGTTTGTGGCGAATAATACAGATTGATTTTTGTTCTATTCGGTATTGCGTGAGCTATATGTGTACTTCCATTTATAGAGTGTTCAGATTGGAAATTATGTGGACTATAAACTATACTTAAAACAGAAAAGGTGAGCATAACATAACTGGTGTCATAATGATACAAAGCACTGCTCCGTATTTACTCTAGAAGAGTTGATAGGGAAATGTAAACAATAGTGGCGCGTGTCAATCTCAGATTAGACTTATCGCTATTTAATTGGGAGGCCAAGGTTAACCAACGCGTGCCGATAAGGCTATCTGGCTCAGGAATGCGGGAGAGGTCAGAGGTTATCTGCGATAAGCTTTATCTAATTGCTTTTTAATTGGATAATTGAGGTCTAAGGTCATCTCGCTCGTGTCAAGTCGCGTGCCACAGGGATCAAAGGTTTGTCCTACAACCGACTGTTTATAACTACTGTTGTATGTTATTAATAAGTCAATGTTACTAAGTTTATTTGTTTACCAAAATTTTAAAGTGATATATAAGAGGACGCTTGTTTCTCATGAACAGGTAGCCTAATACTTATTTCAATATTTTATTTAAAATATTTATTTGGTACTATGAACACAAATTATATTCAGAGGTTTTGATACAGAGAGAATGACAAGTTTAGAAACACAGACGTCACCCAACTATTACAAGGCAGAAGCATGCCACACCAAGTGTCGCGTAACATGCTTCGTTAAGGTAGACATGCAACATTAAACAATTAATTCTTGTTCATGTGTAAATATTGTACATTTATCGATGAAATATTGTTCGATATATCTTGTTACATAATATACTCATATTTAGTTGATTATTTAATAATTCACAGATGTTCAAATAATAACAGTTCTGGTGACGTAGGGAGTGGGTTGAAATAAAATATCATCACTAAAATTAAATTTCTAACCTATTTTGTCTTTTTACACTGGAAATAAAAGCTACATGTTAAAATAACGTATGACTGTACTCAGATCGATTAAAAAAATATTTATCTGTTATTTTCTCGTCGCCATGATGATCATTATCCATAAGACCAATGTAAAAATATTCGCTAACGCTCAGCCAAATTCCTTGGAATGACATGCACCATCACTGAATTCTGTGCTTCTCAGAAACCAAGCTTTCATAACTCGTTTTTCGTATGTTAAGTAAAAATATTTTAATTAATTTTAAACAAACTTCGTGAAGATATAGAGTTTTGAGAGAATTGAAAAGATAGCTCAGAAAAGAGTGATATATAATAATAATTGTAATTTACTTATACATTTAAATGAAATAAATTACTGGTTGTGTAAATATTTTAATAATTATTGTTAGTTTTTATTTAATTACTACAATATATCAGTATTGTTTATGCAATGTTTAGTAATAGTAATAATTAAACGGAAATAAGAATAATAGAACTAACTTTTTCTCGAAAAAGTATTAACTAGTATTTTATTTGAAATCCGAATGCCTTCTTCCCCTATAGTATTGGATATGTAATGAAGTCCATTTTAGGCAGAACGGTATATCAAGGCAATTATATACCCATGATAGATATTAGCACTGTTTATCAATCTCGGATGTATTATCAACCTCTATTTCTTCCTCGTGGAAACAAATGGACCAGGGGTGGTGCATTTCACAGTGAATAAATTTAGCCAATCTCCAGAGATCTTAGCATGATGTTGCACCGTCTAAATAATACGCGGATTAATGTCACGTGACCAAACAATGAAAGAAAGAGTGACACACTTTATCATGTTTAAAGTTTCAACATAACCGTCTTTTCGCGGTATAATTACTTTTCACAATATTCTAATACTAATATTCACAAATCGTTATTCAATATTACAAAAATCTAAAATTTTATAATTATAACGGTATTTACAAACGATTGTAACTTAATTGATCTAACTTTGCAGTAGTGTTCGTTCGATATGGTGTAGCATCGGTTTGAATTCCCGTAATGTTTAGGGATTGTAGGAATGTGGGACATGTATGAATGTGGGACATGTAGGAATGTGGGATATGTAGAAATGTGGGACATGTAGGAATGTGGGATATGTTGGACTGTGGGGCATGTAGCAATGTGGGGCATGTTTGAATGTGGGACATGTAGAAATGTGGAGCATGTGGGAATGTGGGGCATGTATGAATGTGGGGCATGTATGAATGTGGGGTATGTCTGTATTTGGGGCATGTAGGAATGTGGGACATGTATTAATGTGGGACATATAAAAATGTGGGACATGTAGGAATGTGGAGCATGTGGGAATGTATGAATGTGGGGCATGTAAGAATTTGGGGTATGTCTGTATTTGGGGCATGTAGGAATGTGGGACGTGTAGGAATTTGGGACATATAAGGAATGTATTATTTGTAAGGTTAGGAAGTCTATGGTATTTCTTAGTTGGTGCGAAATTGTGTAGGGCATTACAACAACCATTCAAAGACTTCGAAACAAATATTATTCCAAAAATTCAATTAAACCCAATGTTTATAAAGCCATTATTTATAAATAGCAAAAACCTGACATAGAAGCGGAAAGAAGTGATAATAAAATGTTAAGCTCTGATGAACGTTTAAATGGTCTTTCCTGATCAGGCACATTCATCAGTCTACTTTTAGTGAATTATATTTCTGAGAAACTGTAATTCACTTTGACGTCACATATTATAATACGATAAAGAAGAAAGGAACAAAGCACAAATTGATATCCTGTCACTAACATACCATCCTGTCGTGACTTTCAGTCCAGACATATCCACTCGGTTCCTTGACTGCACTGGACATACTCGGAACATATCAGTGTTAAACATGTTTTTGCTTTATAATATACATATTTGATATTTATAATAATCATACAAAACTAAAATATATCTCTATTCCTTAAACTTACATTCAAATCTTCGTAAGACTATGAATAAAAATTGTTAAGCATTCACTCAATGTAAATTAGCGTGTACGGGTGTAGGAGACAAGGATATTGAAGATTTAGGACTTTGGGAGCAAATGAACGTTTGTTCTTAAAATGCCAATGTGGAGTAAAAAATTGTGACAGGCTATCTACAGTTTGTTGCATTGTCATAACAAGAAGAACTAAAGATAAAAATGAGTAAAGCGGATATTGGTGGTGAGTTAATCTCCCTCTTCTGCTAAAACAGCCTTTGTCATGATTGGCGGTGACAGGTATGTAAAGATCAAACAAAGATACGTTTTTACCGACATAGTGATAATTCATACGTTGTTGAATATACCTGTATGGTATAAAATAAATAAGTATTCCATAATTATAAAATATATGCTAATCACTTTTAAAATTTAAGTTATTATAGACAACTAATGTAAATATACAACTTTGAAATTGTTTTAAGGCTTTTCCATTACCAATGTGTATAAATAAAACGTAGCTATGCCATATGCATTTGAAGTTGTTGTATGAATACTTTGTATTAAGGAAGTTTCAAATACAGCATTGCTAGGAGTTTATATTGAAAACGTTCAAGGACTGTGCATACATCGACTATATCTTTGATATTGTATAATATATTTCAAATAACCACTGTGGAATATTAACTCATTCGTTATATTACTGAGTATGCAACATGATGTAAATGCTTTAAGATGGTGGTTTTCTAATAATTTCATGTTAATGAGCCCTAAAACCAAATACTTATTATTTAACTTATGTAGAAAAGTATCCTTTATTTCACCTGTTAAATACCATGTTTTGAGTTGTCATTCTAATAATAATATAGTGTGTAATTGTTCAAAACTTAGAACAGGTTGATAGTATTAAGTATCTTGGATTACTGGTAGATTCAAAGTTGAATTGGAAATCTCATATAGCTGAAGTTAAGTCTAAACTAGTGAAGTATGTTAGACTTTTTTATTCTCTTAGAACGGTATGCTATACAGGATTGCTTAAACAAGTTTATTTTGCCTTTATAAATTCTAAAATTGAATACGGTTTAGAAATTTGGGGAGGAACTTATATTACAACCCTCAAACCAATTGTTACTCTGCAAAAACATTTCATAAGAATAATAAAATTTAAAAATAAAATGGAGAGTTCAGCTCCAATTTTTAGAGATTTAAATGTGTTACCGATAAAAAATCTGTATATCTATAAAGTATTAAAATCATTTTATAATCAAAGCAGCAGTTTTTACAATGCAAATTCACATTATAGTCAGAGAAGAATAAACGTTCAAGTTCCGAGACCCCATCTAACCTTGTTTAAGAAATTCTATCTTTTTTAGGACCAAAGTTTTTTAATTGTTTACCAGAATATTTAAGAAAATGTAAAATCAAAAATAAGTTTGTTAAAATGCTTCGGCATGTTTTGTTATTGGAAGAAGATGTAGACAGGTTTTACAACACTATAGTATGATTATTACACTTTTAAATTGTAACTTTATATTATAATTTACTTGAACATCTGATCAACATTTCACATATATTTCTGTTTTATGTTACTTTTTTTAGAAGTTAATCTAGTTATAGTTGTTTTAGAGTGTATCATTACGAGGATCTGGTAGGGCAGTCCTTTTTTTCGAGTTGCTGTTTCTTTATGTGTACTAATGTAATTCCCGAACAGGTATTTTGTTACCTCGGGCTTTATTGTTGATTTTAGTTTAAGATCTACTGTATGTAAAATGTACAACTGACAACAATAAAGAAATTTTTCATTCATTCATTCATATTTATTGCAGCGAATTTGTATAAGATATATTGACGGCCCTTTGATCTCGAAGTTATATTATTAAGTTGTAAGATTTCTTTTTTTCATTTAATAGTATATTTGTTTACGTTTATCCGAACTTAAGTAGATTTTAATGTTAGTACAAGTAAATGTAAAACGTGAGAAATACACATAAACCAAACATTAGTAATGGGCTCATCTCTCTTGCACCTTCAGTTACAAGGAAGTGCTTTGCCACTACGTGTCTCGTAACAAATTTCGCTGAGATTGTATTCAAAATTTCAAGTCTATTACTCACTTTATTAGACTAAATTTGTTAAAATGTCATATACTTGTACTCAATTTGCTTATTAATTTATTTATTCTGGACTTTCTTGTTTACATTATGGTTATCCATCTACGACCATTGTAAAAATGTTCGCTAACGCTCAGCCAAATCCCATGGAATGACGTGCACCGTTACCAAACTCAATGTTGTTTGTATAGAGGGGAAGGATTATTCAAAATTATCAGTTTTTGATATATCACGTGGACAGACAGACTAAAATGACCTTTTTGGGCCTTTTTCACTAACGCTCAGCCAACAATCTCGAAAAATTTCATTTCTCCACCCTTAGTAAGAATTGGATTCTCTAAATTTGTATAGGGGAATTATATAAATATCTAGGCACTATACTTTTTACATGCACTTGGCAAACATTATTACTGCCCATGTAATGCAGAACACAGCTATTTAAAATTTCAAAGGGTGTTTTATGATTATTTACAGAATGATTGGTATAGAAGTAGTCCAGTAGTAGATAGGTAATCATAAGCGGTATGTTTGTGTCTGGTTCTGGTCAAACACTGGGAACTCACACAAAGCTTTGTGGGAAATTAATTGAATTCGCCCTTGACCTTAATTGTTACGTGGAATCAACGGTTAGTTTTTAGCGAACTAATAACGATAGACATAGCCCACTTCAATTAGTAAGCTTAGTAGGACGTAACAAGTATTATTATGTCAATTAACAGAATTCTTTGTATTTAAAATACATAGTAGAAGCTTATTACATCTTTTCTTTATAATTAAATTACGTTCATTTGGTAATATTTACTAATATTAATTTCTAAGTTTAAATATAATTAGGTAATGACAGTCAAATTCTAATGTCAGCGATTTGTTCATGATGTCAGTGCGCGAGGATAATTTATACTTTTAACGAGTGAAAAATTGACTGTTAATAGCGATAATGTTTTGTAAATCGTTCTGTCACAAATTATGTAATCAATAGTGTGGAAACTCAGAGAGGGGTTTAGATTAGATGATTTGAGAGCTATGAGATTGTGACTTGCATGTCTAACTTATGCATCTCATAATTGTAAGGTATGAAATCCTAGTCAGTGATGTTAGAGAATATCTACGCGTACATGCCGTGGTGATCGACATATTAAAATTTTGAAAGGGGTCTCTGAAGAAGTTATATTGTTATAAATACTAAAACTTGACGATATGATATAATAAATTTGTGTGTTAGTTTTCATGGTTGGCCTTTGTTTTAGTCTAAATGGTTAGAAAATTGTAATATCCCTTGTAAGATATATGATTTAATTCCAAAAAATATTTTACATAAATTCGTAAAACCTGTTGATAGTACTGATTGTTTCCTAGACAGTGAGAATCACTGAAAGTAAGAATATGGCTGCCTTAAACAAAAAAGCTTCAATCTAAAAAGTCCTAGAATACAAAATCGTACTCAATTCAGTATATTTGTGACCTAATTTAAAAGAAAATGAAAATATAACCATTCATTCTTGTTTTATTTGATGACAAATCACTGATTTAAATGAGATGTATTAGAAGTGGGAAAAAATCCTAAATCTTGATATCCGTCTTAAAAATAAATCATTAAAAAAAGGATTTGATACTGGGAAAAAACCATAGAGTATGAAATAATACCTCATATTTTTTGACTCTTTATTCCTTTTCAATCATTTCCGTGAGATTGTTTTGAGTATTTTCGGTTACCTTCACGAAACATACAAGTTTAAAATGGTACTTGTAAGTCTAATTATACACGAGTGAAGTTGATAAAGAAAGTTTAACGGGATTAAACACTGATGTGATTGGGTTGTTAATTATCTGAAAGGCGACAGTGTGAGTAAAACTCAGCACTTAGTGCATGTGAATTTTTAAAGGTCAGTCTGTAAAACAAGTGTGAGTTCTCGTAGCAAAGATGAGAACTCTTAAGACTCACACTATTTTACTTCCATTTGTTGATACCAGTTCGCATTTATTAAAACAATTAAATTAGTGAATAGTTTTTCTATATTTAATATACTTACATAATTCAATTAAGTCTTTTTAAACAGGTGGTAACTTTAAAACAACGCAGAAATATGATAAGCCACGTGTCGCTGAACACGCATTGCCGAAGTTTCAAGTACAATTCCATACTATATCATAATATAATTTATATATTCCAGCAAACTCACGAAGCAATCTTGAAATTAATAATTTACGAGCGCAGACTTGCATGTAATTAAACTTCAACAAAATACTCAGATATTTTATGATGATTTTTTTCTCAATTACTTGAATTCGTATTGTTTAAACGGAACAGATTTTAAAGGAATTTGTCTGGATATTTGCGATCGTTAAGTGATCTGTAGCACTATGTTTCGAGATCTGCAATCTGATTTCAAACTAACAAAATTTAGAGTGAAGTTAACACACAACATAGCGCTTGTGATTCCTGACTATTGCTTGTCATAACGCTCTGGTATGATTTTTTAACATATATTTTAATTATGTGTTACGTTGGTTATATGCTTGAAGAAGAGATCAGAGTGCAGATCTCAAAACGTAGTGTTAGTGATTTTTTTTGTATCACTGAACAATCGCTAATGTCCGGAAAATTCCTGTTTCCTTCGCAATCTTTCCGTTGTCAAAACAAACTTCACATAAAGAATAGTTTTTGTTTTGTTATATTAATCATGAAGAACAAAAGTTTCCAAATGTCTTGTAAACATTTGTAATTTTTTTCCCAAAGTCTCTTGTAGAATTAAAAAAACTAATTTAATATTCCACTCATTATTGATAACGTTTCTTTTTTTAGTTTAACTAACTAAACATGTGTGTTTATACATAATTGATAGTGTCAATGTGTTGACGAAACGCGTCCTAATATCGTGATATTGATGAATGTAGGAGGGTTAAATTATAATTTACTATTTTTTTAAGGAAAGTCCATTACAGTTTAAAAACTTATTTACCCGTCCTCATGAGCCACTGGCTTCTGTAAGGATGTCATAAAATAGAATACATAGGAGAGTCGACGCAGTACAAGGTTGATGGTACTGATAAAATGTGCATCGATGAAATACAGAATTTGAAAATGCGCTATTAATTAATATCCGCTCAATATCCAAAGATGGTTTCTATTATAAAATGTTATTTACACACATGTCAAAGATGCTTACCAATTTGCTGTACGACACAGAAGGAGAAAGTGAGATCTGGAAGTGTCACTCTCCGTAGTCAATGGACCTAAAGGTTGTAAGTGACACAAGGACATGGACCTGAATCAGAATATTGAGTCTGTTGGTGACATGAATTTGTGTGGCTACTATAGGTTCTTACTGCCTTACTCCGAGCTCTTTTTCAAAACTTTTGGGAAATATTCATAAATATCTTTAACTGTATAGTTTCCAAAACTATAAAGGTGGGAACAATTAACAGCTGGAACAATTGTGTAGCTTTATTTATAATATAAAAATGATAGCAACAGTGATATAAAATATTTTGAAATAAATATGTACGTGAGAGAAATAAGATACAGTAAAATATGCATCAATCAGATCTTAGATCAGAGCTTAAAACCATCCTCAGCTTTGTGGTGGTTATATAATTATATGTTATAAAATTTTTTTATACTTTTTACCCTTTTTGAAATTTAAAATCTCGAAACATTAAAGATAGAATTTTTATCTTTATGTATGCTATATTACGCGACTCGGTACAAAAATTGAACTTATAAATATATCGGCAAAACTCGTTGATATACATTTCGTTTCAATACGGTGGTCGTTCAGACTCCGCTTTCTATAAAACTATATAAAAATCAAATGTTTTGGAATAATTATATCATTTGTAAAAAATTTGTTTACATCTCGAATGGTTTCTAGAAATTCTGAAACAAGTTCAAACTTTGAACAAATAAATACTGCCATCAGATTGGTACATTGTTTTCGATACAATTTCGGTGGAGGTTGTATTTGTTTAACTCACAACTTAGTTAATTAGGGGCTTTAAAATACTGTTTTTGAATGCTAATTACATTTCGTAAACTTATTTAGTAAGTAACTTTTTTTATTTCAAACGGTTTCCAAGATATTTATAGTAAATCTCATAAGATTTAAATTATCCATATATTTGTTTGTTGTCACAAAATATACGCGTATTTACTTCTTACGACTGAGCGGAAGTACTTTTTTGCTTTTTGGAAGTCTCTAGTAGATCTTTTAATAAAAATTTAAACCCTTAGTTTTATATCTATATGATGCCTATATAGTAACAAAGTCCAAATTCATGACGGAAATCACGTTGATTATAATACTCAATGTACAGGCAACATTATTAATTCATTGTTACTCACAAGAAACTGAAGAAGTTTATGTTTTAAGGAACAAACAGGATGTGTAGCGATTCACTTAAACCTGAGACAGTGTTTAACTGCTACCTGCAATGGCAATAAACTTTCTATTCTTGGTACAATGACAGTTTAAAGCAACGAGCCTGTGTGAAGAAGGTGCCCGGTTCCTTATATACCACACATGAGAGCCACATAAAACACTCTCAGCTGCTTGTCATAAACCCAGCACATCTCAACGTAGGGCTATTAAGTCTTTATATTAGTTCTAACTGGCTTCTACCAGATTTTGTTTTTTATTTGACGGGTATACATAAAGTGCAAAACGTAAAATTCTCATACGAATGTATTGGCTTGTATTGTAAATACGAAGTTATTCATTGAGTTTACATAAAGAGACATAGTTGACCGAAGGTTATATTAATAATGTTTTCATTTACGGTCCTCTAAATTAACCATGGTCAAAACAGAAGTGGAAATATTATATTATTTTTCCCTTTTTCTTATGAAAATCAAAAGTACCTATCACAAAGAAGAGTGGAATGCTAGCCCTTAACCTGTTTCTGTCCCAGAGATATTACTTAGGTACGGTAAGCTTGGAACGACAATCGAGAGGGTAGAACTTGATAACAGCATACTTCACGATACAGCGTAGTTACCCTCATTGCAGGACATTTTTAAACCCAGGTCTCTTCTCTAATACCTCATATCTTCACAAATAACGTTGTAACTCATCACTACACCCATCACAGGTTATCGAGCAAAATGATCATGACTTTTGTCAGGTCAGCCAATATGTGCGGATCACAGCTATATTTCAATTGCAAAGCTCAGGCTGTCAGTGTTTGCTACCATATACAGTACTTACATTGAAAGACTGGACATATAATTATAATGGATCTTGAGCTCATTAAAAGTTCAATGTTAGGGAAATATAAGATCGTCTGATTTAGAAAGAACAGTTGGTTAGTTATATCATGACTTATAAATAATTCTGTCCAAAATGAAATAGGACCAAAGCCTGATGATGGATAAGCATTATTCGTCGTAAAAAAGCATATGTGAGGCGATTGCGAGGCAAACCATATCACAAAGCTGTCACAGAATATAGTCATACAATCTATAGAGTAAAATAAAAGGGTGTATTTTTTCAATACAGTAGTTCTGTTATAACAAAAACCCGACTTGTCAGTTCCTTAATGTCAGTCATCAGACCGAGTGTTTTCTTTCACTCCGGATGATAGACTCAAATCCCATCTCGAGACTCCTCAAACTCCTCTCATTAATTTGTCAAACTGCGTAATTCTGGGCAATGAATCAGATCAGTTTAGTGAAAGTGGAATAGGAGCAAGGCCGAGTGCCAGTTAGTAAATCTGGACGCGAATAAGAAGCACGCGTCAAATGTTTGCAGTGATCTTAAATATTAGCCTTTTAGATAACACGGAAATAATTGAAGGGCCAAGATCCTCTTCGTACCATCCGAGTGGTAGGCTTAGCTAACGCTCAGCCAATAATTTAATACCTTATGACGGCACAAAATGAATTTTCTTTAAAATAAAGAAGCAAAGGGTTAAAAACAAAGGTACTAAAGTTAAATCTAAAAATTGGCATAGCAGTTAGAGTAACAAATATAACTAAATTACCCTGTTGTGTGGCTCGCTACAAACCGCTGATTAAAGTACTACAAAGCAGAACTATTTGATTATAACTCACAGTTAAGTGATATAGCGTCAGGGCAGTAATTGGTGGTAAATCACCCGCAACTGATTGTCCATCTACAAAATGTAGATGTTAGCTCGGTTTGTGTTGTGTTTTTGTTACTGCTGAATTTTCTACTGATTAGGCCAGTGTGATTATAAATTAGCGGACAGGTTAAAACGGGGTAAAGTTATATCTGAAAAGTTCATTCATATTCTTTCGTTTTTTCTACTTTTAAAAAATTGCAAACAAATTAATGTAGTCTTACATTAGTATTATCTTCGACTATACTGATCACACATTATAATCGAAATTAATATACTCCTGGAAAAATTTAACGCAGCTTCTAAAGCTGTGCACATAATTAAAAACACAGTTATGGTAGGGTTAATTCAATTCAAATGTTGAGTTTAGCTCAAGATTACCTTTCTTTTATTGCAGAACCTGAAATCTGCTGTTGTGGCAGACTTGACTCCTGAAATCAGGAGTTATTTTCGTCTGAAGGGATAAAAAATTGTAGGCGACGGAAAACGAAGCTCAAAACGCACTTTTATCATCGTTTTGACATCAGTGATACCTTGACTAGAAAATGCAGTATAGTCTAGGTGAAAAGGAATTCCCATTGTCTCATTAGATGCACAGTTGAGTGCACTACGATGCTGACATGACCTCAAACGAAGGTGGAGCAACCGAGTCTTCTATACATAACGCTGCTATGATGGAAAAGGTTGATTCAATGTGGATGTTGGGTATGGCTCCAATCCACGTTTCTCTTACGAGTAGAATCTGATATCTAATGCTGTTGAATCCTGAAATCAGAACTATGATGTCGAAACTATGCAAAGAATTCGTTTTGAGCTCCATCGTTCCTCGTCGCCGACTATTTTTAGATCCCTTCATAAGCAAAATGACTCCAAATTTCAGGATTCAAGTCTGAGATAGCAGGAAATCTATGGATAACAGTGAATAACCTGTCATAAAGAATTATGTAATTGAAAACAATAGCTAATATTTTTCTAATACTAAAAAACTTTGCCCACGAGCGTATAAGGACAGTGGTTCTTGAGGCTGTTATCATTAATTTTTTATATGATTTAATCAGATAAATTGCAATTCAAAGGTAAATATTACGCACATATGAAGTAAATCCCTTCTTATTACAATAAATTAAACATTTTAACCCCATCAAACTTGAATTGTTGAATCTATTGCCTACCAATAATTATCTAAGAGTAGAAACAATATCGAACAAAGTTCGAACTGACATATTAAGTATTAAAAGGTAAAATAGGATTATAGTACAAAACGTATTGTAGGGTGTTGATGATCTAAGAATAAAAAAAAATCTTCTTAAAAAGAGTTTCTTATGAAAAAAATATAAAACATGGCCATTAAGAGACTTATACAATTTAAAATGTCAGTTTATGTATAATTTTTATAAGGTAAATGAACTGTCTCACTCGTATAAAGGTGTTCTTTGTAAAGGTTGTAACTCTCAACTCCATACCCGTCACATTTCCAGCGATAAATCCTTATCCTTCACCATTTTATCTTGTGCAATAAAGCCTGCATAAGCTACAATTCTTGTACAAGGCCTTTTTTAATCAGGTAGAAGTACGCCACATCACAAGTCGTAACAGGCTCACTCATGTTGCATGTACAATTTGAATTCCATAGCTCATATTTATGGTCGTAATTTACTTCTTAGTATATATATATATATATATATAAATTGCATTTAACAATATCACTATTTGCATGATTGTTTCTTTATAAATAGGAAAATATTTTCAATACTTTAGAGCTGGAATTGGTACATTAGTACAGAAGCACAAAATTTCGAATCATTGTGTTCTATTTATTGTAACGTTAAACCGGTAAATGTGGAAAAAATGTTGTCATATTAAAGCGATTTCATTCGAAGTGAGCAAGATTAGCTTATTACTGTTAATAGGCCACTCTGATATAATGTGGTGACTTTTTTGAACTCCAAAACTTTGTTATTTATGCACCTTGACGAAATCGTGTGCTGGGATGCATATGGCACTCCTTAAAATTTTTGTTACAAGCAATTTGTTTGATCTGAAACGGGTTTATAGATATTGAGTACATGTAAAAACCCATGAGAATAAATTACTAATATTTCACTTGTTATGAAATCTACCTATGTTTTCCGTCTGAGCCGGAAAACTATTATGTTATCCAACTAAATTCATATCCACTGAGAAATCTTCTTCCAAGTCACCTCAGATAATTATAGCAACTCACTTAATAATACCAGAGTATATTATCTTCTAGAATATGCTCAGCGCCACTCAGTTGCGAGTTAATCTAGGAAAGCAGAATCAGTTCCTCCCTAGGATCCATTCGGAGCTCTTTCTTCGTCAGCAGAGAGTACCTGTTGTCAAAACAATCCTGCTTATTGAGGTCTCTAAGGATTTTCTAGCTACAATTTCGAAATAGCATAATATTACAGTTATATATTCATGTAATATTCCTTTCTGAGATTTACCGTTCTAGAAGTGTATTGTAGTGGGTGTATTTGTTGCTCCCTTGTAAAATAAAAAAGATTTGTTAAAATGGTGATTAAGGGAGGGAACGAGAAACAGGTATTGATATAGAGTAAATATTGGTACAGATTGCAGTTAGCAAACGTTTTTGGTGACGTCATACAATTAAAGTATTAGAATGATCTAAAAATGTTTGTTTGTATCTTCCATCATTTCCATATATTAGTTTTAAATAAATATACACATAAGGCTTTACAATCATAATATATCGTACAAGGTTATTCAAAACAGAATGGATGAGTTATTCAAATATAATAAATTCACAGTGGATTTGCTTTAAGTCACTTCCATTTCTACGAAAGTGGTGTTATCTCAAATATTGAATGTTGTCTCTAGAAATATAAATTTATGTTTTTTAAATGATAAGCGTATTATTAAAATATTCATAACAATAATATTTTATAATAATGTATAATAGAAATACTCTATAAAACACAGAACTTTGATTAAATTTTAATTTTATTATACAAATTAAATACAATTATAACATTGTCTCATGTACATTTCCACTACCTACTTTAAGTAATATTGTAAACTTGTGCATACCTAAGTATCCTATGTTTTATATTTGGAAATTAATATTTTCTCACATTATGGTTGTGTGAAAGTTTTTTTAAGAACTATACCAAACGTTTCCAGTTATGGGGTAACACTAGAGCAGCTCTGCAGATGTGCTCTCCGGCCAAAATGTTGGCAGTTGTTTGAAAAAATGGCTGCTATTATGTCCAGCTAGCAGGTATCGGCCCAACTCGGACACTGGCTGTGTGATATATAGCTTCACACTCTATGGTCCTAAGTGCTTGCCTTAGGCTAATAAACAGTAGGTGGTCCATATTGCTTTCCTCATCTCTGCTGTACTGCCTAAGTTATTTCTTATTGCCAACCAATAGAACCTCTGTAACCTCAATGTGACTATCTGTCAATCTTCCCTTTTCGCTGAGACCCTTTCCACCACTAAGTTTGTAAATTTTAGTTTTTATACGTAGCTTCCGTAGTCTAGAACCCAATCTCTTTTGAACATGGCCTACACACTCAAGTTTGGACATTTTAACACATGGACCATAAGGTTCACTTTCAAAAGCAGCCATAAACCCTTAGAGTCCCCATCTCCTATGTATTTAGTGTATCTTACTACTAAATTTACTGATCTTTCGTAAATAATTTTAGCCCCTTCCACTTCCATGCCTCCGCTAGACCACGTGGTAGTTACAATTACACTTATACTTATTCTTTTTCAGGATTGTCTTTTATACTTTTGTGAACACTAGCAGTACAAAACTTGAAAAAATACTCAAAATACTCAAAATGTTTTCCTGTATCTAAGGAAGTCACACTCAAAACACCGTTTTGGGTGGTGTGGCCGCGTTTGTGCCAGGACCTGTCAAAGGCTGCAGCTATGCCCTTACTACCATAATTTTCCTCAATTGCTTGTACTGTTTGCATTTCTTATTGAGGAGGCTACACACACTTCTGTGGCAGCTGATACTAGCTTTTATTATATTTAGAAAATCTTGCATTCGGGGGAGCTAAATTCATTACAGCAGAAAACACACTTGCGCCAGCTTGTCCTTTTTCAGATTGATCTCAAAGGATAGGAGTATCTGAGATTGATACTCAGAATTGATTCGAATTGAATATCAGAATTAATTTTCCTGTTTTTTTTTTTTTACAGTTGAAGCATCTAATTATGATTTTATGGGCCAAACCATTAGAACAGTTACTGTCAAGCTTAATGTTTTACAGTGTCTTCGCTTTCACAGTGTTTTCATTTAGTAAATCCATTGACTAATTTTTAGAGTAAATCTAAGTTAAAAATCACATTTACATCATCATCAACAACAAAATCCAGTAATGGTCTGGGTCCCTTATAAGGATGCTGACTATTGTTCAGTTTCTTAGAACTAGAAGGTTTCTGAGGCCTACTCTCACCAGTAGTTGTGGGTGAATTCAAACTGGGCCTAGAATACTCAACACTAGATGTATAATTGTTTCCTTTGAACTTATTGCATTCATTGAACTTCTTAATTCTAGGCATATTTACGACTGCAGAGCACATTCCTCAACAAAAAACAACAGTTATTGAAGCATTCAAACACAATCACTGTACACAAGGTGTTATGAAAACTTTCAAACCATGAAAAGTAAGTTTACAAACAAACAACGTTTCCATAAATAGCAAAAAGCTGCACAGTGCAAATAAGTAAACATACAGTATAATCCTGTGTAAATAGCAGGTTAGCCAACCACACTGGTCAAGAAATGATATTAGAGTTCTTAATTGTGTATGAAAATGGCATTAGCACTGAGTAGTGGCTTCTGGAATCTGGCATGAAATAATACCACAAGTAATGCAAGCTTTTACAAAAACTATGTTTTAACATAAAGTGATATGATATCCGTAATAAAGTTTATATTCATAATCAGTATAAACAAAGGAATTTTTTAAGGAAAAATTACGAATTCCTTTACCAAAAAAGCTCATCTCCCCCATTTTAAAAACTTCAAAATATTTCATTTTGTTAATACTAAGTAAAATAATAATACTATTTTTTATTTGGTTACCTTAGCTTAACTAGTTTTAAAGATAATAATCTTTTCTTTCCAAAAAGTTTTATTAGACATTCTGTGACATTGTTTAAAACAGAACAGATATTGCGCTTTTTTGTGTGCGAATGCAACAATTACAATATTATTAAGATCACAAAATATTTGTTAAGTACAAAATGTAGGCTAGTGGGAGAATTCTTATTATAAAAGGAATAATTGCGTAGGCCTATATAAAGCCCACTTGAGCGTATAAAATACACTGAATTTTTACCAGTTAATATTAAACACCAATCTCTTAAGTAATAATACAACATATATATATATATATATATATATATATATATATATATATATATATATAAGTAGATAGTAATATGGGGTTCCTGGCGCACTTTCGGAGCCAACCGAAAAGCAATGTAAAATACTGTTCAATGTACCATAAAGGAAGCTGAGAAATAACACAGCAAATCTCAATGAAAAATTAACCGAATCTACAGTCGTTCGTCTCCAAAAGCGATCGGTACATTACTCTGTGGAATGAAAAATTAACCGGATCTGAGCTTCTACTTTCTTAAGCTGTGCTTTGTAAAATGTTGTCAAATCTGCTACGAATAAAGGATTTATCTTAATAAAATTTAATCAATTTAAAACATTTTTACTAAAAACATACTTTAATAAAAAAACTTTTCTACTAAATAAACAACATGAACTCACCAAGCTCTCTACAATTTCTAGCATTAAAACAGTGCAACAAAGATGAATTCAGTGAATTGCCGGTTTATTCTCAACAACAGTTGATACCGTCTTTAAATGAAACAGAATTAAAAGAACTTGTAGAGTCTTTTGCAGAAAGAACGAAAACTGCACACGTGTACACACAAAAAACGAAAAAAATAAGGGATTATATATTTAATATAATTACGAAAGATATTGAAAAGAAAGTAAAAAATAAACAAACAGAGAGTTTTCATCGTTTTTTTATGACATTTTTTCCCATATTATACGTCCTTTCAAGATAATCAAGACTTAATTGATGAATTTCTTAGGAATTTTTGTGAGTATCAAGATTTATCAACACAATTCATTAAAGAGCATTATAGAATTTTTCTTATAGAATATAGCCATATTTTGTGTGAAACAAAAGGTATTACTGTAGATAATATTCCATGTGATTCCTATGAAGAAAGACACCAACTATGGTTATCAAAACAGTACTATGACGTGGGGAGGGACTGCAAGTTTTAGAGTTAAGACTTTATTCTACAAAGTTAATTGTTATAATTTTCTTTATCTTTTATAGTCTTCTTTCCAGTAACAATCAAGTGTAATTTTTCATTTTTGTTTAATTCTTTAATCTTTTTCTCATCCAAAACAGTCAAAAATCTGTTCGGCAAGTGTACTTTACAATCTTCCAACTCGGCAATTATTGTAAACCCGAATTTATCTTTCATTTTCTCCAAATTCAAGATTCTATGTTTCTTCCTTTCTTCCAATTCATTTAACTTCTTATACTCTTTAAACTTACATTCTCCAATATCATTTAACTCCTTCAAGATCTCCATTTAAATAGAAAAAATTTAAAGACGGAAAAAATGAAATTTGCTAACAATCACTCGAGAAGTCGGGGAGAATGTGAGTAAAACCGCATTCTTTTCAAGAGGTTCTTCGTTTAATTTCTCCAAATGTACTATAAAATCATCGAGGATTTCTGGTTCAAAATCATAAACAAATTCAACATCCAGATAATGAAAAAATACAGGTAATATCTTTTCATAATAAACGTGTGTATCGATACCTACAAACCTAATGTATTCTTTGAAAAGGAAAATAATTTTGTCAATGGTTCCAAGAGATAAGTAAAAATTTTTATTCTGTTTTCTAAATTCTGTAACAAATTTTGTTTGCTTCTTGTCTCCATATTGCAATTTTGTAAGCAGGTTATTCAAATGTGTTAATTTATTTCGAAATTTCTTAGGTTTAGGTCTTTCTAACAAAATTAAATTACAACCTCTACAAACTAAATATCTTTTATCGATAATTTCTCCTCTATTAGAACACTTGTAACAGTTGGCATTATACTCTTCCATTTAAACAAAAAGATTTTTTGTTATAAATGGAGATTATGGAACTAACTCTGCCGAGATATAAATTTTTCAACGCAAATGTTTATGTTTATATTTCAACTACCGAGATAAAAAGAAATGATTTTATTTTATTATTAAACTATTTAGGATATTTTGTCTATGACTACAAAGATTATTCCGGAAGAAATCGAGATTTTTCAGTGGGGAAAGAGTATATTTTTGAAGTATTAGAAGGAATGAAAGAGAATAATATGAACATCATCAATTATTGTAAAAGACAAAATGAATGATTGTGTCTTTGGTGTAGTGTTGTTAGTGTGCGTGTTTGCGCTATGGGGAATCACATCACATTCAACTTCTACGGTGTCTATTGTTTAGAGACTTGGCCCTGCACTGCTACTGTCCAACCAAGTTTAATGGCTAGGAGCTGTAATTCGGGTCTTAGACTCTGGAATTTTTTTGTTCCCAAGTCTCATTTTTCTTTGGTAACTACTGTGTAGAAGTTGATGGAGAGATACAATTAGGGAATTTGTGTCGGGTGTTTTGTAAGTGTAATGTTGTATTAATGAATGATGTGAATGATGAATGTAATGAACGAATTAAGGAAGAGAAGGAATGTACGAATTAAGGAAGAGAAGGAATTAAGGAATGAAGTGGAAAGGTGAGGAAGCAAATGGCGCGCCAACCACAGTTGTCATTACTTTCGGCTTGTTCTATAGTCATTACACTATGGCCACTCGTGTAAAGACTTGTCCCCAACCACTGAACGACAACCATGTCTTCCTCAATAAAAAGCGCGCCTGAAGCTCTGGGATTTGAACCCAGAACCTCAGGCTTTGAAGGCAAGCGTCTTACCAACTGAGCTACGGAGAGTCTCGAAAGATATAAGCTATATCTCTGCTATATAAGTTGTTCTCACTTGTACAATTAGGATTGCTAGTTTACAAATTTATTAATAATTTTATATTTCAAAAACCACTCAACCGATTTTAATGAAATTTGGTACACATATAGTAAATACTTAACTCTTTCGACTTAACTTATCCATAAGGGTGAAATCATCCCCTATTTCTTAATATTCATAAAAAAATAAAAAAAATTATCAGAAAAATCTGAAACTTCAAAAACAAGCGAGTTCAACTTAAAATTTCATGAAAATAACAAAATTTTCAAAAACTACCCCAATCATCCCTTATCTTAAAACTCTTATATCTCGAGAAACTATTGGAGCTTTTTTGCTGAAATTTGGTATATAGGATCAGTAAATATTAAAGTATTTTTTAAAATCATAACTTCCGGTCCAACCCTTAAGATGACCTTGGAATAGTTTTTTGTTAATATCATCCCCTTTTTTTAAGATATTCTTTTGAAATTAAAAATGAATACTTATATCAATGTCTTTAACAATTCTGTAAAGTTTTAAAATTATCCGATGAATAATAGTGAAAATAACGTGATTTTTACTGAATTTCTCTAATATCGTTCTTAATCACATCATAGGCTAAAAATTTCTCAGAAACCACAACCACATAACATGTCGAGTTTGTAACAGCTTTTTGAAAATCCATATTGATAATTATATCGTTCTTTGAACCAGAAATATTTGTCAAACTCTTTGTTGTATCAATGACATAAATAGGTCTATTCGCTAAAAATTCTTTAGGATTGTAATACATTTCCTTATTACAGTAAACTTTCTTAAAATCTTGATACATCTGATACATGATTCTGAAAAGACCTCCGGAAATGTTTAAATTTTGTAATTCATCTGGATAATAAGAACCGTTCAATTTTACTCTGATATTTTTTACATCCAAACTATCAAACTTTGAAGGATTTTTTTCTTGATTATTCTGTCTATCTGTTTGAAAACCTATGATAACGAACTTGGGATTGAAGATATTTCTATAAATATTTGTGATATCGAACGAATAAGTTGTTCCGGGAATACCTTTTTGTTCAATACATTGCCAATCTAGAAAATTAAACATAATGTTTTGACTTTTTGTAATTTCATCAATCAACCTTATTTTACTCGTGATTTTATAATCAATCATTGGAACTCTAATAAAAAAATCTGTAATTGTTATTTTTCCATCAACAGGCATAACATTTCCAGTTGCAGTCTTCAGAATCACATCATCGTCTTCTGCTCTTATAAAACTTAGATAAAATCCTCCTTTATAGATCGGAATAGTAACATTTTCAAAAAATCCTAATCCAAAATGAGATAAATTTCCAGCTGCTTCAAAAACACCAAATTTAAAATCTGATTCAAAGCCATTAGAAGTTTGAGAAATAACATCACTTTTTGAATACGAAATAGTTCCTTTAATTGTGCTTAATTGGCCACAGTTTTTCGACTTCTTCTATCAATTTATTGTGTTTTCTTACTTCAATCTTAGAAAATAAAAACGGTATAAAATTATCGATTAATCTAACATTATCAGTTCCAAGATATGCTTGACCATCTTGTTTTGTTAAAGTTCCAGAAATATAAAACTGGAAGTTAGACGAGCAAAAGTTATCTCCAAAATCAATATTAAACTCAGTTCTTTTATTCGGTTTCATTCAAATGTTGTTTACTAATTGGATAGAAATTTTTTAAACTCCGCCCTTTCAATATCACTAGCATATTTTCTGTAGTCCCGCCATTTAATAAGAGAAATTTTAAACATCGTGTATCATTTTTTCATCGATCTAATGTACGTTTTTATAAGAAAAGATATAAATTTTAGTAAAATAATTAAAAAGATTAGAGTCATTTTTAATGATCTACTTCGTCATATTCAGGATTCTCTTCCTTAAATTTTGCGATCTCGGTCACATATTTCAATAAAATCTGCACAGGATAGTAACCGCTATCTATAATATTGTTCCAATCAACTGTATCTTTATTTTCATCCAAAAACTTTATACTCAAAGTGTTGATAGAGACAAAGAACAGACATATGATCTTTTAATTGATAATGTATATTTTCTTGAATGAACTCTGATGATAAAGTTTGATATTTTGCAATGTTATACCAATTCAATTTGTTTACGTATAATCTCATCATATCTTCGGATAATTCATATTTTTGAGAAATGTCATCCCAATGTTCTTTTTTCAAATCTCTTTCGTGTTGCATGATAAAAAGATCGAAAGCACTGTAATGTCCCGCCATCTCTATTTATTAAGAAAAAATTTCAAAATCAAGTTTTTATAAATTGGCTCTTTTTTGAGTTACATTCTGCACATTTTCCAGATATTCTCTTAACTCCATTGATGTTTGCATAGTATTTTATATCATTTGTTGCAGTTTTTTCTTTACATCTCACACAATATATGAGCGCCATTTATATAAGGAAAATTAGTCATCATAGCCGCCTAATCCATTAAATCTGTTATCAATATTTTCAAAAGTTTTATCGACATCTTCTTTAAATTTATTAAAGTTTTTCTTCTAGTTTATTTACTTTATCGAGATATAAAGAGTATCGATCTTCTATTCTTTTAAGTAATTCATTATTATGTGTTATTTGCTCATTTAAACGTGTACCAAAATTTTCAAAAATGTTTATTTTCTCATTGAAATGTGTATCAAAATCTTCCAGAATTTTGTTAATTACTTCACCAACTAATACATTAACACTATTTTTATATGTATTAAAGTTTTCTTCTAGTTTATTTACTTTATCAAGTAATTCACCAACATCGTCTACTGATCTTTTACTTCTCGCTTCAAGTTTTTCATAGACTTCTGTTGTAAAATCTTTAACATGCTGTTTATGATTCTCATAATTTTGTTTTAGTTCATTAAACATTTTAATAGGATCTTCTAATTGAATCATTACAACAACATCAAATGGATTAATTCCTTTACTAACACCGCTAATTCTTTTTCCTTTAAAATCTAAGGCATTTTTAACATTCGGATCATGTAAATCAACAATATCGATGTTTTCTGATAATTTTAGAGGTTTTAAAATTTGTTCTTTAACAACAACATCATGTTTGTCAATACCAGGTCGAACACCGACAATTCTTTTTTTATTAGCCAAACTAACATAATTCTTTTCAACTTTGATCGCTTCAGTAATTTCATCAGCTTTTTCGATATGAGACATTAAATTGGTAAATAATTTTTTTACACCATCATCAACTTCTTTTTCCAATGTTTTTATTTTATCAGCAACTTCATTTGAACTCATGAAATTTGCAAGTTTGTTATCATATTCTGCTTTAAAAATCTTCAATCTCGACAGCAAACATATCTGAATCTGGAAGGTTTTTGTAATAAATTTTCTAACTTGTTATCAAACTCATTTCTCAAACTATCAAAATTGAAACTATTATCTACATTTTGAATAATTTGTGTACCAAATACGTCAAAAATATTTTGTGAATCCATATTTATTAAGCAATAATTTGTTAACAACTTCTTTAAAATCTTTACCATCACTCAGTTCATTCAACACAAAAACACATAAATGACCACAAATTGGGGGATCTTTATAGTCTTGAATCTGAGAATCATTGTAGTAAACGCTTGATTTTTTCAAATATTTAATCAATTCTATAGGTGGTTTGTCCTCAATTCTTCCATACGAATCAAAATAAAACGCAATCTTATCATTTTTATAATAGCAAATCCAATGTGTTCCACTTCCCATAATCGAGTCTAAATTCACAATTCCACATTCAAATTTCTTAACTTTTTCAGGTAATGTATCTCTCATGAAGATTCCTCTAAAATGTTTAATATTTTTGCAGATTTCTTCCAATTCTCCGAATGTTAAAGGTTTAAATTTTTTTTTTCAATGTTTGATTTCACGTAATTCAAAGTTTTTTCATCTAATCCAGATCCTGTAACATCTTCCAACTCTTTATCTAACCAATTTAAAATGTTTCGAACAATAGGAATCACATCTTTTTTAACGATTGGAGCAGCTTTACGAACATAAGGAACAAACATTTTTAACAACTGGAATATTTTCTCCAAAATCTAATAAATCTTTCAAAAGTCCACCATTTTTGAGTTCTTTCAACTGATTATAAGAAAATTCTATTCTGGTTCCTTTATTGTTTTTCTTATGTTTTTCGAGTTTATTGTATTGTCTATTTGTTAAAAATATCTTATCTTCGCCATTTTTTAGTTGATCTATTTTAAATTGAATACTAACGGGTATTTTCTTCTTAAAAGCGGATTTTATTTTTTCTTTCTGATTTTTGCTGAAGTTTACGTTCACCTCCATTTATATAGTTAAAATTTCAAGTTCTCTTCAATTCCCATTCCTAGTTTTCTCTTCAAAAACATTGCTCCAGCTGTTGGAAGCGCAACAAATCTTTCACCTAAACTAGCATCTTTTGATAAAAAATCTATCCATTGCTTTATCTTGCAAAACTTTATCTGCTATATGTCTGGAATTTGTGTCTCTATGTTTTGCATAAAAAATATCGTGTTCCATAGCAGCTTGATCTAATTTATTTATACCAGTATCTCCTCTTTTTAGTCTTTTTTCGAGTTTTGTGCCAGGCCCCAGATACTGATAAGTTGGTACGTGTAATTCAAAAGGTAAATTGTTGATAAAATCATTCAAAAGTCTGCTACCCTCAATCATAGATGAACTTATTGCCGGCAAAACTCGTTTTAAATATTTAATTCCATCAGGTTTTTCAATCATTTCATCAAGTTTGTTCGAAATAAAATCTTTAATAGCTTTCTTTTCGTTCAAAAAATTGTTGTTTCCAGCCTTCTCTTGAGCATAGATATAATTTATAATTCCATCGAGTTTTGTCAAATCGTCGATATATCTGTACTCAATCTTATTATCAGTGTATTTTCTCACACCTGATCCTTCGATTCGTTTTTTTCCCAAATTGGTTTAATCAAATTGAGATATTTTTTACCTTTACTTGACTTTGGTTTCTTAGTTGATGGATCATTATTTTTGTAAATTGAATCAGATTTCCATAAAATTTCTGTATACTTTTTCAAGTCTTCTTCAGAATATAAACCGTCTTTTGGAACATCAGTGCCTGTTAATAATCTCCATAAACCTTGAGTTCCTTCATATGTTTTTTTCATTAATAATGATATCATTATGCTCAAAATTCACGGGCAAATTTCCAATCATAAAACTTTTCTTTTTTCTGTCCCAATACAAACCAAATTTATCATCCTTTGCTCTAGGAAGAAATTTTTTTACCAATTTCACCAATTATTATATCCGTTGTTCCAGGACTTATTGGTTCAACTATGGTAGAGTCTTCAATGATTCGAGGTCTAAATGGTGTTGAAGATGGTAATTTTGGCAATTCAAACTCAGATTCTGGTATCGAAATATCAGCAAATTGTCGTACAACTGGAACCAAATTCATCAAATTTTGATTATCGCTTAAAACATTTTCAATTTTGCCCTCAACATTTTTTATTGCAGATGTTACAGGTTGATTAATTTTTTGAATAAATTCTTGTTCTTTTTCATCAATTCGAATCTGTTCTTTAAATTCTTTGATTAATTTCTTTTCTATTTGATCAAGTTTTTTCGCTTCTTCAGAAGTTACGTTCGCCATTTATTTAGGAAAATTTTGAAACGTAAACGTGGAACGTGGAAACGTGAACACGAAAACGTCAACACGGAACGTAAAACGTGAACGTGGAACGTGAAACACGAACGTGAAACATGAACGTGAAAACGTAAACACGAACGTGAAACATGAACGTGAAACATGAACGTGAACGTGGAAACGTAAAAACGTGAAACATGAACGTGAAACATGAACGTGAACGTGGAACGTGAACGTGGAACGTAAAAACGAGAACACGAAACGTAAACGTGAACGTAAAATCATGAAAACAACTAGATTATCACACGTTTATATTGGAAAATTTATTCAAATATTTACCATTTTTTAGGCTTCAAAGTTAGATTAATAGTTAAAAATCCATAGTCTTCTTTCCAAATTTTATCACACAATTCATTAAAGTGGTTAAAACTCATATCAGATCCCACATAATTGTTGTAAATCTTTCTCGAATAGTGATCGTCTTGCTTAAAAACACACAACATATTCAAATTATTTCTAATAACTTGTTTATCAACCTTTGAAAAGCATTGGGAAAGATAGATACAAGATATGTTTTTGTGACGAGACATTACGAAATATTCCTTAATAACGTCCTGATTTTCCAAAATACAATCATCAAAAACGATTAACGAATTGGGTTTACATTCGCTTAACGGAACTATGTCCTCAGAAGCATTATAAAAATATGATATTTTCTTACTTAAGTTCTTCTCAATATTTTCAAATCTTTCTTGTAATTTTTTATAGGCGTCTTGTTCTAAAGATTTACTAAAAACATACAAATTGGAATAAGGAATCAACCTATTGTAGATAAAATTCAATAATAAAGTTGTTTTTCCACATCCACTTGAACCAACAATTAACAATCTGATTGGTTGAATCTTTCTTATTTTCTTCAAACGTTTGAAGTTTTATCTGATCTTTTTGCTTTAAAAATTTCTCCATTTAAATAGAAGATTTTCATCTTGAAGCAACGCTTGCGAAAATGAAGCTGTTCAAGTTGACTTCAGAAAGCTCTAAATTAGTTTTTAAACTTGGAACATCCTATACACTTAGAGGAAGAATCAAATTATTTTATCGGCTTAAGCGGTTTTTATTCCGACAATTTTGTAATAAATATTAGTGAAAGTTCTCCTTATTGCATAGGATTTAGTGAGAAGAACGTAACAAAATATTATGGTTTAAACAAAGGATATTATACTTTCGATCAAATAAAAAATTCCCTTAAAAATTATCTGAAAACATTCAAACAATCAGATAAATCTTTAAACTTTGACGAAAACAAGTTTGAAATGCAAAAAAATTATCTCTCTAATAAAATTCAAATAAAATCACCAGTAAGAATAATGTTTTCAGCAATTATAGTAGATTTATTAGGGTTTGTTCAAGAAACTATTGAGCCAAATCAGGTATATTTAGGAAATAAAACGCCAAAATTTAGACCGTTTGATGTAATTGAAGTACATTGTAATCTCGTTGAACCTAGTTTTGAAAATCATACCGAACATTTACACAAAGAATCTGAAATTTTTGTACACTTTTTTCCCAAATGTTGCTTATGGATCAAAAATCAGTGAAAAACCGAATGAAATCGATTATATTCCAATTAGAAAAAATATGAAAAGAATTCAAAAAATCGTCTTAACTGTTCAAGACTCTGAGGGAAATTTATTAAATAATGAGAGTAAAACAACAATATATTTAAGATTGAAAAAGGAATAAAAATGAGTTGATGATGATGACAAAATTCAATATTTTTACTTAAAAAACAAGAGTCTATGCCATAGACCCTTTCAAAATCTTCATCCTGACACTGTTTTTATCAATGAATCTGGCCTTCATTCTCAAAATAAAAATTACTAGTTAAATTTCTTTTCTATCTAAATGGAGTCAGTTGTAGACCTACTCAATAATCAACTTAGATTTAAAAGCAAACATATCTTTACAATTGTTGACGAAAATAATGAATTTTGGTTTAAGGCTAAAGATGTTGCAGAAATATTGGAATTTAAAAATACGAGACAAGCTATCATAGATCATGTTAAAGAAAAATACAAAAAAAGCTTTGAAAACATAGATTCTGACAAGGGTATCGAATCGCGACTCTTACAAAAATTACATCCAGACACTATTTTCATCAATGAACCAGGCATATATTCTTTAATACTGAAATCTAAAATGAAGATTGCAGAAACGTTTCAAAATTGGGTTTTAGAAGAAGTTTTACCGAGTATTAGAAAATATGGCGAGTACAAACTTGAAAACGAAAATAAGCAGTTAAAAGATGAAATAAAACAGTTACAAATTAAAGATGAAATGAAATCATTGAAAATAGAGAATCAAGAATTGCGAATGGAATTAATGAAGAGAGATATGGTATGTAAAGATTTTGCTAAGAAAAAACACCATGTTTTTTGTATTAATTAAGAAGAATCACATGTGGGAATATCCTTATTACGTTATCAGAGCTCAAAAGAGAGAAATACCGAAAAGATTGAAAGAACTTGAAATTGATTACCCAGAAATGGAAATTTTATTAAGACAAGGAGATCCAAATAGTATAAATCTCTACAACCAAATGAAAGAATCTTTGAATATTTTATACAACGGAAATCATTTTACTACTACAAATATGGCAGAATCTCGACTGATTTATAGAATATCTAAATTACACGATGAAAATGTTTCTAAATTTTACTAAAAACTCTCGATTTATTATATTTTGTTTGTAAATGTTTAGCATAACTAGGTAACCATTGTAGAATTCTTTTTTCATATTCACAAGGCATTTCGTTTTTATAACTTTCGCTGAAAATTTTTTTAGCACAATCTTTGCAAAAAGCATCTTTTCTATCTTTACTATACTGCCAGTTATTAAATTCAGAAATATTTTTAATTTCTTTACAAAAGTAACACTTTTTCTCTTCTAAAGTTAATTTGTTCATTTTATCGTATAATTCCTTACAATAACAGTCTTTTCTATTCTCTTCTTGACACTTTGTACATTTCTTTTGAGACTCCATTTATATAGAAAAAATTATTACACGATGAAAATGTTAAACTCTTAACTTATGATATTTGGTTTGTAAATGTTTTTGATAATTATTTAACCATTTTATAGTTCTTCCACATTCACATTGAGTATCTTCATAATATAATCTATGAAGATTCTTCTTTACACAATCTTTACAATATGAGTCTTTCTTATCTCTACTATAGTGATCACTATTAAACTCTGAAATTTTTTTAGTTTCTTTACATTTAAGACATTCTTTATCTTCCAAAGTTAATTTTTCTATTTTATCATATAATTCTTTATGATATTCCCTTTCACAATCTTTGCAATTATAATGCATTCCATCTTTCCTATTTTTATCTTTATAAAATTCATTTAAATCTTTAAATTCTTTGCACTTTGTACATTTCTTTTGATGCGCCATTTATATATAGAAAATTTATATTACAGTTTTGACTTCTTCAATTCATATTCATAAAACTTTCCGGTTATTTCTTCATTATTTAAATCTTTTATACTATAAGTTACAGGATCTGTGTTATTAATTTGATAAATCACAAAGATTTCTCTTGACCAATTGTTCTTATATTTGTTCGAAAATGTTTGTTTTTTACTAACAATTCTTACATGATCATTGACTTTAAATTTAGTTTTCGTGTGAATTTCAGGTGGAACATACTTGAAAACGGTCTCTAATAACTCCTTTTCTGCATCCTTATCTACGTCTTTCGGTTTCATTTTGATTGTGCTGTGAACTGTATCGTTATAATTGTTTACGATTTTTTGAAGAATATCGATCCATTTAAAGTTTTTATTAATCTCAAAAATTACTTTCATTCTCTCATTTTGAGTTCTGTTATATCTCTCTACAATACTTGATTTCTCTTCGTTTTCAGTATGATAAATCTTAATGTTGTATTTCCTCAAAACATCGTTAAATTCTTTATTTTTAAACTCTAAACCCTTATCTGTATGAAGTAGGTTAGGAGGTTTTGTGATTGATCCTTATGGCATCTTTTACTATATCTTCGAAAGCTTTTGAAATATCCTTGCCGTTTTTTCTTTTGATAGCTCTTGACCAAGCATATTTTGAGAAAGTATCAATAACATTTAACATATACTTGAATCCATCATTTTGATCCGAATAGTTAGACATTATAACTAAATCTGCTGCCCATAAATCGTCAATTCCTAATGTTATAATTTTTCTCTTTTTAAACTTTTTTTCGTACTGGTGCATGAATTTCTCTAGCTTCAATCTCGATTTCTTCCTTATTCTTAGATTCTTTCTTTACTTGTTTTTCATTTGGATTCTTTATAAATTTACTCTTATTTGTCTTACATTTTGAACATTTTGCTGCAATTCTATACAATCCGTTTTGAGTTTGAACGATTTTAGAATCTATATTTTTCGTTTTTTTTTCTTGCATTTGTGGCAGTGAATCAAATCATCTTCCATTTACATATCAAAGTTTCCAAGTTTATTTAATTCGTCTAATATATCAGATTTTATAGCCATAAGGTACTGTATCGATCTTATTTTCTAGGACAATTCTCTTATCATCTTTAGCGTTTAGTGCCAGTTTGTTTATGGTAACAGTGTACAATTCATGTTTATAGCTTTTTATTACAGTCATCTCCCTAAATTCTTCTTTATCTTCGAACAAACATCTCTTCAAGTTTTCGATATTTATTGTTTTATTTACAACGCTTTCTCTTAATTCCTTTACATCTTACTGGATTTTTGTCTAGATATTTGTACGAGTACATCTTTGATCTCAATCCACAAAATTCTTCTAATATCTCGCCGTTCAATTCGTCTTTGAATTTCCCTATTACCTTCTTATTTTTAGTAGTGAAACATTCGTGATCTTTTGGATAATCACTTGTATCAAAGTCATCTATATTTTCTTTAATAATTTTAAAAGGATCTCGTTTCAATTCTAGGAAATAACTGTCCTGTATCCATGTAACACAGATTCAAATCTGGATCAAACTTCTTTAATTTGTTGTAATAAAACTCGTACATTAGCAATTTTGAGAGGTCGAGAACTGAAAATCCTATGTAAATCGGTTTGTTAAATTTAACCTTTTGTTTGTACATGTGACTCGCTATACAGTTGTCGTCAAAGATGTTAAAGCATTTGAAATTTGTTTTCTTAGCTTGTTTCATTGAAAATTCTTCATTTCCAAGCTTAATATCACATCTGTTTCTCACATTTTCCATAGATTTTCCAAACACTGAGTTGTTCATCAGCTTATAAAAGTCCTTTTCAAAGTCGCTTGTAGCTTTGGTTCTCATGTTTGTGTTAAAATCAATGTATTCTTTCATAAAAGGCTTCTGATCGAATGCAATAACTCTATTCACATGTTTCAAAATCATACCTTGTTCCAAATAGAACTTCAAATTTCTCGAATGAACAACGTATTCAGTTTTATCCAGTAGAGTTGTGCAAAGTTTGTTTTTAAAATGTTCTGGAGCAAGAGGTAAATCCTTGTGATGTTCGTGTAAATTTGTTGGATATCCAAGATCGACTTCGAGAATATAGCCATAATCTTCGTCGCCAGTGAGTTCTAAAATTGTTTTCTTGCCACTCTTCTTTTGTATACGTTTTAGGATCCATCCACTTGATATCACTAAACGGCAGTTTTTGCATAAGACCATACCCATAAAGGTTGTTTGCATCGAGATAGAGTAAATAGTTTTCGGGCTTTGTCTTATCAAAATCTTTTAAATATTTGTTATTTGCTTTCACATATCGTTTAATACACTGAGAAATGCCTCCGCGAATACCTTTTTTCGATCATCAAATACATATTATAATCACTAATTAATTGTAATTCTATCTTCGTTAATTTTAACATAGCATCCCATGCGAGACTGGGAGCTGTTAGATAGTGTGCCGGATCGAGTTTATAGCAATTCAAACAAATATTCCTAAAATTTTCAAAGATATCAGCGAGCAATAGAACATCTTGAATGTTATAGAGATCAGAGTAATTTCCTAGATTTTTCTCTTTTAATTTGTTCCAAACATTTAAGTAGTGTTGAAAATCTTTCTCAGATATGCTCTCATCTGTCAAAAGTGAATAGAAATCTTGAATTCTCAATTCTTCTGTGTAATCAAGTTTTTCAATACTGTCGATAAATTCATAGGGAAATATTCCTTTTCCAGATAGAATTTTAAAAATCTCGTCGTCGTCATTTGGCTGTCTTTCTATTATCTCATTCAGTCCATCTTGTATAAAATGATTTGTATGTTTGAAGTCTTCTCTCTTTAGATTTTTAGCTAACTTTTCTATAGACGAGGCCATGAATCTGAACGTGTCTACAAACGAAAACTTGATGAATTTTCTTGGCTTATCACCTTCGAATTCATAGCCATATCCAGAATTTACAGAATAATTTTATATATTTTTCATCGGTGTTTGCAATCAAATCAACATTTCCATATTGTTTAGCCAATTCTTTTATGTACAAATGAGTATCGTAATTTGACATATTGTGGCAGAAAACGGGAATATTCTGAGGAAATTTCAAATTTAGATTGCAACATGCATGAGCTGCGCCTCGAAACTTGCCGGTTAAATGACAATGATCTCTCACTTTATTATAACTCTTATCTTTCCAACTATCAGGAGTAAAACCATACTGAATTGACCCAACATCATAAGCAGACCATTCACAGATATGACAAACGTTTGAATTTTGATACGAAATTTCTTCTTCTTCTGTCAATTTCATAGGTTTCATGTTCTTTGAATTATATTTTTTCGCTATGTATTTCGATAATTTATTGAGTTCTTCAAACAATTTTGTCGGGACGTTTTTTCAAATCTTCTTCATTTTTGGCACGATAACATATCGGTTTGTACATGCGATTGGTCACATTCGACACTAAATATAGAGTAAAACCATAAGGAATGTGCCTCTGAATCTTGGTTGTAGTTGATCTTTCTGGATTGTTCTTACATGTCGGAATCTTTTCCAATATGCTCTCAAAGTCCATATAAATTACGTACGGATGGTTAAATTTCTTTTGATAATTAGTAAATTTAGTTGTTTGACCTGGAAATGGCATAATTGGCTTACAAACTTCATGATTTTTACAAATTTCTAAGTGATCTGTTAAATCTCCAGATTTGTAAAAATGGCTTAAACATCTTCTACACAAAAATTTTCTTTCTTTATGTTTAGACAACTGCGAAGAAACAAGCTTATTTAAATCGGTTATCAAAACATAATGAGATTTATCATCTTGTTTAACATACAATAAATCAATGTTTGTTTCAGCGTCATATTTTTCAGAAATTTGTAACGGAACAATGTTAATATTTTCATCAAAACTGTAGACATTGATAGACATTGTTGGATACTTATACTTGGAATTGTAGCTTCGTTTTTCAAATATTTGTATATCTTTCAGAGACATTGGATACTCAAAACCTGAAAATATTTCGTCATTCACAAATTTTTCGTATTGCTTTACACGTTCACAGTCTCTTTCTGGTTTTTCAATAGCACATCTTATTGAGTAAATAAAGCAAAAATCATCTCTATTTTTTATATTTATACAAGCTTTTTTATCTTTGATATTCTTTGGTAAATCGATGTATGATCCTGCATTCATCATTTCGTGTTTGTTAAGGCTCAAAACTAGTTGTTTACAACTTTTAAATGTCCATCCGGAACCTTTATTTGGATTATTCGTTTGTTCTCGATGTGTTAATTTATTAAATTGCTTAGTAATAAAGTCGTTTACGTCAAAGATTTCGTCTGCTTTGATAGTAAAATACATTAGACATGTTTGCGGTTCACCATTCACTAAAGTTCGTTCGTATTCACATTCCAAAGAGAGATAGCCCTTCATATTTTTAACATTTTCTTGAAATTTCTCGATTAAACTTTTAATTTCTGACCGCATAAATGAAAGATATTTGTAAATTGACATGGAATTGTCGTTCAAGTTTGTTAAAATGTATTGCTTGAAAAGACCGTGTATTGAGGATAAAACTTCTACATCAATGATATTTTCGGATTTTACTTTAAGAGTTTTATCAATTTCTTCGATCATTTCAGACTTGGTTTTATCGTTAGTACCGATAGCCAACTTTTCAGCTATTGAATGAAGTTTTTCATCATTAAATAGGTCGAGATTTTTCTTTTCAACTTTGAAATTTCTCTTTAATTCACGTAATTTCTCAATATTAAACATGTTTTCGTGATCGGCAATTTTATTTTCTCTAGCCCACTGTCTTAAATAATTTAGTTCATTATTGTAAATTTGCTTGTTTTTTTCATGACTTTTAGAATTATAATGGCGATCATAGTTTTTTCTTAAAATTTCTATTTTGCAGAACGGACATGATATTTTTTTCGCGCTCCATTTAGATAGAAAAATTTATTTAACTAAATGGTGCTTGTAAACCAACGATTGCGCCTCTCACGGCGTGATATCACTACGGATATGACGCAGGCGAAGCGATTATCGTGATGGTCGGTCTGTAGTAGCACACCTCGACTGTCATTGATACACACAGCGCAATCTTTCGGAACTAAAATGTCGGTAATGCAGATTTGCTTTTAAGAATAAAAATTGTGTTCCCGTTTACTATTATAACATTTTCTTTTTCAAAATGTTAGATAATTTTACCTATTTTAAATATGCGTACATTTTGTTACTTGTAATTTTCAAATTATATTTTAAATTAATTTCTTAAATTTTTACTTCTCGATGGGCTGTTGTATTGTGTTGCTGAGTATATATGTCCGCGAATTCGGTTTGGTCGGTTAGGAAGTTTACTTCTGAACTGTTTCAATGCGAGTGGCCATAGCGGAGAAACACCAAGTTCAGAAGTATTCAGATCGTATTCCGGAACCATTTCTCTATCCGTATCTCGCTCTTCTCTCTCTCTAGCCTGAATATAGATCCTAGCCTATAAACGGCAGAAGTGATCGTGTCATAGGCATAAAAAGAGAGGGAGAGAGAAAGAGACAGAGGGAGGAGAAAAGGTCGACCGAGAAATGGTTTTGCACTTTTTGACTTTGAATTTTTTCTATTTAAATGGAGTTCTTGAAGGAGTTAAATGATATTGGAGAATGTAAGTTTAAAGAGTATAAGAAGTTAAATGAATTGGAAGAAAGGAAGAAACATAGAATCTTGAATTTGGAGAAAATGAAAGATAAATTCGGGTTTACAATAATTGCCGAGTTGGAAGATTGTAAAGTACACTTGCCGAACAGATTTTTGACTGTTTTGGATGAGAAAAAGATTAAAGAATTAAACAAAAATGAAAAATTACACTTGATTGTTACTGGAAAGAAGACTATAAAAGATAAAGAAATTATAACAATTAACTTTGTAGAATAAAGTCTTAACTCTAAAACTTGCAGTCCCTCCCCACGTCATAGTACTGTTTTGATAACCATAGTTGGTGTCTTTCTTCATAGGAATCACATGGAATATTATCTACAGTAATACCTTTTGTTTCACACAAAATGTGGCTATATTCTATAAGAAAAATTCTATAATGCTCTTTAATGAATTGTGTTGATAAATCTTGATACTCACAAAAATTCCTAAGAAATTCATCAATTAAGTCTTGATTATCTTGAAAGGACGTATAATATGGGAAAAATGTCATAAAAAAACGATGAAAACTCTCTGTTTGTTTATTTTTTACTTTCTTTTCAATATCTTTCGTAATTATATTAAATATATAATCCCTTATTTTTTTCGTTTTTTGTGTGTACACGTGTGCAGTTTTCGTTCTTTCTGCAAAAGACTCTACAAGTTCTTTTAATTCTGTTTCATTTAAAGACGGTATCAACTGTTGTTGAGAATAAACCGGCAATTCACTGAATTCATCTTTGTTGCACTGTTTTAAATGCTAGAAATTGTAGAGAGCTTGGTGAGTTCATGTTGTTTATTTAGTAGAAAAGTTTTTTTTATTAAAGTATGTTTTTAGTAAAAATGTTTTAAATTGATTAAATTTTATTAAGATAAATCCTTTATTCGTAGCAGATTTGACAACATTTTACAAAGCACAGCTTAAGAAAGTAGAAGCTCAGATTCGGTTAATTTTTCATTCCACAGAGTAGATAGTAATGTACCGATCGCTTTTGGAGACGAACGACTGTAGATTCGGTTAATTTTTCATTGAGATTTGCTGTGTTATTTCTCAGCTTCCTTTATGGTACATTGAACAGTATTTTACATTGCTTTTCGGTTGGCTCCGAAAGTGCGCCAGGAACCCCATATTACTATCTACTTATATATATATATATATACAAAAAGCATTACCAAAATCCATCTATAAATAAAAGGATTTTACTAAAACCACAAAAACAAAAATAGCCTGTATATACATAACCTAATGACAGAGCATCACACATACATTTTCGTTTTATTACTATAACATTTTGATATATTTTACAGAAAGTTCATTCTAGTTAGAATTTATTATAATGAAACAGATATACAGCAAAAAGCATCACTCTCGCTTTGAGTAATCTTTTCAATTAGCAGGGAAAACCCGTCAATTTTTCACCAGAATTTTACATAAGGTTGGCATTGAAATATAAAGTGTTGCTTATATTATACTGTATTATTACGTTTTTAATACAGTTTTTTCATTCAAAAAGAAAATGTACTGCAATAACTTGAAGACTCCGATTAACTTTGTATGGTTATAATATTGAATGAGGTACTCGTACTCGTCCGTGAGCATAATGTGTGGTTCTTTGACTTCCACCTCTTAAATAGCTTTATCGGAATAAGCCGGGTTATCATTGTTATCTACGATGGCTATACAGATAATATTGATAACGGGAAACAAAACTTGGACGCTGACAACATAAATACAATGTTGGGCTTATCCAGACATTTAAGAGTCAAAATAAGAACACTATAGGAAATCCCATAGTTTCTAAAAAAAAAAAACAACCTTTTTACAAAATAGTTATTGACTATGTATTATTTTGAAGAATAGTGTAATTTCTGATATCTATCATAGCTTTATGTTACAAAATACGAGCTATGTTACAAATGGGGTTTGACTCGTATATAACAATACGTGTCCAGGATCGTAGTGCTATGGGCTCCTGTGCAGTGACATCGCTTCAGTAACACCAGTTCCAGTTTTTTATCCATGTTGATGTTTTAAAATTTGAATACCTGATGAATATAGTAGATTTCAACCCTCGAAACGTAGTGTTATACATTTTGTAATAGAAAATAAAAGATCGGATAATCTATATAATTTGTTATTAAATACATATTTGGAGTTCTAATTTATAAATTAGAATAATAACGTGATACACTCCAAAGGTCATTGCTGATATACAACAATGAAACACTACAGTTTATATTTACCAATTTAAAATAGTTTACTAATAAATTAAATTAAGAAAAGACAGTAGTTACTGTTACAAAGGTGTGATGTTAATTGGCTTTCAGGGAAGACGTGAAAT
Source organism: Homalodisca vitripennis (assembly GCF_021130785.1). Lineage (NCBI taxonomy): Eukaryota > Metazoa > Arthropoda > Insecta > Hemiptera > Cicadellidae > Homalodisca > Homalodisca vitripennis. The sequence goes on along the minus strand of NC_060212.1, from coordinate 94,593,818 downwards.
ATCTCTCCGACTGGGATCTATGAAAGGGCAATGTCCGACTTCTCAGTAGCTTTTCACTTAATGATGCATTAATTACAAGATTAGGCTGAATATCTCGTTGAATCGATAAATATCAAATTGTGCTAACCTGTAGTATTATAATAATATAGACAAAGTTATTGAAGGTTTTATAAACTTCATATTTCCTTATTATTAAATAATACTGATCCAAAACTGTTAAATAAATAGATATATAAAACATTATATAGATATTAAATGGAGCCATAACTACTGGTTGAGGCGCTGGTATAAAGAATTCAATAGACGTTGCTTCTCTGTTTAACGAATATTCTGTTCTATGGCTTCAAAAGACCCAACTCTCAATGGGCAACACCATAATTAATGCTAGGGAGCAGGTATCATCTGTGTAACCAAACCCCCTTTGATATTTATGAGGTCACAAGCTTCACACACAGATTAAACTTCAAAAGAATATTGATAGCATATAACAAGCTTCAAGCATTATTATCTCCAGAGACAATTGTTTGTTTGTTGTTTGTTTGTTTGTATCTTCCATCATTTCCATATATTAGTTTTAAATAAATATACACATAAGGCTTTACAATCATAATATATCGTACAAGGTTATTCAAAACAGAATGGATGAGTTATTCAAATATAATAAATTCACAGTGGATTTGCTTTAAGTCACTTCCATTTCTACGAAAGTGGTGTTTGTCTCAAATGTTGAATGAATGGTACGCTAAACATATAAATTTATGTTTTTTAAATGATAAGCATATTATTTAATATTCATAATAATAATATTTTATAATAATGTATAGTAGACATAATCTAGAAACATAGAACCTTGATTAAATTTAAATTTAATTATAAGAATTAAATACAATTATAACATTGTCTTATGTACATTCCCACTACGTACTTTAAGGATATTTAAGGAAAACTTTCCACGTTTCATTTGGGGTTTGAGCAGGACAATATATGTAACTAAAGCTCCCAAAATGACTATCAAATAATTAGGAACATTGGAGTTAAATTCAATAGCTTAGCAACTATAAATATACTAAACGTGTTTTTGAAAAATTTTAGAAGAAGGCGTATAAACGTTTTCCTTAAATACGTTTTGATTTTTTAAATGTTTTACAGAATTAGATCCATAACATATCGTGATTTTACACTAGCCGCGTTTCTCACATTCGTAAACTGCTTCATAAGAAATTTTTGTTCATAACTTATATCAGTAATAAATATTTTGCTTATTTGCTGGCGTGTTGTGATTAATGATTTATAATACAGCAACTTTACTTTAAATAATGCCACTATTGTTAAGTAAAATAAAAAGTAGTGCCCCAAATACTATAAAATGAAGCCTGGTTTTTTCATTCAAAGTTAGGTATGAATTCCTCAATAAATGTATTGTTTAAAATTATAGAACATTATATATATATATTATTATATATATATATATATATATATATATATATATATATATATATATATATATATATATATATATATATATATATATATATAATAGATGCTGAGTACGTTAAGCGTATTAAATAACTATGTTTTGAATAGAATTTAACCAAACATCTTTATAGATAGTTAATCAGAGATCTAGTCACTCTGCGGTACTGTTTACACAACTATAGCTGATTGATTCATGTATAGCCCAAATATCTGTGCATAGTATTGTTACTGTATATACAATTTGAGATCTCTCAGTTCGTAGTGATAAATACTCGATTTGTTAAGTTTACTTATAAGTTTAATTGTATAAATAAAACCTACAAGCAACAATACTAGAGGTAAAATTAATATCATGTTTTACCACGTTGCTGCCAAAATAGAGCAATAATGAACTTAAATGATATTTTGGGTGTTGGCCTAATGGTTGCAATGTTCTATAGAATTTCACCTATAAACTAAATCATTTAAGAAACCTTTAAAATTCACTTCACATCGATGTCGACTCAGAAAAACGCGGCGTCAGCATCTTTGCTCAAAATTGCAGCTGTAGTCGCAACAAGGAAAATTAGAATGCTAGAATTCTAGAACATGAATAGCCTACTGGAAGTACTTGTAGTTGAACATGAACTTGGTCTCGAAGTGGTACTCACAGTATTTGGTACTTGGTTTCGCCTAAAGCAAAATCGCGACAGTATTAGCCTTTTATCGAGAGAACTTATAATCACGACAACGTAGTCTCGTCAGAATGACACCTCCACAACTATATTTGTATCAATTGGTTAGTTATATCATGACTTATAAATTCTGTCCAAAATGAAATAGGACCAAAGCCTGAAGATGGATAGGCATTATTCGTCGTAAAAAAAGCATATTTAAGGCGATTGCAAGGCAAACCATATCACAAAGCTGTCACTGAATATAGTCATACAATCCATAAAGAAAAATAAAAGGGTGTATTTTTTCAATACAGTAGTTCTGTTATAACAAAACCCGACTTGTCAGTTCCTTAAAGTCAGTCATCAGACCGAGTGTTTTCTTTCACTCCGGATAATAGTCTCAAATCCCATCTCGAGACTCCTCAAACTCCTCTCATTAATTTGTCAAACTGCGTAATTCTGGGCAATGAATCAGATCAGTTTAGTGAAAGTGGAATAGGAGCAAGGCCGAGTGCCAGTTAGTATATCTGGACGCGAATAAGAAGCACGCGTCAAATGTTTGCAGTGATCTTAAAGATTAGCCTATTTAGATAACACGGAAATAATTGAAGGGCCAAGATCCTCTTCGTACCATCCGAGTGGTAGGCTTAGCTAACGCTCAGCCAATAATTTAATACCTTATGACGGCACAAAATGAATTTTCTTTAAAATAAAGAAGCAAAGGGTTAAAAACAAAGGTACTAAAGTTACATCTAACAATTGGCATAGCAGTTAGAGTAACAGATATAACTAAATTACCCTGTTGTGAGGCTCGCTACAAGCAGCTGATTAAAGTACTACAAAGCAGAACTAGTTGAGTGTAACTCCCAGTTAAGTGATGTATAGCGTCAGGGCAGTAATTGGTGGTAAATCATCCGCAACTGATTGTCATCTACAAAAATGTAGATGTTAGCTCGGTTTGTGTTGTGTTCTTGTTACTGCTGAATTTTCTACTGATTAGGCCAGTGTGATTATAAATTAGCGGACAGGTTAAAACGGGGTAAAGTTATATCTGAGAAGTTCATTCATATTTTTTTCGTTTTTCTACTTTAAAAAATTGCAAACAAATTAATGTAGTTTTACATTAGTATTATCTTCGACTATACTGATCACACATTATAATCGAAATTATTATACTCCTGGAAAAATTTAACGCAGTTTTCTAAAGCTGTGCGCATAATTAAAAACACAGTTATGGTGGGGTTAATTCAATTCAAATGTTGAGTTTAGCTCAAGATTACCTTTCATTTATTGCAGCAACCTGAAATCTGCTGCTGTGGCAGACTTGACTCCTGAAATCAGGAGTTATTTTCGTCTGAAGGGATAAAAAAATAGTAGGCGACGGAAAACGAAGCTCAAAACGCACTTTTATCATCGTTTTGACATCAGTGATACCTAGACTACAAAATGCAGTATAACCTAGGTGAAAAGGAATTACCATTGTCTTATTAGATGCACAGTTGAGTGCACTACGATGCTGACATGACCTCAAACGACGGTGGAGCAACCAAGTCTTCTATACATAACGCAGCTATGATGGAAAAGGTTGATTCAATGTGGATGTTCGGTATGGCTCCAATCCACGTTCCTCTTACGGGTAGAATCTGATATCTAATGCTGTTGAATCCTGAAATCAGAACTATGATGTCGAAACTATGCAAAGAATTCGTTTTGAGCTCCATCGTTCCTCGTCGCCGACTATTTTTAGATCCCTTCATAAGCAAAATGACTCCAAATTTCAGGATTCAAGTCTGAGATAGCAGCAAATCTATGGATAACAGTGAATAACCTGTCATAAAGAATTATGTCATTGAAAACATTAGCTACTATTTTCTAATACTAAAAAAAAAATTATGGTTGCCTGTAAAGTCGGTTTTACGGGCGAAGATTTTACGTGACAACGTCTTTTTCTCGGTAGAATATTTATTGATATGAATATTATTAAATTGCACAATAGGAACAAGGAATTGAATGAAAATAAGAATTGCACAAATTTTAACTATAGAAATTTATTTTGTTTACTAAAACATTGTACATAATTTGAAATTAATTAAAATTAGTTATTGTAAATGGTAAAGTTGAATAAAACATTTACTAAAATTGGAATTTGAAATTCTTGCTAAACACAGTTAAATTCTAACTCCGCGCGTGGTGATTGGTCGGTTTAGTTCGTTTGTTTGGTCGCACTGTTATGACAGGTTAGAGGTTATAATTTGTTATTTTAAATGTTTGACTAGCAATACGCGCTGTTTCTTCTCAATCGACTGAATTACGATTGATTGCAGAGTGATTTAAACTAATAATTTACTTAACACTATCAACATTTGTCAATAGTATGACATAACCTATAAACTCAGTTTCTCAACTTTTGTGTCAATCTAACAATTAATCAATCAATCATAGTTAACGATAATGAAATATCAGTGTACAATTATTTACCTTTATTGTTGTAGTTGTTGTAAATGACGAATCTAAGCACTCCACATTTTCACGAATAAACATAGTTATCTGCTTTATCCCGTGCGGCGGACCCACAGTTATCTGCTTTATCCAGTGCGGATCCCGTGCGGCGGACCCACTGGACGGGCATCGTAACGTTACCGGGCGTTACACTTTTTCATGAGTGACTCCGAGCCGCAACCTAATTTAAGACGTTGTCACGTCAAAAACTTTGCCCACGAGCGTATAAGGACAGTGGTTCTTGAGGCTGTTATGATTAATTTTGTATATGATTTTAATCAGATAAATTGCAATTCAAAGGTAAATATTACGCACATATGAAATAAATCCCTTCTTATTGCAATAAATTAAACATTTTAAACCCCATCAAACTTGAATTGTTGAATCTATTGCATACCAATAATTATCTAAGAGTACAAAACAATATCGAACAAAGTTCGAACTGACATATTAAGTATTAAAAGGTAAAATAGGATTATAGTACAAAACGTATTGTAGGGTGTTGATGATCTAAGAATGAAACAAAGCTTCTTAAAGAGAGTTTCTTATGAAAAAAATATAAAGCATAGCCATTAAGAGACATACAATTTAAAATGTCAGTTTATGTATAATTTTGACATACATTCTTTTGTAAATCACTAAGCAATATTACAACGGTAATGAATAATTGAGCACTTGGCTTTTCTTCTATTATAGAATTTAAAAGTATACAATGAAGAATCAAGTAAAAATATTCCTAATATTTAAATATTAAATTTAACGTAAGCAGCCTCTCTAGGGATAGAACGAGGTATATCCAGTCAAGGACACGCATTTCAAGGCAGTAGGTTATTTTGTTATCTATATATCCCCCTGATTGATAGGCAAAGCTATTATACAGGTAATTAAAATTCCAGTTCAATATGAGTTCATGTTTAATTCAGTGTTATTGTTCAAGTCTAGAAACCATTAATTTGATCCAACCAGATTACCTTAATATACTACTTAAAAAGAGAGACTCACCTTAGTATTCTTCTTCAAGATTGTACAAAACTGCTTTTAGATTTGTTCTTTATTTTGAACTCAGTAAAATGCCTGATTATCAAAAGACATAATAAGCGATATTATGTTTTAATGAGTCGGTCAATTTGTAATAATTTAAAGGTTATTGTGAGTAAAGTTATAATTACCAGTGATTTTTAATACGGCCTCACTTCAATTCCTCTAACGAACAAAAGTTTCTATTTATTACCTTATTCCGTTGCAAACTATTTAAAGTGTTTTATCGTCTCTGAAGTAATGTGTCATATAACGTGTGTAGAGTCCACTGGATCTTGTGACTACGAAAACTAAGCCTAAATGTTAAGTGAAAATTATTTCGTAGCCTCAAAACACATAAACCCTACATAACAGAACTATCAATTGGGAAAATTCCAAAACACTAAAATAATCTGTTACATTTAAAAACAATACTGAAACATATAATCCATAACAGGTTTATTTTATGTAAGTCCAGTCACGTAGGTAGAAACCCTTTGTTCAGAACATTTAGATGTTACTTTGGTAGTTAAAAAACTATTTAGTGAAACAACTGATGTTTTTTTTATTTTGCTTTGGTCAGTTGCATCTTTTATCTTTTGTAAGTTGACATTGTTTATGCTCATCAATTTTAAAGAAAATTACTGTGAATACAAAGAAAAAGTAAGAATGAGACCAAGCCTGAAAGATACGCATAGTAAAGATTATAAAACCATAACAACGTTACATTAAAAACAACCAATCGTCAGACTCAGAAATTAATGTCAAATCACCATCAGGTAAAAATTTACAGACTGAAAATATGTAAGGAAGTTATCTCTTGACAAGGATATATAAGGTAAATGAACTGTTTTACTCGTATAAAGGTGTACTTTGTAAAGGTTGTAACTCTCAACTTCATACTCGTCATATTTCCAGCGCTAAATCCTTATCCTTAACCATTTTATCTTGTGCAATAAAGCCTGCATGAGCTACAATTCTTGTACAAGGCCTTTTTTTAACCAGGTAGAAGTACGCCACATCACAAGTCGTAACAGGCTCACTCATGTTGCATGTACAGTTTTAAATCTATAGCTCATATTTATGGTCGTAATTTACTTCTTAGTATATAGAAATAGAAATAATTTATTTCCCATTACCATACAACATTCAAATCATATAATACATTGTATATAATTTAACATTTCATCCAGCATCAAGAAATCAACAACAGACGCATACCCCTAGAAACTAATCTAAGTAACAATACAAGGATAAATATTCTTAATAGTATAAATAAATAACAATACTTATAACAAAGCAAGATACAATTCTTTTAGGTACTTCAGAACATATTTAGATGCTTAGATACAACAGTCATATTCAGCCATAAATTAAAAAAAAAAAACTTTTAATGGTTAGGAAATTTAGGACCTCATAGGTTATACCTGCTTTGAGGTTCCCTTAGTTAATTTCTTTTATCAGTACTTTACTTTTATAACAAATTTTTTAAGTTAGTAAAAAACAAAATATAGATTATTCCATAAATAATATATGCATAAATATATATGCATTTAACAATAACACTATTTGCATGATTGTTTCTTTATAAATAGGAAAATATTTTTAATAATTTAGAGCTGGAATTGGTACATTAGTACAGAAGCACAACATTTCGAATCATTGTGTTCTATTTATTGTAACGTTAAACCGGTAAATGTGGAAAAATGTTGTCATATTAAAGCGATTCATTCGAAGTGAGCAAGATTAGCTTATTACTGTTAATAGGCCACTCTGATATAATGTGGTGACTTTTTGAACTCCAAAACTTTGTTATTTATGCACCTTGACGAAAACGTGTGCTGGGATGCATATGGCACTCCTTAAAATTTTTGTTACAAGCAATTTGTTTGATCTGAAACGGGTTTATAGATATTGAGTACATGTAAAAACCCATGAGAATAAATTACTAATATTTCACTTGTTATTAAATCTGGCTATTTTTCCGTCTGGGCCGGAAGGCTATTATGTTATCCAACTAAGTTAATATGCACTGAGAAATCTTTTTCCAAGTCACTTAGATATGGCAACTCACTTAATAATACCAGACTGTGCTATCTCTAGAATATTCTCAGTTCCACTCAGTTGCGAGTTTAATCTAGGAAAGCAGGATCAGTTCCATTCTAATATCCATTCGGAGCTCTTTCTACGTCAGCAGAGAGTACCTGTTGTCAAAACAATCCTGCTTATTGAGGTCTCTAAGGATTTTCTAGCTACAATTTCGAAATAGCATAATATTACAGTTATATATTCATGTAATATTCCTTTCTGAGATGTACCGTTCTAGATGTGTATTGTAGTGGGTGTTTTGTTGCTCCCTTGTAAAATAAAACAAGATTTGTTAATGGTGATTAAGGGAGGAAAAGAGAAACAGGTATCAATATAGAGTGAATATTGGTACAGATTGCAGTTAGCAAACGTTTTGGTGACGTCATACAATTACAGTATTAGAATGATCTAAACATGTTTGTTTGTATCTTCCATCATTTCCATATATTAGTTTTTAAATAAATATACACATAAGGCTTTACAATCATAATATATCGTACAAGGTTATTCAAAACAGAATGGATGAGTTATTCAAATATAATAAATTCACAGTGGATTTGCTTTAAGTCACTTCCATTTCTACGAAAGTGGTGTTATCTCAAATATTGAATGTTGTCTCTAGAAATATAAATTTATGTTTTTTAAATGATAGGCGTATGATTAAAATATTCATAACAATAATATTTTATAATATGTATATTAGAAATACTCTATAAAAACACAGAACTTTGATTAAATTTTAATTTTATTTTACAAATTAAATACAATTATAACATTGTCTTATGTACATTCCCACTACATACTTTAAGTAATATTGTAAACTTGTGCATACCTAAGTATCGTATGTTTTCTACTTGGAAATTAATATTTTCTCACATTATGGCTTGTGTGAAAGTGTTTTTTAAGAACTATACCGAACGTTTCCAGTTATGGGGTAACACTAGAGCAGTTCTGCAGATGTGCTCTCCGGCCAAAATGTTGGCAGTTGTTTGAAAAATGGCGGCCATTATGTCCAGCTAGCAGGTATCGGCCCGACTCGACACTGGCTGTGTGATATATAGCTTCACACTCTGTGGTGCTAAGTGCTTGCCTTAGGCTAATAAACAGTAGGTGGTTCATATTGCTTTCCTCATCTCTGCTGTACTGCCTAAGTTATTTCTTATTGCCAACCAATAGTACCTCTAAAACTTATCAATGTGACCATCTGTCAATCTTCCCTTTTCGCTGAGACCCTTTCCACCACTAAGTTTTGTAAATTTTAGTTTTATACGTAGATTCCGTAGTCTAGAACCCAATCTCTTTTGAACATGGCCTACACACTCAAGTTTGGACATTTTAATACATGGGCCATAAGTTTCACTTTCAAAAGCAGCCATAAACCCTTAGAGTCCCCATCTCGTAGGTATTTAGTGTATCTTACTACTAAATTTACTGATCTTTCGTAAATAGTTTTGGGTGGTGTGGCCGCGTTTGTGCCAGGACCTGTCAAAGGCTGCAGCTATGTCCTTACTACCATAATTTTCCTCAATTGCTTGTACTGTTGCATTTCTTATTGAGGAGGCTTCACACACTTCTGTGGCAGCTGATACTAGCTTTTATTATATTTAGAAAAATTTTGCATTCGGGGGAACCAAATTCATTACAGCAGAAAACATTCTTGCGGCAGCTTGTCCTTTTCCGATTGATCTCAAAGCATAGAAGTATCTGAGATTGATACTCAGAATAGATTCAGATTGAATATCAGAATTAATTTTCCTGTTTTTTTTTCAGTTAAAGCATCTAATTATGATTTTATGGGCCAAACCATTAGAACAATTACTGTCAAGCTTAATGTTTACAGTGTTTTTCGCTTTCACAGTGTTTCCATTTAGTAAATCTATTGACTAATTTTAAAAGTAAATCTAAGTTAAAAATCACATTTACATCATCATCAATAACAAAATCCAGTAATGGCCTGGGTCCCTTATGAGGATGCTGACTATTGTTCAGTTTCTTAGAACTAGAAGGTTTCTGAGTCCTACTCTCTCCAGTAGTTGTGGGTTAATTCAAACTGGGCCTAGAAAACTCAACACTAGATTTATACATGTTTCCTTTGAACTTATTGCATTCATTGAACTTCTTAATTCTAGGCATATTTACGGCTGTAGAGCACTATTCATCAACAAAAACAACAGTTATTGAAGCATTCAAACACAATTACTGTGTTATGAAATTTTTAAAACTATGAAAAGTAAGTGTACAAACAAACAACATTTCCATAAATAGCAAACAGCTGCACAGTGCAAATAAGTAAACACACAGTATAATCCTGTGTAAATAGCAGGTTAGCCAACCACACAGCTCAAGAAATGATATTAGAGTTCTTAATTGTGTATGAAAATGGCATTAGCACTGAGTATTGGCTTCTGGAATCTGGCATGACATAATACCACAAGTAATGCAAGCTTTTAAAAAAACTATTTTTAACACAAAATGATATGATATGTATTAAAGTATATATATTCATAATCAGTATAAACAAAGGAATATTTTTAAGCAAAAAATTACGAATTCTTTTACCAAAAGAGCTCATTTCCCCGATTTTAAAAACATCAAAGTATGCCATTTTGTTAATACTAAGTAAAATAATAATACTATTTTTTATTTGGTTACCTTAGCTTAACTAGTTTTAAAGATAATAATCTTTTCTTTTCAAAAAGTTTTATTAGACATTCTGTGACATATTGTTTAAAACAGAACAGATATTGCGCTTTTTGTGTGCGAATGCAACAATTACAATATTATTAAGATCCCAAATAGTGTGAGTACAAATCGGTGTTAGGCACAATAATTTTTGAACGGATGAATGTTTTTACGTTCAATTTTACAGGCACAATAATTTTTGAACGGATGAATGTTTTACGTTCAATCTTCCAGTAATCTTCATAAATTAAATTAGTAACCTAATAACATTACTAAAGTGATAATCATACCATCAGTTTATAAATAACCACATTTTTCGTTAATTTGTTTGTATCCATCACAAATCTATTGTATAGTTTTTGTAATTTTAGCTTAAGTCAGGGTAGTTACACTGCTGCTTTCCACTGCCACGGTAAACTTGCAGAAAGGAAATGATTGGCCAGATAATTCCTCAGAGCAATTGCTGATGATCCATCGTTTACCACCAAGTCTCTTGTTTCAATACCGGTCGTTGAGGTAGATTTTCAGGTTGAGATATGCCTTGAGGCCTGTACTCAGCTCCTTCCTGCTTTCGAACAAAGTTATGTAGGATGCAAGCTGATCTCACTATGCTATTTACTGTTGAAGTATCACGACATCGTATTGGCCCGTTTAAGACTGCAAACTTTTCTGCTGCCATTCCAAACACACATTCAATGGTTTTCCTTCCTCGGCTCAATCTGTAGTTAAATATCCGTTTAACATCGTCCAGTGTTTTACCTGAAAAAGGCCTCATAAGGTTCCGAGTCAGTGGGAAAGCTTCGTCTCCTACGAAGTAGTATGGGAACATTATGTTTTTTTCATCACACCGCAATGGTGATGGAAAGGGGATATTATCATCATGCGTCATCCAGAATTTCCTTGAGCTTGCTTTGAAAATGCCTCCATCACTATTACGCCCAGCATAACCTGGCTCAATAATTGTAAAGAGCCCATCGGCATCACAACATGCCAAAAGTACAGTTGAGTGGAAGTTCTTGTAATTGAAGTTTTCAGATCCAGTATGTGGAAACTTTTCAATTCTTATGTGCTTACCGTCCAGTGCTCCAATGCAATTTGGAAGGTTCCATAGCAGCTCAAAACGATCAGCAATGTGTTTCAACATATCTTGAGTAGGAACAGGCATGTAAATATCCCTCAGTATGTTCCAGATAGCTTCTGAGGTTTCCTTGATAATTTTTCTAACTGTACTCTCACCTCTTGCAAAATATAAGGACACTGCCATAAATGTTTCACACCAGTTCCCAAATACCTGCAACAGAAAAAACCATAGGTTAGGTGAAACCTATTTAAAATTATGAAATTTTAATAGGTTTTACCTAAAGAAAAGATTTTATTTTTTGATAAGATTTTCTCTGTTTTTGTTTCAGTGCAAGATTGCAAAGAGAAGTGGAGAAATCTACGAACCGTCTTTATGAGAAGAATGAAACCTTCCCCTAGTGGTTCTGGGGGGAAGAAAAAGGCATACTACTTGGAAAATGCCATGCAGTTTTGTCTGCCATTCATAAAAACAGTTACTCCCCCCTCTCCGGGAAATTTGCCTCCACCACCCAGCAATACCCAGTCTACAGTTCCTGAAAATGAAGGTTCTGAAACCCAAATTGATGACCCCATACAGTTGGAAATCGATCTTACAGACGTAGACCACTTTTCCCCAGAAATGTCTCACTCAATTTTAGATCATCCCCAACAGGCCGTGGAAATACAATCCACAAGTTCAACATCAAGTAATAGGCCTACTTCTCAAATCCCTAAGAGAAAATCCAAAAGTGCTGCGACCATAGCAGACCAAACGGTAGCGGAGTACCTTAGGGTAAAAAAGGCAAAGCTACTATCAAAACTTGAGGCCGATACCAATCAGAATATTGATCGACAGCAGGGGATAAAGATGTTCCTGCTCAGCTTCATTCTTGAATTAGAAGAACTAAGTGATTCGCAAATAAAACTTTTCAAGCGACAGGTATTGAGAGTGATTGATGATATAAGTCTCTCGGGACACCATCAGCAGCAGCCACGGTCCTCATCAGGCCTCACTATCCTCACCTCACCGACGATGTCCGACTCAAGAGAGTCACAAATAGACTTGACTCACATGTCTGATGTAAATATTCAAACTGCAGATTGTTATAACGCTTTTTCTCAAGGTCTTAATAGCTCAAACATGTAAATATAAGTACTCAATGGTAATTTCTTATGTATTTTTTTCTTATGTGGATATTTTTATTCTTATGTAATTTTAAAATAACAATAAAGTTGACTTATTAAACTTACCTCAGAGTGATCATTAATCTTTCCTGTGCTGGAATACATTCCCTCATGTGTATGTCCATCTTCTCCAAGGAAGGGCCAACCAGTCTTGTTAGTTCCAAAAACGAATCTTTTGTCATTCGGTAAAAAGATTTAAACTTCCTATCCGACTGAGACAACTCTCTAGCTGCTACAAATAGCCTAGAGTTCACATTATTTCTTAAATAAAGGTGGACCCAATGCTCTCTTTGTGTCCTTCGCCGCCTTCGATAAAGGTAGTAGTTAACGACATCCTCTTCGTCTGAGTCTGATGACATGGTAAGCACAAATGGTCAAGGGAAATGCCAAAAAACACAGCGTAATAGGCCTACAAAATACTCCACTAATTACACATTAGACGCAACTGATTCACGACTGACCCGTTGACGTGTGCGGACAGAAGTTTTGTTTCAGTTGCAAACTAGTTGCAGACGCAACTGGTTGCCGACTCTAGTTGCAGAACAGTCGCTGTGTGTGCGCTGGGCCTTATACATTTTGTAATAGAAAATAAAAGATCGGATAATCTATATAATTTGTTATTAAATACATATTGATTGTGCAATAGAAAAATAGCAAATTAAGAGAGTGTATAGAACTAGTGTTTATAAATGTTTTATTTCCATTTCTAATTTATAAATTAGAATGATAACGTGATACACTCACTCCAAAGGTCATTGCTGGTATACAACAAAGAAACATTACAGTTTCCAATACTAATTTAAATTAACTCACTAATAAATTAATTTAAGAAAGACAGTAGTTACTGTTACAAAGGTGTGATGTTAATTGGCTTTCAAGGAAGACGTAAAATATCTTCCCGACAGGGATCTATGAAAGAGCAGGGTCGGAATTTCCAGAAGCTTTTCACTTAGTGATACATTAATTACAAGATTAGGCTGAATATCTCGTTGAATCGATAAACATCAAATTCTGTTAACCTCTAGTATTATAATAATATATGCAAAGTTATTGCAGGTTTTATAAACTTCATATTTCCTTATTTTTAAATAATACTGAACCAAAACTACTAAATAAAATAGATATATAAAACATTATAAAGATATTAAATGGAGCCATAAATACAGGTTGGGGCACTGGTATAAAGAATTCAACAGATGTTGCTTCTCTGTTTAACGAATATTCTGTTCAATGGCTTCAAAAGACCCAACTCTCAATGGGCAACACCATAATTAATGTTCCTTTGGGATCGTGTCAGTTAACATCGTAGTGCACTCCATTACACAATTTAGTTTTACTTCAATTATTGTCAGAACTATAAAAACAAAAACGTATCCAAAGATTGTATACACATTTTTTTATAGATTCTTGTATTCATTGAAAATAGAAAATAATTGTTTAAACAATTGTGGGAAACTAAATTTCGTACATAAATACAATAAAAGCTTAGTTTAATTTCGTTATTTACGATAGACGATCTGAAAGGATAATAGGATTACAGACATTTGCCACCGTTCTGAGCTACACAGTACCGAAACACGACCTTACTTTCTAGAAAAATGTCTGCCCTCTGGTTCCTGTAAATTAATTTCACCAGTTAACGAACTTGTCCGAGATAATTTATAATTAAAGAACCGTGTTAATTATAACTATAGTACCAATTATGCAATTTATAGAACACAGCGATATCATTGCAATAGATAAATGTCTAGTACATCACAACATTTAGGCCATTCATATTCAAATATAAATTTTAAGATTAGTTATTTAATTTTGTTAAATGTAACCCACATGATAATGACTTATTACTTTGAACTTATTATTCAAATTATTTGCCCAATTTTTTAATTGGAATTGATAAATATATGCTTAAATAATAACAGATTTAAAAAGACCGTTATTATGCATTTTGAAGTCCTCTGTTTGTTTGTTTAAATATATTTTTAACAATGGGTTATTAATAAGTATAACAGGATTATAAACATTTACCATCGTTATGAGTTAAAATAATTCGAAATAAAAACCTTCTGACATAAATTTTATACGTTATTAAACTTACGCAAAATAAGTCATAAAATTATCCATCCAGATTTTACCCTATTGGATTGATGTTGGTACATGGTTGACTTTAATGCCGGTTTCTCCCTAGATGGGAATGCGACAATATAATATGAATACTACACAAACATCACATTTCCTATTATAAAGCACAGGCCAAAAATAGAAAAACTTAATATACATGGTTTACAATATTTTGAGCTATTATCACATGAAAATAGGACGTATATTCAATATTAGCCTGTATTTCACAGGAAGTTATTCGTTTGAGTATTAAAAATGTAAACAAATAAATTAATTTTTCTAAGCAGCAAAAATATAGCGCTGTGGGCGGTAATCGATAACACAATTATTTGAAAGGGGAACGACGAGCACTAAGTGGAGGTTCCATTGATAACTCACGACATCCCTGTTCTTAATGAAGGTCAATCAACGTGAATAAATAACCAGTTCCATTAACCTGGTTTATAACTTCTGTTGGTGCCGGAACGGACATGTAACAGCTCTTAACTCTAGGGCGTGTGTCACCGTAGTGGGGATGACTTGTCTTGAGTAAGACGTGATACAGTTCGGCTCCGTATTTTACTTAATTTTCGGTGGTAAACTCGTTAATTTCTAACGCAAATCTTACACAATTGTATTCATTATATTTTTTCTTATTCATTGCAAGTAATATGTTTCCTATTCTTAATCTTTTTGTTCCTATTCTTACGATAAACCGATCATTATTTCATGTTTCGTTCTCCGCCTCATCTAAGATCAGGTTCAAAGGCCAAACCGGTTCTCTTATCTTCAACTGATACGCCCGAACTCCAGTGCTCGCTCTCCGCTTCTTCTGCTTCGAGTCCTAATAAATCGATAATTCTTCTTAAATATTTTCGTCTGTTTGGAAACTCGTTATTGCTCGCCCACTTCAAAAATGTTCATGTCCTGACCTATTAGCATTCTATCAGCTTTATCTAAATGCCTTGAGAGAGTGATGCATCAACAAGTATGTTTCTTTCTCGAATCCAATAAAAGTTTGTCCAACTTTCAATCAGGATTTCGTACTAATCACAGTACAACCAGTGCTCTTTTAAAAATCACTGAAGATATACGTTCGACAATGGACAAAAGGCTTGTTACTATTTTAACGCTTTTTGATTTTTCTAAGGCTTTTGACTGCGTTTACCACCCATTGCTTCTTTTGAAATTGTCTAAAATCGGATTCTCTGATGGCTGTGTGGAGTGGTTTGGGTCGTATCTGTCAGATCGTCAGCAGTGTGTTAGGTCCAACGACAAAGACTCCTACTGGAAACCTGTGAATCGAGGGGTGTCACAGGGCTCTGTCCTTGGCCCTCTTCTTTTTTCAATTTACATCGACGATTTGACTGCTATAATCAAACACTCATTTTTTCACCTGTATGCCGACGATTTACAAATGTACAGCCACTTTTCCATTTCAAACTATCCAAACATTGTTGCTGACATGAACACTGTCATTGACGCTTTTGCAACGTGGGCCTTCAAACACGGACTGAAACTTAACGAAAGCAAGACTCAAACTATTCTTATTGGAACTTCCAGACTTCTGAGCGGTATCGACTTGAACAACTCTCCTACACTCATATTGAACGGTCATCCTCTTTCATACAATGACAAGGTCAAAAATCTTAGACTGACTATTACAAAAACTCTTAGTTGGGCCGATAATGTTACTGAGACTTGTGGCAGGGTGTTTGCTGGTATTCATAGTCTTAAGCAATTTGCTATTTATTTACCTTTAAATTTGAAAGTAATGCTAGTGAACCCTGATTTTCTGCCATTTCAATTACTGTAGCGAAGTTATAAATGGCATGACGGTTGAGCTTTCGGACAGATTACAACGCGCTCAAAATTATTGTGTTCGCTTTATCTTCAACCTCAGACGATATGACCATAAACACCCTTCATCAATCAGTTACATCTGTTGAAGTTGAATCTACTCCGTCAGTTCCACATTCTCAGCATGTTACATTCGATTTTGTATAACGATTATTCCCCTTCCTATCTGTCTGAACGCTTTTCTTTCATTTCTGAAACAAGCAATTGGAATACTCGACGTGGAGCTTCTCTGTTATCTATTCCTGTTCATAGATCGTCTATTTACATTAAATCATTCACAGTCTCTGCTTGTCGCCTCTGGAATAATCTCCCGGATCATATCAGAGGTATTCGTAGTCGGGAACGGTTTTCGGGGGTGCTTAGGGACCATCTGTTTTGGGCCTCTCGGGTTGACGATATCGTGGCATAGGGTATGGGACGATGGCTTTGTATGAATGGTGATGGATGAATGTCTGTTAATTTCCTTGTAAGTCTTATACTATTTATTTATTTTTAGTTTCATAGAGAACCTTTATTTCATTTTATTACTTTATATAAATAGAGATTATAATTTTTGATTGTAAATAGTAATGTAAACTGTATTGTGGCTCTTGTTTTACAGAAATAGTAGAGTTTATTAATTTATGGTTAGGTGTAAGAGAGGACTTAATAGTCCTAACCTCGCCAATTGAATATGTTTTACGTTGTATTCAATAAAGAAATTTTTTCATTTAATTTCATTTACCGCATGGGATACTATAGTATAGAAGCTTTGATTTCAACTTTTTTTCAACCAACTATACGTTTTAAATGATTAATATATAATATATATATATATATATATATATATATATATATATATATATATATATATATATATATATATATTCATTAGTCAATTTGATGGTATCATTTGACAGTCTGTCCGTACAATAACAAACTGATTTTGAAAACATAATAATTTCAATATGATGGGCATTGTTTTCGATGGTAGTGTATGTAACTTCATAGGATTTGTGGGAGGATAAATGAACATTTTACATTAATCTTATAAGTAACTATGGTGGTAACGACAAAATAGTAGAATAATTAAATTTATAAACAAGCTGAATCTAATCGTATAAGATTTTAACTTGGAATTTTATTTACAGAGAAGTCAATGCGTTGTGGTATATTCCTTAGATCACTGAAACTTCTATTATTTTAACCGTATTACGCAATCTAATTAAATAAACAAAAATGGGAACTCATTGTGTTGCAAGATGTATCTATAAATATTTCATATCTTGATTTTCTAATTTTATTTCAAACTTCATTTCCAAATTAATCAATGATTTCAAATCAGGTTCAGTTTGATTGATATTTTTCAAGTCATTTCTCTGACAAGCCATCATGTACTCTCCTCCTCGCCTTCGGGCAGCCTCTACGCAGCAAGCTCAGTGGTTGATGTTTTTTTAGATCAGATTTCTGTAATTCAGGGTCTTTTACTCTTCTGTTAGTCTTCGGGCAGCCTGCATTCAGCAAACTCAATGGTTGATGTTTTTAAAATATTTCGAACCATTAGATACGTAAGTACCATTAGAATGGTACGTAACAACGCCGGTTAAAATATTTATTGCGAGCGTTTACTCACCTAATTTCTTACGATTGCACTTAGTGGCTGAGTAGAAACATTGTAACGTTGGACGCAGCACCGAGGGTTAAAGTTAATTGAAGAAGATGGAGCAGAAGAAATGTTTTTGGCACAAGAGAACACTTTAACGTCTCTCAAGGATAGTCGGGTGCCTTATTACTCCTTAAACAATGTCTTGAGGCATCTTAGACTAGTATGGGCACATTCTTCTCATATTAAGGTTACTGCTACAACCTAAACCTTTATAATTTATAGTTCTACAACTTGGAACGCCATTTAAAGTCAAAATTAAAATTTATATTATAAACATACAAACTATATACATGTAATCTTTTAAAACTTTTATAAAAGCAAATATTAATACCGATAATAAATGTAACCTGAGAGTTTAAAATACAAATACAGACTATGTAATATTTAAAATACATTGTGGTTACATAAAATGCAGTGTAGGGCATTTACTTACTAACGTTATAATGATTGATTAACTTAAAGAAATGCTTCAATTTATATAATATAATTTAGGGCAACTTGGAAAAAAAGAGAGACAACATTAAAACATAAACATTAACATAATTCATAGAAGTTTTAAGATGAATTATCAATGGGGTAATGCTATTAAATGCTGTTTGAAATTAAACATTTGTCGCCTGTAAGTTTTCATGTTTAAATAATTGTCTGCTTTATTTCCTCCCTCACACTAAAGGAAGCGCCACAGTGGAGCTGCAGTGCAAAGTGGAGACAATAGACTAACAAGGGAGGCTCATGTTAATTGCCGAGGGCGAGCGAGTGGGACGGGACTGGGAAGACAAACCCGTTGGATTTCAGTTGTCAGAGGCGCTGCATTTTTAATGACGGCCGGATGTGTTTCTTTACCATCGTGGTTTTTGTCACAACTTCGTGGGAGATAAGGCGATGATTAGGGATGATTAGGGTCGAATATTTATCACTGTTTTCTAACAATAAAATATGTAATATCAGTTTATTTGGTCTGTAGTATGTGTGATTTGTTTCTTTTTAATTGTATTGTAGTAGTTTCACTAAGTAAAATATAACTTTACGTTAGTAAATACACATAGTTACAAGCCCTAGTGGTTACCGAATCAGTAAAATGTTTTTTTTTTATCATGAGTACTGATACATTAATATGATATTTATATCTCTTAATTGTATATTATTTTAATAATTACGTAATTATTTAGATATTTTACAATAGATGACCTAAACCTCAGTCACGAAACAGTGTATCTCGTACTTTGAACTGGATACTGGTTTAGGCTAGCAGCTGTTCATAACCTCAACATGCACGCTACAGCTTGCCAAGCGGCGTCGGAGGTTATACGCACGCACATGTTTTAGGCTGTAATATGATATCAGTTACGTGAAGGATATTTAAGGAAAACTTTCCACGTCTCATTTGGGATTTGAGCAGGACAATATATGTAACTAAAGCTCCCAAAATGTCTGTCAAAAAATTAGGAACATTGAAGTTTAATTGAATAGCTTAGCTGCTATAAATATACTAAACGTGTTTTTGAAAAATTGTAGAAGAAGACGTATAAACGTTTCTTTAGATACGTCTTGATTTATATTTTTTTAACAGAATTTATATCTATAACATATCATGATTTTGTCACTAGCCGCGTTTCTCACATGCGTAAACTACTTAATAAGCGATTTCTGTTCAAAACTTTATATCAGTAATAAATATTTAGTATATTTGCTGGCGTGTAGTGATTATTGATTTATAATAAAGCAACTTTATTTTCTATAATGCCACTATTGTTAAGTAAAATAAAAAATAGGGCCTGAAATACTATAAAATGATGCCTGGTTTTTCATTTAAAGTTAGATATAAATTCCCCAATAAATGCATGTGTTACAAATTATAGAAAATAATATATATATATATATATTATATTATATAATATGTGTATATTAACTTCTTACATAATAAATAGACGCTGAGTACGTTAAGCGTATTAAATAACTATGTTTTGAATAGAATGTAACCAAACATCTGTATAGATAGCTAATCAGAGATACAGTCACTCTACGGTACTGTTTACACAACTACAGCTGATTGTTTCATGTATAGCCTAAATATCTGTGCATAGTATTGTTACTGTATACACCTAATCAAGTAGAGAAAGATATCATGTCTGTTAGTCAGATTGAGTCTTAGATTTTGAATACGGTTATACTCTTTGTCTGACAGTTATTTTTTATAATGGAAGGATTGTGAAGAAAACAGGTTTTTTCCGAACATTTGCCATCGTTCTGAGAAACAAGAAATCAGTAACACTACGTTTCGAGATCTGCAATCTGATCTCTTCTTCAGGTAAAAAATTAACCTAATACATAACTACAAACTAGGTTAAAATAAACTAACCATAACAATGCGTTGTGGCACGCCTAAGTCAGGAATCACAACGTACATGTTGTTTGTCAACTTCACTAACTCTATAAACATGCACTTAATAAAAACTATATGAAACACTAATCATTAAAACTGTACTACGGAAAACAGGTCACAATACGTCTTCATTCGTCTAATAACAACCTGCGACTAACCAGAGGGCACTAGCCGATGGCAATCGTCACGGCACACATAAACAAGATGGTGGAAATAAAAAGGAAAGGGGACAGGAATGGGCCCTTTTGTTATTATTGATTCATGCTAGATGAACTTCTTAAAACCATATTGTGATTCCGCATTGGTTTATTACAAATATCTGATCCGTTTGGTTTTCTTTTTAGTTCATTTTTTTAGAATTGGCAACCAAAGCGGCCTAATCTCGACTGATGGTTGATTGATTGGTTGGTCTGCCAATTTAATGTATGTTGCCTTAATTAATTTCCTTTTGAAGAAATGTGTTTCCCGATGTATTATGTTAGCTTCATCCCAATTCATATGATGGTCTTCGGACCACCAATGGTGTGCAATTTTTGACTTTTCTGTGAGACCCTTTCTTGTGTTTTCTTTATACTCTTTTATCCTTACGTTTAGTTGTCTTTTTGTCTCGCCCATGTATTCCCTATTGCAACTACATTTTATACTGTAAACACAGTTTTTGGAATCCTGTGTGCCATTTTTAGGTTTTTTTTTGCGAGATATCTTTGCCGCAGGAATGGTGTTAATTTTGAGGATTGTAAGACTCAGCTGTTCACCGTGGTTTTCATTAGATAAGTAATTGAGTACCTGAGTACGTGGCAATTTACACTATTAATTACAATTATTGCTATAAAAGACAAAATAATTTAATGTTATTTTCAAAAAGTGCTATCTGTAACTTGGATGGACTATAATTCTTCATTAACCAAAATATACCTGGCAACAGTCTCTTATAAGTTTAACTGTAGACACACCGCTAACATAAATTAATTACAAACTCGAGATCATCCACCCTAATTGAGAATCTGCGGTCAAACGATGATACACTTTGTAGTAGATTGGCTGATGTCATGTGAGTGAGTGCATGATTCTGTCAGGCTTCTGTGTTGTAGGAGCGCTGTGGTTGAGGAAGCAGTGGCGGGAGCGTTGAAAACTGAGTGCGAATAAACAGTGAGACTTAAAGAGGACATGACTAACCTACAGGAAAGGGTGAGAAGACTGAAGTCCGAGTTGCAGTTGCACACGGAGCAGCATCAAAGGCGCACACAATTTGAGGGTTGGACCGAATGGATGAAACACATGGGGTTGGAGATCTCTGAGTTCGTAGTAATAAATACTCGATTTGTAAAGTTTACTTATAAGTTTAATTTTTGCAAATAAAATCTAAAAGCACCAATACTACAGAAAAAAATTAAAATAACGTATTATCCTTTTATCTAGACAACTTATAATCACGACAACTTAGTCTCGTCAGAAGGACACCTCCACAACTATATTTATATTGATATGATAAGTAACATCATCATATGTAAGTTACTTTACTATTGACAAATTTACTTCATAGTACACTCATAATAGACGTCTCGCATGAAAGGGCTAACTTATATTACAAAAAATGTAAATTTTACTTACGGACAAGGCGCTCTCGGAAGCAAGATATTCAGCTACAAAGTTCAAGAAAGGAAAAAATTTCAAACCGTGCCGATTAGCTTGTTTTCCGCCAAGAACATCGTGGAATATTATACTAACCAGTAACGAGTAAAAGGGTTGTGCAAAATGTATATACTATAATGTATAATGAAAATGAATAACGGTACAGGGTTTTCGGTGTTCCTGAACAACACAAGGAAGGCACCAAAGGTTGGCCCTAATATAATAATTATATGCTCTATAAAAAGCTGAATAAAGCATAAAGGCCTCCTCACTCCTTTACATGGATTTTGTAAAA
Source organism: Homalodisca vitripennis (assembly GCF_021130785.1). Lineage (NCBI taxonomy): Eukaryota > Metazoa > Arthropoda > Insecta > Hemiptera > Cicadellidae > Homalodisca > Homalodisca vitripennis. Next base: position 94,571,241 of record NC_060212.1, on the reverse strand, counting down.
TAAGGCCATATGGATCTAATACCTCCATATGGATTCTCCTTATGGCATCTATTCACTGATATATACTCTAGGGATAGGCTATTGAGTTATAGACAATTAATTCTTTATTGAGACATATCAGAGAAAGTGATTTAAAACAATTGACAATGCCAAAAGTATGCGTCAGCCATTGATCGTTTGGTCAGTCAATGGTCATTTGGGACAATCAATGGACGATTATCGTTCACTTTTCAAACAATACGTGGAGCTGTTGATATGCCAGTAGTCAGTAGCTGTTGGTGCAGACTCAAAGCTCCCAGGTTTTTGTATATCCCTTTATAACGACTTCTCTTTGTCTCCAAATAGCAATAAAATTTTATCGGGGAAGGCAACTTTCATAATTAGACACTTTAAAAGCATACGCTTTCCAATTGTTTCCAAAGTATTAAGGTAATACTGGCGTAGTCTTAATATTACTATATTTGTAATTAAATCTTTATAATGAGTTTTAACTTTAGGTTCTTAGATATTCAGTTTTATTAGGTGACATGTTTATCAATAAATATGCTAAATTATGTTTTACTCGTCACTCCCCAAACATGTTTTAATTTTTCTGTATACTCTAATAATAAACTTAACCAACACTTGCTTCATGAATTTATTTTCTTTAATTATATCTAGAAGTGTGGAATTATGTCAATAATTCTCCTCTCCCAACATTGATCAAAATCAGTGTAAAGTCCTCCAGTATAAATAAATAGAACGTATACTGAAATTTGTTTAGTGACATTTATAGTGGCGGAAATGATGGCAGAGTTATTCAATCCAAAGGAATGAATGAGACAGACTAGTTGGGTAACAGGAAAAAGGATAACGTATGTAGAACACAAAACTAAGGTATGCCAAGTGTTGATTACGTAGTATATTTCCTTCCGCACTCTGCAGTATGCATTCCAGTTTCATAACTTTGGTGGTATTATGATTTGGCTACATCATCTATAGAGAAAAGACTTTTCAAAATCCTTAGAATGATACTAGAATCGTATACAACTGATAAAGATGTACTACGTAGTAATAAGTAAACTGTCCTTTCATAAACAAAATCTCGACATTGACCAATCAGCAGGGATAGACAAATTACATTATAATGTCATTATATTAGTTCATATAAGCATTTATACTTCCATTCACTCTAAAAGGAATATAAGGAAAAATGAAGAAAGGGACCCAAATTTTGGAAACGATGACACCGATGCCTAAAAATAGGTTCCTCTCTTGTCTGTGTGAATATGGGCTGAACACGGATCCTGTGGGTGAAAATTGCTCTCTTTTATAAGGAAAGTTTATTTAATACAAATCTATTAGTACGTTAATTATGTTTGCAATATATGTATTTCAGTTATGCTTGCAGGAAACCGGCATTGTTTGTCATTTGATATTGTTCTTCGAATAATATTTTAGTGTGCATCAGATCTTAGAAATCTGTTACTCGTGTTTTAATGAGAAGTATTTAATTTTTTTAATTATAAAGGCATTTTTCACCATACCTCATTTTGTGTAAAAATATGATGTACGAGAATAAACAAGAAATATACAAAAGTATTCTCTTGATATAACAAAATACTACTTCGTTCACTCGGTATTTACGTGGTGTAAATTTAATGTACGACTTGTACATGTATACATTAATCATACAGACTATATTTTTATAACTACTATGTTATACCTTTAGTACGTATTCTACTCTTCTTATTTATATATGCTTCGTTTAATTTAGTGATAATGTCACCAGCAAAGTAAATTCGGAACGGAACAGACAGCGGCTCATTCTAAGCTAATTCTACAGTCAGTAAACATTGAGAAGTATCTTACGTGGATATAACATTCATAATGTAAATATTTTCAGATAATTTTCAAATAATTTATATCCAAAGGAATAGTTTTAATTTTTGATTGGAAGGTATGTTAGTACTTATTATTTGTTATTTTATGGCTAAATGTTACTCTAACCCATTTTTAAGTTTTTCAAATATTCCGAAGTTTTATAAACCATTTTCAGAATAGAGTGGATATTGCTTTCATGAAGGCAAACATTGTAGTAAGGAATAAGTTATGAAGAAAAATTGAGAACTCTCCACGACCTTTACCATAAATAATGCAAACTCGTCACTCTATGCACCACAATAACGCAGTTAGGAAGTTTTATTGTCTGTGATGTTTTGACAAATACCAAGATTTTCTTAGAATGTAAAATTACTACACTGGAGGCTTCAGCTTACTGTAATTGTATTTAATTTATTACAAAATCACGGAATATGAAAACCGTTTATATTTTATCATTTAGATTATTGTAGATAATAGACACATATAAATCCGCGTGAACCCACGCAACCATAACAATAAACTATTTTGTACCTTTCAACAATTCCTCCATTTTATTACGCTAACAAATTGCTTACTTTCCTACGGATTTTAAAAGGAGGATTTACGAATCATAAGCTCAGACTGAAAGGAATTTACTGGACCTGTTGATATTTTTAAAGAAGAAAAAATAGTTTCATTTGATGTCTTCACCTGTTAAGTATGAATAAGAACCTTATAATAGCCTGCCAAAATCAATATTAGTAATACTATTTTAATTGTATACTAATAATATATATTGTCTTCGAAAGTTATTTACAATACAAAAATATTTCAAAACCTGTTTGAATTTTCCTTGCAGCATATCCGGTACCGGTGAATGACATTAAAAACATCATGTATACTGACATCCACACTTTACATTAAATCCGCATTACATTGCCAATTAGGCGGCTCAGCAACTTTCCATGAATTCGTCACCTGAGTTGAAAGCATTTATACCCAACCAAGAGACAGACATCAGAGATTCGCTTTCACCAGTTTTAATTTTAAGCTACGCCCGTTTGGCATCATCAGGTAGCTTATTGATCAGCTTAAAACCAACTTGTGACGTTATGTGGTCAAAGCGCTGTGTTGTGAAACTCGAAAGTTGGCCCTCCTTTAGACATAGTGATGTACTGAATATCCCTGCCCTGTATCAAAGCACACACAAATTGCCAATACACAACCTCTTGAAGTAGCCAGCAATTCAAGCTCCATTAATGAGCCTTTGCACGAATCTCTAAGTTAATTAAAGTAATGCTGACAGTATATTTGAGATCCAAACAACTGTCTGTTTTTAGCACAGCAGGACCAGAGCTCACATCAAGTGCAGATGAGTTATGCCAAAATAGACCATTTTAGGACCCACAAGGAGCATATTTTGCAAGGTACCCCAAGTATAGCTTCCTGATGCTGCTTTTTAGAAGAAATGTGTCTCTCTCAAATATGCCTTAGATCAAGGTGAATCCTAAAGTGTAATCCAACTATCCAAGAGTTAATTCTTTCAGGAGTAAACGGCGAAAGGCTGGCTTTTATTTTCCCACCGTCTGAACTCAAGATTTTGAATTGTGTTTTTGCTGTTGAACCCAGCACTTTAGTATCGTATAGCAAACCTCCAATTTCCAAACTTTTTTCTGCGTATTCGATCAAATTTCTAATCTACCTTGATGAATTTCATTTATTGACATACTTAAATTAAATTAGAATTGGGCTACAATCAATCCCAGAATCACTTTCATACTTTCTGACACAGAACCTTAAATAGTATTCCTGATTTTAAAGTAGGAAGTAAGTTTTGTATGTATTTTTTATCGGGGTAAAAATTAATATTACTTATAATACCATAAACATCGCAGACCACAAATAAACGCTTCTAAATATAAGTTGGATTCAAAAACTCACAGAAGAAGTTGTATTTATTTTCTTGGTCAGTGCAACAACATAAACTCTGTGGAGCCGTAAATAAATTAGAGCGGATGTGAATTTAATTGGTCGTATCTGACTCTTTAGGACTGCAGTAACTTTTCAGGCGAACGTAAGTTATAAATATATTCTTTATAGGGACAAAAAGCAAACTACCACTATGGTACTTGAACAATTTTAGTAAGGGAATAAATTTAATTAGCCGAAAGTAGATATTTTTTAATCGAAGTTGGTTTTTGTTGGTATATATTTTCTTGATCGGAGCACAAGTCAAACTCAAATATGGTACTTAAAATGAGTTAGATGAAAAATACGCTAAACAGATTTTGAATCTTTCAACCATGGATATTATTACAAATGCTAAGAGAGCTATGAGCTTCGATTTTGAAAATTTCCTGTGAAGCCGCGGGTAACTTCCAGTTATATATAGATTTATAATACGGTTGTAATATCGAGCTACCACTTATTAACGTGAAAACAACGTTAGTTATTACTTACTATTCATTTAATAGTGTATAGGGAGAAGCTATTTGAGAACAATTCCAGTTTACCCTTTTACTGTTATTGTCCGACATAAATACGCCATAACCAGTGTTGCCACAATATCAGCAGCTACCAATTTACTTTGTGCATGCGCTACGTATATGCTCTGTCGCATCACTATTTTATTTGAGTAAATGTGTCTTATTCCAATTAGAAGTTGAGGTTGCTCTAGGTCTTGAGTACATTGTTAGATTTTTTTAATTTGGCCACATCCACTTTTGTGAAGTTTCCAGTGCAGCAAATTTATAATTTAACAAAGGCTCTTCAATAATTTTTCAACTAGTATATCCATTTTCAAGGATTTAACATGTGTCATTAAAACAACAAATATTTATGCAGTCTAATAGTTTAATTGTTGCTCACTGAATATTACATGGAAATATATGTTTAAGGCATTTTTAAGACATTTCAGAGGAGAAAATTAATAAAAAGGGTTTTTTTATTTTATTAACTCAGTGTTAAGAAGGCATCCTTGAAAGTACTGCGATTTAAATTTTATCATTGAAACTTTACTTCAGTAATTATTATTACAATAAACACCTTGCCGTCAACATAATAACTGGGGCTACCTAGATGGTAACGAAAGTAATTTATAAAAAAAGAATAGGGTGATTATCTGTCTGAACTAACATTGCACATTAAATGTTGGCCTAATAATTTCGTAAATACCAATTACCAATACTTCTTCAAGGGTCAACATGATATATTAAGTTGATATATCCGAAATAAACATAGTTGTTACAACTTCTAAATGAAAATTCCATATTAATTTTCAGTATTCATTTTATCATACTATTTTCATATTTTAGGTAAAATAAAGATTTACCAAAATTCCAATAATTTCCTGACAGTGTTTTGTAAACTCAGTGCGCTTTTGATAGAGTGTTTATTGTTTGTTAAAATATGGATGGGGTTAGCAACGGCTTGTAGCTTTGAGATTGTATATTGGCGAACTTATTGGCAGCGGTTAACAGTTTAAATACGACTTGGGTATACAGCAATTTATTCACCAGTACCCTGCTCTAAATGTAAGTTAAAAATTGTTTTACAGGAATTTTTAATAACGAATTAATTGCATTGCGAGAGGATCGTAATATTTATTCCACCAATACATTGTTTAATTTAGTTACAATTAGTTAAATAGATGACCACTCCTCTTCTTTGACCTTTAATTGAGATGTTTATAGGAGCTTATATTAGTGCGAATTAATATTTTATGGTTCAATTAATTTCTTTTCCTTTCCCAATTTGTATTCAGTTATAAGACATATGATTGATGTTAAATACTTCAAGGAAAAGTTAAGTAATTATAATTGTAATAAATGTTTAAATCTTAACTAAAATTAGGCACTAAAAATAAAATATGACATTTTGAAATGTGAAACAAATTTTCTTACCAAACTAATTCCAGGAAAAATCTTTACCAAAAAAGAGAAATAAAGCTCTATGGAACTAATGGATTATGAAATCAGGAAGGAAGGGGAAATGAACAAAAAATACAAAGGACCAATATATACAATGCTTTGAGGAAGGACAGAAAAAGAAATGGTTAATATAATTCAGGACATTGAAAAAAAAACATTGAATTCAGGACTTAATGATCATCAAAAGCATCGGCTGCCCTGGTATTGGTCCAGAAAATTGCGAATTTTGTCTTAAGCTGTTTGCAATCTTAAGAAGCTTTGTACTGATCTGACAACCATTTCAGTGTTAAATCTAACGTAACTAGTGATAGTTTAGTACGTGACGAGTTGCGTGCAAGGAGAGACCTCAAACTAGTAAAAGAAATATTGGTCATATAAACGCTGTCTAAGCTTATTTTAAAAATTATTTCTTCCTAAAATCTCTATAAACATTTCAACGAGTCTGATGAATTATTAATAACAAGGCACCTCAATTACTGTACAATACACTATAAGACATTGAAATATATCCAGATACAAGAGAAGTGATGACATAAAACTGGTACGTAACAGTTTGCTGGAATAACGTCAACTGCAAAGTGTACTTTGTGAGCTGAGGTCGTACTTATTATGTCTCTTAAAATATTTATTCATCTTGTGAAGTGAATAAAATTATTACCTTCTACAGTTACGTCTATGTACATCCGACCATGTTTGTAGTTAAATGAGACATCAAACAATAATGTGGTTGTACTCTGGTAATTAATTTCAGCTTATCTTATTAGCCAATTCAAATAAATATCCACTAAATTAGTGATTGTATTTTCTTCTAATCGAATGATATAATCCATGTTATAAATCTTATTTTAATTATAAAATGTTGTAGTTTTAGTTTTGATTTATGGTGAGTCCTCAAAGAAACACATTGAACATTCGGCTAAGGAGAAATTATGTTCCTGACAACAACCGTGTCTTTTAAAACATAAATACCAGCTCATTAATAGTGAAAAGGTTAAGATTGGGTCATTGTATGTCTACCTAAAGTAAGTTTGAGGCCAATACGATGGTATAGACCTTCCTTACTACAAATACATTTTGAATCGTTTGTTTGAATAATAAATAAAATAGAAGAAGTATAAGTTATAAAAACACAAATATGATATCAAAGAGGCCATCAACACTGGTTGTAGTGGCCATAACCGGAGGCCTTATGGCCTCAGTTGGCTCGACACCACATTACTGCTGACATTCTGTTATCTGTTGACAGACCAGTTTTATAGTCTTGTTTCCTTATAAGCAGCAGCAAGTTCTTTCAAGACTGTTTCAATGTATTTATTTATAATAGTTATTGTTGATTAATTATTTACAGTTTTAGAAAGTAATTCAATTTCTGTAAAATTTGTACAGGTTACTTGGTAAAAAGTTGTTTTCAATTAATATAGTGATGTATTATCACACTTTGAAATATAAAACTACTTTTCACTTATAAAATGATCAAGGGATGTGTATAATTATTTTCTCATTTGATCAGTGTAACATTGGGAATCATATCTATTTTTAAACATCAGCCATTACATTAACGTCAAACATAAACAAATACACTCCATGATATTTTATTGTATAACTTGAACACTTCTGTCAAAAGGAAAAAAATTGATTTTATAACAATCTTTAAATTTACAGTAAGAGTTACCTTGTAACATTGCCTTATAGTACTGACCTGCATCACAGTACTGCTTGTATCTGCCATGAAATACTGACCAAGTACTGCGTACACAATATTTGCTAAAACATACAGTTAATAACATAACATAAACATAATTTGCTTACCTAGATAAACCCTCTGCTCATCAGCGTTTCCAGACAGATTTAAATAAGAATTGTTGTTACTATCAAGCTTACTCTTTGCTTTCAAGACTATGACTAAATTAATTTTAATAATTAAAATAGTATTGTCTTGTCATAAAGCAAGGTTTACAATGAACAGTTTATTAAAGTTAACAGGCTTTTATAAAATTAATAACATTTGTTAGCTGTAATGTAGTTCTTATAGTATTTTTCGCAAATGTAAAAATACGTAAGGTGTAGCCTGGATGGATTTACGACGTAGGAATAGGCTTATATATTATCCAACAGCCCTAAGAATGTCAATTAAAATATCAGTATACTCGGTCAGTAGTCATGACGTGATTGAACAATATTTGCTAAAACATACAGTTAATAACATAACATAAACATAATTTGCTTACCTAGATAAACCCTCTGGTCAACAGTGTTTCCAGACAGATTTAAATTAGAATTGTTGTTACTATCAAGCTTACTCTTTGCTTTCAAAACTATAATTAAATTAATTTAAATAATAAAAAAAATAGTATTGTCCTGTCATAAAGCAAGGTTTACAAACAGGCTGTTTATAAAACTAACAACATTTGTTAGCTGTAATGTAGTTCTTATAGTATTTTTGGCAAATTTAAGAATACGTAAGGTGAAGATGGATTATATATTATCCAACATCCCTAAGAATGTCAATTAAAATATCAGTATACTCGGTCAGTAGTCATGACGTGATTGAACAACACGCTCGCGCACGCACGTACGCGTTTCTTTGGTGTTATTTGAGTAAATCACAGCATTCAGGCCATTCATGTTCGGGTTAAACCATACATTCTAGGGTTAGTGTTTTCATTGCTCAAAGTTTATTCAAGTAGTTGTGAGGTCAATTAACTTACACGTAAGCTATAAATAAGGCTTTATTCAAACGTATAATTTTTAATATTTTATTTGAAATAACTAATATATGCTTAACTAATAAAAGATTCAGAAAGGCAATTAAATTGTATATTGATGTCTTTTTTTATTTGTTTAATGATCATGCTTTGACGATTGGTAATTTGAAAGGATAAAAGTATTTAAAAAAACTTTCATTGTTTTGAGTTACGAAAATGTAAACACAACGTTTCGACCTCTACTTCCAATGTATAGATTTACTAATTAATAAGTTACCTTTTCCGAGTTAATTAAGAAAATGGCCATAATTTCTAGAAAAGCTATACAAATATAACAGTTCTAAATATATAGAATAATCCGAACATATAAACATTCAAAAAATCATTTTTTAATATTTTGGAGGTATTATAACTTTAAAATAGTTTGTTTTTTTTTAGTACCAGCCTCCACTGTTAAGTAACATTTGAGATTAAAATCGTAATTCAGTCAATAACACAATTATCTGAAAAAGAGTCGACGAGCACTAAGTGAATGTTCCATTGATAACTCACGACATCCCTGTTCTTAATGAAGGTCAACGTGAATAAATAACCAGTCCATTAACCTGGTTTATAACTTCTGTTGGTGCCGGGACAGACATGTAACAGCTCTTAACTCTAGGGTGAGTGTTACCGCGTGGGATACCGGAGTCTAGAAGCTTTCATTACAAACATTACTTTATATCTAGGCTTAATAAGTATTTAAAATGGTGAACACTTTTGTACCTAATTTAAATAAAACATGTGCGTGTTGTTAGGCTAGAATTAAGCTAAGGCGGGTATTACTACATGTCCTACCGTATATATTCCACTGTTACTGAAAAATGATAACTAACAGTATATCGCACTGTAGGTAGACAACTGTTGCAGATCAAGTCCGATAGGCTCATATTTTAATGTGATTTTCTTTAATAAATAAAGATTCTTACATCGAAAACTGTACGCATTGCCTTACAGATGCAGTTAAATCTTAAATCAACTTTCTTGTGTTAACCAATGCTAATATTTGTTGCTACATAAATGGTTTATGAACGCTATCTAGCAGAAAAAGATTAAAATAGTATTACAGACAAATATTAAAAACATTATATTAAAAAAAAAAAATAAAAAAAATAAAAAAAAGAAAAACTTAATATTTACACTTAGTTTTACTAAGTTTCTTTATTTATAAAAGTAAAATGTATAATAAAATATCATTAATTGATAAGGTTGATTGTGTTCAAATTTATAAAACCGTCCCCATTATTTGTTACATAAATTAACATTCTTTACAATTTTCAAGTAGAAGTCTCAATATTTAAGAAAAAGTAATTCACAAACTAAATTGAAAATGAGTTATTCTACTGAGTTTCAAGTTGAAGGCATGATGACATTCAGTTCCTGTAGTTGTCATTTTGGCGACTATTTAAGGGACATTAGTTCCAATCCAAATCCAACTAAATTACTGATCAGATTTAAACATCGTAGCCTTATAAATAGCCTACGTTTTTATAGAAGTACTGTGGTGACATACATTAATTAATATCAATGGTACAATTTCCTTACTGTAATTGAGCGTTGTTATTAAACCACTACTCATGCAGTCAGCATAATTAGTTGTCAATTCAAGATGTATAATGCTATTAACCTGCATCGGAGTAGGCTACCGCAGACGTTGACAATGTATTGACATTAATGATTCATTGCGGTATTTCAATATGTTTTAAGAGACCGCACAATCTGTAACTGGCAACATTATTACAGAACTCCTGTCAAATAATTTTCAGTTTAGTTTTGAATGTTAACACAGTTTTACGGTTAACCTGCAATTTAAACAATTAGAAATACGCCACTTCACGGTCTTGTCGCGTAACAGGATTCACTAAGTGATAAATTTCAAAACGATGGGTCAATCCATTCCGACATGTTTTGCGGACAGATATACAGGTAGTCAATAATACAGAAAAGACATTTTTACTCTAATGTCTCTAAATTCCATTATTATTATTTTTCCTTGACGAATAATAATATCACAAAAGTCATATGATACAGTTCAGTATGTTACGGATGGTTTGTTTTATGATTGCATACTTCTATAAAACCCATAAGACCAATGTAAAATCGTTCGATAACGCTCAGATAAATCCCATGGAATGACATGTACCATCATCAAACTCCCTGTTCCTGGTATAAGAATTCATACAAAATATTAAGTTTGTAGATCAGCTCTTTTTCTATATATTGTGCAGACAGAGAGACAGAAATAAAATGTTTCCAATCCTCAAGTCAGCGCTTTGCTAATGCGAATGCTCAGCCAGTTTGTAGTAATATATATACATATATTATTTTTAGACAAGTAAAAAGAACTAAGCGAGCAAGATCACTTTAAAGGTAAGCTTGCTCAAGCCGGGAGCGCAAAACATGTCACAGTTAATAGTTATGGGTTGCTTGTTGAACCCTAATTTGATTAAATTCATACAGGACTCTATCTACTTACAGCTACGGCACAAAATTATTCTTGTACAGATACAAATTAGTTGAAACAGAAACAAAACAAAAATAAAATATTCCTAGTCAATAGTAAATGTAATAATGACAAAACTTCCGGATATTCGACTAGATTCCTAAAAGTATTCCCAAAAGTGCGGTACAGGCACTGGCGGAGTAAGGCTTTCCTGAGTTACCACTCGACCAAATAGCAATGTATCAAAGCTACAAGTAACAAATCAGCTGCTGCTGTCTGCTGATAAATAGCAGTCGATTTTGAAACTCTAACCTCATCTCAGAAATATCGACCCGTCCTTCAACTGGAACTGTTATACGTAACTAGCTACCGTATCTAAAAACACTTACATAATAAAATTACACAGTTTTACACACATACACATAAACTAATCTTATAATATTTAGTCGTTAATCTAGAATAACCATACAGAAATTATCAATAATATTCATATTTAAGTTTAACCCATCCAGATTGTAAAAACGCTGGGTAAGTTGGATCATTATCGGATAGTTTTATCAGTGACACGTCTAAGTTGTTGTCTTGGATGGTTCACTTTATACGCGTGATATGAGTTATAGCAACTATTTTACACCTTTTAATCTGTAACCCTACAATTCAAACCTTAAAAATAGTAATATTGTCGTATAATGTAAACTTAGGAAGTATTAACAAGCTCTGTGCATTTTCTACTTGCCTACTTATTTTTCTTAATTTATATATACAACTCGTCAATATACAATATATTGCATTGATATTCTATTAGAGTTGAAAAATATGAAATAAATAGTTTATGAAATATGGAAAGAATACCAAGTAATACGATTGTAACATGGTTCTTTCACCTGCCAAAGAAACAATGGAGGTTTTGTTTTTTATGGGTTTTAAAGGAACAATTCTTGTCAGCAAAAGTGGTCTCAATTGCTTACGAATTGGAAATGCAGTCGCTGTCTGATTCACGTCTTAATCTCGAAATCTTGATATCTTGAAAATAAATAATCTTCTTTAAGATAATCTTCGATAAATTTAAAATCTCGAAACATTAAAGATAGAATTTGTATCTTTATATATGCTATATTACGCGACTCGGTACAAAAATTGAACTTATAAATATATCGGCAAAACTCGTTGATATACATTTCAATTCAATATGGTGGTCGTTCAGACTCCGCTTTCTATAAAAACTATATAAAAACAAATGTTTTGAAATGCTTATATCATTTGTAAAAAATTTGTTTACATCTCGAATGGTTTCTAGATATCGATGGCATGTAAAAGCTGAAACAAGTTCAAACTTTGTAGTAAACAAATAAATACTGCCATCAGATTGGTACATTGTTTTCGATACGGTGGAGGTTGAATTTATTTAACGCACAAATTTTAATTAGGGGCTTTTAGAATGCTAATAACAGTTCGTAAACTTATTTAGTAAGCAACTTTTTTTTATTTCAAACGGTTTCCAAGATATTTATAGTAAATCTCTTAAGATTTAAATTATTCATATATTAGTTTGTTGTCACAAAACATATTTACTTCTTACAACTTTGCTTTTTGTAAGTCTCTGGTAAATCTTTTAATACAAAGTTAAACCCTTAGTTTTATATCTATATGCCTATATAGTAACAAAGTCCAAATTCATGACGGAAATCACGTTGATTATAATACTCAATGTACAGGCAACATTAATAATGCATTGTTACTTACAAGAAACTGAAGAAGTTTATGTTTTAAGGAACAAACAGGATGTGTAGCGATTCACTTAAACCTGAGACAGTGTTCAACTGCTACCTGCAATGGCAATAAACTTGCTATTCTTGGTACAATGACAGTTTAAAGCAACGAGCCTATGTGAAGAAGGTGCCCGGTTCCTTATATACCACACATGAGAGCCACATAAAACACTCTCAGCTGCTTGTCATAAACCCAGCACATCTCAACGTAGGGCTATTAAGTCTTTATATTAGTTCTAACTGGCTTCTACCAGATTTTGTTTTTTACTTGACGGGTATACATAAAGTGCAAAACGTAAAATTCTCATACCAATGTATTGGCTTATATTGTAAATACGAAGTTATTCATTGAGTTTACATAAAGAGACATAGTTGACCAAAGGTTATATTAATAATGTTTTCATTTACGGTCCTCTAAATTAACCATGGTCAAAACACAAGTGGAAATATTGTATTATTTTTCCCTTTTTCTTATGAAAATCAAAAGTACCTATCACAAAGAAGAGTGGAATGCTAGCCCAACCCTTTGAACCCCAGGCGACGAAATATCGTCGCCGAGAAGATATGCGAAGATCCCCGCGGCGACGATGTATCGTCGCCAATGAAGTTGCGAGAATCCCCGGGCGACGTAATATCGTCGCCATGGTATATGCGTTTAATACATATTTATTTGAAATCGTAAAATACTTATTTTATGAGTATTAATACATATTTATATGTATTTTATAAGTACCAACAATTTTGACTATTTATTTATTTAGGTAATATCAGTGATTTTTGTGTTGTACGCCTAGAGGTTTTTACAAGTCGCATACTTTTATATAAAAATTCAAAAAAAAGTTTATTTTTAGAGATATCAATATAATTTTTTTTGTACATACACAAAACTAAATTTAGAAAAATAAAATGTGGGTGCCCATGGTAAAAATATTTCTTATTTTTTAATTAGAAAATCTTAAAATCAATTTTTTTGCCTAAAAATCTATATACATATATTTTAAAATTATTTTAATGCTGTTAAACATTTTTTTATACTTCAGACTAATCTTTTTCTGTGTATACAATTTCATTCTGGACATTTTGGTGTGTAATACAAGACAATAGCATAAAAAATAGCAAAAGTATTAATTTTTTACAAACAGTATGCAAAACAGCTGTTTCTGCTCCGGGGATTCTCGGTAGTTCTTAGGTCAAATGATTTTAGTACGTTTTTTCCACCATCAATATTTTGGTCTGGGGTCCTGTTTCTGTCCCAGAGATATTACTTAGGTACGGTAAGCGTGGAACGACAATCGAGAGGGCAGAACTTGATAACAGCATACTTCACGATACAGCGTAGTTACCCTCATTGCAGGACATTTTTAAACCCGCGTCTCTTCTCTAATACCTCATATCTTCACAAATAACGTTGTAACTCATCACTACACCCATAACAGGCTATTGAGCAAAATGATCATGACTTTTGTCAGGTCAGCCAATATGTGCGGATCACAGCTATATTTCAATTGCAAAGCTCAGGCTATCAGTGTTTGCTACCATTTACAGTACTTACATTGAAAGACTGGACATATACAGGGTGATTCAAAACTAAATGGCAATCTCTCGAGAGCTTATTCTATAGCTAAAAACAAGTAAAAAAGTTCATATAACCATATGCCCGGAAACGCTTCGTTAGCGAGTTACGCCTAGCGAAAGATTTCGCCCGGATTTCAGAACCCTTGGTGAAGTCAGGCCGTATAAAAATGGTAAAGGTAGTTACAAAGATACAAATACGATTGTTTTTTATGTTTTTATATCTGACAAATTTATTAAAATTCGTCCCAGAGCTGTAAATGCAATACTTTCAGAGATATCTTACGTAAAACACAAGAATTGGTGCAAAGAAATAACACATTTTTGTGTTTAACGTAAGATTACTTCCATAAATGTTAAATAAAGGTCATTTTTTTCTTAAACAGATTTGTAGAACATTTAATTCTGAAAATATTCATGTGAATTACTTAGGAAAAAAATTAATAATAGGTATTGAAATTTAGCTTTATTTAAAAATAAAACAGACGCACAAAAATGCGTATTCTTATCTGCATAAAATATTAACTAATGTTTAGGTTGTGAGTTTTACGTAAGATATCTCTGAAAGTATTGCATTTACAGCTCTGGGACGAATTTTAATAAATTTGTCAGATATAAAAACATAAAAAACAATCGTATTTGTATCTTTGTAACTACCTTTACCATTTTTATACGGCCTGACTTCACCAAGGGTTCTGAAATCCGGGCGAAATCTTTCGCTAGGCGTAACTCGCTAACGAAGCGTTTCCGGGTATATGGTTATATGAACTTTTTTACTTGTTTTTAGCTATAGAATAAGCTCCCGAGAGATTGCCGTTTAGTTTTGAATCACCCTGTATAATGGATCTTGAGCTCATTAAAAGTTCAATGTTAGGGAAATCTAAGATTGTCTGATTTAGAAAGAACAGTTGGTTAGTTATATCATGACTTATAAATAATTCTGTCCAAAATGAAATAGGACCAATGCCTGATGATGGATCTGCATTATTCATCGTAAAAAAGCATATGTGGCGATTGCGAGGCAAACCATATCACAAAGTTGTCACAGAATATAGTCATACAATCCATAAAGTAAAATAAAAGGTTGTATTTTTTCATTACAGTACTTCTGTTATAACAAAAACCCGACTTGTCAGTTCCTTAAAGTCAGTCATCAGACCGAGTGTTTTCTTTCACTCCGGATGATAGACTCAAATCCCATCTCGAGACTCCTCAAACTCCTCTCATTAATTTGTCAAACTGCGTAATTCTGGGCAATGAATCAGATCAGTTTAGTGAAAGTGGAATAGGAACAAGGCCGAGTGCCAGTTAGTAAATCTGGACGAGAATAAGAATCACGCGTCAAATGTTTTGCAGTGATCTTAAAGATTAGCCTATTTAGATAACACGGAAATAATTGAAGGGCCAAGATCCTCTTCGTACCATTTAATGTAAATCCTTTAGAGTCAGCTTGGTTAATGGATTTCATATTCTGTAGGCCTGGCGACTAATCAAGTTGCTTTTATTCCCAACCAAAGGGTCTCTCAAATCGCATCGTATGTCTTTCCATCATGCCAATTTCTAAAGTCGTTGGTGGAAAGATATCTAAAAAAGAATCTGTCTTAATTCTTTTACGTGTTTTTATAACCAGCTTATAAAGAACTATGTTTAATAAAGATTAATCATCTTTTTTTAAAATCGAATAAGCAACTTTAGAACTAATGAAATGGCTTTTTAAACTGTTATCGGGACTTAGATAATGAATTCTGTAAAATAGTATTTTTAAACTTCCTTGATGATTTGTTTAAATTGCAAGCACCATTGTCTTGTTTTGAATTGAAACAATTTGGTAACATTTTGCTATTCCTGTGTATCTTTCAAAATGATGTTGTTGTTTGAATTAATTAATTATGTCCAATACTAGAAATAAAACGTATACACGATATCTACAAGAAAATCTGTAATGTTAAAATATATTTGATAGACTACTACTAAATACAAAAATAAAATTGGCTTAAACATTATATCTGCAGAATTTAATAGAAAGCTTCATCAGATCTTTAGTATAATTTAGATAGGAAAACTATAAACCAACTAAAACCTTGTTGTAAATTATTAATTATTAATTAATTGATAAATTATTAATAGTTGATTATTAAATTATTAATAATTATTTATTAACTTATTAATAATTATTTATTACATTATTAATAATTATTTATTATATTATTAATAATTAATTGATTATTTAATTATTAATCGAACACCATAGGTAAGCATAACTAACAGAACTATCAAATAATTATTTTCTTATAAAAACTATGACAAACATTAGCACACAATCCTTTACCAATGATAAAGCAATTAAGAAAATAATTTTATTATCATCACTATCACAAGTAAAAAACATGGATAGACTGTTACAAACTGAAATAAGTGACAATACCTAAATAAAGTTATTAAATAAAGGTGCTTAGAATAGCCTAATTACGAACTGTAATTTAGTTAATGAACGTTAAGAAAGAAAGAAAGGTTTGTTTTGAGCTCGTTGTGGAAACAAGATGAGAGTAAAATGTCTGGCACAGAGAAAGTAATACCAAGCACTGCGGGATTTCTATTTAATGTTGTACTTATGTAAAGGAACACGTAATTTTGTAATACAGTTGTTATCTAAACTTTATAGAAACGTGTTAAGCTGCGTTGTTTTGAGGTACTCACTGAAGATTGCATTTCGATTGAGTATAATTTCTACAAAGTTTGAATAATAAAAAAAAACTTTCTCCTCCACTTGGACTTGAACCAGGATCTCTTATCTGCCTGGCGAGTATGCTACCACTACAATACAGAGCCGTTGCTGTTTACGGTTCAATTAATTTGTATTTGGCGGTTTCTGTCACATGTATGTTTAGATAACCAAACTAACATATATTCAAGAGACAAAATACCTGTTAATTGACTTTTAACATTTGTTAAATTTGTTTTAAACGGCGATAGCTTGATTTAATTTTAATACATACTACATCACATAATGTTTAAATACGAGACATAATGGAAGGTAAGTAGGTAAATAAGATGTTATATGAACATTCCTTTTGTCTTCAGGGATTTTCACTACACTAATCAGTGCAAGTCAAAGTAAATAATCTCACAGTAAATAAATTATTAGACTCTCAGGTATTTGTACTCGACAAGAGTAAAACTGAAAGTCTGGACACCATGATAACTCAGCTCATATGTAGCGCAGTTGCCGTCATTGAGAGAAATCGACTACCACAATACTTTTATATCTAGAACATAGTATCGTCCTCGAAGTCTGCAATTACTGCACTATTGGGAATATATGCGCGTGTGTGTTGAGAAATAGAGAGCGCTTTTATGGTTTATAGTTTTGGTCTTGTGTTTTGATTCTTGGTGGGTTTTATGTAATAATAGTATCAATGTAGAACACTTTTTATAAAAAGATAACTATTTTAGTGGTAATGTAGTAATAATTTCATTGAAAACTACATAAAGGATGGAGAGCCTAATAATTTTATTTCTACCAATCGCTATCTGTGAAGTTGCTTCGAAAAAGAAAAGTAAAAGTTCACAATGATTACTAGACTCACAAATTTTTTGTTGATAGCGCTTATTTACTTTTTTATGATTTTGGTAGGAAAGCTTTTTTCATATATCAACATTCTTTCCTTTCCAAAGATCGATTGCACACCCTGCAATTGCGTAATAATTATTGTTTACATTACTTAATTACGATTTTATACCGTAGTAATACATTATGTAATTTACACTTTAGTACAATATCACATTTACTCAGCTCTACTGAAGAGAACATTTAAAAAGTAAATTTAAGGTTTATATAGAGAGAGTAATAGCATAGAGTAATTTTATTTTAAACATTTTCTACGTTTTTAAACTACATCTCACCTATTTAAAGCCAGACGAGAATTTCATTTGAACAGTAATGTATGAACTATTAGTATGCTATTCAGTTATTGCTGACAAACCGTTATTAGACTAGATAAGACTCATACTACGTTATATTTACAAAAGTGAATAAACTACGAGTGTATCTATACCGGAGTTAAAAGCTGTTACGGGTCTGTCCCGGCACAAACAAAAGTTATAAAGCAGGTTAATGGGGTCTCGTTGGACATGTCTGCTTATTTATTTCACGTTTATCTTTAGTAAAAACAGCTTTGTTGTGAACTATCAAATCTGGCGCTAACTAAAATATAATCGGATCAAACTCTTCTTTTGTTCCCGATAAAACATTTTATATGTTAATCCTGCGTTAAAATATTTCCCCGTCACTGAGCATTTTTTCTTTGTTGTCTAGCTAGATTCTCAGTTTGATGAGAACATTATGGATTTTGCATCTTATGTCGATCTAGGTGGTTGTACGCATTCCAATTAAAAGAACACATGGAATTCATAGATTATAAATTGGTAGTATTGTAATAAATGCATTAAACGTTATAAAATAAAATTATTTATATATTCAAGATGTTACTTTCCTTAACAATATTCTTACCCTTTAATTAAGTTTACACGCTCAAAGAATTAATTAAGCTGGTACACTCCATTTGGGTTATAAAATATGCTTTTTGTTAAATTCAAGCTCCTCAATGTAACATAGCTATTTTTTTCTTGTATCCAGGAAAGAGATTTTACAGAGCTATGAATATAACATAAATTAATATCTTCATGAATATAATGAACATAACACAACATGGAGACACTACTACGAGAAATGTCTTGCAAACCTTGCATCTCTCATACTCAAAGTGACTTTACTTCTTTTAGCAAAGTATTTTGTGAGTCCAATGGTCTTGCTACTGCATTTATACCGAGGAAGTCACTGATCACAAGTTGATACATCATAGCGGCTATGCATGTGCTTTAGTATGGTAATGTCTGTTGCTGTGTAAATATGTGTCTATGCAGTATGCGATCATGAGGCCTATATCGTTTGTAAAGCTTGCGGTGATAATTATTGAAAAACCTTCATCAGTTTGCTACCGCAGTGTTGTTTGTCCTGAGCAGGTTGAGAGGGAATGTTTCTTGGTTCAACAATCCTCCTCCATAAATATAGGCTGTTGTATTTCTGTTTCTGTTTTTTCTTGACAAATGTCTATACTGGATCAGAACATCATCTGAGCAAATGGTTAAGTGGACTGTTATCCGATGCTTCAAGATGTGCTTATATAGTTTCACAACACATGATTCAGCTACGACCAGTTAACTTGTGATCGAATCAACTATTTACAAATTTAAATACCCACGATAAGAATAACACTATATATGCGAGACCAGTGCCTGGTCGGATTCCATATGTCAGTGATTTTATACTACGTGATCCAGAGTTGCAACGTGACTCATTATGGTCATATTTGACGTCACCATTGCGATTATATTGTCGTTACATAATACACAGTGTGGGGCGTGGAGGTGGTTCCGGCTTTATACAATATCAGGGTGAAGGTGCAGAATGAGAATGAGTAGAGGAGGGGTGAGTAGATAAGATCGAACCGAAAAGAAAATATGGGAAGATGAGAGATAGACATAACTTTCAGACCTTAGTGTCTGCGCTGCCGACCGACCGGTTCGAACCCGCGTTTCAGTCATTATCGTTCTCTAAGAGTCTTTGATATTGAACGAAGCAAAGATTTCGTCCTGAAAGCCTTCGCCACCGACTGTGTTTGGTTCTCTTCAGACATACGTGACTCTGGATTCCACGAGTAGGTCTGTGACAATGTTAGATATCAGACGCTGCACTAAGCGGAAGGTGAAATGGAGCTAAACTCAACATTTGCTTTGAATAAAACCTTCCAAGTATAGGCGTAATGTTCTAGATTTTGCTACTAATAAATTTGAAAAGTAAAATTATCAGTGGTAATCTATGGCTCTTCGCCTTTGGAAAATAAAAATAAATGTAAACCATGTTATAATTTTTACAAAAGCTGTGCTGTTTTGTCAGAAACTCGGTCAAAATTGCGTCAGCTTCAAGTTGAATCTACAGTTGTCGCATCTGCTTTAGACAGCGTAACAAGAAGTATTTATATTTTTTTGTCAAAATTACTATACATTTCTTTATCAATTTGTATTTACAAAAGCGATTTCTTGTTTCTTCTATGCTTATTTCCCAAAGGAATAAACTTTAATTTTATGGAGCTTCGACTACTTTTCTATTTTGTTTGTTATAGCTTTGACGTCACTATATTGAGTTATTTATCTTCGAAAAGTACTTGAAATTCAAGTTTCTACGCCAGCAAAGATAATATATATGTGATCTACTTTATCATAAGCAGTTTATTCTCTTTACATTAAGTTTGTCTTAAATAAAACATAAAACGTATATAGTACAGAACCTTCATATAAATATACCATAACATATGGTCAGATAGTACAATGCAAGTTTCTTTAAGGAAACTGAATTAATATATGATCTAAGTTTATTGTTTGTTATGGTTATTTAGTTTATTGTTTAGCTTAAAATATACAGTATGCAGTTATAATTCGTTACAGGTTAGTCACGAAGTAAGCTACAACAATAAAACTGTGAGGAGTGTTCACGGCGTCTCTCCTGACGAAATTGCTGTACCGACGAGATGACTGCTGCCCACGTGACTCTCTGTCTGGTGTCTCTTGTACTCCTATCTGCCGCTCTTCACGTAGCAGCACAAACTAACACATCTACTACATCTACTACTGCCTTCTGCTACTGAACTTACGACTACCAGTTCTGCACCTATGACTACCACTTCTATACCTACGACTACCAGTTCTACACCTACGTCTCCCACTTTTGTACCTACGACTACCAGTTTTGCACCTACGACTCCCACTTCTGTACCTACGACCCACTTTCGCGTCTACGACTACCATTTCCGCAACTACGACTACCACTACAAGTACGTGTTATCGTTTATATTTTATTAATTTATTATTAGTTAGTTCAATCGACTTCCTTTTTCATATGGATATTGGCTAGGCTTGCATTTAAAGTTTTCATAACACTACCCGCGGGCCGTCCCCTCCCCAGCACAGACTTGTGAGGGTTATTACATAAGTAGTAATGATGGTCACAGAGCACTGTGCAAAGTTTGTAAATGTTACGTAATATACTAAAAAAAGTGAAGATGTTTCCAGTGAGTTTCATTGACCTTGTATAAGGTTGATGGAAAAACATTCGTATAGGATAACTCTATATATACATTTTATGTCACTTGGCAAACAGTCCACTGTGTACCACTGATATATATTATCTGAACCTACGAGCGAATTGTATGTTATTTTACAGTGAGAATTAAGGATAAATACCCCTATCATGCGTTCATGCTCAATAATTTTCTTCCACTATAACAATGCTGATTATTTGACGTACATTATGTAACAGATTTTTAAGTATTGGTTAAAAGATGTGATTTTATAAACAATGCAGTTACATAAACATAACCATAAAGCCAACTATATATTCATAAGATATATAATAAGATATGGGATTGTGAAGCGAGCTCGGAGAATTCACAACTATTTGAGTCACAATTGGCAACTACCAACTTGACAGAGACTACATTGACACGTAGCTGTGAACTCATTGTTGTCCTCTATTATTACCCATTAATCATTTGCCCCAATAATTGATCTTGATAATACATCATACTGCCATTACGTATTTGGATCGAAGCATTATCCTCTTTATTCACTTCGTTTACCAGAATCCAATAAATTATATAAAACCCTCTGGATTATACCTTTCATACATAAAAAACACCCATTTAGCTCAGTTAAGCTCGAAAAAGAGCACTTCTTAGGTTCAAACTCGGTATAGAGTTTTACACAGGGTTTATATAAATAATCGATAAGTTTGTTGTTTTATTACAGGCATTGCTTTTAATGTTTATACATAAGATGAAAATCAAATACGTTGATTTTAGCAGAAGTGGAACGCAATTAAATAAGCCAATGCATTATTTAAATAAGTATTGGAAACATCAATTTCACTACAAAAGGCACTAGCTACAAATCAGAAGGCATTATTGTAATTTTTAAACAGATAAAAAGGGAAAGAGGAAAATTTTGGGGAATTACAAACCGCATTCATGTGCTATAGTTGAAGCTCTCTGTTATGAATTTTGTGGTTTTAGTTGTACACATTGAAATTGTTCAATATAACTCCAAACAAAACAGTTTTGTTCAGTGAACAATTATGATTAGCCTCATCTCACTGTTGTGTACGCGCCGGCACGGTTTCTTCCTACATGACACCTTCAGAATGATTGATAGGTTCCATTGATACATTCTTATGAAACGAGGAAGAGTGCAGTTCGTAGGTGTAAGAAGTATCGAAGGTTGTAATATAGTAACTATATCTAGTAGTTACTTGTAATTACTTTACAAACTGACTGATTCTTATTCTTATCATTTATAGCTCCTCCTTGTTTGTTTTGACGATAAAAATGTTAGTACTTTCATGTAAACAATAATTTTACTCTTAATTACTTACTTACTTTATTTGATTAAAAACCGAGGTATTTAGTTCTTACAGGAACATGCCATGTTTCTCAACAATTCGTAGATGTAAGGTTATTTTTATAGGTACCCGGTTTTAAGTCAGGAAACAGGCTTTAGTCATTGTTTGATTGGCCTCACTGCTGAAGCAATGACCACAGCCGCTTGTTTGCTTAGCTGAAGGTCAAGAGTTGCAATATTAATTACTTATTTATAACATCTCATTTCGCTTCCTACCCCAAAGAAGTTGGGTAATGTATAATAATTCATTCATATTATTTATTATATTATTTAATTAATAACTCAAATATAAACTAAAAAGCATTAAAATTAAATATCTATTCTAGCGCAAACAGGAGAAGAAGTATTTCTTGTGTTGCTGTCACATTAAATCATTATTACATTTTAAGTATTAGATAACATCATTTTTATAGCACTGATAGTTGGGCATGTTTGGGCATGCCCGTAGCAATCAGAATACCCGTCATCTTGAAACCTCATAAGATAGGAAAGGTTGTAAGAATATAAAGCGTTTCCAAAATCGAGGCCTTGGTTTGTTTGCAATCGTTTAAAAATTATATTTCTAAATGTAATTCGTTGTTAATAATATAGTATACTAACGTATACACTTGATTTTCCGGAATGTTATTCTTTATTTCTCATAATTTGAACGGTCAGTACATAAAAACTCTTTGACATTGAACACTTGTATGGCTCTAGTTCTACCCTTAGTGTGTTCAGCTGTAGAGATTATGTTATATGTCGAGGCCTTCAGGCTGTGGTAAAGGAAGAAATTGAAGTCACCCAACTATATTTCCGGTAAACTTTTTTTTTTTTTTTTTTTTTTTTTTTTTTTTTTTTGGCCTGAGGATGGGGAATCTGCAATCAGATACATGGAGGGTTCTCTCTTCTTCCCTTCACTCCAGTGCATGCGGAGTTGACTACGTTATAAAGATCGCCGACCCGCTAAACCCCACCCTCGTCCTTCCTGCCCACCAAGCCGGACCACTTTTAGCATTTCTTCAGCTGGGTGAGTGTCTTGCACTAAATGCTTTCCTTCTTCACCTCAAGTCCTCACGGCTCATCTTCCATTTTCTTCCGTATAATGGAAAAGGCCATCTTACTGACTGCGTTCCACATGTCTTCCGACTGCACCAAACTTACTCGTGTTTTAAGTAACAATATGAGTGCAGATATAATGAACATCCTATACATGTATACTAATACAGTACTACAGAGGAGTATTGAAGGTCCTTACAGAACCTAATGAAAGGGTAACCAACCAATTCAATAAAGTCTAAACTTCATTACATTTGATGCTATGTCACATATTCAAAGGATGTTTCATATGAAAGCTTGGGTATTCGTGGAGATTCTTTGAACTGGCTAAATCCTTACTTAACTAATCAAAATAAATTTGTTGAGAACAAAACTGCTGAACAAAATTGTATTAAATGCAGCCATTTTCCTCTTGTACAGATTCATCACGGCGTTCTAGAGGGCTCGATTCTAGGCCCACTATTGTTCATCTGTTATTTAAAAAGTCTCTTAATTTCATTCCCTGGTGGACCCTGAAAAAAGTTTGTGTCTCTACGTAGTTTCTAAATAGATTCTAAAATAATACAATCCTGAATGTAACAGGCATTACAAATTATTTAAGTAACCATTATTTATAACCACTATTTTTTAGTAACCATTATTATTGCTGTTACATGTAGGTAACAGCAATTTTATCATGCTTTAAATAGAGAAAAGCAAACAACCCATTGATCCAGTTATAAATATTAGTAATCACGTTTAGAAAAAGGTATCTTTTACAACATTTTTAGGTCTAATTGTAGATGGAAACGTTTTAAATTGATCCATAAAAATAATTCAAAACAGATTAACGTCCGCCAGTTTAAAACTGCTAAAAGGTTTTTGTTAATATTTTATTTTTATAAAGGCATACAAAAATTTAATACCTTTCTCAAGGTTCATAACTTTATCTAAACTGGTGCTAAAGATTATAATTTAATATAAAAACACATACAGACAGGAACACTAAAGGTTTTAGGACTTACCTTCATATAAACTAGTATGCTAATTTTTATATATGAGTATAAAACAAAATCCTAAAGTATTGAAACACTATTACTGAATACCCTGTATAGAAATGGAGTTTTATTAAAATTTCATGTCGTAGGTCAATTTTCTCTCGAGTATAGTACAGACAGACAAACTAATTTTTGCTTGGCCCTCCAAGTGAAAGCCTTAGCTAACACTCAGCCAATAATTTAATACCATATGACGGCACAAAATGAATTTTCTTTAATATAAAGAAGCAAAGGGTTAAAAACAAAGCTACTAGCTAACCTAACAAATTATTGTCTTGGTTAGAGTAACAGAAATAACTAAATTACCCTGTTGTGGGGCTCGCTACAAGCAGCTGATTAAAGTACAAAGCAGAACTAGTTGAGTGTAACTCCCAGTTAAGTGATGTATAGCGTCAGGGCAGTAATTGGTGGTAAATCACCCGCAACTGATTGTCATGTACAAAATGTAGATGTCATCTCGGTTTGTGTTATGTTCTTGTTTCTGCTGAATTTTATACCGATTAGGCCAGTGTGAATATAAATTAGCGGACAGGTTAAAACGGGGTAAAGTTATATCTGAGAAGGTCTTTCAAATTTTTTTCGTTTTTTTACTTAAAAAAAGATTGCAAACAAATATAGTTTTACATTAGTATTATCTTCGAATTTACTGATCACACATTATAATCGAAATTAATATACTCCTGAAAAAATTAAACGCAGCATCTAAAGCTGTGTACATAATTCAAACACCAGTACTAACACAGTAGTTATGGTAGGGTTTAAATCAATTGAAATGTTGAGTTTAGCTCAAGATTACCTTTCTTTTAGTGCAGCATCTGAAATCTAATGCTGCGGCAGACTTGACTCCTGAAGTGTGGAGTTATTTTCGTCTGAAGGGATAAAAAATAGTAGGCGACGGAAAACGAAGAAGCTCAAAACGCACTTTTAGCATAGTTTTGACATCAGTGATACCTAGACTACAAAATGCAGTATAATATAGGTGAAAAGGAAATTCCTATTGTCTCGTTAGGTGCACAGTTGAGTGCACTACGATGTTGACTGACATGATCTCAAACGACGGTGGAGCAACCGAGTCTTCTATACATAACGCAGCTATGATGGAAAAGGTTAATTTCAATGTGAATGTTGAGTATGGCTCCAATCCACGTTCCTCTTACGAGTAGAATCTGATATCTAATGCTGTTGAATCCTGAAATCAGATCTATGATGTCGAAACTATGCAAAGAATTCGTTTTGAGCTCTATCGTTCCTCGTCGCCGACTATTTTTAGATCCCTTCGTAAGCAAAATGTCTCCAAATTTCAGGATTCAAGTCTGAGATAGCAGCAAATATATCGATAAAAGTGAATAAATATCATAAAGAATTATGTTATTGACAACATTATCTAATATTTTCTAATACTAAAAAGCTTTGCCCACGAGTGTATAAGGACAGTGGTTCTTGAGGCTGTTATCATTAATTTTGTATATGAATTAATCAGATAAATTGAAATTCAAAGGTAAATGTTACGCAAATATGAAGTAAAACCCATTCTTATTGCAATAAATTAAACATTTTTAATCCCATTAAACTTGAATTGTTGAATGTATTGCACACCAATAATTATCTAAGTGTACAAACAAATTTCGAACTGACATATTAAGTATTAAAAGGTAAAATAGGATTATAGTACCTCAAGTATTGTATGGTGTTGATGATCTAAGAATAAAACAAAGCTTCTTAAAGAGAGTTTTTTATGAAAAAAATATAAACAGGTCCATTAATAAAACTTGTGCAATTTAAAATGGAAAGTTTTTTATTATTTGGCCAGGTTTGATTTTCATAGTCCAAAAAGTATCAAACGAAAATAATATCCTTATCTCTTGACAAGGATATATAAGGTAAATGAACTGTCTCACTCGTATAAAGGTGTACTTTGTAAAGGTTGTAACTCTCAACTCCATACCCGTCATATTTCCAGCGCAAAATCCTTATCCTTAACCATTTTATCTTGTGCAATAAAGCCTGCATGAGCTACAATTCTTGTACAAGGCCTTTTTTAACCAGGTAGAAGTACGCTACACTACAAGTCGTAACAGGCTCACTGATGTTGCATGTACAGTTTTAAATCTATAGCTCATATTTATGGTCATTTTAATTTACTTCAGTCTTAGTATATATAATTTCAATAAATAATAATAAATAACAAAAAGTTTATTATATTATATTATATATGTATATTATATGTATATTACCAATGACACTATTTACATGATTGTTTACATGACTTTAAAGCTTGTATAGGTACATTAGTTCAGAAGTCACAGTCCCACAAAATCTCGAAGCCTTGTGTTCTATTTTTGTAAACAAACTTTTTGTAATATCAAAGCGATTCTGTTGAAGTCAGCAAGATTAGGATATTATTATTACTAGGCCACTTTGTTCAATTGTGGTATCTTTTCAAACTTCAAACCATTCATTACATTGATATATATAAACGTAGAGGAAAACATGTGCTTGGTTGCGTATGGCGTTCCCTAAAATATTTATGA
Organism: Homalodisca vitripennis; assembly: GCF_021130785.1. NCBI lineage: Eukaryota > Metazoa > Arthropoda > Insecta > Hemiptera > Cicadellidae > Homalodisca > Homalodisca vitripennis. The sequence goes on along the minus strand of NC_060212.1, from coordinate 94,543,825 downwards.
AAAGAAATTTGTTTTATCTAGAACGGGTTTCTAGATATTTAATACATGTAAAAATCCCATGAGAATAAATTACTAATATTTCACTTGTTATGAAATCTACCTATTTTTTCCGTCTGAGCCGGAAATATATTATGTTATCCAACTAAATTTCATATCCACTGAGAAATCTTCTTCCAAGTCACTCAGATATGGCATCTCATTTAATAATACCAGAGTGTATTATCTCTAGAATATGCTCAGCGCCACTCAGTTGCGAGTTTTAATCTAGGAAAGCAGAATCAGTTCCTCTCTAGGATCCATTCGGAGCTCTTTCTACGTCAGCAGAGAGTACCTGTTGTCAAAAACTATCCTGCTTATTGAGGTCTCTAAGGATTTTCTAACTACAATTTCGAAATAGCATAATATTACAGGTATATATTCATGTAATATTCCTTTCTGAGATGTACCGTTCTAGATGTGTATTGTAGTGGGTGTTTTGTTGCTCCCTTGTAAAATAAAAAAAGATTTGTTAATGGTGATTAAGGGAGGAAAAGAGAAAAAAGGTATCGATATAGAGTGAATATTGGTACAGATTGCAGTTAGCAAATGTTTTGGTGACGTCATACAATTAAAGTATTAGAATGATTTAAAAATGTGTGTTTGTATCTTCCATCATTTCCATATCTTTTTAAATAAATACACACTTAAGGCTTGACAATCATAATATATCGTACAAGGTTATTCAAAACAGAATGGATGATGAGTTATTAAAATATAATAAATTCACAGTGGATTTGCTTTAAGTGACTTTCATTTTTACGAAAGTGATGTTGTATAAAATATTGAATGAATGGAACTCTAAGCATATAAATTTAAGTTTTTTAAATGATAAGCATATTATTTAACATTCATAATAATAGTATTTTATAATAATGTACAATAGTCATAATCTAAAAAACATAGAACTTTGATTAAATTTAAGTTTAATTATAAGAATTAACTACAATTAATTATAACATTGTCATATATACATTCCCACTACCTATTTTAAGTAATATTGTAAACTTATGCATACTTATGTATCATATGTTTTATATTTGGAAATTAATATTTTCTCATACTATGGCTTGTGTGAAAGTGTTTTTTAAGAACTATACCGAACCTTTCCAGTCATAGGGTAACACTAGAGCAGCTCTGCAGATGTGCTCTCTCCGGCCAAAATGTTGGCAGTTGTTTGAAAAATGGCGGCCATTATGTCCAGCTAGCAGGTATCGGCCAGACTCGACACTGGCTGTGTGATATATAGCTTCACACTCTGTGGTTCTAAGTGCTTGCCTTAGGCTAATAAATGGGTTATTGATAATTATAAACTGCTGTAACTGTTTTAAACATTAAATTTTAATATAATGATTAAAATATTTTAGATATAACTTACCTAAAAAAAATGCAATGAAATACCTAAATGAAATATGCAATTTTCAATCGGCAACTGTTTAAAAGTGATTATGTATACATTCTCTGAAAAATAACGTGAGAGTCAATTGGATTGCGTTTAGTTACAGATTTAAAAAGTTGAGTGGGGTAAGGGGTACAGGAATTTGCTAATTTTAAGAGTTCTTACAACTGACCAAGAATAAGCTTTGATTAACCGGTTTTTATTCGGCTAAGATATCGAAATCATATACAAATCTCCAAGCAAGTTGTGTTGGCTACAAAGAAAATCACAGTTCACTTTAAGAACCAAAAAATCAAAGTTTTCTAAAAAATATTAAATTTCTAAAACTTAATATACAGATTTGAGTTTAACACTAACACTAAGAGTGTTTCTAAATAAACACTTTACTTTTCTTAAAACTTTTTCGTTGCTGAGAAAGAGATTTTAATCCGTCGAATTGTATATGGCAGAGTGTGTATATCAATTTTGTTATAGGTGTAAATTAATTAGCTGGGGTAGATACTACAGGCTAAATTATTATTTAATACTGCTGTTTAATATGCGTTTGAACTTGCTTGAAAAAGGTTTGACAGATTAATATATATATATATATATATATATATATATATATATATATATATATATATATATATAATAAGTACGTCAATTTTGTTATAAAAAGCCTGAATAAACATTACGCCATGCATTGGTACGAAATAAAAGATTATATTATACATAAAAAAAAATTTTAATTCATCTGTATCATGTTTCAATTACGTTTTAATAAAATAATTTAAATAACATGTTTAATCTTAAAACTAGTTTCCATGTATTTGACACTAATGATTATTTTTATGCTCTTAGCCAACAATAAACATAATTGTACATGACACTAAAAGTAAATTAAAGTTTGTTAAATTATCAGATATATCAAGTTACAACTTAAATATTATTTTTTAAAACGTATGATGTCAATTTATAAAGGTCAACATTTATAAACTTTTTAAGATTTCTGTCGTCTGATAAAATAAAAAAACTGATAAATCTTGCTCTAATTTTAAATATCAAAAACTTAAAAAATGAATCAGCAATATAAACTATTTTCCAGGAAAATAAATATTGAAGGGATAATAAGTTGAGTCTTGAATCTCGAGGAGACAAACAAAACTATTAAACAAGCAAAACTGAATTAACTTAATAAAACATGGATGTAAACTGTACAGTTGATTCTCTGGAACACTTAAATAACCAAGGAAGTAATAGAGTAGTAAAACAACAACATAAACAGTTCAATACATGAGTCTTTAGTTCCTGGAGTAGAAATTGGTATTGCTAATATACGTAATAGATGTTTGACTTGATATTCTGACTCGTCCTTTAAGCGTTTATCTATCGACGAATTATTTTTAAGAACGGAATCTTACTACCGTATGATTTACTTTGCTAAACATTCAATATTAGTTCTTTATTAATTTCAACTTTTCAATTATTCAACTCTTAATTTCAGTAACTTTATTCAATTATTGAAAATTAAATATCAAATTATTATATAGTAATAATTATTTATATTAGACAATACCTATGTCCAATAAGAAACGAGCATCTGAAATGTAGTCAATAATATGAAATTTTAGAAGTAATAATGAAATAAAAAACAAGAACGTTTTAATTAGGTATAGCTAACATATCTTCTTCGAAGGGACATATGTTCACTAATAAACTGCTTATTATGGTGGAATAATATAATACATACACATCTATACACAAAGATATAAAATAAATATGTATTATACAGAGTGTAAAAAATGTCAGCACGGGCTTAATAATTCTGGAAAGGATTACATGTAAAGCAATAAAAGTTGGTACATCATTACTACAACTATAAATATACTTTTTGAAGTAACTAAAATTTTTTGTTGTCAGAGGTGTGGCTCGCAAGAAGTCAGAAGGAAATAATATATCGGGTAGTACATCAAATGAAAGGTCTTTATTAGTAGAGTGCAATGCCGCAAATCCGACCTTAAAAGGTTTACTCTGAAATAAATTACGCCGGTTTTAAATTTTAAACATTAAAAACATAGGTCCTATTGTAGATGGTTTAATACTCTTATCTTGGTTCAAGTTGTGAAAGTTAAATTTAGTACACGCATATACAAAGATATAGCTAATAAAGCGTTGACATATTTAACGTAAGCATAGTTTAAGGTACATCATTATAAAGGTGCTATTTAGCATAGATGAATACTAACGTGAAATACCTGGTATCAGTTATGATAATAGAAAGTTCTTATTATAGTTGAATTTGTTTTTCCGAACTCCTCATAGATCATCCTCCCCATTGGATGTGACGAGTCACAAACTAACTGAGTTTTAAAACTGTTAATATAAACATAAATTGAAAATTGCTTCATTACTACAATTTTTTAACATAATGAAACATAATATTGTCCCATGTCATTGGTAAGTTCAACTCCGAAAATAAATTAAGTTAACGTTGAAATAAATTATGATAATTCGGTGTTTATGGATGTATTTATATTGAAACCATTTTAAATATATCTGTAGTCAAAGAAGTAATTGATCTTTACTGAAGAAAATGGTTTATATTGTACATTAATTTAATATTCAAATATATATTTTTGTTTTTGTTTTTGTAAAGCCTACATTAGGTTTAAAACAGCACTCAATAAACTCAAGCAGTATGGAAAATGAAAGAAACAGAATTTTTCAGGACATTTTCCATTGTTGAGCGGTACAAGCAATCAGGAACCCTACGTTCTACATGTGTAATCTGATCTCTTCTTCAGTTGGATAACTAATCTAACAAATAATTATAATCTAAGTTATGATAAACAAATCATACCGGAGCGCTCACGCCCGTGAGTCAGGAAACATAACAAACATGACGCGTGTCAACCTCATTAACGCTGTCAAACATGCACTTCATAAAATAAAATCGGTAACTGTGTTTATTAACAAAACCGTTAACATAAAATGTACACTCATCACTAAAGCAAATTTGGCCGATTTCAGTAATTTTTTTACCAAAATACAGCATTTTTATTAGCTTTAATTTTAAGATGTCACAAGGTACATGTCGATTTTCATTTCACATTTTTGACTTTGGATAAGGGGAGGGCATGGAGGTGAGCAGCCCCATTTTTAAATTAATGTTTTGTTCCCTCAATTAGTACTATACACTCCCGTTTACAAAATTTTTATACTTGGGCTATCAGTCTTTTTAATACGAGTTTGTATGTAACAAATGAACACCCTGTATAGAAATATCTAATCTGTTTTATACTTTGTGTCAAAAATTAAATAAAGTGAATAGAACAGACAGCGAAGTCTTTTTTTAATACTAGGACTTTTGCCAGCAATGGAAATAAATAGTCAAAACTAATGGTAGACGTTTGAAATAGAACTCCACTAAAATTAACTTGCTAAAAGGTTAAGCATAATAAAACTATTCTTTCATATGAATTATATTAAAATGAATACTTGAAGGAATTGAGCTTTTACGGCCATTGAGAATTATAAAAGAAAAAAAAGCTCTGCAATACACTACCGGTGCTCTTGTGCTTCTATTCCACATCCCTTAAGTGTAGCGATGAGTCAAAGGAATATTTTATTTTCGATTGTATAAATTATGTTTTCATCACTATGTATGGAAATCATGTTTCCCTCATAGCTAAAGACAACAGATTTTCTGTCTTCAAAACATTTCTTTTCCTGTGTAAACATATCTTTCCTTATGTAAACGTTCCTTTCTCAATGTAAAAATCTCTATGCTTGTATAAAGAATTGATATTTCACACTTGACTGTATTTCTTCCAGCATCTATTTCTTGTATTCCCTAGAAGTAGGTTTTTTCTTACACATCGAAGGCCATATGCTGCATTTTTCTGATGTCATATTTATTTAATGTGTAAGATACAACAGCTTAATTCTGTTATTTGTTTTAGACACTCTTTCGATCAGTTCTTTTAAAAGATTTTGTGTGCTGTTTTGCATATTAATGAAAAGTATCATTCAATACTCTTCTCGTAGGTTATATTTAAGGGCTCGATAGAATTTTCGAGGTAAAGCTTTGAGACTAGTAAGTACTATAAGTGAGTACTCATAAGTCTTTTTCGCTTATTCTCTTTCTCTGGATGTATGGAGTGCGGCATATTTTCTCCCGAACGTAGTATATTTATATACGAGGCAACAGCAAGCATATATATCGCATAAGCAACAGCAAGCATATTGGGTGATAATGCTCTTACACAGTTTCTCTTTCAAGAACATATCAGACCAGACTGGCTTATATTATTTTCCAAACAAAAATAAATAATTTGTTATAGAACAAAATTTGTATTTAACCTTAACATATTTTATGAAGTACACCTAAGTTATAGCATTGTTATTTATTTACTCAGTTATAAGCTTAAATCTACATAAGTAAGAAAATTATATGCATTTATGTACTTTTAATGAGTACTCTTTCGTTGATTAGTTATTCAAAATCATTATAAAACCTTAAATTATAAAATTTGTTTTGTCATAAAAATGAAGATCTTTCAATGTACAAAACAACTTTCAAACCAGGTTAGCAAAACCAGATATTTAGTATTTAAAATTATATAATTTATCTGATGTTAATATAATTAATCTTTTAACGAAATACACTCATACCAAAATTGTATGTTTAGTTTTAAATTACGAACGTTAAATTTACAACTCCTTTACAATACATTTTTCATAATGAATACAGGTAAAGGAAATTGATTAAAACACCGTTCAAAAATTAAACTTTTTATTCAAGGTCTTTATATTCAATACCTAATTAAATAAAATTACAAAACAATAAAAAAATATATTATGAATACTGAAAGAGAACAAAATTTTTAATAAGACAAAATTTGAATTGAGGTCAGGTTTCATCGCTAACAAAATGTTGTTAAACTATTACTTGTGCGTATGAGGTGTAATAAATAATGAAGGCAGGCATGCCAAAAGGCCGAGTTTATCTGGCACAGCAAAACATTTTACCCCAAATATTCTAGAGTGTTGTCGTACTCTATACTGTATTGTACAACTGTAAGTCACATGTAGGTTTGGGTTTGATGACTGACCGTAAAAAATTATTGGAATTTTGATTCAAATTGCATTTGATAAATTTTATGAGGTTCGAAGTTTGCGCCGAGGTCACTGTTACCATTGTCGTGAATCATCCAAGGTGGAAAAAAGTTTCTCAACATTCCCTCTTTGAAGTTTAGTTTCTTTTCTATTACCCTTTTGATGTCACAAAGTGCGCTAGCATTTCAACACACGAAAGTAGTTTTCAAATTTCATCATCTAGATGAACGATATAGCCCGGAGGCAGGTACTGTATCTGAAAGTCTCGAAGAAAATCTGCAAAGCTTGCCCAAAAATCTCGATTATTTCTGATACCATAAAAGCGCATTCTCATTTAGTAGTTCGGGTTGTGATTTAAGCATTCTATCTTGTTGGACTTCATAAGCATCCATCAATTCGTGTAGAACGATACGGCGTCAGTATCCCTCCTGCCATCAAAACGAAGATTCCATTTGCGCATCATATTGCACAATGTAGCGGTGTCTGAAACGCTGCATGGGTTACTCTCGAAACCAGACGCTATGTTTCCTGACTGCGTATTGGTGAACTCGTAATACTGGCGCGGTAGTGAGTTTCGATGGCTGTACGTTCCGGGATGCCATTAGTTCATACTCTGAATTCTGGCTCAACTCTCTCGGGAATGCTGATTCGAAAGTAGTTGCTCTAGTCGCTACGTTTAAGGACTGTGGTCGTAGGCCTACAGCTCCTGACATGATTCGCTAGACTTCTTCGAACGTAGCGGTAGGCGGGAGACCAAGCATCTCTAATAACTTCCATCTCTGTTCCGTCTTTCGATTGCACATTTTCGTTATTTGGGAGAGTTTCGTAGCTCGTTGCTCAGCTCTCACTTCCATATTCCATACAAGCAAAAGCGAATGAAGGGCTCTTTGCAATCCCACCTCGTGCTAATCGCATTATTTCTGCTCGCAACTGCTGGCTATTTCCGTCACTTGGTACTCCGTATTTATTAAGTTCAGCTTGTAGCTGCGGTTTGGTGAGCTTATCCAGCTGACCCTTGCATACAAGTCGGTTGATATATTGCCGTCGACGGCGCTTGGAGCTACCAAATGAGGATTTATCGGGTGTCCTGTTTGAACGGTCTTTGGTATTGCGCCACCAGTAGAAGTAGACGTCGTAGGGAGAGGCTTCGTTGTTTTCGAATCCGTTTTCTTTGTTTCGCTTGTAGTACCGCTTTCTCCTCCATTAATATACATCCAAAATACGTTCCACCCAAGAATGTTTAGAATGGTTCTCAGAAGAAATCTTAAAATATAAAGATCCTTTTTCAAGATTTATTCCCAGTTAATTTGTTTATTTGAAGTTGTCTCTGTCGTATCGCTTAGTATGTTTCTCGATTTTTATTATTTTCAGGCCAATTGTTCAGGCGCCATTTTATGTAAAGGTGTTTCGGTATAATTGCTTTTTATATCGTCTGCCCTGATAGTTGCAGACGTGCTGGGTTCTATTCCAGGGTTGTGATATCGATATATTCCTAAAGAGTTGGTGTGTGTGTGTGTGTGTGTGTGTGTGTGTGTGTGTGTGTGTGTGTGTGTGTTGTGTGTGTGTGTGTTGTGTGTGTGTGTGTGTGTACGAGAGCGACTGTGTGTGTGAGAGTACACTGTGGTACTGGATGGTACATAAGCATCCATCAATTCGTGTGTAGAACGATACGGCGTCAGTATCCCTCCTGCCATCAAAACGAAGATTCCATTTGCGCATCATATTGCACAATGTAGCGGTGTCTGAAACGCTGCATGGGTTACTCTCGAAACCAGACGCTATGTTTCCTGACTGCGTATTGGTGAACTCGTAATACTGGCGCGGTAGTGAGTTCGATGGCTGTACGTTCCGGGATGCCATTAGTTCATACTCTGAATTCTGGCTCAACTCTCTCGGGAATGCTGATTCGAAAGTAGTTGCTCTAGTCGCTACGTTTAAGGACTGTGGTCGTAGGCCTACAGCTCCTGACATGATTCGCTAGACTTCTTCGAACGTAGCGGTAGGCGGGAGACCAAGCATCTCTAATAACTTCCATCTCTGTTCCGTCTTCGATTGCACATTTTCGTTATTTGGGAGAGTTTCGTAGCTCGTTGCTCAGCTCTCACTTCCATATTCCATACAAGCAAAAGCGAATGAAGGGCTCTTTGCAATCCCACCTCGTGCTAATCGCATTATTTCTGCTCGCAACTGCTGGCTATTTCCGTCACTTGGTACTCCGTATTTATTAAGTTCAGCTTGTAGCTGCGGTTTGGTGAGCTTATCCAGCTGACCCTTGCATACAAGTCGGTTGATATATTGCCGTCGACGGCGCTTGGAGCTACCAAATGAGGATTTATCGGGTGTCCTGTTTGAACGGTCTTTGGTATTGCGCCAGTAGAAGTAGACGTCGTAGGGAGAGGCTTCGTTGTTTTCGAATCCGTTTTCTTTGTTTCGCTTGTAGTACCGCTTTCTCCTCCATTAATATACATCCAAAATACGTTCCACCCAAGAATGTTTAGAATGGTTCTCAGAAATCTTAAAATATAAAGATCCTTTTTCAAGATTTATTCCCAGTTAATTTGTTTATTTGAAGTTGTCTCTGTCGTATCGCTTAGTATGTTTCTCGATTTTTATTATTTTCAGGCCAATTGTTCAGGCGCCATTTTATGTAAGGTGTTTCGGTATAATTGCTTTTTATATCGTCTGCCCTGATAGTTGCAGACGTGCTGGGTTCTATTCCAGGGTTGTGATATCGATATATTCCTAAAGAGTTGTGTGTGTGTGTGTGTGTGTGTGTGTGTGTGTGTGTGTGTGTGTGTGTGTGTGTGTGTGTGTGTGTGTGTGTGTGTGTGTGTGTGTGTGTACGAGAGCGACTGTGTGTGTGAGAGTACACTGTGGTACTGGATGGTACATAAGCATCCATCAATTCGTGTAGAACGATACGGGCGTCAGTATCCCTCCTGCCATCAAAACGAAGATTCCATTTGCGCATCATATTGCACAATGTAGCGGTGTCTGAAACGCTGCATGGGTTACTCTCGAAACCAGACGCTATGTTTCCTGACTGCGTATTGGTGAACTCGTAATACTGGCGCGGTAGTGAGTTCGATGGCTGTACGTTCCGGGATGCCATTAGTTCATACTCTGAATTCTGGCTCAACTCTCTCGGGAATGCTGATTCGAAAGTAGTTGCTCTAGTCGCTACGTTTAAGGACTGTGGTCGTAGGCCTACAGCTCCTGACATGATTCGCTAGACTTCTTCGAACGTAGCGGTAGGCGGGAGGACCAAGCATCTCTAATAACTTCCATCTCTGTTCCGTCTTCGATTGCACATTTTCGTTATTTGGGAGAGTTTCGTAGCTCGTTGCTCAGCTCTCACTTCCATATTCCATACAAGCAAAAGCGAATGAAGGGCTCTTTGCAATCCCACCTCGTGCTAATCGCATTATTTCTGCTCGCAACTGCTGGCTATTTCCGTCACTTGGTACTCCGTATTTATTAAGTTCAGCTTGTAGCTGCGGTTTGGTGAGCTTATCCAGCTGACCCTTGCATACAAGTCGGTTGATATATTTGCCGTCGACGGCGCTTGGAGCTACCAAATGAGGATTTATCGGGTGTCCTGTTTGAACGGTCTTTGGTATTGCGCCAGTAGAAGTAGACGTCGTAGGGAGAGGCTTCGTTGTTTTCGAATCCGTTTTCTTTGTTTCGCTTGTAGTACCGCTTTCTCCTCCATTAATATACATCCAAAATACGTTCCACCCAAGAATGTTTAGAATGGTTCTCAGAAATCTTAAAATATAAAGATCCTTTTTCAAGATTTATTCCCAGTTAATTTGTTTATTTGAAGTTGTCTCTGTCGTATCGCTTAGTATGTTTCTCGATTTTTATTATTTTCAGGCCAATTGTTCAGGCGCCATTTTATGTAAGGTGTTTCGGTATATAATTGCTTTTTATATCGTCTGCCCTGATAGTTGCAGACGTGCTGGGTTCTATTCCAGGGTTGTGATATCGATATATTCCTAAAGAGTTGTGTGTGTGTGTGTGTGTGTGTGTGTGTGTGTGTGTGTGTGTGTGTGTGTGTGTGTGTGTGTGTGTGTGTGTGTGTGTGTGTGTGTGTGTGTGTGTGTGTGTGTGTGTGTGTGTGTGTGTGTGTGTGGTGTGTGTGTGTGTGTGTGTGTGTACGAGAGCGGACTGTGTGTGTGTGAGAGAGAGAATGAGTGAGAAAGTGTGAGGAGAGTGTGAGTGAATGCGTAAAAGAGAGTGAGAGGGAGATAGTCTCAAATTGTATTACTTTTTTTCTGTTCTATTACTAATTCGCTAATTTAAGTTATGTTAAACCCTTTCATAAAATGATTGCAAGAGTTTAATTTTTTATTTCTTTGTATTAATTCTACTATTTTATTTTAATTTTTACTTTAAGGTTGTTATATTTGTTCAGTAGACTGTTAGAGCTCGTTCCCAGGTGTGTCCAGGCATATGGCCTTTGCTGGGAACATATTTTACTTTATAAATATGTACGTATATAATTCTTACTTTGTGAAATAAAGTTTCTTTCTTTCTTCATCTTCTTCTACTCTTAAATCTCTCGATAAGCCCAAGTTGTATTTATGTTGTCAGCGTTCATGTTTTTGTTTCCCGTTATCAATATTATCTGTATAGCTACCGTAGATAACAGTGATAACCCGCCTTATTCTGATGAAGCGATTTAAGAGGCGGAAGTCAAAGAACCACACATCATGCTCAGGAACGATGTAAGGTATTTCGGTATAATCACTTTTTATATCGTCTGCCCTGATAGTTGCAGTCGTGCTGGGTTCTATTCCAGGGTTGTGATATCGCCTTATATATTTATCTTACCCGCGCCCTCACCGTACGCTGGTAGAGATCGATATGACACGCAAGGTTAAACGTAAGTGAACAGAAAAACTCAGACTGTCGTTCAGAGCGAATTCAGTTATTCGTACTCTTTAATGGAACGATATCGTCACCGTTTTTCTGTTCTATATTTCGCGATTTCACGTATAATTATTGATTAGAACTGTCAATGTGAGGTTCTAAAATGTGACGTTTTAGAATTAAATTCTATTGTAACGACGAAAAATTCAGCGATTATTTGTGCGCGAGAGAAAATCATATTTTAATATCGGTGGTCCGCGAGATCTTCTATTCCACAGCCGTTGACTCGAACCGATCCTTGTATCGTCTGCTCGTTTTTCAGTGTCTGTTGTTGTGCTGTGTTAAGCTGAGGTTATGTTTTGACTTTACAAATATCAAAATAAAATATTAAATATATCCAACAAAACAAATTACTTTTTTATACTAATAATACAAACGTTATCATATAAAGTTAACCTGAAAGCAACATGTCACTAACTGCGATAACCTATTAGCTGCTCCTAACCTATCCTACGCACCGAATTATTAATTTCAAGAATAGGATCACAAGCTTATGCGGCTTATAGGATGCAAAATATACGTTTGCAAACTAGGAAAGGTAGTGAAGGGTAATAGAACCTATATTTAATAGACACACTACTATAACAAACCGCGATAACCTATAAGCTGCTTTTAATCTATCCTACGCAACGAATTATTAATTTTAGGAATAGGATCACAAGCTTATGCGGCTTATAGGATGCAAAGTATACGTTTGCAAACTAGGAAAGGTAGTGAAGGGTAGCAGAACCTATCCTACGCACCGAATTATAAATTTCTCAAAGATTCCGTAGAATTCAATATTAACCAATTAATATGAATTTTTGATATTGAACCTTCTATATTCGTATTCTTATCAAATTTTATTAATAATTGCAAATCGTGGTGACTCACCAAATAGATGATATAGGTTAGTATATAGTGATAATAGTGTATCTATTAAATATAGGTTCTACTACTCATCACTACCTTTCTTAGTTTGCAAACGTATATTTTGCATCCTATAAGCCGCATAAGCTGGTGTTCCTATTCCTGAGATCGGTTTACTCTCAGTCCTTCCACTGCGCCGTAAGAAGTTGAATCTCAATACCTCTCAAAATGTTCCATATGATACTATTAATAACATACCCATTTCATTGTAATCTATTTATGCAGGAAGTATTACATAGGAAACAAGTAAAATTTTAAAACCTAGAACAAAATAAATCTCGGTTTTTTTATTGTATTTAAAAAATTATAATTATCAGAAGCTGATTATTGCCTGGCTCACTTGCCTACATAACGGGCATTGGAGATTCACCTGGTAACTAGGCAGTGTGTCTGAGCCCTCAGTGCACATACACAAGTGGCCACAAGTGGTAGTTGTGTCGTGGCAGCCGAAAGGTACAGACGTCTTTCCTTGTTACTCCGTCTTCTGCTGTTTCATAATGAGTGATTGCGCGTCGTGTAGTGATCCCTTGCCTAATGAACCGCTTTCGTTTGCTATATGTTCCTTGTGTTACATTAAATTACATCTGGAATGTGCTGATATTCTTGAGAAAAAACTGGAACCGCAATGGGTGATACTAGAAGAGGTGGATGGAAGTGCAAAGGCTGTATTGGTGCAAGTAAGTCGAGCAAATCGAGGAAATTGTTTCACAGGATATTATTACCAAAATGTAGACTGAATTCCTCAAAAAATGGACGATACTATCAAAAAACAATTTTCTGAATTTGAAGCCCGTTATAAAATAAGACTTGATGACTTTCAAACCTCCTTACAATATTTTTCAAATAAGATTGATGATTATGATAGTTTGGTGGTGAAAGAACTCAAGTTAACAGTTAAATCTATTGAAACTTAAAATTTATCTATAGAGACTAAAAATTTAAACTTTAAAAGAGAATTGGCTACAGTTTAAAACTCAATTTTAGGAGCTGCAGCAGTACAACCGTAACAGGAACCTGCAAATTGAAGGGATCCCAGAGGTGGATGGCGAACAGATGAGATCCATTGTTTCAGAAGGTTGCTGGTCTGGTGGGGGAGTCTGTTGAATTTGAAAACGATATTCAAGCCATACATAGAATACCTGTAAAAAACCCAGATGACCAAGGCCTATCATTGTGCAGTTCTCAAACCGGCAAAAGAGAGATGCAATTCTGAAAAAAGCAAAATTGCATCAAAGAACAGAGGTATTAAGTCTTCTGATTTCGTTCAGGGAGTGCCCATGACCAACGTTTATATTAACGAACACTTAACACCTTATAATAAACAACTGCTTTTCAATGCAATAAACTCAAAGAAATTGGTTTTAAATATGTATGGATTGTCGAGGGAAAACTATTTGTATTGGAATCGAACGATGATAGGAAAAACCAGAATATCAACAATAGGCGATTTGGCTAAATTGGGTTTGAATATTGAAGGATTGGTGACAGGGGTACCTAATGTGTGATGTGGATAATGCTAACAGACATTCAGACATCGTTGTAATTGTGTATTGGTTCATGCCCCTCAGTAATGTACATATTTAATGACTTTAAAATATTTTGTTTGAATATTAGAAGTATAAGGGAAACACTATAATGTACTCATAGTTTATTTAAACTCACTGAACTATATACTTATAAAATTATTACCTTAATTGAAGTTAGGATCAAGAGCGGAGAGGAGGATAATTACAACATCGCAGGTTTACAGCATGCTGTTCCAGCCGAGACCTGACAATCAAGCCGGTGGCGTTATCGTCTACCTGGACTCTGCCCTCCTGTACACTCACGAGTCCATCCTACTGCCCACTGCCGAGCTGATCCATGTCACACTCCTCCTCCCCCATTTGAATAATAGTCTTGAGTTTTCACTCTTTGCAATTTATAGAAATTGTAGGTTTACTTATAATAAATTTAAAAACGTATTTGTAAATATTTTAAAATTAAAAAATGATCCTACATTAATAGTGGGAGACATGAATATTTGCACATTAAAAAATAAAGGGTCTGGCATTGAATATCTAAGTACACTTTTTTCTTAAGGTTTTGAGAATTTAGTAAATACGCCAACTAGAATAGTTAACGAGTCAGCGTCCTGTCTGGATCATGCACTGGTAAGAAATACTAAGGGGGTTTAAAATTTATGTGTAGCGTTTTGGAATTGGATTTGACTGATCATTTTTCCCTTAGATATTCAAATTGACGATCTCAGGGAGAATAAAAATGAAATTAAGTTTTATAAAATTCTAAATAATGGTGTTCTGAAGAGACAGTTATTTCAGGCCGACTGGAGTCTAGTTATGGACATTATTGATATAAATGAGGTTGTTAAAAGGTTCTATGATATTTATAATGCATGTCACCTTGCATCATGCACTTTGAAAAAAGTTAACAGTAGGAATAGGAAAAGGAGCGAATGGGTTTCAGACTATGTTGTTGATTTAATAAACTATAAGAATAACATATATAACGCTTATGCCCGAGATAGGAATAACTTAGCTTTAAGAATTAATATATAAATATATCTGAGATTGTGTGCAGGCAAATCAAAATATGCTAAAATAAATTATTATTCAAATTTAATTCAAGAATGCAAGTGTGACTCGAAAAAGTACTGGAATGTTGTTAGGAAGTTAATTAAGAGTAAAAAGAAGGGTTTAGATAAAATTACTGTTAACAATGTTACAGTGAGTGTGAATAACAATGAATTGGTGGTTGCAAATGCTTTTAATGAATACTACAGTGGCATCGTATCCAATTTAAGGTATGAGGAGTTTGGAGAGGACTTGTTTTATGAGGACAACACTGAATAATATGAAGGTTTCTTACACGGTCTCGATATTAACCTAGCTCATGTTGTAATTACAATTAAAAACATGCAAAATAAGCATAGTTCTGGGTTTGATGGTATCAGTGTTAATGTTATTAAAGAAAATGTAGATGTAAAAAGCTTCAAGTTAGCAACTGTAATCCCAGTTTACAAAGCTGGGGATACCAAATATTTATCCTCATACAGGCCGATCTCGTTGATCAGTACAGTAGCAGTAGCTAAGGTGTGTGAGCACTTTGTGACAGAAAAGTTAATGTATTATTTTACTACTAGATAAATTTTTTCCATTAGCCAGTTTGGCTTTTTTGTCCGGGAGAAGTACATACATGGCGTTGAATGGTCACATTAGCACGATTGTTGGCAGCTTGGATGATCATAAATACACATTAGCTATCTATCTTGATGTCCTTGATATAGACCTACTTGTCATTAAATTTAAAAAATACGGAATAGGTGGCAGGGCTATATCTTGGTTGGAATCGTTTTGTAGAGGAAGAAATCAAATTGGTAAAATCAACAATGTACATAGTGAGATGGTGGAGCTGAAGTATGGCACAGCACAGGGTGGTGTCCTTGGGCCAATGCTATTTTTTATCTACATTAATGATCTATTAAGCTTACAGTTGCTATTATCTATTAAAATTCTAACATATTCGCATATGCCGACGACACGGCACTATTCTGTTCTGCCTATAAAAGAGAAGCTCTCAAGCTTAGAGTAGCGACCTGGAGAGGATTTCGACATGGCTTATTAATAATAAGTTACTAATAGACTCAAAGAAATCAAAATGTTTAATGTTTTTTTACTGTAATCAGCAGAAAGATAAATTGGAGCAGGATTTTGAATTGTACTGTCATAGACATAGATGCAGTTATGAATGCACATGTTCTAGTATTGAAATTGTAGCTTCGGTTAAATATCGTTCTTTGTATATATAGATCAGCACTTGAAATGGGACCAACATGTTGATTATATTGTAAAAAAATTAAGAATAAATTACTCACTATACCACATGAAAAAACTGCTTCTATAGCCAACATTTGAGACAATTGTATCTGTCATGGTTCGAGAGCACGTTGCGATATGCAATAATTTATTATGGTGGGGCTTACTCTACGGTTTTGCGTCCTGTAATAATGTGTCAAAGACAAGCCTTAAGGATACTTTTTGGAATCTGCCGTCGGGAAAGAATGAGTTATATATTTAACGAATACAAATATTTTACATTTTTTCAGATCCACAAGTTTTGTTGTTTGCAATATATACACAAACATTTTAATAACTATCCCTTAAGACAGTACCAAAGATCAACTAGAGCTGCACAGTATATTACCCTACAGGTTAAAAGATGGAACAAAGAAACTAGTAAACACCAGTTCTGTTACTTAGGGCCAAAACTGTATAATGCAGTTGTAGAACATTTTGGCAATGAAATAGTATTTGTAGGTAAACCTAAATTCAAAATGAAATGAATCCAATATATAACTGACTGGCAGACTTAATTAATCACAATCTGTTGTACTGTAAGTTTTCTCTGTTAACTGTTTCATCAGTTATAATTTTTATAGTATTGTCTATGTTATATCGCTATAGTCTATCTGTTGTTATAACTTTATAGTTTTATGTCCTGTTATTCATTATATAGTCTATCTATTGTTATAACTTTATAGTTTATGTCCTGTTATTTATTATATTATAGTCTATCTGTTGTTATCAATTTATGGTTTATGTCTTGTAATTCATTATATAGTCTATCTGTTGTTATCACTTTATAGTTTGTCTTGTTATATCGTTATATTACATTTCCTTGTTATTTATTACATAGTCTAACTGATGTTATTACTTTAGCTTATGTCCCTGTTATCACATTATAGAATATATCCTTGTTATTGAATATATAGTCTACATATTGTGTTTTTATACACCTTATTTTAAGAGAGTTTGGAGCATACTCCTAGTGCATGGTCTGGAACAGGATGTTGGTTCGGTATAAATTATATATCTTATAAATAATTGCTTAATGTTTACCACTTAATAGTATGTTTCTCGTTGTATTGTATTTTTATATTTTATTTCCCTGTTATTTAGTACTATATAACTGTATAAGCAAAAATGTTCTATAGCGCGTTGTTAGTGTCGGTTTGATGTTGTGTGTTGAATTTTGTATGATTGTGTGTTTATTTATGATTGTTATATAGGTGATATTTGTATTTTTGCTGTGTTGTTGAGTTTTTGGCATTTTGTTAAAATTAAAATGTATAGTAGTAGAACTAAATTCGATAAAAATAGCTAGCTGTCACGAAGCTTAAATTGTGTATGGTATTTGTATATTCATAGTGATGTTATTTGACTTTCAGGGAAGACGTGAAATATCTCCCCGACAAGGATCTATGAAAAAAATGTCCTACTTCCCAGAAGCTTTTTCACTTAATGATACATTAATTACAAGATTAGGCTGAATATCTCGTTGAATCAAAAAACATCAAATTCTGTTAACCTCTAGTATTATAATAATATAGAAAAGTTATTGCAGGTTTTATAAACTTCATATTTCATTATTATTAAATAATACTGATTAAAAACTATTAAAAAAATAGATATATAAAACATTATATGGATATTAAATGGAGCCATAAATACAGGTTGGGCGCGCTGCTATAAAGAATTCAACAGATTTTGCTTCTCTGTTTAACGAATATTCTGTTCAATGGCTTCAAAAGACCCAACTCTCAATGGGCAACACCATAATTAATGCTAGGGAGCAGGTATCATCTGTGTAACCAAACCCCTTTGATATTTATGAGGTCACAAGCTTCACACACAGATTAAACTTCAAAAGAATATTGATAGCATATAAAAAGCTTCAAGCATTATTATCTCCAGAGACAATTGGTTATTTGTACTAAATTGTAAGCGACCTTTTTTTATACGTATTAAAAACGTAAAAGTCATATTGATAAATGAAATTCGAGAATACTGGCAATTATTGCCCAATTTCGATACTTCCAGTCTTACTCAATATTTATTATGAAGCGTATTTGTAGAAAAACTTGAAAATTAATTGATACTTTTCCTCCGGAAATGTAGAATAATGAAAGATAAATCCACTATCGAGGGTCTTTTATTTTTTTAGATTCCTTCAAAAGGTTTTGACTGTGATTAATACACAAACCTGCGCTGGGAAAGGTGCTCTTGAATCGATTCTCACACCAATAACTTTTTCAATACATGTTAATAATTTAAGTTCCTTAGGCTGAAGTGAAAAGCTGACCCAGTAAGCCAGTAATATTAACCCTTGTATGGAAATTAGGACGTTTGTTGAACGGTACTAATTAATAAGTCCTGGGCGGTTGGATTACATTTCTTCGGGATTCATCTTGATCGAAGGCAGACTTGAGAGAAACACATATCCTTTAAAGTTGTACCAGGAGTTTGTACTGTGGGCTACCTTTCAGGCCTAACTGAACGGCGATATTGTAGACACCACAAGAAGTTGTTGAGATACCGAACAGGCATTCTAATACAGATTCTTACTCTTTTTGATTTTTCTAAAGCTTTCGACAGCGTAAACCACAAGTTACTGTTAGCTAAATTAAGGGTAGTAGGGTTTTCTGATCATGTTCTAAATTGGCTGAGATCATATCTGTCAGAAAGAAGGCAGTGTGTCAAGGTTGCTGACATGACTTCGGACTGGGGGTGTGTTACTTGTGGGGTGCCTCAGGGTTCTATCCTGGGTCCCCTACTCTTTGTACTGTATGTAAATGACATTCACAGAGTTCTCAAATCAGGTATCACATGTACGCTGATGACCCACAAATCTACTTGCACTTTGACGTTAACTCCATTAATGACTGCATCAACAGGATCAATGACGACATTAAAAATATTGTTTTATGGTGTGGAAACCATGTGCTTACACTAAACCATACAAAAAATCAAACCAATACTTATATGCCACACACGTTTACGGAACTTTCTGGACTCGAACACTATTGAATCCTTAATTATTGACGGAACTACTCTACCATACTAAGAAACAGTGAAAAATCTTGGTTTGACGTTTTAACTCAAATTTGACTTGGACGGAAGCGGTGAGGGATGTATGTAAAAGAGTCATCGCATCCGTCCACTCACTGAAACGCTTACAAAGATTTCTACCTGAACGGATCAAACTACTTTCTGCTTTGTATCCTTGGTGGAAGTAAGTTGGTTTTAATGGAAAAGACATATTTTGTATACTTCCACATAAAATTTATTAAAATAGCGCTTTCGCCGGTTAAGGCATCATCAGTTTGACATTGTTTACAGAAAAAAACATATGTGTAAAATAGAAGAAACATATGATAAAATAGAATAAAATTTAAAACTAACTGTAAAGACCAAAAACTAATAAATTATAAAAGAATTATGTAGAAAAATATGGTTTGCAATTCATAATTTTGGAATGGATTTCTTTTTTCACTAATGGTATAAAAATATCACTGAAATTTATGGAAGGTTGGGAAATACAATTATCTTTTAAAACTGTCATACACGCACTTTCAATTTTATTTCTTTTAGTCCAGGAAGATTCTTTAAACACAACACTAGACGATTCAAAATTTATATGATGATTTTCTTTTACTGCATGTTCAACTAATTTAGATTTTTCAATATTTTCTTTTTTATAATTATAAATATGTTCTTTTACTCTAATTTCCACAGGTCTATTAGTTTTTGGTCTTTACAGTTAGTTTTAAATTTTATTCTATTTTATCATATGTTTCTTCTATTTTACACATATGTTTTTTTCTGTAAACAATGTCAAACTGATGATGCCTTAACCGGCGAAAGCGCTATTTTAATAAATTTTATGTGGAAGTATACAAAATATGTCTTTTCCATTAAAACCAACTTACTTCCACCAAGGATACAAAGCAGAAAATGAAAAACTATTGGAAGAAAGCGACACGGGACGACTATGTGTTTTTGTACAGGAAACTTAAAACAAAACAAAGATTATGCACACAACATATTTGGTTCAATAACCAATGCCGTAAGTTAAATATATTTCCTAATTATATCCAAATCAAAATTAACTCTAAATCTCGTTCATCAAAATCTGCCTTATATAAGGCTAAGAAAGTATGGCTAATAGAAGAGATCAAACATTGGTATCAATTGAGAGACAATGTTAGTACATATCTTAAAATTATTCATGAACTACTCATTTTGAGATTACATCCCATTGAATTAGATATATTTCAAGCAGAAACTTTTGATATTGTCAGTGATACGATTCATAATGTTTTTACTAAACAAGTATCAAAGATTGTAAGGCTTTGTAATGCCAATAAAATAATATGTCCTTTTTCTGATTACGAATTACCTTACTCCGATAATAACCAGACAAATAATAATCAGTTTGTTCTTAATCTTTCTAACAAATCGATGACAGATTGTGAGTTAAACTTGTTGAGCAAAGGCCTAAATTTTTCAATATCAAATGGACACTTTTCATGCGTGGATATAGTTATGCCAACAGATTCAGCTGCTAATCTATTACCTCCTGAACAGCAAGACTATTACCGGGCTTTGATCCGACAAAACACTGGAAAAATTCAAATAGACCCAAAAGCAATCTTACTTTCACAGAGATTAGTGCTCTTAAATCGCTAAGAAATGATGAATCCATAGTAATTCTTCCTGCTGATAAGGGTAAAGTTACAGTTATCTTGGACAAGGAAGAGTATGATAGTAAAATTAATAAATTAGTTAACTGTGATGAATATACTTCAATAAATAAGGATCCTACAGTAAAAATTGAGAAAATTATAAAACAGACACTAAAAAAGCATGAAAATGAACTAGGTAAACCTCTTATTGTAAAATTAAGCCCTCAATATTCAAAGCCACCACATTTGTATGGACTACCGAAAATTCACAAAGATTTAATTCCTCTTAGGCCAATAGTAAGTTCCATTGACTCTCCTGTATCAAAGTTATCAAAATTTTTGTTACCTATTATTAGTCCATTATTTGGACAAGCTAATTCTTACATCAAGAATTCAGAAGATTTTATCAATAAAATAAAAAATATTAATATTGATTACAGTGATATTATGGTCAGCTACGACGTAAATAGTCTGTTTACAAATGTACCTGTCTCTGAAGCTTTGTGTCTGATTAGACAACGACTTTCTAATGATAACAACTTCAGTATGAGAACAACATTATCTATTAACTGTGTAATGGAACTTCTTACTGTATGTGTTAGCCACAACTATTTTCAGTTAAAAGATAGATTTTACAATCAAGTATCCGGTTTACCTATGGGTGGTGTTCTCAGCCCAATAATTAGCAACATATTTATGGACCACTTTGAAGACATTGCTTTTGAAAATTGGAGTATTAAACCCAAAATTTGGTTACGGTATGTTGATGATGTCTTTTGTGTATGGGAAAATAAAATTAACATCCAAGACGAATTTTTAAAACACATCAATTTAATTAGACCATCGATAAAATTTACTATTGAAAATGAGGTTAACAGTGAAATTCCATTTCTTGATATTTTGATAACAAAAACAAAAGAAAACACAATTAAAACAACATTATTTTACAAGAAGACTTTCAGTGGACAGTACCTTAATTATAATTCAAATCATCCTCAACATGTAAAAATTGGATTAGTACAAAATTTGTTTCAGAAGATTAATAATTTGGTAACTGATAACAAAGATAAAATTTTAGGAGAAAATTATACTACAGAACTTTTGATTAAAAACAACTACCCTCCATCAATTATTGAACGAGCTAAGGCTAAAAACAAAATTTGCAAGCAAATTACCAAAACAGACAATCCTAAATATCTTACTACCGTAACTATTCCTTATGTAAAAGGAACATCAGAAAAAATTCGTAGAATAAATTATAAATTTAACATCCGCACTGTTTTTAAGTCCCAAAATAATATAAGAAGTTACTTAACAAAATTAAAACCGAAAAACAAACATCAAGAAACCAAGAATGTGATATACAAAATTGACTGTGGTTGCAACAAGACGTATATCGGCCAAACATCAAGACCTGTGGAAATTAGAGTAAAAGAACATATTTATAATTATAAAAAAGAAAATATTGAAAAATCTAAATTAGTTGAACATGCAGTAAAAGAAAATCATCATATAAATTTTGAATCGTCTAGTGTTGTGTTTAAAGAATCTTCCTGGACTAAAAGAAATAAAATTGAAAGTGCGTGTATGACAGTTTTAAAAGATAATTGTATTTCCCAACCTTCCATAAATTTCAGTGATATTTTTATACCATTAGTGAAAAAAGAAATCCATTCCAAAATTATGAATTGCAAACCATATTTTTCTACATAATTCTTTTATAATTTATTAGTTTTTGGTCTTTACAGTTAGTTTTAAATTTTATTCTATTTTATCATATGTTTCTTCTATTTTACACATATGTTTTTTTTCTGTAAACAATGTCAAACTGATGATGCCTTAACCGGCGAAAGCGCTATTTTAATAAATTTTATGTGGAAGTATACAAAATATGTCTTTTCCATTAGGATCAAACTACTGTTGACAAAATCACTAGTACTTCCACACTTCAATTACTGCAACTCTTTGATGAATGACATGACGGTAGCACTTAGTGAGAATCTGCAAAGGACTGAAAACTACTGTTTAAGTTACGTTTATGATGTGAGACGAGACCAACACATTATACCGTACTATATTCAGGGAAATATTTTGAAATTAAAAAAACAACGATCAATCAAAATACTAATTCAATTCAATTCAGTTCATTTCAATTTTACAATCTGGATTTCCAAAATATTTTTCAAAATATTTCCACTTTATATCTCATGTAGTGTAAGAAGCACTCGCTGTGGTTCTCGTACCTTAAGAATGCCCCAACACAGGGCTGTAGTATTTGATAGATATTTTCAAGTGATAGGTTGTCGTTTGTGGAACTCCCTACCCCCAGAAATCACTTCCATTGAGGGAGATCGGCGGTTTGTGGCGGCACTGAGACGTTTGTACCATGAACGGTTGGTCGGGGCGGGTCCGTCCTAGGGGTCTTGTGGGTGTGGTGCTGGCATTGTGTGTGAGGAGTGTGAGTGAGATAAAACACCATAAATATTATTTATTTCTAAAATAATCTTATTATTTATTTATAAATTATTGTTATTAGGTATTATTAATAGGTTTCGGTTCTTATTAAAAATGGAAGTTGTAATATTATTTTGTGTTATGATTGTATAACTATATTTTTAATTCTTTTTTGAAGTATCATATTTATAATTTTTTAGTGTTTAGATTAATGTTTAATTTAATGTCTTTAGTAAAGTAGATTAGTGTTAATATTTGTTAATAATTATTGGTCAGACAGGTTAAGTGTAAGAAAGGGCCATGAGGCCCTAACTTTGCCTGTTTAAATAAACAATTTTTCATTTCATTTTTTATCTGACGTATATCTGACGTAGATTGCAATTTAAAGTATGCGAGATATTTGTAATGTCTGATAAGTGTGTATAACAAGTACGGTAGTTAGTAATTATCAAAACACGTTTTGATACGTTCGTGTATTCTAAATAACGTGGGTTGCAAATGTAAATTTTTCGCATGTAATAAAAATATTATAATTATCATTAATTTTGGGAGGCAATAGAGGGCTCGTATACATACTCAGTAAACGAATATCTGAAATCAAATTAACTGTTTTCTGTATTTAAAAATATAAATTAGTCCAGTTATTTCCTTTGAAATGGTATCTTATAGTTTGTAACTGCTTATTGTAAAATCCATAGAAACATAAGAAATGTGTTAGATAATACCTGGAGAAATTTTTGAAATAATGTAAAATAGTTTATTCTTGTGCGAGTATTTGTATCAATTATCTATAAGGCTATAAAAGATTAAATATAAATTCAGTTAATATCGGTGATATTGTAATATTATAGACATTTTCCGTAGGCTGGAATCATTGTTAAAGTAGGGGTGTATAGTTCAGTTTCTTTGAAAAACTGAACTATACACAATGTATGCACTGTTTTATTTTAAAGTGACGAGTTTGCATTATTTATAGTACAGATCGTAGAGACATCTCACTTGCTTTTCAAACCTTTTTTCTAGTCACAATGTCGACCTTCACTAAATAAAATGTTTTATATCCTCTTATTCCGAGAATAGCTTATACTGTTTTCTAAATATTGTAGTAACATACAAAAATGGTTCAAATAAAACATAATTAGAAAATAACAAATAATAAGTACTAAAACAATCAGCTATTAAAAATAAAAGTTTTCTTTTGGATATAATTCATTTGGAATTTACCAAAAAATATTATATGATATGTATTTGGAATTTTATATTCATTAAAAATACTTAAGTAGGTATTGTTTACTGAAGCGTGCCCTAGAGACTGACTGCTTAGAATGAGCCACGTGTCCCTTCCGATTTGTACATCCCTGATGGCGTTATTATTACATATAACCAAGCATATGTAAATAAGAACAATAGAGTACGTACAAACTATAAAGTAGTAAGTACAAGAATAATTTTATGCTATATACAAGAGTAAGTCGTATACTAAACTCATACCAAGTGAGTGTGAAGTAGAAATTTCGTATAACCTACCAAGTGAATATTTTCTGTACAATTGTTGTTCATTCTAGTTCATCACATTTTAAATTAAATAATAAATAGCGAGAATGGCCTTGCTAATTTAAAAAAATTAAATTTATTAAAACACGATTAGTTTAATCCAAA
Organism: Homalodisca vitripennis; assembly: GCF_021130785.1. Lineage (NCBI taxonomy): Eukaryota > Metazoa > Arthropoda > Insecta > Hemiptera > Cicadellidae > Homalodisca > Homalodisca vitripennis. Next base: position 94,518,809 of record NC_060212.1, on the reverse strand, counting down.
CAACAGATACACCTATAACATTTAATTCAAGCACAACAACAAATGACAATCAAAGCTTGTTTTCAGCAACTATAATGGAAATACAAGTATTGCATACTATTGTAATGTAATTGTTATCGTACATTACTGATCAGGCAATTGTGGAAACTTTGTTCATGAAAGAACAGGCAACCTAATTATCACAAAGTAAACACATGCGATTCTAGTAAATATCAGTTTAAAGACTTTGGGAAACAATTTGTCTACAGATGAGACATGCAAATGATAGTAGCGTCAAAACTTTGCAGTATCCTGCATTGTTTGCTGTGATAGAATATATTTTACGGAATCAAAATTTGGCATACCTTAGTGTTGTGTTCTAAATACGTCATCATGTTCCTGTTACCCGTCCAGGATACCTCATTCATATCTCCGGATAGGTTGAAAAAACTCGACAAAAAAAAAAAAAATACAACGGCAAAAAACTTTAAACGATATCAAAAATTTTACACAACTATGAATGTCACCCAACATATTCCAATACCATTTCTGTGGAGTTCTGCCGCAGGGTTCTACACTGATGTTGATCAATATTTGTAGAAAAGAATTATTGGCGATTTATGATTTATTTATTTAGTGGGATTTTTATGATATTCCAAAATTTGAAAAAAACGAAGCAATGTCACTCAATTCAAGCCGACAGTAATGGTTAGCATATGAAAACTCAACTTATTACTAAGATAACATACAAAATATACGTAATAGCATTTAAACAGATATAATCTCTCAAAACTGTTGTGTCTATACAATCAACGTTTTATTAGCGGTTCCTGATCACTAAATCACTGACTCTGCCTACGGAGGCACGCATTTTAAAATTATTATAATTATCAAAATACATAATTTTATTATTGCACGAGGAATTTCGTTCTTTGGCTAAATGTCTCTATCAGGTTAATTTAGACTCAATTAAAAAAGTAAATTGTGTTACAAAATGTAAAATAACGGCCCATTCAAAGATAATTATTTTCCATTGCAGAACTACACGAATAAAAAGCAGATAGAATAAGGTATCCTTCAATTGGCAGATAAAGATAACCATAATGTCTTCAGAGGCTGATTGTATCCTATAGATTGTATCAGCTCTAAGTGTTTGTGTTGGAAGAATTGGAAGACTACTCAGTATTGTTTAATGTTTAAATCTTAAATTGTATTAATCCCGTTTCCTACCTATACCGTTTTTGCTGTTTTTTCTGTTAATATTACTGAAAATGTATAGCAAATATTAACGTCTCCCGCTAAGAAAAATGCATTATCAGGAGTTGATAGAAATTTGCTACGGAAACGTATGGCTAGGGAAAGGATTGAAATGCCTTGGAAGAATATAAAATCATACTTAAATAAACTTTTGAACCTTGATAAACACATACTGTACGCATAATTATAATATATCGTTGGTCCTCATTAGTATTGGAAAAGTTAATTAAATTAAAAGATTTTCAAAATAAATTTGAAGATAGATTTAAGGCAGATACATTTAGAAGAGGAGTTCTTTAATTAATTAAAAATAAGAGAAATTAGTGTATTAAATCGAAGTCATTTTCAAGCTTAGCACTCTTAAACTTTAAAACTTACAACAGCTGGTGCTGAGAGAAAGTTCAATTGAACACAGGCCAGCAAAGAGGAAGAGGATCAAAGGTTTCATGGAAACATTTTACCTCTCCTCCTACAACACTTGCCTTTGTAACATATCTTGGCATGTGTTGTACCTTACTCGGAAACGTTCCGACTTTAGTTAGTTTCAACACTTGTGGCACGAAATAAAACACTCTTATTATAAAACACCGAAAGTAGCATAACGCAGCAATGGTGGGAAAGGTTTATACAATGCTAATGTTGAGTTTAGCTCTTGTTTATCTTCCTCATACGTCGACCATCTGAAATCGTAGTCAAAACTACGAAGAAGCTAAAGACGACTCTGTGCATCGTTTCGACATTAGAGACGCCTAGACTATAGAATGTGTTTTGCAATCTAGGTGAAGAGTTATTCTTATTGTTTCATTAGGTGCAAGTTCGCCAACTAGTTTTGGATCCTTTGAGACGAACATGACTTCAGATTTCAGGAGTTAAGTCTGCGACAGCATCAGATTTCAGATGCTGTACGTAAGAGGAAGGAAGGTTAACTGGAGCTAAACTCTAAAATCTACATTCGAATTCAATGAATGCTTCTCTCCATAGCTGCGTTACGTGTAGAAAACTCGGTTGCTCTGTCGTCCTTTGGGATCGTGTCAGTAAACATCGTAGTGCACTCCATTAAACAATGTAGTTTTACTTCAATTATTGTCAGAACTATAAAAACAAAAACGTATCCAAAGATTGTATACACGTTTTCTATAGATTCTTGTATTCATTGATAATAGAAAATAATTGTTTTAAAACAATTGTGGGAAACTAAATTTCGTACATAAATACAATAAAAGCTTAGTTTAATTTCGTTATTTACGATAGACGATCTGAAAGGATAATAGGATTACAGACATTTGCCACCGTTCTGAGCTACACAGTACCGAAACACGACCTTACTTTCTAGAAAATGTCTGCCCTCTGGTTCCTGTAAATTAATTTCACCAGTTAACGAACTTGTCCGAGATAATTTATAATTAAAGAACCATGTTAATTATAACTATAGTACCAATTATGCAATTTATAGAACACAGCGATATCATTGCAATAGATAAATGTCTAGTACATCACAACATTTAGGCCATTCATATTCAAATATAAATTTTAAGATTAGTTATTTAATTTTGTTAAATGTAACCCACATGATAATGACTTATTACTTTGAACTTATTATTCAAATTATTTGCCCAATTTTTTAATTGGAATTGATAAATATATGCTTAAATAATAACAGATTTAAAAAGACCGTTATTATGCATTTTGAAGTCCTCTGTTTGTTTGTTTAAATATATTTTTAACAATGGGTTATTAATAAGTATAACAGGATTATAAACATTTACCATCGTTATGAGTTAAAATAATTCGAAATAAAAACCTTCTGACATAAATTTTATACGTTATTAAACTTACGCAAAATAAGTCATAAAATTATCCATCCAGATTTTACCCTATTGGATTGATGTTGGTACATGGTTGACTTTAATGCCGGTTTCTCCCTAGATGGGAATGCGACAATATAATATGAATACTACACAAACATCACATTTCCTATTATAAAGCACAGGCCAATAATAGAAAAAACTTAATATACATGCTTTACAATATTTTGAGCTATTATCACATGAAAATAGGACGTATATTCAATATTAGCCTGTATTTCACAGGAAGTTAATCGTTTGAGTATTAAAATGTAAACAAATAACTTAATTTTTCTAAACAGCAAAAATATAGCGCTGTGGGCGGTAATCGATAACACAATTATTTGAAAGGGGAACGACGAGCACTAAGTGGAGGTTCCATTGATAACTCACGACATCCCTGTTCTTAATGAAGGTCAACGTGAATAAATAACCAGTTCCATTAACCTGGTTTATAACTTCTGTTGGTGCCGGAACGGACATGTAACAGCTCTTAACTCTAGGGCGTGTGTTACCGTAGTGGGGATGACTTGTCTTGAGTAAGACGTGATACAGTTCGGCTCCGTATTTTACTGTTATATTTTCGGTGGTAAACTCGTTAATTTCTAACGCAAATCTTACACAATTGTATTCATTATATTTTTTTCTTATTCATTGCAAGTAATATGTTTCCTATTCTTAATCTTTTTGTTCCTATTCTTACGATAAACCGATCATTATTTCATGTTTCGTTCTCCGCCTCATCTAAGATCAGGTTCAAAGGCCAAACCGGTTCTCTTATATTCAACTGATACGCCCGAACTCCAGTGCTCGCTCTCCGCTTCTTCTGCTTCGAGTCCTAATAAATCGATAATTCTTCTTAAATATTTTCGTCTGTTTGGAAACTCGTTATTGCTCGCCCACTTCAAAAATGTTCATGTCCTGACCCCTCAGATTTCAGACCTATTAGCATTCTATCAGCTTTATCTAAATGCCTTGAGAGAGTGATGCATCAACAAGTATGTTTCTTTCTCGAATCCAATAAAATTTTGTCCAACTTTCAATCAGGATTTTCCGTACTAATCACAGTACAACCAGTGCTCTTTTAAAAATCACTGAAGATATACGTTCGACAATGGACAAAAGGCTTGTTACTATTTTAAAACGCCTTTTTGATTTTTCTAAGGCTTTTGACTGCGTTTACCACCCATTGCTTCTTTTGAAATTGTCTAAAATCGGATTCTCTGATGGCTGTGTGGAGTGGTTTGGGTCGTATCTGTCAGATCGTCAGCAGTGTGTTAGGTCCAACGACAAAGACTCCTACTGGAAACCTGTGAATCGAGGGGTGTCAGAGGGCTCTGTCCTTGGCCCTCTTCTTTTTTCAATTTACATCGACGATTTGACTGCTATAATCAAACACTCATTTTTTCACCTGTATGCCGACGATTTACAAATGTACAGCCACTTTTCCATTTCAAACTATCCAAACATTGTTGCTGACATGAACACTGTCATTGACGCTTTTGCAACGTGGGCCTTCAAACACGGACTGAAACTTAACGAAAGCAAGACTCAAACTATTCTTATTGGAACTTCCAGACTTCTGAGCGGTATCGACTTGAACAACTCTCCTACACTCATATTGAACGGTCGTCCTCTTTCATACAATGACAAGGTCAAAAATCTTAGACTGACTATTACAAAAACTCTTAGTTGGGCCGATAATGTTACTGAGACTTGTGGCAGGGTGTTTGCTGGTATTCATAGTCTTAAGCAATTTGCTATTTATTTACCTTTAAATTTGAAAGTAATGCTAGTGAACCCTGATTTTCTGCCATTTCAATTACTGTAGCGAAGTTATAAATGGCATGACGGTTGAGCTTTCGGACAGATTACAACGCGCTCAAAATTATTGTGTTCGCTTTAATCATCAACCTAAGACGATATGACCATATAACACCCTTCATCAGTCAGTTACATCTGTTAAAGTTGAATCTACTCCGTCAGTTCCACATTCTCAGCATGTTACATTCTATTTTGTATAATGATTATTCCCCTTCCTATCTGTCTGAAAGCTTTTCTTTCATTTCTGAAACAAGCAATTGGAATACTCGACGTGGAGCTTCTCTGTTATCTATTCCTGTTCATAGATCGTCTATTTACATTAAATCATTCACAGTCTCTGCTTGTAGACTCTGGAATAATCTCCCGGATCATATCAGAGGTATTCGTAGTCGGGAACGGTTTCGGGGGGTGCTTAGGGACCATCTGTTTTGGGCCTCTCGGGTTGACGATATCGTGGCATAGGGTATGGGACGATGGCTTTGTATGAATGGTGATGGATGAATGTCTGTTAATTTCCTTGTAAGTCTTATACTATTTATTTATTTTTAGTTTCATAGAGAACCTTTATTTCATTTTATTACTTTATATAAATAGAGATTATAATTTTTGATTGTAAATAGTAATGTAAACAGTATCGTGGCTCTTGTTTGCGTGTACAGTAATAGTAGAGTTTATTAATTTATGGTTAGGTGTAAGAGAGGACTTAATAGTCCTAACCTCGCCAATTGAATATGTTTTACGTTGTATTCAATAAAGAAATTTTTCATTTAATTTCATTTACCGCATGGGATACTATAGTATAGAAGCTTTGATTTCAACTTTTTTTCAACCAACTATACGTTTTAAATGATTAATATATAATATATATATATATATATATATATATATATATATATATATATATATTCATTAGTCAATTTGATGGTATAATTTCACAGTCTGTCCGCACAATATTAAACTGATTTTGAAGAAACTAATTTCAATATAATAATAATAATAATAATAATAATTTTATTGCTTTACATGTTATAGCAATTGTCAAAGAAGAAAATAAGCTAAAATTTTGGATTCATACATTACATCTAGGTTACTTTCGTACATACAATTTATTCAATATTTACAATTCAATTTATTATTCAATTTATTACAATATGATGAGCATTGTTTTCGATAGTAGTGTATGTAACTTCATAGGATTAGTGGGAGGATAAATGAACATTTTACATTAATCTTATAAGTAACCATGGTGGTAACGACAAAATAGTAGAATAATTCAATTTATAAACAAGCTGAATCTAATCATATAAGATTTTAACTTGGAATTTTATTTACAGAGAAGTCAATGCGTTGTAGTATATTCCTTATTAGATCACTGAAACTTCTATTATTTTAACCCTATTACGCAATCTATTAAATAAACAAAAATGGGAACTCATTGTGTTGCAAGATGTATCTATAAATATTTCATATCTTCATTTTCTAATTTTATTTCAAACTTCATTTCCAAATTAATCAATGATTTCAAGTCAGGTTCAGTTTGATTGATATTTTTCAAGTCATTTCTCTGACAAGACATCATGTGCTCTCCTCCTCGCCTTCGGGCAGCCTCTACTCATCAGGCTCAATGGTTGATGTTTTTCAGGTCAGATCTCTGTAATTCAGGGTCTTGTACTCTCCTGTTAGTGTCCGGTAGCCTCTACTCATCAGGCTCAATGGTTGATGTTTTTCAGGTCAGATGTCTGTAATTCAGGGTCTTGTACTCTCCTGTTAGTGTTCGGGCAGCCTCTACTCATCAGGCTCAATGGTTGATGTTTTTCAGGTCAGATCTCTGTAATTCAGGGTCTTGTACTCTCCTGTTAGTCTTCGGGCAGCCTCTACTCATCAGGCTCAATGGTTGATGTTTTTCAGGTCAGATCTCTGTAATTCAGGGTCTTGTACTCTCCTGTTAGTGTCCGGTAGCCTCTACTCATCAGGCTCAATGATTGATGTTTTTCAGGTCAGATCTCTGTAATTCAGGGTCTTGTACTCTCCTGTTAGTCTTCGGGCAGCCTCTACTCATCAGGCTCAATGGTTGATGTTTTTCAGGTCAGATCTCTGTAATTCAGGGTCTTGTACTCTCCTGTTAGTCTTCGGGCAGCCTCTACTCATCAGGCTCAATGGTTGATGTTTTTCAGGTCAGATCTCTGTAATTCAACGTCTTGTACTCTCCTGTTAGTCTTTAGGCAGCCTCTACTCATCAGGCTCAATGGTTGATGTTTTTCAGGTCAGATCTCTGTAATTCAGGGTCTTGTACTCTCCTGTTAGTCTTTAGGCAGCCTCTACTCATCAGGCTCAATGGTTGATGTTTTTCAGGTCAGATCTCTGTAATTCAACGTCTTGTACTCTCCTGTTAGTCTTTAGGCAGCCTCTACTCATCAGGCTCAATGGTTGATGTTTTTCAGGTCAGATCTCTGTAATTCAGGGTCTTGTACTCTCCTGTTAGTCTTTAGGCAGCCTCTACTCATCAGGCTCAATGGTTGATGTTTTTCAGGTCAGATCTCTGTAATTCAACGTCTTGTACTCTCCTGTTAGTCTTTAGGCAGCCTCTACTCATCAGGCTCAATGGTTGATGTTTTTCAGGTCAGATCTCTGTAATTCAGGGTCTTGTACTCTCCTGTTAGTGTCCGGTAGCCTCTACTCATCAGGCTCAATGATTGATGTTTTTCAGGTCAGATGTCTGTAATTCAGGGTCTTGTACTCTCCTGTTAGTGTTCGGGCAGCCTCTACTCAGCAAACTCAATGGTTGATGTTTTTAAAATATTTCGAACCATTAGATACGTAAGTACCATTAGAATGGTACGTAACAACGCCGGTTAAAATATTTATTGCGAGCGTTTACTCACCTAATTTCTTACAATTGCACTTAGTGGCTGAGTAGAAACATTGTAACGTTGGACGCAGCACCGAGGGTTAAGTTAATTGAAGAAGATGGAGCAGAAGAAATGTTTTTGGCACAAGAGAACACTTTAACGTCTCTCAAGGATAGTGGGGTGCCTCATTACTCCGTAAACAATGTCTTGAGGCATCTTAGACTAGTATGGGCACATTCTTTTCATATTAAGGTTACTGCTACAACCTAAACCTTTATAATTTATAGTTCTACAACTTGGAACGCCATTTAAAGTCAAAATTAAAATTTATATTATAAACATACAAACTATATACATGTAATCTTGTAAAACTTTTATAAAAGCAAATATTAATACCGATAATAAATGTAACCTGAGAGTTTAAAATACAAATACAGACTATGTAATACTTAAAATACATTGTGGTTACAAAAAATGCAGTGTAGGGCATTTACTTATTAACGTTATAATGATTGATTAACTTAAAGAAATGCTTCAATTTATATAATATAATTTAGGGAAACTTGGAAAAAAAGAGAGACAACATTAAAACATAAACATTAACATAATTCATAGAAGTTTTAAGATGAATTTATCAATGGGGTAATGCTATTAAATGCTGTTTGAAATTAAACATTTGTCGCCTGTAAGTTTTCATGTTTCAATGATTGTCTGCTTTATTTCCTCCCTCACACTAAAGGAAGCGCCACAGTGGAGCTGCAGTGCAAAGTGGAGACAATAGACTAACAAGGGAGGCTCATGTTATTGTCGAGGGCGAGCGAGTGGGGCGCGACTGGGAAGACAAACCCGTTCCATTTCAGTTGTCAGAGGCGCTGCATTTTTAATGACGGTCGGATGTGTTTCTTTACCATCGTGGTTTTTGTCACAACTTCGTGTGAGATTAGGCGGGCTGATTAGGGTCGAATATTTATCACTGTTTTATAACAATAAAATATGTAATTGTAGTTTATTTGGTCTGTAGTATGTTTGATTTGTTTCTTTGCAATGGTATTGTAGTAGTCTTATTAAGTAAAATATAGCTTTACGTTAGTTAATAAACATAGTTACAAGCTCTAGTGGTTACAGAATCAGTAAAATGTTTTTTTATAACATGAGTACTGGTACATTAATATGACATTTATATCTCTCAATTGTATATTATTTTAATAATTACGTAATTATTTAGATATTTTACAATCAATGACCTAATCCTCTGTCATCTCATACTTTGAACTGGATACTGGTTTAGGCTAGCAGCTGTTCATAACCTCAACATGCATGCTACAGCTTGCCAAGCGGCGTCGGAGGTTGTACACTACGCACATGTTTTAGGCTGTAATATGGCATCAGTTACGTGAAGGATATTATTTAAGGAAAACTTTCCGCGTCTCATTTGGGGTATGAGCAGGATAAAACACACACACACACACACACACACACACACACACACAAGCACACACACAAACATATATACTGTGTGTGTATATATATATATACATATATATATATATATATATATATATATATATATATATATATATATATATATATATAAAACTAAAGCTCCCAAAGTGTCTGTCAAATAATTAGGAACATTGGAGTTTAATTTAATAGCTTAGCAACTATAAATATACTAAACGGAACTTATAACCTTATAACGGAAATACTCGTATACTATAAAAATACTATCGTGAATGATTCTCCTTCTTTTCCACAAGTTAAAGCAAAGTTTATGAACATATCTGCACTATTGCTTGCATTATATCCGTAAGTCGTTGTGTCAATGTGTAAATTAGCCTTCGCCTAAAGCTAAACCTGTAAATGCTGAAAGAAATCAGCCCTAGCTTGGCTCCAACTAATTAATATCTACGATCCGTTTCCATGATGCCTATTGTCAGCGTCAATAACATTCGCTGTAGATCTGGACTGCAGTGCCACCATTCCCACGTCAAAATTTTCCTCGGTCACTGCCTTCATGATATTGTCTCTGTTTTTGAAGTGTGTACCTACTATATGAAAAAAGGTTAAATCCAATTCTTCTTTTAACTTGTCTGCTAGTGGTGGATTGAGTAGCTACTAGTAGCAAATTGTTTCCCCATTTAAATCAGTACTCAAATCAAACTTCAAATGGCTACGTCTGTACCTACATGCCAGATTTGCGTAAAAATCGTTTTAAACACTGAAGATGGAGTCGGATATGAGGCTGATTTTCAACGTTGGTTTCATCGGGAATGCCTCAGGATGCCTAAGAGTGAATATCAACGCATAAGTGGAAATAACCATATCAAATGGGAGTGCATGAGAACTGATTGTTCCTCTCATAACAATGTAGTTGTTCAGGACTCAAGTCTACTGAGCTCCCTTGTGGCCCAAATATCCGCATTAACTAATAGTGTTGTAGAGTTGTCAGACAAAATCGATAAGCTAGCTGATCTTCCTAGGAAGATTGATGATCTTGACTATAAACTCACTTCCTTTGAAACTAAAATATCAAACTTCGAAGAGCGGCTAGTAGCAATCGAACAACTGACACCACCTCCAAGTATTACACCTGAAGAGCTGATATCGGAAATGAATGATCGCTCACAACGGGCGTTTAATCTTATGCTGTTCACTTTGCCTGAACCTAACAACACGCAGATCAGTATTAAGAAAGCCAATGATAGAAAACACATTTCTGAGCTTTTAAATCACCTATGTCCTAACCTTGTTTCAGATGATTTTATATTCTACAGAGTTGGCAAGTCAGTTCCTAACAAAATCAGACATATCAAGATTGTGCTGAAGAGTGTTTCTGAAGTTAACCAGCTCATGGGCTTGTTTTCTACTGTAGATAAATCTGCTATTGGTGGTAACCTTGCTAATGTTTCTCTAACCAGAGATCGTACTCCAAAGGAAATGAAGTACTTAAAGGATCTGCGTGATGAGCTGACAAGGAAAAATGAGTCAGGGAACAACAACTTTACAATCAAATACCGTAACGGCATCCCTGTAGTCGTCCAAAAAAACTAGATAAGTCCAACGGTAAACCTAGTCTTGCATACTTTCAAAATGTTAATGTTCTCCGAACAAAACTGTCACAATTAAAAAAAGCTATAGCTACTTGTATATATGATATTACCGTTTTCGTCGAAACTAACCTTGTTTCTGACATTAATGACTCTGAACTTGGTCTCCTCAATTTCTCCACATTCAGATGTGACAGATCCAACCTGAATAGTACTAAAGATAGTGGAAGAGGGGTCCTAGTTGCTGTTACCTCGTCGTCAATGAATTATTACCAGCTGGTGACTTCTGTTACTGATGTCGAATGTGTTTTCGTTAAAGTGCAACTTGAACGGAAATCTTACATTATTTGTGCAGTGTATATCCCACCTAACATGCATCTTGCAAAGTATGAACAGTTTTGTGATGCTGTGCCGGAGGTGGCCTCATGCAATCCTACAGTCTCAGACTTCTTTTTTTGGGAGATTTCAATCAACCTACAACAACCTGGGAAAACGTTTCTCTTTGCTCCCCTTGCTCATCCTCCCAATGCTTAATTAACTTGGCTTGTATATTAAATCTGTCACAGCACAATAAAATAAAAAAATTATCTTGGAGTTATTCTCGACCTCATTTTTACTTCCTCTCCAGACACTAAAGTGTCTATTGCTGATGATGAGATCATCCCACATGATATGAATCATCCACCCTTATCTTTCGTGATCAATTTCCAGAAGACTTGTGCCAACTTGAACTCCTCTTTGTCAAGTTATAACTTTAGAAAATGTGACACTAATTCTGTGTTTGCGTGGCTTCAAAGCTTATCCTACCCATCAGTTTTTCAAGTGGAAGCTGAATAGTACTTTGTGACATTCTGCAATAGCCTTGCTGAAGTCGTCAAAATCAACTGTCCTGTAAAGACAGTGAGAAGATCAGCTTTTCCTGCCTGGTTTGGCTCTGAACTTGAAAGACTGGTCCAGAAGAAAATAATGCACAAAAGGTTCAAGACAACCTGTGAGATTTTCTTCTACGAAGAATTTAAGTTGCTCAGAAGGCAATGCAAAATACTTGTGGCAGATTCTTACTACAGTCACACATAATTTCTGGAATCTTCTATTCCTAATAATATAAAAGTATTTTGGTCTCATATCAAAAATCTTTAAAACGTCAACCTCGCCGTCTTGTTTGAAATACAATGGTATTGAATCAGAGGACCCCATGTCACAGTGCGAGCTTTTTGCAGATTTCTTCTCGTCGGTGTATACTAACTTGTCATTTCCCTCTAGTACTTTCGATCTAGACACAAACTGCAACCTATATAGCCTCACCTTATCTGCTCAAGAGGTTGAAGCGAAGCTCAATACACTATATCCCAACAAGGGTATGGGTCCTGACTGCATACCTCCAGCAGTAGTTAAGTACTGCAGTTCTGTTTTAGCACCTATCATCGCCGTATACTTCAACTTACTGTTGAAGAATGGCAACTTATCCAGCCAACTTAAAACTTAGTTTTATAATACCCATCTACAACTTCGGTGCTAGAACTGAAGTTTACAAACTACAGGCCCATAGCCATTCAACCTGTGTTTGCCAAATTGTTTGAGAGCCTTGTCCTAGATAAGCGTGCACTTGACCTGAAACGTACAATCCTCAATGGACAGCACGGGTTCCGTAGTCGAACGTTAACTGCAAAAACTCTAATCTTACTCCAAAACTATGTCAAATCTGCTTTTTCAAAACATGATCAAGTCGATTGCGTCTACCTAGACTTTTCGAAAGCATTTGACAACCATGATCTTCTTGTCGCAAAACTTAGGGCCTATGGTGTGTCTGGGTCTGTATTGAAATGGATTTCTAGTTATCTTCGTGGGCGTACTATAATAGTGAAATTCGCCAGTTCCCTCTCCAGCACTTTTCAGTTACCTCTGGTGTTCCGCAGGGGTCACATCTAGCTTTTTTTATTCTATTTATTTATTAATGACATCGGCAAGCAATTTCAATCTTATCTAATGTTCGCCGACGATGTCAAATTATTTCTTGAAGTTTAGTGTTTGGAGGACTGTGAATGTTTGCAGAGCACTTTGATATCTGTTGGATTGTGGTGTGAGCATAATGCAATGGATCTTAAAACTCGCAAAGGTCCTATTCTCACATACACTAGATCAAATGCTCCTATCACCTTCAATTATCAGCTCAATGGTAATGACCTGTGAAAAGAATGAATTTTGGTTATGAGAACCGTGAAATAAGATTTTAGAGGCTCGATTATGAAGGACCACTTCACACTAGGCAGTAAAGACACCGAGCACACTGATTTTAACAAGAGTTCACCAGGTTACACATAATGAGTTTATGAACAGTGCATATTCAAATAAAGTGCAGAAAATAACCAGTTACCTTTGTTTTCATGAGGGGTAACTGTCTGCTGTTGTTGAGGGCCAGGTTGTGATCAGGAAGTGTGGAAATAGGCTGCTGTCTTGTAGGCAGGCGTGAAGATGGAAGATGTCCTTCACGGATTCACTCACGCACAATACGACCGCAAACGAATAGTTCATAACACTGTGGCCGGTCCTGTAGAGCACGGTAGACGCGGGTGTCCGGGAACAGAGACGTTCTGGTAGAGATTGCCAATCCAGAGTACTGACTTTAATGTTAATGTAAATGTGCAACAAATAGAGATAAAAACTAATATGTAAGTGAGAGAGTGACACATGGGGCATAAAGTCACGTGTTGAGTAAGTATGGTCAGCAGTGGCTGAGAGTGTACGTGCCCCAGGCGGGATTTTTAGTGTACTGGTCAAGCGTGCCGTCGCTTGCAAGGTGGGCAACAACACGGAGCCTTGATAAGTCAACCGTTGTGATTGGTTGGTGAGTGTACAGTAAACAGCTGATTCGTGAAACATTCGTGAAACAATGGTTCATTGGTCTGTCACTGTACGTGAATATTTTTAATCCAGTAAGGAATGGTATTGTAGGCACTAGGCCGCAGAAAGAGATATAGAAATAATGCAGTATATACAATTTAGTAAAATAAAGGCGAATATAGAGTATAAATTGCACAAAAAATATATACATAATTATTGTTCAATAAAAGTAGCCTTTTCATATTAGGGAATAAAAAACAAGTTATTTAACGCAATAATACTTAACAACCTGAGTAGGGTCAACACATTAAAAGACCTTGGAGTAATGATGAACCCGACGCTTAGTCCTTGGGACCATGTTGTTCATGTGTGTATCAAATCTTACTCGCTACTTAGATTCTTGTGTCGAACCTCAAGGGATTTTCGTTCTCCATTTACACTGGCCACTCTTTTCAAGTCCATAGTCAGACCGGTCCTGAAGTACTCTTCCGTTGTCTGGTGCCGTTACCAACTTGGACATATTGCCCTTCTTGAACGGCTGCAGATCAGACTTCTAAAGCTCATTGGGTTGCGTCTTGGATACCAGTAACTGGAGACGTCGGTTGATGCCCTTTGACCTTCCTTTGGACTCCCACTTCTGTCAACAAAAATGAAGATTGCTGATGTGATGTTATGAATGGCGCAATAGACTGTCCTGATTTTTGACTCTCCTTGAGTTTCGTGCGCCTCGGGCAACACGTTCACAAGACGTGTCTGCAGGCGTGCCTCGCCCTCGCTCTACATCCAACACAGCGCCATTCCTCGGCTGATGAGGGAGGGGAATGAACTCTCTAGAAATGTGGACTTCTTTGGTTCGTCCTATCAGCTTTTCCGCAGGAGCGTACTCAAAATCATGTGTAGTGCTAATCCGTAGGTGAGCGAGATTTAATCATGGTTTAAAATTGTTTGAGAAAACATTTGCCTGTTGGGTTGTTTAAATTGTATTCAATTATCTGGCTATACTTGTTATAAATTCTGTTTATTTTATCTTATTTTTTACCGTTAACTGTAGATTTATTGCTTTATTTATTGTTGAAACTTTATAGTTTATTCTTGTTAAATATTGTTATGGTTTATTTCTATCTGTAACGCTGTACATAGTTTATTTACCTTTTTATCTACCGTCTATAGTTATTCTCTTTGTTATTTCTGTGTATAGTCATTCTCCCTATTACGTACTGTACATAGCTTTTTCTCTGTTACGCTGTTACAAATTCTAGTTCATTCTAAGTTACTTTGTTAGGTATTTAAATTATGTCCAGGTTTTTTTTATTTATTTTTTTAAGCGTGAGGAAAATGTTTGAAATTATTATAAATTTGAACGTGTATGCTTAGTGTGAGCGCTATTATTCTATTTTTGTTGCAACTTACTTGCTTTATTATGATGGGTATCACTTGTTAATGTTATAATTTATATTTATAGTTTAGTAAGTATATTATTGCAGTCTTTCTGGTTAGTTGTTTCTATGTCATGTATTGTCAGCTATGCCATCTTATTGTGTCAAATATGTTGTAAAATTATAATAGTTTACCTTTGGAAATAAATAAATAAACGTGTTTTTGAAAAAACTTTGAAGAAGGTGTATAAACGTTTCCTTACATACGTCTTTTAATCATTTTTACAGAACTAGATCTATAACATATCATGATTTTGTCACTAGCCGCGTTTATCACATGCGTAAACTACTTGATAAGAGATTTCTGTTCAAAAATTATATCATTAATAAATATTTTGCTTATTTGCTGGCGTTTCGTGATTAGTGATCTATAATAAAGCTACTTTATTTTCAATAATGCCACCATTTTTAAGTAAAATAGAAATAGGGCCTGAAATACTATAAAATGAAGCCTGATTTTTTATTCAAAATTAGGTATGAATTCCCTAATAAATGCATGTGTTTAAAATTATAGAAAATTATATATATATATATATATATATGCAATAAACATTGAATCGCAAAAAGTACTTGCTCCGCCGGGAGTCGAACCCCGGCGGAGCAAGTACTTTTTGCGATTCAATGTTTATTGAAATTAAATAAGGCTATTGCCATTTATACTATTTAACGT
This sequence comes from Homalodisca vitripennis, assembly GCF_021130785.1. NCBI lineage: Eukaryota > Metazoa > Arthropoda > Insecta > Hemiptera > Cicadellidae > Homalodisca > Homalodisca vitripennis. The sequence continues at coordinate 94,503,062 of NC_060212.1, read as the reverse complement.
ATATATATATGCATATATATATATATATATATGCATATATATATGTATATTAACTTCTTACATAATAAATAGAAGCTGAGTACGTTAAGCGTATTAAATAACTATGTTTTGAATAGAATTTAACCAAACATCTGTATAGATAGTTAATCAGAGATCCAGTCACTCTACGGTACTGTTTACACAACTACAGCTGATTGTTTCATGTATAGCCTAAATATCTGTGCATAGTATTGTTACTGTATACACCTAATCAAGTAGAGAAAGATATCATGTCTGTCAGTCAGATAGAGTCTTAGAGTTGAATACGGTTATATGTCTTTCCCGCAGGAATGGTGTTGATTTTGAGGACTAACACTCAGCAGTCCACACACGGTCTTCATTAGACAAATAATTGAGTACTGATTACGTGGAAATTTACACTATTGATTATAATTATTGCTAGGAAAGGCAAAATAATTTAATGTTATTTTCAAAAAGCGCTATCTGTAAATTGGATTGACTATAATTATTCTTCATTAACCAAAATATACCTGGCAACAATCTCTTATATGTTTAACTGTTGACACATCGCTAACAGAGATTAATTACAAACTCGAGATCATCCAGCGTCACTGAGAATCTGCGGTCAAACGATGATACTCTTTGTAGTAGATTGTCTGATGTTGTGTGAGCGAGTGCATGATTCTGACAGGCTTCTGTGTTGTAGGAGCGCTGTGGTTGAGGAGGCAGTGGCGGGAGCGTTGAAAACTGGGCGCGAAGAAATAGTGAGACTAAAAAGAGGGACATGACTAACCTACAAAAAAGGGTGGGAAGACTGAAGTCTGAATTCCAGTTGGACAAGGAGCAGCATCAAAGGCGCACACAATTTGAGGGTTGTACCGAATGGAAGAACAACATGGGGTTGGAGATCTCTCTGAGTTCGTAGTAATAAATATTCGATTTGTAAAGTTTACTTATCAGTTTAATTGTTGCAAATAAAACCTACAAGCACCAATACTAGAGGTAAAAATAAAATAATGTTTTGCCACGTTGTGGCAAAAATAGAGTAATAATGTACTTAAATGATATCTTGGGGACAATTCTAATGGTTGCAATGTTCTATAGAATTTTTGCCTATGAACTAAATCATTTAATAAAACTTTAAAATTGACTTTCACATCGATGTCGACTCACACACCGCGGCGTCAGCATCTTTGCTCAACATTGCAGCTGTAGTCGCAACAAGGAAAATTAGAATACTAGAATTCTAGAACATGAATACTGGAAGTACTTGAAGTTGAACATGAACTTGGTTTCGAAGTGGTAGTCAAAGTATTTGGTAGCCTACTTGGTTTCGCCTAAGACAAAATCGCGACAGTATTAGCCTTTTATTGACACAAATTATTATCACGACAACGTAGTCCCGCCAGAAGGACACCTTCACAACTATATCTGTAATATCTGGCAAATAAAACATCATCATAGCTAAGTTACTTTACTATCTAAAAATTTACTTTATATTACATTCATGATAGATGTCTCGCATGAAAAGGCTAACTTATATTACAAAAAATGTAAATTTTACTAACGGACATGGCCCGCGAGGAGTTGCTCAGCAGCAAGATTGAGCTACAATGCTCAAGAAAGAAAAATTACTGCGCGTCCCGATTAGGTTATTATTCCGCCAAGAATGTAGTTCCAAGAACATCAGGAAAAAATAGTACTAACCAGTAACGAGTAAATGGGTTGCAAAAATGTATATACTCTAATCTGTAATGAAAATAAATAACGGTACATGGTTTACGGATGTACCTGAACAACAAAAGAAAGACACCGATGGTTGGCCCCAGTATAATAATTATATGCTCTATGAACCACATAAAAAGCTGAATAAAGAATAAAGGCCTCCTCACTCCTTTACATAGATTTTTAAAATTAAGTCCATATAGATATGATACAACCATATAGATTATCCATCTCGATCGATGTCTATTCACAGGAACGTACTTTAGGGAGAGTGTTGACTCATAGTCACAATGGATTCTGTATTGAGACGTATCAGAGAAGGAGATTTACAAACAATAAAGTATGCCTAAAGTATGCGTCAGCCATTGATCGTTTGGTCAGTGAACGGCCGTTTGGGACAATCAATGGACGATCATCGTTTACTTTTCAAACAATACGTGGAGCTGTTGATATGCCAGTAGTCAGTAGCTGTTGGTGCAGACTCAAAGCTCCCAGGTTTTTGTATATCCCGTTATATAACGACTTCTCTTTGTCTCCAAATAGCAATACAATTTTATCGGGGAAGGCAACTTTCATAATTAGACACTTTAAAATCATACGCTTTCCAATTGTTTCCAAAGTATCAAGGTAATAACTGGCATAGTCTTAATATTACCACATTTGTAATTAAATCTTACTAATGTGTTTTAACTTTAGGTTCTCAGATATTCAGTTTTATTAGGTGAAATGTTTATAAAAATATATGCTAAATTATGTTTTTACTCGTCATTCCCCAAACATGTTTTAATTCTTTTGCATACTCTAATAATTTAAATTTAATCAACACTTGCTTCATGAATTTATTTTTTAAAATAATATCTATAATATCTAGAAGTGTGGAATTATGTCAATAATTTTCCTCTCCCAACATTGATCAAAATCATTGTAAAGTCCTCCAGTATAACTAACTAGAACGTATACTGGAATTCTTTTAGTGACATTTATAGTGGCGAAAAATGATGGCAGAGTTACTCAATCCGAATGAATGAGTGAGGCAGATTAGTTGGGGAGCAGGAAAAAGAATAACGTATGTAGAACACAAAACGAAGGTATGCCAAGTTTTGATTACGTAGTATATTTCCTTCCGCACTCTGCAGTATGCATTCCAGTTTCATAACTTTGGTGGTATTATAATTTAGCTATATCATCTATAGATAAAAGACTTTTCAAAATCCTTAGAATGATACTAGAATCGTATATAACTGATAAGGATGTACTACGTAGAAATAAGTAAACTGTCCTTTCATAAACAAAGTCTCGACATTGACCAATCAGCAGGGTGAGATAGACAAATTACATTATAATGTCATTATATTAGTTCATATAAGCGTTTATAATTCCATTCACTCTAAAAGGAATATAAGAAAAAATGAAGATAAGGGACAAAAATATTGGAAACGAAGACTCCAGTGCCTGAAAATATAGCTTCCTCTTCTTGTCTGTGTGAATATGGGCTGAACACGGATCCTGTGGGTGAAAATTGCTCTCTTTTATAAGGAAAGTTTATTTAATACAAATCTATTAGAACGTTAACTATGTGTGCAATATATGTATTTCAGTTATGCTTGTAGGAAACCGGCGTTGTTTGTCATTTGATATTGTTCTTCGAATAATATTTTAGTGTGCATCAGATCTTAGAAATCTGTTACTCGTTTTTTAATGAGAATTATTTAATTTTTTCAATTAATTATAAAGGCATTTTTCACCATTCCTCATTTTGTGTAAAAATATGATGTATGAGAATAAACAAGAAATATACAAAAGTATTATCTTGATATAACAAAATACTACTTCGTTCACTCGGTATTTACGTGGTGTCAATTTAATGTAGGACTTGTACATGTATACATTAATCATACAGACTATATTTTTATAACTACTATGTTATACCTTTAATACTTATTCTACTCTTCTTATTTATATATGCTTCGTTTAATTTAGTGATGACGTCACCAGCAATGTAAATTCGGAACGACTTATTCTAAGCTAATTCTACAGTCAGTAAACATTGAGAAGTATCTTACGTGGATATAACATTCATAATGTAAATATTTTTAGATAATTTTCAAATAATTTATATCCAAAGGAAAACTTTTAATTTTTGATTGGAAGGTATGTTAGTACTTACTAATTGTTATTTTATGGCAAAATGTTACTCCTCCCCATTTGTAACGTTTTTCAAAATATTCCCAAGTTTTATAAACCATTTTCAGAATAAAGTGGATATTGGTTTCATAAAGGCAGACATTGTAGTAAGGAATAAGTTATGAAGAAAAATTGAGAACTCTCCACGACCTTTACCATAAATAATGCAAATTCGTCACTCTATGCACCATAATATCGTACAGAAGTTTTATTGTCTGTGTTGTTTTGACAAATAACAAGATATTCATAGAATGTAAAATTATTACACTGGAAGCTTCAGCTTACTGTAATTGTATTTAATTTATTACAAAATCACGGAATATTAACACAGTTTACAGAGATCAGATGGCAGATAGCGAAACGTAGTGTTACTGATTTCTTGTTTCACTGAACGATGGAAAATGTCCGGAAAAATCCTGTTCCCTTCACAATCCTTTCACCGTCAAAAATACCTTCAAACAAAGAACACAGTTTATATTTTATCGTTTACATTATTGTGTTTAATAAACACATACAAATCCCCGTGTACCCACGCAACCATAAGAATAAACTAATTAAAATAAAATAATTTTGTACTTCTTCAACAGTTCCTCCATTTTATATTTTATTACGTAACAAATTGCTTACTTTCCTACGGATTTTAAAAGGAGGATTTACGAAGCATAAGCTCAGACTGAAAGGAATTAACTCGACCTGTTGATATTTTTAAAGAAGAAAAAATTGTTTCATTTGATGTCTTCACCTGTTAAGTATGAATAAGAACTTTATAATTGTCTGCCAGAATCAATAATAGTAATACTATTTTAATTGTATACTAATAATATATATTGCCTTCGAAAGTTATTTACAATACAAAAATATATCAAAACCTGTTTGAATTTTCCCTGTAGCATATCCGGTACCGGTGAATGACATTAAAAACATCATGTATACTGACATCCACACTTTACATTAAATCCGCATTACATTGCCAATTAGGCGGCTCAGCAACTTTCCATGAATTCGTCACCTGAGTTGAAAGCATTTATATCCAACCAAGAGACAGTCATCAGAGACTCGCTTTCACCTGTTTTAATTTTAAGCTACGCCCGTATGGCATCATCAGGTAGCTTATTCAACAGCTTAAAACCAACTTGTGACGTTATGTGCTCAAATCGCTGTGTTGTGAAACTAGAAAGTTGGCCCTCCTACTTTACACATAGTGATGTACTGAATATCCCTGCCCTGTATCAAAGCACACTCTAATTGCCAATACACAACCTCTTGATGTAGCCAGCAATTCAAGCTCCATTAATGAGCCTTTGCACGAATCTCTAGGGTAATTAAAATAATGCTGACAGTATTTTTTAAATCCAAACAACCTTTGGAATCTATTTTTAGCACAGCAGCACCAGACCTCACATCAACTGCAGATGTGTTATGCCAAAATAGACCATTTTAGGACCCACAAGGAGCATGTTTTGCAAGGTAGCTCAAAGTATAGCTTCCTGATGCTGCTTTAGAAGAAATGTGTCTCTCTCAAATCTGCCTTAGATCAAGGTGAATCCTAAAGTGTAATCCAACTATCCAAGAGTTAATTCTTTCAGGAGTAAACGGCGAAAGGCTGGCTTTTATTTGCCCACTGTCTGAACTCAAGATTTTGAATTGTGTTTTTGCTGTTGAACCCAGCACTTTAGTACCGTATAGCAAACGTCCAATTTCCAAACTTTTTTCTGCGTATTCGATCAAATTTCTAATCTACCTTGATGAATTTCATTTATTGACATACTTACATTAAAACAGAATGGGCTAAAATCGATCCCAGAATCACTTTCATACTTCCTGACACAGAACCTTAAATAGTGTTCCTGATTATAAAGTAGGAAGTAGGTTTTGTAAGTTTTTTTTGATCGGAGTAAAAATTGATATTACTTATAATACCATAAACATCACAGACCGCAAATAAACGCTTCTAAACATAAGTTAGACTCAAAAACTCACAGAAGAAGTAGTATTTATTTTCTTGGTCAGTGCAACAACATAAACTCAACTTTAAAGCCGTAAATAAATAAGAGCGGATGTGAATTTAATTGGTCGCATCAGACTCTTTTGGACTGCAGTAACTTTTCAGGTGTTCATAATTTATATATTTTCTTTATCGGGACAAAAAGCAAAAATACCACTATGGTACTTGAACAATTGTAGTAAGAGAATAAATTTAATTAGCCGAAAGTAGATACTTTTTAATCGAAGTTGGTTTATTTTGGTATATATTTTCTTGATCGGATCACAAGTCAAACTTAAATATGGTACTTAAAATGAGTTAAATGAAAAATACGCTTAACAGATTTTGAATCTTTCAACCATGGATATTATTACAAATGCTAAGAGAGCTATGGGCTTCGATAATGAAAATTTCCTGTGAAACTCGGGTAACTTCTAGTTTTATATATATATATATATACGAGTATATATATATATATATAGTACGGTTGTAATATCGAGCTACCACTTATTCACGTGAAAGCAACGTTAGTTATTACTTACTATCCACTTAATAGTGTACAGGGAAAATCTATTTGAGAACAATTCAGTTTACCCTTTTACTGTTATTGTCCGACATAAATACACCATAACCAGTGTTGCCACCCTACAGCAGCTACCAATTTACTTTGTGCAATGCGCTACGTACTTGTTCTGTCGCATCAGTATTTTATGTGAGTAAATGTTTCTTATACCAAAAAATTAGAAGTTGAGGTTGCTCTAGGTCTTGAGTGCATTATTATAATTTTTTTTTTAATTTGGCCACATCCACTTTTGTCAAGTTTCCAGTGCATCAAATTTATAATTTTACAAAGGCTCTTCAATACTTTTTAAAACTAGTATGTCCATTTTCACGGATTTAATATGTGCCATTAAATCAACAAATATTTATGCAGTCTACTAGTTTAATTTTTGCTCACTGAATATTACATGTAAATATATGTTTAAGACATTTCAGGGGAGACATAAAAAGGGGTTTTTCATTTTATTAACTCAGTGTTAAGAAGGCTTGCTTGAAAGTACTGCGATTTAAAGTTTATCATTGAAACTTTACTTTATTAATTATTATTACAATAAACACCTTGCCGTCAAGATAACTGGGGATCTAGGTGGTAACGAAAGTAATTTATAAAAAAAGAATAGGGTGGTTATCTGTTGTATAAACTGACATTGCACATTAAATGTCGGCCTAATAATTTCGTAAATACCAATTACCAATACTTCTTCAAGGGTCAACATGATATATTAAGTTGATTTATCCAAAATAAACATAGTTGTTAAAACTTTTAAATGAAAATTCCATATTAATTTTCAGCGTTCATTTTATCATACTATTTTCATAGTTTAGGTGAAATAAAGATTTACCAAAATTCCAAATAATTTCCTGGCAGTGTTTGTAAACTCAGTGCGCTTTCGATGGTGTGTGTATTGTTTGTTAAAATATGGATGGGGTTAGCAACGGCTTGTAGCCTCGAGATTGTATATTGGCGAACTTATTGGCAGCGGTTAACAGTTTAAATACGATTTTGGTTCTTCAGCAAATTTATTCACCAGTACCCTGCTCTAAATGTAAGTTAAAAATTGTTTTACAGGGACTTTCAATAACGAATTAATTGCATTGCGAGAGAAGCGTAGTATTTATTCCACCAATACATTGTTTAATTTAGTTCAATTAGTTAAATAGATGACCACTCATCTTCTTTAGCCTTTAATTAAGATATTTATAGGGGCTTATATTAATGCGAATTAATATTTTATGGTTCAGTTAATTTAATTTAATTTCCCAATTTGTATTCAGTTATGAGACGTATGATTAATGTTAAATACTTCAAAGAAAAAGTAAGTAATTATGAATGTAATAAATTTTTAAATCTTAACTAAGATTAGGCACTAAACAATGAAATATGACTTTTTGAAACGTGAAACAAATTTTCTTACCAAACTAATTCTAGGAAAAATCTCTACCAAAAAAGAGAAAGAAGAGAAGCTCTATGGATCTCATTCAATATGAAATCAGGAAAGAAGGGGAAATGAACAAAAAATACAAAGAACCAATATATAGAATGCTTTGAGGAAGGGTAGAGAAAGAAATGGTTAATATAGTTCAGGACATTGAAAAAACATTGAATTCAGGACTTCAGGACTTAATGATCACCAAAAGCACTACGGCTGCCCCTGGTATTTGATTAAGAAAATTGCGAATTTTGTCTTAAACTGTTTGCAATCTTAAGAAAGCTTTATACTGATCTGACAGCCATTTCAGTGTTAAATCTAACGTAACTAGTTATAGTTTAGTACGAGACGAGTTGTATGCAAGGAGAGCCCTCAAACCAGTAAAAGAAATATTGGTCATATAAACGCTGTCTAAGCTTATTTAAAAAAAAATTATGGTTGCCTGTAAAGTCGGTTTTACGGGCGAAGATTTTACGTGACAACGTCTTTTTCTCGGTAGAATATTTATTGATATGAATATTATTAAATTGCACAATAGGAACAAGGAATTGAATGAAAATAAGAATTGCACAAATTTTAACTATAGAAATATATTTTGTTTACTAAAACATTGTACATAATTTGAAATTAATTAAAATTTGTTATTGTAAATGGTAAAGTTGAATAAAACATTTACTAAAATTGGAATTTGAAATTCTTGCTAAACACAGTTAAATTCTAACTCCGCGCGTGGTGATTGGTCGGTTTAGTTCGTTTGTTTGGTCGCACTGTTATGACAAATGACAGGTTAGAGGTTATAATTTGTTATTTTAAATGTTTGACTAGCAATACGCGCTGTTTCTTCTCAATCGACTGAATTACGATTGATTGCAGAGTGATTTAAACTAATAATTTACTTAACACTATCAACATTTGTCAATAGTATGACATAACCTATAAACTTAGTTTCTCAACTTTTGTGTCAATCTAACAATTAATCAATCAATCATAGTTTACGATAATGAAATATCAGTGTACAATTATTTACCTTTATTGTTGTAGTTGTAAATGACGAATCTAAGCACTCCACATTTTCACGAATAAACATAGTTATCTGCTTTATCCCGTGCGGCGGACCCACAGTTATCTGCTTTATCCCGTGCGGATCCCGTGCGGCGGACCCACTGGACGGGCATCGTAACGTTACCGGGCGTTACACTTTTTCATGAGTGACTCCGAGCCGCAACCTAATTTAAGACGTTGTCACGTCAAAATTATTTCTTCCTAAAATCTTTATAAACATTTCAACGAGTCTGATAAATTATTAATAACAAGGCACCTCAATTACTGTACAATACACTATAAGACATTGAAATATATCCAGATACAAGAGAAGTGATGACATAAAACTGGTACGTAACAGTTTGCTGGAATAACGTCAACTGTAAAGTGTATTTTGTCAGCTGAGGTCGTACTTAACTTATGTCTCCTAAAATATTTATTCATCTTGTGAAGTGAATAAAATTATTACCTTCTACAGTTACGTCTATGTACATCCGACCATGTTTGTAGTTAAATGAGACATCAAACAATAATGTGGTTGTACTCTGGTAATTAATTTCAGCTTATCTTATTAGCCAATTCAAATAAATATCCACTAAATTAGTGATTATATTTTATTCTAATTGAATGATATAATCCATGTTATAAATCTTATTTTAATTATAAAAAGGTTGTAGTTTTACTTTTGATTTATGGTGAGTCCTCAAAGAAACACATTGAACATTCGGCTAAAGATAAATTATGTTCCTGACAACAACCGTGTCTTTTAAAACATAAATACCAGCTCATTAATAGTGAAAAGGTTAAGATTGGGTCATTGTATGTCTACCTAAAGTAAGTTTGAGGCCAATACAATGGTATAGACCTTACTTACTACAAATACATTTTGAATCGTTTGTTTGAATAATAAATAAAATAGAAGAAGTATAAGTTATAAAAAACACAAATATGATATCAAAGAGGCCATCAACACTGGTTGTAGTGGCCATAACCGGAGGCCTTATGGCCTCAGTTGACTCGACACCACTTTACTGCTGACATTCTGTTATCTGTTGACAGACCAGTTTTATAGTCTTGTTTCCTTATAAGCAGCAGCAAGTTCTTTCAAGACTGTTTCAATGTATTTATTTATAATAGTTATTGTTGATTAATTATTTACAGTTTTAGAAAGTAATTCAATTTCTGTAAAATTTGTGCAGGTTACCTGATAAAAAGTTATTTTCAATTAATATAGTGATATAATATCAAACTTTGAAATATAAAACTACTTTTCACTTATAAAATGATCAAGGGATGTGTATAATTATTTTCTCGTTTGATCAGTGTAACATTGGGAATCATATCTATTTTTAAACATCAGCCATTACATCAATCTAAACATTAACGTCAAACATAAACACTCCATCATATTTTATTGTATAACTTGAACACTTCTGTCAAAAGAAAAAAAAAATTATTTTATAACAATCTTTGAATTTACAGTAAGAGTTACCTTGTAACATTGCCTTATAGTACTGACCTGCATCACAGTACTGCATGTATCTGCCCTGAAATACTGACCAAGTACTGCGTACACAATATTTGCTAAAACATGCAGTTAATAACATAACATAAACATAATTTGCTTACCTGGATAAACCCTCTGCTCAACAGCGTTTCCAGACAGATTTTAATAAGAATTGTTGTTACTATCAAGCTTAATCTTTGCTTTCAAGACTATGATTAAATTAATCTAAATAATTAAAAATAGTACTGTTTTGTCATAATGCAAGGTTTACAAAGAACATTTTATTAAAGTTAACAGGCTTTTATAAAATTAATAACATTTGTTAGCTGTAATGTAGTTCTTATGGTATTTTTCGCAAATGTAAAAATACGTAAGGTCTAGCCTGGATGGATTTACGACGTAGGAATAGGCTTATATATTATCCAACAGCCCTAAGAATGTCAATTAAAATATCAGTATACTCGGTCAGTAGTCATGACGTGATTGAATAACACACTCGCGCACGCACGCACGCGTTTCTTTGATGTTTGAGTAAATCTCAGCATTCAGGCCATTCATGTTCGGGTTAAACCATACATTTTAGGGTTAGTGGTTTCATTGCCCAAAGTTTATTCAAGTAATTGTGAAGTCAATTCAAATACATGTAAGCTATAAATAAAGCTTTACCCAAATTCGCCATACTCTATGTCTACCGCGAAGCCTGACATAGAGTAAGTTACGTGTGTTTGATAAGGCGGGGTTTGTCATACAGTGTGTGTAAATGGGAGTAGGACCGTAGTTTACTTAGTGCTGTAAATGTAGAAATTGTATCTAAATTACTGATCAGATTTAAACATCGTAGCCTTATAAATACGTTTTAATAGAAATACTGTGGTGATATACAGTAATTAATATCAATGGTATAATTTCCTTACTGTAAACTTTTTAATATTTTATTTGAAATAAATAATATATACTTAACTAATAAAAGATTCAGATAGAAAATTAAATTGTATATTGATATCTTTTCTTTTTTTATTTAATGATCATTGCTTTGGTAATTTGAAAGGATAAAAGGATTTAAAAAAATTTCCATTGTTTTGAGTAACGAAAATTTAAACACAACGTTTCGACCTCTACTTCCTGTATTTAGATTTAGTAAGTAATAAGTTACCTTTTCCGTGTTAATTAAGAAAATGGCCATCATTTCTAGAAAACCTATACAAATATAACAGTTCTAAATATATAGAATAAGCCGAACATATAAAAATTCAAAAAATGATTTTTTAATATATAGGAGCTATTCTCATATTAAAATAGTTTGTATTTTTAGTACTAGCCTGCACTGTTAAGTAACATTTGAAATTAAAATAGTAATTCAGTCGATAACACAGTTATCTGATAAAGAGATGACGAGCACTAAGTGGTGGTTCCATTTAATAACTCACGACATCCCTGTTCTTAATGAAGGTCAACGTGAATAAATAACCAGTCCTATTAACCTGGTTTATAACTTCTGTTGGTGCCGGGACAGACATGTAACAGCTCTTAACTCTAGGGCGGGTGTTACCGCGTGGGCTACCGGAGTCTAGAAGCTTTCATTATAAACATTACTTTATATCTAGGCTTAATAAGTATTTAAAATGGTGAACTCTTTTGTACCTAATTTTAATCAAAACATGTGCGTGCTGTTAGGCTAGAATTAAGCTAAGTCGGGTATTACTACATGTACTACCGTATATATTCCACTGTTACTGGAACATGATAACTAACAGTATATCGCGTTGTAGGTAGACAACTGTTGCAGAACAAGTCCGAAAGGCTCATATATATTAGGCCTAATGTGATTTTCTGTTATAAATAAAGATTCTAACATCGGAAACTGTACGCATTGCCTTAACAGATGCAGATGTCTTAAATCTTAAATCAACTTTCTTGTGTTAACCAATAATAATATTTGTTGCAACATAAATGGTTTATGAACGCTATCTAGCAGAAAAATATTAAAATAGTATAACAGACAAATATTTAACACGTTATATTAAATGTGATATATTTATATATATATAAAAAACACTCAATATTTACACTTAGTTCATTAAAAGAAGGTAATTACTAGATGATTCAAATCAAGTAGAACTATGGGTCAATCCATTCTCGACATGTTTTGTGTGTGGAAAGGTATTAATAACTTACCTTTTACGAGTTAATTAAGAAAATGGCCATCATTTCTAGCACTCAATATTTACACTTAGTTCATTAAAAGAACGTAATTACTAGATGATTTAAATCAAGTAGAATTCTAAGCCATCGATGGTTGTATCTCGTTCATCAGAATCTGACGGGGAAGCTTTTGCTTAGCGCTTAATTAGTAATATAAAGTTTCTTATATTTATATAAGTACAATTTATAATAAAATATTATTAAATAATAAGGTTGATTGTGTTCAAATTTATAAAACAATCCCCATTATTTGTTACATAAATTAATATGCTTTAAAATTGTCAAGTATTAGTCTCAATATTTAAGAAAAAGTAATTCACAAACTAAATTGAAAATAAGTTATTCTACTGAGCTTCAAGTTGAAGACATGATGACATACAGTTCCTGTAGTTGTCATTTTGGCGACTATTTAAGGGACATTAGTTCCAATCCAAATCCAACTAAATTACTGATCAGATTTAAACATCGTAGCCTTATAAATAGCCTACGTTTTTATAGAAGTACTATGGTGACATACATTAATTAATATCAATGGTACAATTTCCTTACTGTAATTGAGCGTTGTTATCAAACCACTACTCACGCAGTCAGCATAATTAGTTGTCAATTCAAGATGTATAACGCTATTAACCTGCATCGGAGTAGGCTACCGCAGACGTTGACAATGTATTGACATTAATGATTCATTGCGGTATTTCAATATGTTTTGAGATACCGCACAATCTGTAACTGGTAACATTATTACAGAACTCCTGTCAAATAATTTTCAGTTTAGTTTTGAATGTTAACACAGTTTTACGGTTAACCTGCAATTTAAACAATTAGAAATACGCCACTTCACGGTCTTGTCGCGTAACAGGATTCACTAAGTGCTAAATTTCAAAACGATGGGTCAATCCATTCTCGACATGTTTTGCGGACAGATATACAGGTAGTCAATAATACAGAAAAGACATTTTTACTCTAATTTCACTAAATTCCATTATTATTATTTTTCCTTGATGAATAATAATATCACAAAAGTCATATGATACAGTTCAGTATGTTTACATATGGTTTTTTTATGATTGTATACTTCTAGTCTAAAACCCATAAGACCAATGTAAAAATCGTTCGATAACGCTCAGATAAATCCCATGGAATTTTTGTACATGTGACCATCATCATACTCCCTGTTTCTTGTATAAGAATTCATACAAAATAGTAAGTTTGTAGATCAGCTCGTTTTCTATATATTGTGCGGGTGCTCAGAGAGACAGAAATAAAATGTTTGGGCAATCCTCAAGTCAGCGCTTTGATGCGAATGCTCAGCCGTTTGGAGTAATATATATATATATATATATATATATATATATATATATATATATATATATATATATATATACATATATTATTTTTTAGACAAGTAAAAAGATCTAAGCCAGCAATATCACTTTAAAGGTAAGTTTGCTCAAGGCGGGAGCGCAAGAGATGTCATAGTTAATAGTTATGAGTTGCTTGTTGAACCCTAATTTGATTAAATTCATATAGGACTCTATCTACTTACAGCTACGGCACAAAATTATTCTTGTACAGATACAAATTTGTTGAAACAGAAACAAAACAAAAATAAAATATTTCTAGTCAATAGTAAATGTAATAATGACAAAACTTCCGGATATTCGACTAGATTCCTGAAAGTATTCCCAAAAGTGCGGTACAGGCACTGGCGGAGTAAGGCTTTCCTGAGTTTCCACTCGACCAAATAGCAATGTATCAAAGCTACAAGTAACAAATCAGCTGCTGCTGTCTGCTGATAAATAGCAGTCGATTTTGACACTCTAACCTCATCTTAGAAATATCGACCCGTCCTTCAACTTGAACTGTTATACGCAACTAGCTACCGCATCTAAAAACACTTACATAATAAAATTAAACAGTTTTACACACATACACATAAACTACCCTTATAATATGTAGTCGTTAATCTAGAATAACCATACAGAAATTATCAATACTAATCATATTTAATTTTAACCCATCCAGATAGTAAAAACGCTGGGTAAGTTGGATGATTATCGGATAGTTTATCAGTGACACGTCTAAGTTGTTACCTTGGATGGTTCACGTTATACACGTGATATGAGTTATAGCAACTATTATACTTCTTTTAATCTGTAACCCCTACAATTAAAACCTTACAAAATAGTGATATTGTCGTATAATGTAAACTTAGGAAGTATTAACAAGCTCTGTGCATTTTCTACTTATCTACTTATTATTCGAATTTATATATACAACTCGTCAATATACAATATATTGCATTGATATTCTATTAGAATTGAAAAATAGGAAATAAATATTTTATGAAATTTGGAAAGAATACCAAGCAATACGATTGTAACATGGTTCTTTCACCCGCCAAAAAAACAATGGAGGTTTTGTTTTTTATGGGTTTTAAAGGAACAATTCTTGTCAGCAAAAGTGGTCTCAATTGCTTACGAATTGGTAATGATGCAGTCGCTGTCTGATTCACGTCTTAACCAGAAATAGAGTTAGCGCTGTCAGTGAATATTGAATATAATGCAGACATGTCTCTGGCAAAGTCGTTATACATAATTATATTTCTGGAATATAACTTTATTTACATTTTAATTAAATCGTTGGTTTAATTGATACAACAATTATGCATCAAATTGTTTGACTCGATATAGCAGTTGTACGATAATTTCGCAATATTATTGTGTGAATTATAAATATACTATTATATTGTGTTTAACTGAGTACAGTGCTTGTATTACAATGTGCAGAGTATAAAATTCCAATAAAACATAATCGTTTATAACGTAAATTTTGGCAAAATTGTAATAATTTGTATTTTTTCTATCGTTTAAAAAGTTTTAATTACGGTTTACAAAAATCTAATTTCTTTATGTGAACGTTTTTTGCAGTTTATTTAGACCTAAACAATATTATACTTCTCAGTCATAATTAATACAACCATTATTATAATTTATGTCTGCATACCCAATTTATAGAGTAATTACATGAAAATTCATTTCTATCCTTACATAGAAGCATGTTGTTTATTAATACAGCATAAAGTTCGATGATAATGCATGTCGCTCCATTGTATTTGGCTGAGTGTTAGTGAATGTTTTTATATTGCTCTTATCCGATTTTATTTAATATGGCAACGAAAATCGCCGAATATATCAGTTTGTAAACAAAATAAAAGAAGTAATATAAAGTGTAAGCGTGTTAAGTAGCAACGCATATAGCCTAATCCTATGATTTATAGGATTTGGATTTTACATGTTACCTCAGCGAAGCTTGTTACACAACATGTGGTATAACACCTATCTTGCATAAAATAACCTAGAACTTCTTTGTTTAATGTTTGTTATTGACGATGGATGGTTTGAAATCATAACAGGAGTTCGGATATTCGTCATCGTTACGTGTTACAAAATGTATAACACTACGTTTTGAGGATTGGAATCCACCCTCTTTCTCAGGTGAAAAATCTGTATGCATAAATATTTACCTAAACGCTATAATTTTTGGCAATCAGTTAATGTTCAACTTTAACTTGTACGGGTGTGCTCTTGATTACTGTGCAGTGATAACTTCTAGGTACATTTTCTACCGTCTGGACTTCATATGCTTGTCGGGTATGAATGACATTTTTAGCGACAGTCCACTCATACTTTTTGTTTGAGTGAAACATTTAACACTCGAGTAAAAGCTTTTATAACCCTAAGTTATAGTTTTGTTCACCTTAGAATGTGATGATGAATAAAATGAGTAAAAAAATAATTGCTTTTTTAATGAACTTTGACATAATAGAAGAAAAAGTGATCCTCTCACCAATAATATGCACAATTCAGATGTCCAGAGAACGAGAGTATTAGGTAACTGTGCTCAATGAGGTATTATACGACAACCCAGTGTTCAATTATAACCTTTGATTTACTACTCTATGGCTCCTTTAGTTAATTGTTTTTGGGCTAAAATATTGGAAAGCCTCTGGTCAATGTTATAAGTTGTAAGTAGTTATAAAAAAGTCGGTTGTAGGACAAACCTTTGAACCCTGTGGCACGCGACTTGACACGCGCCAGATGACCTTAGACCTCAATTATCCAATTAAAAAGCAATTAGATAAAGCTTATCGCAGATAACCTCTGACTTCTTCCGCATTCCTGAGCCAGATAGCCTTATCGGCAAGCGTCGGATAACCTCGCCCTCCCAATTAAAAAGCGATAAGTCTAATCTGAGGTTGGCACGCGCCACTATTGTTTACTATATTTTCTAGCACAATTTTTTGAACTCCGGCTGAATTTACGCTGTTTTATTACTTGAAAATAATATTTTCTTAAAACTGAAAAAAAAATAAAACCGTTTAATCTGGTCAAAAATTAATCTACTTATTTAAAACAGAAATCAGATTCTTGTCTGACGGTAAAAACTATTATTATGAAAACAAAAAGTAAGGCTGCAATATTTGACAAAGATTTTTAATTGCAAATAATAATAATATGAATTGTTCATAGAAAAGGACAAAATGAATGATTGTGTATTTGGTGTAGTGTTGTAAGTGTGAGTGTTTGATAATTGATGTACTAGCTGAGGTATAAAATGAATCAAACCCAAAGAAATGTTTTAAGTATAAAATGTCTCAACGAGAAAATAGTGCAGCAATAGAACAACCTGAACCTGATTTAAGAATTTTAAGAGATAGATACCAAAAATATATGAGAGAGAATGTACCGTAATAAAACTCAGTGCGCTTTTGTTTCATCGTCAATTTGGACGTACGGACTTTCGAAATTTTATAGATCATAAGTCTTTAGCTCAACGAACTCAAACAGCTGTATTAAAAAACTCGGAAGTCTCTTTAAGCAACGCTAATAATTGCAATTAAAGAGATATAGTTGATAGAATTCTTTTTAAAAAAGTGTTGGAGTTGTTACTATTACAGTTATTACAATCCATGATACTGTCTCTCTAACCACATTAGTTGTTTTTGAAGTTGATGCGGGAGTTCTTCAAAATTACATGGTGGTTGAAATAGATGAAGCTCATACACTTGTGCATCAATAGATATAAGTGCTAGTTATTTTACAATAAACTCATTAGAAACATTTTTAAACCCTTGAAAATCGATTATAAACTCCATTTTATCCGTTCACTTCAGAGTAAGGCGATGGAATGATAATTGAAAAACAGAACGAGGATACAAATATCTTTATTGGTACACACGTCATAAAATCTAAGATCAAAGGTTGTTGATCAGACATACTATACTTAATTTCTACGATTATAGTTTTTTTCTACTGCGATAAAAATTACATCTAGACCTTCTAGATGTTAATAATGTTATTTCCCTACTCCTTGTTTCTACATCATGTTTTCTAATACACGTACTGTAGCATTCAACCTTGCTATTACATTATTCATTTGCCTGTTGAAAACAAGAATTGTCTTCTTTTGAATAGTCGTATGTTAAGTTGTCTTTAAATGTTAAGCTGTCGGCGAAGGAAGGTAAATAAAGACATTTCGTCTTCATCAAATTCACTACTTGTACCATGTGTGATATTTAAATAATTCAAGTTTAACAACGGTTGATGAGATGTTTGCGGCGAATAATACAGATTGATTTTTGTTCTATTCGGTATTGCGTGAGCTATATGTGTACAACCATTTATCCAGTTTTGAGATTGGAAATTATGTGGACTAAAAACTATACTTAAAACAGAAAAGGTGAGCACACATAACATAACTGGTGTCATAATGATACAAAGCACTGCTCCGTATTTACTCTAGAAGAGTTGATAGGGAAATGTAAACAATAGTGGCACGTGCCAATCTCAGATTAGAGTTATCGCTTTTTAATTGGGAGGGCAAGGTTATCCGACGTGTGCCGATAAGGCTATCTGGCTCAGGAATGCGGAAGAGGTCAGAGGTTATCTGTGATAAGCTTTATCTAATTGCTTTTTAATTGGATAATTGAGGTCTAAGGTCATCTGGCGCGTGTCAAGTCGCGTGCCACAGCGTTCAAAGGTTTGTCCTACAACCGACTTTTTATAACTACTGTTGTATGTTATTATTAAGTCAATGTTATTAAGTTTAATTGTTTACCAAATTTTAAAGTGATATGTAAGAGGACGCTTGTTTCTCATGAACAGGAATTACTTATTTCAATATTTTATTTAAAATAACTATTTGGTACTATGAATACAAATTATATTCAGAGGTTTTGATATAGAGAAAATGACAAGTTTAGAAACACAGACCCCACCCAACTATTACAAGGCAGAAGCATGCCACACCAAGTGTCGCGTAACATGCTTCGCTAAGGTAGACATGCAACATTAAACAATTAATTCTTGTTCATGTGTAAATATTATTTGGAACATTGTACATTTATCGATGACATATTGTTCGTTATATCTTGTTACATAATATACTCACATTTAGTTGATTATTTAATAATTCACAGATGTTCAAATAATAACAGTTCTGGTGACGTAGGGAGTGGGTTGAAATAAAATATCATCACTAAAATTAAATTTATAACCTATTTTGTCTTTTTACACTGGAAATAAAAGCAACATGTTAGAATAACATATGACTGTACTCAGATCGTTTAAAAAATTATTTATCTGTTATTTTCTCGTCGCCATGATGATTATCCATAAGACCAATGTAAAAAATATTCGCTAATGCTCAGCCAAATTCCTTGGAATGACATGCGCCATCACTGAATTCTGTGCTTCTCAGAAACCAAGCTTTCATAACTCGTTTTTCGTATGTAAGTAAAAATATTTTAATTAATTTTAAACAAACTTCGTGAAGATATAGAGATTTGAGAGAATTGAAAAGATAGTTCAGAAAAGAGTGATATACAATAATAATTGTAATTTACTTATACATTTAAATGAAATAAATTACTGGTTGTGTAAATATTTTAATAATTATTGTTAGTTTTTATTTAATTACTACAATATATCAGTATTGTTTATGCAATGTTTAGTAATAGTAATAATGAAACGGAAATAAGAATAATAAAACTAACTTTTTCTCGAAAAAGTATTAACTAGTATTTTATTTGAAATCCGAATGCCTTCTTCCCCTATAGTATTGGATATGTAATGGAGTCCATTTTAGGCAGGACGGTATATCAAGGCAATGATATACTCATGATAGATATTAGCACCGTTTATCAATCTCGGATGTATTATCAACCTCTATTTCTTCCTCGTGGAAACAAATGGACCAGGGGTGGTGAATTTCACAGTGAATAAATTTAGCCAATCTCCAGAGATCTTAGCATGATGTTGCACCGTCTAAATAATACGCGGATTAATGTCACGTGACCAAACAATGAAAGAAAGAGTGACACACTTTATCATGTTTAAAGTTTCAACATAACCGTCTTTTCGCGGTTTAATTACTTTTTCACAATATTCTAATACTAATATTCACAAAACGTTATTCAACATTACAAAAATCTAAAATTTTATACTTCTAACGGTATTTACAAACGATTGTAACTTAATTGATCTAACTTTGCAGTAGTGTTCGTGCGATATGGTGTAGCATCGGTTTGAATTCCCGTAATGTTTAGGGGTTGTAGGAATGTAGGACATGTAGGAATGTGGGGTATGTTGGACTGTGGGGCATGTAGCAATGTGGGGCATGTTTGAATGTGGGACATGTAGAAATGTGGGACGTGTAGAATGTGGAGCATGTGGGAATGTGGGGCATGTATGAATGTGGGGCATGTATGAATGTGGGGTATGTCTGTATTTGGGGCATGTATGAATGTGGGACATGTAGGAATGTGGGACATATATAAATGTGGAGCATGTGGCTATGTATGAATGTGGGGCATGTGGGAATTTGGGGTATGTCTGTATTTGGGGCATGTAGGAATGTGGGACGTGTAGGAATGTGGGACGTGTAGGAATGTGGGACATATAAGGAATGTATTATTTGTAAGGTTAGGAAGTCTATGGTATTTCTTAGTCGGTGTGAAATTGTGTAGGGCATTACAATAACCATTCAAAGGCTTCGAAACAAATATTATTCAAATGATTAAATTAAACCCAATGTTTATAAAGCCATTATTTATAAATAGAAAAAACATAGAAGCGGAAAGAAGTGATAATAAAATGTTAAGCTCTGATGAACGTTTAAATGGTCTTTCCTGATCAGGCACATTCATCAGTCTACTTTTAGTCAATTATATTTCTGAGAAACTGTAATTCACTTTGACGTCACATATTATAATACGATAAAGAAGAAAGGAACAAAGCACAAATTGATATCCTGTCACTAACATACCATCCTGTCGTGACTTTCAGTCCAGACATATCCACTCGGTTCCTTGACTGCACTGGACATACTCGGAGAACATATAAGTGTTAAACATGTTTTTGCTTTATAATATACATATTTGATATTTATAATAATCATACAAACTAAAATATATCTCTATTCCTTAAACTTACATTCAAATCTTTGTAATACTATGTATAACAATTTTTAAGCATTCACTCAATGTAAATTAGCGTGTACGGGTATAGGAGACAAGGATATTGAAGATTTAGGACTTTGAGAGCAAATGAACGTTTGTTCTTAAAATGCCAATGTGGAGTAAAAAATTGTGACAGGCTATCTACAGTTTGTTGCATTGTCATAACAAGAAGAACTAAAGATAAAAATGAGTAAAGCGGATTTTGTGGTGAGTTAATCTCCCTCTTCGGCTAAAACAGCCTTTGTCATGATTGGCGGTGACAGGTATGTAAAGATCAAACGAAGATACGTTTTTACCGACATAGTGATAATTCATACGTTGATGAATATATGGTATAAAATAAATAAGTATTACATAATTATAAAAGATATGCTAATCACTTTTAAAATTTAAGTTATTATAGACAACTAATGTAAATATACAACTTTGAAATTGTTTTAAGGCTTTTCAATTACCAATGTGTATAAATAAAACGTAGCTATGCCATATAAATTTGAAGTTGTTGTATGACTACTTTGTATTAAGGAAGTTTCAAATACAGCATTGCTAGGACATATTGAAAACGTTCAAGGACTGTGCATACATCGACAATATATTTGATATTGCATATATTTCAAATAACCACTGTGGAATATTAACTCATTCGTTATTTTTATTGCAGCGAATTTGTATAAGATATATTGACGGCCCTTTGATCTCGCAGTTATATTATTAAGTTTTAAGATTTCTTTTTTCCATTTTATAGTATATTTGTTTACGTTTAACTGAACTTAAATAGATTTTAATGTTAGTATAAGAAAATGTAAAATTTGAGAAATACACGTAAAAACAAACATTAGTAATAGCTCACCTCTCTTCCACCTTCAGTTACAAGGAAGTGCTTGTGTCTCGTAACAAATTTTGCTGAGATTGCATTCAAAGTTTCAAGTCTATAACTTACTTTATTAGATTAAATTTGTTTAAATATCATATACTTGTACTCAATTTGCTTACTAATTTATTTATTCTGGACTTTCTTGTTTACATTATGGTTAACCATCTACGACCATTGTAAAAATGTTCGCTAACGCTCAGCCAAATCCCATAGAATGACGTGCACTGTTACCAAACTCAATGTTGCTTATATAGAAGGGAAGGATTATTCAAAATTATCAGTTTTTGATATATCACGTGGACAGACAGACTAAAATGACCTTTTTGGGCCTTTCTCACAAACGCTCAGCCAACAATCTCGAAAAATTTCATTTCTCCACCCTTAGTAAGAACTGGATTCTCTTAATTGTTATAGGGGAATTATACAGGGTGGAAAAAAAAGTATGGAAACGCTTTCACTAATTTTGTATGGCTTCACTTATACAAATTAAATTTTGTACATCACCACTTGTATTAAGAACCTAGTTTTTGAGACCAGTGGGGACATTTTATCTTTTCAGGGGGACGGCCCGTGAGGAGTCGGACGAAAATCTTAAATGTAAGCATAGGCCGAGTTTGGTATCAAATTAAAGGTCTAGTAAAGAGAAACTCATTACCGCAAACCGCACTTAAAAAGGTTGACCCTATCCAGAGTACGGGCCGTATGAATTTCATGACAAAGAAATTTAGTAATTTTGTCTTGTGAAGTAACTAATTTACTTTCAGTAGTATGTTTTATGTCGGTTATGTAAATTTGAAAAACAATTTCCAACAAAAAAATATTTTTTTTACCTCTACATTTGTTGGATAACAGTAAATAGGGGTTTTCCTGTCTTGTCTTCAAGAAACTAAGAGTATTCAATAATACCACCGTAACTCCTTATCAACATGAGGTCTAGGTCTTAGTCCCTCCAGCCCTTTTATCTCAGGCAAACATAAACTCGTTTAGGCAATAAAAAACAGTACTGTCACAGCAAAACTCCACAGTTTTGTATTTTTAATATCAGCTTGGTTTTTAGTCTACGTTATAATTTCGTCCACGTAAGATAAAGTTTGAAAGTCTTCACTAGAAGGTACTGCGATAGTTATACATTTTTTTTACTTAAGTGTTTACATTTTATTCTACTAGTTTTAAAAGCAATGTCACTTAGTGAGTTTGAGAGAATCACGCTGCTTATGATGCGTGGGTATGGATATCTAGTTCGTCCCCTATGAAGAAACAGCGCATTTGTTTAATGACACTTTTCTTGATAGACCCCCAATTAGTAAGTCAACAGTGTTTAAGACAGTAAAAAGATTTGAAGAAACTAGAAACAGTCAAAGATCGCGAAAGAAGTGGCAGGGCCTAAATCGGCAACAAATGAACAAAAATCTTTGTATGTACTCCAAACATTTGTTGAAAATCCCAGCACCTCGGCCAGAGTGGCTGCAGAAGATCTTGATATGAGCCATACCTCAGTGTTGAATGTTTTACACAAAAACAAGTATCACCCTTTTAAAGTAACCCTAACCCAAGAACTTGCAGAGGATGATTTTTGATCGAAGGACTGAATTTTTGCGAAATAATGATGAGAAAGTGTGACGAAATTCAAAAATTTTTTAAGTTTGATATTGTTTTCAGATGAAGCTACATTCTTTGTTAATGGAAAAGTTAATAGGCATAATTGCCGTTACTGGGCCGACCATAATCCACTCTGGATGATAGAAGGCCACACACAAAGGCCTCAGAAAGTGAGTATGTGGGCTGGAATAATAAACAATAACATTGTAGGACCGTTTGTGATAGATGGAAATCTAACAGGCCGAAATTTATTTCAATATGTTGACAAATAACATTTTGCCAGCAGTGCGTGCTCTTCTTGGGGCAAATTTTTAATGCAGTATGGTTTCAGCAAAGATGGAGCACCGCCCCATTACTATTTGCGGGTGCGCAATCTGTTAGATGAAGTGTTTCCTAAACCGTTGGATTGGTCGCAGGGGTACCGTTGAGTGGCCGGCTATGTCACCGGATCTTAATCCACTAGATTTCTTTTTGTGGGGCTTCTTAAAAGATAATGTGTATAAAACTAAACCAGCCAACATTGACGAGCTGACAAATCGTTTATTAGAAGAAGCAAGAAGAATTTACACCCAAGATGCTTCAAAATGTGACTGCAGTAGGTTTTTATAAATAGACTAGCTCCATTGCCAACAAGTGTTCGGAGAGCAGTTTGAGCACCTCATTTAAAAGGTATGGTTATTTTTTGTAATACATAGATAATTTTTAATTTAATTCTTTTGGATAACTGTGTTCCATAAAGTGTCATTTTCAGTCAGAACAGTTTACTGGAGACTGTGAAATTGCGGAGAAATAATAATTAATCAAACGTTACTTATGAAAATTCAAACGGCCCGTTACTCTGGATAGGGTCAACCTTTTTAAGTGCGGTTTGCGGTAATGAGTTTCTCTTTACTAGACCTTTAATTTGATACCAAACTCGGCCTATGCTTACATTTAAGATTTTCGTCCGACTCCTTACGGGCCGTCCCCCTGAAAAGATAAAATGTCCCCACTGGTCTCAAAAAACTAGGTTCTTAATACAAGTGGTGATGTACAAAATTTAATTTGTATAAGTGAAGCCATACAAAATTAGTGTGAAAGCGTTTCCATACTTTTTTTTCCACCCTGTATAAATATCTAGGCACTATACTTTTTACATGCACTTGGCAAACATTATTACTGCCCATGTAATGCTGAACACAGCTATTTAAAATTTCAAAGGGTGTTTTATGATTATTTACAGAATGATTGGTATAATAGAAGTAGTCCAGTAGTAGATAGGTAATCATAAGCGGTATGTTTGTGTCTGGTTCTGGTCAAACACTCACTGGGAACTCACACAAAGCTTTGTGGGAAATTAATTGGATACGCCCTTGACCTTAATTGTTACGTGGAATGAACGGTTAGTTTTTAGCGAACTAATAACGATAGACATAGCCCACTTCAATTAGTAAGCTTAGTAGGATGTAACAAGTATTATTATGTCAATTAACAGAATTATTTGTATTTAAAATACATAGTAGAAGCTTATTTCATCTTTTCTTTATAATTAAATTACGTTTATTTGGTAATATTTACTAATATTAATTTCTAAGTTTAAATATAATTAGGTAATGACAGTCAAATTCTAATTTCAGCGATTTGTTTATGATGTCAGTGCGCGAGGATAATTTATACTTTTAACGAGTAAAAAATTGACTTTTAATAGCGATAATGTTTTGTAAATCGTTCTGTCAAAAATTATGTAATCAATAGTGTGGAAACTCAGAGAGTGGTTTTAGATTAGATGATTTGAGAGCTATGAGATTGTGACTTGCATGTCTAACTTATGCATCTCATAATTGTAAGGTATGAAATCCTAGTCAGTGATGTTGAGAGAATATCTACGCGTACATGCCGTGGTGGTCGACATATTAAAATTTTGAAAGGGGTCTCTGAAGAAGTTATATTGTTATAAATACTAAAACTTGACGATATGATATAATAAATTTGTGTGTTAGTTTTCATGGTTGGCCTTTGTTTTAGTCTAAATGGTTAGAACATTGTAATATCCCTTGTAAGATATATGGTTTAATTCCAAAAAAATATTTTACATAAATTCGTAAAACCTGTTGATAGTACTGATTGTTTCCTAGACAGTGAGAGTCACTGAAAGTAAGAATATGGCTGCCTTAAACAAAAGAGCTTCAATCTAAAAAGTCCTAGAATACAAAATCGTACTCAATTCAGTATATTTGTGACCTAATTTAAAAGAAAATGAAAATATAACCATTCATTCTTGTTTTATTTTGACAAATCACTGATTTAAATGAGATGTATTAGAAGTGGGAAAAAAATCCTAAATCTTGATATCTATCCTAAAAATAAATCATAAAAAAGGATTTGATACTGGGAAAAAAAACCATAGAGTATGAAATAATACCTCATATTTTTTGACTCTTTATTCCTTTTCAATCATTTCCGTGTTATTGTTTTGAGTATTTTCGGTTACCTTCACGAAACATACAAGGTTAAAATGGTACTTGTAAGTCTAATTATACGCGTGTGAAGTTGATAAAGAAAGTTTAACGGGATTAAACACTGATATATATATATATATATATATATTCCACCAAACTCACGAAGCAATCTTGAAATTAATAATTTACTTGTATGTAATTAAACTTCAACAAAATACTCCAATATTTTATGATGGTTTTTTTTCTCAATTACTTGAATTCGTATTGTTTAAAAGGAACAGATTTTAAAGGAATTTGTCTAAATATTTGCGATTGTTCAGTGATCTGTAGCACTACGTTTCGAGATCTGCAATCTGATTTCAAACTAACATTTAGAGTGAACTAACACAACGTAGCGCTTGTGATTCCTGACTATTGCTTGTCATAACGCTCTGGTATGATTTTTTAACATAGATTTTAATTATGTGTTAGGTTGGTTATATGCTTGAAGAAGAGATCAGGGTGCAGATCTCGAAACGTAGTGTTAGTGATTTTTTTGTATCACTGAACGATGGCTAATGTCCGGAAAATTCCTGTTTCCTTCGCAATCTTTCCGTTGTCAAAACAAACTTCACATAAAGAATAGTTTTTGTGTTGTTATATTAATCATGAAGAGCAAATGTTTCCAAATGTCTTGTAAACATTTGTAATTTTTTTCCCAAAGTCTCTTGTGGAATTAGAAAAACTAATTTAATATTCCACTCATTATTGATAACATGTTTCATGTTTCTTTTTTTAGTTTAACTAAACATGTGTGTTTATACATAACTGATAGTGTCAATGTGTTTGACGAAACGCGTCCTAATATCGTGCTATTGAGGAATGTAGAAGGGTTAAATTATAATTTACTATTTTCTTTTAAGGAAAGTCCGTTACAGTTTAAAAACTTATTTACCCGTCCTCATAAGCCACTGGCTTCTGTAAGGATGTCATAAAATAAAATAAAGAGAAGAGTCGACACAGTACAAGGTTGATGGTACTGATAAAATGTTGATCGATGAAATACAGAATTTGAAAATGCGCTATTAATATCCGCTCAATATCCAAAGATGGTTTCTGTTATAAAATGTTATTTACACACATGTCAAAGATGCTTACCAATTTGCTGTACGACACAGAAGGAGAAAGTGAGATCTGGAAGTGTCACTCTCCGTAGTCAATGGACCTAAAGGTTGTAATTGACACAAGGACATGGACCTGAATCAGAATATTGAGTCTGTTGGTGACATGAATTTGTATGGCTACTATAGGTTCTTACAGCCTTTCTCCGAGTTCTTTTTCAAAACTTGTGAGAAATATTCGTAAATATATTTAACTGTATAGTTTCCAAAACCAGAAAAGTGGTAACAATTAACGGCCGGAAAAGTTGTGTAGCTTTATTTATGATATAAAAATGATAGCAAAAGTGATATAAAATATTTTGAAATAAATATGTACACGAGAGAAATAAGATATATAGTCAAATATACATCAATAGTGTCAAAATGAACTCTGCAATATAACAAAAATTTCAGTTTTAGGTTTAAATTTATTCAAGAAAGATATACTTTAAATTTTGCATGGCTCTTCATGTGTACATAGACAAAATTGGCCTGTCTATTTTTTAAGCACTGTCTATATTTTAGGCACTAGGGGCTTTAAAAATCTCCTTTATGTATCTATTATTTGCCGTAAAGAAACGAGCCGGAAATTAACTATATACCTGATCGTAGCCTGTAACATGCCATGTAATGTAGAATAATCCTATCCTGGTTAACTGATGTTAGAATTTCCCATGTTATGTAGATTTTATTACTTAAGTTCTCAGATCAGAGCTTAAAACCATCCTCAGTTTTTTAGTGGTTATATAATTATATGTTATAACAATTTTTTATAATTTTTACCCCTTTTGAAATTGAAAATCTCAAAACATTAAAGACAGAATTTTTTATCTTTATGTATGCTATATTACGCGACTCGGTACAAAAATTGAACTTATAAATATATCGGCAAAACACGTTAATGTATACATTTCGTTTCAATATGGTGGTCATTCAGACTCCGCTTTCTATAAAACTATATAAAAACAAATGTTTTGGAATGCTTATATCATTTGTAAACAATTTGTTCACATCTCGAATGGTTTCTAGATATCGATGGCATGTAAAAGCTGAAACAAGTTCAAACTTTGTAGTAAACAAATAAATACTGCCATCAGATTGGTACATTGTTTTTGATACGGTGGAGGTTGAATTTATTTAACTCACAAATTTTAATTAGGGGCTTTTAGAATGCTAATAACAGTTCGTAAACTTATTTAGTAAGCAACTTTTTTTTATTTCAAACGGTTTCCAAGATATTTATAGTAAATCTTATAAGATTAAAATTATTTATATATTAGTTTGTTGCCACAAAATATATTTACTTCTTACAACTTTGCTTTTTGTAAGTCTCTGGTAAATCTTTTAATAAAAAGTTAAACCCTTACTTTTTATATCTATATGCCTATATAGTAACAAAGTCCAAATTCACGACGGAAATCACGTTGATTATAATACTCAATGTACAGACAACATTATTACTTTGGTCTTAATGCAATGTTACTCACAAGAAACTGAAGAAGTTTATGTTTTAAGGAACAAACAGGATGTGTAGCGATTCACTTAAACCTGAGACAGTGTTTAACTGCTACCTGCAATGGCAATAAACTTGCTATTCTTGGTACAATGACAGTTTAAAGCAACGAGCCTGTGTGAAGAAGGTGCCCGGTTCCTTATATACCACACATGAGAGCCACATAAAACACTCTCAGCTGCTTGTCATAAACCCAGCACATCTAAACGTAGGGCTATTAAGTCTTTATATTAGTTCTAACTGGCTTCTACCAGATTTTGTTTTTTACTTGACGGGTATTCATAAAGTGCAAAACGTAAAATTCTCATACGAATGTATTGGCTTATATTTTAAATACGAAGTTATTCATTGAGTTTCCATAAAGACACATAGTTGACCGAAGGTAATAATGTTTTAATAATGTTTTCATTTACGGTCTTCTAAATTAACCATGGTCAAAACCCAAGTGGAAATATTGTATTATTTTCCCCTTTTTCTTATGAAAATCAAAAGTACCTAACATAAAGAAGAGTGGAATGCTAGCCCTTAACCTGTTTCTGTCCCAGAGATATTACTTAGGTACGGTAAGCGTGGAACGACAACCGAGAGGGTAGAACTTGATAACAGCATACTTCACGATACAGCGTAGTTACCCTCATTGCAGGACATTTTTAAACCCAGGTCTCTTCTCTAATACCTCATATCTTCACAAATAACGTTGTAACTCATCACTACACCCATAACAGGTTATCGAGCAAAATGATCATGACTTTTGTCAGGTCAGCCAATATGAACGGATCACAGCTATATTTCAATTGCAAAGCTCAGGCTGTCAGTGTTTGCTACCATATACAGTACTTACATTGAAAGACTGGACATATATAATGGATCTTGAGTTCATTAAAAGTTCAATGTTAGGGAGATCTAAGATCGTCTGATTTAGAAAGAACAGTTGGTTAGTTATATCATGACTTATAAATTCTGTCCAAAATGAAATAGGACCAAAGCCTGATGATGGATAGGCATTATTCGTCGTAAAAAAAGCATATTTGAGGCGATTGCGAGGCAAACCATATCACAAAGCTGTCACTGAATATAGTCATACAATCCATAAAGTAAAATAAAAGGGTGTATTTTTTCAATACAGTAGTTCTGTTATAACAAAACCCGACTTGTCAGTTCCTTATAGTCAGTCATCAGACCGAGTGTTTTTCTTTCACTCCGGATGATAGTCTCAAATCCCATCTCGAGACTCCTCAAACTTCTCTCATTAATTTGTCAAACTGCGTAATTCTGGGCAATGAATCAGATAAGTTTAGTGAAAGTGGAATACGAGCAAGGCCGAGTGCCAGTTAGTAAATATGGACGCGAATAAGAAGCACGCGTCAAATGTTTGCAGTGATCTTAAAGATTAGCCTATTTAGATAACACGGAACTAATTGAAGGGCCAAGATCCTCTTCGTACCATCCGAGTGGTAGGCTTAGCTAACGCTCAGCCAATAATTTAATACCATATGACGGCACAAAATGAATTTTCTTTAAAATAAAGAAGCAAAGGGTTAAAAACAAAGGTACTAAAGTTACATCTAACAATTGGCATAGCAGTTAGAGTAACATATATAACTAAATTACCCTGCTGTGGGGCTCGATACAAACCGCTGATTAAAGTACTACAAAGCAGAACTAGTTAAGTGTAACTCCCAGTTAAGTGATGTATAGCGTCAGGTCAGTAATTGGTGGTAAATCACCCGCAACTGATTGTCATCTACAAAATGTTAGATGACATCTCGGTTTGTGTTGTGTTCTTGTTACTGCTGAATTTTCTACTGATTAGGCCAGTGTGATTATAAATTAGCGGACAGGTTAAAACGGGGTAAAGTTATATCTGAGAAGTTCATTCATATTTTTTTCGTTTTCTACTTTAAAAAATTGCAAACAAATTAATGTAGTTTTACATTAGTATTATCTTCGACTATACTGATCACACATTATAATCGAAATTAATATACTCCTGGAAAAATTTAACGCAGCTTCTAAAGCTGTGCACATAATTAAAAACACAGTTATGGTAGGGTTAATTCAATTCAAATGTTGAGTTTAGCTCAAGATTACCTTTCATTTATTGCAGCACCTGAAATCTGCTGCTGTGGCAGACTTGACTCCTTAAGTGTGGAGTTATTTTCGTCTGAAGGGATAAAAAAATAGTAGGCGACGGAAAACGAAGCTCAAAACGCACTTTTATCATCGTTTTGACATCAGGGATACCTAGACTACAAAATGCAGTATAACCTAGGTGAAAAGGAATTACCATTGTCTTATTAGATGCACAGTTGAGTGCACTACGATGCTGACATGACCTCAAACGACGGTGGAGCAACCAAGTCTTCTATACATAACGCAGCTATGATGGAAAAGGTTGATTCAATGTGGATGTTGGGTATGGCTCCAATCCACGTTTCTCTTACGGGTAGAATCTGATATCTAATGCTGTTGAATCCTGAAATCAGAACTATGATGTCGAAACTATGCAAAGAATTCGTTTTGAGCTCCATCGTTCCTGGTCATCAACTATTTTTAGATCCCTTCATAAGCAAAATGACTCCAAATTTCAGGATTCAAGTCTGAGATAGCAGCAAATCTATGGATAACAGTGAATAACCTGTCATAAAGAATTATATCATTGAAAACATTAGCTAATATTTTCTAATACTAAAAAACTTTGCCCACGAGCGTATAAGGACAGTGGTTCTTGAGGTTGTTATGATTAATTTTGTATATGATTTAATCAGATAAATTGCAATTCAAAGGTAAATATTACGCACATATGAAGTAAATCCCTTCTTAATGCAATAAATTAAACATTTTAACCCCATCAAACTTGAATTGTTGAATCTATTGCATACCAATAATTATCTAAGAGTACAAACAATATCGAACAAAGTTCGAACTGACATATTAAGTATTAAAAGGTAAAATAGGATTATAGTACAAAACGTATTGTAGGGTGTTGATGATCTAAGAATAAAACAAAGCTTCTTAAAGAGAGTTTCTTATGAAAAAAATATAAAGCATAGCCATTAAGAGACATACAATTTAAAATGTCAGTTTATGTATAATTTTGCCAAGTTATCTCTTGACAAGGATATATAAGGTAAATGAACTGTTTTACTCGTATAAAGGTGTACTTTGTAAAGGTTGTAACTCTCAACTTCATACTCGTCATATTTCCAGCGCTAAATCCTTATCCTTAACCATTTTATCTTGTGCAATAAAGCCTGCATGAGCTACAATTCTTGTACAAGGCCTTTTTTAACCAGGTAGAAGTACGCCACATCACAAGTCGTAACAGGCTCACTCATGTTGCATGTAAAATTTTAAATCCATAGCTCATATTTATGGTCGTAATTTACTTTTTAGTATATATATATATATATATATATATATATATATATATATATATATATATATATATATATATATATATAAAGTGCATTTAACAATAACACTATTTGCATGATTGTTTCTTTATAAATAGGAAAATATTTTAAATACTTTAGAGCTGGAATTGGTACATTAGTACAGAAGCACAACATTTCGAATTATTGTGTTCTATTTATTGTAACGTTAAACCGGTAAATGTGGAAAAATGTTGTCATATTAAAGCGATTCATTCGAAGTGAGTAAGATTAGCTTATTACTGTTAATAGGCCACTCTGATATAATGTGGTGACTTTTTTGAACTTCAAAACTTTGTTATTTATGCACCTTGACGAAAACGTGTGCTGGGATGCATATGGCACTCCTTAAAATTTTTGTTACAAGCAATTTGTTTGATCTGAAACGGGTTTATAGATATTGAGTACATGTAAAAACCCATGAGAATAAATTACTAATATTCCACTTGTTATTTAATCTGCCTATTTTTCCGTCTGGGCCGGAAGGCTATTATGTTATCCAACTAAATTAATATGCACTGAGAAATCTTTTTCCAAGTCACTTAGATATGGCAACTCACTTAATAATACCAGACTGTGTTATCTCTAGAATATTCTCAGTTCCACTCAGTTGCGAGTTTAATCTAGGAAAGCAGGATCAGTTCCATTCTAATATCCATTCGGAGCTCTTTCTACGTCAGCAGAGAGTACCTGTTGTCAAAACAATCCTGCTTATTGAGGTCTCTAAGGATGTTCTAGCTACAATTTCGAAATAGCATAATATTACAGTTATATATTCATGTAATATTCCTTTCTGAGACATACCGTTCTAGATGTGTATTTTAGTGGGTGTTTTGTTGCTCCCTTGTAAAATAAAACAAGATTTGTTAATGGTGATTAAGGGAGGAAAAGAGAAACAGGTATCAATATAGAGTGAATATTGATGAGCGTTACTCTAGAAGAGTTGATAGGGAAATGTAAACAATAGTGGCACGTGCCTATCTCATATTAGACTTATCGCTTTTTAATTGGGAGGGCAAGGTAATCTGACGCGTGCCGATAAGGCTATCTGGCTCAGGAATGCGGAAGAGGTCAGAGGTTATCTGTGATAAGCTTTATCTAATTGATTTTTAATTGGATAATTGAGGTCTAAGGTCATCTGGCGCGTGTCAAGTCGCGTGCCACAGGGTTCAAAGGTTTGTCCTACAACCGACTTTATATAACTACTGTTGTATGTTATTAATAAGTCAATGTTATTAAGTTTATTTGTTTACCCAAAATTTTAAAGTGATGTGTAAGAGGACGATTGTTTCTCATGATCAGGTAATACTTATTTCAATATTTTATTTAAAATATCTATTTGGTACTATGAACACAAATTATATTCAGAGGTGTTGATACAGTGAGAATGACAAGTTTAGAAACACAGACGTCACCCAACTATTACAAGGCAGAAGCATTCCACACCAAGTGTCGCGTAACATGCTTCGCTAAGGTAGACATGCAACATTAAACAATTAATTCTTGTTCATGTGTAAATATTATTTGGAAAATTGTACATTTATCGATGAAATATTGTTCGATATATCTTGTTACATAATATACTCACATTTAGTTGATTATTTAATAATTCACAGATTCAAATAATAACAGTTCTGGTGACGTAGGGAGTGGGTTGAAATAAAATATCATCACTAAAATTAAATTTATAACCTATTTTGTCTTTTTACACTAGAAATATAAGCAACATGTTAAAATAACATATGACTGTACTCAGATCGTTTAAAAAATTTTTTATCTGTTATTTTCTCGTCGCCATGATGATTATCCATAAGACCAATGTAAAAATATCCGCTAATGCTCAGCCAAATTCCTTGGAATGACATGCACCATCACTGAATTCTGTGCTTCTCAGAAACCAAGCTTTCATAACTCGTTTTTCGTATGATAAGTAAAAATATTTTAATTAATTTTAAACAAACTTCGTGAAGATATAGAGATTTGAGAGAATTAAAAAGATAGCTCAGAAAAGAGTGATATACAATAATAATTGTAATTTACTTATACATTTAAATGAAATAAATTACTGGTTGTGTAAATATTTTAATAATTATTGTTAGTTTTTATTTAATTACTACAATATATCAGTATGGTTTATGCAATGTTTAGTAATAGTAATAATGAAACGGAAATAAGAATAATAAAACTAAATTTTTTCTCGAAAAAGTATTAACTAGTATTTTATTTGAAATCCGAATGCCTTCTTCCCCTATAGTATTGGATATTTAATGGAGTCCATTTTAGGCAGGACGGTATATCAAGGCAATGATATACTCATGATAGATATTATCACCGTTTATTAATCTCGGATGTATTATCAACCTCTATTTCTTCCTCGTGGAAAACAAATGGACCAGGGGTGGTGAATTTCACAGTGAATAAATTTAGCCAATCTCCAGAGATCTTAGCATGATGTTGCACCGTCTAAATAATACGCGGATTAATGTCACGTGACCAAACAATGAAAGAAAGAGTGACACACTTTATCATGTTTAAAGTTTCAACATAACCGTCTTTTCGCGGTTTAATTATTTTTCACAATATTCTAATACTAATATTCACAAAACGTTATTCAATATTACAAAAATCTAAAGTTTTATAATTCTAACGGTATTTACAAACGATTGTAACTTAATTGATCTAACTTTGCAGTAGTGTTCGTGCAATATGGTGTAGCATCGGTTTGAATTTCCGTAATGTTTAGGGATTGTAGGAATGTGGGACATGTATGAATATGGGACATGTAGGAATATGGGACATGTAGAAATGTGGGACATGTAGGAATGTGGGGTATGTTGGACTGTGGGGCATGTAGCAATGTGGGGCATGTTTGAATGTGGGACATGTAGAGATGTGGGACGTGTAGAATATGGAGCATGTGGGACTGTGGGGCATGTATGAATGTGGGGCATGTATGAATGTGGGACATGTATGAATGTGGGGTATGTCTGTATTTGGGGCATGTAGGAATGTGGGACATGTAGGAATGTGGGACATATATAAATGTGGGACATGTAGGAATGTGGAGCATGTGGGAATGTATGAATGTGGGGCATGTGGGAATTTGGGGTATGTCTGTATTTGGGGCATGTAGGAATGTGGGACGTGTAGGAATGTGGGGCATATAAGGAATGTATTATTTGTAAGGTTAGGAAGTCTATGGTATTTCTTAGTCGGTGTGAAATTGTGTAGGGCATTACAATAACCATTCAAAGGCTTCGAAACAAATATTATTCAAAAAAATTCAATTAAACCCAATGTTTAAAAACCCATTTTTTATAAATAGCAAAAACATAAAAGCGGAAAGAAGTGATAATAAAATGTTAAGCTCTGATGAACGTTTAAATGGTCTTTCCTGTTCAGGCACATTCATCATTCTACTTTTAGTGAATTATATTTCTGAGAAACTGTAATTCACTTTGACGTCACATATTATAATACGATAAAGAAGAAAGGAACAAAGCACAAATTGATATCCTGTCACTAACATACCATCCTGTCGTGACTTTCAGTCCAGACATATCCACTCGGTTCCTTGACTGCACTGGACATACTCGGAGAACATATAAGTGTTAAACATGTTTTTGCTTTATAATATACATATTTGATATTTATAATAATCATACAAAACTAAAATATATCTCTATTCCTTAAACTTACATTCAAATTTTCGTAAGACTATGTATAATAATTTTTAAGCATTCACTCAATGTAAATTAGCGTGTACAGGTGTAGGAGACAAGGATATTGAAGATTTAGGACTTTGGGAGCAAATGAACATTTGTTCTTAAAATGCTAATGTGGAGTAAAAAATTGTGACAGGCTATCTACAGTTTGTTGCATTGTAATAACAAGAAGAACTAAAGATAAAAATGAGTAAAGCGGATATTGGTGGTGAGTTAATCTCCCTCTCGGCTAAAACAGCCTTGTCATGATTGGCGGTAAAAGGTATGTAAAGATCAAACAAAGATACGTTTTTACCGACATAGTGATAATTCATACGTTGATGAATATATGGTATAAAATAAATAAGTATTACATAATTATAAAAGTATGCTAATCACTTTTTAAAATTTAAGTTATTATAGACAACTAATGTAAATATACAACTTTGAAATTGTTTTAAGGCTTTTCAATTACCAATGTGTATAAATAAAAACGTAGCTATGCCATATGCATTAGAAGTTGTTGTATGAATACTTTGTATTAAGGAAGTTTCAAATACAGCATTGCTAGGAGTTTATATTGAAAACGTTCAAGGACTGTGCATACATCGACTATATCTTTAATATTGCATATATTTCAAATAACCACTGTGGAATATTAACTCGTTCGTTATTTTTATTGCAGCGAAATTTGTATACGATATATTGACGGCCTTTTGATCTCACAGTTTTATTATTAAGTTGTAAGATTTTTTTCCATTTAATAGTATATTTGTTTACGTTTATACGAACTTAAGTAAATTTTAATGTTAGTACAAGTAAATGTAAAATTTAAGAAATTACACATAAACCAAACATTAGTAATGGGCTCATCTCTCTTGCACCTTCAGTTACAAGGAAGTGTTTCGCCACACTACGTGTCTCGTAACAAATTTCGCTGAGATTGTATTCAAAATTTCAAGTCTAATATTCACTTTATTAGACTAAATTTGTTAAAATGTCATATACTTGTACTCAATTTGCTTACTAATTTATTTATTCTGGACTTTCTTGTTTACATTACGGTTATCCATCTACGACCATTGTAAAAATGTTCGCTAGCGCTCAGCCAAATCCCATAGAATGACGTGCACCGTTACCAAACTCAATGTTGCTTATATAGAAGGGAAGGATTATTCAAAATTATCAGTTTTTGATATATCACGTGGGACAGACAGACTAAAATTACCTTTTTGGGCCTTTTTCACAAACGCTCAGCCAACAATCTCGAAAAATTTCATTTCTCCACCCTTAGTAAGAATTGGATTCTCTAAATTAGTATAGGGGAATTATATAAATATCTAGGCACTATACTTTTTACATGCACTTGGCAAACATTATTACTGCCCATGTATTACAGAACACAGCTATTTTAAAATTTCAAAGGGTGTTTTATGATTATTTACAGAATGATTGGTATAATAGAAGTAGTCCAGTAGTAGATAGGTAATCATAAGCGGTATGTTTGTGTCTGGTTCTGGTCAAACACTGGGAACCCACACAAAGCTTTGTGGGAAATTAATTGGATACGCCCTTGACCTTAATTGTTACGTGGAATCAACTGTTAGTTTTTAGCGAACTAATAACGATAGACATAGCCCACTTCAATTTTATTAGTAAGCTTAGTAGGATGTAACAAGTATTATTATGTCAATTAACAGAATTCTTTGTATTTAAAATACATAGTAGAAGCTTTTTCCATCTTTTCTTTATAATTAAATTACGTTTATTTGGTAATATTTACTAATATTAATTTCTTAAATATAATTAGGTAATGACAGTCAAATTCTAATTTCAGCGATTTGTTTATGATGTCAGTGCGCGAGGATAATTTATACTTTTAACGAGTGAAAAATTGACTTTTAATAGCGATAATGTTTTGTAAATCGTTCTGTCACAAATTATGTAATCAATAGTTTGGAAACTCAGAGAGTGGTTTAGATTAGATGATTTGAGAGCTATGAGATTGTGACTTGCATGTCTAACTTATGCATCTCATAATTGTAAGGTATGAAATCCTAGTCAGTGATGTTGAGAGAATATCTACGCGTACATGCCGTGGTGGTCGACATATTAAAATTTTGAAAGGGGTCTCTGAAGAAGTTATATTGTTATAAATACTAAAACTTGACGATATGATATAATAAATTTGTGTGTTAGTTTTCATGGTTGGCCTTTGTTTTAGTCTAAATGGTTAGAACATTGTAATATCCCTTGTAAGATATATGGTTTAATTCCAAAAAATATTTTACATAAATTCGTAAAACCTGTTGATAGTACTGATTGTTTCCTAGACAGTGAGACTCAGTGAAAGTAAGAATATGGCTGCCTTAAACAAAAGAGCTTCAATCTAAAAAGTCCTAGAATACAAAATCGTACTCAATTCAGTACATTTGTGACCTAATTTAAAATAAAATGAAAATATAACCATTCATTCTTGTTTTATTTTGACAAATCACTGATTTAAATGAGATGTATTAGAAGTGGGAAAAAAATCCTAAATCTTGATATCCATCTTAAAAATAAATCATAAAAAAGGATTGGATACTGGGAAAAAACAATAGAGTATGAAATAATACCTCATATTTTTTGACTCTTTATTCCTTTTCAATCATTTCCGTGAGATTGTTTTGAGTATTTTCGGTTACCTTCACGAAACATACAAGGTTAAAATGGTACTTGTAAGTCTAATTATACACGTGTGAAGTTGATAAAGTAAGTTTAACGGGATTAAACATTGATGTGATTGGGTTGTTAATTATCTGAAAGGCGACAGTGTGAGTAAAACTCAGCACTTAGTGCATGTGAATTTTTAAAGATCAGTCTGTAAAGCAAGTGTGAGTTCTTGTAGCAAAGATGAGAACTCTTAAGACTCACACTATTTTACTGTAACGGACGAGACGGGACTTGGGAATTAGATAATCAGAAAACCAGTTGGCCGCAAAAATCTGATTTTAATTTAATCTTTCACATTAATAATTATTACGATACTATTCACATTCCCTAAACTGTACTTTTAAAATATATTAATCATTCACCAGCGAAACAGTAGGTTAAAAATTTAAGATTTTAGAGGGAAGGGCAAACACGGAGCGACGCGTTACGTTCGAGTACCGGCGATCAACTCACTCCACGCACATACTTTTTCGCTACAAATTTTTATTAAAATGGCGGACTAGACTCCGTACGGTGCTGCTCCCAAACGATTTACTTGGGCGTAACAGAGTCTAGAAACGACACAACTTGGCCAGACACAGGCTGGAGTCAGCAGAATCAGCAAATTCCTCAGCCAGCTGCAGCTAAAGCTGCCACGGGTATCGTGCTACTTCCGCTTAACAACTCAGTTGAGATCAACTAGAATATTCCGAGCAACTATCACTTGGACTGATATCTTACTAAATAAATATATAATAATCACTGTTCCTTATTTCCTTTTAATAATTTAGGTGACGGTAGATATTTTGTAAGTAATAGCACTTACATTTTACTGTTAGGAAGAATGCAGAATCGTTGGTTGGTAATACTACAATATAAATACTGTAGTACTTCACTGGTCAATAATAATATTGACCTCACAGTGTCAAATGGTCAGGGGGTTTCCTAATGGGACGTCACATTACTTCCATTTGTTGATACCAGCATTTATTAAAACAATTAAATTAGTGAATAGTTTTTCTATATTTAATATACTTACATAATTCAAATAAGTCTTTTTAAAACAGGTGGTAACTTTAAAACAACGCAGAAATATGCTAAGCCACGTGTCGCTGAACACACATTGCCGAAGTTTCAAGTACAATTCCATATTATATCATATATATATATATAATATATATATATATATATATATATATATGATATATATAAATATATGTAAAAATATATAAATATATATAAAAATATATAAATATATATAAAAATATATAAATATATATATATATATATATATATATATATATTCCAGCAAACTCACGAAGCAATCTTGAAATTAATAATTTACGCGCGCAGACTTGCATGTAATTAAACTTCAACAAAATACTCCAATATTTTATGATGGTCTTTTTCTCAATTACTTGAATTCGTAGTGTTTAAAAGGAACAGATTTTAAAGGAAATTGTCTGGACATTTGCGATCGTTCAGTGATCTGTAGCACTACGTTTCGAGATCTGCAATCTGATTTCAAACTAACATTTAGAGTGAACTAACACAACGTAGCGCTTGTGATTCCTGACTATTGCTTGTCATAACGCTCTGGTATGATTTTTTAACATAGATTTTAATTATGTGTTAGCTTGGTTATATGCTTGAAGAAGAGATCAGAGTGCAGATCTCGAAACGTAGTGTTTAGTGATTTTTTTGTATCACTGAACGATGGCTAATGTTCGGAAAATTCCTGTTTCCTTCGCAATCTTTCCGTTGTCAAAACAAACTTCACATAAAGAATAGTTTTTGTTTTGTTGTATTAATCATGAAGAACAAATGTTTCCAAATGTCTTGTAAACATTTGTAATTTTTTTTCCCAAAGTCTCTTGTGGAATTAGAAAAACAAATTTAATATTCCACTCATTAGTAATAACGTTTCTTTTTTAGTTTAACTAAACATGTGTGTTTATACATAACTGTTAGTGTCAATGTGTTGACGAAACGCGTCCTAATATCGTGCTATTGAGGAATGTAGGAGGGTTAAATTATAATTTACTATTTTTTTTTTTTAAGGAAAGTCCATTACAGTTTAAAAACTTATTTACCCGTCCTCATGAGCCATTGGCTTCTGTAAGGATGTCATAAAATAGAATAAGGAGGAGAGTCGACACAGTACAAGGTTGATGGTATTGATAAAATTTGCTTCGGTGAAAT
The DNA here is from genome assembly GCF_021130785.1 of Homalodisca vitripennis. Lineage (NCBI taxonomy): Eukaryota > Metazoa > Arthropoda > Insecta > Hemiptera > Cicadellidae > Homalodisca > Homalodisca vitripennis. The sequence continues at coordinate 94,462,310 of NC_060212.1, read as the reverse complement.
ACAGGATATGAAAATGCGTTATTATCTGCTCAATATCCAAAGATGGTTTCTGTTATAACATTTTTATTTACACACATGTCAAAGATGCTTACCAATTTGCTGTACGACACAGAAGGAGAAAGTGAGATCTGGAAATGTCACTCTCCGTAGTCAATGGACCTAAAGGTTGTAAGTGACACAAGGACATGGACCTGAATCAGAATATTGAGTCTGTTGGTGACATGAATTTGTGTGGATACTATTGGTTCTTACTGCCTTTCTCCGAGCTCTTTTTCAAAACTTGTGGGAAATATTCGTAAATATCTTTAACTGTATTGTTTCCAAAACTATAAAGGTGGTAACAAGTAACGGCCGGGACAGTTGTGTAGCTTTATTTATGATATAAAAATGATAGCAACAGTGATATAAAATATTTTGAAATAAATATGTACACGAGAGAAATAAGATATATAGTCAAATATACATCAATAGTGTCAAAATGAACTTGTCGTGCCGTACCTGGAACAACTGAGCGTAGGGTAAGAATGTATTACAAAAACATTCAGTTAACACAAAAGTTTATTCAAAAATTTGTCATAGATGGAAAAATACTGATTACAAGCGATAAAAGAGAGCATACAAGTTCAAAACAATAAAATTAAGATTATAAAGTTATAAAATTTACAACATACTTTACAACATACAATAGTTCTACTAAAGAAAAACCTTTAACTCAAATACTAGATATTTAATAAAAGGCGCGCTTGGAAGTAGGGTCTTTGAGAGAGACTTGAGAATTTAGTTAAGTTATTATTATAATTTAAATGTTTATACTTTAAACAACATGATGTCTTGGCAAAAGTGAATGACGGCTATTTGTCTAACATCTGGGAGGGTTCACTTACTTGTTCATTACGTGCTGTCTCATCAGGAGCTCGACACCGAATCATATAAAATTATGCTTTTTCGGCTGGGCTTGGGATCCTCCCCACTTCTATTACTCTACTTAGAGCTTATTGGTTAGTTCATGTGCGTCATGTATTAAATGCCCATAAATGGAAATGGTCAGAGTTGGACTTCTAGGATTGGTTCGTGGTTGGAGTGGGTTACTGCTCTACTTTTAGCGTTATCATTTACCCGCTTCCGTAAGGAAAGTTACTGAGTTATATTTTCTCATGGGAACAAATATATTTTGCTCTAGTTTATAAATTATTGATAAAGAAAATATTAAATTATTTTAGAGATATTTTATAATAATTAATTGGAGTTAAGTTAATTTGGGTACTAGGCAACAGCACTACAAACTCTACAATATAACAAAAATGTCAGTTTTTATGTTTAAATTTAAGCCAGAAAGATAGACTTTAAATTTTGCATGGCTCTTCATGTCTACATAGACAAATTTGTTCTGTCTATTTTTAAGCCCTTGGCACTAGTGGCTTTAAAAATCTCATTTATTTATCTATTATTTGCCGTAAAGAAACTTGAGCAGGAAATTAACTACATACCTGATCGTAGCCTGTAACATGCCATGTAATGTAGCCTAATTCTATCCTGGTTAACTGATGTTAAAATTTCCCATGTTATGTAGATTTTATTAGCCTATTGTAATTGTTTTCATAGTAGCAATTATGGAAAATTAACACTAAAGTCTCAGATCAGAGCTTAAAACCATACTCAGTTTTCTGATGGTTATATAACTATATGTTGTAACTTTTTTAATAATTTTTACCCTTTTTGAAATTTAAAATTTCGAAACATTAAAAATAATTTTTTTTATGTTTTTGTATGATATATTACGCGACTCGGTAAAAAATTGAACTTGATGACATACATTTCGTTTCAATATGGTGGTCGTTTAGACTCCGCTTTCTATAAAACTATATAAAAATCAAATGTTTTATAATGCTTATATCATTTGTAAAAAATTTGTTTACATCTCGAATGGTTTCTAGAAATTCTGAAACAAGTTCAAACTTTGAACAAATAAATACTGCCATCAGATTGGTACATTGTTTTCGATACGGTGGAGGTTGTATTTGTTTAACTCACAACTTAGTTAATTAGGGGCTTTAAAATACTGTTTTAGAATGCTAATTACATTTCGTAAACTTATTTAGTAGGTAACTTTTTTTTTCATTTCAAACGGTTTCCAAGATATTTATAGTAAATCTCATAAGATTTAAATTATTCATATATTTGTTTGTTGTCACAAAATATACGCGTATTTACTTCTTACGACTGAGCGGAAGTACTTTTTCCTTTTTGGAAGTCTCTGGTAAATCTTTTAATAAAACTTTAAACGCTTAGTTTCATATCTATACGCCTATCTAGTAACAAAATCCAAATTCATGACGGTAATCACGTTGATTATAATACTCAATGTACGGGAAACATTATTATTTTGATATTATGCATTGTTACAAACACGAATTTGAATAAGTTTATGTTTTAAGGAACAAACAGGATGTGTAGCGATTCACTTAAACCTGAGACAGTGTTTAAACTGCTACCTGCAATGGCAATAAACTTGCTATTCTTGGTACAATGACAGTTTTAAAGCAACGAGCCTGTGTGAAGAAGGTGCCCGGTTCCTTATATACCACACATGAGAGCCACATAAACACTCTCAGCTGCTTGTCATAAACCCAGCACATCTAAACGTAGGGCTATTAAGTCTTTATATTAGTTCTAACTGGCTTCTACCAGATTTCGTTTTTTACTTGACGGGTATTCATAAAGTGCAAAACGTAAAATTCTCATACGAATGTATTGGCTTATATTTTAAATACGAAGTTATTCATTGAGTTTCCATAAAGACACATAGTTGACCGAAGGTAATAATGTTTTAATAATGTTTTCATTTACGGTCTTCTAAATTAACCATGGTCAAAACACAAGTGGAAATATTGTATTATTTTCCCCTTTTTCTTATGAAAATCAAAAGTACCTAACATAAAGAAGAGTGGAATGCTAGCCCTTAACCTGTTTCTGTCCCAGAGATATTACTTAGGTACGGTAAGCGTGGAACGACAACCGAGAGGGTAGAACTTGATAACAGCATACTTCACGATACAGCGTAGTTACCCTCATTGCAGGACATTTTTAAACCCAGGTCTCTTCTCTAATACCTCATATCTTCACAAATAACGTTGTAACTCATCACTACAACCCATAACAGGTTATCGAGCAAAATGATCATGACTTTTGTCAGGTCAGCCAATATGAACGGATCACAGCTATATTTCAATTGCAAAGCTCAGGCTGTCAGTGTTTGCTACCATATACAGTACTTACATTGAAAGACTGGACATATATAATGGATCTTGAGTTCATTAAAAGTTCAATGTTAGGGAGATCTAAGATCGTCTGATTTAGAAAGAACAGTTGGTTAGTTATATCATGACTTATAAATTCTGTCCAAAATGAAATAGGACCAAAGCCTGATGATGGATAGGCATTATTCGTCGTAAAAAAAGCATATTTGAGGCGATTGCGAGGCAAACCATATCACAAAGCTGTCACTGAATATAGTCATACAATCCATAAAGTAAAATAAAAGGGTGTATTTTTTCAATACAGTAGTTCTGTTATAACAAAACCCGACTTGTCAGTTCCTTATAGTCAGTCATCAGACCGAGTGTTTTCTTTCACTCCGGATGATAGTCTCAAATCCCATCTCGAGACTCCTCAAACTTCTCTCATTAATTTGTCAAACTGCGTAATTCTGGGCAATGAATCAGATAAGTTTAGTGAAAGTGGAATACGAGCAAGGCCGAGTGCCAGTTAGTAAATATGGACGCGAATAAGAAGCACGCGTCAAATGTTTGCAGTGATCTTAAAGATTAGCCTATTTAGATAACACGGAACTAATTGAAGGGCCAAGATCCTCTTCGTACCATCCGAGTGGTAGGCTTAGCTAACGCTCAGCCAATAATTTAATACCATATGACGGCACAAAATGAATTTTCTTTAAAATAAAGAAGCAAAGGGTTAAAAACAAAGGTACTAAAGTTACATCTAACAATTGGCATAGCAGTTAGAGTAACATATATAACTAAATTACCCTGCTGTGGGGCTCGATACAAACCGCTGATTAAAGTACAAAGCAGAACTAGTTAAGTGTAACTCCCAGTTAAGTGATGTTTAGCGTCAGTGCAGTAATTGGTGGTAAATCACCCGCAACTGATTGTCATCTACAAAATGTTAGCTCGGTTTGTGTTGTGTTCTTGTTACTGCTGAATTTTCTACTGATTAGGCCAGTGTGATTATAAATTAGCGGACAGGTTAAAACGGGGTAAAGTTATATCTGAGAAGTTCATTCATATTTTTTTCGTTTTCTACTTTAAAAAATTGCAAACAAATTAATGTAGTTTTACATTAGTATTATCTTCGACTATACTGATCACACATTATAATCGAAATTAATATACTCCTGGAAAAATTTAACGCAGCTTCTAAAGCTGTGCACATAATTAAAAACACAGTTATGGTAGGGTTAATTCAATTCAAATGTTGAGTTTAGCTCAAGATTACCTTTCATTTATTGCACCACCTGAAATCTGCTGCTGTGGCAGACTTGACTCCTTAAGTGTGGAGTTATTTTCGTCTGAAGGGATAAAAAATAGTAGGCGACGGAAAACGAAGCTCAAAACGCACTTTTATCATCGTTTTGACATCAGTGATACCTAGACTTCAAAATGCAGTATAACCTAGGTGAAAAGGAATTACCATTGTCTTATTAGATGCACAGTTGAGTGCACTACGATGCTGACATGACCTCAAACGACGGTGGAGCAACCAAGTCTATACATAACGCAGCTATGATGGAAAAGGTTGATTCAATGTGGATGTTGGGTATGGCTCCAATCCACGTTTCTCTTACGGGTAGAATCTGATATCTAATGCTGTTGAATCATGAAATCAGATCTATGATGTCGAAAACTATGCAAAGAATTCGTTTTGAGCTCTATCTTTCCTCGTCGCCGACTATTTTTAGATCCCTTCGTAAGCAAAATGACTCCAAATTTTAGGATTCAAGTCTGAGATAGCAGCAAATCTATGGATAACAGTGAATAACCTGTCATAAAGAATTATATCATTGAAAACATTAGCTAATATTTTCTAATACTAAAAAACTTTGCCCACGAGCGTATAAGGACAGTGGTTCTTGAGGTTGTTATGATTAATTTTGTATATGATTTAATCAGATAAATTGCAATTCAAAGGTAAATATTACGCACATATGAAGTAAATCCCTTCTTAATGCAATAAATTAAACATTTTAACCCCATCAAACTTGAATTGTTGAATCTATTGCATACCAATAATTATCTAAGAGTACAAACAATATCGAACAAAGTTCGAACTGACATATTAAGTATTAAAAGGTAAAATAGGATTATAGTACAAAACGTATTGTAGGGTGTTGATGATCTAAGAATAAAACAAAGCTTCTTAAAGAGAGTTTCTTATGAAAAAAAATATAAAGCATAGCCATTAAGAGACATACAATTTAAAATGACAGTTTATGTATAATTTTGCCAAGTTATCTCTTGACAAGGATATATAAGGTAAATGAACTGTTTTACTCGTATAAAGGTGTACTTTGTAAAGGTTGTAACTCTCAACTTCATACTCGTCATATTTCCAGCGCTAAATCCTTATCCTTAACCATTTTATCTTGTGCAATAAAGCCTGCATGAGCTACAATTCTTGTACAAGGCCTTTTTTAACCAGGTAGAAGTACGCCACATCACAAGTCGTAACAGGCTCACTCATGTTGCATGTAAAATTTTAAATCCATAGCTTATATTTATGGTCGTAATTTACTTTTTAGTATATATATATATATATATAAAGTGCATTTAACAATAACACTATTTGCATGATTGTTTCTTTATAAATAGGAAAATATTTTAATACTTTAGAGCTGGAATTGGTACATTAGTACAGAAGCACAACATTTCGAATTATTGTGTTCTATTTATTGTAACGTTAAACCGGTAAATGTGGAAAAATGTTGTCATATTAAAGCGATTCATTCGAAGTGAGTAAGATTAGCTTATTACTGTTAATAGGCCACTCTGATATAATGTGGTGACTTTTTTGAACTTCAAAACTTTGTTATTTATGCACCTTGACGAAAACGTGTGCTGGGATGCATATGGCACTCCTTAAAATTTTTGTTACAAGCAATTTGTTTGATCTGAAACGGGTTTATAGATATTGAGTACATGTAAAAACCCATGAGAATAAATTACTAATATTCCACTTGTTATTTAATCTGCCTATTTTTCCGTCTGGGCCGGAAGGCTATTATGTTATCCAACTAAATTAATATGCACTGAGAAATCTTTTTCCAAGTCACTTAGATATGGCAACTCACTTAATAATACCAGACTGTGTTATCTCTAGAATATTCTCAGTTCCACTCAGTTGCGAGTTTAATCTAGGAAAGCAGGATTAGTTCCATTCTAATATCCATTCGGAGCTCTTTCTACGTCAGCAGAGAGTACCTGTTGTCAAAACAATCCTGCTTATTGAGGTCTCTAAGGATGTTTTAGCTACAATTTCGAAAATAGCATAATATTACAGTTATATATTCATGTAATATTCCTTTCTGAGATATACCGTTCTAGATGTGTATTTTAGTGGGTGTTTTGTTGCTCCCTTGTAAAATAAAACAAGATTTGTTAATGGTGATTAAGGGAGGAAAAGAGAAACAGGTATCAATATAGAGTGAATATTGATGAGCGTTACTCTAGAAGAGTTGATAGGGAAATGTAAACAATAGTGGCACGTGCCTATCTCATATTAGACTTATCGCTTTTTAATTGGGAGGGCAAGGTAATCTGACGCGTGCCGATAAGGCTATCTGGCTCAGGAATGCGGAAGAGGTCAGAGGTTATCTGTGATAAGCTTTATCTAATTGATTTTTAATTGGATAATTGAGGTCTAAGGTCATCTGGCGCGTGTCAAGTCGCGTGCCACAGGGTTCAAAGGTTTGTCCTACAACCGACTTTATAAAACTACTATTGTATGTTATTAATAAGTCAATGTTATTAAGTTTATTTGTTTACCAAAATTTTAAAGTGATATGTAAGAGGACGATTTTTTTCTCATGATCAGGTAGCCTAATACTTATTTCAATATTTTATTTAAAATATCTATTTGGTACTATGAACACAAATTATATTCAGAGTTGTTGATACAGAGAGAATGACAAGTTTAGAAACACAGACGTCACCCAACTATTACAAGGCAGAAGCATTCCACACCAAGTGTCGCGTAACATGCTTCGCTAAGGTAGACATGCAACATTAAACAATTAATTCTTGTTCATGTGTAAATATTATTTGGAAAATTGTACATTTATCGATGAAATATTGTTCGATATATCTTGTTACATAATATACTCACATTTAGTTGATTATTTAATAATTCACAGATGTTCAAATAATAACAGTTCTGGTGACGTAGGGAGTGGGTTGAAATAAAATATCATCACTAAAATTAAATTTATAACCTATTTTGTCTTTTTACACTGGAAATATAAGCAACATGTTAAAATAACATATGACTGTACTCAGATCGTTTAAAAAAATTTTTATCTGTTATTTTCTCGTCGCCATGATGATCATTATCCATAAGACCAATGTAAAAATATTCGCTAATGCTCAGCCAAATTCTTTGGAATGACATGCACCATCACTGAATTCTGTGCTTCTCAGAAACCAAGCTTTCATAACTCGTTTTTCGTATGATAAGTAAAAATATTTTAATTAATTTTAAACAAACTTCGTGAAGATATAGAGATTTGAGAGAATTAAAAAGATAGCTCAGAAAAGAGTGATATACAATAATAATTGTAATTTACTTATACATTTAAATGAAATAAATTACTGGTTGTGTAAATATTTTAATAATTATTGTTAGTTTTTATTTAATTACTACAATATATCAGTATGGTTTATGCAATGTTTAGTAATAGTAATAATGAAACGGAAATAAGAATAATAAAACTAAACTTTTCTCGAAAAAGTATTAACTAGTATTTTATTTGAAATCCGAATGCCTTCTTCCCCTATAGTATTGGATATGTAATGGAGTCCATTTTAGGCAGGACGGTATATCAAGGCAATGATATACTCATGATAGATATTATCACCGTTTATTAATCTCGGATGTATTATCAACCTCTATTTCTTCCTCGTGGAAACAAATGGACCAGGGGTGGTGAATTGCACAGTGAATAAATTTAGCCAATCTCCAGAGATCTTAGCATGATGTTGCACCGTCTAAATAATACGCGGATTAATGTCACGTGACCAAACAATGAAAGAAAGAGTGACACACTTTATCATGTTTAAAGTTTCAACATAACCGTCTTTTCGCGGTTTAATTATTTTTCACAATATTCTAATACTAATATTCACAAAACGTTATTCAATATTACAAAAATCTAAAGTTTTATAATTATAACGGTATTTACAAACGATTGTAACTTAATTGATCTAACTTTGCAGTAGTGTTCGTGCAATATGGTGTAGCATCGGTTTGAATTTCCGTAATGTTTAGGGATTGTAGGAATGTGGGACATGTATGAATATGGGACATGTAGGAATATGGGACATGTAGAAAATGTGGGACATGTAGGAATGTGGGGTATGTTGGACTGTGGGGCATGTAGCAATGTGGGGCATGTTTGAATGTGGGACATGTAGAGATGTGGGACGTGTAGAATATGGAGCATGTGGGACTGTGGGGCATGTATGAATGTGGGGCATGTATGAATGTGGGACATGTATGAATGTGGGGTATGTCTGTATTTGGGGCATGTAGGAATGTGGGACATGTATTAATGTGGGACATATATAAATGTGGGACATGTAGGAATGTGGAGCATGTGGGAATGTATGAATGTGGGGCATGTGGGAATTTGGGGTATGTCTGTATTTGGGGCATGTAGGAATGTGGGACGTGTAGGAATGTGGGACATATAAGGAATGTATTATTTGTAAGGTTAGGAAGTCTATGGTATTTCTTAGTCGGTGTGAAATTGTGTAGGGCATTACAATAACCATTCAAAGGCTTCGAAACAAATATTATTCAAAAAATTCAATTAAACCCAATGTTTAAAAAGCCATTTTTTATAAATAGCAAAAACCTGACATAGAAGCGGAAAGAAGTGATAATAAAATGTTAAGCTCTGATGAACGTTTAAATGGTCTTTCCTGATCAGGCACATTCATCATTCTACTTTTAGTGAATTATATTTCTGAGAAACTGTAATTCACTTTGACGTCACATATTATAATACGATAAAGAAGAAAGGAACAAAGCACAAATTGATATCCTGTCACTAACATACCATCCTGTCGTGACTTTCAGTCCAGACATATCCACTCGGTTCCTTGACTGCACTGGACATACTCGGAGAACATATAAGTGTTAAACATGTTTTTGCTTTATAATATACATATTTGATATTTATAATAATCATACAAAACTAAAATATATCTCTATTCCTTAAACTTACATTCAAATTTTCGTAAGACTATGTATAACAATTTTTAAGCATTCACTCAATGTAAATTAGCGTGTACGGGTGTAGGAGACAAGGATATTGAAGATTTAGGACTTTGGGAGCAAATGAACATTTGTTCTTAAAATGCTAATGTGGAGTAAAAAATTGTGACAGACTATCTACAGTTTGTTGCATTGTCATAACAAGAAGAACTAAAGATAAAAATGAGTAAAGCGGATATTGGTGGTGAGTTAATCTCCCTCTTCTGCTAAAACAGCCTTTGTCATGATTGGCGGTGACAGGTATGTAAAGATCAAACAAAGATACGTTTTTACCGACATAGTGATAATTCATACGTTGATGAATATACCTGTATGGTATAAAATAAATAAGTATTCCATAATTATAAAAGTATGCTAATCACTTTTAAAATTTAAGTTATTATAGACAACTAATGTAAATATACAACTTTGAAATTGTTTTAAGGCTTTTCAATTACCAATGTGTATAAATAAAACGTAGCTATGCCATATGCATTTGAAGTTGTTGTATGAATACTTTGTATTAAGGAAGTTTCAAATACAGCATTGCTAGGAGTTTATATTGAAAACGTTCAAGGACTGTGCATACATCGACTATATCTTTGATATTGCATAATATATTTCAAATAACCACTGTGGAATATTAACTCATTCGTTATTTTTATTGCAGCGAATTTGTATAAGATATATTGACGGCCTTTTGATCTCACAGTTATATTATTAAGTTGTAAGATTTCTTTTTTCCATTTAATAGTATATTTGTTTACGTTTATACGAACTTAAGTAAATTTTAATGTTAGTACAAGTAAATGTAAAATTTAAGAAATACACATAAACCAAACATTAGTAATGGGCTCATCTCTCTTGCACCTTCAGTTACAAGGAAGTGTTTTGCCACACTACGTGTCTCGTAACAAATTTCGCTGAGATTGTATTCAAAATTTCAAGTCTAATATTCACTTTATTAGACTAAATTTGTTAAAATGTCATATACTTGTACTCAATTTGCTTACTAATTTATTTATTCTGGACTTTCTTGTTTACATTATGGTTATCCATCTACGACCATTGTAAAAATGTTCGCTAACGCTCAGCCAAATCCCATAGAATGACGTGCACCGTTACCAAACTCAATGTTGCTTGTATAGAAGGGAAGGATTATTCAAAATTATCAGTTTTTGATATATCACGTGGACAGACAGACTAAAATGACCTTTTTGGGCCTTTTTCACAAACGCTCAGCCAACAATCTCGAAAAATTTCATTTCTCCACCCTTAGTAAGAATTGGATTCTCTAAATTAGTATAGGGGAATTATATAAATATCTAGGCACTATACTTTTTACATGCACTTGGCAAACATTATTACTGCCCATGTATTACAGAACACAGCTATTTAAAATTTCAAAGGGTTGTTTTATGATTATTTACAGAATGATTGGTATAATAGAAGTAGTCCAGTAGTAGATAGGTAATCATAAGCGGTATGTTTGTGTCTGGTTCTGGTCAAACACTGGGAACTCACACAAAGCTTTGTGGGAAATTAATTGAATACGCCCTTGACCTTAATTGTTACGTGGAATCAACTGTTAGTTTTTAGCGAACTAATAACGATAGACATAGCCCACTTCAATTTTATTAGTAAGCTTAGTAGGATGTAACAAGTATTATTATGTCAATTAACAGAATTCTTTGTATTTAAAATACATAGTAGAAGCTTTTTACATCTTTTCTTTATAATTAAATTACGTTTATTTGGTAATATTTACTAATATTAATTTCTAAGTTTAAATATAATTAGGTAATGACAGTCAAATTCTAATGTCAGCGATTTGTTTATGATGTCAGTGCGCGAGGATAATTTATACTTTTAACGAGTGAAAAATTGACTGTTAATAGCGATAATGTTTTGTAAATCGTTCTGTCACAAATTATGTAATCAATAGTGTGGAAACTCAGAGAGTGGTTTAGATTAGATGATTTGAGAGCTATGAGATTGTGACTTGCATGTCTAACTTATGCATCTCATAATTGTAAGGTATGAAATCCTAGTCAGTGATGTTAGAGAATATCTACGCGTACATGCCGTGGTGATCGACATATTAAAATTTTGAAAGGGGTCTCTGAAGAAGTTATATTGTTATAAATACTAAAACTTGACGATATGATATAATAAATTTGTGTGTTAGTTTTCATGGTTGGCCTTTGTTTTAGTCTAAATGGTTAGAAAATTGTAATATCCCTTGTAAGATATATGGTTTAATTCCAAAAAATATTTTACATAAATTCGTAAAACCTGTTGATAGTACTGATTGTTTCCTAGACAGTGAGAGTCACTGAAAGTAAGAATATGGCTGCCTTAAACAAAAGAGCTTCAATCTAAAAAGTCCTAGAATACAAAATCGTACTCAATTCAGTATATTTGTGACCTAATTTAAAAGAAAATGAAAATATAACCATTCATTCTTGTTTTATTTGATGACAAATCACTGATTTAAATGAGATGTATTAGAAGTGGGAAAAAATCCTAAATCTTGATATCCGTCTTAAAAATAAATCATAAAAAAGGATTGGATACTGGGAAAAAACCATAGAGTATGAAATAATACCTCATATTTTTTGACTCTTTATTCCTTTTCAATCATTTCCGTGAGATTGTTTTGAGTATTTTCGGTTACCTTCACGAAACATACAAGGTTAAAATGGTACTTGTAAGTCTAATTATACACGTGTGAAGTTGATAAAGAAAGTTTAACGGGATTAAACACTGATGTGATTGGGTTGTTAATTATCTGAAAGGCGACAGTGTGAGTAAAACTCAGCACTTAGTGCATGTGAATTTTTAAAGGTCAGTCTGTAAAACAAGTGTGAGTTCTCGTAGCAAAGATGAGAACTCTTAAGACTCACACTATTTTTACTGTAACGGACGAGACGGGACTTGGGAATTAGATAATCAGAAAACCAGTTGGCCGCAAAAATCTGATTTTAATTTAATCTTTCACATTAATAATTATTACGATACTATTCACATTCCCTAAACTGTACTTTTAAAATATATTAATCATTCACCAGCGAAACAGTAGGTTAAAAATTTAAGATTTTAGAGGGAAGGGCAAACACGGAGCGACGCGTTACGTTCGAGTACCGGCGATCAACTCACTCCACGCACATACTTTTTCGCTACAAATTTTTATTAAAATGGCGGACTAGACTCCGTACGGTGCTGCTCCCAAACGATTTACTTGGGCGTAACAGAGTCTAGAAACGACACAACTTGGCCAGACACAGGCTGGAGTCAGCAGAATCAGCAAATTCCTCAGCCAGCTGCAGCTAAAGCTGCCACGGGTATCGTGCTACTTCCGCTTAACAACTCAGTTGAGATCAACTAGAATATTCCGAGCAACTATCACTTGGACTGATATCTTACTAAATAAATATATAATAATCACTGTTCCTTATTTCCTTTTAATAATTTAGGTGACGGTAGATATTTTGTAAGTAATAGCACTTACATTTTACTGTTAGGAAGAATGCAGAATCGTTGGTTGGTAATACTACAATATAAATACTGTAGTACTTCACTGGTCAATAATAATATTGACCTCACAGTGTCAAATGGTCAGGGGGTTTCCTAATGGGACGTCACATTACTTCCATTTGTTGATACCAGTTCGCATTTATTAAAACAATTAAATTAGTGAATAGTTTTTCTATATTTAATATACTTACATAATTCAAATAAGTCTTTTTAAACAGGTGGTAACTTTAAAACAACGCAGAAATATGCTAAGCCACGTGTCGCTGAACACGCATTGCCGAAGTTTCAAGTACAATTCCATATTATATCATATATATATATATATATATATATATATATATATATATATATATATATATATATATATGATATATATAAATATATATAAAAATATATAAATATATATAAAAATATATAAATATATATAAAAATATATAAATATATATAAAAATATATAAATATATATATATATATATATATATATTCCAGCAAACTCACGAAGCAATCTTGAAATTAATAATTTACGCGCGCAGACTTGCATGTAATTAAACTTCAACAAAATACTCCAATATTTTATGATGATTTTTTTCTCAATTACTTGAATTCGTATTGTTTAAAAGGAACAGATTTTAAAGGAAATTGTCTGGACATTTGCGATCGTTAAGTGATCTGTAGCACTACGTTTCGAGATCTGCAATCTGATTTCAAACTAACAAAATTTAGAGTGAAGTTAACACACAACATAGCGCTTGTGATTCCTGACTATTGCTTGTCATAACGCTCTGGTATGATTTTTTAACATAGATTTTAATTATGTGTTAGCTTGGTTATATGCTTGAAGAAGAGATCAGAGTGCAGATCTCAAAAACGTAGTGTTAGTGATTTTTTTTGTATCACTGAACGATGGCTAATGTCCGGAAAATTCCTGTTTCCTTCGCAATCTTTCCGTTGTCAAAACAAACTTCACATAAAGAATAGTTTTTGTTTTGTTGTATTAATCATGAAGAACAAATGTTTCCAAATGTCTTGTAAACATTTGTAATTTTTTTCCCAAAGTCTCTTGTGGAATTAGAAAAACAAATTTAATATTCCACTCATTAGTAATAACGTTTCTTTTTTTAGTTTAACTAAAACATGTGTGTTTATACATAACTGTTAGTGTCAATGTGTTGACGAAACGCGTCCTAATATCGTGATATTGAGGAATGTAGGAGGGTTAAATTATAATTTACTATTTTTTTAAGGAAAGTCCATTACAGTTTAAAAACTTATTTACCCGTCCTCATGAGCCACTGGCTTCTGTAAGGATGTCATAAAATAGAATAAGGAGGAGAGTCGACACAGTACAAGGTTGATGGTACTGATAAAATTTGCTTCGGTGAAATACAGGATTTGAAAATGCGCTATTAATTAATATCCGCTCAATATCCAAAGATGGTTTCTGTTATAACATTTTATTTACACACATGTCAAAGATGCTTACCAATTTGCTGTACGACACAGAAGGAGAAAGTGAGATCTGGAAGTGTCACTCTCCGTAGTCAATGGACCTAAAGGTTGTAAGTGACACAAGGACATGGACCTGAATCAGAATATTGAGTCTGTTGGTGACATGAATTTGTGTGGATACTATTGGTTCTTACTGCCTTTCTCCGAGCTCTTTTTCAAAACTTGTGGGAAATATTCGTAAATATCTTTAACTGTATAGTTTCCAAAACTATAAAGGTGGTAACAATTAACGGCCGGGACAGTTGTGTAGCTTTATTTATAATATAAAAATGATAGCAACAGTGATATAAAATATTTTGAAATAAATATGTACGTGAGAGAAATAAGATATATAGTCAAATATACATCAATAGTGTCAAAATGAACTTGTCGTGCCGTACCTGGCACAACTGAGCGTAGGGTAAGAATGATATTACAAAAACATTCAGTTAACACAAAAGTTTATTCAAAATTTGTCATAGATGGAAAAATTACTGATTACAAGCGATAAAAGAGAGCATACAAGTTCAAAACAATAAAATTAAGATTATAAAGTTATAAAATTTACAACATACTTTACAACATTACAATAGTTCTACTAAAGAAAAACCTTTAACTCAAATACTAGATATTTAATAAAAGGCGCGCTTGGAAGTAGGGTCTTTGAGAGAGACTTGAGAAATTTAGTTAAGTTAATTATTATAATTTAAATGTTTATACTTTAAACAACATGATGTCTTGGCAAAAGTGAATGACGGCTATTTGTCTAACATCTGGGAGGGTTCACTTACTTGTTCATTACGTGCTGTCTCATCAGGAGCTCGACACCGAATCATATAAAATTATGCTTTTCGGCTGGGCTTGGGATCCTCCCCACTTCTATTACTCTACTTAGAGCTTATTGGTTAGTTCATGTGCGTCATGTATTAAATGCCCATAAATGGAAATGGTCAGAGTTGGACTTCTAGGATTGGTTCGTGGTTGGAGTGGGTTATTGCTCTACTTTTAGCGTTATCATTTACCCGCTTCCGTAAGGAAAGTTACTGAGTTATATTTTCTCATGGGAACAAATATTTTGCTCTAGTTTATAAATTATTGATAAAGAAAATATTAAATTATTTTAGAGACATTTTATAATAATTAATTGGAGTTAAGTTAATTTTGGTACTAGGCAACAGCACTACATTCGCCCCAACAAAAGGGAAAATCATACCTGAAGGGTTGATTTTTCCAATTCTGCAACATTTAAGTTTAGTTTGTAGGTCTCATATAAATCAAGTTTGAATTGAGTTTTAGTTGGCTGATTAGCGTTTTTATCTAGAGTGTGGTCTGGTCGGCGCAGCGGTTATTATGTTATCGGCTCCGACCGCGGAGTACGAGTACAAACTCTTAACGATTTGGTTTATTTTCTTTTATTTCTGGCTGTAAAGGTTTTTCTTTTTACTTAATTAATCTAAGTGTTAAATATTAATTAAACTATACATACCTTTTATTCTCTTTTTTTCTTTTTTTTGCATTATGTGCATTATAAAAGAGTGGCAACAGTAAAATATTTAAGCCATTGTTTAAAAACACATCACTAAACTACGGTTGATTAATATATTGAAAAGAAATTGAAACATAATATAAATACTTTTCATTAGTTATATATGAAGTTTTACAATAATCTACTTCAAACCAAAAACTTAGTACTACTTTGGTCGGTGTAGCCTTTAAAATTGCTATATAAAAATAGAAAATTTAAAATAATTAAAAAAAAAAAATTATATGCTTTACATACATTTTTTTTTAAATGCAGTATTCTTACTATTTGACTTAGATATATAATTATACATATTTATATTTTACAAAATATACACATTCACTTTGCACTTTTTTTTGGTTCACTTCACTGGCTTGTCTGGCTGTTAAACTTCGTGTTGGACTGGGATGTTCCCGGTGTTAGCGTCTCGACGTCGGTAATGGTGGTGGTACAGGTGTGATGTTTTCCAGCTCGGTTTGGTACGGGTTTCTGATGATGGGTATTGTAGATCGTCATTATCATCGAGATGGTAGTAGTAGAAAAGCTCTGATCGCCATTACTGAGAGCAATATAGATATCAGCAGCGTCAGCAATATGATTCCAAAAATGAGGTAGTATACTGCGTCGTCTTGCATCGGGTTGTAGGTGCTTGGTTGTAAGTATTGAAGCTAGTAGTGGTATTCTTTACAGTTTCCTTAATTCCAATTTCGATGAAAGATGGCGTTTGGAAAGATCATGATGTTTGCACTAGACACTTTGGTTGATGCAGTTGTAGAATCTCTTGACTGTAGTTCACGATGCTGTTGGTTGTTGATTTCAAGGTTTCGTCTTCTTCTCAGCTAGGATGCAGGTTTCAATGGGTTACAGGCAAGTCCGTTACCAGGACTGATTTTGGTTGTTTGTCGATGAAGATGTTGGTCGTCTCGTTCTAATTCAAGGTTGTCCAACGAACTGTAGATTCCAGGGTATGAAAATGGTTATACTTCAGCCAGTATGTCCAGGATCTGTGAACAGTGAAACCTCTCCCAAGATGTTAGCCGTTTATATATATATATATATTTTTTTTTCACGTCTAATTTCTTTAAATTTGTATCCAGGGTTAGTGGTTTTCGGTTACATTAATTTCATTAATTACTTAATACATATTTTATGCTAATCTTCTGTACGTACAATTTAATTTATGATACTAAAATGCATTAGTCATAAACAATATATTTTGTTTTGACACCTTGTTGAATTGTATAAACATTGATTTGTTTTACATATAATTACAAAACATGCGTCAGATAGTGGTGAGTATCGAGAAAATAATTTAACAAATTACTTTGCAACAGTTTATATAAATATTATTCATTTTTCTCTTTATGTCTCTATCGCTTTATTGATAAGTGCTTTGCTGTATAACGGTACTGAGGTTGTGGTGTTTTGCATGCGGTTTGTGTTATTTCAGATACTCTAGTTTTGCTTTCACCGCGTAACGATGTGGGTCGAATTTTCCTTCGATACATATACTGTGATTCCCCCGTCCACTTATTACGAGTGGTTTCACGTTGTAGTATCAATCGATACAGTGACCTTAGAAATAGAAATTCATACGTATCCATTCGAGAGTGATTCAGGTGATGAAACACACCGTAATGATATGGTTATGTTCTAAGGTAAGGCTCTTCCTTTCTTTTAGAACTAAATGGTATTACATGTTTTACATTGGTTACAAAAGGGACGCTATTTGCTTTTTTTGTATATATATATTATCTAATTATGGTTCTCTACACCGTGACCTAGTTCTTAAAGCTGGTCCATCATCAGGAGCTATCTGTGGTTGTATTACTCTATCAGGTTCCCAATCTACATCTCTTGGGTCGTCAGGAGTTTCATAAACTACACTTTCCTCCGATTCAAATTCCACGGGTTCTATTTCGTGTACTATGTCGTCAACAAAAATATCATCTACCAAAATAGGACCGTTAACCCAATTTAATTCTCCCGTTAGGATTCCATCTGATTCTAGGGTTTCGTACTTGTCTAAACTGTTTCCTTCCTCAACTATTTCGGTTCTTTTTGTATTAACATTGTTTTCTTGTTTTATATCTGGATTTAAAACATGGCTTTAATCTATTTACATGTAAATTTGTAAGTCTACCGTTGATATCATTTTTGTACACTAATTCGTTTATTTTGTCTACTACTACATGAGGTCCAGACCAATAGCGTTTAAATTTCGCTTGCGCTCCTTTCTTAATATCTGGATGATAGACATAAAACGGTACTACTACGTCAAATTGTTTTATTTTCGTGCCTCGATCATAATATTCCTTGTTCTTTAATCTTGCTTCTTCTGTTAATTTCGCTGCCAATTCGTTTGCCTCTTTAATTTTATCCGCTAAATCTTCCACTGGCGTTCCCGTGTCGCTTTGAATAAGTATAATCATCGTCCAAAGGAAGTCGCATTTCTCTACCGTGCATAAGATAAAATGGTGATTGCTTTGTGACAGGATGCTTGGCATTCCTGAGTGCCATCAGCACATATGGAATATAGCTATCCCAGTTTCGGTGGTCTTTCTTAACATAGTGGGACACCATAGCAGCAATTGTACTATGTTGTCTCTCACACAGACCGTTACTCATAGGATGCATAACAGTTGTCTGTATTTTAGAAATTTTAAGTAACTTACACACTTCTTTAAACAATTTTGAAAGGAAATTTGTACCGCAATCCGTTAGCAAATATTTAGGTACGCCTAACCTAGTAACTATGTTGGTGACGAATGCTCTAGCAATCGATTCAGCTGTTTGATCGGGTATCGGTACTGCTTCGACCCATCTGGTTGCGTGGTCAATAAATCATAAGAGGTAACGATTTCCATTTTTCGTGACCACTAATGGCCCAACTATGTCCATGCTTACCATATCCATGGGGACTTTGACTGTGTCAAAAACTCCCATAGGTGCGGTGTATCTTTTACCCGGTTTCCTGAGGTTACATGAATGGCACTTTGTGACATATTCAGTAACATCTTTATGCATACTAGGCCAAAAAGTATTGTGATTTTATTGTGTCCAAGGTTTTCATCATACCAAGATGACCACTGAATACACATAAATGATAGGTTTCTAACACTTTAGTGATCATCCCTTGATGGGACCACTAGTTTATTTTCATTGTCATCTTTGATATACAGTAAAACCATCTAAATCATAAATAAAATTTTGACTTTTTCCTTTCTTAATTTGGTTGTTTATCTCAATACAGAAGGGGATCTATGCGCTGTGCTTGTAACACGACATCGCGAGACCAAATAGGTCTACAGATTGTTCTTATTCTAGACAACGCATCGGCTGCCTGATTAAAGTTTACCTTTTCGATGCTCTACTTCAAAATCAAATTCCGAAAGTTTGAGAGCCCATCTAGTCAAACGACTGTTAGGGTCCTTAAGTGAAAATATCCACTTAATCGCGGCACAATCCGTTCTGAGTGTAAAATGGTTGCCATAGAGATAACATCTCCATGCTTTAGTTAACATTACGACCGCAAGTAATTCTCTTTCAGTTGCAGAGTAATTCTGCTCACTTTTTGAAATTGGTCTTGGAGAACTAGGCTATAGGCCTCTCTCCTTCCTCATAATTTGTGATAGTATCCCACCTACGCAATACAGGACTTGCATCACTTGTCACTATAAATGGTTTATAAAAAATGTGGGTACGCTAATAACGGAGGGGTAGTAAGTGCTTTTCTCAAGGCCTCAAAGGCCGTATCCTGTTCTACTCCCCATACAAAATGGTCGATCCTTACGAGTCAAATCAGTTAATGGTTTTAGCAATTTGCGAAAATCTTTCAACGAAATCGCCTATAAAAACGGTAATCGTTTGAATTGATATAGCCCTTCTTCAGTTACGAAGGCAGTTTTCGGCCCTGTCTTCTTTTGCGACTTTAATTTGCCAATATCCGCTTCTTAGATCACATACGGAGAACCATTGGCATCCGCCTAAGGCATCCAGAGTGGTTTGAATTTGAGGTAGTGGATAGGAATCTTTTCTGGTTACGGAATTTAAAGCTCGGAAATCTACACATAAGCGCCATGACGGTTTATAGTCTGGTCCAGCATCTACAGGGCGTTTCTTTAAAACTAAAACTATAGGCGCACTCCATGCACTGTCACTCGGTTCGATAATATCTTTTTTCTAATAAATCATGAATTTGGTCCTTAACCTCTTTCTTATGTACCTGTGGCAATCGGTAGGGACGTTTTCCTGATTGGCGCGGCATCTCCTGTGTAAATGTTATGTTCAATTTTACTTGTTGCAACCCAGCTTCAGCTTACCATCGTAAAAGTACATCTTTGTAATCTAATAAAACATTACGTATTATCTCTTTAGACTCACCTTCCAAATGAGCAACTTTTCTCTCTCTATTAACTCGTTGACGTCAACTACTTTTCCCAAAACGGCAACTAATGTGTCGGACTGCGCCCCGGAGTCACCTTCGAACTCCAAAACATCTAGTTCCATCGGGCTCTATCGGAGGTACCGTGGGCCGTCGGTCCTGTACGCCTACCTCCTTTGAGAAACTCAACTCATTCACACGAGGGATGCGAAGTTCCCGACTTCTACACGCCTCTTCGACCACACACACATTCACTCGTTTCTCGTCATCAAAAGCAGGGGCTGCTATGGCCACTCGCACCCCTTTCGTTAAACTCAAAATCACTTTGCTCAAATTTACCAGCTGGTATACTACACTATAAACCATGGTATTACCCTTAACACCAGGTTCCTTAAAAACTTTACTAATCACGTGCGCTCCGTGCACTGCAGAAGTATCTAACTCGACTGGGTGTGCATAAACCATATCCGGCGGGCTGAGGCCTCGGGTATTAGGGAACGCTTTCAGTATTGCCCTAAACCGAACCTCACTCGCGAGATCAACAACTAAATTTTCCGGAAGAACAATTTGCCAGAGTACTTCTTCCCCAGGGTTTCAGGTTAGCTACTCCCTCCCCCTCAGAAAAATTCTCTTCTTCCTCCTCGCCTTCTGAGTCTCCTTCAAAACTAATATCATTTTTTCTCAAATTTATAATAGCTCCCAACTGTCTTAATATGTCTAGACCTAATATTCCCTCATATGGTATTTTCTATTTGTGCTACTCTAAAAAACTACTGTTTGGCACTTTCCTGCTACATTTATTATCATTTTTTGGATTCCTGAAATTTCTAATGGACTACCCGTCACACCCGTACTGTAACTTTGTCAAAATCTGGAAGCAAGGTTGGCTACTGACGCCCTCTTTTAACAATGATAAAAACAGCTCCAGTATCTACCAGTAAAGGTACTTTTCTATTTTCTATTATTCCCTCTACTATCAAATTTCCATTAGTGGTGGCGATTATACTAGGTACGACTAACTGTTTTACTCTATTAGCTGGCCCGATAGGAGGACGCTCTTTTAGGCTACGGGACCCTTCCTGTTTTCCGAATGCACGTTTTGTTTTGAGCATTTATTTGCATAGTGACCTTTTTCATGACATTTGTAACATTTCTACATCCAAAATTGGTACGTCCATATTTCTATCGGACAAGAGAAACAAAAAGGGGATAGCTTTGAACTTTTTATGGAAAAAAGATCTTTCGGTCAACCACCGGGTGTTTCTACAACAAGTAGAGTAGAGATTAAGTCAGAACTATTTACAAAGATTGGAACGCGTGTCTGCGGTTATAACAGCACACTACGAACACGTACAGCAAACCGAGAACATTAGTCAATCTATTTCCACAGTAGTTACCTATTAAGACAAACCAGTCAGGGCTAAAAGCGAAACAAGTTGCATTTTCAGGACCAGTTGAAACGATATACGATATTCCTAAGATAGAAAATAAAACTACACACCAGACATTTAAACAATAGTAATCTAAAACAGGACGTGGTATTATGATAAACGTTTAGAATAGTTCTTTTATCTGTAATGAGTCAGGCAGATGCCACTTATTATATTCCAGTAAATAACCCAGATTTAATATTAGATGGCTGTGAAACTTTGCTCAGGAGCCTAGTTCAGAGAATTATAGAAAAATATATTAACGGGAATTCAAACTACACAAACGAAAGTAACGTAGTAAGAGTTAAAGTGACACATCTAGTAATTGATTTTTTGGATTATATTGAAAGTAATTTTTGTGTAATCTTATGGGGCTGGTGTAGTAATTCCGTTTTCTTTATTTGTAGAACTATTTTTGCTATAATAGGATTACTTATTTGCGGACTTGTTTTTGTGGATTTTCGTCGTTTAGCTATGTGTTACTTAGAAGAAGTACTTTTTTTATAATATAACATTTATAGGGTGAAAATCACTCACTATGAATAATAATCGAGCACCTGCACCAGGGGCGCGTGGGACCAAATGCGGAAGAGAATCAAAATCAAGCACCAAATCCAAATCAGCGGTAGTCCAAAATGACCAACCTTTACCAGCCGTACCAACTAGACTGATAGATCTATCGGTAGCAAATCTGGTAGAAGTATTCCGAGGTGATGGCTCTGGACCATCTGTAAACGTAAAAGACTTCTTCCCGTCTGTTTGAAAATGCCGCAGGAACTGGGCGTTGGTCGAAGGAAGACATGGTCCCAGTATTACAGCTAAAAGTAAAAGGTCCTGCCGCGACATTTATATCCACACTCATAGAACATTCGGGTCAAGACATAATATATGATGACATTAAGAAATCAGTAATTAGATCGGTTTACGGGGAAACATACACAGCAATACCACTACTCAAATCTATCCAATGCTCAGCAACAAAAAGGTAAAAGCGTGGAAGCCTTTGCTGATCGAGTTAGACGTTTGCTACTGTTTGCAAATTTCTTTCACTTGTAAAGTGAACGTTTTTCGATACTCTCCAAAACTGATGCTGCAGTTACTCCAGATAAGGTGCGTTCCTGACAGAAAAACTGCGATCCTACATTAACACCTACCCACAGAAATACTTTAGTTTCTCTGCCTACGTATCGGTTTTAAAAAACAGTTTTCGCTCTAACTTATTTATAGCTGCTAGTACTCTAGTTAAGGGCATAAGGCCACAAGTTTATACAATCAAAGGACAATGATTCAAAAAACCACAAAACAAGGATTTCAGCTCAAGTCTCCTCACTACTTAAACTAAGCACTTTTAAGGATTCCCCTGTTATTTAGAGGAATCCCACTTCTGACACCAGAAATATATCGTGCCGTACCTGGCACAACTGAGCGTAGGGTAAGAATGTATTACAAAAACATTCAGTTAACACAAAAGTTTATTCAAAATTTGTCATAGATGGAAAAATACTGATTACAAGGGATAAAAGAGAGCATACAAGTTCAAAACAATAAAATTAAGATTATAAAGTTATAAAATTTACAACATACTTAAATAGTTCTACTAAAGAAAAACCTTTAACTCAAATACTAGATATTTAATAAAAGGCGCGCTTGGAAGTAGGGTCTTTGAGAGTGGCTTTAGAATTTAGTTAAGTTATTATTATAATTTAAATGTTTATACTTTAAACAACATGATGTCTTGGCAAAAGTGAATGACGGCTATTTGTCTAACATCTGGGAGGGTTCACTTACTTGTTCATTACGTGCTGTCTCATCAGGAGCTCGACACCGAATCATATAAAATTATGCTTTTCGGCTGGGCTTGGGATCCTCCCACTTCTATTACTCTACTTAGAGCTTATTGGTTAGTTCATGTGCGTCATGTATTAAATGCCCATAAATGGAAATGGTCAGAGTTGGACTTCTAGGATTGGTTCGTGGTTGGAGTGGGTTATTGCTCTACTTTTAGCGTTATCATTTACCCGCTTCCGTAAGGAAAGTTACTGAGTTATATTTTCTCATGGGAACAAATATTTTGCTCTAGTTTATAAATTATTGATAAAGAAAATATTAAATTATTTTAGAGACATTTTTATAATAATTAATTGGAGTTAAGTTAATTTGGGTACTAGGCAACAGCACTACAAAGTCTACAATATAACAAAAAATGTCAGTTTTATGTTTAAATTTTAAGCCAGAAAGATAGACTTTAAATTTTGCATGGCTCTTCATGTCTACATAGACAAATTTGTTCTGTCTATTTTTAAGCCCTTGGCACTCAGTGGCTTTAAAAATCTCATTTATTTATCTATTATTTGCCGTAAAGAAACTTGAGCAGGAAATTACACTACATACCTGATCGTAGCCTGTAACATGCCATGTAATGTAGCCTAATTCTATCCTGGTTAACTGATGTTAAAATTTCCCATGTTATGTAGATTTTATTAGCCTATTGTAATTGTTTTCATAGTAGCAATTATGGAAAATTAACACTAAAGTCTCAGATCAGAGCTTAAAACCATCCTCAGTTTTGTGATGGTTATATAATTATATGTTGTAACTTTTTTAATACTTTTTACCCTTTTTGAAATTTAAAATTTCGAAACATTAAAGATAGATTTTTTTTATCTTTATGTATGCTATATTACGCGACTCGGTACAAAAATTGAACTTATAAATATATCGGCAAAACTCGTTGATATACATTTCGTTTCAATACGGTGGTCGTTCAGACTCCGCTTTCTATAAAACTATATAAAAATCAAATGTTTTGGAATAATTATATCATTTGTAAAAAATTTGTTTACATCTCGAATGGTTTCTAGAAATTCTGAAACAAGTTCAAACTTTGAACAAATAAATACTGCCATCAGATTGGTACATTGTTTTCGATACAATTTCGGTGGAGGTTGTATTTGTTTAACTCACAACTTAGTTAATTAGGGGCTTTAAAATACTGTTTTTGAATGCTAATTACATTTCGTAAACTTATTTAGTAAGTAACTTTTTTTCATTTCAAACGGTTTCCAAGATATTTATAGTAAATCTCATAAGATTTAAATTATTCATATATTTGTTTGTTGTCACAAAATATACGCGTATTTACTTCTTACGACTGAGCGGAAGTACTTTTTCCTTTTTGGAAGTCTCTAGTAGATCTTTTAATAAAAATTTAAACGCTTAGTTTTATATCTATATGCCTATATAGTAACAAAGTCCAAATTCATGACGGAAATCACGTTGATTATAATACTCAATGTACAGGAAACATTATTATTTTGATATTATGCATTGTTACTCACAAGAAACTGAAAAAGTTTATGTTTTAAGGAACAAACAGGATGTGTAGCGATTCACTTAAACCTGAGACAGTGTTTAACTGCTACCTGCAATGGCAATAAACTTGCTATTCTTGGTACAATGACAGTTTAAAGCAACGAGCCTGTGTGAAGAAGGTGCCCGGTTCCTTATATACCACACATGAGAGCCACATAAAACACTCTCAGCTGCTTGTCATAAACCCAGCACATCTCAACGTAGGGCTATTAAGTCTTTATATTAGTTCTAACTGGCTTCTACCAGATTTTGTTTTTTATTTGATGGGTATACATAAAGTGCAAAACGTAAAATTCTCATACGAATGTATTGGCTTGTATTGTAAATACGAAGTTATTCATTGAGTTTACATAAAGAGACATAGTTGACCGAAGGTTATATTAATAATGTTTTCATTTACGGTCCTCTAAATTAACCATGGTCAAAACACAAGTGGAAATATTGTATTATTTTTTCCTTTTTCTTATGAAAATCAAAAGTACCTATCACAAAGAAGAGTGGAATGCTAGCTAGTCCTTAACCTGTTTCTGTCCCAGAGATATTACTTAGGTACGGTAAGCGTGGAACGACAATCGAGAGGGTAGAACTTGATAACAGCATACTTCACGATACAGCGTAGTTACCCTCATTGCAGGACATTTTTAAACCCAGGTCTCTTCTCTAATACCTCATATCTTCACAAATAACGTTGTAACTCATCACTACACCCATCACAGGTTATCGAGCAAAATGATCATGACTTTTGTCAGGTCAGCCAATATGTGCGGATCACAGCTATATTTCAATTGCAAAGCTCAGGCTGTCAGTGTTTGCTACCATATACAGTACTTACATTGAAAGACTGGACATATAGAATGGATCTTGAGCTCATTAAAAGTTCAATGTTAGGGAAATATAAGATCGTCTGATTTAGAAAGAACAGTTGGTTAGTTATATCATGACTTATAAATAATTCTGTCCAAAATGAAATAGGACCAAAGCCTGATGATGGATAGGCATTATTCGTCGTAAAAAAAGCATATGTGAGGCGATTGCGAGGCAAACCATATCACAAAGCTGTCACAGAATATAGTCATACAATCTATAGAGTAAAATAAAAGGGTGTATTTTTTCAATACAGTAGTTCTGTTATAACAAAAACCCGACTTGTCAGTTCCTTAATGTCAGTCATCAGACCGAGTGTTTTCTTTCACTCCGGATGATAGTCTCAAATCCCATCTCGAGACTCCTCAAACTTCTCTCATTAATTTGTCAAACTGCATAATTCTGGGCAATGAATCAGAACAGTTTAGTGAAAGTGGAATAGGAGCAAGGCCGAGTGCCAGTTAGTAAATCTGGACGCGAATAAGAAGCACGCGTCAAATGTTTGCAGTGATCTTAAATATTAGCCTATTTAGATAACACGGAAATAATTGAAGGGCCAAGATCCTCTTCGTATCATTTAATGTAAATCCTTTAGGGTCAGCTTGGTTATGGATTCCATTTTCTGTAGGCGTGGCGACTAACCAAGTTGCTTTTATTCCCAACCAAATGGTCTCTAAAATCTCATCGTAAGTCTTTCTATCATGTCAATTTCTAAAGACATTGGTGGAAAGGTATCTAAAAAAGAATCTGTCTTCATTCTTTTACGTGTTTTTATAACCAGCTTATAAAGAACTATGTTTAATAAAAATTAATCATCTTTTTTTTTAAATTAAATAAGCAACTTTAGAACTAATGAAATGGCTTTTTAAACTGTTATCGGGACTTAGATAATGAATTCCGTAAAATAGTATTTTTAAACTTCCTTGATGATTTGTTTAAATTGCAAGCACCATTGTCTTGTTTTGAATTGAAACAATTTGGTAACATTTTGCTATTCCTGTGTATCTTTCAAAATGATGTTGTTGTTTAAATGAATTAATATGTCCAATACTAGAAATAAAACGTATACACGATATCCACAAGAAAATGTGTAATGTTAAAATATATTTGATACACTACTACTAAATACAAAAATAAAATTGGCTTAAACATTATATCTGCAGAATTTAATCGAAAGCTTCATCAGATCTATGTATAATTTAGATAGGAAAACTATAAACCAACTAAAATCTTGTTGTATTATTAATTATTAATTAATTATTATTAATAGTTAATTATTAAATTATTAATAATTATTTATTACATTATTAATAATTATTTATTATATTATTAATAATTAATTGATTATTTAATTATTAATTGAACACTATAGGTAAGCATAATTAAGAGAACTATTGAATAATTATTTTCTTATAAAAACTATGACAAACATTAGCACACAATCCTTTACCAATGACAAAGTAATTAAGAAAATAATTTTATTATCATCACTATCACAAGTAAAAAACATGGATAGACTGTTACAAACTGAAATAAGTGACAATACCTAATTAATTACTATTACAGTTATTAAATAAAGGTACTTAGAATAGCCTAATTACGAACTGTAATTTAGTTAATGAACGTTAAGAAAGAAAGAAAGGTTTGTTTTGAGCTCGTTGTGGAAACAAGATGAGAGTAAAATGTCTGTCACAGAGAAAGTAATATCAAGCACTGCGGGATTTCTATTTAATGTTGTACTTATGTAAAGGAACACGTAATTTTGTAATATAGTTTTTATCTAGACTTTATAGAAAGGTGTTAAGCTGCGTTGTTTTGAGGTATTCACTGAAGATTGCATTTTCGATTGAGTATAATTTCTACAAAGTTTGAATAATAAAAAAAAACTTTCTCCTCCACTTAGACTTAAACTAGGATCTCTTACTTGCCTGGCGAGCATGCTACCTCTACAATATGGAACCGTTGCTGTTTACGGTTCAATTCATTTGTATTTGGTGGTTTCTGTCACACGTATGTTTAAAATAACCAAACTAACATATATTCTAGAGACAAAATACCTTTTAACATTTGTTCAATTTGTTTACACGGCGATATCCTGATTTAATTTTAATACATATTACATCACATAATGTTTAAATACGAGACATAATGGAAGGTAAGTAGGTAAATAAGATGTTATATGAACATTTCTTTTGTCTTCAGGGATTTTCACTTCATTAATCAGTGCTAGTCAAAGTACATAATCTCACAAAGTCCATAAATTATTAGACTCTCAGGTATTTGTACTCGACAAGAGTGAAACTGAAAGTCTGGACACCATGATAGCTCAGGGCATATGTAGCGCAGTTGCCGTCGTTGAGAGAAATCGACTACAACAATGCTTTTATATCTAGAACGTAGTATCGTCCTCGAAGTCTGCAATTACTGCACTATTGGGAATATATGCGTGTGTGTTGAGAAATAGAGAGCGCTTTTGTGTTTATTGTTTTGGTCTTGTGTTTTGAATCTTGGTGGTTTTATGTAATATATAGTATCAATGTAGAACCCTTTTTATAAAAAGATAACTATTTTAGTGGTAATCCTATTTCATAGAAAACTACATAAAGGATGGAGAGCCCGATAATTTTATTTCTACCAATCGCTGTCTGTGAAGTTGCTCCGAAAAAGAAAAGTAAAAGTTCACCATGATTACTAGACTCACAAATTTATCCTATTTGTTTTGATAGCGCTTATTTACTTTTTTATGATTTTGGTAGGAAAGCTTTTCTTCATATATCAACATTCTTTCCTTTTCAAAGATCGATTGCACACCCTGCAATTGCGTAATAATTATTGTTTACATTACTTAATTACGATTTTATACCGTAGTGATACATTATGTGATTTATACTTTAGTACAATATCACATTTACTCAGCTCTACTCAAGAGAACATTTAAAAAGTAAATTTAAGGTTTATATAGAGAGAGTAATAGCATAGAGTAATTTTATTTAAA
Organism: Homalodisca vitripennis; assembly: GCF_021130785.1. Lineage (NCBI taxonomy): Eukaryota > Metazoa > Arthropoda > Insecta > Hemiptera > Cicadellidae > Homalodisca > Homalodisca vitripennis. The sequence continues at coordinate 94,433,169 of NC_060212.1, read as the reverse complement.
ACATTTTCTACGTTTTTAAAGTACATCTCACCTATTTAAAGCCAGACGAGAATTTCATTTGAATAGTAATGTATAAAATATTAGTATGCTATTCAGTTATTGCTGACAAACCGTTATTAGACTAGATAAGACTCATACTACGCCATATTTACAAAAGTGAATAAACTACGAAAGCACACGTGTATCCATACCGGAGTTAAAAGCTGTTACGTGTCTGTCCCGGCACAAACAAAAGTTATAAAGCAGGTTAATGGGGTCTCGTTGGACATGTCTGCTTATTTATTTCACGTTTATCTTTAGTAAAAACAGCTTTGTTGTGAACTATCAAATATGGCGCTAACTAAAATATAATCGGATCAAACTCTTCTTTTGTTCCCGATAAAACATTTTATATGTTAATCCTGCGTTAAAATATTTCCCCGTCACTGAGCATTTTTTCTTTGTTGTCTAGCTAGATTCTCAGTTTGATGAGAACATTATGGATTTTGCATCTTATGTCGATCTAGGTGGTTGTACGCATTCCAATTAAAAGAACACTAGTAATTCATAGATTATAAATTGGTAGTATTGTAATAAATGCATTAAACGTTATAAAATAAAATTATTTATATATTCAAGATGTTACTTTCCTTAACAATATTCTTATCCTTTAATTAAGTTTACACGCTCAAAGAATTAATTAAGCTGGTACACTCCATTTGGGTTATAAAATATGCTTTTTGTTAAATTCAAGCTCCTCAATGTAACACAGCTGAATACAATGTTTTTATCACTCCACGTAAAATAAAAAAGGCGTTTAAAGTAGGCATTTAAGTCATAATGTAATCAAGCCCAAATAATTACTGGGAAAAAATGTGAAAATCTTATAATACGTACATGATACATAGCTACGGGTATTGACTTTTTCTTATGCATTTAGAATGTAAAGAAATTGTATTTTTAGGAAAAGGATATGTTCTTAGATTTTGTTTCTAACCAAATTAATTTTGTATAAAGAAAATATTTACTCCTTAAAGCTGTTACTCACAAAAATGTCACATTTTAATTTATCTTCAGTTATTTGCGCCTGATTACATATAGCCTACTTTAATTAACTTCTGAAATGTTTATAATTTTAAGTGGAGTTATAAAAAGTGTTCTATTTTTTTCTTGTATCCTTGTATCCTTCTTGTATTTTAGAGCTAAGAATATAACATAAATTAATATCTTCATGAATATAATGAATATAACACAAAATAGAGACACTACTACGAGAAATGTCTTGCAACCTTGCATCTCTTACAGCCAAAGTGATGTTCTTTTAGCAAAGTATTTTTTTAATCCAACTGTCTTGCTACTGCATTTATACCGAGGAAGTCACTGATCACAAGTTGATACATCATAGCGGCTATGCATGTGCTTTAGTATGGTAATGTCTGTTGCTGTGTAAATATGTGTCTATGCAGTATGCGATCATGAGGCCTATATCGTTATAAAGCTTGCGGTGATAATCCTTGAAAAACCTTCATCAGTTTGCTACCGCAGTGTTGTTTGTCCTGAGCAGGTTGAGAGGGAATGTTTCTTGGTTCAACAATCCTTCTCCATAAATATAGGCTGTTATATTTCTGTTTCTGTTTTTTCTTGACAAATGTCTATACTGGGTCAGAACACCATCTGAGGAAATGGTTAAGTGGCCTGTTATCTGTTGCTTCAAGGTATGCTGATATAGTTTCACAACACTTGATTCAGCTACGACCAGTTACGTTATGTTCAAATCAAATATTTACAAATTTAAATACCCACGATAAGGAAAACACTATTATATGCGAGACCAGTGCCTGGTCGGATTCCATATGTCAGTGTTTTTCTACTACGTGATCCAGAGTTGCAACGTGACTCATTATGGTCATATGTGACGTCACCGTTGTGATTGTTTTGTCGTTGCGAGGACACGGTACGGCATGGAGGTGATTTCGGCTTTATACGATATCATGGTGAAAGTGCAGAATGGGAATAAGTAGAGGAGACGTGAGCAGATAAGATCGAACCAGAAAATTGGGAAGATGAGTAACATAACCTTTAGCCCTCAGTGTCTGGCCGGTTCGGGTCGGAGTTTCAGTCATTATCGTGTCAGTCATTAAGCAGTTTATTCTCTTTACATAAATATTTTCTTAAATAAAACATATCACATATATAATACAAAACCTTTATATAAAAATACCATAACATATGGATGGATAGTACAATACCAGTTTCTTTAAGGAAACTGAATTAATATATGATCAAAGCCTATTATTTGTTAGTTAATTAATTAAAAACACATCACAGTATGCATGTTATAGTTCGTTAAAGGTTAGTCACGAAGTAAGCTACAACAATAAAACTGTGAGGATTGTGCACGGCGTCTCTCCTGACGAAATTGCTGTACCGACGAGATGGCTGCTGCCCACGTGACTCTCTGCCTGGTGTCTCTTGTATTCCTATCTGCCGCTCTTCACGTAGAAGCACAAACCAACTACACTACATCTACCACTGCCACCACTACTGAACCTACAACTACCACTTCCATACCCAGGACATCCAGTTGTGTACCAACGACTGCTACTTCTGTACCTACGATTCCCAATTTTGCGCCTATAACTCGCACTTCTGCACCTACGACTACCAGTTCTGTACCTAAGATTCCCAATTTTGCGCCTACGACTACCATTACCACAACTACGACTACCACTACAAGTACGTGTTATCGTTTTATTTTATTAATTTATTATTAGTTAGTTCAATCGACTTCCTTTTTCATATGGATATTGGCTAGGCTTGCATTTAAAGTTTTCATAACACTACCTTCGGGCCGTCCCCCCCCCACCCCAGCACAGACTTGTGAGGGTTATTACATAAGTAGTAGTGATGGCCGCAGAGCACTGTGCAAAGTTTGTAAATGTTACGTAATATAGTAAAAAAGTGAAGATGTTTCCAGTGAGTTTTATAGACCCGGTATAAGGTTAATGGAAACCATTTATATAAGATAACTCTATATATATTATGTCACTTGGCAAACAGTCCACTGTGTACCACTGAGAAATATTATCTGAACCTACGAGCGAATTGTATGTTATTTTACAGTGAGAATTAAGGATAAATACCCCTATCATACGTTTATGTTCAATAATTTTCTTCCACTATAACAATGCTGATTATTTGACGTACATTATGTAACAGATTTTTCAGTATTAGTTAAATGATATGATTTTATAAACAATGCAGTTACATAAACATAACCATAAAGCCAACTATATATTCATAAGATATAGAATAAGATATGGGATTGTGAAGCGAGCTCGGAGAATTTACAACTATTTGAGCTACAATTGGCAACTACCAATTTGACAGAGATTACATTGACAAGCAGCTGTGAACTCTTTGTTGTCCTCTATTGTTACCCATTGATCATTTGTTCCAATAATTTACTTTGCTAATGCATCATACTGCCATTACGTTATTAGGATCGCAGCATTATCCTCTTTATTCCGTTCGTTTACCAGAATCCAATCAATTATATAAAACCCTCTGGATAATACTTTTCATACATAAAGAACACCCATTTAGCTCAGATTAAGCTCTAAAAAGAACACTTCTCAGGTTCGAAGTTTATATGGAGTTCCACACAGAGTTTATATAAATAATCGATAGGTTTGTTGTTTTATTACAGGCATTGCTTTTATTGTTATTATAAGATGAAAATCAAATACGTTGATTTTAGCAGAAGTGAACGCAATTAAATAAGCCGATGCGTTATTTAAATAGGTATTGGAAATATCAATTTCACTAAAAAAAAGCACTAGCTACAAATCAGAAGGCATTTGTAATGTTTAAACTGATAAAAAGGGAAAGAGGCAACTTTTTAAAATTACAAACCGCATATGAATGCGGTACAATAAAAAAGTTTCACATGAGTGCTATAGTTGAAACTTTCTGTTCTGAAATTTTTGGTTTTAGTTGCACACATTGAAATTGTTCAATATAACTTTAAATAAAACAGTTTTGTTCAGTGAACAATTATGATTAGCCCCATCTCACTGTTGTGTTCTTCCTACATGACACCTTCAGAATGATTGATAGGTTCCATTGACAAATTCTTATGAAACAAGGAAGCGTGCAGTTCGAATGTGTAAGAAGTATCGAAGGCTGTAATATAGTAACTATATCTAGTAGTTACTTGTAATTACTTAACAAACTGACTGATTATTATTCTTATCATTTATACCTCCTCTTTGTTTGCTTTGACAATGAAATTGTCATAAGTATTTCCATGTAAACAATAATTTTACACTTACTTACTTACTTACTTTATTTGATTAAATACCGAGGTATTTAGTTCTTATAGGAACATGCCATGTTTCTCAACAATTCGTAGATGTAAGGTTATTTTTATAGGTACCCGGTTTTAAGCCAGGAAACAAATTTTGTCTCCTCTAGTATGATAATTGCGTTTCTGGTGTTCATTACTCGGATAAATTCATGTTTACAATACCAAATAATGTGTATGAATGCACTCAACTGATTCGTTTTACTGGTGAAACTAACAGAATCCTTCTTCAATGTTTTGAACTATGATCCATGAAAGGGCTTCAAACGCTAATTAATTCATTATGAAGTGTCTCATTAAGTCGCATTTTGATATGAAAGTTGGCTGTTTACTAAAAAGGCACACAAGTTTCTGTATTTCATAATTTATTTGTACCGTACAACATTACAAGCTATACTGTTTTATGGGCCCCTCATTAAAGTAACAACAGTACAGAACAATACAATTTAATGGTCTTGTAATGTCCTGGCTGTAAATTTGTACTCTTAGCTTTAGGTTCTTAACTAAAATATTTATTAACTAAATGTTTATAAAATTTATTTATTTAATAATTAATAAATACCTATACAATTATTCACAGTTTATACCCATATATTTTTCAGTATTCATAGTTTATGTTATACCTGGTCCGTCACCATTAAATACTTTCATGTTTAAATCCCAGAAATTGGAGTTAAATATCAATTCAATAGTTGTACTTCTGCAAGTAGCCTGGTGCATGCTGATTTAGCTAGCCTCTCACGCAGGCTTTAGTCATTGTTTGATTGGTCTCAGCCGCTGATGCAATGACCTCCGCCGCTTGTTTGCTGAGCTGAAGGTCAGGAGTTAATTAATAAAATATTAATTACTTATTTATAACATCTCATTCCGCTTCCTACCCCAAAGAAATTGGGTAATATATAATAATTAATTCATATTATTTATTATATAAGTTATATTATTTAATTAATATTTCAAATATAAACTAAAAGCAATAAACTTAAATATCTATTCTAGCACAAACAGGAGAAGAAGTATTTTTTGTGTTGCTGTCATATTAAATCATTATTATATTTCAAGTATTATATAACATTATTTTTAAAGCACTGATAGTTGGGCATGTTTGGGCATGCTCGTAGCAATCAGAATATCCGTCATCTTGAAACCTCATAAGATAGGAAAGGTTGTAAGAATATAAAGACGTTTCGAAAAACGTTGCATTGGTTTGTTTGCATTCATTTAAAAATTATATTTGTAAATATAAATCGTTGTTGATAATGTAGTACACTAACGTATACACTTGATTTTCCGTAATGTTATTCTTTATTTCTCATAATTTGGACGGTCACTACATAAAAACTCTTTGACATTGAACACTTGTATGGCTCTAGTTCTACCCTTGGTGTGTCCAGCTGTAGAGATTATGTTATATGTCGAGGCCTTCAGGCTGTAGTAAAGGAAAAAATTGAAATCACCCAACTATATTTCCTGTAAACTTACTCGTGTTTTAATTAACAATGTGAGTGCAGATTTAATGAACATCATATATATGTATACTAATACAGTACTACAGAGGAGTATTGAAGGACCTTACAGAACCTAATGAAAGGGTAACCAACCAATTCAATAAAGTGTAAACCTTATTGCATTTGATGCTATGTCACATCTTCAAAGGATGTTTCACTATGAAAGCCTGGGTATTCGTGGAGATTCTTTGAATTGGCTAAATCCTTAATTAACTAATCAAAATAAATTTGTTAATATCAAAACTGCTGAACAAAATTGTATTATATGCAGCCATTATCCTCTTGCACAGATTCATCACGGCGTTCCACAGGGCTCAATTCTAGGCCCACTATAAATTGTTCATCTTTTATTTGAAAAGTCTACCAATTTCATTCCCTGTTGGCCTCAAAATAATGTGTGCCTCTACGCAGATAGTGCTAGTGTTAAAAATTTTGAAAACTCCTTAAATAGTTTCGATAATAATTCAATCCTAAATCTAACAGGTATGAAATATTATTTAACTAACCATTATTTATAATTACATGTAGGTAAAAGGAATTGTATCATGCTTTCAACAGAGAAAAGCAAACAACCCATTGATCCAGCTATAAATATTAGCAATCAAGTTTTGAAAAGGTAACTTCTACAACATATTCAGGTCTAATTGTAGATGGAAACGTTTAAATTAATCCATAAAAATAATTCAAAAAAAGATTAACGTCCGCCAGTTTAAAACGGATAAGAGAGTTTTGTTAATATTTTATTTTTATAAAGGCATACCAAAATTGAATACCTTTCTCAAGTTTCATAACTTTATCTAAACTGGTGCTAAAGATATAATTTAATATAGAAACACATACAGACAGGAACACTAAAGGTTTTAGTACATACCTTCATAAAAACTAGTATGCTAATTTTTATATCTAAAACAAAATCCTAAAGTATTGAAATACTATTACTGAACACCCTATACAGGAATGGAGTTCCATTAAAATTTTATGTCGTAGGTCAATTTTCTCTCGAGTATAGTTCAGACAGACAGACTAAGTTTTGCTTGGCCCTCTGAGTGATAGGCTTAGCTAACGTTCAGCCAATAATTTAATACTATATGACGGCACAAAATGAATTTTCTTTAAAATAAAGAAGCAAAGGGTTAAAAACAAAGGTACTAAAGTTACCTCTAACAATTGGCATAGCGGTTAGAGTAACAGATATAACTAAATTACACTGTTGTGGAGCTCGCCACAAACCGCTGATTAAAGTGTTACAAAGCAGAACTAGTTGAGTGTAACTCCCAGTTAAGTGATGTATAGCGTCAGTGCAGTAATTGGTGGTAAATCACCCGCAACTGATTGTCACCTACAAAATGTAGATGTTAGCTCGGTTTGTGTTGTGTTCTTGTTTCTACCGAATTTTCTACCTATTAGGCCAGTGGGAATGTAAATTAGTGGACAGGTTAAAACGGGGTAAAGTTATATCTGAGAAGTGCTTTCATATTTTTTTTCGTTTTTCTACTTAAAAAAGATTGCAAACAAATGTAGTTTTACATTAGTATTATCTTCGAATTTACTGATCACACATTATAATCGAAATTAATATACTCCTGGAAAAAATTTAAACGCAGCATCTAAAGCTGTGTACATAATTCAAACACACCAGTACTAACACAGTAGTTATGGTGGGTTAAATCAATTGAAATGTTGAGTTTAGCTCAAGATTACCTTTCTTTTAGTGCAGCATCTGAAATCTAATGCTGCGGCAGACTTGACTCCTGAAGTGTGGAGTTATTTTCGTCTGAAGGGATAAAAAATAGTAGGCGACGGGAAAACGAAGAAGCTCAAAACGCACTTTTAGCATAGTTTTGACATCAGTGATACCTAGACTACAAAATGCAGTATAATCTAGGTGAAAAGGAATTCCTATTGTCTCGTTAGGTGCACAGTTGAGTGCACTACGATGTTGACTGACATGATCTCAAACGACGGTGGAGCAACCGAGTCTTCTATACATAACGCAGCTATGATGGAAAAGGTTGATTCAATGTGAATGTTGGGTATGGCTCCAATCCACGTTTCTCTTACGGGTAGAATCTGATATCTAATGCTGTTGAATCCTGAAATCAAATCTATGATGTCGAAACTATGCAAAAAATTTGTTTTGAGCTCCAGCGTTCCTCGTCGCCGAATATTTTTAGATCCCTTCATAAGCAAAATGACTAAAAATTGCAGGATTCAAGTCTGAGATGGCAGCAAATCTATGGATAACAGTGAATAACCTGCCAGTAAAGAATTATGTTATTGAAAACATTAGCTAATATTTTCTAATACTAAAAAACTTTGCCCACGAGTGTATAAGGACAGTGGTTCTTGAGGCTGTTATCATTATTTTGTATATGATTTAATAAGATAAATTGCAATTCAAAGGTAAATGTTACGCACATATGAAGTAAACCCATTGTTATTGCAATAAATTAAACATTTTAATCCTATCAAACTTAAATTGTTGAATCTATTGCATACCAATAATTATCTAAGCGTACAAACAATATCGAACAAAGTTCGAACTGTCATATTAAGTATCAAAAGGTAAAATAGGATTATAGTACCAAACGTATTGTATGGTGTTGATGATCTAAGAATAAAACTAAGCTTCTTAAAGAGAGTTTGTTATGAAAAAAATATAAACAGGTCCATTAATAAACTTGTTGTGCAATTTAAAATGGAAGTTTTTTATTATTTGGCCAGGTTTGATTTTCATAGTCCAAAAGTATCAAACAAAGAAAATAATATCCTTATCTCTTGACAAGGATATATAAGGTAAATGAACTGTCTCACTCGTATAAAGGTGTACTTTGTAAAGGTTGTAACTCTCAACTCCATACCCGTCATATTTCCAGCGCAAAATCCTTATCCTTAACCATTTTATCTTGTGCAAATAAAGCCTGCATGAGCTACAATTCTTGTACAAGGCCTTTTTTAACCAGGTAGAAGTACGCTACACCACAAGTCGTAACAGGCTCACTGATGTTGCATGTACAGTTTTAAATCTATAGCTCATATTTATGTCCATATTTTAATTTACTTCAGTATATATATATATATAATAAATATATATTGAATCGCAAAAAGTTTATTATATTATATATTATATATGTATATTACCAATGACACTATTTACATGATTGTTTACACGACTTTAAAGCTTGTATTGGTACATTAGTTCAGAAGTCACAGTCCCACAAAATCTCGAAGCCTTGTGTTCTATTTTTGTAACGTAAAAAAAACCTTTGTAATATCAAAGCGATTCTGTTGAAGTCAGCAAGATTAGGATATTATTATTACTAGGCCACTTTGTTCAATTGTGGTATCTTTTCAAACTTCAAACCATTCATTACATTGATATATATTATATATAAACGTAGAGGAAAACATGTGCTTGGATGCGTATGGCGTTCCCTAAAATATTTATGAAAAGAAATTTGTTTTATCTGGAACGGGTTTCTAGATATTTAGTACATGTAAAAATCCCATGAGAATAAATTACTAATATTTCACTTGTTATGAAATCTACCTATGTTTTCCGTCTGAGCCGGAAATCTATTATGTTATCCAACTAAATTCATATCCACTGAGAAATCTTCTTCCAAGTCACTCAGATAATTATGGCATCTCACTTTAATAATACCAGACTGTATTATCTCTAGAATATGCTCAGCGCCACTCAGTTGCGAGTTTAATCTAGGAAAGCAGAATCAGTTCCTCTCTAGGATCCATTCGGAGCTCTTTCTACGTCAGCAGAGAGTACCTGTTGTCAAAACAATCCTGCTTATTGAGGTCTCTAAGGATTTTCTAGCTACAATTTCGAAATAGCATAATATTACAGGTATATATTCATGTAATATTCCTTTCTGAGATGTACCGTTCTAGATGTGTATTGTAGTGGGTGTTTTGTTGCTCCCTTGTAAAATAAAACAAGATTTGTTAATGGTGATTAAGGGAGGAAAAGAGAAACAGGTATCGATATAGAGTGAATATTGGTACAGATTGCAGTTAGCAAATGTTTTGGTGACGTCATACAATCAAAGTATTAGAATGATTTAAAAATGTGTGTTTGTATCTTCCATCATTTCCATATCTTTTTTAAATAAATACACACATAAGGCTTGACAATCATAATATATCGTACAAGGTTATTCAAAACAGAATGGATGAGTTATTAAAATATAATAAATTCACAGTGGATTTGCTTTAAGTGACTTTCATTTTTACGAAAGTGATGTTGTCTCAAATATTGAATGAATGGAACTCTAAGCATATAAATTTAAGTTTTTTAAATGATAAGCATATTATTTAACATTCATAATAATAGTATTTTATAATAATGTATAATAGTCATAATCTACAAAACATAGAACTTTGATTAAATTTAAGTTTAATTATAAGAATTAACTACAATTATAACATTGTCATATATACATTCCCACTACCTATTTTTAAGTAATATTGTAAACTTATGCATACTTATGTATCATATGTTTTATATTTGGAAATTAATATTTTCTCATACTATGGCTTGTGTGAAAGTGTTTTTAAGAACTATACCGAACGTTTCCAGTCATAGGGTAACACTAGAGCAGCTCTGCAGATGTGCTCTCCGGCCAAAATGTTGGCAGTTGTTTGAAAAATGGCGGCCATTATGTCCAGCTAGCAGGTATCGGCCAGACTCGACACTGGCTGTGTGATATATAGCTTCACACTCTGTGGTCCTAAGTGCTTGCCTTAGGCTAATAAATGGGTTATTGATAATTATAAAGTGTTGTAACTGTTTTAAACATTAAATTTTAATATAATGATTATAATATTTTATATATAACTTACCTAAAAAAAATGCAATGAAATACCTAAATGAAATATGCAATTTTCAATCGGCAACTGTTTAAAAGTGATTATGTATACATTCACTGAAAAATAACGTGAGAGTCAATTGGATTGCGTTTAGTTACAGATTTAAAAAGTGGAGTGGGGTAAGGGGTACAGGAATTTGCTAATTTTAAGAGTTCTTACAACTGACCAAGAATAAGCTTTGATTAACCGGTTTTATTCGGCTAAGATATCGAAATCATATACAAATCTCCAAGCAAGTGGTGTTGGCTACAAAGAAAATCACAGTTCACTTTAAGAACCAAAAAATCAAAGTTTTCTAAAAAATATTAAATTTCTAAAACTTAATATACAGACTTGAGTTTAACCCCTAACACTAAGAGTGTTTCTAAATAAACCCTTTACTTTTCTTAAAACTTTTTCGTTGCTGAGAAAGAGATTTTAATCCGTCGAATTGTATATGGCAGAGTGTGTATATCAATTTTGTTATAGGTGTAAATTAATTAGCTGGGGTAGATACTACAGGCTAAATTACTATTTAATACTGCTCTTTAATATGCGTTTGAACTTGCTTGAAAAAGGTTTGACAGATTAATATATATATATATATATATATATATATATATATATATATATATATATATAATAAGTACGTCAATATTGTTATAAAAAGCCTGAATAAACATTACGCCATGCATTGGTACGAAATAAAAGATTATATTATACGTTTTTAACAATTTTAATTCATCTGTATCATGTTTCAATTACGTTTTAATAAAATAATTTAAATAACATGTTTAATCTTAAAACTAGTTTCCATGTATTGACACTAATGATTATTATTTTTATGCTCTTAGCCAACAATAAACATAATTGTACATGACACTAAAAGTAAATCAAAGTTTGTTAAATTATCAGATATATCAAGTTACAACTTAAATATTATTTTTAAAACGTATGATGTCAATTTATAAAGATCAACATTTATAAACTTTTTAAGATTTCTGTCGTCTGATAAAATAAAAAAAACTGATATATCTTGCTCTAATTTTAAATATCAAAAACTTAAAAAATGAATCAGCAATATAAACTACTTTCCAGGAACACAAATATTGGAGAGATAATAAGTTTAGTCTTGAATCTCGAGGAGACAAACAAAACTATTAAACAAGCAAAACTGAATTAACTTAATAAAACATGGATGTAAACTGTACACTTGTTTCTCTGGAACACTTGAAAATAACCAAGGAAGTAATAGAGTAGTAAAACAACAACATAAACAGTTCAATAAATGAGTCTTTAGTTCCTGGAGTAGAAATTGGTATTGCTAATATACGTAATAGATGTTTGACTTGATATTCTGACTCGTCCTTTAAGCGTTTATCTATCGACGAATTATTTTTAAGAACGGAATCTTACTAACGTATGATTAACTTTGCTAAACATTCAATATTAGTTCTTTATTAATTGAAAATTTAAATATCAAATTATTATATAGTAATAATTATTTATATTAGACAATACTTATGTCCAATAAGAAACGAGCATCTGAAATGTAGTCAATAATATGAAATTTTAGAAGTAATAATGAAATAAAAAACGAGAACGTGTTAATTAAGTATAGCTAACATATTATCTTCTTCGAAGGGACATATGTTCACTAATAAACTGCTTATTATGGTGGAATAATATAATACATCCACATCTATACACAAAGATATAAATTAAATATGTATTATACAGAGTGTAAAAAATGTCAGCACGGGCTTAATAATTCTGGAAAGAATACAGGTAAAGCAATAAAAGTTGGTACATCATTACTACAACTATAAATATACTTTTTGAAGTAACTACAATTTTTTGTTGTCAGAAGTGTGGCTCGCAAGAAGTCAGAAGGAAATAATATATCGGGTAGTACATCAAATGAAAGGTCTTTATTAGTAGAGTGCAATGCCGCAAATCCGACCTTAAAAGGTTTACTCTGAAATAAATTACGCCGGTTTTAAATTTTAAACATTTAAAACATAGGTCCTATTGTAGATGGTTTAATACTCTTATCTTGGTTCAAGTTGTGAAAGTTAAATTTAGTACACGCATATACAAAGATATAGCTAATAAAGCGTTGAAATATTTAACGTAAGCATAGTTTAAGGTACATCATTATAAAGGTGTTATTTAGCATAGATGAATACTAACGGGAAATACCTGGTATCAGTTATGATAATAGAAAGTTCTTATTATAGTTGAATTTGTTTTCCGAACTCCTCGTAGATCATCCTCCCCATTGGATGTGACGAGTCACAAACTAACTGAGTTTTAAAACTGTTAATATAAAGATAAATTTAAAATTGCTTCATTACTACAATTTTTAACATAATGAAACATAATATTGTCCCATCTCATTGGTAAGTTCAACTCCGAAAATATTTGAAGTAACGTTGAAATAAATTACGATAATTCTGTGTTTATGGATTTATTTATATTGAAACCATTTTAAATATATCTGTAGTCAAAGAAGTAATTGATCTTTACTGAAGAAAATGGTTTATATTGTACATTAATTTAATATTCAAAGATATATATTTTTGTTTTTTGTAAAGCCTACATTAGGTTTAAAACAGCACTCAATAAATTCAAGCAGTATGGAAAATGAAAGAAACAGAATTTTTCAGGACATTTTCCATTGTTGAGCGGTACAACCAATCAGGAACCCTACGTTCTAGATCTGTAATCTGATCTCTTCTTCAGTTGGATAACTAATCTAACAAATAATTATAATCTAAGTTATGATAAACAAATCATACCGGAGCGCTCACGCCCGTGAGTCAGGAAACATGACAAACATGACGCGTGTCAACCTCATTAACACTATCAAACATGCACTTCATAAAATAAAATCGGTAACTTTGTTTATTAACAAAACCGTTAACATAAAATGTACACTCATCACTAAAGCAAATTTGGCCGATTTCAGTAATTTTTTTTACCAAAATACAGCATTTTTATTAGCTTTAATTTTAAGATGTCACAAGGTACGTGTCGATTTCATTTCAAATTTTTGACTTTGGATAAGGGGAGGGCATGGAGGTGAGCAGCCCCATTTTTAAATTAATTTTTTGTTCCCTCAATTAGTACTATACACTCCCGTTTACAAAATTTTTATACTTGGGCTATAAGTCTTTTAATACGAGTTTGTATGTAACAAATGAACACCCTGTATAGAAATATCTAATCTGTTTTATACTTTGTGTCAAAAATTAAATAAAGTAAATAGAACAGACAGCGAAGCCTTTTTTAATACTAGGACTTTTGCCAGCAATGGAAATAAATAGTCAAAACTAATGGTGGACGTTTGAAATAGAACTCCACTTAAATTAACTTGCTAAAAGGTTAAGCATAATAAACTATTCTTTCATATGAGTTATATTAAAATGAATACTTGAAGGAATTGAGCTTTTACGGCCATTGAGAATTATAAAAGAAAAAAAGCTCTGCAATACACTACCGGTGCTCTTGTGCTTCTATTCCACATCCCTTAAGTGTAGTGATGAGTCAAAGGAATATTTTATTTGTGATTGTATAAATTATATTTTCATCACTATGTATGGAAATCATCGTTTCCCTCATAGCTAAAGACAACAGATTTTCTGTCTTCAAAAAATTTCTTTTCCTGCGTAAACATTTCTTTCCCTACGTAAACGTTTCTTTCTCAATGTAAAAATCTCTATCCTTGTATAAAGAATTGATATTACACACTGACTGCATTTCTTCCAGCATCTATTTCTTGTATTCCTTGGAAGTAGGTTTTTTTCTTACACATCGAAAGCCATGTGCTGCATTTTTCTGATATCATATTTGTTTAATGCGTAAGATACAACAGTGTAATTGTGTTGTTTGTTTAGGCACTCTTTTAAAAGATTTTGTGTGCTGTTTTGAATATTAATGTAAAGTATCATTCAATACTCTTCTCGTATGTTGTATTTAGGGGCTCGATAGCATTTTCGAGGTAAAGTTTTGAGACTAGTAAGTACTATAAGTGAGTACTCATAAGTCTTTTTCACTTATTCTCTTTCTCTGGATGTATAGAGTGCGGCATATTTTCTCCCGAACGCAGTATATTTATATACGAGGCAACAGCAAGGATATATATCGTATAAGCAACAGCAAGCATATTGGGTGGTAATGCTTTTACACAGTTTCTCTTTCAAGAACATATCAGACCATACTGGCTTATATTATTTTCCAAACAAAAATAAATAATTTGTTATAGAACAAAATTTGTATTTAATCTTAAAATATTTTACGAAGTACACCTAAGTTATAGCATTGTTATTTATTTACTCAGTTATAAGCTTAAATCTACATAAGTAAGAAGATTACATGCATTTATGTACTTTTAATGAGTACTCTTTAGTTGATTAGTTATTCAAAATCATTATCAAACCTTAAATTATAAAATTTGTTTTATCATTAAAATGAAGATCTTTCCATGTACAAAACAACTTTCAAACCAGATTAGCAAAACCAGATATTTAGTATTTAAAATTATATAATTTATCTCAAATTAATATAATTAATTTTCTCAACAAAATAAACTCATATCAAAATTGTATGTTTAATTTTATATTATGAACGTTAAATTTACAACTCATTTACAATACATTCGTCATAATGAATATATGTATTGATAAAAAACCGTTAAAAAATGAAACTCTTCATTCAAGGTATTATATTTAATATCTAATTAAATAAAATTCCAAAACAATAATAAAAAATATATTATGAATACTAAAAGAGAACAATATTTTTAATAAGACAAAATTTGAATTAAGGTCAGGTTTCATCGCTAATAAAATGTTGTTAAACTATTACTTGTGCGTATAAGGTGTGATAAATAATGAAGGCAGGCATGCCCTATGCTCAGAAGGCCGAGTTTATCTGGCACGGCAAAACGTTTTACCCCAAAACTTCTAGCGTGTTGTTGTACACTATACTGTATTGTACACGTGTAAGTCACATGTAGGTTTGAGTTCGATGAATGACCGTAAAAAATTATTTGAACTCTGATTCAAATGCATTTGATAAATTTTACGAGGTTCGAAGTTCGCACCGAGGTCACCTTTACCATTATCGTGAATCATTCCAAGGTGGATAGATGTTCATCAATATTCCCTCTTCGAAGTTTAGGTTTTTTTCTATCTATTTGATTTCACAAAGTGCGCTAGAATTTGAACACTTCGGCATACGTTTTTCCTCGGCGCGGGGGTTTGAAAAAAGCACTGTAGTTCTTATAACTCCTTCTTCCGATTGTCAATTTTACAATGTATCCAATAGTTCAATGCACATTTTGTAACATGCTCATACGCCCCGAAACATTAGTCGGTTCTCCAAAAATGATAAAAGTTACCCTTTGGATTTTTTACCTCCTAGGAATGAACTGATATGCTCAATCCTTTTACTTGAACATTTATTTCCACAAACTTATTTCACAATATGTACTATTAACTTATTGGAGATCATATGCTACTTATCACAATGACTCTGTTTACTAGTTATTTTTCATGTAGTATTATCGCTAATTTTTTTTGATAAATCATAAACGGGGTAATACTAACCCGTAACCATTGTACATTGCCTCGTAATGTGATGCTGATACTTTGTGAATAACCTTGTAAGGGGTTTAAACAATTATACATCTCTCTACGTAAAATATGGAACATTACATTGTTTGAAATCAGTACATATGAATAGATAAGCATTTTTGAATCAGGACAAAATGCTTTGGATTAATCACATATACTAAATATTATTACACAACAGTATTAAACGTGTAATGTATTTTTAAAGCTGTTAAAGAGTAACTGACAAAGCAAATTACGTCATTTGAAATACGTTCATATAGTTACAACACACAACTGAATAAATAAGCATACTTTACAGTCAGGACAAAATGCTTTGAATTAATCATATTATACTACATATTAAAATGTACACAGTATATTAAATTGTACGAATGTACTAAATATTAAATTATACAACAATATAAAATGCGTAATTAATTTTTAAAGGTCTTGAAGAGTAACAGACCACACAAGGAACACAGAGGATACTAACTATTACCTTCGGCGAATTTTTGGCATTTAATTAAGTATTCCTGCATTCCCTTACTCTAGAGCAAAGCGACTTCATTAGTGACGAAATGTCTGTGACAAGTTAGACAGGGTTTTATTGCCTTTGAAGTACTAATACAATGGTACTAACACAATTTGCGAGGACTAACATAACGTGGAAAATTAGTAGTAAAATGAACAGTATATTTTATATCACGCATTTTGGTCTAAGCTACTTCAACGACTTAACTTGGAGGCTTTTTCAACCCCCATTCCAATTGTCATGGAAAACATCAAAATAATTAATAAATTCTGCAGATTATTCATTTCCAGTATCTGCGTTAATTTAAGCACAAAAGGATTATTTATAAATATTATAGAATTTTCTCAAGCATGTTTGACTAACTTGGTGGGTCATAATAAATAAACTTCTAATTAAATGGAGTACAACGTGAAAATAATATAGTAATATATATATATATATATATATATATATATATATATATATATATATATATATAGTATCTGCTTTGCTCTCTTAGTAATTTTTTGATACGTACTGTGCTTGAAGATATGTATTTATGTGATACACTAGAAAACCTAGTTGTGAAAAAAATTAGTTCTTACATAACCCAAGTAACAATTAGATGAACGTACTCATGCGAGTATTCAAATTGGATGCCAGAGGAGCGCATACGAGCATGACTGCACTTTCATGCCCGCCATGTAATATTACATTCCAGTTGAGTGCATGTGAGAATGTAATAACGACTACATAAATACCCAAGGTAATACAAGGCGATCCTTATCCCGTATTATGTACACAATGATAATAAACTGTATGACAGATGAACGCTTGTTTCGTGATTGACTGTGATTAGTGAGGCCTCTCTCTCTCTGCAGTTGCTGATCAGTGTAATATAATTTCTACCTATGCGTATACACGATAAGAGTCGAATGAGGTGGACTAAAGTGTTAATATTTGGGAAGAAACATTATCTTTCCATCACTATTGAAAATGGTACACATCAGTCTATTGTGAGTCTCAATTTCTGAATAAAAAGGATACTCTGGTTAAATAGGTCTTACGAGTAACCACGATGGCAACGAGAATAAACAAATCGGTAAAAACAGTATATGGTAATAGTTATTCGAATGACATTTTGTAGTAAGTAGCTTATTGATATATTGAAGAAACCACTTAGTTGGATTGGTTAGTTTCATATAAATAATAAATCTCTTTATTGTATTATTCTAACAGTTTTTACATCATATCACAATCATCAATACTTTTAGTCAATTTACAGGGTTCCATCTACACATTCACACTCACAATATTCATACAATCATTCGACACAATCGCATTGACCTTATTTGAGCCCTCTCAAATATCCCAGCGGCTTATCATGAAATCATCAACAGAGTAAAAGCCTTAGACACCAAAAGGAGTTTGAGTTGCGTTTTAAATTGATTTATATTATTGGATATTTGGATTTTTTCAGGGAGCCTGTCGATTAATCTGAGACCAACTTCTTGCGAGTATGTTGCGCAAATAGTAGTCTCTACACATAGGACAGTTTCAAATTGTAGTTTTTATTCATAATAAAATTTTATTTATTTGTGAATTTGTAATAAAAATTATTTACCATTACCATTATAAAAATTCAAAGAGTTTAGCTTAACCTGCCAGACATTGTTTTGGAAAGCTAAACCTTAAAGGGTTTTTTAATTGTAATATGATAATAAAGTAAAACATTAAGTTGTATAAAACAGATATGAACACGTTTTGAACACCAATATGGACGTAGTTATATCTCTATGAGGTTTAATGTTTCTCTATTAACAATAAATAAATACACATTTTAAACGTGCTGTTTTCTAAAGGAAAAACGTATATATATATATGCCGTTGGAGAAATAAGCTGAAAGACACGGGACACATACAAGTGACCTGTCTGCCACATTGTAGGAGTGTAAACTACTATTGACGGGTACTTAATTAGTTATTTTAACTAAGATAATTATTAATGGATGAGTGTTATCACCCTATGTACTGGACAAATTTAATTTAATTTCTGCCAGTCTGTTTGCCCGATACATTAGAAAGATTTGACCTATATGAAGGATAATATAATGTTTGACAGTTGCCATCGTTATATTTTACAAAATGTCCGAAGCCTTTCAAACCTTCATTATAAATGACAAGCTTTAAACAATGACTTTATGTATCGGCTAAAGATTGTGCATTAAAGCTTCATTTCTATGTAAGCAACATCGAGTTTGATGTTGATACATGTGACTCCATGGGATTTAGCTGAGCGTTAGCGAACATTTGTTTCATTAGCTTTATGGGTAATCATGATGTCAGTGGCAAAATTATATAAAAAGTAAAGTTGTAAACAATCTTAGTAAAATAATATGATATTTTTACATGTGAGATAGTAAAAATTATAGGCTAGTGATATACATGAAGTGTATGAGTACATGAGTTCTATGTATCCCCAGCGAGTCCGTTACGCGACACGTGGTGTGGCGGTTTCGAGCGGTTTTAATATTTACTGACTGTGTGTTTGCTTTAAATCTGTTTGCATGGTTAGGAATGGTTATAATCTAATTCACTGTGATGCTTTCTGGTTGATCAATAACTTAAGCATGAAGATACAGCTGGTGATGATGTAGTTACATTGAAACATGTTCAAAATAAAAGTATATTAATTTAGTTCAATGATGATATGTAAGTAATGTAGTCTTTCATAAAGTTAAAGATTATTATTTAAAATAAGTTTACTATTATACATTGCCTAATAATACTGATAATTGTAATCTCTGTAACATAATATCATTCATACCATTATTACTTTGGCTCAGTAATATATACTATAAATAAAATAGATGATAATTAATTAACGTATATCCCATAACACATTGCGATTATTGATTCCTATGAGATCGTGTGAGTACAATCTACGAGCTTAGAGAATCGTAATACACGAAGAGATTTCTAGAATAATCATTGATGTGAATAACCATCAGTGATGCTTTTCTTTATTAAGAAAGTTTTTTTGTAACATAACTGTAATAATAAAGGTCGCTGTACTAGAGTAAGAAACCTAGTGCAATATGGATTACTAGTAAATCTGATACTTAGAAAGGACCGGTTGCCCACAGAATGAGACTTCGGACTCTTAGGTCCTGAGTTAGACATAGCGGGGTTAAAATGCTGCCCGGGCCGATGTACTTTTGGTCAGAACTGACAAATTGCAGTTCGGTTGTAGGTTAGTCTCTATTAATATTCTCTCGGTTAATAGTCTCTTTGATAATATTCAAAAGAACTGTACCGACTTTCCCATTTACTATGTATTTTAACCCTCCAAGCTTCCATCATATTTTGTAAAATGTATACCCGTTTTGTGATGTTTTGCAAACTGTCCATGCGAAATTTATAATAAATCTAAAAAGTAACTTAAATACCAAGTGTTATATATCAATTTATTTGCAAAGAACTGTGCTTTCAGACTATGTAGCTATGAAGTTAGTAAAAACAATTTCTTAGTTTATAAATAAAAAAAATAATCAAAATATAAAATATAATAAATATTTGCGACAAGGTATACGCACACGTGTTAGAAATATTACATATAATATTCAGAATTCCGAATAGCTAATTTTAGGAAATTTTGTTCTGAAGGAGAAATATATCCGTGTTTAAAACTTTTTATATCAATTATTTTAAACATATTTTTATGAATAAATGCACATTTGAAATTTTTTCCTGCTTGCGGTAGTTATGTAATATACCTTAATATAAAAATGTTTTACTTTTTACATTACACTAAATATACTAGCAATACAACATTTAGAATAGCCTACTAGTAGCACATTTTCCCATGAACACAGAAATATAAGTTGCTGTAAGTTTTTTAGCAATTCATAATATTTACTTGTGTAGAGGCAAGTCAAAATAGTGATTACTTTTTATAAAAAACATAAACAATATTTTTATGTATTAATATCATTTCTAACAATTAGTAACCATGTAACAAAAAATTGAAACGAAAACTAGGACAAAATAGACTGTAAACAACAAAATTCATAAGTTCGTATCTTAGCAACAACAAACGATACAAACACACTTCGCTGGAAACGTCTGATCGAGAAATCGAAAGATCACTAAACATAAAGAAACACTCATTGGCTTTCAAACGGTATGGGTTATAATGCAATTTGATTGGTATTAGCTTTGGCAAAATGAGTTTAAAACATAAATGTTTATCAAGATTTTTGATGATGACGTTTAGTGAATGTTGCTGATCTGTAGTGTATATGGAATGGACAGGATGCGCTAACGGGGAATATCAAGATAAAGCACTCACCTTCTTCTGAGAAAAGACAAATATTTACCAAAAAGCAATGTTCATGGTTTTAGAAAAGTAGCTTCTTTCTTATATGTTTAGATTTTACATAGCCATCACTAGAAATCTGAATTAAATTAAATAATGTTTTATTCCGAATTGGAGGAAAAAATATAGTAAATAAATTATGTAAACTCGATCAAATTATTCTTGATGAATTTTGTAAAGATACAAATGTACATGCTATACCAAAAACATGAATGCACGATAAACAGTATACACAGGTTATGGAAGTCTCTTTTGTTTGAGTTATTCCAAAGATAAAACTACCGGGAGGCCAGAGGCCGCCGTTACAGCCCAATACTATCCGCGAGCTCATTGTTGGCTAATGAACCGAGTCTGTTCGTTATTCCTTACCTTTGTGTTTAAATTATACTGAGCACCTGCATTCGTTTATGAGCAGATGCTTATCTTTAGTCAGATTCTATGGGACAATTACTTAAGTTGGATACATCTGAAAGAAATAAAGATCATTGAATTGGACTCATGAAAGGGTACCGATTGCCTAACTTATTGATAAATAAATAAAAACAGATTTTTAAGGTAACTTTAATCGGGCTGGACGCGAAGGTTAAGCTCAAAATGTCAGTAATTTGTTTCTTTCTTTATCTCTATAGAAGAGGGTAGTTTGGGGCATGTATGTATGAATACATGAACTGTGATCACATATTATGTTAAAATATGGTGATTATACATTTTTTAAAACTAATTTGATCATTTTATCACGCGCTGTCTGTTAATTTTGAGTTTGGAGATTCTACAAAGAGTGCAATTGAATTATAAGTTTTACCAGTTATTTATCGTTTATTTTCTAAACATGTAGTATGTGACCCAAATACCGTAAAAGAAGGCTCTCACATTCCAAAATTATGAACTAGTGAAGTATGTCTGGACACGAATCATATTATACTATTTGACTGACAAATGGTTCTAATAAACTATAAATTAGTCATTAATTAGGTTTTTATTTTGAATAATACCATAAATATGTGACAGCAAACTTGTGGTTTTCATGTGGACTTAGTTAATTGCAAATATTAATTTGGTATTCATTAGAAATAAAAATCCAGGATTGAGGGAAAGCTATGATTCACCTAACAAATCAGATATACAAGTTCACAATGCTAAATATGTCAAACAAGTTTCCATAGCAAGGTTTGTGGTGGTGAGGAACTTATTATCCAGTTACACTCAAAGATGGTTTGCTATGCCAAAATACGAGTATATCGTCAAACTCACGAAACTCGTAACATGTATTAAACCACAAGACTTATATTTTACAGAAAGGTAGAGTGTAATGCATATTTTTACTGAAAGTTACAGTGTGGTCAATGCAATATCGATTAAACCGTGTCCCCCCGAATAAGAATTTTAATGGGCGTTTGTTTTAAATAGGTTTTATAGTTCATGACCAGTCTATTTTCTTTGGTTAATCATAAACAGATACTCAGTCTCATAATTTTCATAACACATCATGTTATCAGTATAGTGTATGTAGCAAAATAGTTGATTTTTAATTATATAAAAGTATATATAATTTCTGCAATTAAGTAAAATATTTTATCTTTGGATCCCTTTCTAACGATATGTCATCGGTAGTTAGTAATGAAATTGTAATGTCTTATCTAATAACTACTAGTTTTCAAATATGTCTGATAAATAGTAAATTTTTTGTTCTAAGTTTATTTTTACAGATAAATTTGCAGAGAGTTAGATAATATATATAAACATAAAATAAAGAGAACACTTAAACTGCTTTGGGAAAGAAGTGTATTGGTATACAATTATTTTGATTTTATAACGCTTAACTATAAATTTCTGCACAGAGTAGCATTAAACCATGACATGCTGATAGTATGGGAATGATCCAGATCTAATTTTGTTTTTTTTTTACTTCATCGTTGACTGAATGTTTGAATAATCCACGAATGTAATTTCGATTAATGTTAAATCCTTAATACCATCAATTTCAGGAGTCAACAAAGAACAATAAAATATAAAAGTAATATGTGAATTAAAACTACTTTAATTATAGTAATAATTATAACTTTCATAGGAATTTTAATTTTAATTTTGGTCAGGTTTAACGTCAAGATAGACTAACTTCTTTAAGGTATATTAGCTCATATATTGTATGAGGTAATTTATGTATATTAGCTTTAATAAGAGATAACTCATCCAAAGCTATAAGATGAGGCAAGTATAAGTGAGCACTCGGACTGCTATCTGTGGAGTAAATATTTTAACGGCAATACCCACGCTAGGTAGTTGAAATGAAGTTGCTCAAAGTGACAAGAAAGTGAATGGGCGGGTATTTAAAATTGAAAATAGCTGGAGAGGAGCAAGAAGAAATTCAGACGCGATTGAATAAATAGAAATTAATTGTTGGCCTCCAGCGACATGCTTTGTTAACGGCCAGCCAATAAGATATATCAAATATCTCTCTCATATTGCTTTTCAAAAATGTTAAATATTAAATAATCCTAATTTAAATTTAAAAATAATAATGATATGTAGACTGTCAAGACCTAAATACTAAAACTTTCCAATCAGAACACTATAAAAAATTTAAAGTTTAAAGTATTTTAATGGAATATTAAATTTAAAGGTGACAGTGGTAAACTTTAGTTAGTCTAAAATTACCGACACAGAATAAAAAGAAGAGAGGAAACTATGAAGTCACGGAGTGTGACAACACGTTCGTGCCCCATCAGTGAGCAAGGTGTGTCGATAATCTGTACGTGTTGACGTTACCAACTCTATCTGCCGGTTTATCGCCAGAGGAAACTGTGAAGTCACGGAGTGTGACAACACGTTCGTGCCCCATCAGTGAGCAAGGTGTGTCAATAATCTGTACGTGTTGACGTTACCAACTCTATCTGCCGGTTTATCGCCAGAGGAAACTGTGAAGCCACGGAGTGTGACAACACGTTCGTGTCCCATCAGTGAGCGAGGTGTGTCAATAATCTGTACGTGTTGACGTTACCAACTCTAGCTTTCGAATTCTTTCCAGAGCGCTTCAGTTTAAAATATAGACGATTCTGAATGATATTAGGAATGATAAATTGTACTTGATCGGTGATGGATTGGACTCTTTTCCATAAACAATTTGTAAGTTTGAAACGAATCAGAGATGGGAGATGGCCATGAAGCTATGCCTGTGTTGAGTATTTATAGTTTTACCAGCTCTTTTATTACAACCATGGACATTTATACCCTGCAACAGCACTCATCTGAAATGACAAAACATGCAGGCGCTGGCAATATACTGTAATATACAGTATATATATACCATTTAGAATTTCTTAAGCAGCTTGTACTATCAAATCGATTTCTGCAAGCAGAAAAACTCTCAATACTGTTTATCATATATATTAGCTTATGTTACAACTGCGTCATCAATATGGTCAGCTGAAATCTAAGGACCCTTCTGAAATTGAGAATAAATATAATATTTATTAGCATAATTCAAGGTACTTTTCAATATTTATCACATTTATGACAAGGATCAATTGTAGAGGGAGCGCTATACTTATGAAGTTTGTAACCTTTAGAAGGATTGAGTGGTATTAAATCGTTTAGTCCTTATAAAGCTCCGAGGGGTGATGGAGTCCGACCTGTTTGCTTGCAGCGGGGGTTGGATATTCTCCTGGTCCTCAGGTACATTCCTCAGGGGCTGTCGTCTGGCGGCCAGAACGGAGGCCAGGATGGCGGTAGCTAGATTGATTAACGTCCCATGCCTTGCTATCAATGGGGCCTTTCCGAGTGCTCTAGATTGATGTCTCAATCTTGCTCCCTTTGACATTGTCCCACAGTATATAATAAGTAAATAAGTATGCCCATGCACTTCTACACGAAAATGTAAATTCAAGATCTACATTACCAAATCTCTGCGACTATTCCGGTTTTCTTAGACTATTGACTATGTTAGTATCTCATAGCTTGAAACTATTTTCAGGAATTCGGATTGATTGGCTTTCCTGTTTTATTTTGAAAGTTTGTATAATTTTTTTAACATTAGAGATGTTAAATGTTCAGAGCTAATTCTGTATTCCATATAAGTAACAGCAGTTAAGCTAACAATAACATTCCTTAGATAATAACTCCAGACCAAAAGTTTTCAACCTACCTTAGTTCAACTAATAATTTATTTCGATAATTTAAACATAAAATAACCCTAAACAAAACCATAGGTAGCAAATTCCTTGTTAACATTTAATTACAGAAAAACCACTGTAATCAATATTGATAGATTATGAATCAAATGTCTTTATACTTATGGTTCCGTTGCTGTGCGAAATATATATGTGAACCATTTTTATTTGTAAATTTAGATCCAAAAATAACATCCATAACTCAATTACCACATGAAACACATTTTTAGATTTTCCTTTTAATAACACGAGAAAGGGCATCAGGTGAAGCATGTAACATGAACATCCTAATGGACTCGTCTATGATGAAAGTATAAAGAACATCAACAAAGTACACAAGGAGTGCTGTGAAACTCTATAAGCCCTAGCGTTATTTTCTTATCAAGTCTTAATCGCTCCTTCCACAAGAGAATGATAAAGTTACATTTGATAGGATATAAATTATAGGCTTTATTATATAAACTTAGAAATTTAGACCATACCTTGAAACATATTATAGTACATTTTATTTAAGAACGGTTTAGCTTGTAAATAAAACTTTTTGGTCACTGGCACATTGGTACTTACAAAAAGGTACGCAATTAGGCAACTTTAAGTAATAAACTTGATAGAAACAACCGAAATTGCAGCTCATGCGGAACAAAAACATTTTCAAACTGTTGAAAACTTTGTAAATTAGTGTGGGACACACGGGCTCGCTGCGTTTGCTAGCTTTCCCGCTTTGGCCGTTACAAAACTCATGTAAAATTTAAGTAAAGTATGTAAATGTAAGTTATCATAACTATTAAATACCCCAGATTGGCTTTATTAGGTTTCATTGAATTCCTGAGTTTCCAATATAAATCAATATAGGTTTACACTTCCTAAATATAAGCAGGCTCAATATATAATTATTTATGAAAATAGTAAGAATGATACATGTGAACAAGTTAAAACAAAATTTTCTTATGTAGACCGTCGATGTACATTTTTATCAAATATATGTAGTAACATTATTGTAACATAATGGAAAAACTTAAATTATGTGCCTTTGTAACAAAAAGGGTTATTTTGCTCCCATAAGCAATAAATAATTAATGAACCCTGTTTAAGAGTTCATTAAATAATAAATCTTTTCTTACATCTTCTTTGCAGTTTAATAATAAGATGGGATTAAGTACTTTTATAAATTTCAAAAGACTAGGGTCCATCACTGTTCATCTTAGCGAAATGACCAGATCCAATTTGTTTATTGAATGAATACCTGAATTTCGCAATATTTTGTACTCTTTTATGATGTTGTGTACTAAACATATTTGTTTGTGTACTCTGTGTATTTGTTCTCGTGATTGACGAGCTAGCACGGTGATTACTTATTTTAAACAAAGTAGGAGTACTTAAAAGCCATATTACTAAGGTTGGATACATCTCATTTCAATACGCAGCATATCATATGATAAAATGTCATATGTATGACTGTACTCAGTTGGCCTACAGATTTGTTTATTCTGCAATTTTCTCTTTACTATCGTGGTTACCCATAAGTCCAAGATTCGTAAGCCAAATACCATAGATAAGGGAGATCTTCGCCATCATCGAACTCAATGAATATTATTTAAAAATGAAGATTAATGCAAAATACTCACACTGACAGACAGAAAGATGTGAATATTTCCAACCGCTCGTGTAATAAGCTTCACTAACGCTCAGTTAATGATAAGAATATTTTGAAGTAGATGTAATGTTTAAGGCTGTTATGTATTCAAAGTATAATGCATACTTTCTTCAAAGCAGTTGACCGCGTACGTCACGTCACTCTGTCCCATCTTCGCTTCCGGTGAGCTGTAACACGGAACATAACGTTGCTGTAACTGTTGAACATTACCGGTTTAACAATCTTAGGAAGTTGTAAAAACATGACTAAAACTGAGTACATTACCTAGATTACTGAGTCTATGCATTTAGTGTTTCTCTGGTGATGTTGGGTCCACATTTATTTATAAAAGAGACATTTAAATAAAACGATAAATTATTCTACTTTGACTTTATTATTAAAATGTATTCTTAAAGACGCCTTTAGAAAGATGAAACCAATACCTTTTTACACGATTTGTCTTGTGATCTTACACATTTTTTCCAGTTTTCTAAGCCTTCGCAACAACACGTTTCGGAGAGTAGATGAACCAAGTTTGCGTACTCTCGTAATATTACCATTATTCTATTGATCAGCTCTACGATTTATTTATGATTTTCATAGAACCAAGCATAGCATCGCTTAAAGTATTTTTTAGAATGCACGAATATGATTGAAATGTTGTAAATTGTTTTACTGTTTGAAATAACAGTGTTCTACAAAAACTGGCTGAATAAATTTACGGATCCAGTTCTGTAGGACTTCTTTAACAATATCTGGACCAAATATTTTTATGACAAAACATAACTTACGTAAAACAATAGACTGAATGACGTTACGTTCGGATAATATCGACTGAATTCTCGTAAGTTCCTCTATTAATAACCGATTTCTCGGTTAGATCACCTTGTTGGCGCAACAAAGTCCCTCCAATAAAATTTCTTTGCTGGGCCGCCCTTTGAAGTGTTAAAGAGATTAGCTCAGACAAATTGGTGTGAACTTCTCTAGATCCACCCGTAACTAATGTGGACTCAGGCTTTGGTTGTCATTTCTTGTGATATGTCTAGTTGCAATAATAGTTATTTATTAAAATTTTGTTTTGACGATGGAGGGTTTGTGAAGGCAACAAGATTGTTACGTTGTTTAAACAAAAAACAGTAACAGTACGTTCCAATATTTTTAAATCTGATATCCTTTTCCGATTCATAACTCGTATAATAACATATACGCCACAACTTAGGTTAAAATAAAAATATATTACAAATGTGTAGTGACACGCAATGTAATAAAACTAACACTAATTAGCATAAACTAAACTTAAGAACACACGTCACAATAAACCTGTTCAAGATAGTTCCGTTGTCCTTGGTTGGTTATTGCGAAAAGTTTTGTATGATTGTACATTCATCACATAAGTACTCGTAAAAGTAAATGTTAAATTTTTAATATAAACTATCTTGCTACAATTTGATAGCATATAAATATCCTTTACAGAATTATATGTATTCTTTATATTCTTAATATAAAAAACCGGCAAGACAAATCAAAGATTAACGATTTTAACTCCAAGGTAAAACAGAAGGAACGAGTTCAGTTTCCAAGAAGGCCACAAAGAATGGAAAATTGTCATAATTCCCTTTAGTATAATATATTAAAAGGCCACTGGCGTGGAAATAATCGCGATGGTGTTAGTAAATTGTGTTGTGTATCCGTGTTTTTTGTTTTAAGCGTTGTTATTTATAATTACAATGCCTAGTATAGACCAACACCACTTAACTCTTCTGCAGTACCTCTTACTTTGGTGTGTAATAATCAGCCGTCTACTAATCGAACATTGCATTCACACCATCGATATAAGTGTAACATTACTAATCGATTAGGTGATATTACAAATAATACAATTTGCATTTATTGAATATTTAAAGTACATAACTCTGTAAAATTTGTCTATAGAAAGATCCTTTTAATATATAATTCCAAATACTCCAGCAATACAGCAGTACTGTATAACATTGCAGTAATTATTTTTATATCTACCGTCTACTTCATGTGTTGGCATTGTTTTGGTAAGTGTAATAATTAGTAAACTTAAAAAATGTGTTAGGAAGTAATTTTATGAGTCTTATTTATAACGTATCTTCTTATACTGATGATGGTTTCTATTTTTCATAAATACATTTTTGTATGTATCATTCATCAACGCACACACACACACACACACACACACACACACACACACACACACACACACACACACACACACACACACACACATACACACACACACACACACACACACACACACACACACACACACACACACACTTATTTACAAATTTTGATACATGTTTTATAAATCTATCAATACTATAAATCTTCCATTAGGCAGAAAGATTTGATCACTAGATGCTTTAAACTAGACCTTAACATTTTGTTTTGATGACTGGCATGGAATTAAATTATATTTATATTATAGTTAGAATTTATTGTTATTTACTTTATTTATCGTTTGAATTTTGAATCTAAAGTGATATGGATAGTTCTTTTTTTTAAAATAATAGGAAACTAGTGATTAGAATATAAAGGATATAAAAAAAGAGAGAGCGTCCAGTAATTTCTAGAATAATATATATATATATATATATATATATATATATATATATATATATATACATATTATTCTACAAATTCTAATATATATATTAGAATTCTTTCTATAATGTGTGGCCTCCTTATTGCATAAAACAACTTTATGTATTTAATTCTAATTTGATTACGTTGGATTTCTCCTGGGAATGTTTCTGAAATTAAGTTTTGATAGTAGAATAGTAAAATCATGTAAGAATTCTGACTGTTATGAATGACTCAATTTTTAAAACTCGTAACTATGTACGCAACAGTTGACACACACACACACACACACACACACACACACACACACACACACACACACACACACACACACACACACACACACACATATATATATATATATATATATATATATATATAAAACAACTGAATGTACCATACTAAATATGATTTAGTAAAGCAGTCTCACTATGATAAACCTTCTTAATTAAAAACTACTTACCGTTTATGCAGTAAGAAACAAACATATCCAAACATAACGATCGATAACTCTACTCACACTTGTAGGTTATTAAAGATATGTTTAACAGTAATGCAACGTGACTTCCAAAGTTATATAAGTGTTTGAGTATGTTCAAAACAGTCCTGGGGTGTAAGTACACAATAGAAAGAATGAACACCTAGCGATGCGTGTTGTACCCCTTTTGATGACTAGAACAGGTTAATTTCTTTAAATGACCACAAAATTATGGTAAATAAAATGCGTTGAATAATACACATGTTGCTACATCTAATCACCGGATTATAAACCCCGAAGTAATTGTAGGTTACACCACTGTGGGCAGAAGTCATCGTTTGTATAGATATGTCGTGCTGATAAAGAATTTTTATAGACAAAAATAAGTTTTATGTAAAGCTGGTAACACAGGAATCAAAGCTAATCTCTTGTGTCTCCTTCGAACATGGTCTGGACATTTCCTTTGAAAATCGACTGTCGCTTCTATTGTGTAGCCATGGCATCTGTTCCACAACTATTCTCTTGGACAAAGTAGTTGTAAGCATACAAAATATTTATCGTTCATTTCATTAAATACAGTTTTAGATGTCTGATGCATAGGTATTCAGAGAGGATCTATTAGATTACCATATAATATGTGGTTAGTGTCAGAATTAATTTTCTTAACTCGTTATTGACGATACAATATTTATGATGATAAAAACATTTTTTCTAGAGATTTTCCATTGTTTAGTGATACATATAAACCACTAAGTTTCGAGATGCGCGGTTTGATCCCTTCCTTTGGTAGATAAGTAACCTAACAGAAAGCATTGTAAACCACCTAAGTCCGAAATGGCACACCAAACGTGCTGTGTAACAACAAGACAAGATGGAGGTTACATCTGTACTTAATAGAACTGAACTTAAATACAATTCACAATATATTTTTGGTCGCACGTAATATAAAACCTCTGATAACTTGTTTTGACGTGTCAAAATGCTCTGGTATCAATTTATTGTTAATTTTAACCTCCGTTGTTATTATCTGTTAGGTTACTTATCTACCTGAGTAATAGATCAGATGGTAGATCTAGAATGTTATTGCTACTGTTTTGTATCACTGAACGATGGAAAATGTACAAAAAGCCAGAGTTAGCTTATCAAATGTCTTCTGAAAGTCAAATAGGGAGAATAAAACTGATACTCATGCATACATGTGAACAGATTAGGTGGTATATTCTCTTATACAGAAAACTTTTGTAGAATTTATAGAATAAAGTGATTTTAAGAACAGTTAATAGGGAAAATAGGCAAGTGTCATGTAAAGTTTTGGAATCATGTATTAACTTAATTCTGTTTTTTATATGGAAAGATGCCTAACTTCTAGTAAACTTGATAAAAAGAAAACATCACAAGCAATGGGAAGTAGGTGTATGTTTTAAGCAATAAATCCAGGCATATCGTTTATTAAAAAGAATAATAAAAAGACATTTTACGTTAAAACTGAGTTGTTTTTAATATAAATACGGTTATTATATAAAGTTATTCAGTTAATTGTTTGACACCAGAGGACTGATAGACAAACAAAGAGTACAGCGCTGTGATATCTGTCACACTTTCTCCATCAAGACCGGGAGCTGAAACAAAGGGAACATTCATATTAGCCTTTGCGTTTTACACAGAAACCTAAATTATTCCACAGCTTTGTCGTTTAACAGTTCACTCTTTTTGTAAACATGGAGGACGCTGCTAGAATAAGTGACTAAGGCTACCTCCATAATGCACTACGTTTTATCACGCATACGACTTAGGTTGCTATTTATCATATTATTCTCAGTCTTAGGAAGATTTGGATATCAAGTAACTTAATAAGTAGGCCTATACAAAATGTAGAAGTTTTAAATTTTATGAGGAAATACAATCGTACACAAAATATTAGACATGTAACAATGGTAAGTTTTACGAGTTATACCATATTAATTTCTAACTATGTCAGATAATTAAATCCTTTCATAGTTATTTTACAATATGCGTATTTTAATTAGTCATCCAATATATTTTAACAAAAATCTGTCCAGACAACACATGTTCTACTGATTCCCACTGTTGCAAAATCAAACGCACTAATTGAGCTTATAAATTGTAAATTAAAAAGCCTTATCATCCTTACCGATTAAATGAAATGTAGAGATTTTGCCTTGCTGATGTATTGATGTTGGGGGATATCTGTCTATGTTAATGTATGTTTATCACACGATAAGTGCATTGTGTTATAAGTGTATTGCATTTATAATGTGCGTTATTATCGGGATTTTAATTACTAGACGTTTCTCATAAACTCCAATGAAGGCATTTCATTTACTCTTCAGCATTTTTCAGAAGTTTTATCCACACCATATTGCAAAAAGAAAATCAACAATGTGTAAAATATTGCTGCTCAAGTAGACCCCAGTAAAGATGTTATACAAACAATGATACAGTTTTCCATTGTCGTATTAATTTAATCAAGTAATGTTACATGTCACAACTCAGATAGGAATACGTATATCAATGTTGAGCCAAGTTAAGCTAATTCAATTGTAGTTGTTACAGTTACAAAACGTTTAGTCGAGTTAGTTGTGATGTTGACTTTGTACAAACAGGGGAATCCACCGCAAACATATCAGATTAATTTTTTTCTTTTGAAAATAATAATTATTCCTAATGTATTTAATTTTCCAACCTAAAGCAATTTTCCTTTGATACTTTATTCGTACTCTCGTTCGTTACTTTAACATTACATTCAAATTAATTTTAAGCATAATTTCTTACACACGGTGCTGGACATTATTGAGGTTAAGCATTTTTGGAAAGAGTCGGATAATTTAAAAACTTAATAATACACAATAGTAAGAAATAAATATGTTAATATTACTTCCAAATAAAATTCAAAACTGTTGACTACGCTTGACCATGTTTCAATCTTATGATATTCTTGTATTTCAGTGAAATTAAGGTGATTAAAGACATTAATGTACAACTTAAATGTTCAATAGGAATATTTTTTTGTAAGGGGTATAATTGAATTTGTACAAAATATTAGCTAG
Source organism: Homalodisca vitripennis (assembly GCF_021130785.1). Classification (NCBI taxonomy): domain Eukaryota; kingdom Metazoa; phylum Arthropoda; class Insecta; order Hemiptera; family Cicadellidae; genus Homalodisca; species Homalodisca vitripennis. The sequence goes on along the minus strand of NC_060212.1, from coordinate 94,399,994 downwards.
GTATTATGGGCATTTTAATAACCTACATTATTTTCGGTATATATGACATAGGTATAAGAAAAAAGCGAAGTTTAAAACATTTAAAATAATTGGAGTTTATGGGTATTATTTTTAAAAGCTATAACTACAGCTTATATGAAAAGTTAGTTTAAACTATTATTACAATTAAAATTCTGTTGATATTATTTTTTTGATTGAGGAAACTGTTTTTGCTAAATTTTTAGCAGCTTTAAAGTTTTTAAAATCGTGTTTATAGTACTCCACAATCCAAAGTATATATAAGTATCAATATGCACTATAAATGAATATAGTTAAGTTTGTTTTAAGCAGTTGAATTCTACAATATGTTGATAAATAATGTGGAGTGGTAATATGAGTAAACCAGACATAAAAATTATATTTAAAAACGTCAGTGGAGAGCGTAGTACGGAGTTAACATTAGCAACCATTACCGCACAAGGGTAATAATAAAGATTATTTAAGTGACTGAAGTTGAAACATATGTAGTTAGGTAAAGTAATACCAATACAACACAACATAGTGAAGGAAATATGTCAGGAAGAAATCATAAATATTGCATAGTATACAATTACATGAAATAGGGTAATCCGTACTAGACCCCGTGTAGGAGTGTAATTTCCTATAATTAGACTCAGTAATTAGTCCCAGCTTACGGTCCTGATTATGTTAGAAACTCTTACATGCAACTGACAGCACTATTAAAATACTGACTATATAGTGGGGGTTTTTTTATGGAACAAATAATACACCTTATAGTTCCAGTTATTTGCCAGTGTTAGGATTTTAGGAAACAAATGGATAATAACGTAAATACAGGAAAATAAAACTTTGGTGGTTTTAGTACTATAAATAACAGTAAATTCATTTCAACAAATTTAGTTCGAAAATTTAGTTTGGTTTACTCGGAAAAAAGAGCACGAACAAAACGTCACACTTTAACTAACGAAGGCGAAACTCTGTCGAGGAAATCAATGTCGGCATTTCCTGTGGTATCGCGGCACGTTAGTAGTACGCACGATAGTAGTTTAATAAAAATTAGTATATTAATTTTTAGTACACATACAAATCATGTACATAAAAATTAATCATTACAAAAATGTATTTACACATACAACAATTTATTCTCGAGCACAACTTTTTATTAAGAAAAAGAAAACAAATCATTGTACATTTATCGTGAAACACATCACTGAGTGAAAAGGAAACTGGAACACCGATTCTCGCATGGAGTAAAATAGCAGTCTAAATACTGCAGCGCTCAAGAAATAAATCAATAGAAAATAGCCTAGGGCAACACGGTAGTTACCAGTATACTGGTAGGGGCCAGGGTTCTTAGGGGGAAGGTAGATGAGCGTTCAAGGCCATTCGCGTAGCCACTTGCGTTTATCATCAAAATGTCTGGAGCGTCATGCATGGGACTGAGAACCGTAGAAGTGTATGGTGAGAGATCGTTGTTTTTAACTTTATTAACGACAAGATTAATTGCTTTCTAAACTACCCTCCTAAAAAGATGACTGCACTTCAGAACCAATATTCAAAAGATCTATTTAAACAATCCTCAATTTTTCTGGTTTTATACGTTCACAATTTAAAAATGTTAAGAAGGAGATTACCCTATTTTTACGCTGCATAATAATACATTCAGAGGAAGAATTTTTAACATACAACTAATTCGTTAGCCTTACTATGACATTCATAAACTGTGCATTTACACTAATTTAGAAATTCTATTAATGCAAAGTGTATATAGTTTTTAAATGATTAACTCTGTTATCATGCACATAACATAGCTTTCATATTAAGAAACTTATTTACTTAAAAATAAGTTGATAAGGTAAGAAATTTAACCAACAGTCTCTGCATTTATCTTAGCTAAAGGTCAACCCCAAGGCTACAACCTGCAACACAATGCGGCTCAGAAAGCGAACTGCAGAATGAAAACAGTGACCTGAGGAAGATTAGTCCTTTGGGTCGGACTGCCTGTATATTGTGTTGCGATGTATTGTCTGAAGAGCGACCCCGAGGCTACAACTTGCAACACAATGCGGCTCAGAAAGCGAACTGCAGAATGAAAACAGTGACCTGAGGAAGATTAGTCCTTTGGGTCGGACTGCCTGTATATTGTGTTGCGATGTATTGTCTGAAGAGCGACCCCGAGGCTACAACTTGCAACACAATGCGGCTCAGAAAGCGAACTGCAGAATGAAAACAGTGACCTGAGGAAGATTAGTCCTTTGGGTCGGACTGCCTGTATATTGTGTTGCGATGTATTGTCTGGGTAGATTGCACGGATGTTTAGATCTCCATAGATGTTTTTATTTCATTCGCTACAACAATAACATTTTCATTCGGAAACAAAAAATGTGTTCGACGTTAAAATACAATTTAACAAACTAAATAGTAAATAATAAAAATGTATTTGATTATTTACAGCAACCTTAAATAGTTTCAATTTACATGTAATACAGTTTTTGTCTTCATATGATCTACAACTTCGTACAAATTCATAACCAGTATTAAAAATAAGAATGAATGGGTGAAAATACACACATTATTCCAATGCCTTGTAAGTTATTATGTTATAGTCTAATGCTGATATTGGTTTCAATATTAGGTTTGCAATTCCATAATCATAAATACAAATATGGAAATAAAGGGTACAAACAATAGAAGAAAGAAACTGCAGAAAGAAAGCTGATAATGACAAAACTAACTCCATTTAACTCTCGTGTTTTATTTTTAAACACGTAGAGCACGTGGGCGGACTGTACCGAACTCTACCTGTACCTGCCCAGCTCTGGTGATGTCTTTGAACTTACTATACTTTCTTCAATGTTTTCTATTAGTATGACTTTGAGATAAATCAGAAAAACATATATTAAGTTTTTTAAACAAACCGCGCGTGTCCAATTGTTAATGGCTTCATATTGTACACACGAGTGTCCATCTTAAAATAGTCGAAGATATTATTGAACCAATTAATGTTTGTGGGTATATTGTACCGTTAAATATACTTACAGAATGTCTGAAGAGCAACTAAAAACTTTTCAGAACAAAAAATATTACTTTAAACATACAATGTGCGTTATGGTGTTCTACTAAGAGGTGTACTTTTGCTGAATGCCTTATAACCATTTTTGCAAAGGAACAATTTCTTATTGTTAAAGAAAATTTTGTAATAGATTTCAAAATACCATTTCTGAAAACAGAAAAAAATATAATTTCCGATATTTGTATGAGAAGTGGCAGAATTAAAAGAAGAGTGTAAAGGAATATTCTAATGGGGCTCTTATGAGAATATTGACATATTTCATTAAATACATGCAGGATGACTGGTGGAATAACATGTTTTTAATAGTACGAAAATTAATTTACTTAAGAAGAAAGCTCAGCAACAGATATGCCTATCTTCGCATTCAGATAAAGCAGCACACATCAAGATTCCAAGCCTACAGCGACTCAGGGGTGTTATATATGGAGTGCGTAGAAACGAAATTTCCCACACTCACAGTCACTGGCTTAATTATTCAGTTAGTTTCTCTTAGAATAAAATAAATAAAAAGAGTTCGTATTGGTTCCGTGGTTCCTAATACATATTAAAAAATGATCTGTCACAATAAACAGACCTCAAATATGGGTTTTTCAGAAAACACAAAACACGAATTATTTCATATTCTAAAAATATCTACCTTTAAGTATATAAAAAAATACAAAATGCTGCACATCTACTTTTCTTATGGTACAATATGTATTAAAATGAACAATTTTGAGTATTTTGGAGACAATTACAGCTTTTTCCATTCATGTCTTTTTTTCTCTTAGGACAAGATCTGAGAAATCTCTCACTGCACTTAGACATCAAAGGACCTATGGCACTTGCTTCTGAAAAGACACAATATTCAGGACGGTAAGGAATATTGGGGTAGGGACGGCCTCCTTTCGAGATCCATGAGGAAGGATAGCTACATACTACTCAATAATGGCACTTTGGAGGAAGGGGAGGCCAACGCTTTTCCAGCGAACCGGGATAGTACAGTCTTATATTCAAACTACCTTTAACACATTAGGTATACTAACTCCAACAGTCAACCTCCACAGTAGACCTCCTTCCACCCCAATGTCTCGACATTCGCAGTTAGTTATTTGCAGTTCCGGGACATCCATAGGGTTCTTAAATTTACGTAACACATAGCTTTTGCTGTACCCAGTTTTGGTTTAACTGAATATTATGAGATACCCAGAAATGAACCTTCCCGAGATCCTTTGATGCTTACATAAATCACGTGGCTCTTAGTCTAATTACTGGAAAGAGGAAAAAACAGATCTAAATAGACTAAGGGACATTCGGGACCGGATAAACACATACACGTTTCACAATTGCCATGCAATTATGAATTTCGAGGAATATAAATCTTTCGTTTACGATGAAAAGCTATAAAATGAGTGGGAATATTATATTGCTATTCAAAGATTAATTCATGGTAACGATAAGTACATTAATACCATCTGCGTTTATGTTTTTAGAACATTTTAACTAATTGCACAATAATTAAAGTCTGTTTATGGGTGTGAAATTAAATTATGAAAGACAATTGGTTATTTAAGAATTAGCTGCTTTCCCTATACTAGTGGCTACTACCTATAATTCTATTCCCTTGCAATAAGGGAATACAATTATCAATTTATATCACACCTGTAGCTTTTTACAGGGAAGGTCTATTTGACCTTAACGTGTAATTTAAAGCACAGATAACACTTTTCGATGGGAAATTTGGTTTGATTCTAAAAATTACCTCCTACGTGTAGTTAACATTACGTTAAAGTTTAATAATATATTTTTAGATATGAACCATACATGAATGCACATATGTTATCTATTAACAATATTATAAACGAGGTAAAATTAAATTTTGAGAGAATTAGGATTTCGTGATATCTGTAGGTATTTTTTTTATATTTCAATACGGTACAGACAATGTTAGAAATAAACAGGAAAGTTTACGTGTATATTTTCCAGGCTCTTTTTATGTGTATAGGCTAACCATGACAGTATCGTTTCCAACAATATAAAAAATAATGAAGTAATGATATTATTGTTATAAATACATATTATGTAATTTGTTTGTATTTAATGCAGAACGCAGACAAAGAAGATATTATTGTTGGAATCTCACAAAGATTGTAGCGTTGCTAATTTGCTCACCTGATAAGACGGTGCTGACCGTTATATCCTGCAGCTTACTCTAAGCCGACCGGGAACTAATCCGGGAGTCGAGACCCAAGTTGCAGTGTTTACACGTTGCTTATGTACAAAAACAGGTTTTCGCGAAAAAGAAATTCCTCTAAGAAATTTACTGTTCGTTAGCTGCACCAATCTTGGCGTAAGCCGAAAAGAGAGTAAAACATATTGAAAAGGTAAGAATTAATAGGTAAATTTCATATTTCAAAATTTTTTATCCATACTCTCTTTTCACAAAATCTCATGTATCATATTCTTCCTACAAGATTCGATAATTTTCTGCCGAATAAACAGTAATTTTTCGTTTATGTTATCTTGACAGTACTTTAGGTAATATTTAAATCTTCTATTATGGGGTATTTCCTCATATTCTATAGATTTTCGAATAGCCACGTGTTCATAAATGACATATCTATCCCTCCGTTTCCAGATTAAACAAAACTGAACTTACGTGACTATCAGAGAACTACATGTTAGCTGATGTAGTAACTTTAACAGCTTCTTCAGTATTTAGTATAGTTAGAAGGAACGAGTCAATATTTTCTAAAAATTCAAAAAAATTAAATAAACGGAGGTAATTGAGATAAAAATAAATGTTATTCTAAAACTCAGGTAAATTAAATTAATTAAACTAAACCTAAAACAGGATAACATAAAATTGTTAGCTTAATTATACAATGGTTAGAATTAAATTAAATTCATAATGAAACGTTTTACTTTGAACTAATCCATCTATAACAAATTAGGTTTATTATTATACCAGCTGAAACATATTGTATCGACAGGCGGTTTTTAATAGATAATGTCTACTTTTCTCGTCATAGCCCTCCTATAAGTGTCAAAAGTGAATTTGAATTCCCTATTGTACTAAAATTTCAAATTGCCTTCTTCTTCACGTGTCTTTTATATACTCTGATATTCACTGTTCTACATTGATATTGTTAGGGAATTTTAATTGAGAATTCACTACAAGTCTAAATATTTATATGATAGTCGTTCGGAAAGTAAGTTTCTTTAACAAATAAAACACTAAAAGTAATATTGTACACCTTTTTATTAATATAAATGTAAAAGAAATTTGTTTGTAAATATATACAACATGTTTATTTAAGCAATTGTTTAATGTAGATTGAACCATAATTTTCGTTTTTCCAGGACCAAGCTTTTCAATACCAGTTGAATACAATTCTGCCACCCATGCCCGTAACCTATCACGTTAGGACCCCATTAGATGGATTGTTTTATTCGTTCAACATTGACATGAAAACCCCGTGTTTTCATCACCAGTGATTATATAGTTAAAAGTTCACCGCTGACTCCATAGTACCGGGTATTAACCTTCAGAGCTGCTCACACTCTCGCTGAATAGAGTTGATCAGTCCAGAGTGTGAGCATCCATCGGCACAACATTTACGGTATCGAAGTTTGTCAGTCACAATTCCTTACACTAGGTCTGTGATTGTGAATCACTGATGTTCCTTGACGTTATGATTGATCAGTCCGTCAGTAACCACAGGTAATTACAATATTTTAACAACTAACATGTTTCCAACATAATATTATTATAATAAATATGTATCTTTGGGTATTTTGTAATTCGTAACTAAATTCTTAAATTGTTCAAATTTTTGAGGACCATAATAAATGCAATACAATCAAAGCAGTATACAGAAAGAATACCCTCTTCACTATTTATAATGGTTCCTAAGCAAAGCCAAGCTACTAAGACTTTATAGTCGTATACAATACAAACTATAGTCCTATGTTGGGTAGGACCTTGCAGATAAGTTGCTTCAATCTTTAAAATTAGCTTGTAAATGTATTGAAGACAGTATATCTTTTGTAGCGAAAGTAAAAGAAATTACTACACGAAACGTGTAATTTTATAGTGTATTTTATAAACATGCCACCTCACATTGGTTCAGGTTTATCGCTTGTGCGCTCTCTAATTTCTTGAAAACGCCATTCTGGTAATCAGAATCATTCACCATTGAAATATCGTAAAATATTAAATTATTACCTTGAGATCTTTATAGAGACCATTATACCTTAATATGTATACACAAGGAGCGGTTTATGGTCTAAGAGCTAAACTACACTAACCTTAACTAAAACAATATCATAGAAATCTTGGTAGGAACTAATCAACCATATACAAAGCGTACACATTCTTGCTACATCAAAGGATCCTCAGAAATGCTTTTTCTCACCGCATCAAAAGAAATGGTTTTAGGTCCTAAACTCTGATTCTAAACATTCATTGATTCTGAGTTTTAAAATAACACCAGAGATACAGGTCTCTTACAAAATCAGTTAGGCACCTTTGCAGTGCTTGGACAATATTTCAGACATCTCTTTTATAATGAGAAAATACGAGATCTGTGGGTAACAACCAGATGTGTGTATCTTTGGAAATTACAATCACATCAGTTCGTTTGAACTGCAATAATTCTCTTAATACCTTAAAAGAAATATTAAATTTCATCATTTAATTTTTATTTTAAGATACCTATCACAAGTATTAAGTTTTTTAAGGATAAGTCTATCACCTTTTTGTTCCTATTCTGCCCATTCTCATGGGCCACAGAATAAGTAAGAGAGTCGGTACAGTATTGATTAAAAGTGGTGCGATCACAGATAGGATCTCTACCACAAACTCAAGTTCAGGCCCATAAGCCGTGAAACACCAGTTCTAGAAATGTCAGTTTATTTTCCTCAAGAGATTCTGCTATGAATCCTCCTTACTAGGCTCCATTGTATAATAATGAATTACTCTTTTTGCAAAATATATTTGCGTTTAAAAGTATTGTTTATAACTCAATATTTTTGGAAGCAACACTAGTTTGAGTGGCTATGCGAGTAAATACCCAAAAGCCAGTCTCTTCTGTAGAGTAGTGGTATGTATACCACATCGGCGTTTTACATCTAATCCACCTTTGCTGAGCACATTCAGGAGTGTCATTTGGTTGAAAAAGCAATCCGGCGGAGAGAACAATCTATTTACTGGATACTGACGTTGTTTTACGGCAAACGAAGACATTTGTTTATACCGGACATTTCTTTATTTCACGTTGTATTATACAAATAGCAATAAATAACTAGCTTTGTAGTACGATTCATATATATAGGCCTGAAATTTGTTTAAAAAAAACACCTCAAATTTTAATATGTTTTCTATTGAGACATTTCATATACAATTTTCTATAATTGCAATATTTTATTTTACATGCATTACTTTTGTTTCTTTCGTAACGAAAGTTTTGACAGCAAAAGAAAACACAACCTTTTCTACTGTATTGGCCCGGTCACAAATTGCGGCGTTTTTATGTTTTAAACATAATGTTTTTTTTTTACTTAATTACTGTCTATCTGTATAAGTCCAACAAAACTCAACAAATCAATGGCAAACTAGTGTAGTTCGTGAGTTTAAATTTAATTCCCCTCTCATGTATATTAAATTGCATACTTTAAACCACATACATATATAAAGTGATTTATATACTAAGAGATAACTGTTTTATAACTTTTAAACCAGCAGAATGACATTACTGACTGTTTAAACATAATTGTAGATTTACTGTTATGATTATAATTTTAATTAATCACATACATGTTTTTACTATTTAAATTCTTTAAAACATGATTCGTTTCAACTTTTAGACGAACAACTATATGTAGCTAGATAATTTGTACATCCAAAGCGTGATTATCATGATTAATTGTAATTACATTATTGTGTATGTAACTCTCTGACCTTTCAACATACCTGTAGTTTCCAATATAGGACTGCCAACAATGTATTCATTGACTTTTCCACCTTATAACTAAAAGAACTTTGCGCTTACTTTGGGAATGACAGGATATTCAGGATGTGTAATGTTGGGTGTCTCACCTCCAGTCAAGATCACATGAGTCAGTCCTGTTACCTTGGCACAAGGGAGCGCCAAATCACTCCAGGAACTATTTCACCGCTTGTGTTAAATAGATTACTCCGCGCAGCACTACCAATACTAAATAACCGAAAGCGATGCAGGCTAATTTCCAAAAGCTGACCCTCTTCCCTTACTATTTCCAACTGTTTACCTGGCAAGTAAATAGCCGGAATGGATGACAGTGAATAGTTTAAAAACGAACTTCACTTTGTTATATAGTACCAGTTATTTTGCAAAATAATATTTGTTTTGAGTTTTATTTTCTTGCATAAATTACTTGAAATGAGCAGCCAGATGCAGTTTTATTTTGTTAGCTGTAGTTATGGAGTTTAACTATGTGTTTAGTGGTTGATATTTTTGAGCTTAAATTAAAGAAAGGGCCATGTGGCACTAATTTCTGCTCTATTCTTCGTGTAAAAATAAATAAATGATTTCATCATTCATTCTAAAACATGAATTGACCATTGCATCTTAGGTAGTACATCAATGTATTCGTATATGCCATATTAGTATAATAATTTGTGAAGTAAAACCCTTTTTTAAAATTTTATTGTCATTCACGTGTTTCGGTCTAATCATAGACTTTTATACTAATATAAAGAGAACCTTGTAATATGGAGTTAATAACATAACACTCATATATATATACAGTTGAACTTAAACCCAATATTTTCTTATTCAGTCAATGTTAGAATTTAAAAATTACAAAAAAATTAATTTTTAAGCTAAATACTAAGTGGTGAATTTATTAAACTTTCTAAATTTATATGCCATAATGGTTGATAAACCGCAATAGTAATAAAAGACAGAAAGAAGAAAAGATGTAAAAGGAATTAAACATGAAAATATATTACAAACTGAAACAATAACGCTCAGATGAAAGAATGAGATATTACTTACTGGGTATCGTTTGAGTAACTGTGAGAACAAAATCTTCCATATTCATGACATTACGTGTTGTATAAATTGTAAAATACTTTCTGGTATAAGTCTATTGAGAGTGGCCACTTTTGTTTGAACCGAAAATAACGGCAATGAAAATTTAGTTTTTTTGTAACAATGATACGCATTGTTTACTTATTTTTGATATTTAACGGTATTTTAAATTTAGTAGTAACCAAAGTGGATTTAGTGGTAATATTATACCATTAATTTATAGTATTTTTTTATTCGTAAATCATTTAGATTACTAGATTTTAATATCTAGCGGAATATGTCATTCATTTATAGAAAATAATTAGTGACATACCATTGTCTTATAGTTTTTAAGCGGCAGGTCGAATATTCTACATAAATTACAGAATTTGAGAGGGTGTAGTAAAACATAGATTGTAAATTTAATAATAATTTTAATTTTTTTACATTTAATACATTTTGAAACAAAACACGAGCTGTTTCGGTGTGGAAGGCATTACAGAGGAAATCCACCGTCCCTCACGGACCAATACTTATATTTTTGAGTCAGCTCACCATACCTACACTCTGTGACAGGTAAGCGTAATCTTTACTAAGATTAATATGTTCATGCTTGAACATATTATTATAATCGAGGAAAATTAATTGCTCCAGTCTTTGGAGTGCTGGCGAATGGTACCTTAACCCACTTTGAAATAGCTTTCCACATTACTTCGTGAGAAAAATTTGCATTACACTTTATGCTACCTTAATTTTTGCTTACGTCCTATACATACAAAGATACAGATCTAGACCTGTCGATCAGTCACGATTTCGGCATGATATGCTTTCCACATGGACATACGAACTCTGGTATAGGAAGATTTCCTTCCCACTTTTTGGCGCTGATGGTATCTATATTTCAGAGTCTATGAACATACAGTTATACAACTTAAACAAGTATGAAGAATTTGGCCAGAAAAGAGCCAAATCGTTACGACTTGTAACGAATCCCGATCTTACATTCACGCTCTTGTTACTCTTCCAAGTTTCCAATCAACATGACTGTCCACTGATATCTTGACTTCTAATCATTCTACACGGTGTATATTCTAGCTTTAGGTGACGTAAGCACCCAGTTATCTCTAACCATGGGTCTAATGTGTACCACAGATTCATTTGTGTGATGTAATAAAAGCAGGAAAAGATCAAAGTTGTTTTCCTGCTATTGGAGAATAATACCTATTAAAATGGCTATTCATAATCATTAACATGGGTGATGACGAATAATTTTTTATAAGTTGTAATATTTGCTTGTAGTCCGGTAAAATAAGGATGCAACCTCGGAATGAAAGCTAAAAATTTTTGCATACGTCTTTATTTTGATGGTATAAAACTTACCTCAAAAGTCTCATATAATCACGTGTACGCGTCCTTTAGATATTTAAGGTCAAAGTTCACGAAAATCAGTTTTTTGCAAATATCCGTTTCACTTACGCTAAATGACTTTGAAGGTGGTTAGAGAAATTGTAGAACGGAAAATTGTCTTCAACCTTTGTATGAAGTAATTTTATGTACGTTCAACCCTTTTTGAGATACAGCGCAAAGAGTAGGGGACCGCTTACCTGTATATACGATAATGCGAAGGTCAGCCAGTAGTATACAATAAATAAATGAGTTATATTGTTAATTATTCACTTACACTTATTATTATTATTATTACTTAAATACTATTATTATTGTAGCATTATTATCATCATTATTATTACATTTTTATTATTATTTATTATTTAATATACCATACTTATAGAAATTTAATTATAAATGGTATATTCTCTAAATAATACTTATTTTTATTTTTACCAAGACATACAATATTAAAAGAAATATTTCAAATGAATTTTAATTATATATGTATTTATTGATCCAATAATTAATTTATTAAAAATTACAAATATAAAATATTTGTTTTCATTATTAATGATTAATATTTTTGTTTTAATTTTCTTCTTGTTCATGATCTTCTTCTTTTCTTTCTTTTTTGTTCTTTCTCTGGCTGTTCAATTATCGGATTCATTATCATCATTCTCGTTTACTAAAGTATCAGAATAGAAAGAGTCAAGAATATCAGGTGCATATTCACTTTCTTCATTGAAACCATCTGAAGTTGTTGAAGCGTTGAGGCATGATTGTACATTACACTGCCACAAATTAAATGTGCATTGCAATCCTGATTTCCTGCATCCGCAATTAGAACCAACAACCTTTCTTGCTAATTGCAAATCAGCAGTTCTTCTGGTGCTGGTGGTAATAATGTTGTTATTGGTTCCAGGAGTTCATTTTGCACTACCCAGCCGAATTCCTGGGGTTCTAAATCATTTCCCAACCAAATTTGGGTCTGATAATAGACACGAAGGATATGCTGACGAGCTGCTGTAATTGAAGGTGGAAGACTTGATAACTGCACTGGTTTGTTGAGTCCTTGTTGATTTGATAAATATGTATCGAAAAGACTTCTGATTTCGGAGCATTATACGTTGCTAAGAAAATACGTACTCCATTTTTAAATAATTCTTGTACAGAGCAGTTTTTTTTTTTGTTTAAATAATTGAGCTGATTGATTTAAATCGTGATTTTTTTTCGAACCATTTTAATAAATGATATTTTACCTTTTTTATTAAAGCGCAGAAGTCGTATCAAATACACTAAACGCGTGTAAAAATAATATGTGTTTCTTAGAATGAGGGTATTTATCAAAACGTTTCGATGAATTCAGTTTTGTCTCCACTTAAGTTTAGACTCTGCAATAGCTGTTTCTACAATGGGAACATCAGCGTCATCTCTGGCTTGTTTTGTAGTGATATTAACAGTTTTTAATTTGTTGATAAGCATGTCTATAAGTATTTTTCTTATTAGATGAATGCGATAACACTTTTTCTTGGCTGATTGCCACGTCTATTGTTTCATCAAAGCGGAGTTCGTAAGATTTTGAAACACCAGCAGTTCTTCTTAATTGTTCCATTGCTTTAATGTTCTTAGTGTAGTCTGAGTAAACCATCAAATACAACAACGATACTTGACCCATAATGTGTTTGTAAATATTTGACGTATTTATTCAAAATATCAGAGATAGTATCATCTTTATTCCATACAAACGCGATGCAAGAGAAATCCACCATCGATGATATATGTTGTAGTGGGTTTCGTCTAGGAATATTAAATAATAAATAATAATAAAAATGTAATAATAATGATAATAACTGCTAACAATAATAATAGTATTAAGTAATAATAATAATAATAGTAAGTGAATAATTAACAAATATAACTCATTTATTTATTGTATTCTACTGGCTGACCTCGCATTAACGTATATACAGGTAAGCGGTCCCTACTCTTTGAGCTGTATCTCAAAAAGGGTTTGAACGTACATAAAATTACGTCATAAAAAGTTGAAGAGAATTTTTCCGTTCTACAATTTCTCTAAACCACCTTCAAAGTCATTTAGTGTAAGGGAAACGAGATATTTGCAAAAAAAACTTGATTTTCGTGAACTTTGACCTTAATATCTAAAGACGCGTACACGTGATTATATGAGACTTTTGAGGTAAGTTTTATACCATCAAAATAAAGAGTATGCAAAATTGTAGCTTATTATCTTTCATTCCGAGGTTGCATACTTATTTTACCTCATTTTACTAAGTTACTGTAAAAAATATAAACAATAAAAATAAATTTTATAACTGAAAACACGCCGAAATGATGAAAAGGTTTGGTCTCGTTAAATAATGCAAAGCAATTTCTCAACAAGGATAAACTCAGATTACCAAACAATAGTTCCTTGCATATAACCCCTGTAATCCCTGGATACTGAGAATGTAACGGTTTTGTATAACTTTTAAAGCAATTTCTTTCATTTTACAACTTTGTTTGCTCTGTATAATAAACAGTATTACTTCAGCGAGTGTCCAAATTTGCAATATTACAGTAATAATATTTCTATTGTAAGATTTATTAATTGTGGTTTTGTTCCACTTTAATTCCATGGGAGGCAACAAACATACCATAATCAAATCTGAGATATCTTTTATCACATAGAAATTTGAAATTTTTGGTGATAATATAGATGTTACTTAAACAATTGGCACCAAGAAAGCTCACGCTCAAATTTTTGGCATCTTAAATGCATCCTGTCTTTGCAAACATTATCTCGTGGAAAAATATTTTATAACGCCAGACCTTCACTGTAGAACATGGGTAATGATGTGGCTCTCTAACTGGGAAGTAATGGGTTCTACTCCCAGGAGGGACAAAATAAATATTTACCAATTGGAATGTACTGATTCCCATAAAAATGTTTAGTGCCAGTAAAACATACCAGTGGTGTGTACAAAACCTCCTTAGAATGATTAGGTATAACAAAGATAGGCCATAGCAATATTTATGGTTTACAGTTATATGTATTTCATAAAATAGTGTTGTACACCTTGAAAAAATAAATAAATGGCTTAGTGTTTCGCCAAATATGTGTTCGTTATTTATAAAATAATAAACATAATGATTTTTTCCATGAAAGACGAAATATTGCCAAAAATAGATGTGTCTGGCCAAATTAAAAAATTATTTAATCATGGGCCTTCTTTAAGTTGAATGAGATGTTCTCACTAAAACATGTTACGGAATCTCCACCAGAATCATAAAATACATGGGAACACCACAATGGACGTAAGTAATGCCTAATTTTAGGACTAGAAACTCCAAAGTGGCTAAAGTTAAAAAGATTATTAAAAAAAATATTTGGTATATATGTATATTTCACCAAAATAACATTTGATTTGCTAAAATGAACCCAAAATAATTGATAAAAAAGATCTAACCTTAAAAAATTTTAATAGCAAACTTTATTAGATAAAACTAGAAAATAAAATCAAAAACTACTAAAGTCCAATGCTTTGAAAAAAAATACAAATTTACCAAAGGTTTCCCATTAATGCTAGCAGTCTTATTGAGCTAGTAGACCTTTTATATTTCTCTATAAGAGTTTATAAATAATGTTCTATGTTGTTGCATTAAAATACCCGTAACTAATAACAATAATAAATTATAGTAATAACAAACTATGTTAAATTGTTTAACCGTTAATTCCCGCCTCCCTAACACGTAATTGCTTTCTCTTTTCGTACTTTAACATGGAAATTGATAGTTTCTGTACTGGCTTCACTTTTTGTTCTTTTTAATAAGCTTTTGTATTTGGCCTCTTGTTAGGTTAAAAAAGTAGTAATACATTACTTTGTTATTAAGGAGATGTAGAGAAGTGAATGAAAATAACCGTACGTTAATGACAAGTTGTTTGGTTACTATGTTCAGGTACTAGTACTATATTAATAAACAAAGATAGATGAAATGAAATGAATTTTCCAGGTAATTAAATAAAGAACTGCAGTAATAGTCTTATAAACGATGGCTGAGTTTTCCGTTCTTCGAGTTTTAAAGTTCTGTTCTCTATCAATGATACAAGTAATCTACAATGATATCTCATTTTACGCATAAAATAGTTTTATACTGTCTCATTCTGTCGCTTTGGTAGAGACAGACAGAGTATGGATGTTTTCATATAATGGTTCCCTCCATTTTCCCTCATAGAACCTAATGGCTGTATCTGCTTACAGAGACCAAAAGCATGTTTACTACAAACTCAGACAGTACAATAACAGAAATTTAATCAAGAAATGCTTTAATTTACAGCGGCAACTAAATTTAAACGGAATATTTTTATGTCATGAAAATTCTTTGAAACGTTTTAAACGTTTCTAACTTTGTGACGTAGATTTACAGAAGAATATGAATTTCGTTATTAAATCTTGATCTTCCGTGGTTTGGGAGTTTTTTCTAATTGTATTTTTTAACCAATTTAGTGTGAAACTCCAGCTGAACAAATTACTAGAACAATGGTACACTGACGTACTTTACACGACAGATTGCACAATTTTAGACGCGCTCGGTGTTGACTGTAGTAATTGAGAGTGGGTGGAGGGGAGGGAGTTTATTGGAGTCTCGTGACTCGCAATAAACAAATTGAAGGCGAAACAACAACAGCGAGCCAGAGTCAATTGCCGCTCCACGCGCTCCGTTAAACTCCACCTAATACCACACACTGGGTAGCTGTGCTGCTATATTGGGTTTATAAATTTTAGATAGTTTTATCATCCTGATACTTTTTTGGAAGCACATGTACATATAAGCTGTCGAAAATTGTTTAATGAATCAGATAGTTTTCGACTTTTTTTAATCAACTACTGTCGTGTTATTATATTATGCCTAGCCTTCAGGAAAGATGTTAGTATTAGAACTTAGTTTTAGCAAATACGGCCAAATTCAAAAGAAGCCACTCCAAAAGAAATTGAACATTAATGAAACTTGAAATAAGACTGAATGAGGCTCTCAAGTAAGCAATAACATTCATTTATGATATCCACTCAATTAGCTTGTTGCCGCCCTTTATAATAGGAATGTTTCTAACCATTTAAATAATTTTGTCACAGAGTTGTTACGGAGAATGCTGTTGATATGTAAGGGAATGCTGTATGCTTAGTGATGTCGCTTCTCAGCTGACATCGAGCAGTTACATGAGACTGGACGTTCCAGTTTACGTCGTGGAGAAAAATTAATATGGTAAGTAAATTGCTCAGTGAGATATACTAATGTCACAAATATGTAAGAAAATGTGTAATAATAAAATAAAAACGATGCCTTTCTTGGAATTTACATGGAATGCATGTGCCGGAGCAGCACCTAAGTATAAAATAGTATCCACACATTAAAATACAAAAGTCGAGAGTCTATTTTCATATTATATATTCGTTAGGTTGCCACTGTTAAACAAACCATCAAACACGTAAATACATTTTAAATATGTGTCACCTAACTATATACAGATCCTTAAACTGATCTGCCGGTGATATAACTATTACTTGTGGGTCTGGAGATCGCTATTGATACTATCAAGCTAGGAAAAATATAATCTGGAGACAGTATCGTTTTATATTTGTCATTCTATTGATACCGTCACGTATCGACTTCCAGTAAAGCAACCAATTCTCTTTCTTGAACACTTTCTCTATCGATGTCAATAAAAACCAAGTTGTTTGCTTATAGAGTGCGAATGAGTTTCGGCTCCTGGACTGGTGCGGCAGAATTCTTACAATGATCTACGCACCATCAGCGATGCGTGAAATTTCTCCAAGTATCAGTGTTTATATTTAGCTGTAGTGTTTTATGATTTAGATATTGTATAATTTATACTCGTGCATTGTTTTGAACCCGTTCAGCTTATGACATGAAAAAAATAATTGAATGAAATGAAAAACTCCTTTATTAAAGAGGCGGAGTTAGGGCTGTCAAGCCCTCTCTATCATCCAACCTTCATATCATCTACAGTAAACTTATAATAATAGAATACAGAAACATATAAACTGTTACCATATTTATATTTTATAATAAAATGTAAACAACATTGCTTATTCACATAAAATAACTCATAAACTTAATAATCCCACATGAAAGATAAAGAAAAGAAGCTAACAATGTAAAAGAGAAAAAAGAACAATAACACATTTAGCCACTCTAACACACTGTCTGACCTCACACATTCCACAAGCACCACCGCCCGTCACCCCCACAGTTCCCAGTAACAAGTACCTGACACTCGCCCCGAAGCACGCACGACCCTCAATACTTCTAATATCATCAGGGAAAGCGTTCCAAAGCCTGAATAGTAAACGATTATTAAAGATTATTGATTGATGAATTGGAATTAATAGTAAATTGGCTCCCCTTCTAGTAGGTCGTCCACTAATATCAGAGACAACATTAAAGTGATCGGACAGATAAATATGGAGTTTTAGTTTTATAATTGAATATAAAGTAGAAAGAATATGGAATCGGCGTAGTTCTTAGAATTTCATGAGTGATAACTGCTGAAAAAATTGTGAAGCTTGCTCATGACATCTGAGGTGAAAAATAAATCTAATACAGTAATTCTGAGCACGCTGAAGTCTGGCCGATTGCTCAACAATCTAATCACTGTGTGCAACGTCAGCAATTAAAACGTTGAAATATGTGTCTTAACCACCATCGTTTTAATATAGAATGGCAAATACAGAGCAGACTTCTTCTAAATATGTTTGCCACCAAAGAATAATAAGATCATGTAAACATTTATTATTGTTATTTAAACATTACAAGAATATTTGTATTTAAATAATAGTCCTCTTATACACGTTCATGGTGGGTTTGGTAGGTAGTAAATATTTATGTAGCCTATAAACCGTTGAAGGAATAATAGGAATATGAAATTTCACATGTATGAATATGTTTCAGCAGGTATAGTGGAGGAGATTGGCTTCTAGTTTACTCTCAAACAATAGATGCAGACCAATTAACCTGCTTTTCAGTGTACGGCTGCAGACGTCGACTGTGACTCACAATATATTACATATTGATTGCTCCTATTGAGGGACTCGAATGTAGTTGTCGCATCTCAGACGTTCCATGGTGTTTACATTATACAAATTATAGTTAATACTTGGGTGTAGACAGTAAATTATTATCATGTTACAAAGTAGAGAATATAATGAATAGATACAAAATATGTAACATGTGTTTTTGTTTGTATTGAATTAAGCTGTTTTTAGTTCAAACCTGTTGTTGATATCAATGAACATTTTTTTAAATAAACCAATAATCCACAAAAAAACGTCAAATTTTAACTTTGCGAGCCTCAAGTTTTTCTAATTAATTTTTTACGAGTATTTTCTAATCGTTATGACGATATCATTATTGTAACTTTGCAGTACCGGTTTTAATGTCGTTTTAAGGTAAAAAAACAACATTTTTACATCTTGCATGAAGTTAACTCTTTACTCTCGATCATCTTCATAGATCTGTGGTATAAAAGACAGTTGCACTATATCCAGGTACACTATCCCGTTGATGGTTCTCTCTTGGAATAAAGGGGCCGTACATTATCTTCTCGCTCAACGTAAAAACCACGTTCAGCTTAGGGCTATCATAAGCAGTTGCAGTTTTTCATGTGGTTTTCACTGCCCCACATCCTACAATTCTGTGGGTTAACCTAGTCACTTAAGTGAAAAATTGCTTATCAGAAAATATTTTGTTGTCCTACAAATGTTCATCATCATCTAGTTGATTAAAAATATCCTCTCCGAAGCTCTTTCAAGCATTCTTATGAGTGTCTTTAATTCTTTAATTGCTCGTAAAAGTGACAATCTGTAGGGATTTAATGCAAACGTTTTTTCAAGATACACCAAACACGCCGCGCCGGGTCGATTTCCTAGGGCTGTTCACAACACTTTGTCTCACTTGCTCAACGATTTCGTCAGATGTGTTTGGACGACCTGATGATTTCTTATGTTTTACTGAGCACCACGTTTCTACAAAACATTAATGCCACTCATAAAATGTAGGCTACTAGAAGGATCTTTATCATGCTTAGTAAAAAAATTACGCTAAACTGTTATCGCAACTTCGATTCTTCAAATCAAAACACATAATTAGCACGCTCCGGTTCAGTAAAGGCAGCCATCTTCAACGTAACTGCCGCTAGCGTTTATTACTGCGCGATTCTGCACTAGCGAACTACGCAAGTCAAACCTTACTGTGTTTCTCTTTAAAACAACAGTAAAACCGGCACTGTACCTTTTTAGAATAAATTTATATGAATTTACACAGTTGTAAAGTCCTTTTTGGAACACTCTGTACTATTATGAAATATGCCGAACTGCAGAAATAAGAAACGAATTTAAATTCATAAAAAAGTTTTTACAGAAAAAGTAAAAGAACTGCTCTAAAACTTTAAAGTCATCAGCCATAACTTCAATGCTTTCCTGAATTGACTTAAAGAGAGAATATCAGATCAAAATCCAAGCATCATCAGCGGGGAGACTGGGCCAGTAAGTGTATCAATAAATAAACCATGCGAAAACCAAAAATTGGTTTGAAAATTTATTATTAACAAAATTCTTCACTAAAAATAATAACAAAATATAAATGTCACACAAACATTACAATTAATATATATTAAAGGAAGAATAAATCTTTCCATACAGGAAAAAAATCCAAAAAGACGTATAATCTTGCTGCTCAAATTGAATAAATAAAGAGTGTCATATGAATTATAATATTTCGATCGCTCTGGGATTTATAAGAGGTATATTTTGTAATTAAAAACATGCAATCCTTATACTGGATTTGTAACTAATACTGCTTGAATGGGTCACCTCGATTCACGTATATGTAAACTGAGATCCATCCACATGCTAGTGTGTGGTCGTTGATAAAGATGTTATATACATTTTATTTCTGTAAGAACTAGTATGTAAGAAATGAAAGTTTCGAGTCATGCAATTAAATCTCAATTTTAAAAACGCAATCTGATTTTATAGAACTACCACCGTACAGCTCTCCAACAACAGAACCGTTGATAAATCGTTTCAATAACCCTAATTGAGTGGAGTGGTTCCGGGAGTTGGCTCCATATCAGAGTTTTAACCCTTAAACTTTCACTTAATTGTGCACTTTTATTGATGATAATTAGCACTGGTACAATATACCAATGAAATACGTAAAGGTCATTGAACTATCTCACATTTCAACTCGTTACTCAACTTAAAACATGTTACGTATTACATTTAGTACATTAACCAGGTTAAGTTGGGTTTATATACATGATTTGTCTAGCTAGTATTGTCACTTCTGTTTTAAATAAATCTCTAGGCTACACAAACAATTCTTGGACAATGTTTTCTCCATTGAATGTCCAATCCATTAACAGTTTTAAATCCATACAGCCATAATGTGTCTAGAGTAGTTGTATTCGAAAACATGTTTGGATCTGGCTCTCCACAAACTTTAAGTTTTCTTTTACTCGAACTTTCAAAATGTCCTTTCCGTTTTTTACTAACATTTTATGACAGCAAATGGTGTAATATTAATTAATAAAAAATTGATATGTACATCTATTTGTTTATACTAACGAAAGTAAAAACATAAACTAGAAATAATAGTTATAAAAAATACAATGTGAATCGACCTAATTTATATTGCTCTTTACGACAAAACATATACGATTTGTCGCAGAAAATCAAATTTATAGTACACACGATTCTATAATCACCATCAATTAACAACGATATACTATTTCAGCGATATACAATATGCCAGACAATGCGATCAAACATAGTGGCACTCTTTGAAAAGAGTATTAAGAAAGAATAAATCTTTCCATTTTAATTAGTCATTATTTGTACAATATGTGAAGACGTCAATGTTAAATAAGATTGTAGTGAATTTCTCATCAAATTTTTGGAAATTATTTTCAATCATGCCACTGTTACTGAGCAGTAAGACAAATTTACTACTTTTGTTACTAAACAGTCTCTTAAGATTTACACTTGAAGATAATTTATTTCTTATATTAATTGAAGTATTTTTTTGAAACTTTTTAAAGTCCATATTTTGTAGGAGGAGCAAAAGATTATTGGCTAAACGAAGTAAATCGAAACATACAAAATACAAACTGAATATTGCAACAATATTATTGCAGTGCTTAAAATAAGGAACACTGCGACACATCCTCACTTATTTACAATATCCGTAAACACAGAAAAATTATATTCCACTAAATTTACTTCTAATAGGTACGCGTACCGAGGGTAACACAATATATAAAGTTGTGTAAATACTTCTACGTTTTATCTTTTTTCAATAATAATAATAAGGTAAATAACTTTGAAATAAAATGGGAAATGTAGGTACCTTATAAGGTGGTGCATGTGTTAGGGTACTGTATTTAAAAAAGTAAAAACTAAAAATAGTAACAACATTACCAACTATAGGCACTGATATAATGAAGTAACTCAATGCAATCATTCTACATAGAAGTGTGAAATTCAGATTAAATCCCGGCCTCTTGCATTCTAACAATCTTAATCTTACAGGCTCTCAAGCAACACATAAGAAGGCCCAAAAAGCTTTACAACAGTTTCACCCACTTGCTCTGTAAATTTAGTTCTTTGTGTCTAAGTCAATCTCTTTAGTTATAATGTTTAATGTTTAATGTTTTTTCTATTACATTATATTCTAAATATAGTATACTACATCTTCTTAGATCACATGTTTCTATGGTAAACAACATTGACAAATACAACATTGTAGGGCCACTGTTTTATGTATGTCAGCCCTGAATAAACGTGTGGCAAAGGGAAAAAAGAAATTTCCGGTCACAGCAAAATTGCCTTCACATTTGCCATTGTCGTAAAATAACGTCCGCATTCACTGTTTGTCCATCAGATTGCTTTTCTAACCGAACATTGCACTGATTGTGTCCGGTGCTATTCTGTCACGTGGCTGCCATTTTCTTTATTCACACTATTGTACTACGAACATGTAGTATTGCACTTGTTATTGTAATGATCCATTCATTGTTTGTCTATCAGATTGCTTTTGTATCCGAACCACTGAACTGATTGTATCCAGTGCTATTCTGTTAAGTGGCTGCCACTTTCTTTATTCACACTATTGAACGACGAACCTGTGCTATTGTGGCTGCTACCGTACTAATCTATTCCAATGACTAATTAAAAATAATCATTTTATAAAAAATATTGTTTTGTGTGATCTGCTTCACTTAAAAATATTCAAAACTTTACATTCCACGTTTATGAAATTTTAATTTTGTTATAATATTACAAAATATATATTTTTAAGCGGTATCTTGCTTATTGGCCAATCTCCCTCCAGTCAAATCAGGTAGGGTTGACTCGCCCTTACGTGAAGGCTAGCAGCTGCCTAACATCTACCTACTCCTGCAGTTATCCCCCAAAGTACAGTTTGAGGACTTTACGGCTGCGCGTGGGTTTGAGAGTGTGGTGATTGGTATGTACCGTTATGCTTTACGTCCCGATTACATTTCCTATGACTTATCGATGACTGCCTCCTTTTTCGGAATCGTACTGACGCAATATACCCATCTCACTTGCTATAAATCAGTCTTGTTTTGTGACGGTGTTGAGTGTGGTGGTTGCTGGAGCTTTGTTTTTATGTCTGATGAGCTAAAGTCGAAATTCAAAGGTAGAATAATTCTCGAAATCATGAGTAATGTTTATAAATTTATGAAGGAAGAGACCATCAAACCGTTAATATTCCGTTGTCGAAGGCTCGTCAAAGAAATGTTCCAGCAACTGGTGTATCAGAGCCAGTTGTGACTCAAATACACGCTGAGCTTAAAAATTGAATGTTAATGATCAGTGCAAGGCAAGTTTCACTACAAAAAAAGCCGACGGCGTAGAACAATTACTTATTTAGATGACTTGATAAGTGTGTAGTGAGGAGACTAGTGTACAATTTCACATTGTAGAACTTTGGATATGGACTGCAAAACTATTGAGAGAGGCGCTAAGGGAAAAATTAAACTTCCAGGGCTGTGAGAAAAGTTTGAGGTGGATATTAAAGCACCTGAGATTTGTTTGGCGAAGAGGAAATTATTAATTTAAAAACCAGAAATCCGAGAGAAAAGAATGACATATTCCAGAGCATTAAAACATTACGGGGAGCAAGGACGACCAATAATTTATTTAGATCAGTGTTTTATATACCGTCGTCTCACGTACCTAACCAAACTTGGTCTGATGGCTCAAATAGAAGGTTCCGATTTACAAGGGCGAGAGACTGATAATTTTATTAACGGGTGGAGAGAAAGGATTCGTGGCTGATGCTTTTAGCTGTTAGGAGTAAGTAACCAAACTGGGGACTACCACGAAAACGTGAATCGGAAAATATTTGTGAAGTGGATGAAGAAAAAGGGTTTCCCGAATTTAGAACCAAATTCACTACGAATCGTCGATAACGCGCACTACCACAACAAACAAATTGATAAGGCTCCTACTTCAAAAAGTGAGAAGCAAGATATGAAGGCTTGGATTTAAAAACTTTATGCCATTCACCGCCGATATGTTTTTACCTGAACTGTACAAACCTGTGCAGATATATAACTTAAGACATGCCCGGTACGCCTTGGACAAAACTGTTCAGCTGGAGGGTCATGACATCTTACGACTTCCACTCTACCACCCAGACCTCAATCCATTGTGTAATTTGTGTAAAGGTTATGTAGCTAAAATCAATACATCATATGTATATCTCAAGCTAAAGCTCTCTGAGAAGACAAGTACCAAGAATGGGTGCAGAGAGCGGTCAGTAAAGTGCATGCACGTGGAGAAAATCGAAAAGGACTTTGCAGCAGCAGAACTCCAGATTGACAATATCATGGAATTTTTCATTATATTAGCTGGAGATGGTTTGGATACAGACAGCAGTGACAGTGGCTCAGAAGAGGAGGACCATTTCTGTGAGATTAAAGAACTCCAAGGAAAAACAATCATTGTAGGTTACATTTGTTGTTATAAAGTTATATTTATTTCAGTATTTTAACTAACTAAATATTATAAAATTCACTTAAAGTTAAATATTAGAGAAATTTAAATAATAGCAATAATAGGACACATACTTGTATTTTATTCAATTTTTATAGTCTCGTTTAACGTGTTTTTCTCATTAACCTATTTGTCGATTCTAATCGGCAAATCGAAATCGTGAGTTTAAACTGATGTTAAAAAGATTATTGCGCCTTCACCTTTAGCGGCTAGCACGTAAACGCAACCCGCCACACAGATAGCGTTTATTTGTTGAAAGGGTAGTAATTTGGTTCCGTAGTATTTAATTCCTCCATCTGTAGACTAGACCTAACGATCTGCACCACAGTAGCCTTGCACCCTAGAGTCTCGACATTTGCGGTTTGTGGTGTGTCGCTCTTGGACATCGATCCATACGTTTGTTCAGTTTTAAGTGACATCGGTTTCCGCTGTTCCCAGTGTGGATTGAACTGGAACGTATATAACAACTAGGAGTGAATCCTCCTGGGGATTTTATTTCAGTTAACATTGGAGAAAAAGGGAACAGTATCAAAGCTTTTACATACTTTTGTGTATGAATGACACTCTGTTCTTTGAACTCTGAAAATAGTTCAATTATTTTGTAGTGGACAGGTTAGTATATATTTTGTATGATTTAGATCCACATTAAGATGTCAGCTTTGTTACTAGTATCACAATAATTTTTTTGTTTTTATATCTAGCCAGCTGAATTTGTTATAGCTCTGAATATAATCTATTACCATAGTAAATATTCCAGAGTTGTGTATATATTTTTGACAATGGCAACGTTGTGTTATAGCTTTGTACTGTGAAATTTAATGCTATGTAGCTGATGGGCTCCCGTTTCTCTTGATCCCTCTAGTACATTTTATTACATCAACTAAATTGTAAAAGTACGTAACCTAAAATAATATTCCATTGTTTGGAAATGTATGAAAACAATTATGTCATCATACTGTATAATTTGACTGTAGCTTGTCAGTCACATACACAGACATGAGAATGTCAACCATATTACACTTACCGTCCTTTGCTGCCATAGTAGCTGACTAATAAATCTGTAATATGTACAATTAATGTTTGCTACGTATATATGAGCCACTTATTCACATATCTTTAATGGCTCTGTATCCGCATGGAGGAAATAAGTGATTCTCCAATAAATTTTGTCTATATTTAGGGCGAAGAAGGGTATTCTATCAAAGCCAAACACTGTTGACAGCTACGTTTATAGTTTAATAGTCCAGGAGGCGAGAGTCAAAATACATTGCACATAACGTGGTTTTCCCTTAATCGATAGAGAATTAACCCCAAAGAAAGCAATCGATCATGAGCCACGCTAGTTTTGTTGGAGGCCAAAATGAGAAGGTATAAACAAGGTTAAAAATATGAAAAATAATAATTTTTTACTCAGAATATATTTGTTCTATCATGATACACTTCGACCAAACTTAAAACGGACACATCAATAACAGCCATGTTACTGTCAACTAACCAACTACAATACTTTAAATAACAGTCATATCACTGTCAACTAACCATCTACAATACTTTAAAGAGTAGACTTTCAATCTCTTTACCTAGTTGTCTGAGGGTGAAATAACTATGCTATTTGTGATGTTTCTAATAGTAGTTTAAAGTGTACTCAGCTAGGAAAAATAATTATTATATGATAAAAGTTGTAGCTTCATACATTTAACTGTTAGTACATAACGTCGATTTCTTTATTGGAAAAACATACTCTATCGATACAAATAATGCAGGTAAAGTGGATCTTGGCTTACTAGGCCATAAGTTTTACCTGCTTTTACTATATGTGGTGAAAAATTAATTTTACGCTACCCCAACAAAACCCTCTCTCTTTTGCAATGAGACAAGCTTTCTTTATAATTCAAACATACGTGTCTACTTCTACTCATTTATTTATATAGTAATTGTTATTAACTGTTATCAAGAGATGACTCCCTGAAGAAATAATTACCATTATGTGGTTAGGTAATTATCCAGGATTCTATTACCTAAAAATAAAGACAAACTTATTCTAATACTGCACAGATATCACTGCAGAAGTTAATACAAAGAGCGAACATATCACAACACTGGGTGGTAACAAAGCTCAGATTACAAAATTTCTGTGGTATAACATTGAAGTCATTAAATAACGATAACAATGTTAAGTGATCCAAAAGGAGTGTTGAAATTATTCATTCAAAACGAAGTTTTTTATTAAGAAATTATAAAGGAACTCCTACTACAAATGCAATCAATACAGTGTAGAATAATCCTATTTGTTAAATGATTACCTTCCTTAAATTAAAATTTAAAATAATTTGTTTTAGCGGTACTTAAGATCATATTATTTTTAGTGAACCACCACTGTATAGCTTGAAGATCTAGGTTCATATTTCAACTCTACATCAGCCCATGTTTCTCCAACGTAAGAGAAAGCAGTATCATCAGCGAAAGAAGTTACTTTTCCAACAAATCTTGCGCTACATAAATCATTAATATATATTAAAAAAAGAACTGCACCCAAAACAGAACCCTGTGGAACTCCAAACTTAACTTCACGTAAATCGCTAAGCACTCCATTCAACTTTATACGCTGTGTTCTTCTTAAATATAACTTTTGAACCAGTTAAAAACAACTCCCCTAATTCCACACCTATATAGTTTTTGCAGTAATATATCATGATTCACCATATCAAATGCTTTAGTTATATCTAGGAACAGGCCGCTTACCTTTTTTTCCATTATTTATCCCCTCTGAGACCTCTCCCATAAATTTTAAAAGAGCCGACTCTGTATTTAAACCCTGCCTGAAACCGAATTGATTAGAACTAAAAAAGTTATGTTTTTCTAAAAATGTAATTAACTGTTTCTTTATAATCTTTTCAATTATCTTAGAGAATGATGATAGAAGGGATATTGGTCTATAATTACCGCTGTTTAGTTTTGAATTCTTTTTTATGAATTGGAATTACCACAGCCTCCTTCAATTTTTCTGGGAACACACCTGATTGAAAACTTAAATTTATAATATACGTTAGTACTTTACCTAATTTCTTTGAATGTGAAAATTATAACATTATACGTAAATAATATTAAAATACTATTATTTGTAACCATGAAAAGCGTTTAAAACTGTACGCTGTAAAAACCATAGAATATATAAAGTAGTTTAAGGTATGAATGTATGGTAATAAAAGCTGTATTGAAATATGAAAAAGTCTGTTCTGAGATGGACAAAATTAAACGTGCTAAACGAAAATCGAACAAAAACCACTTTTTTGAAAATACCGTGACATTGTATTTCCTTCCATAGAGGAACAAGAAAGTAAATAGAGCAAAATGGAGGATCGTGAATAGTGTTATTTATATACATAATAAAAACAGCTCAAATAAAAATTTCGATACACGAAATATTTGTAAGTAAGGGAGTATTCTATAAATATTGCTAAAAAACCTTGCCTGTGTGATAAGCACTCCACATTTTGGACATACAAACTTCGTTTTTCTCACATTTTCATAATATAAGTTGAAGAGTTCACAGTTTTTACATACACGTTTTTGACAAAGACATTGTGGATAGGCTCATTATTAAAAAATACACTGTATCCAGCTAATTGTAATAAACTAAGATACGTTAATTTAGAGTTAATAAGTTAATTAAGATAGTGTAATAAAGTAAGATAAGTATCCTTAAATTTAGGAAGAGCGCTCGGATCCATGCAGGACAATATTCACAGTTGGGCCACATAAGGTGTTCAAGGGTCGGTTAGTACCTCGTATTGCAAAAGCTTAGATTTTTGTCACGTTGTACAATACTGCGTCTTACTAATATCCACCAATGAACTTACGGATTCATTAAGACTTAAGAATTTGAAAATGGGAGACCAATTAAAGTTCTTTAAGAAAACGTTTGATTTTTATTGATTTTAGAGCAATGGTGTACAGAGACACAAACTACTTGTAGTAAGTAGAATGAAGTGAGATCTTTGTTTAAAAGAGACATATTTGGTGTTTATTGTTAATTTGTATGCTTTTTTTAAACAAAAAACATCAGTCACATATATTCCCTAATCATCATGACATATTTATCCAGTTATTTGCTTTGGGCAAAAAACATGCCAAATTTAAAGCAAATAGTTTATATCATTAGGCATTAATATCCAGGAACTGTGCATAATTTGCGCTTTGTCATATTGCAATAGCCAAATATTTCTACAAAGAATGAAAATCGTTTACAATATTGCAAGCGAAATATGATGTTTAAAAAACTATCGGCGAAGTCTGTTGGTGATAGAACTTCCAGTCACGTAAAGCTATAATAATGGAGTAAAAATCGTACTTCAGAAAAGTAAATTTACACAGACACAATCCAATTTTAGTTTCTTTCAAGCAAACAATTATTGGAGGTAAACTTTAATAGAGGTAAAGTAATCACTTCTAAAAACATTGCTCAGTTGCAGTTATTTACCCTCAGGCACTGAGAATGGATTTAAGTATATCAATGTTTTAAAATAACGCTAATCCATATCTTTATTATCTTTACTTGGAAAATAAAGGCACAGTTTTATTTCTTTGTATACGATATAACAAGTTGCGTAGTTGGGTTAGCTGTGGTGATTACAAAACAAGATTATAGATTATTTTATTCTGTTACGCTTCATACACTAATATATCAAGGATCAATGTATATTCAGTTTACTTGAAAATGTATTTACGTTTTGTCTCATCATGGTTGCCCATTTCAACGCTTCGCTATCGGTCATTGGAGTGACTTGCACTACCTTCGAATTCAGCGTTGCTTATATAGAAATGAAGTCTTATGCACAAATCTATAGGCCAGTTCGTTTTTGAAATACCATGCAGACAGAGAGACAAATAAAATATTTCGAATTCCTCGAGTAATGGGCTTTGCTGATGCTCTGCCAATAAAAGCAATTCTTAGTTCACATGTACAGCTCGTGAACTTTAAACTCAATGCTATTTATACTAAAAAAACTTGGTTAGATCATAAATTTTAGTGTGTAATATAAAATAGTTCATTAAAAGTCTGGTTCTTTATTTTCATTAAAAACGTATGCGAGGAGAAAATCGTATAAATGTTAATTGAGTTTTTAATCCAGTTGACATAATTTGTTATACAGATTAGCTGAATATGACAGAATGCGAGATGTGATTGGTTTAAAGACCAAGAACACAGAGGTTTCTACAATCTGGACTGGTTTCTAGGATTACATCAGCTATATTATTGTTATGTTTAATTAGTAGTTAACACTCTATGTTTATTGTTCTAGTTTTTACGCATTTATTAATGTGTGATATTGTTAACAAACCCTTGCAGTGATTATGAAAATCTGTAAACACATTCTTGGAAGTAGTAAATATTTATTTTTTAATGCGTAAAAAATATTTGTTTTTTTACAAATTTTCTATAACACTTTTAAAGAACAGTTTTCAAGTGGTGTTAGTACTTTAATAGTTTTATAAATAGAAATAAACTGAGTGACTACAAACAAGTTTATGAACAATTCGGTTAAAAGGCTAAGTGTGGGCAGTTTTTTTTATCAATAAGCAGTTGCTAATTTTAAAAATTTGGTTTCATGGAATTTAATATATTTTTAATTGATTTAATTCCAGATATTGAGGTTTATTTTAATCGATTTTACAAGTAAGCAACATAAACGAGTAACATTACTCTACAAGTAGACAAGATTTTCTGAAAAAACTATCTTATTTAAAAAAATAAAAACAAAACAAATTGGTAAGCACAAGTAGTCGCAGTGCTATAATTAGTCTGAACAATCACTTGGGTTAAAAATTAATTAGTTCTGAGGAAGCGCCTCTTGTGGAAACTCCAATATCTGTTACACTTGTATGTTGTTATAGTTCTTTGGTTAAGTTGATAAGAAAACATAAACGTATAAACGCTGCCTTTTAACAACTCTTTTCATTGAAAATATTTTATATCAGAATTATATGAAATGAAAACTAAAAATGCACAGCAAAATTGTACAGTGGTTTAAACCACAGAATATTATTAGAACTATAAACGTTATTGATGGTGACAATGCTAATAGCAAGTAAAAAAGATATAAACTTGATGTACACTTCAATAAAGAATACAATAATGTTTAACTTCAATTTTGACGTTTAATAATATGTAAAAACGCAATGAAATTGATGAAGTTATTCTTAAAGTGTCTAAGAACTACCAAAGATATTACAAAATATTTAAAATTAAATTAAATAACAAACATTATACCCTATACTATACCATAAAATAAAACGAGGTTAGTTTTGAAACTCTTATTTCTAGACTTGCTATAAACTAACTATTTCGCTGTCAATTGGAACAACAGTTTCATCAACTATTGAATTTTATCAAATATTCTCTACAATCAACCATAATCAAAGACCAGTATAATTAAATAGCTGACAATCTGCTAAAGCTTTATTCAAAATTTTCTTCGCACGTAGTCAAATTATTTGTTAATTACAGGCGACATATTTGAGACGACAACAGGATTTTAAAACTTCGATTTGTTACAAGTTACACAAATGAATACGTTTCGAGGGTTGGAACCTATCCCTTTCTTCAGGTTCGAAAATCTGTAATGAACAAAACGCAACATTAGCAAAATCTACTAATAAATCTGGTATTTATTCAAACTTAGCAAACTATGTTAAAATCTCAAGCGTAGACATAAAAATCCATAGTAGTGAGCTTAATCATGTCACTGCTCAAATATGTATAATAAACACACACATGCTGCATGGGCCACAAAAGTTGAGAGACCTGGAGTAGGGTCGAATTCCATATGACCTGATTGCGTTACTATGTTATACAATAATACATAAATTTGGGTACGACGGCTCCGTTTAATACCAATATATATTTTTATTTTAGTCAGTTCTTTGGCTTACACTGCCGCGTTCACATCAATATACAAAACTCCCCGTTCACACTTTGGGTAAAGATTGCTTATACAGTTAACTTCTTAAAATATTTCGGCCTCGCTGTGGTGACCAGTCTTCAGTCAACAGATGTTAATACGAAACTGCCAATAATAAACAGCCCCCTGTACAG
This sequence comes from Homalodisca vitripennis, assembly GCF_021130785.1. Classification (NCBI taxonomy): domain Eukaryota; kingdom Metazoa; phylum Arthropoda; class Insecta; order Hemiptera; family Cicadellidae; genus Homalodisca; species Homalodisca vitripennis. The sequence goes on along the minus strand of NC_060212.1, from coordinate 94,368,302 downwards.
GCGAGTTGAAGTGGCGGATTTGTTTTTTGCACATATCCTAATGAATATCGTAAGCTCACTTTGGCTCACGTCGTCCCCAAGGAATATAGGTTTTTAAATCCTCATATTACATATTGCTATATAAGTGAAATAAATTTTAAAATGTATAAAACGCTGTGTAATATCTCACACCTCAGCTGTAGTTGTAAGAAGGTAGGGGAAAGAGTTTGTGCACCTTCGCTCAAAGTAACACAAAGTACAGAAGTTCTAGTTGACGTGTAAAAATGCGCCGACATATGTCTGACTTCCCGATGTTGTACGCAACCTCAAACCTAAATAATTGAATTACAAATACTTGGAATGTTTGTTCGTACATCCTTTAGAAGAGAAATATCAAAAATTATTTAAAAAATAATATTTTATAACAAAATATTGTACTATAATATCAATTATAAACTTGTTGTGGCTCTTAGGTACACTAAATTACCATACAATTTTAAAACTTCTGTTACTATTTTTTCCAATAAAGATTGAATAAAATACTGTTAGAAATAGATAGTATTTTTTTGCTGTTTAATATTCAAAAGGAGAAAAATAACTTTGCAGGATGAATAAATCTTTAAATGCATCAGAAAATTCTAATCTTTTTTACAATAATTAGTATTGTAAGGAAAACATAGTAACAGTTACAATCTATTTCAATAATAACGTAATTTTGTTTTCTCTTCATCCTGAGTTTCTTTTGTTGATAACATTAATCTGTATAGGAACCCCAATACAGGGCAGGCCTTTGAGGCACTAAATTTCCTTTTTCAATTATTGTAAATATACCATGTAAAAGAAATAAAAGGTTCAGAAGAAGTTTTTCAAAACAATTAAACACATTACAAGAGATAGTCTCTAGATATAAAGAGAAGGCGAGAAGGTGAGAAGGCGAAACGTTATATGAGACCTTTGAATTCAGGCCTCTTTTCTTACATTTGTGAAAGTGAGCGTTTCTCTGCCAACGAACTCTGAAAGTCTTAAGACTGCTGTCTTGTAAAATGACTGCAATGTAAATTTATTCACTTTGACACGATTAATTTACAGGGTTTTTTCATAACTTCATTCCTTATGAATGAACCAATGCTCTTTTAATTTGCTTGCCACTTACCTTTTCAAGATTATTGCCAGTAAATCTTCAGTCGGCTTCATTCTCTCACTTGTTGACAATATGCAACTTTCCACCAAGAAGTTATTTTACTGTTTACTTATTTTCAATAATACAGTTATCAAACATTTTAAAGTAATTCAACGGTATATGATTCTTTTTAAAGGTTATTTAATTCAAAAAGCTTTGTGACAATAATAAATGTATACAGTTGGATATCGAAGGACCTAATTGATCGTAACAGAAGAGATAGCACAAAGACGGATGGATAGAAAGAAAGACTGTTCTTTTACTTTTTGACACAAAAATCATCAGAGTTTTTCCTTGGCCCAAGAAGAATTTATGTACCAGGAATTCATGTCTCCAGGGCCGTTCTATCTAACGTTATCGCACTCACGGAAGGACTGTCCTTGGATATTTAAATTACAAAACCAATGGAATAATTCTTCCTTGGACTAACAGAAACTTATACCCCTGGTTTCAAGTCTAGGACCGTTCTGTCTCTCGCTCTCACGTTCAGACTGTCCTTGGATATTTAAATTACAAAACCAATGGAATAATTCATCATTGGACTAACATAAACTTATACCCCTGGTTTCAAGCCTCTAGGACCGTGCTGTCTATCGCTCTCACGTTCAGACTGTCCTTGGATATTTAAATTACAAAAACAATGGAATAATTCTTCCTTTGGACTAACAGAAACTTATACCCCTGGTTTCAAGCCTCTAGGACCTTTCTGTCTATCGCTCTCACGTTCAGACTGTCCTTGGATATTTAAATTACAAAACCAATGGAATAATTCTTCCTTTGGACTAACAGAAACTTATACCCCTGGTTTCAAGTCTCTAGGACCTTTCTGTCTATCGCTCTCACGTTCAGACTGTCCTTGGATATTTAAATTACAAAACCAATGGAATAATTCTTCCTTAGACTAACAGAAACGTATACCCCTGGTTTCAAGCCTCTAGGACCGTTCTGTCTATCGCTCTCACGTTCAGACTGTCCTTGGATATTTAAATTACAAAACCAATGGAATAATTCTTCCTTTGGACTAACAGAAACTTATACCCCTGGTTTCAAGTCTCTAGGACCGCTCTGTCTATCGCTCTCACGTCCAGACTGTCCTTGGATATTTAAATTACAAAACCAATGGAACAACTCCTCCTTGGACTAACAGAAACTTATACCTCTTGTTTCAAGTCTCTAGGACCGTTCTGTCTTTCGCTCTCACGTTCAGACTGTCCTTGGATATTTAAATCACAAAACCAGACTGTTCTTTGACTTTTCGACCTCAAAATCAATACGGTTTTCTTTGCACTATGAGGAATTTAAGTACCAAATTTGAAGACTCTAAGACGACACAAGCCGGGCGCAATAAACATGTCCCAGTTGAGAGGTATCAGTTATTTGTAGCTCCCGGCTTGTGTAAGCATATATATATATATATATATATGGATCGTGCTCGCTTATGTGTTGACGGATTTCTTTGAAAAAGGTACCGTTGCATAACTGATTCAAGACATAATTATTTTAATATAAAACACATACATATTGATAGACAGAAAACTAAAGGTTTTAGGACATACCTTCATATAACCATTTTAGCTCATTTTTATGTGTGAACGAAATCCCAAACTACTGGAACAATTTTACTGAACACACTAACTAGAAGACTATATTTTAAGATCACTTATATATCTTATATATATATATATAAAGAATCCTAAATGATTTTCTTGGTAAGCGCTAATCTCAAGAACAGCTTGATCTATTCGGCAATTTTCTACATTCATTTAAGCCTAAGGAAGGTTTTAATGAAGAGAACGATCGGATAGGTCTCTCGGAATATTTAATAATAAAAAAATAAAAGTAATATTTATTAAACTTACTCAAAATAACACTGCACTAAACTGCTCTCAGTTTAAGTTTGCTAAAGGGGCTGAAACATGTGTTTATATGTCAACTTTATGTGTACTAGTGCTTGATCAGTAGGAGCAGATTACAAGGAAAAAGTTAATGTCTAACGCTATTTAGAATTGCGGCAGGGATTAAATTAAAACATGTAATGTATTGGGAATAGTATTTAAACTCTGCTATAAAACCAATCTTAATGAAAAGGCTGTTTGCACATAGCGTACTCGATACTGATTGACTTCCTTGAAATTGTAATACTGGCCTACATTTAAAGCGTGAAAAATTGATAATAATAATCATCAACTGCCAACTACCTTTCTTTCCTAAACTGTAGTTTTAACAAGACTTTTATCACGCTAAACCTATTATAAACGATTATTTAGAAATATGTTATTAACTTATTAAGGATATTCCACTCTTTCCATTTTACCGGAAGTAAAGAGCGCGAAGTTAGACGCGCTTAAAGTAGATTATTTTTGACGAGAGTAGTCTTCTGTAGCGTACGCATGTCTTAATAATTTTTCCCTTAGGACAACAAGGGAAGCTCTTTTGTGGGGGGGGGGGGGGGGGGTGTATATATCTCAGACCAGAAGTAGATTAAAAAGCCAGAAGTCGATTACAAGACCTACATCTATGTATTCCAAGATATACATATTTTCACAGGGCATCAAATTCACAACAGTAAACGCTATTACATGTACTAAGCCGGAAATAAGAGCCAGTCTCAATTCCGGATAAATGCTAGTTTAAATTAAAATATACATATTTAATTGGATATTACTTAGTAATATTTAAACACAGCCTAATCGTATACTTAAAAATATAAATTGTTCACGGTTTGAAGAAGCATTACAGTTTCTATGTGAATGATATTGAATAAGAGATTGTTGACTGAATTTTCCAATAACGTAACCCGATATAATCCCTTTTCCATCTATTGGCGTGTAAATAACAATATCTATATTTTTTTTTCAACAGAGGTTACTGTAAGAAATGTCTCGTTAATAAAAGGTTTAATTGGTTAATCTATCTACTAGATTTAACAGCAATTCTGGGAAAACTGTAAGGAAAAGAGACGTAACATCTAATACCGGATTTGTCACTGGCGACGTGAATACGTGGAATGCATGCTAAAAAATAAAGCAAATTACGCAAACAACGTTATGCTTTTAGAACTGAACCTTTTCAATAAGTTGACCTTAATGGTGTTAGTAGTTTATAATTGGGGAATACGAGTAAAGTATATTTATAAAGTCTTAAAATGGTTTTGGGAAACATGTTTTATCTATTAGCGTTTTTAAACGGTTTACAAAACCATTTTTAGATTATAATTTTAAATGAAACAGCTTAGGTTATTTAAAAACTGCATTTATACTAATCATAAAATATGAAGAGAAGATATCCGCAGTTCAAAAATTCTGGGCATGGTAAAATAGGATTTCACATTTTAGAGCATAGGTGAGCAGCTTCGCCATTATATTTAGAAACAATATGCAAAAAATATTATTTTATACATTTATAATTATAAATACCCACCTCAGGTGTGTTGCATTGGTGTAGTATTCTGTAAGAAACACATTTTAAATAAATAATTACGGGTACCAGGTTATCCTTGAGAAACCTTTTACTCCACGTTTAAAATAATAGGTTACTTTCAGGTTATTGTGTGTCATTTATGTGAGAACCAAGCGGAGGATTAAATGTGACATATACAGAGATTAGTAGTTAGGTTAACGTACAATGGATATAAAATCGTATATAAAATAGACATGCCATGTCTTTAAATCCGCAACTGTATATTTACTTCATTTCCTCTGAAAGCAATGTAATTGTTTTATATATCTTATCGTACTATTAATGTGTTCTATACTGAAGAAAACAATCATAAGTTAATAATTTAAGCGTAAAAATTCACTTTTAAACTAACAGAAAATTATTCATTATTTTGTAATTACTTCCTACGTTGAAGTAGTAACACCATACGTGAATTACAAAACGGAATTACTTGCGACAAAATTGCCTTAAAGCTTCCATTAACGCACAAATGACAGAACAGAACCCTAAAAGAAATGTAAAAACGGAAATGAAAACCAGGAAATTGAAAAAGAGATTGCACCACTGAGAGATTGGTGTCCAGAGAGATTGGCAAAGTAGCTCCTTTGTCCGTGTGAATACGAAACGAAAATACATCTGGTGGGGGAATATTATGTGCAAGACTCAAAGATATCGTATAAAACTACTGTTTAATCCATCACTATGCTGCAAATTTTTTAACTTATAGTTTACATGTTTTGTAACATTTAAAATCGATGATTCTCTCAGATACGGAGGAGAAAGTTAGTAATATGTGTTAGAGTTCAATGAACTAGATATACAAGTATAAAATAATAAGCTCGTGTTTTATATAATGTCTATTTTTAAAGGGAGAAAGTATTAAATGAGAATGTAAATATCATGACAAAATCAAAATTGATAATGCTAAGGTTCGTTGTTTTATGTTTTTATGTTTGTTTTTGTTCTCTTAGGACAAAAAGCTTATAAATTGCACTTAGTCTTGTAAGAACCTTTACGCTACTTCCGGAGTGACAATATATTCAGGATGGGTAGGATTGGGGAGTAGGGGCCGCCTCCTATCGAGATCCATGAGGAAGAATTAGGGCACTACATCTCAAAGTCATGTCTCCCCGGAAGAAGATGAAACCAGCTCTGAACCAGCCTCTCGAGTCAATGTAGGCAGGGAGTGGCATACCCTTGTTGGGGCTACCAAGATCCTCTGAGGTTAGGGAACAAACCCCACTAACTCCAACAGTCATCTCCCACAGTAGACTAAATCTATCGAATTGCCCATAAACCCCAGAATCTCAACATTTACTGTTAATAATGTTTCGCTCCTGGACATTCATAAGGTTGCCCAGATTTAAGTGACACATCCATTTTTGCTGAGCCTAGTGGTGGGTTCATCTGGAAGGTATAAACCAGGCAGAATTGATCCCTGCTAGGTCTATTTTTATGTTATTAGCATAAATTATACATAATCTAATATATTTACAACATAATACGGAAATACCGTAAAAGTATACTGATTCAGTAATAATAAAAATAACCTAATAAAAATTAAGTACTATTATTCTGTCACGTAACAGACTTTGTTGAGTCAAGAACGTAGCTAGGAAACAATTTAGGGGGAGGGGGGTCCAGGCAACTGATGTTTTCCCGTAGTTGACTGAGAGTAAGGCCCTATTTTGTTCCTTAAAAAGTTCATAACAAGTTTTTTTCTTCAGAAAAATTTCAGTGAGTGACCTTAAGAGTGACCGATGCTTCATGAAAGATTTCAAGGCCACATGTCAGTACGATCTCGAGATATTGTTCAAATCGACATACAGACATAGTATGTTTCCCGTCCCTCAAGTCAAGGATTTCACTAAAACTCAGTGAGCTCACACAATTTTATTTCACATTATTTTTTAATTTTATGGACTGCTGAAGGAGTAAAGGAATAAAATTTTTTTTAATAATGGTTTTTACAAAGACTAACATAATTGATTATTAAGAACTGCTTAACTAAGCGTACTAAGTTATCTGAACACTATTGATCAATTACGAATTACATGAATTATAATACAATTTCATGTTCTAATAAAATTAAAATGTAATCGCTTTTTAAGTAGGCATAAATCCACCTTAGTATATAATATTAAAAATCAAATTGTAGAAGCATTTCAAAGAAATATTAGATAAACTGACCTGCTTGTAAAATATATACAAAATTGCAGTACCAAATTTGAACCAAACAATAAGATTTCAGTTTATGATGTTTTCGTTGCCAACACAAGAGATGTTTCCCTCGGTGCTACTCTGTCGCTCTCGTCTTCTTCACAAACACCAGGGAAACACTACGCGAATTAAAGCTGGCTTGATAACATTGATAAGTTTAATTTTTTAGAATACATACATTATTATAACCCACTAAATAGTTACTTTATATTGCACAACCATATATTATAGCACACAATTGCAGACTTTACCAATAACGTACTGATCAAATTGGCCAATGAAAAACTTATCTGATTAGTTTCTAGAGTTTAGCTATTATTGATATTGCTTTACTATAGCCATGGCCTAGGGTTGAAATCACTCTCATTTAGTTCTGAGCGGTTTACGTTCAGTTACCACAGTAATAAATCTTCGGCCACCAAAGTTTTCTTGGTAAACTGTACTTATTCAAGATTGCTGATATTACCTGACTTCACCATTTCAAATTTTCTACTCACTAGATTAAATCTCTTTCAAATAAATTGCGATTATATTGCTTTGGTTAACAATGACTGTTGTTGGTATTATGGATGTTTTACTTGTAATTTGCTGAACCCTCTTCGTATTATACTTAGCTTTAATAAATAGGAAATACAGAAAACGTTTTATACACCGTTAAAAAATTTACGAAAACTCACATTTGTGGCAAATTTAGATTTGTATGTAAAATAACTAAATTAAATTTTTAATCAAAAAGATAATGATCAATTTATGAAATGTTGCGAAGGCCAAGTCTATTAATGGTCATCAGCTATCATCGAGTACGTGCACATGGTAAAACGTTTCCAGAAAAATCCAATACATTACTGTCAATTATTGTTACTGTCCGGCATAACTATACAGGGTGTATAAAATAACGTGTCTCCAACCGATTATGAAAGTGAACTGTGCAGGCATTTTCCACAAACCAACAATTGAGAACGGTTTTTAAATATTTTTTACGTACTAAGTGCAGGATGTTCCAAAATCCTTATGCCTGAAGTTTTATTCTAAAGTTTCCTAATTGTATAATCCCGTATATTAGAGAACAGTCCAGTTTGCGCCTTTACTGTTATTGTCCGACATAAACACACAACTACCATTGCTGCCACTACAACACTCGACGCTGCCAACTTAACTTGTAAATTGCGTCAGTCATACACTTCATAATAATACTGTCATGACCAAGTGAAGTTACTTGCTATTGTGAAGGTAACGTAAGCTATTGCTAGTCGGCTACCATCGGTCCCATGTAACGGTGTTTGGAGATTAAACTATTCGTTTATTTGTATAATTATATATTTGTTTGATATACAACGTTATAGAAACTAATTCCTTACAAAGGGTAAATAGTAAAATAAATGGATAGTCGTAACTATCTAATATTAAACGTTTTTATTGCCTGTAAATAATACTAGTAGTAAAACGAAACAATCGTGTTTTTGACTATTTTGTTAATATTCAGCATAAACAACTTATTGCGTCATACTCCTCTCTATGTTTCTTTGATATTAGGAACATGGTATTAGTTACTTATGTGGAAATGTAGGTTAAGACTTTAAAATCCGTGCTGTATTTTCGTCACAGTTTTACTCATTTAATACTATAATGGGATTTTAATAATGTTTATTATTGAAGATCATGTTTCAAAATTATTTTCTATAACGTTCGCGAAAATGTATAGCCTACGTTTTTTTAAAGTACTATGGTAAAACAGCAATAGAGTAATTCTAATTGTGTAAACAATTAACTTACGATTGTAGCTTAGTATCTGTAAACTTTAAAGTATCGAAGAGATTAACTTCTTATTATCTATCCCTTTATATAGATTTTGGATATTTAAAATGAAATAATTTATTCCGTTAAGAAAGAACAGCAAAGAATAATTTTTTGCGACTCACCGTAGCATTGCCTGACGAATTTCACAAAACAGTCACATTTGTCAGTAAATCACTGTTTTGTGCTCATAACCACACACACACACACACACACACACACACACACACACACACACACACACACACACACACACACACACACACACACACACACACACACACACACACACACACACACACACACGCACACACACACACACACACACGCACACACGCACACACGCACACACACACACACACACACACACACACACACACACACACACACACACACACACACACACACACACACACACACACACACACACTCGCGCTCGCGCTCGCGCGCACGCTGATTGAAGCGCACTGGGAGTAAAATTGTATTTTTTGTTGTATTGTTTAATTTTGTTGAATAAAGGAATCTTGAACTTGAACTTGAACTTGAACTTGAACACACACACACACACACACACACACACACACACACACACACACACATCGAACTAAAACATAACTTCCGGGACAAATATTGAAATCGAATTTTTATTTGGAATAGCTTTAATTTCCCTTCCACAGTACCCCGGTATGTAAAGATGTAAATATTATGGAAAAATATATAACCAATTATGGTTTATACTAAATCATTGTATTTGGACACCGCGTCAAGTTTTTGGATAACGTCCACTCGTACACCTGTGCATATAAGTGCGTGTGAGTATGTGTGCGTATGCGTCGACTGGGGGCAATCTGACTTAGATGAGTTTCTATATATGATGGTGCAGTAAGCATGCAGTGGGATACGTTATTATGGTTTGATAGAACTAATGTATTTAAAAACTTCTTTTTGGTTTTAAAGAATGACGGTGTATAACTGCAATTGATATAACACAGAGTTTAAATAAAATTAGATTTAATTAAACACAATTGACCTAGGCCTATATATATATATATATATATATATATATATATATATATATATATATATATATATATATATATATATAATTAGTTAATATAATATAATAATAATTCTCTGTACACTACTGCATGAATGTGGGTATAGCGTGTGGTGTGTGACGCATCTCAGAACAACAGTTAGCAATGTCGCTTCGGTTACTGTAGTGACATCACTGGTAGTTGTTTCCTTATGTCACCTAATAATTTCTACCTTGTTACCAATATATTTTATCTATCCGATAAACATAGTAAATTCAAATATAGCTTAAATAATGGTTTAACAAGTAATAAATACTAGTCCATTACAGTTCACCACAGTCACAACACAAGTATAACCCAAATTGTTATTGTTTGAGAGAAAGATTTAATCGAGTGATTCGGAAAGTTGAAGTGAAGAAGTCAGGTAATATCGACAATCTTGAATAAGTACAGTTTACCAAGAAAACTTTGGTGGCTGAAGGATTTATTGTTCCGGTAAATAAACGCCAACTCTGTTCGGAACAAAGCGAGCAAGTTTCGAGCCCTAAGCAATGTCTATTACAAATCAAGTACTAAAATACTAAATATTTTCAAAACAAGATCAGTAAATTTATAAACGTTTTCTTCGTAATTAAATAAAATAGGCAATATTTATATTCGGTTGGTAGTGTGTTTTTTTGAATATTTGCATAGAAAACAGAGCTCCACCGGAAACTTGCAGATTTGGTTGTAAAATTTGAATGAAACAGGATTTTTCCGGACATTTGCCATCGTTCAGTGAAACAAGAAAAACAGTAACACTACGTTTCGAGATCTGCAATCTGATCTCTTCTTCAGGTAAATAACTAACCTAATACATAATTACAAACTAGGTTAAAATAAACAAATCTTACTAAAGCGTTGTGGCACGCCTAAGTCAGGAATCACAACCTACATGTTGTTTGTCAACTTCACTAACTCTAAAGACATGCACTTAATACAAAACTATACCAAACACTAATCATTAAAACTAAACTACGGAATACAGGTCACAATACGTCTTCACTCGTCTACTAACCACCTACGACTGTAATAATAGGTCTCGAAACGTAGTGTTCCTGTTTTCTTGTTTCACTGAACGATGGCAAATGTCCGGAAAAATCCTGTTTCCTTCACAATCCTTCCGTCGTCAAAAATAACCTTCAAATAAAATTTGAAGCTGCACCGATTTAAATTTAATGAAGGTTTTTAAGAATTGAAGTTCTATTTGGCTGTACTGCCTTAAGCTGAAATTGTATCACATTGAAGTTTTCTATATGGTGCTGTGAATACTCTGTTTCACTATCAATTTAATAATATTCGTATAAAATTTAAAAAAAAAATACTTAAGGTCGTAATTACGAAAATTAATTGCCCGTGTATCATGAGTTTAGGTGTGTAAATAGATATAATGTGTCAAACGTCAAATTTAAATATTGCTTAGTGGGTACATTGAAACTTATCATGATCAAAATTAATAACAATTTATTACTTTTAATTTCTATACGTTCTAATAATTTCTCAATACGTTCACAGCAGTTCGAAGAAGGTCCATTTCGTCTATAAAAAGAGTTAGATACATTAGCTGCTACAAATGCATTTGTTTGCAACCGTTCTCGTACTTATGTTGGATTTCCTTAGACTTGATGTAAATTCTTCTTCAAAATTTAGTCAACAAACTGTTTCAGGCCTACCTGTAACACTTATATCCTTTTCAACCTTTCCCTTTTCCCTGAATCGATTATGAATTGGTATAAAACATTTTTAGGAAGAACGTTTTCTACGTGGGAAACGGTCGGCATACAATATAGAGGCTTATCCACCATTATTATTATCCAAAACCATACATAAAATGGATATCAGCGCACTCAGCATTGGAACAATTCTCAATCATATATGAAATGTAAACGAAAGTGAAATTTACTTCAAGACAATAATTGGCTAGTTATTCCTTAAGTTATAGGTCTTTAAATGATTGAACAATAATCAATTTTGTTATTGTTAAAAATATAAATAAAGGAGTGTGCTCAGGAAAACTTTATGTGTCCATGAGTATTTATTATAGCACATAAAATCGGTCTAGTAATCTTTAAAAAAAATCCTCACCATGTTTTTTTTACTCTTGCGTATTTACCATAAGATTTAAGGGTTTTGAGTTATTAAGCTTTAGAAAATTTGATACGGGCGCCATTTTAAAACCGGAAGTCATAATTATTCAAAGAATTTCTTAGATATTGGTTATTCTTATACTATCAGGTGTGTGACGGTTTTAGTGTTATACCTTTATCGACCTTAATGATAAAAAAATCTTTTGACCAAAAACACAAACAGATAACCAGACAGAAAACGAGAGAGGGCAATGCTCTATTAGTAATATCTTGTATGTTTTTACTTAAAAAACTCCTGATGACGTTTTATTTTGTAATAACTGGACCCTCTGTATAGGCTGGAATATGTATAACTGTAGGGTCTCAAATTTGAAATAGTATTTTACCATTCATATAATATTGTTAAGATTACTGTATTAGACTATAATACGTCTTTAATTTTAAAGTATTGATTTTGAAAGTTTAATGTAAGGCAATAAGGGAACGCAACACATTTCAGGAAAAGCAAGTAGTTAAAATCTAAAAATATAACTAAAATTTAAAGAAATCATAGAGAATATTATATACGCCTAGTTAAGTTTTATTGTGAGATATTCTATAAATGTATGAACATATTAAATTACTGAAATATATTAATTTAATAGCAACTAAGTGAAAAACATATTTTTAAAATTTATGGTTTTTATGTAATTCTTTTTAAGGAATAAACTATTTTTACAAAAAATAAATATTATTCTTACGGGAACATTTTTTAAAAAGGAATACCATGAATGTTCAGAATAAACAAGCCAGTAAGTTTATAAATATCTCATTTACTTGTGTCAGAGAGATATTTCCCCACCTTCGCCTTTCGTCTCCTTATCTGTTTGTTGTTCCGTATGTGACACCAGGATTGTAAAGACATACTTTCATTCATTTTCTTTACTTGTTTGAATGATTTTGTCCTTATAAACATAGCAATCAAAGAAACCTTTTTTGCGATGAATTAAACAACTTTACAATTTGTACATAACAATACTATTCAAACTTCCGGAAATAATTGTATTTAAAACATGATGTAGATAAAATATATATATTTTCTTTCTCTAAAATGTACTCCAATTTAAAATGTACTGTTCAAAGAGTGTATTGATATTTGACTCGATTGTATTAATCAACCTGATCAATGACTCGAATTTTCTTATTCATTTCAATAAGTTGCATAGGTTTAATATAAACTCAATCATGATTTTACACAGAGCATTTGCTAAAAATAAGTGGGATGCGTTTAAAAGACCGCTGGTTGATTTATGAGTAATGAGTAGTAAACAAACCCTTTTAATTAATCGTTTAAAAGTGAATAAGTTCACATCTGAATCATTTTACAGCACAGCAGTCTTAAGGCTCAACAACAAACAAGTTACAGCCAAGTTTGCTTATTTCGTCATATATAAGGAAAAGATGCTTAGGATAAAATATCTCGTGAGTCATTTCATCTTTTCGCCTACAATTTCTTTTTTAATTGCATTGTATTTTAAGTTTGGAATTTTTATTTGTATGTTAGTATAATAATTTGTGAAGTAAAAGCTTTTTTAAAATTTTATTGTCATTCAAGTGTTATTATAGCCGGTATAATTTTAGTAATATAAAGAGAACCTCGTAATAGAGAGGTAATAACATAACAATCGCATATACAGTTGAACTTAAACCCAATATTGTCTTATTCAATTAATGTTAGAATTAAAAAATTACAAAAAAAATTAATTTTTAAGTTAAATACCAAGTGGTAAATTTATTACAATTTCTTAAATTATCTGCCATAAAGTTTGATAAACCACAATAGTAATATAAGACTTAGAAAGAAGAATATATATATATATATATATATATATATATATATATAACAAATTAATTAAAGATGAAAATATATTGCAAACAAACAATAACACTCAGATGAAAGAATGAGATATTACTGAGTATAGCTTGAGTAACTGCGAGAACAAAATCTTACATATTCATGACATTACGTGTTGTATGAATTGTAAAATACTTTCTGGTATAAATCTATTGAGAGTGGCCTCTTTTAATTGAACTGAAAATAAAGGTCATGAAAATTTAGTTTTTTGTAAAAATGATACGAATTGTTTACTTATTTTTTATATTTAACGGTATTATTAATTTAGTCGTAACCAAAGTGGATTTAGTGGTATAAGTATACCATTAATTTATAGTATTTATTTATTCGTAAATCATTTAGATTACTCATTTTAATATCTAGCGGAATATGTCATTTATTTCTATATAATAATTAGTGACATATTGTCTTATAGTTTTTAAGCGGCAGGTCGAATATTCTACAAAATTACAAAATTTGAGAGGGTGTAGTAAAACATAGATTTTAAATTTAATAATAATTTTAATTTTTTTACATTTAATACATTTTGAAACAAAACACGAGCTGTTTCGGTGTGGAAGGCATTACAGAGGAAATCCACCGTCCCTCACGGACCAATACTTATATTTTTGAGTCAGCTCACCATACCTACACTCTGTGACAGGTAAGCGTAATCTTTACTAAGATTAATATGTTCATGCTTGAAAATATTATTATAATCGAGGAAAAGTAATTGCTCCAGTCTTTGGAGTGCTGGCGAATGGTACCTTAACCCACTTTGAAATAGCTTTCCACATTACTTCGTGAGAAAAATTTGCATTACACTTTATGCTACCTTAATTTTTGCTTACGTCCTATACATACAAAGATACAGATCTAGACCTGTCGATCAGTCACGATTTCGGCATGATATGCTTTCCACATGGACATACAAACTCTGGTATAGGAAGATTTCCTTCCCACTTTTTGGCGCTGATGGTATCTATATTTCAGAGTCTATGAACATACAGTTATAAAACTTAAACAAGTATGAAGAATTTGGCTAGAAATGACCCAAATCGTTACGAATTGTAACGATTCCCGATTCCACATTTACGCTCTTGTTACTCTTCCAGGTCTCCAATCAACATGACTGTCCACCGATATCTTGACTTCTAATCATTCTACACGGTGCATATTCTGGCTTTAGGTGACGTAAGTTATCTCTAACCGTGGGACTAATGTGTACCACAGATTCATTTATGTGATGTAATAAAAGCAGGAAAATATCAAAGTTGTTTTCCTGCTATTGGAGAATAATACCTATTAAAATAGCTATTCATAATCATTAACATGGGCGATGACGAATAATTTTTTATAAGTTGTAATATTTGCTTGTAGTCCGGTAAAATAAGGATGCAACCTCGGAATGATAAGATAAAATTTTTGCATACGTCTTTATTTTGATGGTATAAAACTTACCTCAAAAGTCTCATGTAATCACGTGTACGCGTCTTTAGATATTTAAGGTCAAAGTTCACACGAAAATTCAGGTTTTTTGCAAAATAATCTGTTTCACTTACGCTAAATGACTTTGAAGGTGGTTAGAGAAATTGGTATTCGAAACGGAAAAATTGTCTTCAAACTTTGTTATGACGTAATTGTTATGTACGTTCAACCCTTTTTTTTTGAGATACATGCGCAAAGAGTAGGGGACCAGCTTACACTGTATATACGATAATGCGAGGTCAGCCAGTAGAATACAATAAAATAAATGAGTTATATTGTTTAATTATTCACTTTACCTATTATTATTATTATTATTAGTTAATACTATTATTATTGTTAGCATTATTATCATTATTATTACATTTTTATTATTATTTATTATTTAATATACCATACTTATAGATATTAATTATAAATTATATATTCTCTAAATAATACTTATTTTATTTTTACCAAACATACAATATTAAAAAAAATATTTTCAAATGAATTTGAATTTATATATTTATTTATTGATCCAATAATTAATTTATTAAACTTACAAATATAACATATTTGTTTTCATTATTAATGATTAATATTTTTTGTTTTAATTTTCTTCTTGTTCATGGTCTTCTTCTTCTTTTTCTTCTTTCTCTGGCTGTTCAACATATCGGATTCATTATCATCATTCTCGTTTACTAAGTATCAGAATAGAAAGAGTCAAGAATATCAGTTGCATATTCACTTTCTTCATTGAAAAACCCATCTGAAGTTGTTGAAGCGTTAGAGGCAATGATTGTCCATTACACTGCCTACAAATTAAAGTGCATTGCAATCTGATTTCTCCTGCATCCGCAATTAGAACCACAACCTTTCTTGCTAATTGCAAATCAGCAGTCTTCTGGTGATGGTGGTAATAATTCTAATGTTGTTATATGGTTCCAGGAGTTCATTTTGCACTACCCAGCCGAATTCCTGGGGTTCTAAATCATTTCCAACCAAATTTGGGTCTGATAAATAGACACGACGGATATGCTGACGAGCTGCTGTAATTGAAGGTGGAAGATTGATAAGTGACTGCACTGGTTTGTTGAGAGCTCTTGTTGATTTGATTAACTGGGTGTATCGAAAAGACTTCTGATTTCGGAGCCATGTATACGTTGCTAAGAAAAATACGTACTCTCCATTTTTAAATAATTCTTGTACAGAGCAGTTTTTTTGTTTAAAATAATTGAGCTGATTTATTTAAATCGTGATTTTATCGAACATTTTAATAAATGATATTTTACCTTTTTTATAAAGCGCAGAAGTCGTATCAAATACACTAAACGCGTGTAAAAATAATATGTGTTTTTCTTAGAATGAGGGTAATTTATCAAAACGTTTCGCTATGAATTCAGTTTTGTCTCCACTTAAGTTTAGACTCTGCAATAGCTGTTTCTACAATGGGGAACATCAGCGTCATCTCTGGCTTGTTTTGTAGTGATATTAACAGTTTTTAATTTATTGATAAGCTTGTTTATAGAGTTATTTTTTTATTAGATTGAATGCGATAACACTTTTTCTTGGCTGATTGCCACCTCCATTGTTTCATCAAAAGCGGAGTTCGTTAAGATTTTGAAACACCAGCAGATTCTCTTAATTATTCAATTGCTTTAATGTTCTTAGTGTAGTCTGGCTCAGTAACCATCAAATATACAACAACGATACTTGACCCATAATGTGTTTGTAAATATTTGGCGGCGTATTTATTCAAAATATCCCCGGGGGGGGGGGGGCCCCCCCCCCACCGGGGGGGGGGGGGGGGGGGGGGGGGGGGGGGGGGGAGAAAGTATCATCTTTATTCCATATACATCGCGATGCAAGAGAAATCCACCATCGATGATATATGTTGTAGTGGTTTACTTCTAGGCATATTAAATAATAAATAATAATAAAAATGTAATAATAATGATAATCAATGCTAACAATAATAATAGTATTAAGTAATAATAATAATAATAGTATAGTGAATAATTAAAACAATATAACTCCATTTATTTATTGTATACTACTGGCTGACCTCGCATTCTATTTCGTATATACATTAGTAAGCGGTTCCCTACTCCTTTGAGCTGTATCTCAAAAAGGGTTGAACGTACATAAAATTACGTCATACAAAAAGTTGAAGAGGATTTTCCGTTTAAACAATTTCTCTAACCACCTTCAAAGTCATTTAGTGTAAGGGAAACAGAGATTATTTGCAAAAAAACTGATTTTCGTGAACTCTTGACCAATATCTAAAGACGCGTACACGTGATTATATGAGGAGACTTTTGACGGTAATTTTTTTACCATCAAAATAAAGACGTATGCAAAATTTTAGCTTATTATCTTTCATTCGAGGTTGCATACTTATTTTGCCTTATTTTACTAAGTTATTGTAAAAAATATAAAAAAATAAAAATAAATTTTATAACTGAAAACACGCCGAAATGATGAAAAGGTTTGGTCTCGTTAAATAATGCAAAGCAATTTCTCAACAAGGATAAACTCAGATTACCAAACAATAGTTCCTTGCATATAACCCCTGTAATCCCTGGATACTGAGAATGGAACAGTTTTGTATAACTTTTAAAGCAATTTCTTTCATTTTACAACTTTGTTTGCTCTGTATAATAAACAGTATTACTTCAGCGAGTGTCCAAATTTGCAATATTACAGTAATAATATTTCTATTGTAAGATTTATTAATAATTGTGGTTTTGTTCCACTTTAATTCCATGGGAGGCAACAAACATACCATAATCAAATCTGACATATATTTTATCGTGTAGAATTTAAAATTTGATCATAATGTAGATGTTACTAAGCATTTGGCGCCAAGAATGCTCACGCACAACATTTTGGAAATTAAAAAAATCATGTCTTTGCAAACATTATCTCGTGAAAAAGTAATATTTTCTAATGCAAGACCTTCACTATAGACTATGGGTATTGCTGCGGCTCTCTTAAAGGGTGGTAATGGGTTCTATTCCCGGGAAGGACAAAATAAATATTTTCCAAGTGGGTACAAACCGTTTGCTGTAAAGACGTTTAGTGCTAGTTAGTAATACCATTGGTGTGAGCAAATGCTCCTTAGAAAAAATACATTAAAACAAAGATAGAACATAACAATATTTATGCTCATCCATAGAATGAATGGTGTTGAACTGTAAACAAGGTTGGCTGATTATATTTATTTCATCAAATAGTGCTGTACATTATTAGGACAAGAAACTCCAAAGTGGCTAAAACTAAAAACATCAAATGATAATTATTAAAAAAATAGTTTTTTAATCGAGTTTTGCACGCTCCAAAATAACATTTGATTTAGTAATATCAACACAATGGATAAAATAAAAGTCTAACCTTCTTATTATCAGACCCTGTTGTTCCCGTTTCTGTGAAACATAGTATACAAAATCACAAACTATTTAAGTGCATTATTTTGAAAAATACAAATTTAGCAAGGGTTTCCTATCAATGCTAGAAGTTTTATTGAGCTCGTAGAACTTAATATTGTTCTATAAAGTTTATTAATGATGTAAATTGTATATTGTTGCACAAAAATATCCGTAACTAATAATAACTGATAGTATTAACAAAATATGTTAAACTGTTTGTTTATTAATTTTCCACCCCAAAACGTATTTGCTTTCCCTTTTCGTACTTTAACATGGAAATTGATAGTTTCTGTACTGGCTTCATTTTTTGTTCTTTTTAATAAGCTTTTGTATTTGGCCTCTTGTTAGGTTAAAAAAGTAGTAATACATTACTTTGTTATTAAGGAGATGTAGAGAAGTGAATGAAAATAACCGTACGTTAATGACAAGTTGTTTGGTTACTATGTTCAGGTACTATATTAATAAACAAAGATAGATGAAATGAAATGAATTTTCCAGGTAATTAAATAAAGAACTGCAGTAATTCTTATAAACGATGGCTGAGTTTTCCGTTCTTCGAGTTTTAAAGTTCTGTTCTCTCTCAATGATACAAGTAATCTACAATGATATCTCATTTTACGCATAAAATAGTTTTATACTGTCTCATTCTGTCGCTTTGGTAGAGACAGAGTATGGATGTTTTCATATAATGGTTCCCTCCATTTTCCCTCATAGAACCTAATGGCTGTATCTGCTTACAGAGACCAAAAGCATGTTTACTACAAACTCAGACAGTACAATAACAGAAATTTAATCAAGAAATGCTTTAATTTACAGCGGCAACTAAATTTAAACGGAATATTTTTATGTCACTAAAATTCTTTGAAACGTTTCAAGCGTTTCTAACTTTGTGACGTAGATTTACAGAAGAATATGAATTTCGTTATTAAATCTTGATCTTCCGTGGTTTGGGAGTTTTTTCTAATTGTATTTTTTAACCAATTTAGTGTGAAACTCCAGCTGAACAAATTACTAGAACAATGGTACACTGACGTACTTTACACGACAGATTGCACAATTTTAGACGCGCTCGGTGTTGACTATAGTAATTGAGAGTGGTGGAGGGGAGGGAGTTTATTGGAGTCTCGTGACTCGCAATAAACAAATTGAAGGCGAAACAACAACAGCGAGCCAGAGTCAATTGCCGCTCCACGCGCTCCGTTAAACTCCACCTAATACCACACACTGTGTAGCTGTGCTGCTATATTGGGTTTATAGATTTTATCATTTACTACTTTTTTGGAAGCACATGTACATATAAGCTGTCGAAAATTTTTTAATGAATCAGATAGTTTTCGATATTTTTAATCAACTACTGTCGTGTTATTATATTATGCCTAGCCTTCAGGAAAGATGTTAGTATTAGAACTTAGTTTTAGCAAATACGGCCAAATTCAAAAGAAGCCACTCCGGAGAAATTGAACATTAATGAAACTTGAAATAAGACTGAATGAGGCTCTTAACCCTTTTAACTCCGACATCCGATAAGCAATAACATTCATTTATGATATCCACTCAATTAGCTTGTTGCCGCCCTTTATAATAGGAATGTTTCTAACCATTTAAATAATTTTGTCACAGAGTTGTTACGGAGAATGCTGTTGATATGTAAGGGAATGCTGTATGCTTAGTGATGTCGCTTCTCAGCTGACATCGAGCAGTTACATAAGACTGGACGTTCCAGTTTACGTCGTGGAGAAAAATTAGTATGGTAAGTAAATTGCTCAGTGAGATATACTAATGTCACAAATATGTAAGAAAATGTGTAATAATAAAATAAAAACCATGCCTTTCTATGAATTTACATGGAATGCATGTGCCGGAGCAGCACCTAAGTATAAAATAGTATCCACACATTAAAATACAAAAGTCGAGAGTCTATTTTCATATTATATATTCGTTAGGTTGCCACTCTTAAAAAACCGTAAAACACGTAAATACATTTTAAATATGTCACCTAACTATATACAGATCCTTAAACTGATCTGCCGGTGATATAACTATTACTTGTGGGTCTGGAGATCGCTATTGATACTATCACGCTAGGAAAAATATAATCTGGAGACAGTATCTTTTTATATTTGTCATTCTATTGATACCGTCACGTATCGACTTCCAGTAAAGCAAACAATTCTCTTTCTTGAACACTTTCTCTATCGATGTCAATAAAAACCAAGTTCTCTGCTTATAGAGTGCGAATGAGTTTCGGCTCCTGGACTGGTGCGGCAGAATTCTTACAATGATATACGCACCATCAGCGATGCATGAAATTTCTCCAAGTATCAGTGTTTATATTTAGCCGTAGTGATTTATGATTTAGATATTGTATAATTTATACTCGTGCATTGTTTTGAACCCGTTCAGCTTATGACATGAAAAAAAATAATTGAATGAAATGAAAAACTCCTTTATTAAAGTGGCGGAGTTAGGGCTGTCAAGCCCTCTCTATAATCCAACCTTCATATCATCTACAGTAAACTTATAATAATAGAATACAGAAACATATAAACTGTTACCATATTTATGTTTTATAATAAAATGTAAACAACATTGCTTATTCACATAAAATAACTCATAAACTTAATAATCCCACATGAAAGATAAAGGAAAGAAGCTAACAATGTAAAAGAGAAAAAAAGAACAATAACACATTTAGCCACTCTAACACACTGTCTGACCTCAAACATTCCACAAGCACCACCGCCCGTCACCCCCCACAGTTCCCAGTAACAAGTACCTGACACTCGCCTCGAAGCACGCACGACCCTCAATACTTCTAATATCATCAGGGAAAGCGTTCCAAAGCCTGAATAGTAAACGATTATTAAAGATTATTGATTGATGAATTGGAATTAATAGTAAATTGGCTCCCCTTCTAGTAGGTCGTCCACTAATATCAGAGATAACATTAAAGTTATCGGACAGATAAATATGAGTTTTAGTTTTATAATTGAATATAAAGTAGAAAGAATATGGAATCGGCGTAGTTCTTAGAATTTCATGAGTGATAACTGCTGAAAAAATTGTGAAGCTTGCTCATGACATCTGAGGTGAAAAATAAATCTAATACAGTAATTCTGAGCACGCTGAAGTCTGGCCGATTGCTCAACAATCTAATCACTGTGTGCAACGTCAGCAATTAAAACGTTGAAATATGTGTCTTAACCACCATCGTTTTAATATAGAATGGCAAATACAGAGCAGACTTCTTCTAAATATGTTTGCCACCAAAGAATAATAAGATCATGTAAACATTTATTATTGTTATTTAAACATTACAAGAATATTTGTATTTAAATAATAGTCCTCTTATACACGTTCATGGTGGGTTTGGTAGGTAGTAAATATTTATGTAGCCTATAAACCGTTGAAGGAATAATAGGAATATGAAATTTCACATGTATGAATATGTTTCAGCAAGTATAGTGGAGGAGATTGGCTTCTAGTTTACTCTCAAACAATAGATGCAGACCAATTAACCTGCTTTTCAGTGTACGGCTGCAGACGTCGACTGTGACTCACAATATATTACATATTGATTGCTCCTATTGAGGGACTCAAATGTACGAGGGCCGTTAAAAAAAAAAAAAAATAAATAAACAACAATTATTTTTTTCAAAATACATTTATTTTCAGAATTTACATACTTTTTTTTATTTTTCTACATAGTTGCCTTGTTTGTTAAGGCACTTATCATATCTTAAAACTAAGTTTTGAAATCCCTCTTCAAAGAAATTTGGCGCCTGCTCTGACAACCAGGAGTTCACGGCCGTCTTGACTTCTTCGTCGTCATTGTAGCGCTTCCCGCCAAGATGATTTTTCAAGTACCGAAAAAGGTGGAAATCGCTCGGAGCAAGGTCAGGGCTGTACGGCGGATAATTCAAAACTTCTCAGTCAAAAGAGTCGATCATTTCCTGTGTCCGAGCAGCGATGTGAGGCCTTGCATTGTCGTTGAGGAGCAGAATTCCCTTTGTCAGCATACCGCGTCTTTTGTTCTGAATGGCGCGTCGGAGACTAGCCAGGGTTGCGCAGTAGGCTTCTGAGTTAATCGTCATTCCTCGCGGCATAAAGTCCACTAGCAAAACACCGCGCCTGTCCCAGAACACAGTTGCCATAACTTTGCGCCGTGACAGCGTTTGCTTGGCTTTGACTTTGACTGGAGATGTTGTGTGCCGCCATTCCATGGACTGTTGCTTTGATTCAGGAGTGATATGGGATACCCATGTTTCATCTCCTGTGACAATTCGACTCAACATGTCGTCTCTTTCCTCGTCGTAGCGGGTCAAGAAAGTCAAAGAACTGCTTAATCTCTTTTTTTGTGATCCTCAGTGAGGAGTTTGGGTACCCATCTTGAGCACAATTTTTTAAAGTTTAGGTTTTCTGACACAATTTTGTACAGTACTGACCTGGACACTTGAGGAAATTCCATAGAGAGAGTGGTTATTGTGAACCGTCGGTCCTCATGAATTTTTGCGTCAACTGCAGTAACCAAATCTCCCGTGATCACAGATGGCCGGCTTGAGCGATCTTCATCGTGGACATTTTCGCGGCCATCTTTAAATTCTCGGACCCATTTCCCCACTTTACTTTCACTCATTAAAGTAAAGGCCTTGGCACCATACACCTCACAAAGCTGACGGTGAATGTCAGCAGCTGACATGTTTCTTCCAGTCAAAAATCGTATCACTGACCGAATCTCACACGTGGCGGGTGATTCGATAATCTTAAACATTTTAAAGATCCACAGTAATGCATATAGGTTAGCTACAGAGCTGCAACTGACATGAAGTTGTTCGCTAGGAATGCTGGGAGGCGGGGCGCACGCTCGTTACGGCAGGAACGCAAACTACTACCGTGTACGGGAGAACGGCCCTTACTTAAAAAACAGCCCTCGTAATTGTCGCATCTCAGACGTTCCATGGTGTTTACATTATACAAATTATAGTTAATACTTGGGTGTAGACAGTAAATTATTATCATGTTACAAAGTAGAGAATATAATGAATAGATACAAAATATGTAACATGTGTTTTTGTTTGTATTGAATTAAGCTGTTTTTAGTTTAAACCTGTTGTTGATATCAATGAACATTTTTTAAATAAACCAATAATCCACAAAAAAACGTCAAATTTTAACTTTGCGAGCCTCAAGTTTTTCTAATTCAATTTTTGGTTGCACAATTATTTGAAAAACTTTTCTTAGATAAAAATACGAGTATTTTCTAATCGTTATGACGATATCATTATTGTAACTTTGCAGTACCGGTTTTAATGTCGTTTTAAGGTAAAAAATAACATTTTTACATCTTGCATGAAGTTAACTCTTTACTCTCGATCATCTTCATAGATCTGTGGTATAAAAGACAGTTGCACTATATCCAGGTACACTATCCCGTTGATGGTTCTCTCTTGGAATAAAGGGGCCGTACATTATCTTCTCGCTCAACGTAAAAACCACGTTCAGCTTAGGGCTATCATAAGCAGTTGCAGTGTTTCATGTGGATTTTCACTGCCCCACATCCTACAATTCTGTGGGTTAACCTAGTGTCACTTAAGTGAAAAATTGCTTATCAGAAAATATTTTGTTGTCCTACAAATGTTCATCATCATCTAGTTGATTAAAAATATCCTCTCCGAAGCTCTTTCAAGCATTCTTATGAGTGTCTTTAATTCTTTAATTGCTCGTAAAAGTGACAATCTGTAGGGATTTAAATGCAAACGTTTTTTCAAGATACACCAAACACGCCGCGCCGGGTCGATTTCCTAAGGCTGTTGACAAAACTTTGTCTCACTTGCTCAACGATTTCGTCAGATGTGTTTGGACGACCTGATGATTTCTTATGTTTTACTGAGCACCACGTTTCTACAAAACATTAATGCCACTCATAAAATGTAGGCTACTAGAAGGATCTTTATCATGCTTAGTAAAAAAATTACGCTAAACTGTTATCGCAACTTCGATTCTTCAAATCAAAACACATAATTAGCACGCTCCGGTTCAGTAAAGGCAGCCATCTTCAACGTAACTGCCGCTAGCGTTTATTACTGCGCGATTCTGCACTAGCGAACTACGCAAGTCAAACCTTACTGTGTTTCTCTTTAAAACAACAGTAAAACCGGCACTGTACCTTTTTAGAATAAATTTATATGAATTTACACAGTTGTAAAATCCTTTTTGGAACACTCTGTACTATTATGAAATATGCCGAACTGCAGAAATAAGAAACGAATTTAAATTCATAAAAAAGTTTTACAAAAGAAGTAAAAAAAATGCTCTAAAACTTTAAAGTCATCAGCCATAACTTCAATGCTTTCCTGAATTGACTTAAAGAGAGAATATCAGATCAAAATCCAAGCATCATCAGCGGGGAGACTGTGGCAGTAAGTGTATCAATGAATAAACCATGCGAAAATTTTTAAAATTTATTATTAACAAAATTTTTCACTAAAAATAATAACAAAATATAAATGTCACACAAACATTACAATTAATATATATTAAAGGAAGAATAAATCTTTCCATACAGGAAAAAAATCCAAAAAGACGTATTATCTTGCTGCTCAAATTGAATAAATAAAGAGTGTCATATGAATTATAATATTTCGATCGCTCTGGGATTTCTAAGAGGTATATTTTGTAATTTAAAACATGCAATCCTTATACTGGATTTGTAACTAATACTGCTTGAATGGGTCACCTCGATTCACGTATATGTAAACTGAGATCCATCCACATGCTAGTGTGTGGTCGTTGATAAAGATGTTATAAACATTTTATTTCTGTAAGAACTAGTATGTAAGAAATGAAAGTTTCGAGTCATGCAATTAAATCTCAATTTTAAAACGCAATCTGATTTTATAGAACTACCACCGTAAAGCTCTCCAACAATAGAACCGTTGATAAATCGTTTCAATAACCCTAATTGAGTGGAGTGGTTCCGGGAGTTGGCTCCATATCAGAGTTTTAACCCTTAAACTTTCACTTAATTGTGCACTTTTATTGATGATAATTAGCACTGGTACAATATACCAATGAAATACGTAAAGGCCATTGAACTACCTCACGTTTCAACTCGTTACTCAACTTAAAACATGTTAAGTATTACATTTAGTACATTAACCAGGTTAAGTTGGGTTTATATACATGATTTGTCTAATATTGTCACTTCTGTTTTAAATAAATCTCTAGGCTACACAAACAATTCTTGGACAATGTTTTCTCCATTGAATGTCCAATCCATTAACAGTTTTAAATCCATACAGCCATAATGTGTCTAGAGTAGTTGTATTCGAAAACATGTTTGGATCTGGCTCTCCACAAACTTTAAGTTTTCTTTTACTCGAACTTTCAAAATGTCCTTTCCGTTTTTTACTAACATTTTATGACAGCAAATGGTGTAATATTAATTAATCAAAAATTGATATGTACATCTATTTGTTTATACTAACGAAAGTAAAAACATAAACTATAAATAATAGTTATAAAAAATACAATGTGAATCGACCTAATTTATATTGCTCTTTACGACAAAACATATACGAATTGTCGCAGAAAATCAAATTTATAGTACACACGATTCTATAATCACCATCAATTAACAACGATATACTATTTCAGCGATATACAATATGCCAGACAATGCGATCAAACATAGTGGCACTCTTTGAAAAGAGTATTAAGAAAGAATAAATCTTTCCATTTTAATTAGTCATTATTTGTACAATATGTGAAGACGTCAATGTTAAATAAGATTGTAGTAAATTTCTCATAAAATTTTTGGAAATTGTTTTCAATCATGCCACTGTTACTGAGCAGTAAGACAAATTTACTAATTTTGTTACTAAACAGTCTCTTAAAATTTACACTTGAAGATAATTTATTTCTTATATTAATTGAAGTATTTTTTTGAAACTTTTTAAAGTCCATATTTTGTAGGAGGAGCAAAAGATTATTGGCTAAACGAAGTAAATCGAAACATACAAAATACAAACTGAATATTGCAACAATATTATTGCAGTGCTTAAAATAAGGAACACTGCGACACATCCTCACTTATTTACAATATCCGTAAACACAGAAAAATTATATTCCACTAAATTTACTTCTAATAGGTACGCGTACCGAGGGTAACACAATATATAAAGTTGTGTAAATACTTCTACGTTTTATCTTTTTTCAATAATAATAATAAGGTAAATAACTTTGAAATAAAATGGGAAATGTAGGTACCTTATAAGGCGGTGCATGTGTTAGGGTACTGTATTTAAAAAAGTAAAAACTAAAAATAGTAACAACATTACCAACTATAGGCACTGATATAATGAAGTAACTCAATGCAATCATTCTACATAGAAGTGTGAAATTCAGATTAAATCCCGGCCTCTTGCATTCTAACAATCTTAATCTTACAGGCTCTCAAGCAACACATAAGAAGGCCCAAAAAGCTTTACAACAGTTTCACCCACTTGCTCTGTAAATTTAGTTCTTTGTGTCTAAGTCAATCTCTTTAGTTATAATGTTTAATGTTTTTTCTATTACATTATATTCTAAATATAGTATACTACATCTTCTTAGATCACATGTTTCTGGTAAACAACATTGACAAATACAACATTGTAGGGCCACTGTTTTATGTATGTCAGCCCTGAATAAACGTGTGGCAAAGGGAAAAAAGAAATTTCCGGTCACAGCAAAATTGCCTTCACATTTGCCATTGTCGTAAAATAACGTCCGCATTCACTGTTTGTCCATCAGATTGCTTTTCTAACCGAACATTGCACTGATTGTGTCCGGTGCTATTCTGTCACGTGGCTGCCATTTTCTTTATTCACACTATTGTACTACGAACATGTAGTATTGCACTTGTTATTGTAATGATCCATTCATTGTTTGTCTATCAGATTGCTTTTGTATCTGAACCACTGAACTGATTGTATCCAGTGCTATTCTGTTAAGTGGCTGCTGCCACTTTCTTTATTCACACTATTAAACGACGAACCTGTGCTATTGTGGCTGCTACCGTACTAATCTATTCCAATGACTAATTAAAAATAATCATTTTATAAAAAATATTGTTTTGTGTGATCTGATTCACTTAAAAATATTCAAAACTTTACATTCCACGTTTATGAAATTTTAATTTTGTTATAATATTAAAAAATATATATTTTTAAGCGGTATCTTGCTTAATGGCCAATCTCCCTCCAGTCAAAAATGTAGGGTTGACTCGCCCTTACGTGAAGGCTAGCAGCTGCCTAACATCTACCTACTCCTGCAGTTATCCCCCAAAGTACAGTTTGAGGACTTTACCGCTGCGCGTGGGTTTGAGAGTGTGGTGATTGGTATGTACCGTTATGCTTTACGTCCCGATTACATTTCCTATGACTTATCGATGACTGCCTCCTTTTTCGGAATCGTACTGACGCAATATACCCATCTCACTTGCTATAAATCAGTCTTGTTTTGTGACGGTGTTGAGTGTGGTGGTTGCTGGAGCTTTGTTTTTATGTCTGATGAGCTAAAGTCGGAATTCAAAGGTAGAATAATTCTCGAAATCATGAGTAATGTTTATAAATTTATGAAGGAAGAGACCATCAAACCGTTAATATTCCGTTGTCGAAGGCTCGTCAAAGAAATGTTCCAGCAACTGGTGTATCAGAGCCAGTTGTGACTCAAATACACGCTGAGCTTAAAAATTGAATGTTATTGATCAGTGCAAGGCAAATTTCACTACAAAAAAGGCCGACGGCGTAGAACAATTACTTATTTATATGACTTGATAAGTGTGTAGTGAGGAGACTAGTGTACAATTTCACATTGTAGAACTTTGGATATGGACTGCAAAACTATTGAGAGAGGCGCTAAGGGAAAAATTAAACTTCCAGGGCTGTGAGAAAAGTTTGAGGTGGATATTAAAGCACCTGAGATTTGTTTGGCAAAGGACAGCAAACAAGAGGAAATTATTAATTTAAAAACCAGAAATCCGAGAGAAAAGAATGACATATTCCAGAGCATTAAAACATTACGGGGAGCAAGGACGACCAATAATTTATTTAGATCAGTTTTATATACCATCGTCTCACGTACCTAACCAAACTTGGTCTGATGGCTCAAATAGAAGGTTCCGATTTACAAGGGCGAGAGACTGATAATTTTATTAACGGGTGGAGAGAAAGGATTCGTGTCTGATGCTTTTAGCTGTTAGGAGTAAGTAACCAAACTGGGGACTACCACGAAAACGTGAATCGGAAAATAGTTTTGAAGTGGATGAAGAAAAAGGTTTTCCCGAATTTAGAACCAAATTCACTACGAATCGTCGATAACGCGCACTACCACAACAAACAAATTGATAAGGCTCCTACTTCAAAAAGTGAGAAGCAAGATATGAAGGCTTGGATTTAAAAACTTTATGCCATTCACCGCCGATATGTTTTTACCTGAACTGTACAAACCTGTGCAGATATATAACTTAAGACATGCCCGGTACGCCTTGGACAAAACTGTTCAGCTGGAGGGTCATGACATCTTACGACTTCCACTCTACCACCCAGACCTCAATCCATTGTGTAATTTGTGTAAAGGTTATGTAGCTAAAATCAATACATCATATGTATATCTCAAGCTAAAGCTCTCTGAGAAGACAAGTACCAAGAATGGGTGCAGAGAGCGGTCAGTAAAGTGCATGCACGTGGAGAAAATCGAAAAGGACTTTGCAGCAGCAGAACTTCAGATTGACAATATCATGGAATTTTTCATTATATTAGCTGGAGATGGTTTGGATACAGACAGCAGTGACAGTGGCCCAGAAGAGGAGGACCATTTCTGTGAGATTAAAGAACTCCAAGGAAAAACAATCATTGTAGGTTACATTTGTTGTTATAAAGTTATATTTATTTCAGTATTTTAACTAACTAAATATTATAAAATTCACTTAAAGTTAAATAATTAGAGAAATTTAAATAATAGCAATAATAGGACACATACTTGTATTTTATTCAATTTTTATAGTCTCGTTTAACGTGTTTTTCTCATTAACCTATTTGTCGATTCTAATCGGCAAATCGAAATCGTGAGTTTAAACTGATGTTAAAAAGATTATTGCGCCTTCACCTTAGCGGCTAGCACGTAAACGCAACCCGCCACACAGATAGCGTTTATTTGTTGAAAGGGTAGTAATTTGGTTCCGTAGTATTTAATTCCTCCATCTGTAGACTAGACCTAACGATCTGCACCACAGTAGCCTTGCACCCTAGAGTCTCGACATTTGCGGTTTGTGGTGTGTCGCTCTTGGACATCGATCCATACGTTTGTTCAGTTTTAAGTGACATCGGTTTCCGCTGTTCCCAGTGTGGATTGAACTGGAACGTATATAACAACTAGAAGTGAATCCTCCTGGGGATTTTATTTCAGTTAACATTGGAGAAAAAGGGAACAGTATCAAAGCTTTACATACTTTTGTGTATGATGACACTCTGTTCTTTGAACTCTGAAAATAGTTCAATTATTTTGTAGTGGACAGGTTAGTATATATTTTGTATGATTTAGATTCACATTAAGATGTCAGCTTTGTTACTAGTATCACAATAATTTATTTGTTTTTATATCTAGCCAGCTGAATTTGTTATAGCTCTGAATATAATCTATTACCATAGTAAATATTCCAGAGTTGTGTATATATTTTTGACAATGGCAACGTTGTGTTATAGCTTTGTACTGTGAAATTTAATGCTATGTAGCTGATGGGCTCCCGTTTCTCTTGATCCCTCTAGTACATTTTATTACATCAACTAAATTGTAAAAGTACGTAACGTGAAATAATATTCCATTGTTTGGAAATGTATGAAAACAATTATGTCATCATACTGTATAATTTGACTGTAGCTTGTCAGTCACATACACAGACATGAGAATGTCAACCATATTACACTTACCGTCCTTTGCTGCCACAGTAGCTGACTAATATAACTGTAATATGTACAATTAATGTTTGCTACGTATATATGAGCCACTTATTCACATATCTTTAATGGCTCTGTATCCCCATGGAGGAAATAAGTGATTCTCCAATAAATTTTGTCTATATTTAGGACACAGGAAGGTATTCTATCAAAGCCAAACACTGTTGACAGCTACGTTTATAGTTTAATAGTCCAGGAGGCGAGAGTCAAAATACATTGCACATAACGTGGTTTTCCCTTAATCGATAGAGAATTAACCCCAAAGAAAGCAATCGATCATAAGCCACGCTAGTTTTGTTGGAGACCAAATGAGAGGGTATAAACAAGGTTAAAAATATGAAACAATAATTTTTACTCAGAATATATTTGTTCTACCATGATACACTTCGACCAAACTAAAACAGACACATCAATAATAGTCATATCACTGTCAACTAACCATCTACAGTACCTTAAAGAGTAGACTTTCAATTTTATTTACCTAGTTGTCTGAGGGTGAAATAACTATGCCCTATTTGTGATGTTTCTAATAGTAGTTTTTAAGTGTACTCAGCTAGGAATAATAATTATAATATGATAAAAGTTTTAGCTTCATGCACTTAACTGTTAGTACAACGTCGATTTCTTTCTTGGAAAGAAATACTTCATCGTTAAAAAAATGCAGGTTAAGTGGATCTTGGCTTACTAGTCCATAAGTTTTACCTGCTTTTACTATATGTGGTGAACAATTAATTTTACGCTACCCCAACAAAACCCTCTCTCTTTTGAATGAGACAAGCTTTCTTTATAATTCAAACATACGTGTCTACTTCTACTCATTTATTTATATAGTAATTGTTATTAATTGTTATCAAGAGATGACTCCCTGAAGAAATAATTTCCCTTTATGTGGTTAGGTAATTATCCAGGATTCTGTTACCTAAAAATAAGACAAACTTATTCTAATACTGCACAGATACCACTGCAGAAGTTAATACAAAGAGCGAACATATCACAACACTGGATGGTAACAAAGCTCAGATTACAAAATTTCTTTCTGTGGTATAACATTGAAGTCATTAAATAACGATAACAATGCAATTCAAGATAAGACAAACAGTAAGAAGTTCGCCGAAGGTCTTATGGAAATCTCTACAATCCTTCGTAACAAATGTACTCAAACAAGATCACGTTCACCCAGATCCCGTCAACCACAACTAAGTTCCTTGCAACTTTGACCTTTCTAGAGGTGTGGCATTTCTTGTGGAACGTCTCGGGGGCAAACTTTGTGTTAAACCAAACTTAAGCTTTAAGGATCATGTTATTTGGTGTTACTATTAATGGTATATCAATTTTTATTTCCATACTGATTTTCATTTTAAAACTAAGAAAGGTAAATGTTATACCAATGAAAATAATTATAATATGGAATTATACATTCTAAGAAATCGTGCTGAATGTCTGTTACATTTTGGTAACAATTGAAGGCATTACCAATTTTTTTTTCTTTTGTGAGATATACCATAAGACCATCCATCTTAAGTGATCCAAAAGGAGTGTTGAAATTATTCATTCAAAACGAAGTGTTTTATTAAGAAATTATAAGGAACTTTATAATATTAGAGAGAAAATGCCAATGGTTATGAATATTTTTAATATGGTAAAATTACTTATTAATAAAAGCTTGAAAGGTTCTGTTATTTTATTAGTTTAAACCACGATTTACTTAATGATAATGCACTTAAGCCGCTGTTTACTGATAACTGCAATTCATCATACAAAATGTAGTACTAGTACGTATATTAATTGTATATTACATAATAATTCTGTATTAATATACTTTTTATTTTTCCTCTTTTATTTTATACAGTGAAAACATGTTTTTGTGTTATTGAACTCTAATTTTCTATAGATATCACTAGAAACAATTATACTTTACAAGTAGTGAGTACAAAAATAACTCAAGAACCAAATTACTAACGCTGATTTTATTTAATAGTAATATTTATAACTATTGAATTAGAATGTATTGACTAAAGAGGCAGTAAGGATAGTTATTCTATGAATTTGAATGGATTTAAAATTATAACATTATAGGTAAATAATATTAAAATACTATTATTTGTAACCATGAAAAGCGTTTAAAACTGTACGCTGTAAAAACCATAGAATATATAAAGTAGTTTAAGGTATGAATGTATGGTAATAAAAGCTGTATTGAAATATGAAAAAGTCTGTTCTGAGATGGACAAAATTAAACGTGCTAAACGAAAATCGAACAAAAACCACTTTTTTGAAAATACCGTAAGAAATTGTATTTCCTTCCATAGAGGAACAAGAAAGTAAATAGAGCAAAATGGAGGATCATGAATAGTGTTATTTATATACATAATAAAAACAGCTCAAATAAAAATTTCGATACACGAAATATTTGTAAGTAAGGGAGTATTCTATAAATATTGCTAAAAAACCTTGCCTGTGTGATAAGCACTCCACATTTTGGACATACAAACTTCGTTTTTCTCACATTTTCATAATATAAGTTGAAGAGTTCACAGTTTTTACATACACGTTTTTGACAAAGACATTGTGGATAGGCTCATTATTAAAAAATACACTGTATCCAGCTAATTGTAATAAACTAAGATACGTTAATTTAGAGTTAATAAGTTAATTAAGATAGTGTAATAAAGTAAGATAAGTATCCTTAAATTTAGGAAGAGCGCTCGGATCCATGCAGGACAATATTCACAGTTGGGCCACATAAGGTGTTCAAGGGTTGGTTAGTACCTCGTATTGCAAAAGCTTAGATTTTTGTCACGTTGTACAATACTGCGTCTTACTAATATCCACCAATGAACTTACGGATTCATTAAGACTTAAGAATTTGAAAATGGGAGACCAATTAAAGTTCTTTAAGAAAACGTTTGATTTTTATTGATTTTAGAGCAATGGTGTACAGAGACACAAACTACTTGTAGTAAGTAGAATGAAGTGAGATCTTTGTTTAAAAGAGACAGATTTGGTGTTTAGTGTTAATTTGTATGATTTTTTGAAACAAAATTCATCAGTCACATATATTCCCTAATCATCATGACATATTTTCCAGTTATTTGATTTGAGCAAAAACCATGCCAAATTTAAAGCCTATAGCTTATATCATTGGGCATTAATATCCAGGAACTGTGCATAATTTGCGCTTTGTCATATTGCAATAGCCAAATATGTCTACAAAGAATGAAAATCGTTTACAATATTGCAAGCGAAATATGATGTTTAAAAAACTATCGGCGAAGTCTGTTGGTGATAGAACTTCCAGTCACGTAAAGCTATAATAATGGAGTAAAAATCGTACTTCAGAAAAGTAAATTTACACAGACACAATCCAATTTTAGTTTCTTTCAAGCAAACAATTATTGGAGGTAAACTTTAATAGAGGTAAAGTAATCACTTCTAAAAACATTGCTCAGTTGCAGTTATTTACCCTCAGGCACTGAGAATGGATTTAAGTATATCAATGTTTTAAAATAACGCTAATCCATATCTTTATTATCTTTACTTGGAAAATAAAGGCACAGTTTTATTTCTTTGTATACGATATAACAAGTTGCGTAGTTGGGTTAGCTGTGGTGATTACAAAACAAGTTTATAGATTATTTTATTCTGTTACGCTTCATATACTAATATATCAAGTATCAAGGTATATTCAGTTTACTTGAAAATGTATTTACGCTTTATCTCATCATGGTTGCCCATTTCAACGCTTCGCTATCGGTCATTGGAGTGACTTGCACTACCTTCGAATTCAGCGTTGCTTATATAGAAATGAAGCCTTATGCACAAATCTATAGGCCAGTTCGTTTTTGAAATACCATGCAGACAGACAGACAAATAAAATATTTCGAATTCCTCGAGTAATGGGCTTCGCTGATGCTCTGCCAATAAAAGCAATTCTTAGTTCACATGTACAGCTCGTGAACTTTAAACTCAATGCTATTTATACTAAAAAAAACTTGGTTAGATCATAAATTTTAGTGTGTAATATAAAATGGTTCATTAAAAGTCTGGTTCGTTATTTTCATTAAAAACGTTATGCGAGGAGAAAATCGTATAAACGTTAAATGAGTTTTTAATCCAGTTGACATAACTTGTTATACAGATAGCTGAATATGACAGAATGCGAGATGTGATTGGTTTAAAGACTAAGAACACAGAGGTTTTTACAATCTGGACTGGTTTCTAGGATTACATCAGCTATATTATTGTTATGTTTAATTAGTAGTTAACACTCTATGTTTATTGTTCTAGTTTTACGCATTTATTAATGTGTGATATTGTTAACAAACCCTTGCAGTGATTATGAAAATCTGTAAACACATTCTTGGAAGTAGTAAATATTTATTTTTTAATGCGTAAAAAATATTTGTTTTTTTACAAATTTTCTATAACACTTTTAAAGAACAGTTTTCAAGTGGTGTTAGTACTTTAATAGTTTTTATAAATAGAAATAAACTGAGTGACTACAAAAAAGGTTTATGAACAGTTCGGTTAAAAGGCTAAGTGTGGGCAGTTTTTTATCAATAAGCAGTTGCTAATTTTAAATTTTAAACTTGGTTTCATGGAATTTAATATATTTTTAATTGATTTAATTCCAGATATTGAGTTTTATTTTAATCGCTTTTACAAGTAAGCAACATAAACGAGTAACATTACTCTACAAGTAGACAAGATTTTCTGAAAAAACTATCTTATTTAAAAAAAAAAAACAAAACAAATTGGTAAGCACAAGTAGTCTTATGCAGTGCTATAATTAGTCTGAACAAACACCTGGGGTAAAAATTAATTAGTTCTGAGGAAGCGCCTCTTGTGGAAACTCCAATATCTGTTACACCTGTATGTTGTTATAGTTCTTTGGTTAAGTTGATAAGAAAACATAAACGTATAAACGCTGCCTGTTAACAACTCTTTTCATTGAAAATATTTTATATCAGAATTATATGAAAGGAAAACTAAAAATGCACAGCAAAAGTGTACAGTGGTTTAAACCACAGAATATTATTAGAACTATAAACGTTATTGATGGTGACAATGCTAATAGCAAGTAAAAAAGATATAAACTTGATGTACACTTCAATAAAGAATACAATAATGTTTAACTTCAATTTTGACGTTTAATAATATGTAAAAACGCAATGAAATTGATGAAGTTATTCTTAAAGTGTCTAAGAACTACCAAAGATATTACAAAATATTTAAAATTAAAATAAATAACAAACATTATACCCTATACTATACCATAAAATAAAACGAGGTTAGTCTTGAAACTCTTATTTCTAGACTTGCTATAAACTAACTATTTCGCTGTCAATTGGAACAACAGTTTCATCAACTATTGAATTTTATCAAATATTCTCTACAATCAACCATAATCAAAGACCAGTATAATTAAATAGCTGACAATCTGCTAAAGCTTTATTCAAAATTTTCTTCGCACGTAGTCAAATTATTTGTTAATTACAGGCGACATATTTGAGACGACAACAGGATTTTAAAACTTCGATTTGTTACAAGTTACACAAATGAATACGTTTCGAGAGTTGGAACCTATCCCTTTCTTCAGGTTCGAAAATCTGTAATGAACAAAACGCAACATTAGCAAAATCTACTAATAAATCTGGTATTTATTGAAACTTAGCAAAAGGACAAGTTGTATGTTAAAATCTCAAGCGTAGACATGAAAATCCATAGTAGTCAGCTTAATCATGTCACTGCTCAAATATGTGTAATAAAAACACACACGCATACTGCATGGGCCAGAAAAGTTGAGAGACCTGGAGCAGTGTCGAATTCCCTATGAACTGATTGCGTTATTATGTTATACAATAATACATAAATTTGGGTATGACGGCTCCGTTTAATACCAATACATATTTTTATTTTTGTAAGTTCTTTGGCTTACGCTGCCGCGTTCACATCAATATACAAAACTCCCGGTTCACACTTTGTGTAAACATTGCTTATACAGTTAACTTCTTAAAATATTTCGGCCTCGCTGTGGTGACCAGTCTTCAGTCAACAGATGTTAAACCGAAACTGCCAATAATAAACAGCCGTCTGTACAGGTGAGTTGAAGTGGCGGATTTGTTTCTTTGCACATATCCTAATGAATATCGTAAGCTCATTTTGGATCACGTCGTCGCAAAGAATATAGGTTTTTAAATCCTAGTATTACATATTATTGTTATATAAGTGAAATAAATTTTAAAATGTATAAAACGCTGTGTAATATCTCACACCTCAGCTGTAGTTGGTGTGAAAAAACGAATTAATGAACCCAAACAATTCAAATCTGGATTAAGACACTTTTTGTTGTCAAAGGCATTTTACTCCGTTGATGAGTTTACGATGGGCCGCTTGGGTGAAAATTAGCATTTTATTGTTATTATTTTATTTATATTATTCTGATATCCAAAAACATGCAAAATACAATATATTGTTAGGTTCACTAATTAGTATGTGGAATTGACTGTGCCTATGATAAGATAGGTTTTTAGTTTATAGATCTTTTTAAATCAATTTTAATACGCTTGTTGAAATGACTCTTGCAATGTAATTAATTTTGTTAATTGTTTTACTGCAATAAAGAATTATTATATTATTATAGTTGTAAGGAGGTAGGGGAAAGAGTGTGTGCACCTTCGCTCAATGTAACACAAAGTACTGAAGTTCTAGTTGACGTGTAAAAATGCGCCGACATATGTCTGACTTCCCGATGTTGTACGCAACCTCAAACCTAAATAATTGAATTACAAATACTTGGAATGTTTGTTCGTACATCCTTTAGAAGAGAAATATCAAAAATTATTTAAAAAATAATATTTTATATCACAATATTTTACTATAATATCAATTATAAACTTGTTGTGCCTCTTATGTACACTAAATTACCAGACAATTTTAAAACTTCTGTTACTATGTTTTTCCAATAAAGATTGAATAAAATACTGTTAGAAATAGATAGTATTGGTTTTCTGTTTAATATTCAAAAGGAGAAAAATAACTTTGCAGGATGAATAAATCTTTAAGTGCATCAGAAAATTTTAATTTTAATATTTTTTACAATAATTAGTATTGTAAGGAAAACATAGTAACAGATACAGTCTATTTCAATAATAACGTAATTTTGTTTTCTCTTCATCCTGAGTTTCTTTTGTTGATAACATTAATCTGTATAGGAACCTCAATACAGGGCAGGCCTTTGAGGCACTAAATTTCCTTTTTCAATTATTGTAAATATACCATGTAAAAGAAATAAAAGGTTCAGAAGAAGTTTTTCAAAACAATTAAACACATTACAAGAGATAGTCTCTAGATAGAAAGAGAAGGCGAGAAGGTGAGAAGGCGAAACGTTATATGAGACCTTTGAACTCAGGCCTCTTTTCTTACATTTGTGAAAGTGAGCGTTTCTCTGCCAACGAACTCTGAAAGTCTTAAGACTGCTGTCTTGTAAAATGACTGCGATGTACATTTATTCACTTTGACACGATTAATTTACAGGGTTTTGTCATAACTTCGTTCCTTATGAATGAACCAATGCTCTTTTAATTTGCTTGCCACTTACCTTTTCAAGATTATTGCCAGTAAATCTTCAGTCAGCTTCATTCTCTCATTTGTTGACAATATGCAACTTTCCACCAAGAAGTTATTTTACTGTTTACTTATTTTTCAGTAAAACACATTTATCAAACACAGTTATCAAACATTTTAAAGTAATTCAACGGTATATGATTCTTTTTAAAGGTTATTTAATTCAAAAAGCTTTGTGACAATAATAAATGTATACAGTTGGATATCGAAGGACCTAATTGATCGTAACAGAAGAGATAGCACACAGACGGATGGATAGAAAGAAGGACTGTTCTTTTACTTTTTGACACTAAAATCAACAGAGTTTTTTCCTTGGCCCAAGAGGAATCTATGTACCGGCGAATTCATGTCTCTAGGACCGTTCTCTCTAACGTTATCGCACTCACGGACGGACTGTCCTTGGACAAATCCAATATAATAATTCTTCCTTGGACTAACAGAAACGTATACCCCTGGTTTCAAGTCTATTCTGTCTATCACGTTCAGACTGTCCTTGGATATTTAAATTACCAAACCAATGGAATAATCTTCCTTGGACTAACAGAAACTTATACCCCTGGTTTCAAGCCTCTAGGACCGCTCTGTCTATCGCTCTCACGTTCAGACTGTCCTTGGATATTTAAATTACAAAACCATTATAATAATTCCTCCTTGGACTAACAGAAACTTATACCCTGGTTTCAAGCCTCTAGGACCGTTCTGTCTATCGCTCTCACGTTCAGACTGTCCTTGGATATTTAAATTACCAAAACCATTATAATAATTCCTCCTTGGACTAACAGAAACTTATACCCCTGGTTTCAAGTCTCTAGGACCGCTTCTGTCTATCGCTCTCACGTTCAGACTGTCCTTGGATATTTAAATTACAAAACCATTATGGAATAATTCCTCCTTGGACTAACAGAAACGTATACCCCTGGTTTCAAGTCTCTAGGACCGTTCTGTCTATCGCTCTCACGTTCAGACTGTCCTTGGATATTTAAATTACAAAACCAATAATAATTCCTTCCTTGGACTAACAGAAACTTATACCCCTGGTTTCAAGCCTCTAGGACCGTTCTGTCTATCGCTCTCACGTTCAGACTGTCCTTGGATATTTAAATTACAAAACCAATGGAATAACTCCTCCTTGGACTAACAGAAACGTATACCCCTGGTTTTAAGTCTCTAGGACCGTTCTGTCTATCGCTCTCACGTTCAGACTGTCCTTGGATATTTAAATTACAAAAACCAATGGAATAATTCTTCCTTGGACTAACAGAAACTTATACCCCTGGTTTCAAGCCTCTAGGACCGCTCTGTCTATCGCTCTCACGTCCAGACTGTCCTTGGATATTTAAATTACAAAACCATTATAATAATTCCTCCTTGGACTAACAGAAACGTATACCCCTGGTTTCAAGTCTAGGACCGTTCTGTCTATCGCTCTCACGTTCAGACTGTCCTTGGATATTTAAATTACCAAACCAATGGAATAATTCTTCCTTGGACTAACAGAAACTTATACCCCTGGTTTCAAGCCTCTAGGACCGCTCTGTCTATCGCTCTCACGTTCAGACTGTCCTTGGATATTTAAATTACAAAACCATTATAATAATTCCTCCTTGGACTAACAGAAACTTATACCCCTGGTTTCAAGCCTCTAGGACCGCTCTGTCTATCGCTCTCACGTTCAGACTGTCCTTGGATATTTAAATTACAAAACCATTATAATAATTCCTCCTTGGACTAACAGAAACTTATACCCCTGGTTTCAAGTCTCTAGGACCGTTCTGTCTATCGCTCTCACGTTCAGACTGTCCTTGGATATTTAAATTACAAAACCAATGGAATAACTCCTCCTTGGACTAACAGAAACGTATACCCCTGGTTTTAAGTCTCTAGGACCGTTCTGTCTATCGCTCTCACGTTCAGACTGTCCTTGGATATTTAAATTACAAAACCAATGGAATAATTCTTCCTTGGACTAACAGAAACTTATACCCCTGGTTTCAAGCCTCTAGGACCGCTCTGTCTATCGCTCTCACGTCCAGACTGTCCTTGGATATTTAAATTACAAAACCATTATAATAATTCCTCCTTGGACTAACAGAAACGTATACCCCTGGTTTCAAGTCTCTAGAACCGCTCTGTCTATCGCTCTCACGTTCAGACTGTCCTTGGATATTTAAATAAAAAAACCGGACTGTTCTTTGACTTTTCGACCTTAAAATCAATACGGTTTTCTTTGCACTATGAGGAATTTAAGTACCAAATTTGAAGACTCTAAGACGACACAAGCCGGGCGCAATAAACATGTCCCAGTTGAGAGGTATCAGTTATTTGTTGCTCCCGGCTTGTGTAAGCATATGTATATATATGGATCGTGCTCGCTTATGCGTTGACGGATTTCTTTGAAAAAGGTACCGTTGCATAAGTTTCATAACATTATCTTAACTGGTTTAAGAAATAATTATTTTAATATAAAACACATACATATTGATAGACAGAAAACTAAAGGTTTTAGGACATACCTTCATATAACCATTTTTGCTCATTTTTATGTGTGAACAAAATCCCAAACTATTGGAACAATTTTACTGAACACACTAAGTAGAAGACTATATTTTAAGACTATTTTTAAGACCACTTATATATATATAAAAAGAATCCTAAATGATTGTGTTGGTAAGCGCTAATCTCAAGAACAGCTGGATCTATTCGGCAATTTTCTACATTCATTTAAGCCTAAGGAAGGTTTTAATGAAGAGAACGATCGGATAGGTATCTCGGAATATTTAATAATAAAGAAATAAAAATAATATTTATGAAACTTACTCAAAATAACACTGCGCTAAACTGCTCTCAGTTTAAGTTTGCTAAAGGGGCTGAAACATTTGTTTATATCTCAACTTTAGAAAGTGTACTAGTGCTTGATCAATAGGAGCAGATTACAAGGAAAAAGTTAATGTCTAACGCTATTTAGAATTGCGGCAGGGATTAAATTAAAACATCTAATGTATTGGGAATAGTATTTAAACTCTGCTATAAAACCAATCTTAGTGAAAAAGCTGTTTGCACATACCGTACTCGATACTGATTGACTTTTACTACATTTACAGCGTGAAAAAATTGATAATAATAATCATCATCAACTGCCAAGTACCTTTCTTTCCTAAACTGTAATTTTTAACAAGACTTTTATCACGCTAAACCTATTATAAACGATTATTTAGAAATATTTTATTAACTTATTAAGGATAGTCCACTCTTTCCCTTATACCGGAAGTAAAGAGCGCGAAGTTAGAAGCGCTTAAAGTAGATAATGTTTGACGAGAGTAGTCTTCTGTAGCGTACGCATGTCTTAATATTTTCTTCCTTGGGACAACAAGGGAAGCTCTTTTGTGGGGGGGGGGGTGTATATATCTCAGACCAGAAGTAGATTTAAAAGCCAGAAGGAGATTACAAAGGCCAGAAGTAGATTACAAGACCTACCACATCTATGTATTCCAAGATATACATATTTTCTTGAACAGGGCATCAAGGCAAACTCAAAATTCACAACAGGAAACGCTCTTACATGTACTAAGCCGGAAATAAGAGCCAGTCTCAATTTCGGATAAATGCTAGTTTAAATTAAAATATACATATTTAGTTGGATATTACTTAGTAATATTTAAAGACAGCCTAAGAAAATCTTATAGTTAAAAATATAAATTGTTCACGGTTTGAAGAAGCATTACAGTTTCTATGTGAATGATATTGAATAAGAGATTGTTCACTGAATTTTCCAATAACGTAACCCGATATAATCCCTTTTCCATCTATTGGCGTGTAAATAAAAATATGTGTAATTTCGTTTAAAACAGAGGTTACTGTAAGAAATGTCTCGTTAATAAAAGGTTTAATTGGTTAATCTATCTACTAGATTTAACAGCAATTCTGGAAAATCTGTAAGGAAAAGAGACGTAACATCTAATACCGGATTTGTCACTGGCGACGTGAATATGTGGAATGCATGCTAAAAAATAAAGCAAATTACGCAAACAACGTTATGCTTTTAGAACTGAACCTTTTAAATAAGTTGACCTTAATGGTTTTAGTAGTTTCTAATTGGGGAATACGAGTAAAGTATATTTATAAAGTCTTAAAATTGTTTTGGGAAACATGTTTCCTCTATTAGCGTTTTAACGGTTTACAAAACCATTTTTAGATTATAATTGTAAATGAAACAGCTTAGGTTATTATTAAAAACTGCATTTATACTAATCATAAAATATGAAGAGAAGATATCCGCAGTTAAAAAATGCTGGGCATGGTAAAATAGGATTTCAAATTTTAGAGCATAGGTGAGCAGCTTCGCCATTATATTTAGAAAAAATATGCAAAAATATTATTTTATACATTTATAATTATAAATACCCACCTCAGGTGTGGTTCATTGATGTAGTCTTTTGTAAGAAAATTAAATCCAGTCCACATAAAGTTGTAACACATTTTAAATAAAAAAATTACGGGCACCAGGTTATCCTTAAGGAACCTCTTACTCCACTTTTAAAATGATAGGTTAATTTAAGGTTATTGTGTGTCATTTATGTGAAAACCAAGTGGAGGATAAAATGTGACATATACAGAGATTAGTAGTTAGGTTAACGTACAATGTATATAAAATCGTATATAAAAATAGGCATGCCATGTCTTTAAATCCGCACTGTATATTTACTTCATTTGCTCTAAAAGCAATGTAATTGTTTTATATATATATATATATATATATATATATATATATATATATATATATATATATATATATATATCTTATCGTACTATTAATGTGTTCTATACTGAAGAAAACAATCATAAGTTAATAATTTAAGCGTAAAAATTCACTTTTAAACTAACAGAAAATTATTCATTATTTTGTAATTATTTCCTACGTTGAAGTAGTAACACCAAACGTGAATTACAAAACGGAATTATTTGCGACAAAATTGGTAAAGCTTCCATTAACGCACAAATGACAGAACAGAACCCTAAAAGAAATGTAAAAACGGAAATGAAAACCAGGAAATTGAAAAAGAGATTGCACCACTGGGAGATTGGTGTCCAGAGAGATTGGCAAAGTAGCTCCTTTGTCCGTGTGAATATGAAACGAAAATACATCTGGTGGAGGAATATTATGTGCAAGACTCAAAGTTATCATATAAATCTACTGTTTAATCCATCACTATACTGCACATTTTTTAAATTATAGTTTCCATGTTTTATAACATTTAAAATCGATATTTCTCTCAGATATGGAGCAGAAAGTTAGTAATATGTGTTAGAGTTCAATAAACTAGATATACAAGTATAAAATAATAAGCTCATGTTTTATATAATGTCTACTTTTAAAGAGAGTAAATATTAAATGAGAATGTAAATATAACGACAAAATAAAAAAATTGATAATGTTAGGGTTCATTGTTTTATGTTTTTATGTTTGATTTTGTTCTCTTAGGACAAGAAGCTTATAAATTGCACTTAGTCCTGTAAGAACCTTTGCGCTGCTCCCGGAGTGACAGGATATTCAGGATGGGTAAGATTAGGGAGTAGGGGCCGCCTCCTATCGAGATCCATGAGGAAGAATTAGGGCACTACATCTCAAAGTCATGTCTCCCCGGAAGAAGATGAAGCCAGCTCTGAACCAGCCTCTCCAGTCAAAGTAGGCAGGGAGTGGGAAACCCTTGTTGGGGCTAGAAAGTAACTCTGAGGTTTGGGAACAAACCCCACCAACTCCAATAGTCATCTCCCACAGTAGACTAGATCTATCGAATTGTCCATAAACCCCAGAATCTCAACATTTACAGTTAGTAATGTTTCGCTCCTGGACATCCATAAGGTTGACCGGATTTAAGTGACACATCCATTTTTGCTGAGCCCAGTGGTGGGTTCATCTGGAAGGTACAAACCAGGCAGAAGTAAACCCTTCTGGGTCTTGTTATTGGCATAAATTATACGTACTCTAATATATTTACAACATAATACGGAAATACCCTAAAAGTAACTTATACTGATTCAGTAATAATAAAAACAACTTAATAAAAATGTAGTACTATTATTGTGTCAAGTAACAGACTTTGTTGAGTCAAGAACGTAGGTAGGAAACAATTTTGGGGAGGGGGTCCAGGCAACTGATATTTTCCCGTAGTTGACTGACAGTAAGGCCCTATTTTGTTCCTTAAAAAGTTGTTAACCAGTTTTTTGCTTCAGAAAAATGTCAGTGACCTTCACTATCATAGAAACCGATGTTGAATATATAATCCGATATAAATCAATGCTTCATGAAAAATTTCAAGGCCACATATAAGTTCAGTCTCGAGATATTGTTCAAATCGACATACAGACATAGTATGTTTCCTGTCCC
Organism: Homalodisca vitripennis; assembly: GCF_021130785.1. NCBI lineage: Eukaryota > Metazoa > Arthropoda > Insecta > Hemiptera > Cicadellidae > Homalodisca > Homalodisca vitripennis. The sequence continues at coordinate 94,323,753 of NC_060212.1, read as the reverse complement.
TCGAGTGAGGGATTTCACTATAACTCAATGAGCTCCCACAATTTTATTTCACATTATTTTTTAATTTTATGGACTGGTGGAGGAGTAAAAGAATAAACATTTTTTTTAATAATGGTTTTTACAAAGACTAACATAATTGATTATTAAGAACTGCTTAACGAAGCGTACTAAGTTATCTGAACTCTGTTGATCAATTACGAATTGAATGAATTATAATACAATTTCTTTGTTCTATTAACATTAAAATGTAATCGCTTTTTAACTAGGCATAAATGCACCTTAGTATATAATATTCAAAATCAAGTTTTAGAAGAATTTCAATGCAATATTACTGCACTGCTTGTAAAATATATAACAAATTGCAGTACCAAATTTGGACCAAACAATAAGATTTCAATTTATGATGTTTTCGGTACCAACAGGAGAGATGTTTATGATGTTTCCCTCGGTGCTACTCCGTCGCTCTCGTCTTCTTCACAATCATCAGGGAAACACTACGCGAATTAAAGCTGGCTTGATAACATTGATAAGTTCAATTTTTTTAGAATACATACATTATTATAACCCACTAAATAGTTACTTTATATTGTACAACCATGTATTTTAGCACACAATTGCAGACTTTACCAATAACATACTGATCAAATTGACCAATTAAAAACTTATCTGATTTGTTTCTAGAGTTTAGGTATTGTTGATATTGCTTTACAATAGCCATGGCCTAGGGCTGAAATCTCTCTCATTTTGTTCTGAGCGGTTTACGTTCAGTTACAACAGCAATAAATCTTCGGCCACCAAAGTTTTCTTGGTAAACTGTACTTATTCCAGATTGCTGATATTACCTGACTTCACCATTTTAACTTTTCTACTCACTAGATTAAATCTCTTTCAAATAAATTGCGATTATATTGCTTTGGTTAACAATGACTGTTGTTGGTATTATGGATTTTTACTTGTAATTTGCTGAACCCTCTTCGTATTATACTTAGCTTTAATAAATAGGAAATACAGAAAACGTTTTATACACCGTTACAACATTTACGAAAACTCACATTTGTGGCAAATTTACATTTGTATGTAAAATAACTAAATTTAATTTTTAATTAAAAAGATAATGAACAATTTATGAAATGTTGCGAAGGTCAAGTATATTAATGGTCATCAGCTATCATCGAGTACGTGCACATGGTGAAACGTTTCCAGAAAAATCCAATACATTACTGTCAATTATTGTTACTGTCCGGCATAAATATACAGGGTGTATAAAATAACGTGTCTCCAACCGATTATGAAAATGAACTGTGCAGGCATTTTCCACAAACCAACAGTTGAGAACAGTTTTTAAATATTTTTATACGTACTAAGTGCAGGATGTTCCAAAATCCTTATGCCTGAAGTTTTATTCTAAAGTTTACTAATTGTATAAACCCGTTTATTAGAGAACAGTCCATTTTGCGCCTTTACTGTTATTGTCCGACATAAACACACAACTACCATTGCTGCCACTACAACACTCGACGATGCCAACTGAACATGTAAATTGCGTCAGTCATACACTTCATAATAATACTGTCATGACCAAGTGAAGTTACTTGCTATTGTGAAGGTAACGTAAGCTATTGCTAGTCGGCTACCATCGGTCCCATGTAACGGTGTTTGGAGGTTAAACTATTCGTTTTTTAAACAATCATATACATGTTTCATATACAACATTAGGAAAACAAATTCCTTACAAAATGGTAATTAGTAAAATAAATGTATAGTCATAACCATCTAATATGAAGAGTTTTTGTAACCTGTAAATAACACTAGTAGTAGAACGAAACAATCGTGTTTTCGACTATATTGTTAATATTCAGCATAAACAACTTATTGCGTCATACTCCTCTGTATGTTTCGGTGATATTAGGAACATGGTAGTAGTTATTTATGTGGAAATGTAGGTTAAGAATTTGAAATCCGTGCTGTATTTTCGTCACAGTTTTTACTCATTTAATACTATAATGGAATTTTAATAATGTTTAATATTGAAGATCATGTTTCAAAATTATTTTCTATAACGTTCGAAAAAAAGGAAAGCCTACGTTTTTTTTAAAGTATTATGGTAAAACAGCAATAGAGTAATTCTAATTGTGTAAACAATTAACTTACGATTGTAGCTTAGTATCTGTAAACTTTAAAGTTTCGAAGAGATTTACTTCTTGTTGTCTATCCCTTTATCTAGATTTTGGATATTTAAACAGCAAAGAACAATTTTTTGCGACTCACCGTAGCATTGCCTGACGAATTTCACAAAACAGTCACATTTGTCACTAAATCACTGTTGTTGTACTAATAACGATGTATGGCTAATTTTGAAGTAGGAGTATGGCTAAGGAAACGAAGTATTTTTGAACTTTGAACTTTGAACACACACACACACACACACACACACACACACACACACACACACACACACACACACACACACACAGACACACACACCCACACCCACGCACGCACGCACGCACGCACGCACGCACACACACACACACACACACACACACACAGCTCAAGCACCTGGGGTATGCGTATGTCTGGACCGCAGATGCTAAGATTTTCGTTAGAAAATCGCAAGGTATGCAGCGGCATCAAATATCAACACTGGCTGATTTAAGTAAGCTGGCCGGCCAGAACATTGAAAATTTATCTTTCGGCAGTTTTCAAAACAGATAGACTATTACGTGATTGGCATATCGTGGATTAGCAGTTGAAGAGGATCAACAATATGTTAATAGACATTAACATAATTTGTGTTAATATAAGGAGTGTAAGGAAACATTGTGATGAACTGGTGATTTATTTAAATTCAACTAACATCAGATATGCACTAATAATTTTAACAGAGGTGTGGATCAAGTCTGGAGAGGAGAACCGGTATCAACTTCCAGGTTTTGACGTGCTTTTGCAGCCCAGGCCTGATAACGCTGCAGGTGGAGTTGCTATCTACGTGGACTCTGCCCTGTCCTATTCCTACAACCTTCTGCTTCTCAACACAGCTGAATTAATAAATGTAAACATTGATCTTAGTTTTGGAAATATCAATACTAAGCTAGCTGTCTATGGTATCTACCGCCAGTGTAAATTTCATTATAATAAATTTAAACATGAATTTAGAAGTATACTATAGGTCACTAGAGATCCTATGACTATTATTGGAGATTTTAATGTATGTACTTTACGTAATAATGGTTCAGGGAAAGACTATTTGAATTTAATAAGTTCCTATGGATTTGAAAACCTGGTTAAAGTTCCTACTAGAATTGTAAATACGTCTGTCTCTTCACTGGACCATGTTTTAATAAGAAATTCGAGAGGATTATGTATAAAATGCAATGTAAATGACATAGGAATCACTGATCATTGTGCATTACATGTTAGTGTATCTGGCGCACAGTGTAAAGGTTATTATTCTGGGTATGTTAGGGTACTAGACTATAATATATTTCAAAGGCAATTATTGTTAGCTGATTGGAGTAATGTATATAATACTATAGATGTAAATGAATGTGTGAAAATATTTTATGAAATATATAATTATTGCCATAATAATGCCAGTAGCCTAAAAGTGGTAAACAGTAAAAATAGGAAAAGATGTGAATGGGTAAATGATAACTTACTACGTTTGATAAACAGGAAAAATAAATTGTATAAAATGTATGCGAAAGATAGAAGTAATTTATTTTTAAATTCGGAATATAAAAAATTATCAAAGGTTGTAACAAAGCAGATTAGGGAAACGAAGAGGAAGTATTATTCATCTTTGATAGGGGACTGCCATGGGGATACAAAAAAATATTGGAGTGTGATAAAAAAGATTTTAAGGTCCAGGAAAGCAACACTAGATACGATAAGAATAAATGACACACTGCTTCACGTAATCTGAAGATAATGCGTTTATTGTTGCCAATACTTTTAATGAGTATTTTGTAAATGCCGTCCAAAGAGGTAAAGAGTAATGACTTCGGCAGTGATGTTTTCTTTGAACATTATACAGATTATGAAATATATTTAAATAAATTTAGTATAAGTTACGATGAAGTATTTGAGGCTTTAAAAAATATGAAAAGTAAACATAGTAGTGGATTAGATGGGATTAATAGTATTACAATAAAGAAAAATGTAACAATATTTTTACCGCTCCTATATGATATTTTTAAAAAGTCATTACAACAGGGGGTATTTCCGGACAGATTAAAAATTGCCACAGTTGTGCCTGTTTTCAAGTCTGGATGCAGGGAGGACGTATCCTCATACAGACCTATATCTCTGATTAGCACCATTGCTAAATTATTTGAATCGTTAATAAAGAAGAAATTACTTTTGTACTTAACCGAGAGAGGTTTAATTTCCAGGAATCAATATGGTTTTTTACCAGCTAGAGGGACAGATATGGCCATAGAGAGACATGTAAGTTCTATAGCTAGCTCGGTAGATAAAAATATGTATACAATTGCTTTGTACCTTGATTTTCTTAAAGCGTTTGACGTGATGGATATAAATATATTAATAAATAAATTCAGACGGTGTGGAATCGGTGGTGCTGCTCTTTTATGGTTAAAATCTTTTTCCAAACAAAGAAAACAAACAGTTAAAATAAATGGAGTATTGAGTAATGTTCTAGAATTAAATTATGGAACGGCTCAAGGAGGGGTGCTTGGACCATTGGTATTTTTGTTGTATATAAATGATCTCTTAGAGCTAAAACTATTTTCTAACGTGTTTGCATATGCAGACGATACAGCGTTGGTCTGCTCAGCATACAATAAAGATATATTAAAAATAAGATTAGACAAAGATTAAAAAAAATTCAGATTGGTTAATAGAAAATAAAATGCTTATTGATGCTTCAAAATCGAAATGCATCTCATTTTTTGATCAAAACAAAGAAAAAACTGAAATTCAAAATTATTTTAATTTGCGCTGTCATAGACATACTTGTATTTATAGATGTGACTGTGCACAACTATTGAGTTTGTTGACTATGTTAAGTATCTTGGACTACACATGGATCAATATTTGAAATGGAACCATCATATAAATATTTTAGGGAAAAAATTAAATAAAATAAATTACTCTCTATAGCATATGAGAAATTATCTAAGTTTGGAGCAACTCAAAAACCTATATAGCTCGTGATTAGAGAGTACCCTTAGATATGGTATAATACATTATGGTGGGGCCTTTCATACATTGCTAAAACCTGTTATCATATCTCATAGAAATGCTGTTAGAATATTATATGGGCTAAGACAAATGGATAGAGTAAGCTACTTGTTTTTTGAACAAAATATATTCACTTTTAATCAGATTTATGTGTACAGTATAATAATGTATGTACACAAACACTTACATCAATTTAAAATTAAAGAAAATGTTAGGACTACACGGTCTGCACTAAATATAATATTGGAAGTACCTGATATGAGGAAAGAAAGGAACAGGCATCAATTCTACTACTTGGGACCAAAGATTTTTAATGGTTTTGTGGCAATGCGATTTATTTTGAAACAAAGCCGAAGGTAAAAATGAAAGCGCGTCAATATATCGTGGAATACTCATAATATTTTGCATGAATATTTCTTAATAAACACATACTTACTGTTTTTACTTCTTTTGTATATATTTATATTTCTTGTTTGCTTTTGTTACGTGGAGATGTATATATATATATTGTTGTTGTTTGTTCAAAGTATATTTTCGTTAAATAGGTCTTAAGTTTGTTATATGTTATTGTTATTTATTTAAAGTTTATTGTTGTTGATTGGAAATAATGTTTTATTGTTATTATTGTTATTAATTCCTAGATGTTTATAAGATGATAATTATTGTTACAAAATAGTTAAAAATTGGTTTTGTTTATTTATAAATCTATCAATGATTTATACAGTCTAGGTGGATGGTCTTTGTTAAAAATATAAAACTAATATAAATGAAGTATGGTGAGTAAATTGAAGTAAAGTAATAGAAAGTAGAAGTTTATAGGAGAATTAAATTAGGGAACACTATTGTAGATCTTGGTATGTATTTGGGTTATTGATAATTTCAGTGTTCATTATGTCAGATTAGTGCTGTTGATAATATTAAGATTAATGTTTGTTAACGCTGTAATGTAATGAATTCCAAAAGACTGGCTCATAAACAGTTTGCAATATTGAACAATAATAATGATTTGTCATCCCGCACGCGCTTGAGCGCATGGGATAATGTAATG